>NC_057861.1:639400723-641800723 GCF_019393635.1 Dromiciops gliroides
GACACATGCTCATTTTAATGTTGAAGAAAATGAATCCCAGGAAAGCTAAAGCTAAGTATCTTGCCTAAGGTTACACAGAAATGTGAGCTATTAAAAGTGTGTGTGTGTGTGTGTGTGTGTGTGTGTGTGTGTGTGTGTGTGTGATTTAAATGGTACAGGGAATTTCAGGTAAGGAGACCCTCTACCAAAGCAGATCACCATTTACTGTTCAAGTTACAGCATTGAGGGATCAAGTGGCTTGCCCAGGGTCATACAGTCAGGATGTGTCCAAGATTAAACTCAATTCTCTGTCTGATTCCAAAGCCAGTTTGCCATCCCATATACCATAATGACTCTCAAGCTTTTGTAATTGTTTCAATTAGGCATTTACATATATACATATATACACACATACACACATACATACACAGATGGATAGCTAGCTAGTTAGATACAGAACAGAATCAAAATCTCCTAGCTTTTCTACTAATAAGGGGAAAACATACAGGGTTAAAATACTAGGTTGTTTGGTTTTTTTTTTTTTTTTGAGGGGGGGAGGTAGGACTAGTGCATAGCTTCCTACTCACAAATCAGAACACATTTCAGTTCAAAAAGATAACAAGTCATTTTCATGCATAACTGCACTTCCTTAAGGAGTGAAAATGGTTGTTACTAAAATGTCAACACAATTGTCCTCCTTCAAGCTTAGTTTATCTTGAAGTACTTTACATTTTCAGCACTCTTTTTGTTTGTTTCTCTACAAGCAGAAAGATACTGTCTTGGTTAATTTCCTGAATTTAAAAACAACTTCTGTCAAGTTATTCCTAGAAGAATGAAGTATAACGGCTGTGTGATTAAAGTTCTGGTCCTTGAAAGGGGAAAATTGAGGCTGCCCGTGCTCTGTTTCTGTTTTTATTTCCCATTTAAGCAATTCAGCTGCATGTCCTTTTAGATTTTGTAGAGGAAACCTCTCTCCTGACTTCAGAGCACAAAGCAGAGGACATTTATGGGGGAGGAAAATATTTTGTAAGGGTCATTCTGAGGGAGAAATTGGATGGTAGAGCTAATTGATGAGCTAGAGAGGCACTTCAGTGAATACTTACTTCACCATTGTTTCTGGCTACAATGGATTTTCTTACCTAGCTCCTTTTTTCAGAATGCCTTCCTCTCCACTTCTGGAAGCACATCATTACTCATTCCACCTTTATTATGGAAAAGGAGCTTCTAGCTGGCTCCACAGTCATCCTCCTGATCTTTTTCTCTCCTCCTTGGGGCATGAATAATTTTAATATTGCCATTTCCTAAAAATCTATTCTCTCTGCCTGTCTTTTTTTATTCTATTTTGCCAAGGAGCAGTATCATTATCTAGCAGCCCTGATGAGTGGATAATGAAACAATTGCTTTTCAATTGGATTGGGTGGCTGTCAGAGGGAAATGACACCAGCTTATACATCCCTGACATAAGACCCCAAGCTAATTGATGGCAAACAATAGTACCTGTCTTCTGTGAACCATGACAAAGAAAACAAACACGTGTCACCTGATGGATAGCTTTGGCAGGGGATAAACAAATGTGTTAGGGAGACCCATTTATTAGCTGGAGAGAAGATACAAACCTGAAGAACATGCCTATTAGCTTTTAGCTTAAGAGTCCCACTGTTCACTGGGGAACTGAAATAAATAAGGTAAAATGAGGATGTATTGATGTCCTGGAAAGTTACATGAATATTCAGCTTCTCGTACAAATAGCTATTCCCGTGAGAGCTTGAAACTTCTGTGTTAGCTGCCCGATTACATTTCCCCATCATGGATGCAGGTCTATAGCCAAGCAAGAAATTATTAGTGTCTAGAGGAGCCATGCTTAGAGAGGCCTCTCTTCCTTCTTCCTTCTCTTTCATTATTTTACAAAACAGAGTGGGGGGGAGAGCAAGTGGGGGAGAAGAGGCGGGGAAGGAGAGAGATGAGGGGGGGAAGGGAATTTTGTTTTGGATATGCGTCAATTGAATTTCAAAGGTCATGGTGAAACATGCTGAAATGCCAGATATAATTAACAACTGCATTTTGAGGGAGCCATTCAGGATATTTCAAATTCAGAACAAAGGCATTTTGCTTAAAAACATACACACACATTTCACTACAGCTATCATCTTCTTGGCATATTACTGAAGTTTTCTTCTGCCAATCCCTCATGCATCAAGCTGTGCTCTCTCAATAATATGATATACCTAATTCTAACTGATACCACTTCTCCCTCCTCATTCATCCTAACCCTAACCCAAGACATTCACAAAGACTTAGTTGCATAGAAAGATATAAGAATGATTTAAACAGAAGTCTGTCAGGCCTCTGGTGGGAGATTTAGCATTTGCCTGTTGGTTTGCTGGGTTCTTGGCTGCTAGGAAACACAGAGAATGAAGTTCTAAACCTGTAGTCCAGAAACTGAGTTCAAATCCTGTCTCAGACATTTATCAGCTATGTGGACCCTGAGCAAGTCACTTAGCCTCTGTTTGCCTCAGTTTCCTCATATATAAAACAGGAATGATAATAGTACCCATAACCTACCCACCCCATAGATATTGTGAAGTATAATATATGCAAAGCACTTTACAAATGTTAAAATACTATATAGAAATGTTAGCTATTTTAGGAGAAGGGTGAAGGGAGAAGGTGGGGCAGAAGGAATGACCAAAAAAAGCATCATTTATAGTATGTCTCCTCTAGAAAATATGCTTAAATGCCCTTTGAAGCAGCTATATTACTGCTAAGCCTATATACAGAAGGGATAAAAAAAATAGGAAAAGTTTTCATATGTATAAAAATATTTATATCTATATATTTATATTTATAGGGGTGACAAAATGCTATAGAATAAGAGAATGCCAATCAACCAATGAATGGCTGAATAAGGTGTGGTATATGAATGTGATAGAATACCATTGTATTATAAAAAATGTAGAAACAGATGATTTCAAAAAGACATGGAAAGAATTATATGAACTGATGCAGAGTGAAGGAACCAGAAGCAGGAATACAAATTTATATTACAATAGCAATATTATAAAAATGAACAATTTTGAGGATGCCTATATACTGATTAAGCAGTGAGCAGAAGGGGCAGCTAGGTGGCACAGTGGATAAAGCACTGGCCCTGGATTCAGGAGGACCTGGGTTTAAATCCAGCCTCAGATACTTGATGCTTACTAGCTATGTGACCTTGGGCAAGTCACTTAAACCTCATTGCCCCCCCCAAAAAAAAGAATGAGTGAGCAGAAGCAGAATAATTTATGCTATAATTTAATATTATAAAATGAACAATTTCTATAAACTAATAAAGACTGAAATGAGTAGAACCAGAACAATTTATACAATAGCAATAGTATTAAGGCAGACAATTTTGAAAGCTATGAGAATAATGATCAACACAATGACTTTTCATTATTCTATACCACTGAAGATAAAACATAGTGATAAATACCTCCTGATAGAAAGATGACAAATTTAGGGTATAGAAACATATATTTTTTGTATATGTGGGAATTTGTTTTACTTGACAGTACACATTTCTTACTAGGCATTTGCTTTTCTTACCCTTTTTTCCAATGGGGTAGGGGTGGGAGAGAGAAAAAATTGATTTCTGTCAATTTAAAAAAAACACTTTAAAAACAGAGAGCTAGGGAGGAGTTATAGATGCAAACTGTTGCATGAACTTTCAGATGAGATCATTATATTATTAGTTTTGCTTTGTCAAAAGAAACCTCACAGAGGATAGGTAATCTATAAATGTGATGTAAAAAACCTCCCACACATAAAATTTTTTTTAAAAGAAACAAAATATATTTAGGAGCTTGTTATCTTGGGAATTTTCCTAACTTACTGCACAGTGATAGTTTGAATTTGCAAAAACAAAGAATGAAGAAAAATAATATGTTTCTTTATTAGCTATTCTTTATTCCTCTTTCAATCACATCTATTGACTTCAGAAAAATGTTTTTTTTCAGGGGCAGCTAGGTGGTGCAGTGGATAAAGCACCAGCCCTGGATTCAAGAGGACCTGAGTTCAAATCCAGTCTCAGAGACTTAACACTTACTAGCTGTGTGACCCTGGGCAAGTCAATTAACCTTCATTGCTCCGCAAAAAAAAAAAAAAATGTTTTTTCTTCATACTTACTTTCCACTTATTTTTCTGTGTGCACATTGTGTTCTTTCAGCAGAATGGAAGCTCTTTGAAGGCAATTTGTTTCATGCTTGTCTGTGTCCCAGTTGGGAGTAAAGTATCATACTCACAGAAAGCATTTTATAAATGTTTGTTGAATTAAATTGGATTCTAAGGCCCCTTCAGCTTAAAATTTCTGAACCTATGAGCTATAAGATGGTAGACAGGTAATTCCATCCACTATTCCCTCTATATGACTTTATAGAACTACCCCCTGGTTTCCTAATTATCATTCCCACAATGTTGGTATAGTTTGCAATGAAATGTTGCTACCACTTATTCCTATTGGCCAAGTCAAATAATTTGGTTTGGCCCTTCATTGACTCACCCTTTGAAAGCACACCAGAAAACAAAACAACAACAAAAAAATGAAAGCACACCAGGTACTCCTCAAGTCCCATCCCTCTTAAACAGACTGTCTTCTTTGGGAGTTTAGGGTGAACTGGTAATAAGGACTACCTATAATCTGTCCTGGTCCCAAAAATTATTAACATTGAAATTATTATTATCAGTAGTAGTAGTAGTAGTAGTAGTAGTAGTAGTAGTAGTAGTAGTAGTAGTAGTAGTAGTAGTAGTAGTAATATAGTCGCTAGCATTTACATAGTGTTTTCAGGTTAGCAAAACACTTTAAAAGTACTAACTAACTTTATCTTCAGAACAACCTTGTGAATTAGGTGTTATTATTATTCCCATATTACTTATACAGAAACTGAGGAAGACAAGGTTAAGTGACTTGAACAGATGGCAAGCATCAGAGACTATTTGTACTTGTAAGTAGGTCATTTGTCAGATTATCTCCACATGCCATTTATTTATTCAATAAACATTTATTAAGGACCTACTATGTGTATGCACTCTGCTAAGCACTGGGGATACAAAAACAAGTTAAAGATAATCTCTGATTCCCAGGAGCTTATAATTTAATGAGGGATACAATATGCAAATATATGTGTGTGTGAGTGTGTGTGTGTATATATATATATATATATATATATATGTATATATATATATGAAACAAGCTATATTTGAAATAAATAGCAAATAATTACAAGAGGGAAAAGGATGTATTCCTATAGAAGATGGGATTTTAGTTGGGATTTAAAAGAAGCCAGGCAGGTCAGTAGTCAGAGCAGAGGAGGGAGAATGTTCCAGGCATGGGGAACAACCAGAGAGAATGCCTGGAGCTGAGAGATGGAGTGTCTTGTAGAATAGCCAGGAGGCCAGTGTCACTGAATCAAAGAGAACATGTCAAGGAGGAAGGTGTAAGAAGAGGTTACCCACTGTGTATAGACTATATTTAATTTCAACTTTGCCTTTTTCCCAGGACTGTGTATGTGGCTCTAAACAAAGTGTCTAACTATTGACTCAATCAATCAATCAGTTGGGAATATGATGTGACCTTACAAGATTGTTGTAAAGTTCAGTTGAAATAACAAATATTAAGTATTCCATAAACTTTATATAATTATCAGCGCGCGCGCGCACACACACACACACACACACACACACACACACACACACACGCGAGGGCCTTCTATTTGGTCCCCATCTCAAGTTTCTTTCCCACTTCAGTCCATTCTCTGTATCTGCCAAAGTAGTTTTCCTTAACTTCACATCTGACTATGCTGTTCTCACAAGTTCCAATAATTCCCTACCACTTCTAGCTTAAAATATAAACTCCCCTATTTAGTTGTATACTTTGGATCCTAGTCCCAACCTATATTTCCACCCTCATTGTACATTATTCCCCTTCTCACATTCTGTGGTTCAACCAAATTGGCATCTCTCTGTTCCTTGTATGTGAAACTCCATCTCGCTTCACTGTATCTTTGTATTGGCTGTCCCCCATGACTGTAATGCACTTTTGCCTCTCCCCTGTCTCACTGAATGTCCCTTCCACAGGAGTCAGTTGATAAATGATTGCTTGTTTGTTTTTTTGTTTTGTTTTGTGAGGCAATTGGGGTTAAGTGACTTGCCCAGGGTCACACAGCTAGTAAGTGTTAAGTGTCTGAGGCCGGATTTGAACTCAGGTCCTCCGGGCTCCAGGGCCGGTGTTCTAGCCACTGCACCACCTAGCTGCCCTGATAAATGATTGTTAACTGATCAATTGATTGACTGAATTATTTAATCTGCCCTCAGATCTTGGGTTCAAATATTGCCCCAGACACTAGCTTTGGGACCCAGAGAGTCATTGCCTCATCTGTAAAATGAGGATAATAAGGGCATCCACCTAACAGGCTTGATGTGAAATGAAATATGTAGAATGTTATATAAATGCTATATGAAATTATAATATAAAAGCATTAGCAGCTACTACTACTGCTGCTGCTGCTGCTGCTGCTACTACTACTACTACTACCACTACTGCTACTACTACTTTAGATATATAACCTTTCCCAGGGATATTTGCATTTAAGCCTTCTCTCTAAGTACAGAATAAAAAAGGACTTGTGTTAAAAGAATTTTCAGCATCCGCAAAGCAGGTGGCACAGATATTATATAGAATTCTGCCTGCAAAGCACAGTGCCAATAAACAAATAAGATATTCTTTTCCCCTCCATTCCTATGGAAAGGAGGAAGGTGGTATTATCTGAAGAAGAGGCAGGCAGGCATGTTGGAAAGAATACTTGTCTGGGAAGCAGGAGACCTGGGTTCTAGTGCTCATTCAAATACTAATCAACCTCTTTTGTGGCCCTGCACAAGTTTTTCACAGCCTTGGGGCTCAGTTTCATCCTCCATAAAATGAGGAAGATTGAACTCAATCGTTTCTAAGGTCTCCTCTATTTCTAAAATGTAATCTGGGGGCAGCTAGGTGGCACAGTGGATAAAGCACCAGCCCTGGATTCAGGAGTACCTGAGTTCAAAGCTGGCCTCAGACACTTAACACTTACTAGCTGTGTGACCCTGAGCAAGTCACTTAACCCCAATTGCCTCACTAAAAAAAAAAATTAAATTAAAAAAAAATTAAAATGTAATCTCCATGAGGGCAGAGATGATTTTGGTTTTGTATCCCACTTCCCAGTATAGTGCTTTGGAAGGAGTAGGTACTTTTTGAGTAAGTGTTAACATAAGGGTGTATGATCTGAGAAGGAAGCCAGAGGAGGTACTGCCCAAAGCATTAGGTAAGTCAGTCGGTATTGATACTAGTATTTTGAAGAGGACTTCCTCAAATAAATAACTAGCACCTTCTTCATAATATGCTCCTCTCCATTTTTATCATCCCAAATTCAACAAAAGGTATCCCAACTATTAATACAAATTAATTTGTGCCAGATGTGAAATAATAATAATAATAGCAATGATAATTACTGACTCTTTTATAGTACTTTACAATTTACATAAATTTACTTACAACCTTTGGAGGGAAACAATAGAAATATCATTAGCCTTATTTCATAGATGAGGACTCTGTGATGTAAAGTGAATTGTAGAGGGTCAAAAGTTAATAAAGAGGGGCGGCTAGGTGGTGCAGTGGATAAAGCACCAGCCCTGGATTCAGGAGTTCCTGAGTTCAAATCCAGCCTCAGACACTTAACACTTACTAGCTGTGTGACCCTAGGCAAGTCACTTAACCCCATTGCCCCGTAAAAAAAAAAAGTTAATAAAGAAACTTTTCATTCAAAGATAAAGATGAAGATGAAGGAGGAGAAGGAAAAGAAGAAGACAGTGATGGAGGAGGATGAGGAGGAGTAGGAGGAGAGGAAGGAAAAGAAGAAGAATTAGCATTTATACACCCAAGAGGCTCAGTGCAGTTTTAAACTTTGATGGTCAAAGACTGAACTAGGAGTTTGGGGACACTGTAAAATTCTTTCAGATGCACAAAATATTTTTGATACTTGAAATAATCCTGGAGCAGCTAGGTGGCTCAGTGGATAGAGCACCAGCTATAGAGTCAGGAGGACCTGAGTTCAAATCTGGCCTCAGACACTTGACACTTACTAGCTGTGTGACCTTGGGCAAATCACTTAACCCCAACTGCCTTACCAAAAAAAAAAAGATACTGGAGATAATCCTGGGAGGTTGGTGTTATTTCTATCCTATTTTACAGATGAGGAAACTGAGACAGTGAGCAGTTGAGTGACTTTCCCGGGGACCATATAACCAGTCAGTGTCTGGGGCATGAATTGAACTCTTGGCTTCTTGACTTCACATCCAGTTAGCTCTATGCACTATACAATACAATAAATTACTTGCTGGTCTTTAAGGTAAGAAAGAAAGTTATGAAAAATTTGCTTTCCATTTTAAATTTGATAGCATTAGAAAATCTTGTGGTGAAAGAAATGGGACATATCCTATCCCATGCCTCATCAATGCTATAACAATGGACTGTTTTAGGGAACAAAACTCAGAGAAATTGATTTTGTGGTATTGCTTGGCCACAACCCCTCTCAACCCCAATAGAGTGCTGATTCAAGAAATTTGTCATTAAAGGAAGGGAAGACACATTTATATACTGTACTCTACTAAGCACTTAAATACTTGTTCACTAACTTCCTTTTCTTTTTATTGTTGTTTGTCCTTCATTCTCTTTTGCCTGTGTTTGGTTGTTTTTTTTGGGGGGGGGGGCAATGAGGGTTAAGTGACCTGCCCAGGGTCACAAAGCTAGTAAGTGTCAAGTATCTGAGGCCGGATTTGAACTCAGGTCCTCCTGAATCCAGGGCCAGTGCTTTATCCACTGCACCACCTAGCTGCCCTTGTCCTTTATTCTCAAAGAGAACCATGACATTGGGAAGTGATGTCATGACTTGCAGTAAATTGAATTTTTTAAGTGAGGCATTGCTGTGCAAAGTCACCAGGCCCACTCTCGCCTCCAGAGCCATTTGGGTCTAGCGGCAAGATATACATTAGGACTACTGGTGACGGCCCCGGTGTTTTGAGGCAATTGGGGTTAAGTGACTTGCCCAGGGTCACATAGCTAGTAAGTATTAAATGTCTGAGGTCACATTTGAACTCAAGTCCTCCAGAATCCAGGGCCAGTGGCCTATTCACTGAACCACCTAACTGCTCCTTTTTTCTTTTTATAACTACAGGTCAAAAGCAAAACTACCTGGTTTGGTTAGAGACATACCCTGGATTAGGGCTTGAAGATTTAAGTTTGGGTACTGACTAAACATATGACCGAGGAAATGTTTCAGTTTCCTCATATGTATTATGACAAGACCAGACTCAATCGCTAAGTTCCTTTCCACCTTAGGGCCCTTCCAAATCAAAACGTCTTTGATTTTCCATCCTGGTTCTTAAGGGAGGGTCCATAGGCAGTTCCAACCCCATCTCACTGGCAGGGTAACTGACCTAGAAGTTAGTAATGAAAGGCAACGTGATGATATGATGGAAAGGATGCTGGGGTCAAGAGAACAGAGCTGAAATCCCACTTCCAGCCTTTAATAACTTTGGGTTACTATGTTCCTTGGTTGCAGCACCTATAAATGGAGATAATAACATTTCTATCCCATCCACACTGGGGTGTTGGGAGGACAGTTCTTGGTCACTGTAAAGCACTAAGAAAAATAGGAGTTATATTTCTAGGCCAGAAGGGGCCCTGCCTCACACTGTCCCACCACTTCTGATCCCATCATCATCAGTGGGGTCCTATTGCCTCTAGGATAAGATACAGATTCCCCAGTCTGAGATTTAAGATCCTCCACAGTCTTACCTGCATCCTCCCCAGTCTGATCTGTCTTTCCAGACATTTCATCTTATTCACCATCCCATGCTTAAAGTAGTTCTTGAACTCAATGTTCTCCATCTTCTATCTCCCCTCTTTGTGCTGTCTGCCACTCCTAGAATACATTCCTGTCCTTCACCTCTCAGAAGCTATAGCTCCCTTCAAGGTGGAAGTGCCACCTTTTTCAGGAAGCCTTTCCTGATCTTTCCAGTTTGTTAGTGCATCTACCCACCTATCTATTGACTGGTTGTGTTTTCTTTCTTTCTTTCTTTTTTGACAGGGCAATGAGGCTTAAGTGACTTGCCCAGGGTCACAC
This sequence comes from Dromiciops gliroides, assembly GCF_019393635.1. Classification (NCBI taxonomy): domain Eukaryota; kingdom Metazoa; phylum Chordata; class Mammalia; order Microbiotheria; family Microbiotheriidae; genus Dromiciops; species Dromiciops gliroides. The sequence goes on from NC_057861.1 coordinate 639,410,896, forward strand.
AACTACTAAGTGTCAAGTTTCTGAGGCCGAATTTGAACTCAGGTCCTCCTGAATCCAGGGCCAATGATTTATCCACTGTGCCACCTAGCTGCCCTTCTCGTTGTGTTTTCTTATCTGGCACTGAGGTGATGCAATAGATGGAGCACAGTCCTTAGAATCAGGAAGAACTGAATTAAAATGTGCTTCATATACTTTAATAACTATGTGACCTTGGGAATTTCATATTAACTTCTCTTGGCCTCAGTTTCTTCATCTGAAAAATTGGGATAATAATAGTACCTACCTCACAGAATTGTGGTGAAATTTGAAAAAACAACAATAGATGTAATGAGTTTCACAAACCTTGGAGTGCTTATAGATGCTATTGTTATTTTTTAAATTATGACTAATACCTTACTAAAGTCATTGAAGGCAAGGATTTGTTGTTTTTTGTTTTTGTAATCCTAAGACCTAGTACAGTACTCTGTCTGCAATAGGTGCTTAATAAATATTTGTCAAATAGAACTGAATTCAACACCCCACCTGAATTTACCTCCTCTCCTTTAGGTCGGCCAGCACACTCCCTCATCCTAGCTATGCCTCTTCCAAATGAATAAAAGTGAAACAATTTAAAGCTCTGCTTTCCAAGGCAATAATAACCCAGTCTCACCATCCGATGTCTCCAGGCTTCTTTGCCATTGTTTTTGCTCGCCACAGAAATAATTTTACAGCAAAAAACCATACATATTGTAAAACTGTATAATTGAGTTTAATCTTGTGTGAAAAACTAACAGGACTAGAAGAGAGTTAGTGAATGCAGAAAACTGAAACAAGAAATTACACTGTTCTTTCTAGCACATTACATTTAGCAGCATACAAAGACATTCCCTGTGATGGCAGAGAAACGGAGCCTTGATGTTCCTCACTCTAGTGAGTATAAAACCTCAGCCTTAATCAAAATTTGTACAACACCCAGTAGAATGTTGGTGTCAGGGGATAGCTAGATAATACAGTACTTCTGGTTTTATTGTTACGGGACAAAAGGGATATTAAAAGTAAACCCCCATTGTAACAAAACTCCCCAAGACATTCAAATAGTTTTGTTGTCATGGAATTTGTTGTAAAGAAAATTGTATATATGCCTTCAGGAGTAATAATAATAGCTTGCATTTTTATCAGTACCTACTATGAGTCAGGCACTGAAAAAGTACTTTGCAAATATGATTTCACTGGATCCTCACAACATCCTTGTGGGTTATTATTCACATTTCACAGTTGAGGACACTGAGATGAACAGAGATTAAGTGGCATGCCCAGGATCACATACAAGGAAGTGTCTAAGTCTGGATTTGAAGTCAGGTCTTTCTGACTTCCAGCTCAGCACTCTATCCACTAACTGCATCATCTCACTGCCTGAATGAAAGCATGTCTTCAGGGAAATGCACTGTACAAAGTAGTGAAGGGTGGGGAAGAAGAATGTAAAGAAACAGAAGAGGGAGCAGCTAGCTAGGTGGCACAGTGGATAAAGCACTGGCCCTGGATTCAGAAGGACCTGGGCAAGTCACTTAACCCTCATTGCCCTGAAAAGAAAGAAGGAAGGAAGGAAAGAAACAGAAGAAATGTCAAGAAAGAAAGAAAGAAAGAAAGAAAGAAAGAAAGAAAGAAAGAAAGAAAGAAAGAAAGAAAGAAAGAAAGAAAGAAAGAAAGGAAGGAAGGAAGGAAGGAAGGAAGGAAGGAAGGAAGGAAGGAAGGAAGGAAGGAAGGAAGGAAGGAAGGAAGGAAGGAAGGAAGGAAGGAAGGAAGGAAGGAAGGAAGGAAGGAAGGAAGGAATAGATAGGTTCCTGAAGAATTATATGTAAATGAAATATTTGCAAATAAAACTATATTGTATTATTTCCAATAAAGCATTAGTGATATGATTATATATGTATGTATATATAGATATAGATTATATATATGTGTGTATGTGTGTGTCTATAATTTTATCTGTAAGCTATTATAAAAGAGTAACAATTAAGAATGCAGAACCTTTTAAAAATCACATATTCCATATAAAATAGCTTTCAAGGAAAGCATTAAAGGCAGCCTGGAATAATGAATAAAGAGGCAGACTTGGAGTCAGGAAGACCTATGTTCCAATCCTGCTTCTGAGATTTAAGATCCTCCACAGTCTTACCTGCGTCCTCCCCAGTCTGATCTGTCTTTCCAGACATTTCATCTTATTCACCATCCCATGCTTAAAGTAGTTCCTGAACTCAATGTTCTCCATCTTCTATCTCCCCTCTTTGTGCTGTCTGCCACTCCTAGAGGTTTTCAAGCTATGTGACCCTGGCCAGTCAATGCCTCTGAGCCTGTTTTATTTTTCTCACTGTAAAACAGGCATAAAAAATCTGCCTTACAAAAATCCAATCAAATATTGTGTGTAAAGTGCTACATAAATGTGATTTATTATCATAGTAGGCAGAATACTGGCTTTAGAGTCAAGAAGATGTATTTTTACATCACACCTCTAACCTGCAATAGTTTTATGATGTTGGGCAAGTCATTTCCTGTTTCAGTAGACTCCCTAGGACTTATCTAGTCCTAGATGCAGGTAAAATCTAAGTCTTTAAATGGAGGTATAATCTGCATCAATGGAGTAGTCTCCATGCTTGGAATATCCCACACTGACCACAATCACAGTTATTTGTAACATTAAATACATAAAATATTGGATCAATGATTTGCTACTTTTGAATATATGTATGTTATGATTTCCAGTAACATAAATGAAAGTAGGAATCTCACCTCATTAGATGAGTGATCAGTGCTTTTCAGGTGTGCATTCTGACATAGGTGTTTAAAGATAATCTTTTCATTGTACATTTCTGTATGATAACTGGCCATACCACTAATGCCTCTTCAAAATCCAAGCCCAAGTTCACAATAGAGATTGTTACCAGATTTGCAAACACACTTCAAAAGGTGACAAAACTGCTTTGTAAGCAGTAGAGGGGAGCACAGGTGGATATCTTGTTTCTCTGATCTTCTGGAAGCTTTCCCATCAGGATTTCAGTTGTTCATTTCATACATCTTCAGTGGGACTTCAACACTCAACCCCATTAGCTTTTATAGCCTCTTCATAGCTCAAGTCATAGAAGGAGTGAAATGTAGTGTTTTTCCTCCCTTAAACTCAAGTCTGACCATGTCTCTTTCCTACTCAATAAGATCCATGGATTTCTCATTGCCTCTAGAATAAAAAAAATTCCTGTCTGGCTTTTAAAGTCCTTCATCAACTTGCTGTCAACTCACCTTTCCTTCCTCCTTCTGCATCATTCTCCTTCCACTATTCTCCAGCTCAGTTAAAGTGGCTTTCTTGCCATTTCCCTCCTCACTTCCTCCTCACAGAATCTCTTACTTCTTTCAACACATGACTCAAACACTGTTTTCTACATAAAGCCTGTCCTGATCCCAGCTTTAAAAGCTTAAAACTTCATTAAGGGCAGCTAGGTGGTGCAGTGGATAAAGCACTGGCCCTGGATTCAGGAGGACCTGAGTTCAAATCTGGCCTCAGAGACTTGACAGATACAGATACTAGCTGCGTGACCCTAGGCAAGTCACTTAACCCCAATTGCCTACCAAAAAACCCACTTCATTAAGACTTTTGAGAAACATCCATAGAGTCATAGGATCTAACACAAGATCTGGAAGAAGACCTCCGAGGTCCCAGAGTCCACTCTCTTCATTTTATAGATAAGGAAACTGAAGCCTAGGGAAGTGAAATGACTTGCCCAAGGTTACATCAGTAGTTAACATCAAATGAGGGATTTAAATTAGTTCCACTGTTTCCAAATTTATCATTCTTTCTACTGTACCTTATTGTCTCTCCCAATAGAATGTAAAGTCCTTGAGAGCAGAGACTGCTTCATTTTGTCTTTGCATTCCTGATTCCAAGAAGAAAGTCTGACAAAGGTGCCCCCCCCATCTACTATACCATAAAGGACTGGTCATGGTATGAGAATTTCTGGTTTCAGGTTCTTAACTATGATGCTAACTGGCTGTGTAACCTTGAGCAACTCACTTACTTTTCCTTATACTCAGCTTCTTCATCTATAAAATAGGAATAATATTATTGTCTTACCTACCTCTCACAGACTTGTAAGAAATCTACTATGTAAATGTCAAAGCATTATATAACAGTGAATTTATTATTTGCAAGGCTTACTCTTCTTTGTTCAATTTGTAGCATAGTTTATCACCTAGAAAGCATTCACCGTGAACATTCCCTGACCTATATCCTTAATGGATGCATTAAGAAGAAAGTGAGTTCCATGACTGAGCAACTGCCTCAGGTAACCATGATATTCGAGACTTACCATGCCTCCTTTAACTAAAGGTTTCATTGTTATTCAGTTGTTTTCAGTCATGTCCAACTCTGTTACCCCATTTGGGTTTTCATGGCAAAGATACTAGTATAGTTTGCTATTTCTATCACCAGCACATTTTACAGGTGAAGAACTGAGGTGAACTGAGGTTAAGTGATTTGTCCAGGGTCACACAGCTAGTAAATGTCAGAGGCTGGATTTGAACTCAGTGAGATGAGTCTTCCTGACTCCAGTCAGCCATTCTATCCATTGTACCACCTATGTGCCAACTGCAGGTTTATCTCTCCCATTAATTTTTACCAATTGGCCTATGACATTACTGGGAAAATAGGTAATGTCTTACAGTTAATGACCCAAAATTGTAGATCAGCAGCTCTAATAACAGTGAACGACCCATTCCTGAGGAAGGATTCTTGCCAATCCATCCTTTCTGCTTGATTGCCAAAATGCTAGTAGATTCCACTATGAAGCAGCCTTTCACAGAGCTGGGATTTTCAGAATGATTTCGGGGAAAAGCTTCCATTTAAAATAATTTTTAATAGTGCCTCCAAGAAGGCACACTAAGCAATATTTGAATGCAGTGAACCCTGGTGCAGTCACGTTTCCTGCAGAAATAAATGCCTTGTGGGACACAACTTTTCAATGATGACCCATTTCATTTCATCAACTGGTGAAATTTGGTGATGTTTGTATCCATCTTCTTCAACTGTTGTTTTCAGCACTTCAGGAAACTTACAAAATGTATCTGAATCGGAATGGCAATCTTTCCAGTTGTCTTAACGTTATGCAAACTAGGGATCCCTTAAAATTTTGCAAACCACTCATTACTGGCACTAAAACTTTCCATTTTGGAGTTTTAGCTATGTCTTGTAAAAGACCTTCTGCTACTTTTAAAAGTTTCCGTTTTAGGGATTTCATCTTCTTCACACTTGAAATTCCCAAATGTTTTGCCCTCTCCTGAATAACATTGGTGCTTAATGTCCTATTACAGAGGTTCTGGTCTTGTACCTTCAGGGGTATGAGTCGAGTCCATCACCAGACCTTTATGTCAAGATAAACTTATGGAGAAAACTGCTTGGGAGGTTAAATTTTTCCTAAGCCTTTTTCATATCTTTATGTCATTGGGTCTGTAAAGGGACCAATTTTAATTCTTTCAAGTTACTTAAATTGTTCACTTCTCTCCATTCACCTTCCTCTTTTCTCTTTATACATGGAAGGTAATTATTTATAGCATATTATTATTATTATTATTACACTAGTATTGCTCTTACTTTCTGACCTCTGAGGAGAAAGAGAACTATATTTAGAATCAAAAGTCTCATATTCAAATTTTGACTCTGTGACCCCAGGCAAATCATCGAACCTTTCTGGGTCAGTTTCTTCCTTTATAAAATCAGAGGATTGGAAGAGACATTTTTTTTATTCCCTCCAGGTCTAAATTCATGATCACTTTCCTTTTCTTCCCCTGGTATGTCCTTGATGTTTTAGTAAGTTTCTAGTAAGTGATGTTTCCTGAAAATAGCTATGAAACACCACCTAAATAAAGCCAGAAAGATTAATGACTAAACACAGCGCTAAGCCTAGTCCATTACAAAGAACTTAATACATTTTTTGAAAATGAATAAAAGTAAGAAAACAAATGTGTGCATGTCAAATGCACATTAAATGAGAGAAATCTGCCTATTAACCTAGAGAGAATCCATCTACATTCTTTCATTGTTGATGTCATGCTTAAGATTGTATGATATACATATACATGTATGTGTTTATAGGTGGGTATGTGTTGTTAGATATTGGAATGCGCTTTTATGTGTAGCTCTACTTCATAATATTTGGTAATCATGGCCTGTGTTTACCTCACAGGAATTACAGGATCCTTAAACTGAAAAGAATCTTATAGAGTATAGAGTCCAAACATCTTATTTTGTTATTTCATTAGAAGTGATTGGCCTAAGATCAAAAAAGGTGGCTCCACATCCAGTACTCTGTCCAAAAAGTATTGCTTCTACTAGACTATAAGCTCCCTGAGAACAGAGACTGTATTGTTTCCAAATTCTAAAAATCTCTGAAGATTCTACCACAGTGCTATGACCATAATTGAAAATCTTTAAATGAGGGAAGATAGCCACCCATGGACCAAGTGTTCTGCTTGGAATCTGGAAAATCTGGGTTAAAATCTGAGGTGATTCTGACATTTATTAGCTGCATGACCATAGGGAAGTCACTTATCTTTCAATAAATCAATCAACATACATTTTATCAAGTGTTCCTGTGTGGCAGGCACTGTGTTCAATCTTATCAAATATTTTTATAGAAGTTATTCTTATTTCAGTATAGGTTGAACTAGAGGCAGCTAAATGACACAATTAATAAAGCATTAGACCTAGAGTCAGGAAGACCTGATTTCAAATCCAAGTCAGACGCTTACTAGCTGGATGCCCCTGAGTATGTCATTTAGCTGCTGCCTGCCTCAGTTTCCTCATCTATAAAGTAGGGATAGTAATACTCAGAGTACCCAGCTCATAAAAAGGCTATGAAGCTCCAATGAGATAAAGTCCATGAAATGCTTTGCCAACATTAAACACACAATATAATTGACATTTATTATTACTATATATTTCTTGATGATGGAGCCTCACAGAACAACTTGCTTAATGTATTTTTTTGGCATTTGAGTAAACAGATGGAGAACTGTCAAGTTTGAAAACACACCCACGCATGTCTTTCACCTAAGTGATGCCACCAAATCAGTGAGTCTTTAGAATGAAAATAATTTTCCTCCTGGATAGGGGGCCCTTTCTCATTTCTCAATACATACATGAAATATTCAGACACTAAGTCAGCTATTTCTTAAATCCAGCCAGGGGAAAGATGACTTGGAAGCCATAGCATTAAGAATGGTGACAAACAGTAATGAAAAAAGCATCTAGCCTAATTTGCTGATTTGTATTTTCCTAGAGAACACGGCTTAATAGGACTTCCTTTTAAAATGCAAAGACTGTGCTTTATGTTGTTCTATTAGGAAACACACAAGCAGCCTGTGACCCGCTTCAAGGGGAACATCGCTTCTGAGTTCTAAATCAAGTTTAATGAATTTAAGGTGACTGAAAGGGATAGGTGAACAAAACTGTTGGCAGCAGTCCAGTCGTGGTAAGACAAATGCTTTCTTTGACTTTGTCTTTTTACGAGAAAAAAACAGTTTGCTGCCAAAATTATCTCAGAAATCATGAAAAACACATATATGCCCATCTGTAGCTACATGTTAAATGCAAAATACAATTGATTTTAAGGAGGAGAGTTTTCTGGAGTGAGCATTTTTTAAAAAACAACAGAAGATGAAAAATAGATGCTTAGTGTCATTTCGCCTTCATTCCTTATATTTTTTACCTGAATAGATGTCATGGACAGATCCTGGAGATCTTCTGATGGCACCATCTGCAATATCTTGTGGGGAAGTGGTAGGTTGAAGAGGCTGAATGGTGAGGCAATTATTGAAGATATCTTGATCGAGCTCCATGCTTGACCGCAACTAAGAAAAGAGTAAAGGAGGGGAAAAAGAACAATGATGGAAAAGGAATACTTCTTGGGAATATTTTCCTGATATGACAGAATTATCTAAGATACGTGAATAGACCAATTAGCCAAACCAGGGGGTTTGGAACATGGCAAATGGGAGAGAAATCCCAACAATATAGTAGAAAATGAAACTGATTAGATTTTGGTATCTGTGCTTTGAAGAGCCTAGCTTCTTCTAATTCTTTTTCTTGTTTGTAATGTATATTATTCATGGTAGTTGTAATAGCATCGGTAATACATTTAGTTGGATTATCAAATTGGCATATAAGGTGTTATAAAAGTAGTAGAGATAGAGCCATGAAAATTTACTTGTGATAATTTGAATCCTAAGAAAACATCATGTACCAAGGATAAAACACTGACTCTGGAGTCAGAGGACTTAGTTCAAATCCTGCCTCTGATGTTTATTACCTGGGTGACCATGGGCAAATGACTTAATCTCCTTGGTCCTCAGTTTCCTCATCTGTAAAATGAAGGAGTTAGGCTAGATGGCCTCTAAAGTCCCTTCTACTTCTGATCCTATATCCTTCCCATCTTAAGAGAGCCAATGTTTACAGGATCATCAGAACATGTAGGTCCTTCCACTGTAAATACTGATCTCACTATACTTTAGGGGATTGTCTTTGTGAGTAGTTGGCTGCATAGTGATCAAAACAAACAAACAAACTCTTCATCACTCTACTACTACGTGGCTACTGGACCTTTCTTTCTTCTTCTTCTTTTTATTTTGGTGAGGCAATTGGGGTTAAGTGACTTGCCCAGGGTCACACAGTTGTAAGTGTCAAGTGTCTGAGGCCAGATTTGAACTCAGGTCCTCCTGACTTCAGGGACAGTGCTCTATACACTGCGCCACCTAGCTGCCCCTCAGTACTGGACCTTTCTAAACTTTACTGATACTGATACTGATACTGACACTCAAAGCTATTCCATTTTGGGTGGACTTATGGGTGTTCTGTTGGCACAGATTTCAAGAACCCAGGGTCACCTGCAAGCAGGGATGAAGTATCAAAGAAGTACCTTAGTGGTGGAGATCTTGGATTATGTAAGCTTGCAGAAGGGGAGAGGAAAGAAAGCAGATGTTAAGTAAAAGTACTGTGGATTATTTTTGGCTGTTTTGTGTGTTTTTTAATCAGCAGTAAGTTACTGTTTAGAGAGAAGTATTTTTCCAACCTCATAAAGCCTAGTGATTTATAAACATATGTCCTGTGCTCAGCACAGGAAAGCAGAAATGGTACGGCGACCCTGACTGAGGGAGAAGACCATTTAGCACATGTAACATGTGCAAAATATTTTTTTGCAAAATCATTTGCACAGCTTCAGCACACACTAGTCTACATTTGCATTTTTGACCCAAAATCTCCAGAGTGAATGCCTAATGCTCTTGGGGTCTTTGTAAGGTATGTTTGTTATTTGGGTGCTAACCTAAAAACACATGCAGCTTAACTAAAACTGAAAGAAGAGGGAAAAAATCAAGGCTTAGCATGAATTCTGGTAATCACTTCTAATTTATCTGCTATACTTAAAACATGTTCTGGGGTCCATATGTTTTACCCAGAGTAGTCATCAACCCCCTATCTGCTTTCTATTACCTACCCATTCTCAAGGCTTTTTACTGTTATCAGTAGTAATAAAGGCTTTTCATGAAATTAGGCTCACATGTATGGGGCCAAATGCCTACAAGTTTTCCTTTGTATTGGCATCACTATATAGTTAAGTTTTCATAAAATGATTTCTATTAACTGCAAAGGGAGAGTTAGATTGCTTTCCTGTAGGATTTAGGATTTAAGTAGACAGCTGCTAGAGCAGAACGCCTGTTCAGGGTGGGGACCATGATCAGGGAAGTCATGGAAGATGTCTCCCAAAGGGTCAAAGGTATCATGGGCAATGACATTTTGATACAACAGCCTTTCTAAAACCATGACAACTCTACCAGCATTACTCTTCCTTCTTTCTCTTCCCCATCTGATTCCTCATTTGCTTATCTTAGACCCCATCATCACCTTATTCTCTCCTCTTTTTTGTCCTTGTTTTTTGGGTATTCAATAATTTCATTTGAGTCTGACTATCTATGACCCCATTTGGGGTATTCTTGGCAAAGATATTAGAGTAGTTTGCCATTTCCTTCTCTAGCTCATTGTACAGATGAGAAACTGAGGCAAACAAGGTTATGTGACTCACCCAGGGTCACACAGCTAGTAATTGTCTGAGGCTGGCTTTGAACTCAGGTATTCCTGACTCCAGGCCTGGCACTTTATCCACTATGTCACCTAGCTGCCCATCTTTCTTGTCCAGTTCTTGGTAGTAATAAGTTATGTCATGAATAACATTATGACCTATTTTATATTTTTTATTTAATTTTTTCAATGAACAAAAATCTATTTTCTTTTATTTCCACCTCCTCCTGAGCAATGAGAAAAAAGGAAAAAAAACACATTGTAATATGCATATCAACCAAAAAAATTCCTACATTGGCCACATACAATCTATTTCTTTAAGAGGGCCTGTGGACTAGTACAAAGAACACTGGGTTTTAAGTAAGAGGATCTAGATTAGAATCTAATTCTGGCTGCATACTTACTGCATGAACTTGAACAAATAACTCTGCCTTCTGAATTTCAGTTTCTTTACAAGTAAAGTGAAGACAATTGACTAGAATAGAAAAAATAGTCAACTTGGAGTCAGAGGACCTGAGAAAGAATCTCAATTCCTTTACTTGCTACCTATGTGACCTTGGATAAGTCACTCAACCTCTACAAAATGAGTAAGGTGGTCTAGTTGGCTTCAAAGCTCCTTCTAGCTTTAGCTCTATTATCCCTTCAAGTTCTAAAATGTAAGATCCAATAATTGCACAGTGAATTCGGTCTTTGGAACCTCAGTTTCCCACCATCAAAATCTTGTAAGAGATCTTGTAAGGTCTCTCGAAGTTCTAATATTTTATGTTTCTAGGTATTTTATTACAGGTCATGCTGAAGAATAGCACTGTACAAATGGAACCCTAAAATGCAGGATACATTGTAGAACAGTCAATTTGAGGTAATTTTTAAAAGTGTCTTTCTTCTAAAGAGATCAAATAAATTAATAGATGGTTGAAATCAGAGACTGACCTCCATCTGATTCTGTTCAACTTTAAAATAGGGATTGCTATGTTCTGGAAATGTAGATTATTGGAAACACATTCTACTAGCATCCATCACGAGGTACAAATTCTTAAAAAAATTGGAATCCACGAGGAAGAAAGGGGTTTTCTTTTATGAAAAAGAAAAAGAAAAAAAAGTTTTTGGAGGGTAAGTGAAAAATATTAAATACTTATTTTACCTTGTATTCCTTACAAATCTAGCCATTATGTCAGTTTAAAAACTGAAAATGCACTGTTTGATTTTATTTGCACATTGAAGTAGCATGTTTTTAATGTATTTAAAAATGTGAATGTATGGAAAAAAGAGAAAAACAAGGTAGAAAACTTCTGTTTTCCATTTTTCCCAGAAGACTCCCCTAGAGATGATAAAAAATGTTTTGTGGGTTTTTCAAATTTCCACCCATTCCCTTCACCCTTCTATCCCTTCCATGTATGACTGAGAATTGTAGTGTGTATTCAATTATTTAGATCTAAATATGGAGAGACAAAAGGGATACTCTCATTTTCTTGAAATATAGTAATAATTTCATGTAACTATCTACTCATATATGGATTATGAGCATATTACCTTTGGAGGCAATAAGCCAGTGCTAAGGAATGGACAGGAACCTCAGTAGTAAAACTATCCACTCCTAAGTTAAACTATGACTGCTTTGAATCTAGTTTCAGACTTGTAATGTGATATGAAAATAACATTTTCCAATGTGGCCACGGTAATTCTGAATATAAGCAATAGTAGCTAGAAAAAATAAAGTTTGGGAACTAGCATCTCTTGAAATTTATATACAGGACATGTGTACAATACTTATGCGACTGACATCCAAATTACATGTGATTTTTAGTTTACTGGTAGGATGGTACAATAGTATTACTCATTCCTGTCTTGAAATCAAAGCATTAATTATTATTCTCAGGGCCCCTCCTCATAACATATGTCCATACATTGATGTTAAGTAGTGTGATTATGACCCCTTCCCCCCAATAATGATCATGAAAATGAACATTTTTATCAACTTGTCCCTTTTGATAGAGGTGAGAAATGGAGTGGTTATTTACCAACACCATACATACACACACACACACACCACAGAATAATCAACTGGCTACCTATTTTTGAAAGGGGCCTGCCCTATAGTCTAGCCTCTAGGAAATCCCATTATTCTTGAATTCTTTTAAAAGCCAATTGTGTTTCACTTATATAGATTTCCTAAGTCATTGGTGAATGGGTGAAAGAAGACAAAGGCTCTTCAGTTTGTTTACTTGTTTTTTTCTTCATATGGCTAGGTGACATGCTGGATAGAGCTCTGGGCCTGGAATCAGGCAGACTTTGAGTTCAAATCTGGTCTCAGATACTTACTGTGAGACCTTGAGCAAGTTACTTATCTTTGCCTCAGGTTCCTCAAATGTAAAACAGGGGTAATAAAAGCACCTACCTTGCAAGGTTGTCAGGGAATCAAACAAAATAATATTTCTAAAGTGTTTAGCATGATGCCTGCCACATTGTAGGTACTAAATGCTTTTTCTTCCCTTTTCTCTTCCCTTCATTTCTCTAATCCTTCTTCCAAATGGCATAATAATGATTGTCCTCTCCAAGAAGAATTTTATGTATTTACATGGCACATATATACATTTGTATTTATATGTGTATGTCTTGCTTCTCTAGAACCTAAAATTATTCCCATTCTCTTTAACATCTACCCTCCTTCCTCACCATAGACTCCTTCCCTTTTGACTTGAATTATTCTTCTCTCCATTACAAAGAAAAGAAAACATTCACCATCACCAACCCTCCAAAAAGACCCACCATAACTTTTCTTTGTTTGAACCTACTATTACTCTCTCTGTTAAATGGCAACCATGTGTGGCAGTGGATAGAACATTGTTTCTGGAATTAGAAAGACCTGAGTTCAGATTTGGCTTCAGACACTTCCTAGTTGTATAACTTTGTGCAAGTCACAACTTTTTAAATCTCAGTTTCTTGAACAATATAACAGTACCTACCTCTCAGAGTTATTGTAAGAATTAAAGGAGATGATATTTGTTTATTTATTTATTTTTTGGTGAGGCAGTTGGGGTTAAATGACTTGCCCAGGGTCACACAGCTAGTAAGTGTCAAGTGTCTGAGGTCAGATTTGAACTCAGGTCCTCCTGAATGCAGGGCTGGTGCTTTATCCACTGAGCCACCTAGCTGCCCCTGGAGATGATATTTGTAAAGCGCTTAGCATGGTACTTCACACATAGTAGGTACTACATAAATGATAGCTATGATCATCATTATTACCATCATCATCATCATTTCTTGTCATGCACTTGAACTTTTTCTTCCCCTTTGTTAGCCAACATGTTAAAAGAATGGTCTATACCTACTGTCTCTACCCTTTACCATTCAACCTTTAACCTCCTGAAGACCCCTTAAGCTCTTAAATTCTGCTTTCTTTATTCATCATTATGCTGAAAACACTATCTCAAAATCTGTCAATACTTTTCATTTTTTTTTTGCAAATCTAGTGGCTTTTTTGTACCAAAGTTTAAAATATAGGAATGGTAGACTCTTGGCAAGGGATGAATGGAGTGAACTTAACAAGGGCCAGTAAAAACAGTCATCTGGAGCCGTGCAGATTGATTCAAGAGTGCTGTAAACTGAAAATGGGGGAAGGGAGAAAACTGCTCACATATAATTCTTATTTGGAGCACTACAGAGAGAAGTGGATACTAAATAGAAGTAAGAATAACTGAATCAAGAAGTAGTCTTCAAATTTTCTTGATTGTCATATCCATTAGAAGAAAATATCAGTACATACTCCCCCATATATGTATATTTAATTGTTTATAAATTATATGCCTATAGTATAGTACTTGTAAAACTATTGTACCTGGTAAAACTTATACCAAAAAAGAGGTTAAATAAGAATTAAATAAATATAAAATGATATTAAATTCTAGAGGCAATGGAGAGATTTTGCAATTTATTGCTAGGGAGAGTGACATAGTCACATGTCTGCTTTAAACAAATAATTTTGTTAGCTGTTTGTAGGATTGACAGGAGAGGGGAGAGGTTTGAGGCAAAAAGACAAATTAAATGGCTATTTCAATAGTTCAGGCAAGAGTTGATAACCAACTGGGAGGTAACCATTTTGAGTAGAGAGAAGGGAACAGATGTGAGAGACATGGAGATAAAAACAATAAGATTTAGACACATGAAATGAGGAAGAGTATAAAGCTGAAGATGATACCACAAGGTTATGAACCTGAGTGATCTGAGTGATAATAATGTTCTTCATAACAATAGGGAAGTTTGAAAGAGGTATGGGTTTAAGGAGGGAGATAACGTAATGAGATCTAGGATGCAGAACAGAACTTAGCAATGACTTCTCATTTAGTACAACTTACTGCCCTGCCCAAAATATAAAAAAGGGAGGAGGGTAGCTGGGTTCTTATTCACTAGTCATTGCCCCCAAGTGCAGAACCCATCACTGCCACTTGCTTATCTGAGAGGCAGAGAGTAGGTATGATGGGGGGGGGGGGAGGGTGGTAGAATTTTCCCACTGGCACTTGCACAACTGCTGCTGAGTGTGCTGGGATGGCAATGGGGTTGCTGAACTTCAGCATCAATCCATGGTTAAAAACAGGGAAGGACTGAAACTTACATAACCAAAGGAATATTTGGAGTAGGGAGTTTGAAGGAACAAAGATGACAGTAATTGTAATGTAAACAAGCCTCATGATTGGGTTTTGTGGGTAGAATGGGATTCAACCCATTTTCCCAACCTCCAGCTAGTTGATCAAATACCCCTAGGGGTCATCATGACCCCTACTTTTAAGATCACTAGGAAAAATGACTATATTCATAGAAGATAATATTCAAGAAGAAGGCCAGAAATAAAATCTTTTGCATTAGATATCTATGGATTATAAAAAATAAAGTTAATTGCTGCTCTTGTTGTGGTGGCAAGGAATTGTAAATTGAGGGGCTGCCTATCAATTGGGGAATGGCTGAACAAGTTGTGGTATATGAATGTGATGGAATACTATTGTGCTGTAAGAAATGATGAGCAGTCAGATTTCAGAGAAATCTGGAAGGACTTGCATGAACTGATGAGTGAGATGAGCAGAACTGGTAGAACATTGTACAGAGTATCATCAACATTATGTGTTGATCGACTGTGATAGACTTGATTCTTCTCTGCAATACAATGGTCCAAGATAGTTCCAAAGGACTCGTGATGGAAAATGCTCTCCAAATCCAGAAAAAAAAAGAACTGTGGAATATGAATTCAGATTGAACCATACTATTTTGGGGGGAGGTTGGTGCTGTTGTTTTTCTTTTTTGAGGTTTTTGCTCTTTGCTCTGATTCTTCTTTCACAGCAGGACTAATGCAGAAATATATTTACTGTGACTGTACATACATAACCTGTATCAGATAACTTGCTGTCTTGGGGAGGGAGGAGGGAGGGAAAAATTTTGAAACTGGAAATCTTATGAAAACAAATGTTGGAAACTATCTCTACATGTAACTGGAAAATAATAAAATACTTTTATAATTAAAAAAATAAAGTTTAGTTTTTGATTCTTGTACAATGAGACTAACTTGACCTATTAGGTTTCAGCAAAGCTTTAGGGGTTGGGATTTATGATTGTAATTGGACTATGAAAGGGTATGCTTCACTCAAAAGGAGTGAAGGACTAAAAGGGGGTGAAAGAGTACATATTTTAATAATATATACTTAAGTGAGGAAATCCAGGAAGCTGAGAGTAGACATGGGGGACCATATCTGGATGAGGTATGGAGGTTGAAACAGAAATAACATTGTTAGAAGTTTATTCTTCATATACTTTGTAAAGAGGGAAAAATTAGAAATTTGGGGAACATGATAAACCCAATATGGAAGTAGAATATTGGAGCTCTAGGAGACTTCCAATACATTCAATATGCTAGCATCCTTTAAATAAAACAAAACAAAAATAAGAGCAACCAATGACGTTGTGCTATGTGATTACTAAATCATCATTTCATGTTTTAAAAGGTAGAGGAGGGGCAGCTAGGTGGCACAGTGGATAGAGCACTGGTCCTGGATTCAGGAGGACCTAAGTTTAAATCCAGCCTCAGACACTTGACACTTACTAGCTGTGTCACCCTGGGCAAGTCACTTAACCCTCATTGTCCTCACAAAAAAAAGGTAGAGGAATGATAAGGATAGAATCTGACCCAAAATAGAAAGAATCAATTGCCAAATAATGGGAAACTTAAGAGAAAGTAGATATTTCATTACTGAGTTCTTGGTGAAAGAGAGGAAAGCTAAATAGATTGTTGTGTACCTTAGATTTAGGAGAGCAGATTTTTAAATGTTCAGCAAAATAATAAGTAGGATTACAACAGCCTAATAGTTTCCAAGAGAAGTCAGCATAAGAGTGATGGGAAACTCTTGAAAATGAAATTCTGAGCAAACAGGAAAGAAAAGGAAGGGAGGGAGGGAGAAAGAGGGGGGGGCAGAGAATGAATAAGAAAATGATGGGCAGAAAAGGGCAGAAATGCCTACAGACCTAAGGGGATGGAAGAGGACATCAAGGAACGTGGATTTTAAAGAGCATATCTGTAATATGGAAGCCAATGCAAGTAACTGAGGATCAACACAAAAGACTACTCTTTTATATTAAAATAGTGTTAAGAGACCTAAAGCCCAGAATGAGCTTAGATTTTTCAATAAATGCTAAAAATAACAAAAAGTGTTGTTGTTTCTCAGCTACATTGAGGACAAGAGAAAAGACTAAGAAACATGTTTGGCATGGCCTAGCTGATGAAAACCTAGGGGCTGTCTTCTATACCTGGAACTCTATCCTTTCTCATGTTTTTCTCCTTGCTTCCTTCAAGTATCAGCTAAAGATTCACCTTCTTCAAAAAGTTTTTTTTTCCCAATTCTCTTCAAACATAGTGTCTTCCCTTACAATTACCTCCAATTTATCCTATATATGTCTTGTTTATACATAGCTGTTTGCATATTATCTTCCCCATTAGACCATGAGCAGCTTGAGAGTGTGGAATTTTTTTACCTTTCTTTGTTTCCCTAGAATTAACACAGTACATGGCACATAACTTTTCTTTTGAGGAGGTCAAACTATGCAACTACACAAGCTTTCTGCTTCCCTTCTAATTTTGGCTGCATTGCTTCTGTTTGTGCAAAACCTTTTTAGTGTAATGTAATCAAAATCATCCATTTTGCATTTCATAATATTCTCCATTTCTTGTTTGTCTTAAATTGTTCTCCTCTCCATAGATCTGAGAAATAAGCTATTCCTTCCTCTCCTAATTTACCTATGGTATCACCCTTTATGTCTAAATCATGTACCATTTTGACCTTATTTTGGTATATGGTGTAAGATATTGGTCTATGCCTAGTTTCTTCTATACTCTCTTCCAGTTTTCCCATCAGTTTTTTGTCAACTAGTGAGTTCTTATCCCAGAAGCTGAAGTCTTTGTGTTTATCAAACAGTAGATTACTATAGTCATTTACTACTCTGTATCCTGTGCATAACCTATTCCATTGTTCCACCACTGTATTTCTTAGCCAGTACCAAATAGTTTTAATGACTGCTTCTTTATAGTATAGCTTCAGATTTAGTACTGCTAGCTCACATTCCTGTGCATTTTTTTCATTTTTCATTAGTTCCCTTGATATTATTGACCTTTTGTTCTTCCGGATGAATTTTGTTATTATTTTTCTAGGTCTATAAAATAATTTTTAGGTAGTCTGTTTGGTATGGCACTGAATAAGTAAATTAATTTAGAAAGAATTGTCATTTTTATTATATTAGCTTGGCCTATCCAAGAGCAATTGATATTTTTCCAATTATTTGGATATGATTTTATTTGTATGAACAGCATTTTGTAATTGTGTTTATAGAAGTCCTGCGTTTGTCTTGGCAGGTAGAATCCCAAATATTTTATATTGTCTACAGTTACTTTAAATAGCATTTCTCTTTCTAGCTCTTGCTGCTGAGCTTTGTTAGTCATGGATAGAAATGGTGATGATTTGTGTGGATTTATTTTATATCCTGCAACTTTGCTAAAGTTGTGCATTATTTCAAGTAAATTTTAGATGATTCTCTAGGATTCTCTAAGTATACCATCATATCATCTATAAAGAGTTATAGTTTTGCTTTGTCCTTGCTTATTCTAATTTCTTCAATTCCTTTTTCTTCTCTTATTGCTAAAGCTAACATTTCTAGTACAATATTAAATAATAGAGGTTATAATGGATATCCCTGTTTTACCCCTGATCTTGTTGGGAACGCCTCTAATTTATCCTCATTACGTTGAATGTTTGCTGGTGGTTTTAGGTAAATACTGCTTATCATCTTAAGAAAAGCTCCATTTATTCATATGCTCTCTAGTGTTTTTAATAAAATGAGTTTTGTATTTGTCAAAAGCTTCTTCTGCATCTATTGAGATAATCATATGTTTTTGGTTAGTTTTGTTACTGATATGATTGATTATGTTGATAGTTTTCCTAATGTTGAACCATTCCTGGTATAAATCCCGCCTGGTCATACTGTATTATCCTGGGATGAATTGCTGTAATCTCCTTGCTAATATTTTGTTTAAAACTTTTGCATCAATATTCATTAAGGAAACGGGTCTATAATTTTCTGTGTTTTGACTTTGTCTGGTTTAGGTATAAATAATATATTTGTGTCATAAAAAGGAATTTGGTAGAGCTCCTTCTTCACCTATTTTTCCAAATAATTTATATAGTATTAGAATTTATAGTTCTTTAAGTGTTTGGTAGAATTCACTTGTAAACCCATTTGTCCCTGGAGATTTTTAATTAGGGAGTTCATTGATAGCTTGTTCAATTTCTTTTTCTAAAATGGGGCTATTTAAGTTTTTTATTTCCTCTTCCATTAATCTGGGCAATTTATATTTTTGTAAATGTTCACCCATTTCATTTAGATTATCAAATGTATTTGCATACAGTTTGACAAAATAGCTCCTAATTATTGCTTTAATTTCAACTTCATTCGTGGTGAATTCACCCCTTTCTTTCTTTCTTTCTTTCTTTTTTTTTTTTGGTGGGGCAATGATGGTTAAGTGACCCGCCCACAGTCACACAGCTATTGTCAGGTGTCTGAGGCTGGACCTGAACTCAGGTCCTCCTGAATTCAGGGTCAGTGCTTTATCCACTGCGCCACCTAGCTGCCCCCTTTCATTTTTAATACTGGTAATTTGGTTTTCTTCTTTCTTTTATTAATCAAATTAACCAAAGGTTTATCTATTTTATTGATTTTTTCATAAAAGCAGATTATAGTTTTATTCATTAATTCTATAGTTTTCTTACTTTCAAATTTGTTAATCTCTCCTTTGAGTTTCAGAATTTCTAATTTAGTATTTATTTGGGGATTTTTAATTTGTTCTTTTCCCAGCTTTTTAAGTTGCATGCCCAGTTCATTGATCTTCTCTTTCTCTATTTTATTCATGTAAGCATTTATAGATATAAAATTTGCCTTTAGAATTGTTTTGGCTGCATCCCATGAAATTTGGTATATTGTTTCACTGTTGTCATTCTCTCAGATGAGCTTTTTGATTTTTTTTCTATGATTAATGTTGTTTGCCCCACTCATCCTTTGGGATAAGATTATTTAGTTTCTAATTACTTTTCAGTCAACCTCTGCATGACTCTATATTACATGTAATTTTTATTGCATCATGATCTGGAAAGGATGCATTTACTATTTCTACCTTTCTACATTTGACTGTGAGGTTTTTGTGCCCTAATGCATGGTCAATTTTTGTGTATGTGCCATGTACTGCTAAGAATAAGGTATATTCAGTTTTGTCCCCATTCAATTTTCTCCAGGGGTCTCATATCTAACTTTTTAAAAATTTTATTCACCTCTTTAACTTCTTTCTTATTTATTTTGTGGTTAGATTTATCTAATTCTAAGAGGGGAAGGTTAAGATCCCCCACTAGTATAGTTTTGCTGTCTATTTCCTCTTGTAACTCATTTAACTTCTCCTCTAAGAATTTGGATGCTATACCACTTGGTGCATATATGTTTAGTATTGTTATTACTTCATTTTCCATGGTACCTTTTAGCAAGATGTAGTTTCCTTCCTTATCTCATTTAATTAAATCTATTTTTGCTTTTGCTACCCCTGTTTTTATTTTTACTTCAATTGAAGCAACCTTTTATCTTTACTCTGTGTATATCTTCCTGCTTCAAATGTGTTTCTTATAAACAACATATTATAGAATCCTATTTTTAAATCCACTCTTCTATTGGCTTCCATTTTATGGTAGAGTTCATCCTACTCACATTCACAGTTATGATTATTAACTGTGTATTTCCCTCCATCCTATTACCCACTTTGTTTGTACCTTTTTTTCTTCTTTCACCCTATTCCTCCTAACCAGTGTTTTGCTTCTGACCACTGCCTCCCTCAATCTTCCCTACCTTTTATCAGCCCCCCTCCCTTTTCTTTCCCCTTTCCCCCCCTGATTCTGCCTTCCCTTTTATCAGTGCCCTCCTTTCCCCTTATCTTTTTACTTCCCTAAAGGGTAAGCTAAGTTTCTTTATCCAAATGACTATATATATTATTTCCTCTTTGAACCAAATCTTATGAGAGTAAGGTTGAAACAATGCTCCCTTCTTTCCTTCTATTATAAAAATTTTTGAACCCCTTTGAAACCTTGAAAGTCGCCTATTTCATTGAATGTCCATCTTTTCCCCTGAAAGATAGTGATCAGTTTTGCTGGGTAGTTGATTCTGGGTTGGAATCCAAGCTCCTTTGCCTTCTGGAATATCATATTCCAAGTCTTCTGATCCTTTAATGTTGAAGCTGCCAGATCCTGTGTAATCCTGACTGTGGCTCCATGATATTTAAATTGTTTCTTCCTGTCTGCTTGCAGTATTTTCTCCTTCACCTGATAATTCTAGAATTTGGTTACAATATTCTTGGAATTTTCCTTTTGGGGTCTCTTTCAGGAAGCAATTGGTGGATTCTTTCCATGTCTATTTTACCCTTTAGTTATAGGATAACAGGGCAGTTCTCCTTGATAATTTCCTAGAATATGGTGTCTAGACTCTTGTTTTTTAATCATGGTTTTCAGGTAGTCCAATAATTCTTAAATTATTTCTACTCAATCTATTTTCTAGGTCAGTTATCTTTCTGATGAGGTATTTCACATTTTCTTCTTTTCATTCTGTTTGTCTGATTCTTGGTGTCTCTTGAAGTCATTAGCTTCCATGTGCCCAATTTGAATTTTAAAGGCATTGTATTCTTTAGCAAGCATTTGCACCTCCTTTTCCATTTCTCCAATTTTTCCCCCATTTAGTCAATTATACTTTTTAAGGAGTTGTTTTCTTCAGTCAATTTTTGTGCTTCCTTTTCCAAGCTGTTGAAACTTTTTTTTCATAATTTTCTTGTATAACTCTAATTTCTCTCATTTCTTTTCCCATTTTCTTCTACCTCTCTCATTTGATTTTTTAAATCCTTTTTGAGCTCTTCCAAGAAGGCTTTTTTGTCTTGAGACCAATTAATAATCCCCCTTGAGATTTCACATTTAGGAATTTTGACAGTATTATCCTCTGAGTTTGTGTTTTCATATTCCTTGTATCCATAGAAGCTGTCAATGGCAAGGGTCCTTTTCTGTTTATTACTCATATTGTAGCCTATTTTTAAACTTATAATATTGAGGTCTGCTCCTGAGGCACAGGGGCCACTGTTGCAAGTTCTTTGTACTGGGGGATAGGGCTCTGGTGACTGGCTTTCTGCTCTGAGGCCTCTGTAGCTTTCAGATTCCTCACTGCCCTAGGCTTGCTCCCTGTGCTTGCTCCCTGTGCTGGGATAGCTTGACCTAGACTCACTTGTCCTGTGGGTGGTTCTCTAGCTGGCAGTTTGCCCTCTCAGCCAGTGCTGATGGGTCTCACAACTGGCCTGCTATGCCACCAACCTTCTGAATCAGGACCAAGGGACCTCAGCTGCTGATTTGTCCTGTGGCCAAGAGCCTCCTGCTGACTTACCCAGACCTCTTCCATGCTGTGCTGAGCTGCATTGCACACCCCTTTTGCCAAAATGAGATTAACTTTTCCTGAAGTCTTCTAAATTATCTCAAGTAGGAAGATTGTGTCTCTCTGTCTTTTTGTAGTTTCTGTAGCTCCAGAATCATTTTAGAGGCTTGATTTAATGATGTTTCTGATGGAAACTCCAGAGAGCTCAAGCAACTTTTCTGGCTTCTCTCTGCCATCTTGGCTCCCCCTCTCAACTCCTTCTTACATTTCCTCTATCAAGCAAAATGTTCTTTAGATTCAGAAGGATGGAAGAAAAATGGATAGTGGCCAGTGTAGATCCAAGAAAAATAAATTAGTAGGCAGTATCTAGCAAGTGTCAATGAGTTCATTCCCTATTGAATGATATGGTCTACTTTGATTCTTCAGTAGCAAAAGAACTGGTAGAGGTAAGAGCTAAACTGCTGTCAGTAAGCTTTAAAAGACCTTGAAGAAAGGGAGGGGGGACTAGAGAAGGGGAAAAAATCCCAGTTCTCTGAAAAATTGGGGGAGCCAAAATGGATTCTGGAAAGTATGAAACAGTGAGCTTGATTTCTGTTTCTGGCAATATTCTAGAGACCATGAAGGGTTGAGTTTGGGAGCACTTTAGAAAGGGAATGAGCGAACATTAGAAGCCTACATAGCTTCATCAAGAATGAGTCAAGCTGGGGAGTGGGAAGGGAGGGAGGAAGAGAAGTTGGAACACAAAGTTTTTTTTTAAATGTCGTCAAAATTTGTTTTTACATATATTTTGGAAAATAAAATTCTATTCAACTAAAAGAATTAGGAATAACTGTAAATTATAAGACTCCTACCTGTTTTTGTTAAGACTATTAATTGTTTTGCTTCCTCTCTGATAGAAGAAATCACTGGAAGAATTTTGGAACTAAAGGTAAATTACTATTATTAAGTTGATTAATTATTGTACGGGAAAAGACACAGTAAAAGACCTTCTAGACTCCCCTTAATTTGTAAACTTGCCAGAAAATAGGTTGTTATGTATGAGTTGTGAAATTCCTAGACAAGAAATGGTCTTACTGAGAATTTATAAGGTTGCTTATTATATAGAAGTAATTTCTAATGACCCATCTTTACACTAGGCTGAGTTTAAACTCCAGAAGAGGGAAAAGAAAAACCAAGCAAAATTTTAGGTGAAACCTCTTACTTGCATGTGTGTCTTTGGTAAAAGTTTTTGCTACTTGCAACTCCATGAGAGTAGAGATTTACTATTTAAGATAAAATATTTTGTGATTGTAAATTGAAAGAAAAAAAAAGAGTCAAGCCCAACTAGCCACATTTTCTTTTTTTGTCAAAATACCCGGAGTGGAATGGGGAAGCCAGGTGGTACAGTATATAGTGCATAGGGCCCTGAGTCAAGAAGACTTACCTTCCTGAGTTCCAATCTGGTCTCAGATACTCATTAGCTGTGTGACCCTGGGCAAGACACTTAACCCTGTTTGCCTCATTTTCCTCATATGTAAAATAAGCTGGAGAAAAAAATGGCAAACTTCTCCAGGATCATTGCCAAGAAAACTCCAAATTGGGTCACAAAGAGTTAGACATGACTGAAAAATGACAGAACAATAATAAAACATGGATTAACAGGTAAGGGAATGCCTTACACATAATTGTAAGTAACTTTTACATAGCATGTTCAAGTTGGCAAAAGTCATACATTATCTTACTTAAGCCCCACAAGAACCCTATGATAGTTACTGTAAATCATCATTTTGCAGATAAGGAAACTGAGGGTCTGAGAAATTTAATGACTTGCTACTGCTTAAAGAGTTACTATAGGGGCAGAATTTGAACCCAAACCCTTGAGATTTCAAACCCAGAATATTATAAACTATGGTAGAGTTGATTTTTACAAATCATTTGAGAAAGTCTCTCAAGTTATCCTTGTGGAAAGTACCCAGAGAAACGTACCAGAAAATAATAGATGGTGATAGATTTGGAACTTTCTGAATGATTGTATTCAAATAGTTAACAGGATATTATAAATTAGGGAGATTTCTATGTAGACTATCCTAGGAATCCAGGATTGGCCCTGTGTGTTTGAATGTTTTTTTTTCCAATAACTTGGAAGGCATGCTAAAAAATTAACAAAATTTTCAGATTACATGAATTTTGAAGGCATACTTAATGGGTCTGATGACAGAATTGGGATCCAGAAATATCTGGATGAGCTAGAATGACTCACTGAATCAAAATAAATGGTATTTAATAGGGAAAAATGTGATTGGGTTCCAAAAAAATACAGGAAGGAGGAGGCAGTGTCAACTAACATTTCTTGGGAATAAGATTTGGAGATTTAAGTGAACTGAAAGCTCAATAATTTTTAACCTTATGTCATGGCAGCCAAAAAAATAAAATAAAATAAAAGGTAAGGCTAGTCTAGGCTACATCAATAGAAACATAATGACCAGAACAAGAGGAGCAATGATTCCACAACACTTGCTGTGGTCAAGCCACACCTGAAGAATACCTGAATATTCCATTCTGATGACCACATTTTAGGAAAGACAATCTGGCAAGTACCCAGAAGACAATGACCAGGATATAAAAGTCTAGAGAATATACTATAGAATTATAAGTTAAAGGAACTGGAGGGGGCAGCTAGGTGGCCCAGTGGATTCAGGAGAACCTGAGTTCAAATCCAGCCTCAGGCACTTGACACTTACTAGCTGTGTGACCCTGGGCAAGTCACTTAATCCTCATTGCCCAGCCCCCCAAATAAAAAAAAATAAATATAAGAACTGGAAATTTTACCATGGAGAAGAGCTTTAGCAGTAATGTGATATATTTGTCATTAGATGTTTGAAAGCATTAGTAGGTGCTTGACCCTAGGAAGCAAAATAAGGAATAATGGGTGGAAGAGTAGCAGATTTCAGCATGGTGAAAGGAATAACTTCTTAATAAGAGTAACTTAAGACTTTTATGAAATGATACATAGTGAAATGAGCAGAACGAAGAAAACATTGCGTACAGAGAGAGCAATATTGTTTGATGGAGTATGATGGATGACTTAACTATTCTCAGCAACACAAAAATCCAAGACAATTCCATAGGACTATTGGTAAAAGATACTATCTACCTCCAAAGAAATAACTGATACTGATGGAACACAGACTGAAGCTTGCTATTTTTCACTTTCTTTCAGTTTTTTTTCTTTTATTCAAATTTTCTTATACGAAATGACCAATATGGTAATATTTTACATAATCCTTTATGTATAACCCATATATGATTGCTTGCCCCCTCAGACAGGGGGGAGGGGAGAGAAGGAAGGAGGGAAAAAATTGGAATGCAGAACTATATAAAAAAAGTTTATTACTTTTTAAAAAATGGAATGGTTTGTCCTAGTAGGTAATGGGTTCACAATAATTGAGGGTCTTCAGGAAAAGACTCAGTGTTCACAATTTGTTGTGAATTTTGTAGAAGGAATTTTTGATGATGTATAGATTAGATAAAATAACCCCTGAAATTCCTTTCAGCACTTGGATTCTATAATTATTTGAATGGATATGTTCTCTCTGAACTTAATATCTCTACCTCTGGCCTCTTGGTTGCCCTTTGTTTCTAACTGTCTAAAGCAGAGGTGTTAAATTTGCAGCCCTTTGGGACCCGAACCAGATTAAAAAGATTAAAATAAAATAAATGAAGATACAAAAGAACATAAATAATGCTAATTTGTGGTTTTCTAAGTCACTATGTGGCTGGAAAGGAATTTCTCTTTGAGTTAGACATTGATGGTCTAGACCACATCTCCAGTAGTATATCTCACCATTCCATCAAAGTCAATATGTCCAAACTGAAATCTGCACGTCCCTCATGCCCGGAATAGTGTCCCTCATCACCACCACCTCTCAGAGTACCTAGCTTCCTTCAAGACTCAGCTCAATCTCCACCTTCTAGATGAAGCCTTCCTGGATCCCCTCAAGCATCCAGTGTCCTCCTCCTTACCCCAAATTATAGTACCTTATATTAATTTTGTATATATTCTGTATATTATTCCTATATGTAAATGTTGTTGTCCCCTCATCCCTTAGAATGACTTGAAGGCAAGGAGTATTTCCCTTTTTTCTTTGTATCCCCACTACTTATCGCAGTGCCTCACATGTATTGTAGATGTTTAATACATGCTTATTGAGGATTCATTGCTTCAGGATATCTCATCCACATGGCAGAGTGGAAATGGCCCTGGATTTATGATTGGAAAGCCTGAGTTTGAATCCACACATGGCCACTTGCCACCTGTCAAACCTTAGGCAAGTCACTCCACTGCTCTAAGACTTAGTCATCTGTAAAATGGGGGTGCCAAACTACATGACTTCTAAAGTCCCTTCCAGCTCTAAAAAACATAAGCTTGTGATCTCAACCTCTCTGAGAGTTCAACCATCCCAAATGGTAGTTCAATTTGTTGTTGTGATTTTTTAAAAATGAATTCAGTAGCTACCAGTATGTTTTAAGTTTCTCCCCACTTAGTCTTCAAATGACAGAAACATAGTTCATCAGAAATCCTATATTCAAGGCCCGTTTTCCATTGGAATGGCTTTTGAGACCCTTGGGTCTCTTCTATGCTACTATGAAGCATTGGTATATGACCTTAGTCTAAGATACAATAGTTTGGGATCATATTTTCCAAGATAGAGTCATCTTTAGTCCATATTTTCACACTCCCCCTATCCTATCTATCAACAAATTATGTCCCTTGGTCAGCAATTGAGACAAGATAGCAGCAGGTTGAAGTCAGGTCTCCTTGTGTGTTGCATGGTGACCAACAAAAAGAATTTACTAAGACAGATGGAAGGTCTGCTGAAATGGGCTTCAGCTCCCTAAGAACGTCAGAAGAGATGGGAAATCCTATCTCAGCTAAGGGCTGATTCTTCATTGCTCCCTTTTTTTTCTTACCTCCTCTAACCCTCATACTATTTTTTTCCAACTTCATGTCTACAGTCCCTTGCTTGGGATTCAACAAACACTTATTGGGCACCTAATCACTGCAAGGAACTGTGGAAGGCCCAGGAAATAAAAAGATGAAAAAGAACATTTTTCCTGCCTTCAAAGAGTTTATATTCTTCTGTGCATGGGAAGTAGGAGATATGATCCATACACAAGTTTCATATAAGGTAGATTATCATACGGGCAAAGGAAAGATCCAAATTAAGTTGCCTTAAGAATATTTGAGAAAGGAGAGATCATTCATGTGTTAGTGGGGGTCGGATGGGGGTCAGAGAAGGCTTTAAGGAGAAGGTATCATCTGTGCTGAGCTTGAGAAAAGATGAGATTGTACTTGAAGGAGGAGAATGTAGTTTCTTCTGAGTTCTTTCAGGCAAGGGTGAGAGCTTGCATGAGTGCAAGGAAGTAGATGATATCGTATCGAGTTAGGGGATCACATCATAAGGGACTAGAGCTAGATGCCACCTCTAAGAGGTCCTTTTGTCCAACCTTTTCATTTTACAGATGAGGAAACTAAGGCTCAGTGATGTTTAGTGATTTATGCAATACATACATACAAGTAGTATCTAAGATAGGATTTGAATCCAGGTCTTGTGCCTCCAGAGCCAGTGATTTCTACTAACTATGGGGAATAAATCTCAGTCCAGTTTTGAGTACAATGCCTTTCCTCTATTATCTATCCATTGGAACATTGCTGCTATTCTTCAGTTTTTCAGTTGTATCTTACTCTCCATGATTCTATTTAGGGTTTTCTTGGCAAAGATACCAGAATGGTTTTCCATTTCCTTCTCCACCTCATTTTACAGATGAGGAAACTGAGGCACGCAGAGTTAAGTGACTTGCCTAGGGTCACACAGCTAATAAGTATAAAAAATCCAGATCTGAACTCAGAAAGAGCCAGCACTCAATCCTTTGAGTCACTTCATTCAAGAGCACCTTAAAATCTCATATTCTCCATGATCTTACTCTGACCAAACTGGGTCACACTGATTTCTCCCTTCTCTGAATATCTATTATCCTCATATTCAAAACCATATAGTTCAGCACACAAACTCTTTTCAT
Organism: Dromiciops gliroides; assembly: GCF_019393635.1. Lineage (NCBI taxonomy): Eukaryota > Metazoa > Chordata > Mammalia > Microbiotheria > Microbiotheriidae > Dromiciops > Dromiciops gliroides. Next base: position 639,439,019 of record NC_057861.1, read on the forward strand.
TTTCATGCTTTAATACTCTCTTGTGCATCCAGATTTTAAACTTCCTGAGGGTAGGAGTCATGTATAAGTATTTGGTTGGGTCCCATAGTAGCCAGCATAACTCAAGGTACATATGATAGGTGCTCAATATATATTTGCTAAGTGAATAGAAATATTTGTTTAAGCAAAGGGCACAGATCTACATCTCAAAGTGCCTGTAATTGAATTATATATAAAGACAGATGTGTTTAAAAACATACAATGCAGCCATTGCTCAATGATCTTTGCTAATGGTAGAAAAAAGATTGATCATTCTAAATAGCAGATTAACTATTATCACTTCTATTGGGCTTGGAATGAAGCCTGAGCGACATGCTTACTGCACAAGGGATAAATATGTTCAGACACACATTTGACCCTGTCGCTATCCCCACTCTGCCTCACTCTTGGTGGCCTGGGACCCAGGTATGCAGAGAAAGGCTGGTGACCAGGGGTCACTACCAAGAGGCCTCAAAACGTATCATATGCACCAGAACATAATTAGAAACCCACTGCATGTATGTCTCTAAGTCTAAATATGCAGTATGCCATAGCATGGAAAAGTGCTACAGCCCTGGTAGAATACTATAACAATGACATGACAATGAGAGGGGACCTGCCATTCACCTCTCCATGTGCTAAAGACCTGGGCTTTGGTGGACTACTTTCACGCTTAATCTTTCTTTCTGTCCAGGTGCAAGTAAACAAGGCTGCTTAGCTCCTATACAACCTTCCATTATGAAATATTTGTTCCAAATCATCCTTATTCCGGCTCATAATGAAATTGCCCATCAGACTTGACAAGGTCTCTGCATTCAGAAACTTGAGCTGTTTCCTAACAATGTAGGGATTTCTCTTCATGTATAAAAACAAGGCGGTGTCAATGGTGATTTGTTTTTGTTTTTGTTCACAGCTATTCTGTTAATGTTTATGAACTCTCGGAATTAGAGATGGAAATTCTACTCCTGTCATTTTCTCATTTCAGATATGATGGAATAATCACCCAAGATTAAGTGAGTCAAGTGGAAGTAATAGGGGGGAGGGGAAGCTTGTACTCTTCCATGTTTGGTTTCATTACATTTTCTTCCAAGAGCAAAGAGTTTCTGCTAGCCTGAAGCATGACATGCTTCCAAAGCAAACTAGGAGCAATCAAAGGCCCTTTGTTTTGCATTTCTCCAATGAGGAGGATTCTATCTGGGCTGTGCATGTTTATGCATCACCTTGCAGGGCCTTCCTTTGTTCTTCAGCAATCAAATGCCACAAAAATATGTTTCTAAAGAAAGCTGGCCAAAAGGAAAAGTGGGGAGGATTTTTCCAAGGGGGTTAAGGTTAATTACCAGAACATTCCACTGTCCTCTACAGCACCTAGGGCAGTGTTGACTCTCAGTGAATTAACTTATTGCCAAAAGGATTATTCATAATTACAATGAATTAACCTATTTTAGTTATTACAAATAACTTCCAATTGAGTTTAGAATTCCCACTCTAGGGTATTTTTCCACATTGAAATTTATTAAATGACTTTGGCATATCACAGATAATTAATCTCCAAGCGATTTCCATTAAGCCATTTTCCTTCGGGAATCTCTAATTTAGAGAAAGAAAGGGTCAGGAAGAATATCAAGCAATCAAAAAAATTAGGCTGGAACTGATCTCTGGGTGAAGGATGGTTCACATGGAATTTGGAAATTAAATGAAATTAGGTAACATCTAATTCAATCCTCTCTTTTTTGTGTAAGGAAATGAAAGTTCTAGAAAGGTTGCAAAGTCAGGAAATTCAGAAACAGGACTGGAATCCAGACCTTTTCCATCGATACCCCATTTCCTCCTCTATTTTTGAACATAAGACTCTTTCCACTGTCAGGATGTCTACTTGAAATACCAAATTTATTTCCCCACAGTATTTTCATAATATTAAGCCCCCTAGGCCAACCCATGGTAATTTGTTTAAGAAATAACACTGGTATAATACATTGAAGTGTCGTACTATAGTTAGAGACCCTAACCACCATATATCACAATGTTTCTCTGAGAAAATGTGTTCTGGGTTCCAAATTAGGATGAAAAGAACATACCTCTATTTCCCCTCATCAAAGTAGTGAGAGCAGGATTTCTTCATCCCTAAGAGATTAAAAATGATCTTCTCCCCCTCTCAAAGTCTCCATAAGGTTGAAAACTAAGGTGAGATGGGACAAGGGTAGGCCAGTGCTTTAAGAGTAGGGATGATGACTGAAGGATCCTTGAGGTACTTTAGACTCCTGCCAGTATAAGGCCTTAAAGATACTGCTTAGACTCAGGCTAGCTCCTTTCTTCCCCTTCCTTTCCTCCCGTCCCGCACCCCATTCATTGGTCCACCTGCTTCTCTTTCCACTGAAACCACCTGCTGCTTTTGACTAGCATTTCTCTCCTCCTCTAGCCTATGGTATAAAAAAAGCAATCTTAGAGGTTCTCCTCACTCTCTGATCTGAAGCAAGCATGTAAGACGTGGAAGTTTTTCTGAGGGTTACATGCAAATTAAACACACACATACATGTAGATGAATGCATGCACATATGTACACAAAACAAACAGAAATGAAAAGTGTGTGAAGAATACAGCTAGACAGGCAGTCTATTGAGTTAGTACATATGTCCTAGGTATTCACTGCAGATGTATCAAGAACTGGTCCAGGCATCAAGTAGAAGGAGCTCAGATTGAATCTCTCTGAAAAGTGATATCAGGTTTTCATTGATTTACTGCTGCTCACTAAAGCAAAAGGCCATAAGTTAAATGCTAATATTCTCCTTTTAATACTACTTGACTATGAATCACAGCACATTATGATCTCAGAAGAATCACAATTTCAGATGACGTAAAGGACAGTGAAAGGATATGCAGTGGGTAAAAAATGGTGGCAGCCTATTATTAATGATGACTGGTGCAAGAATGGACTAAAGACAGCTCTGAGGGCATGTGGGATTCAGGGAAGGGAATTATCAAACATGTAGGATCACATATATAGGTCAAAAGGAGCTTTAGAGCCATTCTTGTTCAACTCGCCTCATTTTACAGATGTGGAAACTAAGGTCAAGTGAGAATACATGATTTGCCCAGAGTCACACAGGTAATAAACGGAAGAGGCAGAATCTGAACTCATGCCCTCTTTCTCCAAAGCCAACACTCATGCTATTTTACTCTGCCTCTCAAAGTAGAGGGAGGATAAGAGATTATGGAGAACAAGGGATTACAGATACATAGCTTAAATGATTCACTGATTTCAGTGAAGTTTTTATTTCCTTATTTTTGGGGGTGGGAGAGGCAATGGAATTAAGTGACTGCCCAGGGTCACAAAGCTAATAAGTGTCTGAGGCTGAATATAAACTCAGGTCCACTAGGGTCCAGTATTCTATCCACTGCACCAACTAGCTGCCCCTTCAATGAAGTATTTAAAGAGACAGTGGAGTACTCTAGCATGCTGGGCACTTGGATCCCATAGGACAATAGTGTCAAACTCAAACAGAAATGGGGGTTACTAAATTATACATAATGAACCCTGCAGGCCACATATGACAGCTTTAAAATGTAATATTATCTGTGTTTTGATGTATTTTTATTTATTTTATTAAATATTTCACAAGCACATTTTAATCTAGTTTGGATTGTACTCAGGAGTGTTGTGGGCCCCATGACACTTGACGGCTGTGTGTTTTGTTACCCATGTTTTGGGAGCATTATGGTTGTGCTTTGTGTGAGAAGAAAGAATCCCCACATAGATATTATCAGAATCACTTCACATATTGAAGGCTACTTAGCCACTAACAACATTGGAAAACAGGAAGAGAGGAGGAAAAGATCAAGCTCACATCAATCCCAGATTTTCCAAGACTCTCAATTTCCAGAAATATTAATACAACATTGGACTTGTTCCAATTCTTTAGAGGTAATGGCACCAAATCTCATCTCCTTTTAGCTACCTTTGAAAATTAATATCCTCAGTGAGAATGTTCGCACTTCACTATTTGAAGGATCCATAATTTAGTCATTCTGTACCTACTCCCATACACTGACACAGATCAAAATGTCTCTCTTGCCTTGAGCAATCATGAGACAATATGGGCCCTGCCATCCACCAAATTCTAGCACTAGGAGAGGAGAACTCCTCTCCTCCTTAACAGTCCTACCACTACAGACTGTTTCAGGTCAGTTGTGGGGCAAGGTGAGAAGTAGGAATTCAGGTTTCTTAGGTAACAGTGGGAAGTACAGCATTGACAGGGGAAGGAAATATCACACACTGTGTGATTGACAGGGAACTTCCTAAGACCACCTGGTTGAAGTCATGATTTTTACAGTGTGTGGTCTGTGCTGCAACAAGGCCGAATCCATATAATGGAAATGGCCTAATTTCCAAAAATTAAATCTGTAACTAAATCTTAAACGACAACTCATTTGGATCATTTGATTGATTTCTGCCTCCCCATCTTGTGTCATCTTGATGAACACACACTGGATCCCATGCAGGAAAGCAACAAAAATGTTAAAGTAGCTATTTTTTTTCTTCTTTGTACTTAGATACCCAACACTTAACCCAGGATCTAGCACACAGCAGGTACTTAACAAGTATTTGTTGATGGATGTATAGGGCAAAATGTATTTGCCACAAACTTCTTAACACTCCTGTGACTAAGTATTTCATCTTAATAGCCCGTTTAAGATAACAAAAGCAGTGCTTCTATCCAACTAGCTAAGACAGACTCTCCCCTCCCCCTTTTTGGGTCAAGATTCTAAAGAATGTTGGCAGCTCAAAGGCATGTGAATGGAATTTGTCTATTGCTACATTTGTAAAAACATCGCTTTTCATAAGGTCAATATTATTCTAATACTGACATCAAGAACTTTACATTCTTTCTGACTGGAAAATGATATACAAACCCAGACAATCAAAGGGGGATTCAAGCTTTATCCAAAGGAGGCCAAACATTCAACTGAAGGACAGATTACTTTTTTTTTTTAAAGCAGAGATAGGGAAATCAAAGTGGAATTTCTCATTGTTATTAAAAACATCCTCTTTTGCCTTTCATAGCCTGGTTATGGGTCTGTGAACACACAAAGCAAAACTAAATGGTTCACTTCCTATGATAGCTACCTAAATTCCTTTGGACAAAAAGCTGACAAGAAATAATATTACCACACACATTCCACTCCATCCATTCAAGCATATCATTTTTCTTTCTATTCAAAATTCTTGAGTTTAATTAAGTTGGGCCTGCTATCTAGTAATTACTTTCCCCCTCATATTACCACCTTCCTATTGTTTTTCATTGAATTGATTTGTGACTATAGATACTGCCTATACAACACCTTTGCAAGTGTAGGGATAGATGTTGAGTTTAAGGCAGGGAGATCTATTTTTCCCGTTTCTTTTAAATAGAAAGTTTGACCACAAGAGATTTAGCACTGCATAGGTACATAATTCATTCATAGAATTAGGGGCTTCCTAAATTACCTAGTCTAACACTTTCATTTTGCAGATGAGGAAATTGAGTCCCAAAGAGTGACTTGATTAAAATCACAGAAGTAGTAAGCATCAGAGCTAGGATTTGAACCCACATCACTCTGACTCCCAAGTCCAGCACTCCAAACAATGAAACATGCTGCTGCTCTCTTGTGGCTATACACAATATACCAACCTCTAGAAGCAACCTGTTAATGACACTTCTCTTGAGAGTCATAATTGCTACTGCCTCACTAACCCACCCTCCTCTTGAGTCATTCCCAAAGGGCAGGTGAAAAAAATACGTCACTAAGCAATATGTTGAGAAAAATTAAGAGAGAGAAAGAGAGAGAGAGAGCGAGAGCGAGAGCGAGAGAGAGAGAGAGAGAGAGAGAGAGAGAGAGAACCAAGTGAAATCAATAGCAGTTAAAAGCAGAATATAGAAAAAAAATTTTCTTTTCATGTATATTACTGGGTCAACATTAATGTCATATTTTCCATGTAAGAATATTTCTTCCCAAATGTGTTTCATACTTTCAATGTGAGAACTAGAAATTCTGATATTTAAATATATGACTATTTGGTGGATTCATGGCTTCATCTGTATAAGTATCCTTTCCCCCTTGGAGAGATTATAGCCATAATCATGCCTTTTTATCCTGTATGGTTTTTTTCACCACAATTTTGCATAACTTCTCCCTAGAGATCTAACCAATATCCTGGAGGATTTATTTTTTGGTTTTAAAAAATATTTCACACAGGCTGCTTAATTCCTCATTCTTGTTACAAGATCTACCCACCTGATGTTCTGGGTTTCTTAAAATGTTCTTGAAAATGTCTTTTATATCTCTATGTAGGTGGCATTGTTGATAAGATGCTAACTCTATTTTCTACCAAATATGTGAGTCCTTTGAGCTGCATGCAAGTTTGATTCTTGAGATATCATGGTGTTCAAGGTGAATATGAGTGTTAAGAGAATGAGCTTTTGAATCATGGATACTTTACTGAATGAAATAAGATCAGCCTACTCTCCTCATTGGATTCAATTCTGTCTTTTGGCAGTGCCTTTTAAGATCTATATAGTACTACACTAGCTCAGTGGTCTTCCTATTCAAAGATATGTGAAAATTTAGATTCCATTTATTTTTATCCACTTTGTTTTTCCAATGTAGATTGTTAGACCAATCTTTTTCTAGTGACTTTGAAATGTATTGATAAACTTTTATAGTGTTTTGGAGCTAGATATAATTAGTATGATGTCATCTATAAATAGGACATTTGACAAACCTTTCCACAGAAATTCTAGTGTTGTAAAATATTTCAATAAATTTCCATGATATAATTCTTTTTATGAATGGGAAGGCAGATAAAATTTTTCTATATGCTTTAACGATTGAAAGTCTGGCATGCTTTTGGTGCCTAGAAGACAGAATGTTGAAGCTGAGGGTAGGAGGAATGGTCCTCATCTTCCTCAATAGAGAGGTAAAGTATCTTCTCAATGTCTCCTGACTCTTAAACCAGTACCATTTTTACATATGTCCATTCCACCATATTCTTATTTCATTCCCTATGAGGTAATGCAACCAAACCAAGAATATTGATATTTGAATGGCTGTTATATGGAAGAGAAATTAATTCTGTTTGGCCCCAAGACAATAATGAGAATCAACAGGAAGGCAGTTGCAGGCTCAATCTAAGGTAAAACTTCTTAACAATCAAAGGTATGTCGAAATGGAATGGATTGTCTTGGTATATAATGGCTTTTCAATCACTAGAGGTCTTTAAGAAGTTGGAGGACCACATATTAGTCATACAACTATGGTGTGGAAGGGATTCCTGCTCATATAGGGACTTGATGAACTCTAACACTCTTTCCAACTTAGAGATTCAATGATTCTTTAAAACTTTTCTAGTTAAGTCTTCCAACCATTTATAAGACTTGGTATTTCTTTTAGTTATCAGGCAGAATTTCTTTTAGTTATCAGGTCTTGTAGAGCTGATAAACTCAATCTTGTGGCATGTCTCAATTCACTCCGATATATTTTATGTTAGATATAGCTTGTAGGGGGCAGCTAGGTGGCATAGTGGATAGAGCACTGGCCCTGGAGTCAGGAGTACCTGAGTTCAAATCTGGCCTCAGACACAACACTTACTAGCTGTGTGACCCTGGGCAAGTCACTTAACCACAATTGCCTCACTAAAAAAAAAAAAAAAGATATAGCTTGTCCATCATAAAAATTAGTACACCCTTCTCTCCCATGGTTAATTATTATTGCATATAACTTCATGAGACCCTGGGAATTAGGAAAATTATTTAGTTGTTTTTTTAATGATGCTTTGAGCATAGACCATTTAACTTCTTCAAATACATATATATAATATATGTATATTATATATATTTATATATATATATATTGATAAGAAGAACCCTTTTATCTATTTTCTGTGAAGGGACTGAATGAACTATTCCCTGAGAAGGGAATATGAAAGAGAATATCCCCCCACCCTGAAATTCTGCTGATAGAATGAATAAATGAAAAAAAATGCTGGTTGACTGAATGGATGGATAAAAAAGTGCTCAAAGCAAAAAAGGAAGATAATAAATGTTGGAGAGGCTGTGGGAAAATTGGAATACTAATGCATTGTTGGTGGAGCTGTGAGCTGATCCAACCATTCTGGAGAGCAATTTGGAATTATGCCCAAAGGGCGATAAAGCTGTGCATACCCTTTGACCCAGCAATCCCACTTTTAGGTCTTTTGCCCAAAGAAATCATGGAAGGGGGAAAGGGACCCACATGTACAAAAATATTTATAGCTGCTCTTTACGTGGTAGCAAGGAATTGGAAGTTGAGGGGGTGCCCATCAATTGGGGAATGGTTGGACAAGTTGTGGTATATGAATACAATGGAATACTATTGTGCTGTAAGAAATGATGAGCAGGAAGAGTTCAGAGAAACCTGGAGGGTCTTACATGAGCTGATGATGAGTGAGATGAGCAGAACCAGAAGAACATTGTACACAGTGTCATCAACATTGAGTGTTGACCTACTGTGATGGACTATATTCTTCTCACCAATGCAATGGTACAGAAGAGTTCCAGGGAACTCATGATAGAAGAGGATCTCCAACAACAAGAAAAAAAAAGAAAGAAAGAACTGTGGAGTATAGATGCTGATTGAACCATATTATTTCTTTTGTTTTGGGTGCTGTTGTTTTTTTTTTCTATTTTGAGGTTTAGCATCACTGCTCTGATTCTTTCTCTTGTAACAGGATTAATGCAGAAATAGGATTAATGTTATTATGTGTATATATATGTGTGTGTGTGTATATATATATATATATATATATATGTATATGTATAGAGATATATAGATATAACCTATATCAGATTACCTGCTGTCTAGGGGAGGGGGGAGGGAGGGGAGGGAGGGAGAAAAATCTGAAATTGTAAAGCATGTATAAACAAAAGTTGAGAACTATCTTTACATGTAACGGAAAAAATAAAATATCTCATAAAAAAATTTTAAAAAAAAGTGCTCAAAGGAGAATAGGGTTAGACCAATATGCTACAGACTAGAATGACCAATATTTCACTCAATTAGAGAAACAGCCTTTGTAGTATATCTGTGGAAAAAATAACGGCTCTTTAGGTCAGTTGAACAGGCAACATGATATCGTAGGAAGGCCCTGAGTTTGCAATCAAGGGGCCTGTGTTAAAATCACTGCTCTGTTTTTTGCTTCCTATGTCATTTTGGGCCACTGACAACCTTTCTAGCCCTCAGTTGTAAAATGAGTCAGATTACATATTTTCTAAGGTTCTTTCCAGCTTCAAATCAATAAGCCTAGGGAGGAGAATTTAGAGAATAATTAAGGGATTAATTCACATTGACCAAGACTTCTGGTAGAGTAACACCTCAGAAACAAATATGAGAACCATCAGTGTTCAGGAAATAACAGGTCTCTCTTCTCCCCAGGTGCCCATCCCATTGTTAAAAGTCCATAGCAGCTGGGTATCCTTCCTCTAAATTTAAATGCCAGAACATCTGACCAAAGACATATCCTTTTAATACCCACCACAGGAACAAAGCATTGCTGAAAAGTGGGATGAAAAATACAGCCAGCTTTATTATTTCCCCCCTCTTATTTCTTGAAGATCAAAAGCATGACTCTAGGTCACCATTGAAACACCCCCAGCCTGCCACCTCCCCATTGGGGAGCACCAAACCAATTCCATGATTTCTCATGTCCTTACAACAGGCGGCAATGATGTAACAACTCCAATAAACAGGGGTGTCTGCCTGCGCCAGTTCTCTAATCACTTTCAAAGTGCGTTTTGTTGTTTCTCATTGACCACACTCAAAGGAACTGGTCACTCGTAGTCTCAAAAGTTTTACAACAAATTGTGTGATTAAATTCCTTAAACACTTCTGTCCATTACTAATCCTCTTTTGCCAACATCCCTTTCAGGAAAAATTGCTGCGCTGCACGGTGCCTGATTTATATTTCATTTTGAGAACAGGAAGTAAAGGGATTAAAGTTAAGGATTAAAACACTTACTCTTTACTGCATTTTTTCTGCAGAATGGTTTTCTGGTTGTCATGGCTACTGCTCACTGACCCTTAGCCTTTGAAGGCATTTCTCTTTGCATTAATAAAATATTTTAAATGAGACTCCATGGAAAACAATAGAGGAAATAGCCTTAAGTTCAATTGCTCCCAAAAGAAGAAACCAGATTTTTTTTAATCTTTTTTTTTGCATCCTCAAGAGTGAAACTTAAACTAAAAGATTGTGTGGGCACAATCTAAGACTGGAAGCGGCAGGACAGGAATTATTTAGTCGTGACACAATAGGTTTATGGAATGGTTACTTCATTTCCATTGTATAAAACTGATGCTAGGAGAAAATTGCTGGTTGGCAGGGGATTTCTCAAATGTTGCAACACTGCAGAATGTACTCAATGCAAAAAATGCACATAAATAGGGTGTTGTAATTCCAAATCAAAAATTCTATCTGCAAAATGAAAAACAGTGGTTTCCATAACAATTCTAACTTAGATCATGTGCAGCAAGTTATGGTTAACAACAACAACAAAAACCAAGCATTGAATTTGAAGGACTAGGGTTTGAATTCTGGTCTCTCCCACTTATTAACTGTGTGTCCTAGGGGTTCAGATAATTATACATATACATATATATATATATATTCCTTAATATTTATTTATGAATATTTTAAAATATTTATTAATCATTATCATTTATTTCTCGATTTCTCCAAGGTCTAGAATATATTCCTTCCATATTTCTGCCTCCAAGAATTCCTCTCTTCCTTTAAGATGAATCTTGGTCACCACTTTTTGCATGAAGCCTTTACTGTTCCATCCAACTGCCAATGCCCTTTTTCCCAAACCACCTTGTATTCAACTATATTTTTCTATATTAGCTTCATATTTATGCTGTATGCATTTTCATATGTTCTTATTTCCCCAATTAGACTACAAGCTCCCTTAGAGGAAGAATAGTGTCCTTTTTGCTTCCACCCCCAGGGTCTAGCTCAGTTCTTGGTACAAAGTAAGTAGATGCTTAATCAATACTTTTTGATTGACTGATAAGCACCTATCATGTTCAAGAAGCTTCTATTCTGCTTTGATGATCTCCAAGGCCCATACCAGCTCTAAATCCTATGATCCTTCAATTCCTGTGGACGTAAAGGCCATCCCTTTGTACTCTAAGAAGCTGCTATTTATGGTGAGACTTTTTGTGTGGAGAACTACTGCTTGAAGGTAGAGGACAAAGAGCAACTCTTGACACACTGAGCTTATGTCTGTGCTGGACATACTTATAAAGACTAATTAAGGCCATTTACTATGACTGTGTACCATGGGCCAACCTTACTGCTCTTTAGAACTGTTTCTATTTGGTACATATCAATTATTTTTGCTTTTGAATTACTTCCTGGAAGCCTTTAGAAACCCAAAGAAAATTATAAGATTAAAGATTTCATTATTGTTATCATCATCAGTCATCATTGCCCCAGTTGCAATTGTCACAATAACTGTGAAGTAGCTAGTTAATGTAACATTTCCCCAATTTTAAAGGTGAAAGGACTGAGCTTAGGAAAATGAAGTGACTTGCCCCATGATCATGAAGATAGCAAGTTTCAGAGTAGTATTTTGAAACCAGGTGTCCTCCCTAAAAACAATGCTTTGACCACTGCTGATGTATTCCTTTTTTAAATTATAAAGGATTTTTAAATTTTTTAACTAAATTCCTCACATGCAAATCATAGCCTAGAAGTATTAGAGTTATCTCAGGGTCTTTCCAATCATCTAGTGACTAGGCCTTAGCATAATCCCCTCATTTTATAAATAAGAAAACTGAGTCCCAAAGAGGTTATGTGATTTGTCTAAGGTCATTTAGGTAATTGACACCTAGGACATACAAATGACTTTATTCTGGAGAACTAGAAATAATAACAATATTACTTAAAGTGAGATTCTGCCTGTTTACACTGTGTTGCCAACCACATGGAGGATACCAAGCAATTAACTAAGTCATGCAGGCAGAAAAATTGATAATTAACGTTGAGCACTTTCAAAGATGGAAGTTGACAATCATTTTAAGTGGTTTTGAGTGTTTACCTAACTTTCCCCTTTTCTTGGTTTCACTATTTTTATTAAAAAGTCACTGTCCTGTCAGAATTATCCTCAATTCCCAGCCTCCCTACCCAACATATCCAATCAGTTGCTAAGTTTTGTTTTTCTAGTGGATTCTTCTTCCACAATATTTTTGCCTCCATTCTCCCTCATCCATTTTCCCTCCTTACATGACTATTCCCCTAGGGCAGGCCCTCATCACCTCTCACCTCAATTATTGTAACATCTTCTTATTTGGCAGTCTCCCTGCCTCAAGTCTCTTCTCTCTTCCGTTTCTCATTCACACAGCTGGCAAATTGATATATTATAGCCTAATTCTAACCATGTCAGTTTTTGGCTTAATAAACTTAAGTGAATCTTTATTGCCTCTAGAATCAAATACAAATCCCTCTATTTGGCATTTAAAGGCAATATATACAAAATATATTAAGACTAAAGAAAAAACCATCTAGAACAGTTCCTCTCTGCTAATCTGAGGAGATCAGTCATTCAACAAGCATTTATTGTTTAATCTATACCAGGAACTATGCTAAGTGTTAGGGATAAAAAAGGGGGGAATTCCTGTTCAAAAGAGGCTTACATTCTAATAGGGGAGAGAGCTGGTCAATAAAGAGGTACATGTAGGAGTTTAAATTTGAAGGAAGATAAGGATTCTAAGAGGAAGTGGTGGGAGAGTTGTTCCCAGGATGGGACAAAGACATGGAAACTGTATGAGGAACAAGGAGGGAGGTTTGATTGAATGGAAGACTATGCAAAATGAATGATATGTGATAAACCTGAAAAGGTAGATTGGAATAAGGTAGCAATATACTATTTGAAGCTGTCTTCTTTTTAATAGCTGTAATCATTCCCTTTATGCCAAGCTAAAAAGCAGAATACGGGTCAAGTGTAGGTAAAATTGTAAAGCAAGTGCTAGTCTTTGTAATCCTTCCAGTTACCCTCTTAATCAACAAAAAAGCACCTACTAATTTATTAAGCACCTGCTATGTGTCAAACACTGTGCTACATGATGGGGATATTAAAACAAAACAAAAAGGCAAAAGACAGTACCTGACTTTAAAGAGTTCACAATCTAATGGGGAAGACAACATGCAAACAAATATATACAAACAAGCTATATACAGGATAAACAGGAAATAACTGACAGAGAGAAGGCGTGATAGAAGTTGAGAACCCTGTCAAGATTCCTCTTCCTTTACTGGGTGTCTCCTCCCTTCCCACAAGTTATCAATGTTCATCTTTGCTCAGAACCTCTTACATAGTGACCTACTCACGCCTCTATCTCATACTCCTGGCTTTTTTTTCAGTCACCTCCTCCCATAAAAACTATGTATCTAATATCTCTGTCCTAGTCCTGGGACCACTCCCAAGATCCAGGATGACTCTGGGGAAAAGCAGGGGTTAGCTTTGGATCTCTAAAGCTAACAAGAAATTCTTAGAGAGGATACTCACTAAATACTCAAAGACTTTTGGGAACTAGCATGAATGATGATGTATTCTGTACTAAGACTAGCTTAGAATGATCAAAATTGTCCTGCCTTTGACACATCCTGAACTGAAAGCATTTATTGTATTTATCTTATTGGCAGAATGAAAGGAAGCTTCCTGAGAATTTCATTCTTCCTTAGCCCTCCTTCTCTCTGCAGACAGTGAGAAGAGCTGGGCCTGTGATTTCTTTCATATAGAGAGCCCCTTGTGAGGAGGAACTTTCTCTGTCATTGCAGGTCAGAACTTTCTCTGTAATTTATAGTCTCGGTTGTCGAGAGCACTGAGAGTTTAAATGACTTGCAAGGCCACAAAGGCAGTAGGTGTCAGAAGCAAAATAAACTAAGGGCTTCCGGGCTTTTAGCCCAGCTCTTTTTCCATTATCCCAAATACCTCTGAGATAGGCAGGTAGTATAAAATGAGTATTTTCAGCGCTTAAACCTAAAGTGCAGGTGCCAGGAAGTCTGGGGACATATTAAACTAGGTGTGTGCTAAAGTCAGCTTGAATCAGCTCATGAGAGCTGATTGTTAAATTTTCATTGTGAACATTTGTACCTTAAAAATCATTCAACAATGCAAATCAGAGCTTGGTTCATTGTTTTGTTGATGGTCTTGACTTTAGAAAACAATGGAGAAAATGTTAATAATATCAAACTAATTTTTTAGTTTCTATATGTATAATCATGTGAAACATTTTCACATTAGTCATCTTGTGAAAGAAGAATCAGAACAAAAGGTAAAAACTTCAAGAAAGAAAGAAAAAACAAAAAAAGTGAAAATAGTATACTTCAATCTGCATTCAGATTCCACAGTTTTTTTTCTGAATGTGGAGAGCATTTTCTATCATGATCCTTTTGGAATTGTTTTGCATCATTGTATTGCTGAGAAGAGCTAAGTCTATCACAGCTAACCATCACACAGTGTTGCTATTACTGTGTACAGTGTTCTCCTGGTTCTGGTCTCTTCACTCAGCATCAGTCAACTTAAGTCTTTCCAGATTTTTCTGAAATCTGCCTTCTTACAGCACAATAGTATTCCATTACATTCACATACCACAATTTGTTAAGCCATTCTCCAATTGATGGGCATATTCTTAATTTCTAATTCTTTTGCCATCACAGAAAGAGCTGCTATAAATATTTTATACACGTGGCTCCTTTTCACATTTTTATGATCTCTTTGGGGTATAGACCTAGTAGTGGTATTGTTGGGTCAAAGTATATACGTAGTTTTATAGCCCTTTGGCCATAGTTCCAAATTGCTCTCCAGAATGGTTGAATCAGTTTGCAACATCACCAACAGTATACATTAAACTTATAAATGTGCTGTGCATAATTATTTTTTCCTAGAAGACAGTTACTAAATATTTACCAATATACCATAATATTAAATGCTAATTCATATCACCTTTCTTGCAGCAGCATTCATTTTTCATTGATGGTTGCTGAGACAGATACTTGGTAAGAAGTCATTTGTTTTATGATTCAAGTTCATAGAATAACCAAACTGAAAAGGGCCTAAGAGACCATTGAGTCTAACCTCAACCTTAACAGGAACCACATCTACAACACCCTCCGTATGTGGTCATCCATTCTTCACTTGGAAAGTGCCTGTAATAGGAAATTCACTACCTCCTCAGGCAACCAATTCTTGTCCCTCTTAATATTGTGGTCACCTTTCTCTGAACATGTTTTAACTCGTCAGTGTCTTTCCTTAAGTACAAAGCTCAGAAACAAACACAATCATACAGATGTAACAGAATTCAGATGTAGCAAAATAATTCCAAAGTAAAGTAGAACTATCACTCTTTCTTCTTTTTTTTTAAATCCAAGTATAGAACTTTATATTTATCCTTGTGGGATTTCATCTAATTATGTCTTCAAACATCACTATATATTTAGATGTTTTGGCATCTAGGTTCTGTCATTTAAAATTATTATGGTCTCTGTAATGGTCTGATGAGTGTTTAACAGCCAGCTCTTGGTTCTGACAAATGTTTAACAGCCAGATCTCTGGGAAGGGAAAAAAATTAAGCATGACACTATTAAGTTTAGTCTGCATTATTAATATTTTCTTCATTACTTTCTGAAGTTTGGAAATTAACACAACAGCATATCAATCCCTGATTTGTAGAATTTGCCGGTTTCCAAGGTGTAAATGCTCACACTGAAAATTTAAGAATTAGTTTTTGTAAGCCAGTGCAAGTTGGCTCCAACACACTCCTTCTCTCCTATCTCTACATATTACACAAATTTGACATGCCTTCTAATTAGTGATAAAATTCTGGACAGCATAAGCCCAAGGACAGAGCCTTTCTGTGCACTGTGATAGCTATTTTCAAGTATTAGGAGAGTAATCAATTATATGTTAGAGGAACTAGATTTAATCTGTCCAGCTCAAAGGGATTCTAGAAGGCATACTGAACTGTTGGACCTCCATGGTTCTGTTACACTCTGAGGTTTTATACCTTCATTCTTCTATTTTAACTCCATTAAAGGTATACCTCAATGTGCTTCTGGTCTTAAGAAAAACAACCATTTTAATCAATTACTTCTAGGAAACCCCAAATCTAATGAAGCTAACTAAAGTTTTATCCCTACTGAGGCCTCCCAACCATTACATCTAGAACAAAAGTCCATCCTAAAGGAACAAAATTGATAAATAATCACAAGGACAAGTAACACTTATTGATAAAGTTTTTAAGATGGGTTTTCCATTGTTTGAGTGGGAGAAAAATAGCCAAAATGCCAAGATTATACTGAAAGGAGGCTGTTTTTTGGTGGGGAAATGAAGGTTAATTGACTTGCCCAGTGTCACACAGCTAGTAAGTGTCAAGTGTCTGAGGCTGGGTTTGAACTCAGGTCCTCCTGAATCCAGGGCCAGTGCTTTCTCCACTGTGCCACCTAGCTACCCCTGGAGGGGACTTCAATAGATAGCTTTCCAGTAGTCAGTACTGAATACAGTTGGGGCAGATCTTTTAGAGCAAGGAAAAGTCATCTCCTTTAAGGTTACCTTCCATCAACCCTGAATTTATCTTGTATGTTCTCATTTTTATATGTCCCCAATTAGAATGTAAGCTTTTGAGGGCAGAGGCTCTTTTTTTCTTTTTCTTTTTAGTATGCTCACAGTGTCAAATACATAGGAAATAGTTAAGAAATGCTTGCTTATTGATTGAATTATGTAAGAAAGCAACAACTTTTAGACATACTACTTAGCTTTCTTCCCACCTTTAAATCTATTATCTTCTAGTTTACATACAGATCAGAACTAAACCTAAATATATTTCTCAGTAAATACCAGATTCATCATGACTCCTGAGGGCAAGAGAATACAATGAAATTATGGATATAAAAATACTTCAAAAATTAAAATGCAACAAATATGAAAAATATCAGTTTTTCCTAACAACACTTTTTAAAAATCCACTTATACCTGCTATGTGCAAGACACTAATGACAAAAGAATTTCTACTTGCTCACTGAACTGAACCAACATAAGTCTTTTAATGAATCTTCTCAGCCCCTTTAATCAGTCACACAGGAAGCAATCCATACACATGTGACTGTACCCTAAACTATGAAGATTTTTCTTCATGAATTTTATATTTATTGCTATTAAGTTTAACCTTCTTAGATTTGGTTCATTGTTCTCACCTGCCACTTGAAGTATTCAATAAGAAACTTGGATAACCAAGTTTCATCTGACAATGCTATAGGGAACCTTCATAGTAAAGAATGGGTTGGA
Source organism: Dromiciops gliroides (assembly GCF_019393635.1). NCBI lineage: Eukaryota > Metazoa > Chordata > Mammalia > Microbiotheria > Microbiotheriidae > Dromiciops > Dromiciops gliroides. Next base: position 639,456,388 of record NC_057861.1, read on the forward strand.
ATAGATTATCAAGTGCTTTCCAGTAATGATATTCTATTATTCCAATACTGATATTTGGGAGAGTATAGTGGGAGCCAATAGGCCATCAAGCAAGCTTCTAGGCAGCTTCAGTCTTCTAGATCTATAATCTCACACCCAATTTCCCAGACTCATGGATTTTGGGGAGATGCCTCTCCATAGTACTTTCCTCCAGAGATTGCCCCTTTTCTAAACCCAACTGAAAACTGTCCTGGAATTCTCTTGGTACAAATGAATTCTTTGCTAAGCATGAGGATGTGGTCAAAACATCTGGTGACTTTCTTGAACAAACATATGGCCTCTAATGATACCTATTTTTAAAAGTTGGGGGGGGGTGCGGAGGTAGGAATAATATGCCTACACATTGTGGTCTCTGCAAGTAAACACAAACTTGCTGAAAATTATGTAAAAAGAAAGATAACCCTGAAATTATATGTGGATTGAGACCAGGTTATTAATATTAAAATTTCAATAACAACAAAAGTTCAGCTGAAATTCATTTTCCTGTTATCTCCATGAAATATATACATATAAACCTGGTAATTAAAAGACTTTGGTAAAGAATAAATGTTTGACCCTTTCCCCCTCAAATAATGATTGGCATAGGGGATTCTGTGTACTTAATGAGACTGAATCCTAAATATAGGGCCTAGCCATTTCCTTTTATTATGCAAAGTTACTAGACTTTTAGATGAGAAGAATGCTATATCTGGATTTAAAGTCAGAGTTTGGACCATTATTGTAAGCTCCTTGAGTATAGGACTGTCTTTTGCCTCCTTTTGTATCCCCAGCATTTAGCACATTGCCTGGCATGTAGTAGGCACTTTGTCAATGTTTATTGATTGATCACAGATTTAGAGCTGTAAGATCTGTTAGAGGCCAGCAGATGTCTGGATAATTGAAGTCTTCCCTCACAATTAAAACAAGGCTCTTTGCCAAACTGGTGATAGATTCCCCCAAATCCTCAAGTTGTTCTTTTTGTTCAGGGAGTCTGTAGCATACCGCAAGGGCAATATAATACAATAAAATAAGCATTTACTAAATGCCTACTATGTACCAGGCACTATTATCTCTGTTTTGGGATCCATTTATCTTTACTCCAATATTCTCTGTCATGATTCACTGGAATATAAAGTCTATTCTTTGTACTTGGACACTGGGCAAATAGCAACATAGTAGGTATCTAATAAATATATTCTGATTGGTGCTCTGCCTCTTCCACTTTGGTCCTGCATCTTCTCACAGGAGCATGTCTTAATACATACAATATAACATGCTATACCAAAATTCTCTTTTATCTATCTTTATCTTTCTAATACGATGTCTTTCCAGAATCATATTTCAATCCCATAGCTGTCTTCAGGTATTTGAAAAGCTGTTCTGTGGAAGAAGGTTTAGACTTCAAGTGTCTGGCTTCAGAAATCTGAAATAGCAGTGATAGATGGAAATCACATAAACAAACAAACAAATGAAAGAATGAACGAATGAAGGAAGGAAGGAACAAAGGAATGAACAAACAAATTAATTAGTTAATTAATAAGTAAATAAATAAATAGATAAGTGAACAAGCAAATGAACAAATAAGTAAATAGATGAGAAGCTAATTAAGACCTAATATAATGAAAAAAATGTAACAATTAGAGCTCTCCAAAAATGTAAGGACTTTCTTTAAAAGGTAACAAGTTTCCCCCTCACTTGAGGCCTTAAAACCGAGATAACAACCTTATACAGGGGATTCTTTAAGTATTTGGGTTGGAATCAATGACCACTGGGGTCCTTTTCATTTCTGAAATTCTGCTATCTCACTAAGTCCCAGTGATACTTATGCCTTAGCATCTTTCTTGCTGCCCATAATTTTTAAATTTGAGCCTAGGCACTTGAGGCCATGGGCTCCTTTTATGGATTTTTTTCTCCCAGAATTTCTGGGGTTTTCAATTACTATTTTTCTGCATTATAGTTATTCTCCATGGTATTTCATTTGGGGGTATATGAAGGTAATTTTCTACCTCCCTTCCTTTTCAGTTTAAAGTCTTTTTGATTATACTTACAAGATTCCAGGAAAATGCATTTTTATCAGCTCTTGTCAGGTACACTCCAACCCTGGCCAATAGCCCATCTTTCATGTATGGAGTACTAAGGAGCCCAGCTCAAAAGAAGATCAAATTGCATCCTATTTCCTGCCCAAGGGCCTATACAATGGTAAATTTCTACTCACTGTCTATAAATTAGATTTCTTTAGGTACTTGTGTGAAGGCATCCAGAAAAAAAAAATCTTCACAGCTCAGTGAGCCAATTCAACAAATAAAGATGTAGCAAGAGAGAAATATCATCAAGAATATGGAAAGCTCTAATATAGTACACAATTACAGCCCTGCCATTAAGTATGGAATCTCAGACAGTGATCAGTCCTAGCTGGAGATTAGAATTGAGTTCATGAAATAAAGAAGGTAAATACCACAGCAAACATTTTAAAACACCAGTCACTACTGGCTATTTTCTCAGACTGCACTTCAGACTTTGAAATAAAGTATAGAAATCCCAACAAGAGCATTTGTAAGACTGGATTGGTATTTGGCATTGTTTTCTTTAAGTAAGTAGCATGAGAATTTGAGCTGAATCACTGCCTCCTTCTACACCCCCCACTCCCACCCTCCAACTCAGCTAATCATCTGCATCAGGATTCAACAGAAACTAATCAGCCAAGGGAATGTGAGGCTTAGAAGAAAGCTTAAGATTGTCAGTCAATCAATCAAAAAGCAATTAGTAAGTAACTCACTGCACATGGGACAATGCTAGATACCATATATACTGAGTTGATCATGAGAACAATTGTCAAAATGCCCTCATTCTTTGGTTATTTATCTGGTGGTCTATGCACAGCTCAGGAAAATGCAACAGTTTTGCTTTTCTAATCATTTTAGGGAAAAAAAGTTAAATTCTGTCACCTGAAATTGTAGGCTTTGAACATATGACTATGAAGTAGTGGTATAATTTACTGATTCTAATTCTCAGTGAGTTTGAATTTCAAGAAAAAAAATTCTTGATAAAAACTATTACAAAAAGTTCAGAATTGTAAGGAATCTTAGCAGCCATCTACTCCTGAGCTGTCTGTCAAAAATACTGTTTGCTACACTCCCAAGTATACCCAAACAAAATATAATTGGGAAACATTTAACAAAATAAAAGAAAAATACAATAAAATGTTGTTGCTGCTGTTCAGTCATGTCTCACTTTTCATGACCACATCTGGGGTTTTCTTGGCAAAGATACTGGAGTGGTTTGCCATTTCCTTCTCCACCTCATTTTACAGATAAGGAAACTGAGGCACACAGGGTTAAGTGACTTGCCTTACACAGCTAGTAAGTATTTGAGGCTCTATATGAACTAAGGTCTTTTAACAAAGATACATAAATAATGCTAATTTGTGGACTTCTAAATCAACAGGAAGTCTGCAGAGATCCTTTTGTAAGTTTTAGTCTATCTATTTCTATTTGCATTTGACACCACCGATTTAGCCCAACTTAAACCCTCCCAAATAAGCCCCACAACAAGATTCCCAACAAGTGGTCACCCAGCCTTTGCTGGAAGAACTCTGAGGGCAACCTATTCTACCTTCTGAACCACCTTCTGGAACCCCATTCCATTTGGGGAAGTTTTCCCTAGTTTCAAACCTCAAATTGTTTCTTTAAACCACTACTCCTAGTGTTAATTCTCAGGTGGCAAATAGAAAAAGCATTACGTCTTTTCTGCTTGATCACCTTCCAAATACTTCAACTCTGAGATTCAGGACCCTAAACAGTTCCTGTCTGACTTCATCTTTACTTCTGCTGTGATCTTCAGTGATGCAACACTTCCATTCTGACCATCTGCCAATTTCCACACTACACTAGTCTACCAAAACACATTTGAACCCCATGGTCAGTCACATAAACAATGTTCTCATTAAGAATCTAGAACCCCTCACTGTATATTGGCACCTCAAACTCACTGAGTCAGAAATGACAGCTTTCACCCCCCCCCCCCGCCCCCGCAACCCATCCTTTTTCTTGACTTATTTTTGTTGACATTCCCTATCACCTAGACTCAAAATCTTGGTATCATCATTGTGAACCAATGCTGTACTTGGCAACAGGAAAACCTAAGTTCAGATCCCTTTTTAGACACATACTATCTGGAAACTGTGCTGTGTTGGTTATATAGAAAGAGGCAAAAGACAGACCCTGCCCTCACAAAGCTCACAATCTAATGGGGAAGATAATAAACGAACAAATATGTGCCAAAAAGCTATGTATAGGACAAAAGGGAAACAATTAACCCAGAAAACTAAAATTAATTAGAATTAAGAAGGGTTGGGAAAGGTTTCCTGTAGAAAATAGGATTTTAGCTCATCTTTGAAGGAAGCCAGAGAAGCCAATAGGGAGAGATGAGAAGCAAGAACATTTCAGACACAGCGGACAGGCAAAGAAAATGTCAGAAGGTGGAATATGAGAAGTAACATGCTCAGTTGTTGTTGTTCAGGCGTATCAATCATGTCTGACTCTTTGTGACCCTATTGGGGGTTTTCTTGGCAAAGATATTGGAGTGACTTTTCATGTTCTTCTCCAGTTCATTTTACAGATGAGGAAACTGAGGCAAACAGGGTTAAGTGACTTACCCAGAATCATGCAACTACCATGTGTCTGAGGCCAGATTTGAATTCATAAAGATGAGTCTTCCTGACTCCAGGCCCAACACTCTATCCATTGTACTGCTAGTTGACATGGTCATGACATTATCCCTTTGACAACTGTAGATCATGGATTTAAGAAAGTGGAAAGGAGATCAATTAGAAGACTACTAAATTATTCCATGGAAGAAGTGATAAAGTCCTAGGGTGATGGCCATGTGAGTAAAGTGAAAGGGACACATGTGAGAGTAGAGAGAGAATCAGCAAGACTTAGGAACTTCTTGTATACGAAGATAGGGAGAATGAAGAGCCAAGGATAACTCTAAGGTTGCAAACCTAGGTGATCAGAAATATGGTGGTACCATCTAAAGAAATAGAGAAGTTAGGAAGAAGAGTGGGTTTGGGGGAACCAATAATAAGTTCCATTTTAAATATCTTGAGCTTAAGTTGTTGATGGTAAAAACTAGTTGGGAACATCCAGTAGTTAATAAGTTATAAAAGACTTGAATTTTGTAGAGAGCAAATATAGATAGATATATCCATCTAGGTGTCATCTTCATAAAGATGATCATTTAATTCATGGGAGCTGATGATATCACTTCCAGGGAGAGCAAGAGAGAGAAGAGATATACTAGCTTCAGGCTACAAGGAAGTCATTTCTGATTCATCATCAGTAAGTCATGTAGTTTGACCCATGTTTTCAGCAGTGGTCATAGATTTGCACTGAATCATCCACATTCTCATACTGGCTAGTGATAACCTATATTTCACCCAGTTCATTCAGATTTGTAATGACGTATATTTGGGATATGTCTGTCTGGCTGGGGTCAGGAGTCCAAGAAAAAAACAGGGCAACTGTCGCCTGTGAATAAAGGTGCTGTCTTTTAGGCATTATGCTTTCTCAAACTGAGCAAGCAGGCTGCCAAAGGGATGGTAGTTTGACTTATACTGCTTAAAAAAACTATCACTTAATCAATTCTTTTTCTTAATTCTAAATTCTACAAGGTCAAAGCATGAATGGTTCTCTTTAAATACTTTTAAAACATCTTGCTGAAAGAAAAGATGGGGAAACTAAGTCTAGATTCTCTGGCACCAGAGTACCTCCTGACTATACCTAATATCCACATAGTAGAAGTTTGAAGGTATTTTTTTTTATCAGGAAATAATAGAAGGTGCGAAAACAACTTGTGGCTTCCTCCTTGCAGGGGAGCTAATTAAGGTTTAGATACAAGTAAGCAAGAATAAATATTGGCAGCTTGAAAACAGAAGGGGGCACCTGTGAGTTCAGATATGGTCTTACTTTTGAGGGTGGGGGTGGGGAGTGGGGTAATGGGGTTAAAGAGGTCTCTTACAGTCCAGAATAACATAGGCTTCCACTGAAAACCATCATTACCTTAAAACCATTGAATTAAACATACCTAAATTGTTGAAGTATTCAAAAGTCTACTACATAGTATTATTTTTTAATGGAGATTATCACTAATTATCATAGGATAATATATAAGAGGTGGAAGGGACTTTAAAGACGATCTTATTTCCATTGACTCATGCAGGTGTATCCCATTTTAAATAAACTTGATTGATTGTATGGTGACTCTTTTACAGAAGAATTATTTACTTTTCCAAAGAATTCATCAGAGGATTACTTTAAATAATACATTCCTCTAGCCTATTAAAAATATGATCCAATTAACTAGCCCTAAATTTTCACACAGCTTTCAAGAGCATACATACTACACCAAACAGGACAAACCCACATTCTATTTTAATGAGAGGATGATAGACGGTAAAGTCAATGGTTAAAGTCTTCCAGGCAGGTGGTGGGAAGTTGAATAACAAGAGAGGAAGATATTGATATTATAATTGCTCTACCTTAGAGGTTAATCTAAAAGATATCTAGAGCTGTTTCTAATAGAATGCAAGGATAAACACTTGGTGTTTTAGTGCACATGTTAAATTCTGTGCTTTGCACCTTTTCTCATGTAATCCCTGACACAAAAGTCAATGGGGTGGTATTCCTTGTCTGAGATTCATGGTAAGTGCTGCAAGAATCCCTCCCAAAACTGTATGAAACAAACTGAAGAGTCATTCTTGTTATCCCTAATTTCAGGAGTCACGTCACTTTTGTTCTCAATTAAAAAAAATAATAGGGTAGTTTTGGATGAAAAAATCCCTTCCTTATGGACCTTTGAAGGTAAAAATGAAAAAAAAAATTCTGATAAAGCTTTTATAGCCCTGAGAAATGTTTCCAAGTGCCTCATCACCTATATTGTCTCTTTTTTTTTTTTATCCTCTCTTCAGCATATTGAATTGAAAGACAAATCTGATTTTTCACCCTACAGGATCAATTCTATGCCCAGTTGAGAATATAGCTGGTGATTTGGGGATTCAATGCTCTTTTACCTGTGTAGATCATTTATTTAATGGATTCAAGATCTGCAAAGCAGATTAGATGGAAGAAGTCTGCACACCAGCTGATGAGCTGTGTGGGTGTGCACATATTATGCCATGAGAAAAGTTACTCTGCATGCAATGAGTCAAATTATCCCAATTCCTCTGCAGAAGAGAATATTTTTGCACAGCTTGAATACCAATTAACTGCAATTTTAGGCTTTTTCTTATTTTATTTCACCTCCTTCCATGAAATAGGTGTATATTTTGGCAGAAATTGGATGAACACTGGACACTGGGTTCCAAAGATGGATTTCAACAGGTGTGGGGACAAAAACAAGAATTTTGTGGTTGGGAATTGTTCATCCTTAGATGTGTGGTATCTGCCATCTACTTATACAAATTTCTCCTCTGGCTGAAGGTGCTTGGTCTCTGGAATATGTTTCAGGGTACAGTCTCATAAAGGCAGCAACTTAAGACACCAAAATAATGTCATTTAGTGTCTAGGGGGAGTTTAAAAAAAGAGGATTAGAAGCAGTCAGGCAGGATATATTAAACGAATCCATGACTAACAGGGTGTGACAGTAAAGGGTTTCATTCTTTTCAACAGAACAGTTCCCTAGGGCTGGAACTATTACCCCACTATGCCTTTATCACCTTGGAATTTTTATGGTTATTTTTGATGAATTCACATTTTTGTAAAGGCTTTTTTGACGTGATGCCAATTTTCTATTTTAATTAAAGTCGTAAATAATCTTAATTCTGCCTTAAAAGGTTTATTGTTTCTTGCATTTTTTTTATTATTACTGCCAGGAAATATTTCAAATACCAAAGCATGTTGTGAGTTAGCAATTAGAATTTCTCGAAGGTCCAGTAACTCCACTGTACCTTGTAAACATTATATGTTAGAATACCAATGTAAGGTTTGAAATTTCAAATTGACTGATGTCAAGTGTATTAGCCTTGCTCCTTCTGGGGTTAATGGTTATTTTTGTTTTTAAGTCCTTGGTAAATGAACAGGTTAAAAATATGAAAGGGAGCACTGGCTTGGAAATAATAACAAGCCACGTCCAGCTCAGCTATTTGCTAGAAATGAACACAACAGCACCAATGACACACAAAAAACTAGCTCACTTTGTATATGACAATATGAAGAATACTCTATGATTTTGCATCCTTTAATGCTAATGGTCCTAGAAAGTTCATTTCCTTGTTGTCTAAATTGCCTTTTGAAGGTTGCCAAAGGATTGGCTCTAGAACTCTATTTTGTGGCCTAAAAGGCTGTTATTTTAAAATTGTGTTTCAAGCATCTTCCACACAACAAAATCTGCTGATTCCCTACACAGAAGTTGGGATGAGGACAAAAGAAAACCAAAAATACTTCCTGAAGATACCCTTTTTCTGTTTGATAGTCTTCTGTCTCCTTATGCTGCCTCTTTTAAATTGAATAAGAGATGAAAAGAGAGGAATCTGTGTTAGAAAGGGCACTGTCTTACATATGACTGGAGCTGGGTTCTGGTTTTGGCTCAGTCACTGACTAAATGTATGACCTTAGAGTAGCTTCCTAGACTCTCTGAGCTTCCTTGTATTCATTGGTAAAATAAGAACAGGGGTTCTCAACCTTGGGTTTGAGTATTTTTTAAAAAATATTTTGGGTTGGCAGTTAGGTGGCACAGTGGATAAAACACTGGCCCTGGATTCAGGAGGACCTAGGTTCAAATCCAGCTCAGACACTTGACACTTCCTAGCTGTGTGACCCTGGGCAAGTCACTTAATCCCAATTGCCCCGCAAAAAAAAATATTTGGGGGGGCAGCTAGGTGGCACAGTGGATAAAGTACAGGAAGACCTGAGTTCAAATCCAGCCTCAGACACTTGACACTCACTAGCTGTGTGACCCTGGGCAAGTTACTTAACACTCATTGCCCCATTGCCCTGCAAAAAAAAAAAAAAAAAGAATTCCTAGACTTGATTTTCTCCAAGGTCCCTTCCAGCTCTCAAATTCTTTGAATTTTTAATGCTTTCTATGTTTGACAACAAATGGCACTATATATTTTAATTGACAAGTATTAAGTGCCTATTCTATATAAAACACCTGGCTAGCTATAAAAAATGGAATTGAATCAGTCCCTGTCCCATATATTCTGTGATTTATAATTAATATATTGTGTTATACACCTAAAGTTACTCAAAGCATTTGTATCCTCAATGCCTAAAATGTAGCAAGCATTTAACAAATGTTTTTTTCATTCACTCAATCCATCCATCCATTTATCTATTCATCCATCCATTCATTCATTCACTCATTCATTCACTTGATTAAGAAAATGGGCTGAGCTAGTATCTGTAATGTCATTTGTGTTATAGACTTTACATTATGGTAAAATGTCACTAACAATGAGGGAAGGGAGAATGAATCATTGAAGCATCCAATTTTGGAACATTTGTGATGGAAGCCAGTTTTATTCATGGTTAAATGTGAATCACCATCATGGGGCTACCCAAATAGCAGTTCTGCTAGATCCCCTTTAATTCCCTGCAATTATTTATGTTGTGGATTGTGCTTCTAAGTGGATTAAATCCTTTTCTTTTATTCTTGTCTGCATAGTAATTTGCTTGAGCAAATCATTTCCTTCACTGATAATGAAAAAGGCATATCATCTTTACCTTTCAGGGGAAAAATACAAAATTTTAGTCTAGCCTGTGCCTAAATATTGCAAATACTAACCATATGGCATCTGAGCTAGGTAGGTCTGACAGTATTTCAAGAAGAGAGGTTTAAATGATTCCTGCACCTCATTTCCCAGGGTGGGTGCCTACATGATTGAGAACATCTATCAAATTCCTCAGCACCTAGGCACCACTCTGCTTCATTCAGAAGAGGTCATAGCTTTGAGCACTCAGCCTAACCTTGTGCCAGCAAGTCTTTGGGAAAGGGAAAATGAACAATACAAAGGACTATAGAGCATTTTACCAACATAAAAGCACTAAATCTATTTCAAAGCGTAAAAGAACTCGTAGCTTCCAACTAGAAAGTGGGCTGACCTGAAACCATCCTTTGATTCTCTGGCCACACAGTTCAGTCTCTTGACACAAGTTGATTCTCAGACTGTCTTCTGGATTGTTTAGAGGGGACTCAAATGACACTCATGAGAGATGGGCAATCACTGAGGTTAAAAGTCCTAGAGAGAACTCATCACTAGTCACACAGCCAAGGAACCAACATCAGCCTCAATGGACCAATATAGTTTACTGCTGTGGTAGGACATTTAAACCTTAAGGGGCTGATGTTTTCAGCTGTCACACACATCAGCCTTCCTACATGTCCACAAACATAGAACAGTCTCTACAGCTGGTGGCCAGGACAGAAGAATTTCTGTTCAATTTCCTCCTGATGAGAAAATACTTGGGGTGGAGGGTGTAGAAATAATTTGCACAGATAGAAATGACCAGGCAGCTCCATATTGACCTGAAGTAAAATGGGGGAATTGGGGTGGGAGGGAAGGGATGTAGTATATTAGTTTTGAGGCTTTTGCTTCCTATATAATCAGGAATGGAATGGTTTAACTGATTAATATTTTGTGACAACACATCTAACAGTGATTTACCCCCCCCCCAATGGATATCTTTCGCTAAATATTCAGTTCTTTTTTTGGGCGGGGCGACAGGGTGACTTCAATTTAGGTGACTTCTCTACCATTATTTTCTCTGATTTTCATTATAAATGAATAAATTGCACAGATTCATATCTGTATATATTAGCTACACAAACACCAGGCTTAAACATTTCTTCATGGAAGACTTCTCCGATTAAACAAACTAAAACAAGTTACGCCTTGAGCAATCTAAATATGCCCACTGTCAGCCTTGTGCACAATCCCAATGCTACAAGAGTACCTGAGGATGTGTTTTCCTGACTGGGCAGCACTGTGAAAAATTACCTTTTTTCTTGCCTGTTGGTCTTTGGAAGAATGTGCCTTGACGTGCTTTCTTAGGGAACTTGGATCTGTGTAGCGTTTGGTACATCCTGGAATTTGACATGCATAAGGTTTCTAAATAAAAAAGAAACAAAGAAACAGCTGTGGTTAAATCATGAGGCAAATGAAGGAAAGATCCATGCTAAGCCTCCTGATTTTCAAAACATGCATTGTCACTGACTCTGATCTCAAATACTGGATAATAAACACAAAATCCATGTCAAAAACCTGGTAATTTTATATCAGGGGAAGAAAAAGGAAAACAGGCTTTGTAGGGGGGAAAAAAACCCAAAACAAAGAGATGGAGAATCTTTGATCACTGTTAAGACTCACCAACCTACATAGCATGAAATCCTGTGACATTTTTTTAAACATTGGAATTATTAGGGAGTGTGTTGAGTTGTACTTACAATTGTGCTGCCCTGAGAGTAATCTTTGGCATAGTCAGAAACTAGCAAACACAAATTCTTTAGTGAGTCAGGTAAAGAAGTTGTAGTATAGTCCAGAAAAGACTGGGAATTGTGACAGAAGAGACCTGATTCAGAGAGAGAAAGAATCAAGAGGGAAAAGTTAGTGCAGTATGAGTAGAAAAAAATGCTCATTAAAAAAAAAACACCAGGCATAAAAGGTATCAGGTAGAGAAAGAGGACCTAATTAAGCGGGTTGCCTTATATACTTTTCAGATGATTAGTTGCAGAAGAATTTTGCTTCTGTACAAAGCACTTGGTTGACTCAAATGTGACCCAAAGTTCTGATGATTCCTATTCACTACAGGTCACCTGCACAGTTGTGTGAGTGGTTGGGGGTCAGAAAAATTGGTCTTGCTGTTTGTAGGGCCATCTTCTCAAGTTGTGATTACTCAGAATCATAGACTTATAATACATCAGAACTAGAAAAGACTTTAAAGTGCATTCATCTCAACCCTGAAAGGCTCTTTCACTGATGTCCCAATTAATTATGTTTACATAGATTCAGCTTTTGATAAAGTGTTAAGTTTTTAGTTTTTCTGGAATATGGCTTCTGGAATGTACTATGGATTTAATGCAAGCTGCATCCCTGTCAATTCCCATGTCAACTGTTTTGAAAGGTCATGTTTAAGTGTTTAAAACAATGGACCTTAACTTGTCAAAACCTTATGCTAGTCCCCAGTGCTGAAAATCAGAAAATAAATCTATTTGCACTTCATGGAAACAATCAATAATTAGCTGAATAGGTTATAGAATTGACAGGTGATCCATTAAGTTCATGTCTGCAAGCAGGCCCATGTAGAAATGAACATTTAAAACAAGTCAAAATCCTATTATTTTCAAATATCTAGACCCCCTGTTGTTATATAAAGACAACATGTACACTCTACAGGGTTTTTCCACTTTTTAATCTGCATATTTGGCATTGTATAGGCCAAGCTACATAAGGATAGCATTACCCGGTTCCTGAAAGCCTATATATGGTTTTCTTCTTGTTTAGTGCATTACATTTGATTTAGAGAACAGTTGGGATCTCACTGCTGATCCTGAAGCTATATCATTGTTTACCCTGAGTACCATAGCTAAGTTATATAACATAGTATATTACAACTATTATCACACCAGTTATCTTGGAAAAGTCACTTAACTCCTTTGGCCATGAGTTTCTTCATCTGTGAAATAAAGGAGCTGGACTAGGTGATATCCAACTTTCATCCCTTCTTTAAAGTTCTAGGATCCTAATTTTTGAAAGCCATATCAAGTCCTAGGAATTCCCATGGCTATTTTAGAAGAATGTGCCTATTGTTTCTTTTCCATTTAGCAATCATTCTGACCTTGAGGATGACTTCTGTGTTTATGGAGTCAATCATCTCTTTATTAAGTCTCCTGATAGAGAAGAGAGGAGATTTACAAAATGCAGAGCAATGGATAATCAAAATATCCTTTATATTTCTTTTTGGAGTTTGGTCAAAGAAGCACTTTGAACCCACATAGATACAACATGGGTTCATTTTATATGTTACTTTTCTTACACTCATCCCTGGAACCCAGATATAGAAAGTCCCAGGTTACTTCTAATTCTGAAAATGATTAATCTTTTTTCTATATAAAGTTGATATTATCTTAAAATCCATAGGACATAGATGCTTCTCCTCTGTATTCAACTTGAATATCTGTCATTTTCATTCAGATTTTAACTTGTAAGTCGAGGATAGAAAACCTATATAATTTTAGTATTTTTTTAGACTGAAAATATTTTCCTCAATTGTATATAAAGGCATAAACAGGGAAACAAAACAAATCTTTTCAAAGTTATAAATAATAATTAAGTGGGTATTTTTAAAATGAGGCAATTGGGGTTAAGTGACTTGCCCAGGGTCACACAGCTAGTAAGTTTTAAGTGTCTGAGGCTGGATTTGAACCCAGGTACTCCTGACTCCAGGATCTATCTACTGCGCCACCTAGCTGCCCCCAATTAAGTGTTTGTTTAAATGAGCAAAACAGGTTTTATGAATTATAAGCTTATTGATGGACTGATAAAAGCTTAGTCTTTTGCAGTATAAATTTATATGAATTAATACTTTGTTAGAAATCTTATAACATGATGAATCTTTTTATACTTCAAGGATCTGTGATTACACCAGTGTTGGTACTGCCCCTTTTAATGAACACAGATAATCCCTCAATTCCTAAGGAGATGGTCTTCATGGGTAGGAGTGGTAGAAAAAATCATTACTCTATGGCCAACTTGATGGTGAGATTCTTCCAATTTAGCTAAGCTTAGACTTGATCAAATAACATATAGTCGACTCATCATTAGCCGCACAAATCAATGTTTTCCAACTGGGAAACATTTATTACCACTTGAACTTCACTGGCACACCTTTGGAGGGCCCAGGGTCACTTCCAGAGCACAGTGAGCAAGAAGAAGTTTCTAGTCCAGTGATTCCCAAACTGTCTTTGCTCATGAATTCATCATATTGCTCCCAGAGCAATTTTCCCCATGCAAAATTCTTACCAAGTCACTCTTTCTCATTAAAGCTTTTTGAATGACTACTAAATAATCTTTTTTTTTAAACTTTGGGATTCTAAGCTCTCCTTCACCTGGCACTGTATCATACAACATTCACCTCATCTCCCTCCATGTGATTCTTCAGCCCTGCACTGGCCTGATCTCTGTGCTTAATGTCATACTCTTTATTTGGTATAGGGAATAACCTGCCATCAACTCTGTCTATTGAAATCTTTCCCAGCAGAAATGTCATCTCTCCCATATAGCTGTCCCTGACCCCTCTAGTTGGCAATGATTCTGTCTTTGCCATACTTTAATTCATACTTGGTTTGGATCTTTTTTCTACACCCATGTCATTTTTTGTGTAATAGTTTTATTCCAAGTTATGCCTTCCTCCTCCAAGTTTCAGGAGGGCAGGGGACATAACTTATTTGATTTCTGTATTTCTCCCTAACACCCAGTACAATTATTTGAATATATACTTATCATATGTATATGTACGGTATATATATGCATACACTTATATATATATATATATGTGCATTCATATATATGTATTGTAAAAAGTTTTTAACAGTCGGTTAGTGAATACGGAAAGATGCCAGTTTTTGAAGGACCACCCTTTCGGGGGAGGAGACCGACGGCCGTGCATGGGCTACACATGCCAGTCTGGCCGAAAAGAACTCCTACTTCCGTTCTCTCCTTGCCTTTTAAGCTCGCACCCCGGTTAATGCTCTAGTATCCAATTTTAAATCTCACAGTTTATATATAAATATATATGTATGTGAGAATTTCAGCAATGCATTGAATAATGAATAATAACAATAACTGGGATTTATATAGCATGTTATGTTTTACTAACTGCTTTACATAGATTATCTCATTTTAACCTCCCAATATCCCTATAAGGTATAAAATAGGTGTTGCTCTTATCTTCATTTTACAGTTAAAGGTAACTGAGGCAGACAGCAATTAACTGACTTGCCCAGAATTACACAGCAACTAAGTGTCTGAAGCCAAATTTGAACTCAGGTCTCCTTGACCCCAAGTCTAGAGCTTGATCTGCTGCTCAACTTCATTGCATCTAAAAGCTTTCTAAATAGAAATATTCCCTCTCAAAGGCATATAATGTTTGTATACTAGAATACTTTTGAAATCACTAGTGACAAATAGGAACTGATAAAAATGTAATAAATATGTCAACGATGATATCAGAATAATTGTAAATATGTATGAGAAGGTGTGTAGAAATAACAGTATCTTTTTAAAACTCAAGCTCTGCTGTAGTTTAATAATAGACACCAGAATATTAACACTGAAAAAAGTACTGTCATGAATACATTATTTGCAAGAAGGTGGAATAAGAGATACCCGATATGTAGAATACATTTATCCCGATGCTTTTGTTAAGTGGAATTACATATCATCATAACTGGCCACATATGAGGAGAATGGCATACATATTGGAAAAGCAAATAATAAAGGTGTATCAATGCAATTCAAAAAATAAGCAGATGTCCGAAAGGTATATGAAGACAAGAGATAAAGAACATTCAGAGCATTAATAGAGTTAAGGGCATGATAGCAAAAAATAATTGTTTTCACAGGGTTTATTTCAAAGTTCAAGTGGCTGCAGAGCTATGGTACACACAATTAAATTATACCCTTAGGATTAATTGGCTGAATACTATCACTGCAAAATGAGGATAGTTGTACTTATAATGACAACCTCACTGGTTATTGCAAAGATCAGATGAGATCATGGGTGTAAAGCATTTCATGAACCTTAAAATGCTATACAGATAGATGCTATTAATGGGGCTCAAGAATGCACCTATAATTTTGCTGGTAGCGGAGAACTCCCAGATTAGGAAACTCCCTCTAACAGTTCAGGTCAACACTTTCTCTCCAATTCATTGTCTCATAGAGATTCCCATATCACTGAGGTATTAAGTGACGAGCTTAGTATCATGCATCAGTAGAGAGAGGGTCAGAGGTAAGGATTGAACTCAGGTCTTCCTGCTTTGAGGTCAGCTTTCAAGACATATCATGACACTGCCTCTTCATGCTTTATTGCTGTTCAGTTGTTTCAGTTCTGTCTGACTTTTTGTGACCCCATTTGGGGTTTTCTCAGGAAAGATACTGGGGTGGTTTACCATTTCATTCTTGAGCTTGTTTTACAGATAATAAAAATGAGACAAATAGGGTTAAGTGACTTGTCCAGGGTCACACAGCTAGTGACTGTCTGAGGTCAGATTTGAACTCAGAAAGATGAGTCTTCCTAACTCCAGGCCCAGCATTGTATCTAATGTACCATCTGGCTGCTCCCTTTTTATGTGGCTACCATCATATTATTCTCTTACTAAAGCTAGCTTTAATGCTTCATAGTGGTGGAGAGGGAACCCTGGATTCTACAAATCCATGTGGGTGGGAAGCAAACTAAAAAGGTTTTACTAAGCTGGAAAGGCTCTAGGTACTGACCTGGTATTTAGTTGTTAAGGACTTTTATCTGGGGGCAGCTAAGTGGAGCAGTGGATAAAGCACTGGCCCTGTATTCAGGAGGACCTGAGTTCAAATTCAGCTTCAGACACTTGACACTTACAAGCTCTATGACCCTGGGCAAGTCATTTAACCTTCAATGCCCTGCCAAAAAAAAAAAAAAAAAGAACGTTTATCTGAGGACCAGCTTGGCTAAATTCAGAGATGCTCATCCCCAGAGTTTGCTCTCAAGTGATCTATGAAGGCACAGAGGGGTTTTGATATTCATCACCCACATTGGTGAAATTATGGATATTCAAAATACAGGTACAGCAAGGAGACAGAGTAGATGAAGCACCAGACCTGGAGTCAGGAAGACTTGAGTTCAAATCCTGCCTCAGACATTCACTTAGCTGTACAACCCTAGAAAAGTAACCTAACCTCTGTCTGCTTTGGTTTTCTCATCTAAAACAGGGATAAGAACAGCACCTACTTCATAGAGTTGTTGTAAAATTGTGCATTATGGGACAGCTAGGTGGTACAGTGGATAAAGCACCAGCCCTGGATTCAGGAGGACTTGAGTTCAAATCTGTCCTCAGACACTTGACACTTACTAGCTGTGTTGTGACCCTGGGCAAATCACTTAACCCTCCTTGCCCTGACCAAAAAAAATAAAAATTAAAAAATGAGCATTATAAGAGCTCCTATTATATCACAATAGAGTTGTTGTAAGGATGAAATGAGATATTTGTAAAAGATTTGCAAGCCTTATCTCACTATATAAATGCTAGTTATCATTATCACCATCATCACATTAATCCTTTGCACCAAACTACCTAAGGATGAAACAATGATAGTGTCTAAAGCCAATGGATTGTGATTCTCAAGAAGTCACTAGTGTGCTCAATTCATGCCTGGAGACAATGGGAAGAGCCTCAGTGAGCCTTAATATGGTTTTTAATTTGAAAAAGAAATATACTAAAGGATGAGGGATAGGGATGGGGTTTTGACCTGTAATTTCATTAGTTATGGGGAGCTCCCAACTCAAGCGAAATCAATTGGCATTTATTAATTGTTAACTTCCTCTGAGCTAGCCAATATGCTAAGCACTGCAGATACAAAGAAAGACAGAAACGGTTCCTGCTCTCAAGGACCTCACAGTCTAATGAGGGAGATAATATTCAAAGAGGTACATACAAACAAAATATATTCAGGATACACTGAAGGTGATCTTGGAGAAAAGGTGCTGGCATTAAAGGGAATCAAGAAAGGCTTTGTGAAAAAGGTGGGATTTGAGCTGAAGCTCGGAAGAAACCAGGAGGTCAAGACAAAGAAGAAGAGAAATACAGGAATGGGGGATAGCCAGTGAAAATGCACAGAGGCAGGAGTTCCAAGTGAAGAAGTAACCTCTACCAATGCTGCTTAGTATCTTCTCTGCAAACTACACTTTTACAGAGTTGGCTACAAGACTGAGAGGTTAAGTGACATTGCCAAGGGCCACACAATCAGAATATTTTAAAGGTTATATTTTAAACTATTATATTTCTATAATTAGGGCATTGAGGTGGCTCAGTGGGTAGACCACTGAGCCTGAAGTCAGGAAGACTAATCTTCATGAGTTCAAATCCTGGGCAAGTCACTTAAACCTTGTTTGCTTAAGTTCCTCATCTGTAAAGTGAGCTGGAGAAGGAAAGGGTAAACCACTCCAGTATCTTTGCCAAGAAAACCCAAATGGGGTCATAGAGAGAGGGATAGCACATAAAAAATCAGTGAACATTCCTATAATTATGACATGCAATACATATAATAATCCATATGTATATATACCATCTTTGTGAATAGATGATAATGACAATTTCTACCAGCTAGTTTATACATTTATATTAATATGTGATACCCACTCAAATTTCTTTTCTATTCCCAGTAAATTGATTCAATAGGCTTTGCACCAGTTAGTTTTAAGGTTTTAGTTGAATCTGTATGAAAGAAAGGAGAGAATGTGTGAATGTGGCACCTTCTAGCCATTCTCCAGTAGGCTCTTCTGCATTGGGTGATGCCTTGGGTTATCAATAGGCAGGCCAGGAAGTGAATTTGCCTCCATCTTACTCTCAATCATCCTAACTTCCCTGTTAGAGTTTCTTAACAATGGAAATTCAAGTTTAAATTGGAAAAACTTGGTCTATTCTTACAGTGTCCAGATGGGTTCTCTGGTGCTTGGCTCGGTCACTGGAGTTACTGAAGGCTTTCTGACATCCCGGATGCTGGCACAGGTATGGTTTCTCTCCTGTGTGGCTCCTCAGGTGAATCTTGAGATTTTCTAGCCTTGAAAAGGCCTTCTTGCAGCCCTCAAACTGTAAAAAGAAAACATTTTTTTAAATTATTTGAGAGGCCTTTGAATTTTTGAGTCATGTTGAGGAAAATCCTAAATTTTTATTTCTATTCATCGATCGATCAGCCATCAAACTTTTATTAAGCACTCACCATGGGAATATTGTGAGAGCACAGATATTGCAAGATGCAAAGAAGGAGAAAAGTACTTTCTGACTTTTAAGAGCTTTTATTCTAATGGGGGGAAACCATGTATGTAAATAGGTTGGTACAAGATACGTGCAGAGTAGATGGAAGGCAACTTTAAAAGGAAAGGTAGGGGTAGCTAGGTGGCACAGTGGATAAAGCACTGGCCCTGGATTCAGGAGGACCTGAGTTCAAATCCAGCCTCAGACACTTGAGACTTACTAGCTGTGTGACCCTGGGCAAGTCACTTAACCCTCATTGCCCCGCAAAAAAAAAAAAAATTAAAAAGGAAAGGTACTAGCAGCTGGGGGCACTTGGAAAGATTTCCTATCAGAGGTGGTCTTGGAACCAAGTCTTTAAGGAAGCCATGGATTCTGAGGTTAGGGTGAGGAAGAAAAACATTTCATGTGTAGCCATTACAAAGACAAAGAGATGGGAGATAAAGTGGCCTACCCAAGGATCAGAGAGTATCTAAAGGAGATGTAAAGTGTAAAATTGGAGGAAAGATTGTAAAGACCTTTAAATGCCAAAGAACTTAATTCTTTGATTCTGGAGGGAATATGGAACCCCTGGAACTTATGGAATAAGTTAATAAGGTAAAATAGGTAACATAGTCAAACTTGAATTTTAAGAAAATCATTTCAGCAGGAGTACATCTTGGAGTGGAAAGAGGTTTGTTTAAGGAAGGGACACTAATTAGGAAGCCTTTGCAAATGTTCAAGAGAGTTGTGATGAAGGCTTGAACTCTAAAAACTTAATCAGTGCTTATTGACTGAATGAATGAATTAGGGGGATGGTTGTGTGATTGGAGATAAGGGGAAATATTTGACCAATGTTGTGAAGATATAAATTATAAGAATTGGTAACTGGGTGGATATATGGGGTGGATGAGAATGAGGAATTGAGGATGACTCTGTGAGAGCAAGATTTGGGGTAAAGAAAATGTCTATGAGCCAGGCACGAAATTCATTGAAGAAGGAAGGAAAATGGCCTGGGGACTGGAAGATTTAAAAAAATCAGCCAGAAAGCAAGCAATAGTTTTGAAAACATTCAGATGTTATAGGAATTGCATTTCTCCGACTATACATGTCACTTTATGTACCAGATTTGGGTTAGATTTTTGTGATTACTTATGTCAGAGAAAATTAGCTGTGAGCCATCTGGACAAGTTTGTAAAAATACAGTGATGCGTGTCTTAAAGATTTATTAAAAAATTAACACACTTTTCCATTCCCAGTTTGGTCTAAATTAGAAGAACCAGGAGGGAAGAAACTTTCTGGTAAGTGGTAAACTAACAAAAGCCATAGTAACAAATTAGCAGAATGCAGAATGCAGAAGCTCGAGGAGACATCATTAAAGGCAGTGGGTATGCCCGCTGATGCTTCATAACCATATCATTTCTCTGTTTCTTTGAAGAGATCTTTTATACAAAAGCAATATATGACCATGTCCAAAGAAGTTGAAAGAATATATGCAAGAACAAGCCTAATAAGACAACCTGGACAATAACAAAACTACTTTATGGCCATACATTTTCAAAACAGGTGATCAATTTGTTTGGAAGCTCTGCTGTCAGGTTGACAAAATAACATTGCTGAAGAACAGGCGCAAAAAAAAGTTTTGCAAAACTTCCTCAATGGGACATCGATAGCTGAGTAACACAAATATTTACTGGATTGAATTTCTGAAAAATTTAAGCTATCTTAGGCATTTTAATTCATAGGATCCTAAGACTTTGAATTAAAAGGGGCTCTAGAAATGATTTATTATTGGTCTCTCACTGAACAGATGAAGATGGAGAAACCGAGGGTGAAGTCACTTACCCGAGGTCACACATGTAATAAGTTGCAGAGCTGGGGTTCCAAGGACCTTGGATACACATCCACTATTCTATCCACTACATCATCCAATTCAATATAACAAACATTTATTATGGATCTACAAAGCATAGGACAAATATAATGTAAATCCTATTCTCAAGGTGACCCAGTGAATAGAGTGCTTGGCCTGGAGTCAGGAGGACCTGAGTTCAAATCCGACCTCAGATACTTACTAGCTGTGTGACCCTAGTCAAGTCTTTAAATCTTTGTCTCAGTTTCCTCAACTGTAAAATTAGGATAATAACAGCGTCTACCTCACAGGGTTGTTGCAAGGATCAAATGAGATAAGAATAAAGCACCCAGCACAGTGCCTGGTACAGAGTAGGCAATATATAAATGCTTATGACCCTCCTACCTTAATCCCAATCCCCATTTAAAAAGAGGAAGGACAAATACACAATTAGCTAAGCTACATAGGAAAGTTAGAGAAGTATAAAGTACTTTAAGCAATTTGAAGGAGAGATCATTTCATAAAAAGGGGAACATTTCATAAAAGAAATGGGCATTGACAGAAGTGAGGGATTTCAGGAAGGGCAGATGGGGAAAGGAAAAGGGTGATTTATTCTAGGAATTGGGAACAGTATAAACAAAACCACAGGGACAGGAGAAGTCATGAGAAAAGGGGGGGGGCAAAGAATATAGAGAGTATATGAAGGAGATGAAAGGCAAATGAACCCAGAAAGGCAAGTAGAAGACAGATTCTGGAGCATCTTGAGCTCAGGATCACAAGTTTAAATTTAATTACACTGGTATCAGGGAGCTATTGAAGTCATGGGCACAGCCCTATTGCTGCATTGGGGAAATTACTCTGTGAATAGTATGAAAAATGGATTGGAGAAGGGACAGAATGACTTCAGTTAGGTGTTAAACATTTAAAGCACATTTGAGTAAATGCTTTTCACATTCAAGGACCACCTACAAATATAAAATGGCCTATGAAATTGAAATAGCTCTTGAAATTTAATATCTGCTAAGATCCAAAGCCATGGAGAAGATTCAAGTCTTGAGATCCAAAATGATTCCTACTCAAGGTTAGCAGGTATAACTCATATTGCAGAGCACAAAGTCACTTATGGGTTTTCTTTCCTTATTGCAGTGGCTAGTGAAGAACACATTCGAGAATGAGGCTATTTCCAAATGATTAAGCCTCCTTATTTAAGATCTTGATCTCTAAAGAGAAGGCAGCCCACCTAGGCAGGGTTATCCAATAAGCCACCCCACCATCTATTTAAATGCCTAGTTTCCACATGCTGAAATATTTAAAGGAATTTATGAAAGTTGTATTTATTTTTGATTGGGAGTTATACTTGTTTCATAGACATATGTTGGTTTATTTAGATTTTGATATTTTGCTTAAAATAATTTTGGTGTTTTCCTGATTTCTACTTCACATAAGAAAGAACAAATTTAGCCTGAACGGAAGATGATTGCTGATGAAGCCAAGGACTTTTACAACACAGTGAAAGAAGTACAAGGCTGTGTGGCTTTTGGCAGTTAGGACCTAAAGGAAGAAAAGCAAAAGGGGCAATTCCCCCAGGTTTTTGCCACTGAAGATAAAGAGACTAGGAGTTATTCCCTAATCGTTAGGTAAGAGCCTCTATTTATAAGGTTCTCACTGAATGACAACTCTCAGCAAACTCCTGGAGCTGAGTTTATTTAACTTGGAATCAGTTAATGAACCACACTTAGGGCTCTGCTGAGCCTCTGGTTTCAGGGCATGCCAAACCCGTAGCCTGGTCTGAGCATAGCTTCTTCTTGGCTTTGGTTCATTTATGGGGCCCACCTGAGGGGTAAACAGAGCAGGCCCTAATGTCCTCTCCATTCCACGTCTTTCCAATATCTAAGCTCCAGAGAATATTGGGCTGTTAGAGGACCAACATGGCAGTTTGAGATGACCACAGAAAACTAAGTCAGTATCTCTGTATGTCTTGGGATAACCAAGTCCCTTTGGATCTGCTGTGATGATTCTGAACAGCCCTTCAAGACATGGAGCCTTTGTGATCTCCCAGGAACCCACTAAACTAGTAATAACCAATGGATGGGTTGATGCTTCTATGACCCCTCTAGACCTCAACTCACTTGCTATAAGGCATGCAAATAATTACTTGCTAACATTACTGGGCTGTAGTCCCTCCCAGAATGTTTACAGAATTCTATCGTTTTGAATTTTAGGTTTTGTTGGTGACAGCACATTTCAAACAAAGAAAAACAATATACATAGCATTTAACAGTCTACAAAATACTTTCTCTCTAATTACCCTTTAAGAAAGGTAGTCAAAGGATTATCTTGCCCAGTTTATGACCAAACAATTGGATTTAATGAAGATAAATGACTTGTCCAAGGTCAAATTGCTAGAAGATTCTCTAATATACCCAAGTGTTCATGAATTATCCAAGGTCTTGCTCGTTCCCTTAGATACTTTTGTACTCATTTTTGGAATCTCAGTGAAACTGTAGTACAGATACAAATAAAATGTGACAGAGACAAATGACTGGGAACAATGAAAGACAAGTAGCCCCTTAATCACCTCCAATCAGTCAGAGGAAAGTAGAAGTAAAAAAAAAATAATAATAATTCCTGATTCCTACAGTTGTTAGTGCTTCTTCTGTACAGATTAAAGTTTGTATTTTGTATTATTTTGTATTCTGTATATATTTTACATGTCCTTATCTTTGAATATGTATCTCTTAAAAGAATATAAGCTCCCTGAAGGCCAGATTTTTTGTTGTTGTTTTTGTTTCCCCCAACATCTAGCACAGTTCCTGGAACATAGTAGGTGTTTAATAAATACTTGTTAATTGATTGATTGCCACACTAAGAACATAGAGTATATACACTTTTCATTAAAGTCTACTGAGTATAATAGTAGATGTATAAAAGAATAGCATATAGAAGGTTAGACTTGGAAGGAACCTTTGAGGTCTCCTAGATCAACCTCTTTTCTTTTATAAGGCAAGTAATCTGAGGCCCAGACAAGTCAAATGACTTGCCCAAAGTCATACAGCAAGCTCAGAAGCAAGACTAGAACACAAGGTTCTTATTCCTTAAGCCAGTTTTTACTTCTATTGTGCTATATTGCCTCCCCCTAGACAGAAGTGTCTAGTGGTCAAGCCTAGAAGACTAAAAAGATAGCAGTCACATTCTGGGGTACAGCTAGATGATCTTCATCTAAGTGATAAGATAATTCCCCAATATTCCTTTAAATGCAGTTCTAGTGGTAATATATTGCTACTCCTGCTCAAACCCACCCACTATAAAAGTGCAAATTATTATGCAAACCATTGATTATTGGGCATTGGACTACTCTCCCAGGTTGTCCAAATATGCTCTATAGTTATCTTTCTAGAGCTTCATTTTAAGTCTGGATAAAGTATGCCTTTGCCCTTCTCACTGAGCCTTCTTATTTCCATGGGAGTTTTCTTAATCATAGCTATAGATAGGTAAATAGATGAAAGAAAGAAACAAAAATGATAGTCTATTTTCCTCCCGGCATATATTCTGTCCCCACTGTTGTAGAAAAGATAGCTTATCACAAGAAGAAAAGTGAGTCATGGTTTTTAAACCTGTGGCTTTCTCTGGCTTTGTAGGCAGAGCACAACCATAATAGAACAATACGTGATGGGTAAAAGTAGACTCTAGTGTACAACCCGGATGATTTGTGTCCAAAGAAGAGCATCAACAATATAGTCAAGAACACTCTTAATTGGGAAAAGATATAGCTTGGTCATGTAGCAAGAATGGGAGATAATAGATGGACAGCTGAAGTCCTATAGCACACCCTCAAGAGAGTAAAAGAAGCAGAGGCATCTTAAGTCTTAGGTGGAATATTTAAAGAAGCTTTAAAGAAACACATGAACAAGAATGGCACTGGATAAGGTGTGGAGAGGTAGCAAACTTAATGGTTAGATGGAGTTTTCACACCACTGAGATCACTGATCAATTTAAAATATCTTAGAAAAAAAATGAACTCAAAAATTCCATGAGTTTTGAAATATCGAATGAAGCTTCATTTTGAGGGGGAGACAACAAACAAACAAAAAAACAAGAAACCTCCCCCACAGTAATTCTATGTAGCTGTTTCCAAATCATAAGATTTAATTAAAAGTACAACGTCCTCAGCCCCCAGAAATCCTCTAGCTTGTAATATTCTGCTAATTTTTTGGACTATTTCTTGTTTAAAGAATCAAATGCTGGGCTGTAATCATGGTTTTTATATTTATATATATATATATATATATATATATATATATATATATATATATATATATATATATGTATATATATATATATGTATATATATATATGTATATATATATATGTAGGCTTGATTACAGATCGTTGACATTAAGTGGCATTAAGATGACCTTTGAAATATTACTTTCCCTTTCTATTAGAGGCTTTTGTGGAAGGTACTGAAAATGAAAGGCTCATTAGACACCATTAAAATGGGATTTATTCCATATGTGTAACCAATAATCAAGGGGAATATTACTCCCTCCCCTAATCAGCTACTTAGTCTACTGAGAAACATAAGTGCATAGCCCAAGTACTAATAACAGAAACCGTTTCCTGATCAGGTTTCCATAGCATCTCTAATGTCAACAGCCAAAGGCAAGGGGAATTTCTATGATACTGGACATTTTTAATATACTTTGAATTCAATTAAGGCATCAATGTTTATGACCCTTAGCAGTCCGAGCTTTTACAATTTCATCAGTCAAGTTCAATTATCCCATTAGTGCTAGCTGGTGCTGTGAGTTGTTATGTGCACCAGGAGCGGGGCTGATGAATTAACGTGCTCACTTGACATCTCATGTATGGCCACTGAAATGAGAGGACTGAGAGGCCTTAGTGTTAAAGGTCAGCATAACATTTTTAATGCTGTGGATGTAATCACAGTAAATCCAAGAATTGCTGCTCCACTAAGATCACAAGGGGAATAATTCTGCCATTAATGGACTCTAAGGATGGAAATGAAAATATAAGGCTGGGCTAAGTTCTCATGAAGATATAAAGCAAAGCACTAGAAACAGTACCTGAAAGAGAATGCTCAGAGATTAATATATGATGCTGTAATATATGAATTTAGTGAACAGAGCTATAAGTAACCATCTGGGGTATAGATCTATAACTCGCCTGGAACACTAGCATTTTGGCCTAGGGTTGGAAATTTAGAAGAACACATGTTCCTTCCAAGTCAGATCCTATCCTATCAGTCATTCTAGTAGCTAAACTTCATTCTTGTGTAACTGACTTTGTCTTAATTACTCCTTATATTATTTTATCATAAATTATAAAGTTCACTCAAAGCTGCAATTTAGGGCTGCTTATCCAGTCATGGCTGACTGCCCTGGATAGAGCTTGCCTCGGATTACCAAAACTGCTACTGAAGAAAGTTCCCATCCTCAGTGCAGTTGTTTGCAAGGTATTGGGAAGAACAAGTAGCAGTACCATGACTCAGACATGTTGCTCCTTTCCTAATATTTCTTTAGCTGCAATACACACTTGGTAAATTCTAAGGGCCAGGTAAGGCCTTCTGGTGAGCTGAAAAACCATCAGTCCTTAATACAAGTTGTGGCAATGCGCCCTCCAGACACCCAAACATTGACCTGCTAAGACACCCCTGGGCTTTGCCATCAGCTCTGAAGTTCAATTCTCTTGTGTTTTCTCCCACAATTAGAATGGGAGCTCTTGAGAGTAGGTACTAAACTGCTTTTTAAATTTGCATCCCCAGAAATTATTATGTTAATTGGTACATAGTTAGGTGTTAATAAGTTATTTATTAAATCAAGTAATTAATAATTTTTTCTTTCTTCTTGAAAAGATGGAATAAGAGGACACAAAAAGAGCCCTATACCTCCCTTTCATTTCCAGGAGAAACTGTCAATCAAAGCCAAGCCAGTTAGACTTAGATAACAACCATTCAAAGCCAGTGTTCAATTCGATTGAATTGTTGATTGACCCCAATGCTGATTGAAAATTCAACTAAGCAATAAGATTGCAGTAAATGAGTGAAGGTGCAGTAAGGTACTTCATTTTAATGTACCCCATAGGGATTTCTTTAAGTACAGACTGATTTAGGTCTACCTAAGAAGCATAATTGTTTACCCCAAGTGCTAATAACAGCAAACCTTTCCGGATCTGGTTTCCATAGCATCTCTCATATGTGATACTGACAGTGAATTGGCCTCTGGTGAATATGAGGTCATATCTGTAGCCAAAAATTTAGTGTGAAGTGTGACTTAATTGAACAAGATAATAAAACAAAGAAGAACCCACATTTATTAGCAGATTTTCTGGCAAGTCTTGTCTTTAAAGTCATGTCAAGGGCACTTTGAAAAAGTCCTGCATAAGTATGAGTTGGGTAGATGCCAAGTAAAGTCTTGCCTGGGATTAGAGGGAATAATGAAAGAAAAAGACATAGAAGTCAAACAGGAAAGTTTCTAAAAGAACATTTCAGTTGTTTGTTTTTGTTTCTTAATCAGTATTCCTTGCTTCATGACATATGGTTTGGCTGGTTTCTACTTAGTCGTTTCTGTTCCTAATGCATTCAGATCAGTCTTAGACTCTCGAGTAAATCTTAATATTATACCACATTAATTTGTAGAAAGTGCTACATGAGGGATGAAAAAAAATCATTCAAATACTTCTAGGCTTGTAAGAATATCTTAATTCATGTATTCATTTACAGCAAGTAGAGTTCCACTTTGTGTTTTCTCCCCAAGTGTTATTTCACAGTAAAAATGGGGTCAGATTAAGTGTGCTGTTTACCCACTCTTGTTTTGTACCAGTACCAAGACTTCACTCATCCTTTCATCCATTTGGTCCCATGTCACTTCTGTCTGTGTTTGACCAAGCTCCCATAACTTTCTTTCCTTCATCCCTATATCTCTTGGGTCATATTTGACCCTAAGATAACAAATTTAGAACAAAAAAATAGGCCCTTGAAGGTCATATTTTCCAACACCAACATTTTTCAGACATGGGAGATGAATGCCAGAGATATTGAATTAGTTAACTCCTGGTTAGTTTCCTAGGTCCTCCCTTGAGTAATGAATGTGAAGGAAAACTTCATTTTATTTATAAAAACAGTAACAGATTCAAGAGACAAGTTGGACCTATGCCCAAAGGGTTTTAAAACTGTGCATATCCTTTGATCCAGCAATACTACTAGTAGATCTTTATCTCAAAGAGATAAAAGGAAAAGGAAAAGGACCCATAGATAGGTACACAAATATTTGTAGTGTTCTTTTTATGGTGGCAAAGAATTGGAAATCAAGCAGATGCCCATCAATTGGGGAATGGCTGAACAACTTGTGGTATTTGGTCATGATATAATACTATTATAATATAAGAAATGACAAGCAGGATGCTTTCAGAAAAAAACCTGGGAAGACTGACATAAATTGATGCAAAGTAAAGTGAGTAGAAGCAAGAGAACATTGTACATAGTAACAGCAATACTATAATGATAATCAACTGTGAAAGACTTAATTACTCTGATCAATGTAATGATCCATGACAATACCAAAGGACTCATGATGAAAAATGCTATCCACCACCAGATAGAACAGATGAACTCTAAACGCATACTGAAACATATTTTTTCACTTTATTTTTCTTTCGCCCCACTCACAAATAGCTAATATGGAAATATGCTTTGCATGACTCCATATATGTGTATATATATGTATATACAAATATATAATATGAATCATTTCTATGCATAATAGGAATCATATAGCTTGCCTTCTCAGTGGAGTGGGGGAGATATGGTGGAAGGAGAGAATTGGAACTCAAAATTTTAAAAATTAATTATTTAATTAATTATTTAATTTAAAACAAATAAGCAAAAATGATAAAAGCTTTGACATGAAAGCCTCAGTCATAGATGTTGTTGTTTGTTCTTCAGTCCCAAAGAAGACCATGACATTGGAGTGATATCATGACTTGCACTGAATTGGATTTAAGTGAGGGAGAAGCTATGCAAGGTCACCAATCTTACTCTCTCCTCCAGAGCCATCTGGGACCAGTGGCAAGATATATATCAGGACAAGTGTAGATGGCCCCAACCATTTAAGGCAATTGGGGTTAAGTGACTTGCCCAGAATCACACAGATAGTAAATGTTTGAGGTGAGATTTGAATTCAGGTCCTCCCAAATTCAGGGCCAGCATTCTATCCACTGTGCCATCTAGCTGCCCCTGGGCACAGATCTAGAATTAGAAGGAATTTAGAGGCCATTTGACCCAAATCCCTTATTTTACCAATGAGGAAATCAAAGCCCAGAAAGGTTAAATCACTTGACTAAGGTCACACAGGTAGTAAGCATCAAAGAGGGGATTTGAAACCAGTTTCTCTGATTTCACTGGACCATGGAGGGTGTTATAATCTCCCCACTCTAAGAAGTCAGCACGCCAAAGCTGTGATTAGTCAAAGGAGCCAAGAATTGAAGCAGAATTGCATTTTGTACTTTCAAACAGCACCTTTCTGTTTCCAAAGTATTCTTTGTGGTGGTGGCAGCAGGAAGGGAGAGGATATAACGCCCTGGCCTCAATTAGTCAGCCACTTTGGTATATGCCATAAATCTGGCATTCCAAAGTGGCAAAAGAGTCTTGATTTATCCTGATTTTCTGGAAGTATTAAAGTTTTGTGGGATTAATATAAAGCCCCCTCTGTAATGTTTTCCTAAATTGCAATAAAGGAATCATAGTTTCTGTGTTTTTCTTTTACTATGGTGTGCAAATTAAAGTCATTAACTAGCTCATAAATATAATTTCCTGGCTCATTGTGCTCCTTGATTTTGATTAAGAATTCTGTATAACACAAAGGTTACCTAACTAAGCATTTGCTGTACTCTGTCATGCTAGAGCTGCTTGTCAAGGGGATCTATTGATGGATATAAAACAGATGCAGCAAAATTAATGTACCTTCAGCATTTTTAAGGCATGCCATCTGATATTTGAAAAAAATATATAGTAACATGCAAGAGGTATCCCAGTCTTCTCTGCATTATATTTATGTTCTGATATAGTTTCATAGTAAATGTTTTTAGTATTTTTTCCCTTGGGCTAATGTGGATAGCATGCAGATGGTGTAT
This sequence comes from Dromiciops gliroides, assembly GCF_019393635.1. Lineage (NCBI taxonomy): Eukaryota > Metazoa > Chordata > Mammalia > Microbiotheria > Microbiotheriidae > Dromiciops > Dromiciops gliroides. The sequence goes on from NC_057861.1 coordinate 639,486,389, forward strand.
GGAGGGTTGTGACATCAGCAGATAGAGGACCATGCATGGATTCTGTGGGTGAAACTGAGAGGACCTTGAAAAGATGCAACAATTTCTGAGCATGTGGCTATCTCCCAGTTGCTGTCAGGGTCTTAGACTTATGGCAGCCAGGTAGTGCCCATCCCCATAGGATAAGAAGACCACACAGGCAAATGAAGCTGCTTCAGGGTAGCAATGTACTAGCACAATTGATAAGTCTTATTTTGGTTTGTTGCTGTTCAGACATTTCAATCATGTCCAACCCTTTGTGTCTCCACTTGGGGTTCTCTTGGCAGAGACTGAAGTGGTTTGGCATTTCCTTCTCCAAATAATTTTACAAATGAGGCAAATAGGGTTAGATGACTTGCCCAGGGTCACAAGCCAGTGTCTGAAGTCACACAGCTAGCAAGTGTCAGGAAGATGAGTCTTCCTAACTTCAGGCCCAGTGCTCTATTCACTGTGCCACTTAGCTGTCAGCATACTGGCGTATTATAGTGAGAGAAAAAATAGTGTCTGGAGTCAGAAGATGTGGGTTCAAACCTAAATTTGTTCCTTATTCCTTGTGTGAACCTGTTCAAGTCATAGAAAACTCTAGGCCCAAGTTTCCTTATTGGTAAAATGATGAGGTTGGGTCAGATAGTCTCTTAGATATATTCTAGCCCCAAGCCCTTTGATTTTATGACCAAAGTATTGAATAAAGAAAAAATGTCCTAGAGATTACGAATGCATTTGGGTTGGGATGAATGATGTTATTAGTGAGAAATTAAATACCACCAATAGCCACCTATTTGCAACTGTAAAAAAAAAAATGTCTAAATGACCAATTTAGAGTTTTTTGATTATCTCATGACCATCTATCATTATATGATATCCACAATAATATATACTTGTGTCCTTACCTATACGTTGACTCTTTCAATATAATACAGAAAAAACAGGATTCCAAAAAGAGGTTACAAGTAATTCAATGTGGTAGGGAGGGAGGAATCTACAAAAGAAGCTTTTGGGAATCAATACTTCAATGGCAAGGGGCAGGGTGGAAATACATTGAAGGGGCAGCTAACTGGTGCAGTGGATAAATCACCGACCCTGGATTCAGGAGGAACTGAGTTCAAATCTTGCCACAGACACTTGACACTTACTAGATGTATGACCCTAGGCAAGTCACTTAACACTCATTGCCCCACAAAAAAAAAAAAAAAAGGGAGGAGGGGGATAAGAGGAAATTTTATCTGTGTAACCCTGGGCAAGTCACTTAACTACAATTGCCTCACCAAAAACAACAAACAAACTTTAGGCTCTGTGGTAATATTGATGACTTCTACAACAAAGCAGATCACACATCATCCATTCCTTCCCATTCTCTGTAGTGAGTGTCCAATGTCTTCCCCTAAATCCTCCACAGGCAACCCACTCAATGTTCCAGGGGCTTTCCTCTAGATTGCTTCTGTTTCAGGGAGATAACTTGTTTTGAGGGGGAAAAAATGTAGTTTTCAAGAGCAATTCAGCCCTATCTCCTCAAATTCAACTTTGGGACCAGTTCATTATCCATTCATATTGTCTGTCTAATATGTTATATCTGTTCATGTATCTTTTATAAAATCTTATATGGAAGCTAATTGAATTTTGGAACCAGTTTATTATTCATTCATATCATCTTTATAATGTTATATCTGTTAACACAACTTTCACGAGTTGGGCAGCGAAGTGGTAGAAAAGTTGGGAGATAAGAGAGAAAAGATCTGAAAAAGGGTAAAAAAGAAAGATGCTTGACTAAACTGTTTATTTCCAAGGCTCTCCATCTAGCAATCTAATGTTTCCTGATGAGACTGGGCCAGATATCCCTCAAGATGATATCCGATGTTCATAAATATAAAAAAAACTGTAAAAAATCACGTATGGACTTTAAATAATAGATTTATGTGATGTAAAATTAGTGGATGCTATACATTTAACTATTTTAGTAGTTACCCATGTGGGAAAACAGTACTAATAGCAACATATGGTTGTATTTTTTGTTGTTGTTGTTGATGTCGTGTATTAACATCTTCATTGATGTTCTGAGAAATTTGTAAGAATGCTGATGGATTGAATGAACCATTTCCCTACCACACCCTTTCTTAACTTGAACTAAAATATATACATTTCTACACAGAAAATTTTTTTATTAGTTATACCTTGAAGCACAGAAAACAAACACTCCCAAAGAATTCTTCTAAAACTGAGCTAATAGTTTATATTTCTTTCTCAAATGTCTCAGGACAGATAGACCGAATCCCATTCCCCTATTATCCTGGACAAGAGAACCTCATCAATGCACATCAGAATGTTTATGGCCTACCGCCTTATGCAAAGAAGACTTTGGCCCTTTTCTGCCATTTGCTTCTCAAGTTATCTCCATAAGCTAGACCACGAATTCAGCCAGGATACCACATGATGGCCTGCTATGCTGTGGCTAGCAATTTGGAGGGGAAGGGGGGCAGCTTAGGATCAATCCTGGGGGATCTTAATTATGTCTTCTCCCTCAGGGTATGCATGCCCAGAGCACATAGGTTGCCACCAAGGTCTTGGGTTTGCCCCTTCTAACCACAGCACATAGCTGGTATACTCCCAGATGGAAAGGGTCATTAGAGCCCATCAATTCTTTGTCTTAGAAGCTGAGAAATGCTACCACAAATCAGCAGTTTTATTAAGAATTGGCATCCTTGGTTCTATATAGTTAAGCTATATATTTATTTGCTGAGATGAGTTCCCTGGGATGGATGTTGAATTCTGTCATTTCTGATGGTGAAATTATCTGTGGATTTCAACAGAATGTATGCTAACATGTGTACAGAAACATAAACCATGGAGACAAACTGTTTTAATCAATTTACTTCTCTTATCAGAAACACAGAGTGCAACTCCTGCATATGTGCTTGTGAATACACCCATGGGCACTTATTTTAACACTTATACACCCACATGCCCATCCTCCAACACCCCCCCCCACACACACACACAGAATGAAGAATTAGTATGTGTTTTTAAAATCTGTGGGTAGGTTTGTATAGGCAAGCAGGGATTTGCCAAGTGAGAAAGGAAACTCACACACACAGAGAATAATTTATCATTAATTGGCCTACCCTGAGTTAATTCCAAAAAACGCTGAATACAGTACATGGTGTCTGTAATGGCTTTTGCCACTTAAGGCCTGGCCCTGGGAAGTTTTGGAAAGGTTGCAAGTAGGCAGGAAAGACAGGATTAAAAAATTATATCTAAAGCTACTTTTATTTACAAATGTAAAATTTCCATCACTGCAACATGGGTAGAAAGGATTATGGAAATGTTTTCTTGACCTTGTACTTTCCTGGCTAAAACTTCCTGGATTTTTATTATACTCTACATTAATATATTTTCTATATATCTTCTTGCAAATCACCTGAAATTGGCTGAAGTTTTTGAAACAAGTTGGAAAATATTTGAACTTCATCCTAAAATTAAGCCTCACTCAAAACTTCCATTAGTTTTCTCTGCCATCACAGATTTATGTACACTTCTCACAATTCTATCCAGGCTGTGGTCCAGATTGCAAGCTTACTTCTCTCTTATTAAAAGTCTTTTTTGACAACCCACCTTAACCCTGAGAATCTTTCCTGTCTTCTAAAACCTCCTGTCTCATTGTTCTCTTCCCTTTCATCCCTAGCATTTTCTGTATAGTTTTCCCAAGGGCGAGCTTATTCCCACTTTGCTCTCCACCTCACTACAAGTAGAAGCTTTTAACTCCTCAATTTCATCCCTTTTACCAATTCTCCCACTCTGTCCTATATATTGAAACATTTCTTTTTTGTTCCCTCCCTTCATTCTTCTCAATCTTTTTCATTTTGCTCTCTTCTCCCCTATACCCACAGACTCTTTTTCTTCTAGAAACCATCATTAGACCCAATAATTCTCTGCATCAGGGCCATTTTGTTTTTAATTCCATGGAATGATTGATTGACTTATATTTTTTCCATATTGGTTGGAATTCCTGCCCCTCATAGGATTAGAAATTTAGAGCTGGTTGGGAACTCTGAGGTAATTGTGTCCAATTACCTCTAATTAAAGCTAAAGAAACTAGGTTAGGTGACTTGTCCAGGGTTCTGTAGTAAGTACAGGAGGCAAGATTCAAACCTACATCTTTCTGACTTCAAGTCCAACCCTCTATTCACTTGGCCACATTTGCCAAAATCTACCTCTTCTAAGGTCTTTTAGGAATCTAACAGTTGCTTGCATTTTCACCTTAATTACTACATCTAACAATTTCTATCACCTCCAATTTGGTGCTCCGTAGATGGTACCAATCAAAATTCTGCCAAAATATAAGAATGGATATGGATGAGCAGTTAAGTGTCCTACCCTACAGGGCCTTGGTGTCTTGGATGCAAAATATGGTTGACTGATTTCTTTTTTTGAAGAGATGACTGGCTCACTTATCCCCTCACCAACCCTCTGCCCACCCACTTTTTAAAACATATGATATATTCAATTTTCTTTCTTTGAGAGAGTTATATCTCACAAATGAAGGAAAAGATAAATATGGGGTAAATATTTGGAAAACCTAGACTTAATTTTTACCGTTATTTTTATTTCTTTTATGGGATAAAAAAGCATGCTAATTTGGCTTCATTACAAGAGGCAATAATCCTAAAATACATCAACAATTTTCTCCAAATTGAAATTATACAGGAGAACCCCTGTAAATGGCAAAGACTACTACAGGCCCTTCATTCCTGGCAAAATCATTCTCTTCAATTATTGCAGTCCCCCAGCCTCAATGCAAAACAATCCAGCTAATTATTCCCACAATGTCTGGCACTATGTGGTAGGTTAATGTGAGTAAAAAACCCATCTCCTGAATCTCCCTAAGTGTCAAGCCCACATTTATTGAAGAGCCTTGAGCTCTTGCAGTATGTTCAACCAGAAACTGAAATGCACCCAGTGAGAATGTTCTCTATTCCAACAAAGGTAAGCGTCTCAAAATTCACCACAAAGCTCATTGCTCAGCAAAAACCCAAAACCAAAACAACAACAAAAACCACCATGTTATTCCTATATTTGGGATCATCTCTGCCTTTCTTTAAAGAAAGTTCAGGTTGTGGCCAGGGAAAATGACTAAGAAAAAGCTTTATCTAAACTCAAAGCACTGAGATAGGTCCTTAATGTAGATAGTAAAATGAGGTCACAAGGAGGTTGAGTGACTTGACTAAGGCTACTAGGTAATAAATTTCAGAAGTGCATTTGAACTAGAATTCTAGAATCACGAGCCCTTTCTATTGTACCATACTACCTATCTTAAGTACTGTTGGGGTCATTTTTGTATCTTTATAGTACTTAGCACAGGTTGCCTTGCACAAAATAGGTATTCAGAGAATACATGAATTTTCATTTATTTATTTATCTGTTCATTTATTTACTTATTCACTCATTCATTCATTATTTGTTTATTCATTCATCTATTATCTATCTATCCATCAATTCATTTATTTATTTGTTTTGTCGGGCCTCTGATTACCTCTGTACAGAGAAACTCCCCAGTCAGGAACTCCTTTTACCAATGCAGATTGCAGCAAGAGGTTTCTATAATTCATAGCCTTAGAGAGTTGCTCAGGATCACAAGTCCAGTATGGTGTGAAAACAGGACTGGAGCTCATACCCTTAATCACCCTTCAGACCAGCTCCTAACCCAACACCCTATTCTGCGTGAATAAATAAATATTAGCTGGACTGCCCAGAACAACGTGGAATGAAATTCTGTTAGATAGAGAAAGAAAAATTGGAATTGTATTATTATTTCCCTTAGTTGGGAAAAAGTAACTCCCCTTTTCTGGGTTTTATCCCCTTGCTTTTCCAGTATTTCCCAATATATTACACTTATTACTATATTTAACATTGCTTATATGCGGTTATTTTGCCAGAATTTTAATTCCTGGAAGATGAGGCTTTTATCCTACTTAATTCTGTGGGAAAGTCACTCGAGATTTGCAGAGGATGAAAGTCCTATCCCTGTTCCCCTCTTTATTTGCCAGTTCAGCATGACTACTTTGATTAGCCTTTAAATAGTGATGAAAACAGAAACCTTTTACTCTGGGAATGCTGATGTTATTCTTCTTAACTCATTTGTGTACAGTTGAGTCATTTACATATGGGTGGGACCAGCAGGTCCCCAATTTTTTTCTTTTGGCTCATTTCCCACCACCAAATTTTGATTCAATCCTACAGACATTTATTAAATGTGTCACTTTTCACATGTTTAAAGGAGTGGGTTGTACCCAAGACTTTCTATAGTCCCTTCCAGCTCTAAATCAGGATCCCATAATCTTAAAACCTATGTTAGGTGCTGGGGATACAAAAACAGAAACATTTTCTTTGCTCTCAATTTAAATGCTATAGTATTTTATAGTGGGGGCAGTCGAAAAAATGCTAGACTCAGAGTCAGGAATGTTGTTCATTCATTTCAATCATTCCGACTCTTTGTGACCCCTTTTGTGGTTTTCTCTGCAAAGATACTCAAGTGGTTTGCCATTTCCTTCTCCAGCTCATTTTATTGATGAGGAAACTGAGGCAACCAGGGCTAAATGACTTGCCCAGGGTCACATAGCTTGGAAGTGTCTGAGGCTGTATTTGAACTCAGGTCTTCCTGACTTCCCTCCTGATGGAGGCTGCTCTATCCATTTCACCACCTAGCTGTCCCATCTCAGCACAAGTGTTTAATAAATGACTTTTTAAAAGTAATTCATTCATTCAATATTCCTCCATGATTATGGGCTCACACAATCCTAAATTCTGGTAATCTGAAAGTGAGAGAACAAGCTTTCCCCCACACCCCATCCCACCCCTAGCAAATAATAGTTATTTTAAAATCTAAAAAATATGTTGCTGTCGTTTTTTAAAAAGTTTTCATCTCAGTATTCTCATTGGTCTAAAAATTCACTTGGGATTACTATCTCCTAAATTCAACAGTGCTCCATCAAAAAGAGGAATAAGAATAACAAAGGATGGGTGGGGTTCTGGAGATAAGACAGGTTGGTCAAAAAAAAGAGAGGTGGGGAAAGAATGCATAAATGAAGCCCTCTGTCATTTCCAAATGCTATATGAAATGCAAATGTTTTCTAGGTTCCAACTGCACAGACATAAATATCTCAACCCATTTTGCAAAAGCTATCCTACAGGGAGATGAAGAAATAGCGAAGCTGCATACATATGGTGCAATCATTCTGAGCAATAAGTGACAATGGGCTTGACTTTACAGTAATCTGAAAATTCAAAACCCGATTATTTCAGCTGTTCTGTAAATAACACCGAAGAGTATTGGTACCAGAGTAACTTTGGGACATATTGTATTAGTAAACTTGAATGATTGCCTTATGATTTACTGAGTCCCTCCTTTCTCCTTAAAGGAAAGAAAGCTTTTCTTAAATTAAGAAAAAATAGTCATCCTGAGCCCCAGCCAAGAACAAAATGAAATCGGGGGATGCTGCTTTTGATCTTCCAAGAGTAGTATTTAGTGAAGGAATTCATGCTGGAAAATGGAGAAACATGACCAGAGCCATGAGTTCAGAGCCGGAAAAATCCTGTCCTTGGCAGTTGTCCTTAAAAAAAAAAAAAAAAAAGGAGATGGTTTTCCATGGCTCCAAATTATATGGCAATTTGGTACTGACTTTTAATGAAAGGCATCAGCAGCTTCAGACCCCTTCTCAGAACACAGAAACTCCACCAGTAATTGACTGAATTATCTATTTAGATATGCAAATTAATCTCATACTTGAAATGATGGAGGTCATTTCAAACAGAGCCTATAGAGAATAGAACTTTTTTTTTTTAAAGCCTCCCTATTGCCTGTGTTAGATTTCATGTTACCTGGGGACACAGCCGAAGAGATAGTGGGAAGAAACAACACCAGAAATGGAGAAATAACTCTTTACAACCAAGGACATGGAATGTTGCAGGATGACAACAACCTTTTTTTTTTGGGGGGGGGGGTTAACAATAAAATTCCTTTTATTGTTTTCACCAGGCCTAAAACTTTACTGAGGTACCCTGGACTATCTCTTTCTGCTCACTGATTTTTATGAGGACTATTGAATTCTTCTATTTGTTTTCATTAAGTCCACTTAACTAAATGCTATTTTGAGGACAGCTAAGATGGCACGAAATATAGAGTTCTTGAACTGGAGGGAGACCTGGGTTTTAATCCAGACTCAGACAATTACTAGCTGTGTGACCTTAGGCCACTCACTTAACCTCTCTGGGCCTCATTTCCTCCTCTGTAAAATGAGGAGAATAACAACACCTACCTCCCAGGATTGATGTGAAAGATCAAATGAGATTCTATTTATAAAGTGCTTAATAAATAAAGTGATAAATGAATGTTAGCTCTCACCACCATCATTTGATCCAGAGATTCTGTCTCTTCCTCAGATTTTTTTCTCCATCAATCAATATGTGCTTATTAAGCATGTACTACTAACAATAGGGCCTTAGATTTGTACTGCACTTTACAGTTTACAAGGTACTTTTCTATCTCTTCCTTCATTTGACTGAGGAACAACCCATTAGGTTAGGAAGAGAAAGAGATGATTAGCTCCTTTTTACAGATGTCAAAAGCCTGTGCTGCCTGAGATCACAGAGCTAATGAGTGGCAGCACCAAGGCCCTAAATACAGATCTTTCTATTACAAGACTCTTGGCAGGGAAGAGCTATGCTCAGGAGTATGCTGAAGCTAACTCTCCCAGGCCTGGGAAAACCCATTGTTAAATTCTCAGTGTGCACCTTTATACCTTGGAAATCCAATGAATCAGAGCTCGATTTATTGCTTTGTTAATTGTCTAGACTTAATATGGTGTTAATAATGCATATTAAATTTAAAAAGTGTGTGAATATATTTCCTTCCTCTCTAACCCTCCAGCATTTTACAGAGCAAAGGTCAATATCTCAGGCATCAAATGACCTTGATTGCTACACATCCCTGTGTAACTTTGGGCAAGTCACTTAGGATCTCAGTTTCCTCAATTGCAAGATAAGGGGTTTGAACTAGATGAATTTGGAGGTCCCTTTCAGTTCTAATTCTGTGATCCTCTGTCCCGTCGTCCTGATGTATATCTTGCCACTGGACCCCAATGACTCCAGAGGAGAGAGTGAGGCTGGTGACTAGGCACAGCCTTGCCTCATTTAAATCTACATCACTGCAAGTCATGACATGATCTCCTATTGTCACGGTTCTCTTCTAGAACAAGGACTAATAATCATGATCCCATGATCCATCTCTAGTTAGATTCCCCAAAGTGGAGGGTGAGGGAGAGAGAATGGCTAGAAAGCTGTGTAAGTATTGTCTAACCTGAATTCAGTGATCAAGTTTATGTCTCCCAATCTTTGACATATCATTATGATTAAGTCCTAAAGGGATGGACTCTTTTGTTGTTCAGATTCTTCTGTCCCTGACCTCACGTGGGATTTTCTTGTCAAAGCTACTGAAGTACTTTGCTATTTTCTTCTCTAGCTCGGTTTACAGATGAGAAAACTGAGATAAACTAGGTTAAGTGACTTGCCCGTCACAGAGCTATTAAGTGTCTGAGGTCAGATTTGAACTTAGGAAGATGAATCTTTCTGATTCTGAACCAGATACTCTTTCTATTGCACTACTTAGCTGCTATAATTCCCTTAAGGATTTAGAAAGGAAAGGCAGCATAATGAATTGGGATTCCATAAAATCTGGTTCAAGTACAACCTCTGACGCAATGACTTTATGTTCCCAGGCATGTCATATAAACTCTCAAGCTGACAGGAGTTAAATCGCAGGTTCATATAGTGTTAAAAATGCATATTATTAAATTTATAGAATCATAGATTTAGAGCTTAGAGACAATGAGTCTAAGTTGCTCAGTGGATAGAGCACCTGACTTAGAATGAGGAAGACCTGAGTTCAAACCCAGCCTCAGATACTTACTAGCTGTGTGACTCTCGGCAATTCACTTAACCCTGTTTGCTTCAGTTTCCTCATCTGTAAAATAAGCTGCAGAAAGAAATGGCAAACCACTCCAGTATCTCTGCCAAGAAAATCCCCTCAAAAATGGGGTCACAAAGAGTTTGAAATGGCTGAACAATAAAGGCAGCAAACTGCTTGAGTCTAACTCCATCATTTTATACTGGTTACTCAGCTAGTAAATGTCCGAGATGGAACTCAAGTCTTCCTGTCTCCAAGTACCTGTCCACTATTCTACCTGACTACCTCAAGTTCCTATCCCTTGGATTTCATGGCAAATTTGTGCAAGGAGCAATAATATTAGAAACTGGGGCCAGATAGGGACCTAAGCCATTCATAAACAAGTCTACACCAGAAAGCATATCCTGGATGAATATCTTGGAACAATTTCTCCTAATACTTGACTTCAGGAAAGCTACAAACATGCTTCATTTCAGAGACATCTAGGTGGTCCAGTAGATAGAGTACCAGGCCTGGAGTCAGGAAAACCTGAGTTCAAATCTGTTCTCAGACACTTACTAGCTGTGTGACCCTGAGCAAGTCACTTAACCATTTTTCTTCAGTTTTCTCATCCATATAATGGGTTAGAGAAAGAAATGGCAAACCACTCCTGTATCTTTTCCAAGAAAACCCCAAATGGGGCCACAGAGTCAAACATGACTGAAATGACTGAATAATAAAATACTTCATTTCATTCTCTCCTCTCTGACCAACTCTTACACAGTTCCTATTGCTAAGCCAACTAACCGCTTGTTTAAGTTATTGTTCAGTTGTTGATTTTTTTTTTAATTCAAGTCTGATTATTTGTGACTCCATTTGGCAAAGATACAGGAGTGTTTTGCCATTTCCTTCTCCAGCTCATATTACAGATGAGGAACTGAAATAGTGTTAAGTTACTTGCCCAGGTTCACATAGGTAATAAATATCTGAGGACAGATTTGAACTCAGAAAGATGAATATTCCTAATTCAAAGCCTAGCACTCTATCCACTGAGCCACCTACCTGGCCTTTTGTAAGTACCATTTCCTTTACCAGTCTTCCTCCAGGCAAGTTTGAAACCACATTCTCAAATCAATTCTACCATTTTGTTTGGATCTGCTGTATCAGTTCACTTCTCAATAGCCTCACTCACCATGATAAAAATATTTCCTGACTCAAGTGTCTCACCCTAGCCAAGCATTCTGCGAATGTAAGTTCCTGAGGCAGCTAGGTGGTGCAGTGGATAAGCACTGGCCCTGGATTCAGGAAGACCTGAGTTCAAATACAGACTCAGACACTTCACTGTGTGACCTTGGGCAAGTCACCTTACCCTCAATGCCCTGCAAGAAAGAAAGAAAGAAAGAGAATATACGTTCCTTAAGGACAGGGTCTGTATCTATCTTTGTTCTTGTATCCCCAGCACAGTGCTTGGCACATAGTAAGCTCAACAAATGGTTTTCCTTTCATTTAATTTCATTCATCCCATCCTCAGGCCTCTCACCCACAAAAACATGAATTAGGCAAGGACAGTGGATAGGCAATAAATAGCTATCTGTCTGCACTACAGAAATTCTCTGGAGAACTCGGCTACTCTTCTGAGGATTCCCCTGCCTTAACTACCTAAATGAAGGATTCACTTGCATCTGGGAAATGAGGAGTAAGGAGTGAGAGAGCAAGGATTATCTCAGGTTTTCAGCAGGGACAGCCTCTGATGGGAAATTGTCTAGAGAATATTTGTTCTTAAGAAAATCTTTTTTTGCAGTAATAACTTACATGCCACTTAGGTATTTTATATGCAAATGGCTCTTTTTATATACTTAAACTTTTTTCCCCATCTAATCAATCAATATTTTACAAAATTTTCCTCTGAGCACTAGCAAAAGATGAGCTTCAACCCTTTATTATCAGTGATCCTCCAAGTAGGGGGATGTTGCCGAGGCACCTGCCCAATAATCTCTATTCTGTTACTAGACTGCAAGGATGAGGCTTTAGCTTCCTTCTTAGGGGTTAGGTTTGGTTGTTGGACTCTTCAGCCTAGAATCTATTGCCACATGTAGAGACTGCACTTGTACTGTCTTATGCTATCAAAAATTTGGACAAGTAAACAATGCCCCAATCATCCAGGTAAATGGGTGCCAGCAATGGCATCAAGGGTCCTGCCCCTGCTCTTTATTTCACCATCACTGGACAAGCCATTTTCAAGAAATGGATCTGGCAGTGGCTACTTGTGAAGACACTAAGCACTCTCACTATTGCCCTCTCCTTCATTGAAATATCTGAGAGGGCAGCTAGGTGGTGCAGTGGATAGAGCACTGGCCCTGGAATCAGGAGGACCTGAGTTCAAATCCGGCCTCAGATACTTAATACTTACTAGCTGTGTGACCTTAGGCAAGTCACTTAACCCCAATTGCCTCAGTAAAAAAAAAAAAGAAAAGAAATATCTGAGAAAAATCAAAACAAAATATTACCCATTATTCAGCCTCTATAAACCACACACTGTCCTGGTTTCTTATTGCAACACCTAGAATAATGGCTTCAAATACCAGGCTCAGTGAGGAACCAAGAACACACTAATGTGCAGAGTATATTCCCACCATCATTTTTTGTTTGTTTGTGGGGTTTTTTGGGGGGCAGGGCAATAAGGGTTAAGTGACTAGCTGCCTCCTATTCTCATCATCTTAAAATGATACAAAGGAGTTGACAAAGGATGTTGTGTGAGATGATAGTATGAGCTGAGTTAGGCTTCATAAGACCAAATCATCAAATCTATAGTGACTCAATATTTCTGATGGAACAATCAAAGCCTTCTCCCCTGGCATTTGGAGAGAGAACATGCTAATGCAACCCTCCATCATCAGAAGACCTTGGAGAATGGGAAGACCAGCTAATTAGTACTTATCAAATTCCAAGGAAAGGGGCAGCTAGGTGGCACAGTGGATAAAACACCAGCCCTGGATTCAGAAGGACCTGAATTCAAATCTGGCCTCAGACACTTGACACTCACTAGCTGTGTGACCCCGGGCAAGTCACTTAACCCCAATTGCCTCAAAAAAAAAAATTCCAAGGAAAGCAAAATTCTATCTCCTTTTCCTTTCAACACTCTGGTTCTGAGTCACTATTAGCCAAGGCATGAATCCCTTGACCTTGCTACCTACCTTGTTCCAAGCTCTCATCCCAATCAAGTTCAATCAGTCCCTATTCTCCTCTGCCTTCCCTTTTCTCTGTGCTTCCTGGAACCTTGATTCCGACTACTTCATTTTGTACCAAGAATCCTTTTGATAACAGTTCTTTAACCCTACTTCTCAACTATGAATAAATTACCCTCCCCAAAGGAACCTCAAACATCCCTTCATCCTAGACCTCTACCTTCCATACCATTTGCATCATTTCTTCTTAGGGAAATTTGGCTTCCTGGTGAAAACACTGCCTTCTTGATGAACTTCTCCACTACTGGGTACTCATTCACTAATGACCCATTCCCCAAAACACCTGGCTAGAAGGAGCAGTCAGCATATTATTTGATGACTGCTGCTACTTCCAGAGCCTCCCTCTATACCCATCACTTGGCAACTTTTCCTTTAAGGTTCAACCCATCCCTCTATATTATCCTATCCAGATCTTAGCTGAAGACATCTATTGACTGTTAGGTCACTCTCCCTTTTTCAAAGAGCTCAACACCTGATTTACATCTTCCTCTCCATCCACATCTCTTTCCTCATAATCAAGAACTTCAATCTTCTTTCTGAGGTCTGCTCATCCTAGCATCCAAATTTCTCAACCTGCTCAACTTCCATTGACTATAGCTTTACTTTATCTCATAGGGATGGTCAGACATTAGGTCTTATCACCCATAACTGTGCCACCTCCAGGATCCTGAACTTGGAAATCACCCTCTCTGGTCAAAAACTTCCTTTTCTTACATCTCTTCCTCTACCTCTCTCCTCCCATACCTATCCATTATCTTCAATGAAACCTCCTCTCTCTCAACAACCATTACTATTCTCATAGTCCATCATCATATGTTCTCTGGCCTCACATCATCTCCCATTTTCTCCTCCTTTGCTCCAGTCTCTGAGTAAGAAGTGGGATTTCTCCTTGCTACTATCAACTCCTTTAACCTGTGGCCTTGATCCCCTCCTCTTTGGACTTTTCTGGGAGGTGAGTCCTTGAAACATTTCCTCATTATATCTCATCTTTAATCTCTCCTTATCTCCTGGATCCTTCTGTACCACCTACAAACATGGCCAGGCCTCTGTCATTCTTAACACACTTTCAGTAGACCCTGCCATCTATTCAAACTATTACCACACATTTTTTTCACAGCCAAATTCTCAGAAAATGTAGTTTATATTCATTGCCTTACTTCTTCACCTCCCACTCACTTCTTAACCTCTTACAATGCCCTTTTCTCATTCCTCATCCTACTTCACCCTGGTGTAGCATATAATACTGTCCAGTCTTTCCTGGTTATTCTCTTTTCCTTGGTTACTGTGCAGTGCTCGCGACTCAGAAGTTAGATGAAAGAATGCTTGGTGTGCTATAGGTGGAGATACTTGCTCAAGTGTGGTTGAGCTAGAAAGCCTCTGAGATCCCTTCAACTTGAGAATCTGTATTCCAGTGATTCTGCTCTTTCCAATTGTTCAACATATTTAACTATTTTTTTCTAATTCTCTTTTACTAGATTATCTCCCCCATCCTAAAGGTGGATGTCCCCTTAGGCTTAGTCTTGGGCCTTCTCTTCTCTCTTTATACAGTTTCTATTGTTGATATTATTGAGCCCCATGGATTCAATGATCATACTAAAAAAAATTATTTCTCCCACCTCCAAAAAATGCAATTATAAAGTTTCTCCTTGGGGGCAGCTAGGTGGCCCAGTGGATAAAGCACTAGCTCTGGATTCAGGAGAACCTGAGCTCAAATCCAGCCCCTGACACTTGACACTTACTAGCTGTGTGACCCTGGGCAAGTCACTTAACCCTCATTGCCCTGCAATATACATACATATACATATATATATACACACACACACATATATATATACACACATATATACATATACATACATATACATATATATACATGCATATATATATATATATATATATATATATATATATGAATGTTCTCCTGAATTCATTATACATATTGCTACCTTCCTACCTGGAAGACATTCCCACTTGGATGTCCTAATCATGTTTCAAATTTGAAATGACCAAAACAGAATTAATTATTTTCCTCTGTAAACCTACCTCTTCCAAAAATGTCTCTTATTTCTGTTGAGGGTACCACCACTTTAGGAGTTATTCAGTTGTCAACATTTATTTTTCTTTCTCCCCATCCCCCTTTTTCCAATCAGTTGCCAAATTTTGTTGACTCAATCCAATGGCTCAGATCCCATATCTTTCTGCATACACAGCCACTACCCTGCTTTAGACCCTTATAACATCTTTCCCGGAAATATTTTAATAGTCTCATAATAGGTCTCTCTCCTAACTCTTTTCCTTTCTGACCCATCGTCCACACAAGCTGACAAAACAACCTGCCCAATGCACAGTTCTCACCACATAACTCCCCTGCTCAGAAATTTTCTATGTCTCCCAATTGTGCTCCTGAGATAAAATAGAAACTCATTAGCCTGGTGCCTCAATCCACTCTCTACAATCTGAATCTATCCTATCTTTCTGAGCTTTGTTGTTGTTCATTTATTTCAGTCGTGTCTGAATCTTTGTGATCTCATTTGGGGTTTTCTTGGAAAAGATATTGGAGTGATTTGCCATTTACTTTACTGGTTTCTAATCTCCTTCATATACTCTATGTTCCAGTCAAATTCTACAACTAGCTGCTCCCTGAACTTGGCATTCCATCTCCTATCACCATATCTTCCCACAGGATCCTGTTTTTTGGAACCACAGATATTGAGCTGAAAGGAATGTCAAAGGTCATCTTATATACACCTATCATTTTACAGATGTGGAAACTAAGGTCCATCAAAGTGAAATGACTTGCACAGATCCCAAGGCCAAAACTCATTCCTTCTGCAATTCTCTCTCCTTTGGAATCCCCAGATTTCTTCCAGGCTCATTTCAGGTACCACTTATTATCACAAGCCTATCTGGATTCCCCGTGTGACACCATCCCCCACAATGACTGAGGACTCCCTGTGTTTCAGGCTATACACATCCTTGTAGAACATAAGCCCTGGGGAAGCTAAGTGCCAAAGTGGATACAACACCATCCCTGGAGTCAGGAGGACCTGAGTTCAAATCCAGCCTCAGACACTTGACACTTACTAGCCGTGTGACCCTAGGCAAGTCACTTAATCCTCATTGCCCTGCCCAGAAAGAAAGAAAGAAAGAAAGAAAGAAAGAAAGAAAGAAAGAAAGAAAGAAAGAAAGAAAGAAAGAAAGAAAGAAAGAAAGAAAGAAAGAAAGAAAGAGAAAGAAAAGAAAAAAGAAAAGAAAAGAAGCTCTGGGAGGGCAAAGAGTGCTTTGTTTTTGTGTCTGTATCAACCTCATTACCCAGCACTGTCCCTGAGCACAGTAAGAACTCAAACACTGGTTGAATAAGATTTAATTGAATACTGAACTGGAATACTGGAAGGCTTGCACCTAGCTAATAGAAATCCGTTTTTGGCTATATCACTCTGATTTTGAATTTCCTTAATTTGGTTTTTACGTTATTTAATGTGCTATAGGTCATCTTTTTGTTTGTCTGTTTGTTTAAATTATGGCCCCCGATGATACAGATGAGTCTGCCTCCAGTCCTCCTTACAACCAAGTCACATTCGATGATTTTAATTGGCTCAAAGTACAACAATTTGAAATATCCATTTGATAACAACCCCTTAGTTAACATTTGATGTGTGCTCTCCTGTGTAAGCAGAGGCTCTGTTAATTAGAATCACTCATCATAGAGCTAGTTTCCCCTTCCCCCTCCCCCCAATATTCTCGATTGCTGAAAACAATCAGCAGGATGCTTTTGTTTTCCTCCCCTGTATTATGTGGATTGGTATATTAAAATATCAATTCAATATCTTGATTCACAATATTCCATCCTTCTCCCTTCCCCCCCTCCCGCCCCCAAAGGAATAAATGAAATAGCAGCAAATCCTTTGTTGGGAAGGAAATAGAAAATGTATTTCACACATACTTTTAACAGTAATCTGTTCTTGCCAGCATAATGATGCCTCCAACTTCTGTGGAATTTTACATTCTGGGGTGTTGAGCTATTTTGTAAATACTCATTAATTTCCCCCTAAGCCTTTTGTGAGTAGGGCCTTTCATTTTCCATATGGAGAAACTGAGGTATTGGAGAAGAACTTGGAGGCTGCCCATCCAGTCCATGACTGAGGAACTAGAAAAGGCAACCCCGGAATCATTGTTCCTCTATCTGCCTTCTTCTAAATAAGAGACAACCAGGTTCTTAGAGGAATGAATTGTACACAAGACTGTTCCTCAAAATGTGAAGAGCCTGTTCATATTCTAAGCCTCCCCAGTTCCCCAATTCTGTCCTTTTCCCAGTACAAAGTGTAACCCTGGACTCGCCATCCTGGGGCTAAAGAGAAATGATTTCAGAAAAGAACAGTTGGAGAAAACAAGGCAAAAGTACTTGGATTTTAGTCAGTGGGAGTCCATCACAGTAACAAATGGGCTGAGAATGTTTCTATTTTTTCACAAGTAATCCATATGCAAATTTTCTGCAACATTCAATATGCACTTCCAAGCTCAGTAAATGTTTTTTATTCTTTTGTGCTTAGCTCTCTCAGCTTTTTCCAATTAGGCCCTGTTTATTTAGAAGAAGGAAAAAAATGTCTAAAAGAAAGGATTAAGCTCTGTATCTTATGGAGAGAGAACATATATTAGAAATTCTTTTAGAATCTAGAGTATGCATTCTTTACTCCTCCTCCCTGCTGAGATGTGTAATAAGAATAAAGGGGGAGGGGGAGAAGCTTTTTACTTGATTTGATTTGCTCAGCTAAAAACATGCTTTTGACTCTTTGGAACTAAATCCAAAATTCATCACAATTCAGACAATAGCACACTTGCTAGAAGCCAGTGGGAAGAAAGCAGAGATGGGAAAGTGGAAAGGAACCCACCTGGGGAGCAGAAATCTCCCAAGAAAAGGAAAAAGAAAATGGAGTAGAGAAGGGGAATCACAGTGGTGAAAGGAGGATCTATTGCTACAATTAGTAGTATTGCCCCAGCTCAGGGCACTAGGGAAAGGATGGATTAAATCAGGAGGTGGGCAGTCAGTCATCTATAGGGATCATGCTATATAATGTAATGAGCCACAAAACAGGTGGCAAGGGTTTAGGCCTCTCCATCTTCAAAGGCTAACCAAGAAGGTTCTAAAGTCAACAGCAAGGGTCATGCCATGCTTGAGGGTAAATCTCAACCTAGGTGGTTCAGTAGCTAAAGCACTGGGTTTGGTTTCAGGAAGGCCTGGGTTCAAATCTTTCCTCCTACACTTATGACCTGTGAGACCTTGGGTAAGTCAATTAACCTTGCTTCAATTTTCTTATCTGTAAAATGAGGATCATGGCACTTAACTCCCAGGGTTGTAGTGAGAATCAAATGAGAGAATACATTGAAAATGTTCTGTAAACCTTCAGTCCCCATGTGAATGATAGGTATTGTCTCAACCTATCCAGAGATATTTTCTATCCTTTTATTTTAACAAAAACATACAACTTAAATATGGATCATATCATCAGATCTGAGCTCAGAGTAGAAATTGAGTGAGCAAGAGGTGGATTTGTGGGTGAATTTTTTATATTATTCTTCTACAGATAGGATTTTCTGATAACTTAAGAGAAGATGATACTTTCTATCCTGTGTGCCAGACTGAGCTTGAGACAGGGTTCAATTTTATTCAATCTAATAAGTATGTAATAAGAATCTCCTATGCATCAGCCCTTATGCTAGGAGCTGGCAGGGCACAGACAAAAGGGGGAGGGGGAGAAGCTTTTTACTTGATTTGCTCAGATATTACTGAAAACATCTCTACCTTCAAAGATCTTAACATTCTGTTGCTGGGACTATGAGACAGAATGTACACCAAAAAATAAAGTGCTAATAAATCAGGAGATCACAGAAAGCCTTCTGAATGCAGTTTAATACTATATATGATATAATATTATATTATACTTATCTAATTGCCGAATGGAACTGGGATTCCTATAAGTTGATGGGAGGACAGACAGCTTCTATGTGTCAGGGGTAGCCCCAAAAAGGCACTAAAGCAGAGCATAGAAGATCATGAGTAGGTAACAGCAAGAAGCTGAGTTTGAACATTTTTTCAGATTTCAAAAAATAGACATTATCTCCAAAAGTTTCTGAGACATCAGGACAGGTTTTCCCTAAATAGCATGGCTATTAGATGAAAATAAATGGGTCTGAAATGCTCAATTTCAGTTCTCCAGATCCTTATCCCCAATCTTCACTTAATATCCACAACTATTAAAAAAAGAATTAAAAAACTAAAGTGGAAAGATGCTTGAAAAATTATACCTGGTGATTGCTCACCTGGAGTTGAGTAATAGATTAAGTCTAACTTTCAGTCAAAATTTGATTGGCTGGGGCAGCTAGGAGGCACAGTGGATAGAGCACTGGCCCTGGATTCAGGAGGACCTGAGTTCAAATCCGGCCTCAGACACTTGACATGTACTAGCTGTGTGACCCTGGGCAAGTCACTTAACCCCAATTACCTCACCAAAAAAAAAAAAAAGAAAAGAAATTTGATTGGCCTTGGAGGCCAATGTAACAGGAAGATGCATAATCTGAGTCTGGGGAAGAAACGATATTAATCAATAATATGTACTTATGTACACTTCTCTTTAAATAATAAGAAAGTCTACACAGTGGAAAGCTTGAGAAAAATAGTATACTCTCAAACTGTGGTAAGACTAGGCCCAAACTGTCATCCTCATTTTTCCTGGGAATAATTTGTAGTGCCACTTATATTCCCTAGATTTAGTAAGGGGGAAAACCCAAAACAAACATTTTCTTGAACAGGCAAATTAGCTACATACATCTTTTATAAAAGACCAACTCTGGTTACATAACCCCATTAGTTGTTGTTGTTTAGTCCTTTCCAGCCCCTTGTGACCCCGAGTCCATGAAGTTTTCTTGGCAAAGATACTAGATTAGTTTGCCATTGCCTTCTCTAGTAGATTAGGCAAACAGATGTGTAGTGATTTGTCCAGGGTCACACAGTAAGTTGGTGTCTGATGCTGGATTTGAACTCAGGTCTTCACGACTCCAGGTCCAACACTCTATCTCCTGAGCCATTTAGTTGCCTCTACATAACTCATTAGTCACTTATAAAAGCTAAATGTTGATTTTTCAACAAGGTAATTTAAAGAAATCTTCCCTATCCTTTAAAAAATATATATTTCAAGTCACAACAGTGCTCTCAAATTTCAATTACTTAAGTCCTAAACCAGGAGGAAAAAGAAATAAGCCAGACAAAAGTCTGCCAAAAATCCAGACTAGGCTATTAAAATGTTACAACCAAAGAGCCTTGGGTTTTAGACCCTAGCCTCCCTGCAAATCAACAGAGAAGTCCTGTGTACAGAAGCCTGCAAATCACCATGGAACAGGCTTTGATGCCCTTTGTCCAATTCAGTTGAGATTCTGCCCTCCAGTAATATGTTTTTTGCCAGCCACATAAAGGCCTTATTCCATAGAACCAACAGGGGTCTGAGACATGACTTTAATTCTGAGCTCATTTGTAAGTAACAGCTCACTGGAGCTAGAATCTTATTGCACAGCACCAAAAGGCATTCAATGCAGTTTTTTTCATTGGATCCCATGACTAAACAAAATCCCAATTGTTTATCAATTACAGAAACCATCTTGTAATATTGTTGATTTATTGTTAATGTCATGACGACCTTGTACCTTTTGTCCTTTTCTTTCTGCTAAGTATAGTTCTTCCAATACGACAAAGATTCTCAAATGTCTAAAATTCAGCTTCAAAGTATGGAAGCAGCAATTGAAGACTGTAGATTCACTGACGATAAGAATGATGTTATATTCCTTTTTACATCCCCCACTTTGTCTAGTGAGCAGAAAGAGGGCTGAACAATGGCATGACTTGAATTTGAATCCTTGGTCTGAATCTTACTAGTTGGACCAGGTGGTGTAGAGGATAGATCTATGGGCTCAGAGTCCAGAAGACTTGCCTCAAAATGTATTAGCTGTGTGAATTATGTCACTTAGGCTCTTTCAGGATTGGTTTCCCCGTCTCTGAAATGAGGATAATAGCACCTACCTTCCACAGTTATTGTGCAGATCAAGGAGATCATATTTGTGGAGTACTTTGCAAATCATAAAGTACTATATATAGGGGGCAGCTAGGTGGCGCACTGGATAGAGCACTGACCCTGGATTCAGGAGGACCTGAGTTCAAATCCGGTATCAGACACTTAACACTTACTAGCTGTGTGACCCTGGGCAAGTCACTTAACCCCAATTGCCCCTCAAAAAAAAAAAGAAAAGAAAAAAGAAATATTATAAAGTACAATATAAATATTGGTTACTGTTTATTTAATTTCTTGAATGAGTTAATCTCCCCATGCTTCATCTTCCTCATCCTTAAAATGGGGCTAATACTATCACTTCCCTCACAGGGTTGTTATGAGGATCAAATGAGATAATATATTTTAAGCATTTTGTAAAACTTAAGTTGCTATGTAAATGTTAGCTATGTAATATATGAGTTGACTGGCAGTTCCAACCAGGGAGGTCTTAAAGGCTTTAATCCTTTCATCTCCAGAATTTCTTCCCCAGAGCCCCAATATCCTGATTGGCAACTGCCCTTCCTGACCCACTGTTTCAGGTAGGTCTCAGGCATTCACTTTACTCCTACTTCCCAGCCATCATCTCTCTATCCCCTTTACCATGTGTACCTATACACTTTTCTACTGCTCGCCTTTTCAGTCCTAGAAATATAATCAAATCAACTCTGCCATGGATGCTGGGAAAGATGTGTCAATGTATTCCTCTGTGGCTCCACTCATCATCTCTGTTACTCTCTGGATCAAAAAGCTCCTCCCTAATCATCACTTCCTTATGTATATTATCTTCCCTGTTAGAATGTATGCTCCTTGAGGCAAAGAATTTCATCTGTATCCCTGTGCTTAGCATAGAACTTGACACATAGTGCTTGATAGGTGCTTTTCATTCATTCATTCATTCATTCATTCATTTGGAAATTTCTCTCTTCCTTCAAAGCCCACTTCAGTTACCATATCTTATAAGAAGATTTACCTGTTACCAATACCCCAACCTCATCAGAAAGTAATTTCTCTATTCACAATTTTTCCTAAACTATTTTGTTTGGATCTCGTTTGCCTCCACTGCCCTTAAAGATTTTAAGGTCTTTAAGGATAGGTATTGTATTATTTTTCCTCTTTGTAAGCAGAGTGCCTTGCATATGGAAAGTGCTTAATGTTTCTTGAATGAATGAATAAACTACAAAAATAACTAGATATGGTTATAACCATACCTTGGCAGCAACCCATGATTGTGCCCACACATTTTCCCCTCCCCTAATTAAAAAAAATATATACTCATGGCTCTCCTCAGGACAACCCACTTGTCAGAAACTAAAACCAGACAACTCCACGCTAGATTTTTTAAGCAATTCCCTTCCCAAGAGGACAAAGAAATAAGAAAATCCTAAAGTGTCCTCATATCTATGCTCTAAAGGTATGGCCTGGGTGGGAGGGGGGGTCAATTATGAAAAATGGGAAAAAATAAACAGTCATGAGTTATGAGGACTTTTTTGAGATTGTTTTACACTGCCTACACATTAAACCTGTTCTTGTTTATTCAGTTATCAATGTATTTGGATTTAATAGCACTTTCCCAGTTTGGCTGACTAACCAATTAATGTCTTTAATTTCACCTTTATAATTAGCATGTTTTAAATGATTTTTAAAGATGCTATTGAGGTGGCAGTGAAAGGGGGTAAACAGAAGTTGAAGTATGAGTCAAACAAAGAGACAAACTAAGTGGGAGCTATACGATTAATCAAGAAATAGATTCTTCTTATGGAAACCAAGACATCTCTGAATGGATTATATTGGCACATCAATGGTACAGAGTTAATGAAGAGAATTAAAATCTTACTCTGACACTGCATTCCAATACTTCAAAGGCCTGCCATCTCATCAACACACCCTCTGCTGATGGAAACCACAAGTACCTTGTGCCATGAAAACCTAGGTCTTCATGGATTGTCATGGCAAAAACAATTCAATACAAGCAGTCAATACCCTGGAGATGAGTCTTCCTTTATTTAACTGGTCCTTGAATGAGAAAAATAATCCAACCAAGGTCTTTATGCAATGGCTTTCCAGCTTGGAAAGATCTATCCAAACTTGTACTACGCTCTAGCAGCTTAAAAGAACTGGCATCACCTACATGAGGCACTGGAGAAGGATATTAGCATAGCCGCTCCAGTATACTGACTTTAAATTGTTGACATGTGCATCTAGGAAAGTTACAATTAAAAAAAATTAAATTAAAGATTATCTTTTGCTTTTACATCATTCACATTTTTCAATGTATCTTTCCTCTCTTCTCCCAGAAAGCTCACTTTTATACTAAAGAATTTAAAAGGGCAAAAAAAACCAGGTCAGTGAAATGAAGTAAGACATAGCAAAAGTCAGATGTTATATGCAGTGCACACTGAGAGTATTTTACCTCTGCAAAAAACAGGGAGAAGGTTTTTGCATCTTTCTTCTTTGGGGCCATGCTTAATCATTTTAATTTTACAACATTTATTATTTATTGTCTTTTACATTTACGTTGTTATAAACATGGTGTTTATTGTTTTCCTGGTTCTACTGACCTTACTTTGCATCAGTTTGTGTAAATCTTCTCTTGTTTCTTTATACTCATCATATTTATCAACATAGTAATATTCCATTACATGCAGGCACCACAATTTTTTGGCCATTTTTCAGTCATTGGACATATAATTTATAAGGGAAACCTATTTAAAATGGTATTGAGCACTCATACATTGTTACATTTGCAAAACAACAAAGCAAATCTTAGGACTCAGACTTCCTGGTGAGTCCCCTTTCTGACTGAACCAGAAAGCACTTACCAAAGAAAGTCTTGACATTTCTTCAACTTAAATTTACCTTTAATACATTGTAAACAGGACTAGAGAGACTAAGTGAGGATAGAGCTAGCCTCAGAGCCAGGAAGTTCTGGGTTCAAATCCTGCCCCTGACATACTAGCTGTGTGTAAGTCACTTACCCTTCCAATGCTCTAGACCACTCTCTAAGACTGTAAGTTGCATGGAAAATGCTAACTTGCAGTGTGGTGCAAGGAGTTCTATATACCCATGAAATCACAGGTCTAGTCCCTAATCCCATGTACTCAGGACTTTTCAAAGCCTATAACCTAGAAATGATGTAAGAAATTAAACCTTCATAAGTTTCCTAATATCAACATGCGGGCTCCAAGGAATAAAAAACTATGTCAATGAGTAAGAGTTTATCATGGCTAAAGGATCAGATAGATATTTACAGAAAGTCCTTCATGGTTGGAATTGTTAAAGCTAAACACTTAGAAGCTGTTGTTACAAAAATCTTGTGGGAACCATAAAACATCATATAGCTGTGACTTGTAATTTTCATGATCATTATTATCAATTACATGATCAAATACTCAAATATGAGATCTGTGATCAGGTGATATAGATTGTGATCTATTGATCCTATGTAATTTTTGTTCTTGTTTTCTAATACATTTATCAGAGGGAATCCACCCAAAGTTCTAGAAACTTGTCTCACTTTCTCTTGATGTAGTAAGGATCCCAATGGAACAAGTGGGCTAATAAAGTTGCCATCTCATGATTTCACTACATGACCATCCTGTCTTCTTTTTCACTCATACATTTACTTGATAACATTGTGTGGATTATAAACAACAATAGTAGGAAAAATATCTTTCCAAAAAGATGACTGTTGATTGGAAAACAATCATTATCCCACCACTCATCCAAAAATTATAGGTTATTGAATGGTGTAGCTGCTGAATGCAATTACAGTGTAATAATTCCAGTATTTAGCACAATGTTTGGCACATTGTTGTTGCTCACCCTTCATTTTTTTTTTCAGTGAGGCAATTGGGGTTAAGTGACTTGCCCAGGGTCACACAGCTAATAAGTGTTATGTGTCTGAGGCCGGATTTGAACTCAGGTACTCCTGACTCCAGGGACAGTGCTCTATCCACTGTGCCACCTAGCTGCCCCGTCACCCTTCATTTTTGAAAAGGACAATAACATCATGACATTGGGGTAAAATAGTGAATGATGGGTAATATATTGATTTGTGTGTGAATTGGATTTAAGTGAGGCAGAGTTGCCCAAAGTCATCAGCCAGAATCATCAAAGTCCAATGGCAATACCAAAAAAGTCAAGATGGCTGGTCATGGCCCTGGTTACTTTCCATTTAGTTTAATCCATCTGTCAAAATGGTTTTACCTGGGAGTGGCTGCCGTGCATGCTACAATCTTAGAGCTACATGTGAGCGTTGAGCACATTGTAGGAGTTTAATAAATGCTTTTTGACTAACTAATCTGAATCCCGAGGTGTTGTTTTTATCCCTTCATCAGCCTGACAACACAATTTAGGAGATGAACTGCAATGAATTATAGTTGCCAAAATATCAAGTGTACAACTGCTCAATTCACAGTTTTCCCTAATCTTTTCCAGATTTATTCTGTTAACGAGTTGGATAACAATAATCTTTTCTAATACTGAGTTAATATTTTCCCCACTTGAGAAGTGGGATTTCCTTTTGTCTATTTCTTTTAATTAACTTATTGTTTATTATGTAAATCAAATTATGAAAGGGCTACCCATCCTTTATCTGTCATTTCTAATGAGATCCAATATGATGTTGTAGAAAGAACAAGGAATCTGGTATCCAAAGACCTTGGTCAAGGTTCTGGCTCTACCAGTAAGACTAGCTTTGTGATGTTCGGTAGCTCTCCAAGTCAGTTTACTCCTCTGTAAAATGTGACTTGTTCTACCTACATGTAATTCTAGACATCAAATGAGACACCGGAGATAATATGCTTTATAACTATAAAGTATTACATAAATGTTGGCTTATGTTCAGTTATTGTCATTACTAATATTACCATTATTAATACCCATGGGTTGGTCCATCAGGATAGCTGAGCAATTCCTTACAAAAACTCTCCCTTTGCCTTTCAGCCCAAGGTTTCAACATGTACATGGCATAAAATATCCAATTGTTTCCTCCAATGTCCTGATTCCATACCAAACTAAATGGGATTGATCGAAATACAGCCTGTTGATGCTTTTGTAAAGCTATCAAAGTTGATGGCAACCTTCCACCCTTTTGCTGAATGGTGTAATTGGCCTGCCAGAGAAGATTGGGGATTTTTTTTTTAACAGTTCCCCACCCTCCCTTTGGCTGTGCTCACCAATTATTCTGCAGTTGCTATCAGAGCCACAGACTTTTCTTCCTTGGGGTCATTAAGCTTGTCAAAACTAATTTGTCACCACAACTGCTGACCCTCATTGCTCTGACAGCAGCACAAGGCATACACTAAGAGGGTCCTTGCATTACAGGAAAATAAATGCCTTATCAGAGCTCACCAGGCCCTGAACAAAGGGCATGTGATGTCATTTTAACCATGCAAGAAGGAGAAACAGTCCAAGTTGAATGTCCTATGTCACAAGAGCCATGTACTAATCATCATTCTTTAAAAAAAGGATAAAAATTAAGGTTTGAATGATATGAAGTTTGATGAACTATCATTCCCTCTCCCAATACTTTTAGGAAGCTAAGATTTCATTCATGTGGATACTTGCTCCACTGAGCAGATGGTTACTCTTTTATGCCTTTTCTCAAGGTCTTCAGGAGTTGGCATAGCCAAAGATATCCTCCTATGCCAGCCAATCTAGTGAAGGGTCTCTCTGAACTCAGACAAGGCTAGTCCTCAGATTTTAGACATACATATACTCTGACTGAAACTCTGCTCAAATCTATTCCAACTTGATAGGCCCCTCAAGAGCATGAGCACTCCCACAGTGTATTCTTTAAGAGATTAGGATCCTTTCTTACATTATAATGTGGCACTAGAGGAGTACATCAGTGGAAGAGAAAACATCTTTAGATTCTCTAACCCACTATTCCTTTAACGGGCACCTAGTAAACCTAAACTAGTTCAATTTACCTGGAGAGTTTCTTATAACAGGATATGAACATAATCCAGTGACTGGGGGTGCAAATTTTCAAAAAGAAAGTGGGGGAAATTGCCCAGCAAAAGCATTCACTTTGGGGAAAAGTATATTTCAAAGGGGTGTGTGGTACAATGGAATCAGGATGATCTAGGTTTGAATTCCACCTCATACACTTATTAGCTATGTTACTGTAGGTAAGTCATTTAAATCTCATCTGTTTCCTGATCTGTAAATTGAGGGAATTGGTTTCCAAAGCCTATGAGGTTCCTTCTCAGAATGTAAGTTCTTTGAGGGCACAAACAGATACCAGTTTTGTGTTTGCATTCTTCCAGCTATTAGCATAGAGCCTAGCTAACAGTAAGTGCTTTTTAAATTGACTAATTGATTTATCCTGTGAGCAGATAAAGAGACTGCAAATTCAAGATAGTCCCTGACTTCCCAGAATGGCAGTAAAGTGAAGGTAGATTTAATCAAATGCATGCAGACATATCTATACTACTCATTTGCATTTGGCCTCTTTCTCACCTACACCCACATCATCATTTGAAAATTCAAAGTATCTAAGGACTCACTGGGGTGTGCTGGGAAGGAGCACTATCTCTTTCAGGTATTTTGAAGGCTAAGAACTTTGTATCCTGGCTGTAAGGGACCTTATAAGTTATCCAGTTCCAGAGAAAGAAGTGGTTTGCTTAAAGTCACACAGATAGAAACTTGTACATTTGCCAGTGTCACATAAAACATAGTTTTCTAAACCCTGGGAGATAATCCCCACTGGGGGAAGGTTAAGAAGTAATGGCCAGGGGCAGCTAGGTGGTGCAGTGGATAGAGCACTGGCCCTGGAGTCAGGAGTACCTGAGTTCAAATCTGGCCTCAGACACTTAACACTTAAGAGCTGTGTGACCCTGGGCAAGTCACTTAACCCCAATTGCCTCACCAAAAAACAAAAACAAAAAAAGAAGTAATGGCCAGAAAAAAAATTTTAATTTAAATTAGAACAAAAAAAAAAGTAATGGCCAGAATTAATGAATATTTTTGTGTTTAACTACCAAGTAAATCTATCCACTTTCTTCAGTGAAAACAAAGTTCAAATCAAAGCCAACAAAAGTAAGTTGATCTTTTTGTAAATTATTAATATTATGATACAATTTATAAATTTGAGATTGTCTTGTGTTGTCACAAAAATTCTAATGAATCATTAATTTTGGTTGAAAAAAACATGATGTTAGAAAATATTTACACGGATTTTTTATGAAAGCATCACACACCTGGTACTTTCTCTAGCCACCTACAATTCCATAGAGGTGTCTTACATAGTCTCAAGCCCTCCCATTTTTGTAGTTATTACACACCATATTCTGATGCCCTAGGTCAAGTCTACCCCTCAGATGGAAAAGCCCCTATAGAAAATGATAAACTACTTGAACTAATTCCTCAGTGGTTAGCATACTCCCATCCAGTCATTCCCTCCCCACTCCCAGTGATTCTGAACCTCAGGTTGCCATTATTTAAACCCCTTCTCCAATGATGGCTATCTCTTTACCATGCCCCTCAACCCAATCCCACCAAAATGCCACTCCAAAGCATCTAATCCTTTCCATTGTGTTTGCTGTAATGTCTAGTTCCTCAGTTCAAGGAAATTTCTATACCTCCCTAACTGATTTACTATCCCAACTCAGTACAGGAGTTTTCCAAACCTCTTCTACCTTCCACAAACCTTCCATGGTTCCCTTCCCCACCCCCCACCCCTGTCCTTACTGAGAGCCTTGCCTCAAATTTCACTGAAAATATTGAGGTCCTTCACTAAGAGCTCCCTCTTCTCTTCATCTCACATGACTCAGGTGCCTTCTGCTACTTTGTCCCTCACCTCTATCTCATGAGCAGAGATAATCCTTTTCTTTGCCAAGGCAAATCCCACTGCATGCACAAGTGACCCCACTCCATCCCATCTTCTCTAGCAAATTGCCCCTACTATCATCTCTACTCATATGAATCTTCATTCCCTCCCTATCTGCTGGCTGCTTCCCTACTGCCTACAAACATTATGTCTCTCATCACCAAAATTCTCTCATTTTATCCACCCATTCCTGATAGGTATCCTCTGATGTTCTTTCTTATTGTGGTTAAACTCCTTGAAAAGGCTATCTGCAATCAATGTGTCCACTTCCTTTACTCCCACTATCTTTTTTAACTGCAGTCATTCAACTAAAACTGATCTCTCTAGTTACTCATGAACTCTTAGGTGATAATTCTAGTGACTTTTTCTTCATCCTCATACTTTTTAAGTTCTCTAGCCTTTGGAATCATGGATAACTTTTTTCTTAATATTATCCTGTTGGGGCAGCTAGGCAGCATAGTGGATAAAGCACCAACCCTGGATTCAGGAGGACCTGAGTTCAAATCTTGCCTCAGACACCTGACACTTACTAGCTGTGTGACCCTGGGCAAGTCACTTAACACTCATTGCCCCCCCCCACACAAAAATATATATATATATACACACACATATATATATACATATATATATGTACATATACATATGTATGTATGTATATATATATATATATATATATATAATTTTTTTATCCTGTCTCTAGGTTTTCAGGACACTGCTCTCTCTTGGTTCTCCTCTTTCCTATCTGACCATTCATTATCTTTGCCCCTAAAGCCTCCCCTCTTCCTAACTTTTCTCTGTTACTGTTGAAAGTACCACCATTATTGCAGTCATCCAAGTCTAGAAGCCTAGGTCTCATCCTAGACTTCTCATTCTCTCTCAACCCCCATATTCAATCATTTGTCAAGTACAGCTATTTCTATCCTTGCAACATCTCTCATATATCTACTTCTCTACTCTGACCCTGTTGCTACAGGGTACAGGCCATCCTGGAATATTGCAATAGTCTTCTGGTTGGTCTCTTTGTCTTTCTCTCCCACTCAGCTGTCCAACTTCCATTCATCTGTCAAATTGTTGATCCTAAAATGTGACCACATCAGCCCTTGCCCCTATTCAACTCCAGTAACTCTATTTTGCTTCTAGGATCAAATATAAAATCCTGTTCGGCTTTTGAAGACCTCCATAACCTAGCAACTTCCTACCTTTACAATCTTTTTACACCTTACATCTTTCCACATATTCAGTTACCATCCAGTGAAAGCTTTTGTAGCTTTCTTCAAGTCTCAGCTAAAGTTTCATCTTGTTCAAGAAGCTTCTCCCAACACCCCCCCCTTAATGCTAGTGCCTTCACTCTGAGATTATTTCCAGTTTATCCCATATATAGCCGGTGTGCACATCTGCATACTATCTGCTTCATTATAATACGAACATCTTGAGAACAAGGACTGGTTGGGTTTTTGTTCTTTGTTTTGGTTTGGTTTTGTGACTCTGTTTTGGTCTGTCTTTGTATCTCCAGCACTTAGCATTGTTCTTGGCACATGGTAGGTACTTAATGATTTTGACTTACTAAATAAATTTCAAATTTCTTAGCCTGGAATTCTAGGCCCTCCACAGTCCTTACCTTTCCAATCTGACCTTAAATTGTTCCTTTCCTCATGTATTACACTATCCTCACCTGCCAAAAAAGGAGCCTATCAGATGGCTGCTGTATTCTATTACATTCTCCATCTTTCCCCCTCCCTCCATAGCCCCATTTGCTGAATTCTTACCTCTCCAGTAAAAATGAATTTAAATGTGACCTTTTTATAAGCCTTTCCCCCTAAGTGGTATAGACCTTCCCTCCATCAGACCTCACAGGATCCTAATGGTCAGAAAGAGGCTTACTATTTTCCAAGTTTCAAAAGTTATTACCCCAATATTTTTCATATTTGTATAGGGAGTATATCCCTAACCATGTAACATGTCAATAGTTGGAAATAGCGGCATAAAAGAGTGTGAAGAGATCGGCAGCCATAGGATAGTAGAAAACACACTGGTTTTAGAAACAAAAAATCTGTATTTCATCGAACCTTAGCACTGTCATTTAAAAAGTGCATGATTTAAAAAGTGCATTCAAACCTCAAGTGCTATAGAAATGTGAATTAATATTATTGTTGTAAAGTATCTCTGAGTCCAAATGAAATCAAATTAAAGATAGCTAGTTTTAATCTTTCTAGTTTTTTGCATCTAGGCTTTGTACATACAGATTAGGGAAAATAAGATTATTACTAATGTGGTCATAATTATACAATGCTACCTTTTTATGAAAAAGGAACAAAGAGATGAAATTGACAAAGTCCTATGTCATCTCCTTGAATTTACCCAAGGTCACTTGCTTATCATTTCTAGATAATGCTTAGATATTATTCTCTCTGATCCACTGAAACAGACTTGGTAGTTCTTCTAATGTAAACACCATGAAACCTCCAGCCTATGTGCCTCTCATGTGTCCTCTAATTTAAGAATCCTTAGCTTGCTTCAAAGCACACTATTGATACCTTCCTGTTGTTAGTACTTTCTGCCTCTTAAAGTTATTTTATATTTTACTGGACACATATTGTATTCAGTCATCTGTTTACATGTTGCATTCACTTAGTATACTGCAAACTCCTTGAGGGCAGGGATTTTTTTGTTGTTTTTTTTTTTTTTTTGGTCTTTGTGTCCACACAGCCCAGCACAGTGTCTTGTAAATAACAGGAATTTATTAAATGTTTGTTGAATTTCCATAAAATGTCACAATACTAGAATACCTTTGGTAATGGTTCCAGAGATAGTTCTAATAGAAATCTAAATAAAAAGGGAGCAGGGGCAATCAGTGGCAACACCAAAACTCATCTCACTTTCAGACACTAGTTGTGATCATTACTTCCCATACTTTGGATATATATCAATCAGTCAATATTTATTAAGTGCTTACTATGTGCAAAGTACTGCAGATATAAAGAAGCAAAAGACAGTCCCTGCCCTCAAGGTACTTATGATCTAGTGAGGGAGATAACAGGCAAGCAAATAAATATAAAACAAGCTACAGAAAGGATGAAGAGGAAATAATTAGCAGAGGAAAGGCACTAGAATTAAGAAGGGTGAGTCCAGTTTTAAAATTTCAGAGAAGCTCAAATCTTATACCTGAACACCTCATTAAAGACTTCTTAGTTTTCTCATCAGTAAAATTAATTTCACTCCTGAAAATATCCTGTTTCCTTTATGGAGATTAACGCCATTAGGACACAACAATAGGATTAAATATCATGAGTAAAGGTTATTCCTCTTTTCACTTAATTATATTTATTCAAACAAATCTAGTAGGCCCATGGCTCATCACTGATATAGCAATGCTTTAAGGTGGTTACTTTAAATGTATGAGAAATGATTGTAGAAAGGAAAGAGAAGGGACTATGAAGAGAGAAGGAAAAAGCTTGTGGGGGGGGGGAGGCAAAGTCTAGAACTTCTTGGGATCCTCAGATTTAGCTAAATTCTAATGATGTCATTCACTCTTTATTCTGACAACAAGGATTTATCCTCCCTCCTTTCAGCAAAGGAGTAGGCTAAAAACTTGGCAAATCCCATGTTAACAAAGTCCTGAATTAGCAGCCAAGATCTGGATGTGAATTTGAAGTTGTTTTTTACTCAAATGTCCAATGAGATCAGCCATGATTTAAAAGGAAGGGGGGGGAGGGGAGCAATTTTTCTTGATATATAAAAAGCCCTGTTTTAGAATAGTTAGTGCTAATCAATAACTGGCATCTGACAAAAGTCCATGTTAGGTTCAATAATGAAATGTACACATATATCCAGGCAAATATAATTATGCCTTATAAATAAAGGAAAGATTGCCAGGTGCTGCATTTTGCCAAGTGCCTCAAATATCTATGTTCTTTGAAAGACTTATTTTTGTTACAATGGAGGATGGATAAACAGAGCTGGAAAACTGAAGCCCTCCCCAAACCTTTGCTCATTTCTGGAACGGAATCATTTTGCAGGTTCTGAAATGTTTAACTTGGTTTTTCATTAATTTGACATGTTCACACATTCCCTGCACTTCTGGAGTTCTGAGCAAGTCTGGAAGCAGTACTAAAACACCCAAAGAAAGAGTGTTCTTGCCATATTTTGGGCCCTGCCAGAGATCTGACTCTTGTTCCCCTGTTAGGTCAGACCGCACCCTAGTGAAATCTGAATATTCTCAGGAAACTGAAAACTCTCTTGGGGCTTTGCCAAATAGAATCCTACCTCCAAACCTTCACTGGTTCAGCCAGAGAGAGATAAAGAATGGTTGATTCTTTTGGGGATAATCATCTAATGAAGAGGAAAAAATGAATACAGGTAACAAATTTCTGAATCAAAGGAAAATTCTTTTCTGAACTTGTCTAACACCCAAAAAGTAAAAGAAACTCTGAGAACTGATTTTGGTCTTAGTGCCTAGCTTTAACAATGTAAGCTAAATGTCATACATCCTTCTTGCACAGAGTAGAGGTCTAGGAATCAGAATGATTATGCTCTTGTGGGTGTGTGTTAACAAGCTGGCCAAGAGTGACAAGTGCAAACTTGAAGGTACAAAAGGCCAAGACACCTAGAGATAGTACACGTAAATACAATAATTAACTTGAAACATTTTTATTTCCGTTTCTGAGTTGATTTCAACATCTGCAAGGAATCTTAATAAACCTAATTTTATTTTATTGCCTAATAGTAAGTGAGGCAATTTGGGAAACTCTATGGATTCTTTTTTGGCTAATAAATGATGTCACTGCGGCATTATCTTGTAGTGAGAAGATTCCTGGATTTATAAGGAAAGGAATAAAGTTCAAACTGGCTCAGCCACTGAGCCAGCTTTTATCAAAGACAGCCTTTGATACATTATTTTATATTTTCTGGCCATAGTTTTGCCATCTGTGATATGAGAATAATAATAGCAGACAGAATCATCTTGATAATAAAATGAAATAATATATGTATAGCTATAAATAATATACATAAAGATTTGTAAGAGAGCCAAAATAGCATAGGGATAGAAATCCACTCATATCTAGGAAGAATCAAGTCCAGCCTCTGACCTACTGGTTCAGGCATACAAGAAAAGTCATTTAATTTCTCAGTCCTCTGGCTAAGTCTTTAAAATTATAGGTTAGAGAAATAGTTTGAGCTTCATTGGCAGAGGGAGTTTTCTAACCTTGGAATTTCCTGTATCAGTGAAATCTCAGGTTCCAGTTCCTATCTCTCTCCTTAAAGTGCTTTGTAAAAAGAGCTATGTAGATTTCAGCTCAGCCCTAAGTCTCTTTGCCCCATTCTAATGTTTCATTAGGACACAGAGGAGAAGAGGCTATGTAGGTAAGTATAAGCTTTATATACACATATATACATATACACATACATATATAAACACACACATGCATATCTATCATCTATTTATCAATCCACCTATTTATCTTTCTTGAGTTACAACAACCCTAAAAAACTGTCTTCTGATGAAATGCAAAATGGATCATTTTGATTACATTAAATTAAAAAGGGTTTGCACAAACAAAACCAATGTAAACAGGATTAGAAGGAAAGCAGCAAGCTGGGAAATAATTTTTACAACCAGTATTTCTGATAAAGGCCTAATTTCTAAAATATATAGAGAACTGAATCAAATATTTAAGAAAACAAATTATTCCCCAATTGAGAAATGGTCAAAGGATATGAACAGGCAGTTTTCAGATGAAGAAATTAAAGCTATATAGAGCCATATGAAAAAATGTTCTCAGTTACCACTGATTAAAGAACTGCAAATTAAAATTTCTTTGAGGTACCACCTCACACCTATCCAATTGGCTAATATGACAAAAAAAGGAAAAATGATAAATGTTGGAACACTGATTCAACCATTCTGGAGAGCAATTTGGAACCATGACCAAAAGGCTATAAAACTTTGACCCAGCAATACCACTACTAGGTCTATATCCCAATGAGATGATAAAAAAGGGAAAAGGACCCACATGTATAAAAATATTTATAGCTGCTCTTTTTGTGGTGGCAAAGAATTAGAAATTGAGGGGATGCCCATCAATTGGGGAATGGCTAAACAAGTTGTGGTATACGAATGTAATGGAATACTATTGTGCTGTAAGAAATGATGAGCAGATTTCAGAAAAACCTGGAAAGGCTTATATGAATTGATACTGAGTGAAATGAGCAGAACCTAGAGAACATTGTACACTGTATCAACAATATTGTGTGATGATCAACTGTGATAGACTTAACTCTTCTCAGCAATATAATGATACAAGACAATTCCAAAAGACTCATGATGGAAAATGCCCTTTACATCCAGAAAAAGAACTATGGAATCTGATTACAGATTGAAGCATACTATTTTCACTTATGTTGTTGGTTTTTTAGTTGTTGTTTCTTCTTTCTTGTGTTTTTATTTCCTTTTTGTTTTGATTCTTCTCTCACAACATGACTAATGTGGAAATATGTTTAACATGAATGTAATGTATTACCTATATCAGGAGGGGAGAGGTAAGGGAGGGTGGGGAAAATATTCAGAACTCAAGATCTTACAAAAATTAATATTGAAAACTATCTTTACATATAATTGGAAAAAATAAAATAAGATACTAAGAAATTTTTTTAATTGTCTTTTGTAATATGGAAGGGTTATATGTGTCAATAAATGGGGTATCCACATTGACCAAATCACAGATCACTGAGGCATGAGAAGTATAATAGTATATGTATGGATATATTCAGTAGTACAATCAGCAGTAGGCTGAAGCATTGCTGAGATGGTGTAGAGAGTTAGACCCTGTCACTATCACTGTTGTTGTCTGGCATTAGGCTCCAACTATCCAGGAGATTGATGGGACTAATTCAAAGACTCATCCATTAATGCTGTACATCTCCTCAAACTTTCATGTAGCCTTTTGTAGACAGAAAGATGAATCTGATACTCAGCTGTGAGCTCATTTAATTTTCAGCTGACAGCCAGCAATAAAGAAAAGCACCTATAAAGGTTATGTTTCAATGAAAAATCTATTACTGAGCATACAAAACACAGTTGCATTAATTACATTTTCTAAGCACTGCATTTGGCAAAAGGTCAAGAAAGAAAGAAAGAAAGAAAGAAAGAAAGAAAGAAAGAAAGAAAGAAAGAAAGAAAGAAAGAAAGAGAGAGAGAGAAAGAAAGGAAGGAAGGAAGGAAGAAAGAAAGGAAGAAAGAGAGAGAGAGAGAGAAAGGAAAAAAGAAAAGAAAAAAGAAAAAGGGGAAGAAAAAAGGGGTAAAAGAATTAGTCACTACATTTAAACCAACTTTGTGTTCTACAGATTTTTGGTAAGACCACTTACAAACATATTATAACAATGAATTATTAATCAAATGATAGTTTCAAGGAACCTATATAATACTTTGCACAACATATTGAGATATTTGAAAATAACAGAGCAAATCCAGAATCTTTCCTTTGTTTTTTCATTATTATTCCATAAGAGAGATCAGCTTGAAATTATTTAAAATAGAAAATGTCATAAAATGTGTGATTCTGGAATATTTCCTGTCCATTTTCAAGCCATTCTGCTGACACCCCAGTTATCTTCCTCATTCCTTTCAGATTAGAACCTAGATTCAGCCTCTAGACTAGGTTGACATCTGGCAGCAGGTCTCCATGTCCCTTCCTGCATAATTCCATATCCTCACCCCCATCCCTTCCTAGCTTCCTTGTTTTCCCTCATTATAATGGAAGTTCCTTGAAGCAGGGACTTGCTTGCTTGTATTTGTGCACCTAGAATTTAGCACAGTGCCTGGCACGTAGCAAGCACTTACTAAACTCTTTTTGGTTTGTTCATTCATTCATTCATTCATTCATTCATTCATTCATTCATTCATACTTGTTTATTGGTGGAATGGGCAGATAAGTTGAGTCATTAAAGAATGAGGATAATAATAATATCAATAACAACAGCAACAATAATGATAATATAGCACTTTATATGCACCAAGCACTGTGCTAAGTACCTTAACATTATATTATTTGAGGTTTAAAATAACCCTGGGGGGCAGCTAGGTGATGCAGTGGATAGAGCACCGGCCCTGGATTCAGGAGTACCTGAGTTCAAATCTGGCCTCAGACACTTAACACTTACTAGCTGTGTGACCCTGGGCAAGTCACCTAACCCCAATTGCCTCACCAAAAAAAAATTAAATTAAATTTAAAAAAAGAACCCTGGGAGGTAGGTACTATTATTATCCCCATTTTTACAGATGAGGAAACTCAGTCAAAGAAGTTAAATGACTTGCCTGAGTGTCTGAGACAGAATTTGAAATTAGATTTTCCTGACTTCAGACTTAGTGCTCTATCCACTGGGCCAAATAGCTTCCCAATATTCTAGAAAATTCTAGAAAATGGATGGTAGAGGCAAGAGGCTCTCTTTGAGAAACTCATATGGTTGACAGAGATGCATATATTTATTCATATGGTCTTCAGACATCTACCAAATCAGAAGCGCCCAGACTCTCTATAGGAGTGAGACTTTTGATGCCCTTGGGTTATGGGGAAGTTTTATCAAGGGAAGGAGGGGCCAATCAGGTAAGGAGAACAATTTTACTACCTCTTAGGGAAAATTAATCTCCATTATGAAAAACAGGGGAAACCTGGTCTTATCAAAGAGTATATTCTAAGAATGAGGGACAAAACACAAAGATAAGAGTGTCCTGTGTGATAGGAAGTAGGCCATCAGTATGACTTGATCACAGAATGCATGGAAGGAAGTAATGGAAAGATAAGAAGACACTTGGTTTTGAAGTATTTATATATTTGATCCTAGAAGGCATCATTCATCTAGCAATGAGGTAACATTATTTGATGAGAATTTTAAGACAATCACTTTGACAACTGCATAGAGGATGAACTGGAGTGGGGAAAGGTTTAAGATTGGGAGACCAATGGGGCAGCTAGGTGGCTCAGTGGATAGAGCACCGGCCCTGGAGTCAGAAGTACCTGGGTTCAAATCCAGCCTCAGACACTTAACCCCAACTGCCTCACTTAAAAAAAAAAAATTAAGATTGGGAGACCAAGTAAAAGACTACTGCAGTAATCTAGGGAAGATGTGATAAGGACCATTAGAGTGGTTACTATGTGAGGAGAGAGAAAAGAACATGAGTAAAAGACATCATAGGGAAAGAAACATGATTTGGCAGCTTACTGGATGTGAGGGATGAAGGAGAGTGAGCAGTAAAGGATAACATTGAATGTGAAGTCAAGAATGATACTGGGTGACTGGAAGGAGGACATCACAATAGTAATCAGTATATTGATGTGTAAAGTCATCTGTTTTATGCTTTCCATTTCTTCTATTTTTTCCCTCCATAATAACTATTTCTCATCCTTCAGTAAATCCTCAAATAATATGGTTTGGAATTCTCTCATACTTGGCCACTTTTTGATGTCCCGATAGGTTGATCCTAATGTGTGGTGCCCAATTGAACACTGCAGACTCTTTTACTCCTATAACCCCCACCTCGGGATAGAACATACATTAGAATCACCAGGGATTTACAGAAGGATCCTCAGAAAATAAGATAAAACGATAAGCTCCCCAACTCTACAGTCAAACAGACTGAGATAGGAACAGAAAGTATGTTATTCTGGTGAAAAGGAAATAGCAGGACAAGAAACTGTCTCCAAGACCAGTCCTTTAAGCAGCCATGGAAACAACAATGATAGTAATGGTCTCCTTCAAGGAAACCTTGAAGATATCCCCACTATTTTAGAGATGCTGGTAGCTACAGCCATCATTTCTGTTATTTTGGCTGCTTAGGAATTCAAACACTGAGTGGGGAGGAAAGGAGAGGTTCAAAAAAACAAGAACCAAAGATTTAGAGTTAGAAGGGACATCAGAGGTCATTTACTCCAACTCCTTCATTTTAAGTATATGGAAACTACAATGCTGAGAGCTATAATCATTATCATCATAAACAAATAGCATTTATATAGTGCCTACTATGTGATAAATTTATATGTATGTTACACACTATAATTAGAGAGCTCTGTACTGTTTTACAGATATCTCATTTAATTTTCACAATAGTCCTATTAAATAGAGGCAGACAGGTGAAGTGACTTGCCCAGGATCATATATAGCAAATGTGTTTGGGGCCAGATTCGGACTTGGGTTTTCCTGACTTCAGGCCCAGAGCTCTATCTACCATACTATCTATCTAGCTCAAATCTAGAACACAGCAACTTCTTTGAAATGGAAGAACAAACCTGGAAAGCCTCATTAATCAAAATTCCATTAAATCACAAGTTTATTTAAGCAAATCTTTCATAAAGTAATGGTGTAAAAGACACATTTCTGAAAGATTCATAAGAGAACCAACTATTATAAGAACCCTCAAGTATCTTAGAAGCACAATTTACATATGAACAATTGATATGATAATTACAAATAATTCTTATTCATTCCACAAAGCAACTCCCCTAAGAATCTCATAAGGATGACTAGTAGGCAAGTCTTTATTTACCTAATTGAAATTACGGTATGTACTTGAAATAAAAACATATACACATACATACACAAAAATACAACACCAAACAATATTTCTTTTTTTAAAAACCATATGATTAACTTTGTATTAGACAGCTTTTCCTTCTAATTAGTCTAAATTAGTGAGAGCATAGAAAAGAGCAGGGGTAGGGAAGACTTCTGTGACATTTTAAATAAGTAGGTTATCACTTTTTAGGATCTTGGATAGGATTTCAAATTCATGGAAGAAGCAATAAGAAGTTAAGGACCATAACAATCTGATTTCATCTATTAGCAGAAGCACAGCAGTCAAAATGAACTCTCACTTTCAGGTAGCCTTCAGACTCATCCTAATTAAGCTGGACAGTTGGAGAGTATAGATATGACAAATGCTCACATGACTGTATAGCTCAGATGGAAATGAGAATTGGCCAAACAGCATTGATTACATGACCCACTACTGCATATGCAATAAGACTTTACAAAAGATTTTCTCTGAACAACAGGTGAAATTATTCCTAGAAACATATATGAAAAAAAGCCAAATTTGTCAGATAGCCCGCTATGAAAAGAAATATATTGAGGGTGATTTGGCCCAAGTTAAAATATTAAAATGTGGGGCAGCTAGGTAGCACAGTGGATAGAATACTGGACCTTAAGTCAGGAAGACTCACATCTTCCTGAGTTCAAATCTGGCCTCAGACACTTAACTAGCTGTGTGACCCTGGGCAAGTCACTTAACCTTGTTTGCCTCAGTTTTTCATCTGTAAAGTGTGCTGGAGAAGGAAATGGTAAATCATTCCATCATCTTTGACAAGAAAATCCCAAAATGGGGTCATAAAGACTCAGACACAACTGAAAACAACTGAACGACAAAGAGGTAGCAATGTGGTCCAAGAGAAAGAGTTCATGGATTGGGAGCTAGAGGACCTAGGTACAATGAATGGTTTTGTGAAGCTAGGGAAAAAATGATCCAGTCCCAATTTAACAAACATTTATTAAACCCCTCCCTCCCTCCCTCTCTCCCCTCTCCTTTCTTTCCTCTTTTGTCTAATCCCTCCCTCTATATATACATTCACATATATGCATATTTATATATACATGTGTGTGTGTTTGTGCGTACACATATAGACAGATATACATATATGAATGGATGGATTCTGAGTTTCATTTCCCTCGTCTGAAAATATGGGACACTACCTCAATGGACAATTTCATAAAGTTCTTGTGGAGGTCCAATGAGGCAATTGAAGTAAAGTACTTCTCAGTCATGAAACACTATATAAATATAAGTTGTTGTAAATAATGCTGCTAGTAGTTAAGCACATTCTATGTGATCATGATTATTTTTTCATGGGAAAAACTCTTTAAGATTTTTCCAGGAAGAATGAACTATTTTAGTTAATCTCAGGATATCATTATCCTTAAAGGAAATTCAAGCTTTTAATTCCCTGAGAAGAATCTCTGAACCACCAAAGATGTTTCTGAATGTTTAAGGTATGAATTCCACCCCCACTGGGGCTTAGAGCTGGCTGTAGGGATGTAATGAAATTGGAGTGAGCAATAGTTTTCCTCAATCTCCAGGGACAAAAATATCACTTGAAAAATGTGTTTGTCCTCCATCAACATGGCTTTCCACAGATCTTTTCCATTTTATCACTGAAGAGACTGTCATGTCAGATGACTTGTCCATGGCTGAGTCAGTGAACCAAAGCCAAACTTTTGACTCATCTTTGGGTTCATTTTTACCGTTAAGCTTTCTTTGTCACCAAGGTGTACCATAATGAAATGCATATGACCTGGCAAACTAAACAATGAAGCTTTCTGTTCAAAAGAGCAAAAACGCAGACGATTAATTTGTCAGCACGAGCTGAAGACTTAGAAGGCTGAAATATCAATTTGTTTTTCAGACTATTATTCTTTTATTGAATAAAAGGTCGCTTAGAATTCACATTCAGGTCAAAAATGCAAAAAAAAAATGTGAAAGAGAACAAGTAACAAATGATGAAGGTCTCAGGATGATCCCTGGGACCCAGAACTAAAATGTTTCCCAAGGATGTGTTATTAAGAGGACAAGATCAGAATCATAGCTGACAGATGGTGAAGGTCTTTCAGTGTTTTTTCTTTGCCACTACTACCTCTCTCTTAAACAATAGGTTTCCTCTGATCCTGTATATCTACAAGTGATGGGAAACTAAGATATCAGAAGAATTTTGATTTCAGGCCACCCCAAGGGGAAGTAGAAAGATATATAGTGGGATAATTGGCCTTAGAGAATGTTGACATGTGCGGTTAGAGAAATAAGTGCTTCTCAAATAAAACAAAATTGCTGGGAAGTAGTATAAAAAGGCTGAAAAGGAGGTGGTCTAGGTACATCACAAGACCAAGGCAAAGTAAATGGATACCCTAAATCTTGTACTGGGTCTCTAGGAAATATTAAGAGAATAAAAGAAAGACCTCTAGAATGTATAAGTACTCCAAAGGATTTATAAAAGGACAAGAGCAGGAATCATATAAGGTAAGAAGGTAGGAAGGTGTTATAATTTGTACCATGTGGAGAGGGGCATCTACATGAATGAGAATAGAATCAAGATTTTCAGTGTTGGAAAGTTCCTCAGAGGACATTGAACATAACCTATAGCTGAAAAGGAATCTCCTCTACCACTTGTCTCATGACAATGCTCACCTAGCTTTTGTTTGTAGACCTCCAACAGTGAGAGGTGGTAGAAGGTTCAAGGCAGAGGGAAGAATTCTGCTTTTGGATGATTTCACTTATTAGGTATGTGCTGATGTCAAAACCAAAATTCACCTCTTTGTAATGTCCACCCAGGCAGAAATCTACTCTTCCTTTTACATGAGTAATCTTCAGTTACTCAAAGATAGTTATCACTGAGTCTTCTCCACACTAAAAAACTCTTGTTCCTTTAACAGATCCTTATATATATGAACTCAAGGCTCTTTGCCATACTGCTTTTCCTCCATTGATCATTGTCTAGCTTTTCAATGTCCTCCATCAAATAAGATGCCCAGGATTGAAAACAGTACTTTAAACTATGGCCCAAGAAGATAAGGGATTCATTAGTACAAAAATTATTAATGGATGAAGGTTTCACCATTCACTCCTTTTACTCTCCAACCTCACCTAAAAGCTCTTCTCTGCCTTGCACATAATAGGTACTCCATAAATATTTACCTATTTGCTATTTGGGCATCATTCTTCAGAACAAATTCACAAAAACAGCTATTTCTTTTCTTTTTTTGGTGAGGCCATTGGGCTTAATTGACTTGCTCAGGGTCACACAGCTAGTGTCAAGTGTCTGAGGCCAGATTGGAACTCAGGTCCTCCTGACTCCAGGGCCAATGCTCTATCTACCATGCCACCTAGTTGCCCCTTCAAAGCAGCTATTTCATTGGTTGTATCCAACTCTTCATGACCCCATTTTGTTTTTTTTTTTGGCAAAGATCCTGGAATGGTTTGCCTTTTCCTTCTCCAGCTCATTTTACAGATGAAGAACAGAGGCAAGCAGGGTTAAGTGACTGGCCCAAGTTCACACAGCTAGTAAATATCTGAGGCCAAATTTGAACTCAGGAAAATGAATCGTCCTCACTCCAGGCCTGGCATTCTATCTACTGCACCACCTAGCTTCCCCCATTTCACTTGATTTGTTATCAGCCAAGAACTGGCAAACATTTGGCGTTATTTTATTAACCATTATCACTATCCTTAATGTTTTAAGTATCCAGGGTATTTCTTTGATGTCTGACTTGACCCACTACCCTCTCCCTCACACCAATTACCTTTAGACCCTTCCACAAATGGCCTTCTGGTCATCTCATAACAAACTCAATGATCAGTTATAGATCAGTTTTCCTGATTCACTTGATCTTGTCAAATTAGTTTAAAATAGAGAATAAAAAGGAGGAACTAGTTTAGGTAACATCAATGCCTTTTGAATTCATATTTGGATCCCTTTAATGACTCCAGGGGAGCCTCAATTGTACAGTTCATTGATTACTATTTTTAAAAATCATCCTGAAGATCACAAATTAATTCAAATTCCCAAATACGCATTATAGTACATTGAACAGAACCTCTAGATTTGGAATCAGAGGATCTATATTGGAAAATTGGCTCTGCCAATTAGTACCTGTCTAGTTTTGTGTAGGTTTTTTTAACCTTCCTGGGCCTCATTTTCCTCTGAAAAATGAGGGAGTTGGGCTAGAAGAGCTCTAAGGTATCTTTCAGTTCTGAATCTATGACCTGCTTTACAAGGAAGTTTCCAAGGGAATCCAAGGGTCACAGAATTCGTTTTGTTCTATGGCTTCTCATTTTCATGAGCCAGTGCTACTATCTATGATCACCGTGAGTTTATAATGAATCCAATTAATCCTGTTTTCTAGATGAATGATGGGCACCAAATTTACAAATTTGTCCTTTTCCACCCCCTCAATAGCAGAAAAAACAATAATTTGATTTCAGCTTTCTTCCCCCATTAGGTTTAAAGAACTAGCTGTTACAGTAATTTGAAAACAATGATTAAGTGTGGCTTTCAGTGCAAATACACACATATATAACTACCATAGCTCTGGCACAGATCCTTCTGTTTAAGTTCAGAGATTTCCTAAAGCTGCAAGTAAACAAGGCCCTCATTGTTTTATTTTTTTCCCTGATGTTGTTAAAGGGCCAGGATTAGAACTGTCATAAGCAAGGTATTTCAATAGGAAAAGAACATCTCAAAACCAATTTGATCCTGTAGTCCTTATGCTGTTTACTTAGGAAGAAACCCAGTGGTAAGGAAATTTCAGAGACATGAAAACCAACAGAGGCTGCCTTGAATAGAGTAATTAAGACACAGATTCAAGTTTTGCCTCTGACAAATACTGGCCATGTGACCTTAGACAAATAACTTAAACTTTCATTTCTGTAGACGACTGTCTATAAGCTACAAAGGAAGTATTGACCTACCTTAGGAGAAGGTGAGTTTCCCATATCAATGAAATCACAAGTCCTTAAGACCAATAGGATTATTTTTTCCTAATACCACCCCCCAGGAGTCTGGAAACTCTATGAGGGCAAAAACTGTGCCATGGATAAAAAAAAAATCAATCTATTTCCTGGTAGCTTGCATGAATATGTGAAGTCTTTATCATTTCATGAGAATAGGAA
This sequence comes from Dromiciops gliroides, assembly GCF_019393635.1. Classification (NCBI taxonomy): domain Eukaryota; kingdom Metazoa; phylum Chordata; class Mammalia; order Microbiotheria; family Microbiotheriidae; genus Dromiciops; species Dromiciops gliroides. The sequence goes on from NC_057861.1 coordinate 639,531,219, forward strand.
AGTATGAAAAGTCCCTTGCCCACATAGATCACAGCCACTACAGCCATCTGCCCAAGCAATCTATTTTTCTGGGAATAAAAAAAGATGCATTATTCAGAAAATGGGATTCCTGAATCTGTTACTTATTCAATGCGTAATCCTGAGAAAATCATTTAACTCCTCTGCATCTCATTTTCCTCAGTAAATTGGCAAAGATGACCAAAGACAGAAATAGCACATGTTGGAGGGGTTGTGGAAAGACAGGCACACTAATGCTTGTTGACTCGACTTGGTGGAGCTATGAATTAATATAACCATTCTGGAAAGTAATTTGGAATTATGCAAATAAAGTGGCTAAAGCATTCATACTCTTTGACCTAGACATTCCACTGTTAGGCAGGGATCCCAATGAGATCATTGACAAAAAGAATGACTCTGTATACACAAAAATATTTTTAACAGTACTTTTTGCAGTAAGAAATAGAACAAAGTAGCATTCCATTGAAAGGGAAATACCCAAAAATACTGCACTAGATGAATATAAGGAAATATATATTTTACCATAAGAAATATATTGACTGGTTTTACTGGAGTTTTTTCCCCTTCTTTTTCTTTCTTTTTTTTAAAAAATTCTTTGACAAATGGAATGACTATCTGGGAGTGAAGAAGAAGCAGGCTACAACAGGAAACCTACATGATACAAAACCAAAATTGACTAATAAAAATACATTTTAAAACAAAAGAATAGAAAGGAATATTAAAGGCCATCAAGTATTTAACCAAAACAACATAGCTAGTAAGTGTCTGAGCCAGGATTTGAACCCAGGTCCTATTGGGTCCCAAGTCTAAAGCCCTATCCATTTTGCCATGCTGCCTCTCAATTAAATCCAGACTTCTATTTTCTCCCCATGTGACCTTTCACATCGCATCCTCTCTGCGGATCTTAGTGTCCTCATCTGTAAAATGAGGGGGTTAGACTAGAAGGTCTTGAAGTTCTCTTCCAGCTCTAAGTCTTTGACCCTGTGGCATGGGGGTTGGGGGGCAGGGAATGTTGGATGCTTAAAGATTAAACCAAATGGTGTGTAAGCTCTGGCAACTCATACAAAATTAAAGATTTTGGGTATGGGCCCAAATGATATACTGCATATCAAAGACCAATCTATTTAAGTGTGGAGGAGCTGACTCATCACCAGAAGAGTTGGCCACTAGGAGATATACATTTTGGCCATACCAAGTCATATTAAAGGATGTGGGGGCAGTAGTCTGTATCAGTGGAGGAAGCCCCTGTGCAAATGAAATCAGGGAACATTAAAAATGTTTGTGTCATTTTCCTATGGAGGAAATAAATGAGAACCACAAGGGATAGACCAATAGGGATCGTTTGTAATCTCCATAAGGAAATGCTCCCATAGATCACAGAAGCACTTGCAAAGGTATTAGAGCCCAAATACACTCAAGATGACATTTTCACAGAAAAGTGGCACCCTTTCAAAATGATGACATCTAAATAAGCTGCTATTTCCCCCCCACTAACAATTTGATTTCCAGGAAAAAATTAAAACAGAAAAGATGGAGATATTATTGTTGTTGTTGTTGTTATTATTATTATTTGGTGAGGGAATTGGAGTTAAGTGACTTGCCCAGGGTCACACAGCTAGCAAGTATTAAGTGTCTGAGGCCAGATTTGAACTCAGGTCCTCCTGACTCCAGGACCAGTGCTCTATCCACTGTACCACCTAGCTGCTCTGAGATCTTATTATTAAGATATGTACCCAACTGACATGCTTGGTCTATGCTGGCCCCACAAATGCCAAGGTACATTGCAAATGTCTAAACACAAATAGAGCTCCCATTGCTGGTACACAAACACACAGTTATCTGATTGGCACATGCTAAAGATTTTATTTAGTTTATTTGCACTTAAGCCTGTAATAAAAGGAAGATGGATACCTTGTGGTTAACTGATTACTTTGCTCATCCACTCAAGGTAACGTCAGCAGAAATCTCTAGTCTGCTGTGCTGACTTTCTAGTGCTAGAAAATAATGAGTTGAACTTTCACTCAAAGGACCCCAGATTTGGAAATGTAAGGGACCTCCAAAGTCATGTAGTTTGGCCTCCTCATCTCTCAGATGTGAAAACCAAGGGCCCAGTCACAAAGCATTATACAAAAGGTCCTAAATAGTGTGTATAATGAATCCATTTCCATTGGGCTGGAACCAATGACTAAATTTTACATAATTATAACTTCAAATACTTCAGGGATGACTTCATGGGATTCCTTATCAGCACTACTAGATATAACTGGAAGCAGTAGAGCTAAGCCTAGGCCTTTTGACCTCAAGTTCAGAATGCTTTTCAGTACACATTCTTCCTTTTAAGATCAGTATGTACAAATGAATTCTTGCAAGCAGGTAACATAAGATATGATGTATTGTGGATCTCATTATACATTATTTTTGCTAAAACATTATTGGGAGGCAGGGAGGAAATTTGTAACTTTTGTCTTTTTTCTTTTTCTCTTTTTGCACAGGGCAATAAGGGTTAAGTATCTTGCCCAGGGTCATACAGCTAGTAAGTGTCAAGTGTCTGAGTCTGGATTTGAACTCAGGTCCTCCTGAATCCAGGGCCGGTGCTTTACCCACTTTGCCACCTAGCTGCTGTCCCCATGAACTTAATTTTTTAAATGAATATTAATGTATGATATGAAGTGAAGCAGTGAAGTGAACAGAACCAAGAGAACATTGTGCACAGAGATAGCAATATTGTTTGATGAAGAACTGTGAATGACTTAACTATTCTCAGAAATACAATGATCCAAGACAATCCCAAAGAACTATGGATGAAACATATTATCCAACTCCAAAGAAAGAACGGATATTGATGCAACAGACTGAAGCATGCTATTTTTCACTTTCTTTCATTTTTTTCTTTTAATCAAGTTTTCTTGTACAAAAACAAATATGGTAACGTTTTGCATAATCATACATGTATAACCCATATCTGATTGCTTGCTGCCTTGGGAAGGGGGAAAGGGAAGGAGGGATAAAAATTGGAAGCCAAAGCTATAAATAAAAATGTTTATTACATTAAAAAATAAAATTAAAAAATGAATATTAAAAAATTTTGCATGTAATGGGGAAAAGCAAAATATTTTTTTAAAAAAGAAAAATATACTCTGCAGAGTGCTACTTCTTGGCTAACAGGAAGTCATATGGGTAATGGGTTAAGTACTATAGTCCATACAACCAGGAAAAATACATATTCAGCAAGTGAAGGCTTCAGAGTCGTTAGGTCATCATTAGGTCAGAAGGACTTTGGCTTTGGCTTTCCTTCAGTCTCTACTATATCTCAGGAATTCATTTCTCCTTTTTAGGAAGCCAAAAAAAGGAGAATAAATTTACAAGAAACTCAAACCTTGCATATTGATGCATATTGATACCTCATCTATTAAATGGTTGACCTTGAAGATGATGTGGATGAGGAATAATACAATTATCCCTTTTATTTTAGGACTGAAAACAGGATGAAAATATCCTAGGTTTAGAATGAATTAGGGGCCTATGACAAACCAAAACACTGACTTCTCCACCTGCAGTAGTACACAACCTTTTCCCACTCTCTGACTGTCTGTTAGATAATCAACCAAATCCTACATTTTAAGAAGAACAAATTGCTCACTTTTGGAAGGTGCATAAATCATTTCATGTCATAAGTGTTTCATTTAATACCTAATGGTGTCCTAAATGTTCTAATTGGTATCTGTCAAAAGCAGGATATTAGCTATATTCTCAGTAGTTGGGGCAGGTTTCTGCTTATCCTGTGATGGTCTTTAGGACAAATCTTCCTGGTAAATTGCCTAATGAGTAAGTTTCAATTTGACTATCAACATCGGTGAGCAGATTCCCAAACTACCTATCTTCAACACCTTTACTATGCATTCTGGACAAGCAATTTAGAAAGGTTAAGGAGGGAGGAGCTGGGAATCACCCTAAGAAACATTTGGGGTCAGGTGGGATGGCATTATTTTAAAAAAAAAACTTCTTTGCACCAGTAAATCTGAAGCACCTTAAGACCAAATGATCCTCAGTTTAGAGTCAGGAGGAAACTTGCAAGGACATCTCTTTCAATACTATAATTTTATAGATGACAAAACTGAGGCCCAGAGAAGTAAGTGATTTGTCCAAGGTCATGCAGGGTGTAAGTAGCAGAGCTGGTATTCAAACTCAGGTTCTCTGATGGCATATCTAGTTTTCAGTCCTTTGCACCACACTACCTCTAGGAAAAGAGATTGTAGAAGATGGTGGTGATATTATAGGAATTTACCCTTCTTGAATATTCAGGACTACTCCAATGATTGTGACTTCTACCACTGGGGGTAATTTTGACACTAAAGGATTAGGCTCTTGGTAAAATGTGGTATAGTAGAATGTCAGAGCTGGAAGGAACCTTAGTGATCCTCTAGTTTAATGCTTTCTCTTAACAAATGAAGAAACTGAAGCAAAAAGAGGAAATCATTCTTTAAAAAAAAAGAAGGAAGGATTCTTTAAGGATTTCTAATTTTTTTTTTAAAAAGGTAGAATAATCCAATAAACAGAGTCTTGTTCACATAAGGACTAGATTCAATTTCCACTTCTGAAATTTACTAGCTGTATAATTATGAACAAATCCTGGAAACTGAGCCTCAGTTTCTTCAACTGTAAAATGAGGGAATGGGTGTCTGTAGTAGTTAGCCTTCAGGATTATTATGAAGATTAAAGGGGATAACATTTATAAAACCATAAAGTTTATTATTGTAACAAAATGAAACTAAAAGAAACAGAGCAAGTATGATAGATATGGATGTGAGAAATGATACATTTGGATGAATTGAGTATAGATGAAAAAAGCCATACATTTTTGCATGGTGCATTGAATTTAGTAGAGGGTAACGGTGGGAATGGGGAAATGTTTCAACATATTTTTACTCTAACATATTTGTTTGCCATAACAATTTGAAGCCAGCAAACTTGAATTTCCCATCAGAACTGCTCCTAAAACTTGATAGACTTTTGTTAGACTTTGAAAAATAAAATTTTTTATAAAACCAAGATTTTTACAAGCTCAAATCACTTGTGATTCCTCTAAGTGCAAAAAATAAGTGGACATATGGTTCAAATTCTCACTCATTTTTACTTTCTTTTACAAGCAAAATGTGTAAAGCTCCTTCAAGACCTTTTCTACAGTACATGAAAACAGAATAAAGAGTTCCGGATTTACACCTTTTTTTCCCCCTCCCCCTTTCCTGATGTGAAATTGACGTGAAATTTTATGAATTACACCACAATGACAGGTCAGGCATGGATTTGAATAAATTAATGAATAATTTCCACTGCACTCAGCAAATCAAGGAATGCTATGGACTGTGCCTTAATCCCACCTTTTTCCTTTTTTTTACTAATTAAATTCTGGGAATCAAACCTCCCTGCGATGCATAGCTAATGGAGGGGTTATGTTTCTATTCAACAGAAGCTGCTGGGTTACCTTTCTCCCTCATATTAATGAATAGTGAGCTTTATAAAGAATCACTACTCTTTTTCAAAGTCCTTTTTCCTAGTGAAGTTAATGCAGATGAGACACTGAGTGTGGGGGGGAACCCCCAAAAAACAAATCAACATCAACAACAACACTCCCCAACACATGTGGTTTATGCTTTGCTATAAAAGTTACTCAGCACCATTCACACCCTCACAAAAAAAGCAATTTTTCAGTAACTCAAAGGGCAGCAAGTACATGGAGAATTTACAATGAAACTATTACGGTTTTAAAAGAACAGCATTCCTGTGTTTTTTTCCACCTAGGAAGTGTTAAAGACTATGGATTTCAGCTGAGGGAGAATTAAGGCCTCCTATTTACACATTTCACTGTTCCTGTAAAGCTGAAGAAAAAAATGAACTCAATTGCAAAAAAAAAAAAAAAATGCAGTTAACAGAGGCAATGTCGTTTCCTTACCCTGGAAAAGTTTGCTTTCATCTTACTAGCTAGAGAACAATGAATGTTTGAGGTTCAAGAGAACAGCTAGTAGTAATGGTTGTATTTACCTGGTTAGTGCCTTGTCTGCTTCTTCCCTGGCCCCCCAACAATGAGTCTAATAATGGAATATTTCCCATTTTCATTCAATTCAATACAATGCAAATTTTTAATACCTGCTACCAATCCTAGTATCATGCTAGGCTATAGTCATACTAGCATCAGATGAAAAATGGTTCTTGTCCTCTGGGAGCTTACATTCCATTGGAGGGCAGCAAAATGACTATGCTGAAGATAAAGATGATAACTGACACTTTGTATACATTATCTCTGTAGGCAAACCCATAGTATATTTGGAACTGTCCCCTATATGTACATGGAGGGGCTATTCCCCACATGTAGGGGTATCCTGCAATGGCTTAACAGGAGGTAGAATAGACATCTGTAGTCTTCTTCCCTGATACTTCTCTGAGGGAAACTCTCATTCCTGCTAAGAAGGAAAATAAGATTGGAACACTAATGCATTATTGGTGGAGTTGTGAACTGATCCAACCATTCTGAAAAACAATTTGGAATTATGCCCAAAGGGCTATGGAGCTGTGCATACCCTTTGACCAAGCAATACCACTACTAGGTCTATATCCCAAAGAGATCACAAAATAAGGAAAAAAGAACATGCATGTAAAAAATATTTCTAGCTGTTCTCCTTGTGGTGGCAAAGAATTAGAAATTGAGGGGATGCCCATCAATTAAGGATTGGCTGAATAAGTTGTAATGGAATACTATTGTTTTATAAGAAATGATGAGCAGGCTGATCTAAGAGAAACCTGGAAATACTTAAGTGGACTGATAGTGAGTGGAGTGAGTAGAACCAGAACATTGTACATAGTAACCACAACATTGTGTGATGATCAGCTGTGATAGACTTAGCTATTTTCAGCAATACAATGATCCAAGACAATTCCAAAAGACTCATGATAGAAAATGTTCTCCACAGCCAGAAAAAGAACTGTGGAATCTGAATGCAGATTGAACTATACTTTAAAGAAAAAAACGAAATAGGAAGCTGGGGCCAGATGCCCCCACTCTGCTCCCTTCAAAGAGAGGGGGTGCTAGGTTAGAATTATGTCTCTCTGCTCCCTTAAATATTGTTAGTCTAAGGAATATGATCAGATTCAATCTAATTTCTTATAACTTTGTCATTATTGGGAGGAAAGAGGCACACTAAGTTTTATATCCAAGGCTTGACCCCTTTCCCATCAAATACCAGTTCCATTAGGAACACATACAAAATAGCAAAGAAAGTCACTGATCCAAACTGCAGCAAAACAGATATAAAGAAGGTGTACATGGGAGTGATATATACCAGACAATGGGGAATATATATCAGACAGAGTGAATGGGGCTCTCCCATTGAGAACAAGATAACTCAGCTTAACCAAGAGAAAGGGACTTAGATCACACCCAAGGGGAAAACTCCCCAAAGTCTCTAAAGTAGCAAGTTGGGGAAAGGCACATGTTGGAGACTTCCAGCTCCTCTCATGTCTCCCTAGTCTTTTCCTTTAGTAATTTGATGTGGGGTTAGCCTCTTCATTCCCTCTCAAAGCTGGACACCAGAAGTACTCAAAATGACTCCATGCTTGAAGAAAACTTGAATCTTAAAGAATCCCAAAGAGGACAGAAAAAGGCTAGAATTCTCCTGCTTTCAGTAATTCTGCACAGGGTGGGGAATTCATCTCCATCACTGAGGAGAGTCCCATAGCAGTGGACTTTGGGACAGGGCTTATATCTCATTGGATCCTCACCATAGTCTTATGAGGTAAGTACTATAAGCATGATTTTCCCCACTTAATGGAAGAAAAAACAAGGCTCAGAATAATTAAAAGTGACTTGCCTCATATCACATAACTAGTAAATGTGAGAGTCAGGGGCTTAATTGTGCATTGTAATGATCTGTGTTTTTGTTATCAACTAGACTATGTGTTTCAGTGAAATTTTCTTGATAGGTATGAATAAATTAACAAAATACTTTCCACCTCCTTTGAGGCCTGAGATTTTATTTTCTTTTTGGTGAGGCAATTGGGGTTAAGTGACTTGCCCAGGATCACACAGCTAGTAAGTGTCAAGGGTCTGAGGCCGGATTTGAACTCAGGTACTCCTGACTCCAGGGCCGGTGCTCTATCCACTGCACCACCTAGCTGCCCCTTGAGATTGTATTTTGTTTGTCATGATGCTAACACCTAAACTTGGATCTAGTATATATAAGGTACTTAACAATCTTTTTAGTTGAACCACTTATTAGAGGGACTATCTTAAGTCAGTTCAATGAGCAATCCAATTCCTACACACAAAGCATTATGTGAGATGCTATGAATATAAAGATGAAAACCAACATTGTCCTTGTCCTGGAAGAGCTTACAATCTAAAAAAGAGGAAACAGCATAAATGTAAATGAGAATGATAGGACAAAGAAGACATCTAGAGAACATGCTATAGGAAAATGTAAGGAGTGAGCTATCACTTTCAACTAGAGGAATAGAAGGCAAAAGAAATGGTATCATGTGGCATATAACATCAGGGAAAGGAAAGCCAAGTGGTTCGATATTCCCTTATTAGCTATTTTACTATGTGAATTTGGACATCTTTGGTGGCATCTGAGCTAAGGAAATAAGAGAGGAAAAGAGGGAAGCATGGAAACAAAAAAGAGAGGGAGGAAAACAGAAGAAAGGAAGGAAGGAAATAATAATGTTAACCAGCACTTATATAGTGTTCAAAAGTTTACAAAGGACTTTACAAATATCACCTCCTTTGATCCTCATGACAACTCTGATGAAGAAACTGAGGTCAACAAAAGTAGAGTCAATTGCTGACTTGCCTATGATTATCAACTAGTAAGTATCTGAGGTTGGATCTGAAAAGAAGAGAGGTGGGAGAAGGAAAGAGTAAAGGAGTGAGGAGGGAAGAAAAGAAGGGGAGAAGGGTAGGTGGAAGGAAGATAATAGGCAGAGATGTAGATAATGCATTTAATACACGGAAGAGTTAGAGGTACAATTTGCATGGGACATAGGATGAATGAATGGAAACGATAAGAAATAAATCTAGAAAGGAAGACAGAGAAACAGATAGTAGAGTCTTTAAACTTTGAGTAAAAGAGTGTCCTATTTCCCCCACTCCCCACCAGTGCCTCGCATAGGGTTCTTCATATTGTGGGCCCTTAGTTAATTATTTTTTTTAGTTGAATTGCTGCATAAAACAAAGGAAAAGAATTTTCAGCTACTGTAGATACTTTACTATCTGGGAATGTATCAGGTGGGGTCAGGAGAAGGGTAAAACAGAAAGAAAAGAAATAGGTGGGAAGGCTCAGTCATGAAAAGATCTTATCATGTCATCTCAAGAACACACACCAAATTATGAAACTTTCTAGGCCTAAAAAAACACAAGGGAAATTGATTCTATTTCCTGAAATACAAGTGAACCTTAGTTATATTGGGAAAGATATTTAATATTTTTTTATATTTACAGTTACAAGGTGTCTCATATATGTGACTCAATGCAGCTTAAATGGATTCTTTTTATAATGTGCCTAGAACAGAGATCACTAAAAACAGATTTTTCCCCTTCATGATTTGTCACAGAGAAAACTTACAATGTGTCATTAAGAAAACATACTTGAGACCTAGTTGTTGAAATCAACTGGTTTTCAGTTCAGTTTGGCTTTTGTTTATTTATTGTTGTCATTGCTTTTCTTCAAACCAGCCTGAAATCTGGGATCAGGTAGGGAAAAGTAAATGTTAAGATATTTTCTTTCGTATTAGTTGGTTTTCCACCTGGGTGATCTTGTTTCTCCCACATAAAATGAAGAGATCAGAAGAGATAACCTTTAAGGTCTCTTCTCGCATTAAATTAATGACCCTAAGATATCTTTGTCAAGAAAACCCCCAATGGGGTCACAAAGACTTGGACATGACTGAAAAACAACTGAAAAAAAGAAAGGTCTTCTATTTAGGCTTTTATTGCCATGGTTCTCAACTGATTTCAGCATGGCGTGATAGAAAGATGGTTACATTGAAGTCCAAAAGCCTGAGTTTGAATACTTGCAGACACTTACTAGCTAGGTGACCTTGAACAAAACTATCCCTTGACTAGCCTTCAATTTACTCTCCCCACAGCGTAGATATGATGATACTAGTACTTACCTACATCAAAGAGTAGGTAGTAGTAGCATGCAGATGACATATAGCGTGATAGAAATGTGAGCCATTATTGTTATTTTTATGATAATTTTGTCACTGCTGAACCGCATTTATAGAGGAAGATTCCTCACCCATTTGCACCCTATGCCAATGAAATCACTGGCCCAGTTCCTATCTTCTATTCCTCTTGTCACTAAATCACTAATATGTTCTTTTTCCTAAAGATACAGACATAAAAATATAAGTTGAAAGATTGCTCTTTCCCCAGACCCCCTCTAAAAGAATGATATTGTTTCCTTACTGAAAATCAGATTAAACAGGGTAATGATAACTGGAAGGTGCTGAGGGAAATCAGTTTTGTAGGGGTAGGCAATATACAGGACAGCTAGGTGGTGCCATAGCATATAGAGGTGCCAGGCCTGGCATCAGGAAGACTTCCTGAGTTCAAATCTGATCTCCAACACTTACTAGCTTTGTGACCCTGGGCAAGTCACTTAACCCTATTTACTTCAGTTTCCTTATCTGTAAAATGAGCTGCAGAAGGAAATGGCAAATCACTCCATCATCTTTGCCAAGAAAACCCCAAATAGGGTCATGAAGAGTCAGACACAACTGACACAAGTGGTGATATTCCATCACCCAGTCTCTCCTCTCTTCTGATAAGAAGCAAATCAGGACCTGGCTAGCCATATGTATATTTATAAATATATTTGCTAATGTAAAGGTCACACAGCTCACTGCTCAGAGAAATTAGGCACATTTGCAACCATCCCTAGAAGAATTTGGTTTCATGAAAAAAAGAAATTTTGACAATGTATGACAAATCCAACCCTGCCCCCATATGCTTTGTGTTATTTTCAGGGAAATGACACCCAGTTGCCTTCACATCCACAAGTGGGGGGGTGGGAACATAATAATATAAGGAGAAAAAGGGTGGAGTAGGATAAGTTCCATCTTCTTACAAACTCAAAAGATGTAAATGTCTTCTCCAAATGACAGGTTTGGGGGCCTTGAACAAAAGGATATAGCTTCAGCTTGTTCAGTACAGCATCATACACAATGGGATGAGAAAATGGAGACTTTCTCTAAATATTAAGGGAAGTAGCAAGAGACAGGGGATGAAGTACATGTGTGAGTAAAGAGAAGATCCTTCCCTGGCTGATCCCAAATGCCACAGAATAGTGTTCTATTCATTCTGCTGGTCAGACTCCCAAGCTACCTGGGGGAAAAAAGGCATTAGTTCCAGAGTAAGAGACCTCAAATTCAAGTCCTAGCTCTGATATTTATTACCTCTGTGACATTGGGCACATAATTTAACTTCTCTATCAACTATAGAGAACTCTATAAACTATCTATATAAATGATCCATATAAACTATCAACTATAAAAATAGAAAATTGGACTATATGACTTCTGTAATCCCTTTTTGCTCTGGTTCTATGATCCTGTGGTCTTTTCTTTATCTGGAATTGAAAGTACTTAAATTGCTTTTACAATAGGAGCCAGTTTCCCTTCCTCTGACACATACTGATCAAGTCACTTAATCTCAATCTGTCCTTCAATGAACATTTTGTTAAGCACTAAATCCTGGGCATATAAAGAAAGACAAAATTAACTACTGCCCTCACCAAGATTATGATCTAATGGGAAAGACAACATACAAATAACTAGATACATAAAAAATGTATACAGAGAAGATAGAAGGCACAGTGAAAAAGGAAAGCATTGGCAACTGGGAGAAACAAAAAAATAAAGAACCTTCCAGCAGAAAATGGAATTGAAGGAAGCTGAGGAAAAAAAGAGGCAGAAGTGAGGGGAAAGAGTATTCCAGATATTGAGGACAGCCAATGCCAAGGCATCAATGGGCAATGGAACAAAGTGTTTAAGGAACTTCAAGTGGACCAATGTTGCTGAAATGTAGAGTAAGTACACAGAGGAGAATAACATGCAAGAGTCCTGGAAAAATAGGAATTGTAGTCATAGACTAGGATGGTAAAGCCAGCTCCCTACACCAGTGAAATCACAGGTTCTGGGAGGGGATGTGTTTTCTATAACCCCAACTGTGGGCAAGCCTTCCAAATTAATTTGGAAAGCATGACTTAATGAGTTTCCCATCCTCAGAAGTCTTCATAAGAAGACTAGATGATTAATAATATGAGTAAAGCTGTTGAAGAGATTCATGCTTCAGGTAGGATTTGAACTAAATGGTACCTTCCAATGACAGGTTCTTTGTTATTATTCAGTTGTTTCAGATGTGCCTGACTCTTTATAACCTGATTTGGGGTTTTCTTGGCAAAGATACTGGAGTGGTTTGCCATTTCCTTCTCCAGGTCATTTTATAGATGAGGAAATGGGGGCAAACAGTATTAAGTGACTTGCCCATGGTCACACAGCTATTAAGTATCTGAGGCCAGTTTTGAACTTCAGTGAAAAGAGTCTTTTTGACTCCAGGTCCAGCACTCTATCTAGTATGCTAACTCAGTATTCCAATGCACAAGGCTAGGCTGAGAGCAGACCTGAGTTTGAGTCTGGGTTCTGACATTTATGGATGGTATGACCCCCAGATAAGTCACTTATCTTCCCTGGGACCAGTATTCCTCATTTGTAAATCAAGACTAATGACACATACACTACTGAGAGTTGAACTGAATGGCCTCTGAGGTAATTTCCAACTCTGAGATTCTGTGATACCTTAACAGGGTGATTGTGAGTAAAGCTCTTCATTAGTCCCCCTCTTCCCAAAGGGCTTCCCTCCCCTTCACTCATTCCCTACCCCTTTCCTCAAGGCAGATAGAACACTGCGGTCTTCTTTGTGGAAGACCTGACATTTGCAGACATGTGAGTGATACCTTCATGGGAAAACATGTTTCTGACCAGAGGAAAGGTTTAAAAATGTTTTGAGAGAAATTGTCTCATCAACCAGCTGAGCTTTCCATTCCCATTTAGCCCTCAAATCAGAATAACCATGACAGATGGTTCTTGTTATTAAAAAAAAAAAATCCTTAGCTAAATTTTCAGATAACTCAGCCTTCTGTCATGCTCTCCTACTCTGGGCTTTATGTGGTTTGTTTAGCAAGCTCCAAAACTGCATGCTGCTACTTGGTGATCACCCTTAACTTGTTATCCCAAAATTCTAAGGCACTTTCTATCGTTCACTCAAAATTCAAAGAAGGAAGAGGTGTCATCAGCCGCGATGACAACGGCCATTGCTGCAAATGACTGCCCCATTTAGGAACAATAGCAATATTTATAACATCGGGGCTTCTCTGAGAGCCCTTATCTGGACAAGTTGTGCTCTCTCTTTGAAGCAAAATAAACTTGTAGATTTGTTGCTGTGATGAGAACCCTAGCAGACACAGAAGAGGATTCCAGTGTAATCTGTTTCCCATTCTTATTAAATGACTAATGAGAGGGCTCAGTAAGAAATTAAAGGCTTAGACTGAATTACTCTGGACACAATATAGCACCCACTGCAGCATCAGATCCCTTGCCCTGGCCCAGTGTGTCTGTGAGGGATGTGAGCTGTGTTGTAGATTTTCAATAACAAATCTGTCACTCAGATTTTAATTAGATCGCTAAAAGCGGCAACATCAATAATGGTAGGATGACGGTTTAGTTCAAAGATCATGGAGATGTTACTATGCTTTAATAGTCCTTTTACAGAAGTACCTGTTTTAGAAGTTTTTGAGGCATTTATCTCCTCAGCTTTTCTCTGAAAAGGGGAGGGCACCTATCCTTGAATTGAGCCCAGACCTCAAGCAGCCATTGTTATTTCTGCACCAAGATGTAACAACCCGTTGGGAAGTGGGTTGTGAAATTGTGGGGGGGGGGTTTGGGGGGGTGGAAGGAGTAGAATCTAATCTCTCACAATACAGCAATGAAGTGCCATTCATTTTTCTTAAAAGGGGTAAAATTGTAAAGTTTCATGACAGCAAAAGGCTGATTCACCTGGCTGAGTGCATCGACCCTTGGTCTAAATGTCAGGGAAAAGAGGGGGTTTCTTAAGAATAAAGGAACTGACCAGACCTGCAGGGTCCTCATGAAAAGCTCATGGGAGAGAAGAAAAGGGAACCATGCCTTGGAAAAAGGTGAAATTCCCCTGGAAGAAGTTCAAGGGCCTCGGTCTGTTGTATGAAGAAAAAAACAAACGCTACCACAATGTGAAAAACACTCCTAAAAGCCTAGAGCATGGATAGCCAATGTTTCAAAGATGATGGATGGAACAAGTCCATATCCACCTGCTCCTGGGCCAGGTAAATGAAACAGAGGTTTACTTGGAAGCACAAAGGGACTTGTTAACATGGGGCACTACAATAATTCTCTCATTCAAACCTGCAACTTTCTTTTTCATATCTTTCAAATTTACCTCTTCTCCATCAGCCTAGCCCTGTTTATTTCCCCTCTCAACTAGATTATAATTAGCAAATGATATAATATTTATAGTTACTTATGAATATTGTTGCTTATATCAGTTAATGCCATTATATTGTTATATGGTATAATATTATAATTGGCATCATCAATTACAATGATAGTTTTAATTTCGACAGCACTACACAGTTTACAAAGGAAACCCTGTCTTCACAACAATTGAGTGAGGTATTACAAAAGTTTTATAGATTTTATAAATGAGGGAAATTGAGTTTCAGAGAAGTGATTTGTCCAAAATTACAAGGTTAACTAGGTGTCAGTGCTTGAAAATTCTGATCCAGATTTCCCACTCTCTAAGTTCACAACCACTCTTGCTTCAGCACACCACCATTCATTATAATCTCTTCAATACAATTATTCATAACCTCTATCTCTTGTATCCTTTACTGATACAGCTTTACCACCATGATCCAGGTTAGTACCAAAATTGTGTTTTCTGCTAATAATATGCAAGTCCATGCCTGACAGTGACTTCTTACAATGTAATTTGAAACAAGACCTAGATCCACACTTTACATGTCAAAAACTCAATCAACACCAGAATTTCTCGGCAACTGACTTTCTCTTCCCACATCTACTCTTTTGTTTTTGTTTTTGTTTTTTATTTTGGTGAGGCAATTGGGGTTAAGTGACTTGCCCAGGGTCACACAGCTAGTAAGTGTTAAGTGTCTGAGGCTGGATTTGAACTCAGGTCCTCCTGAATCCAGGGCCGGTGCTTTATCCACTGTGCCACCTAGCTGCCCCCCACATCTACTCTTAATGGCTTGCCTTGTCAACTCAATCCTCCCAAAATACATCTTCAGTTGAGAATGCCTTATCTACCTCCAGATGAATCTATTCCCCTTTCCATTATTCAAACAGTATATGATATCCCACCTAATTCTCTCATTTCCTTCTTTAATTTGTGTATTCTGTTCTGACTTAGTAAAAGTAGTTTCTTTTTATTGTTCCATATCCTAAATATTTAATTTCTCCATCCATGAATATTATCTCTCATAGCCTCTAACCTTCAAGATAGCAAGGGTTAGGTTAGCTTAACTCAATTTATATGGCACCTAACACAGGATTACATGCAACTAATGGGACAAATGTTTGATAATGTATTATTTTATTTGTTTTGTATTTTTAAAATATTTTAAAATGAGATGAATGCTATAAAAATCCCCATTCCTGGCCTTGCTTTTGGTTGACATCAGATCATTGTCTAGCTCTAACTTCTGCATCTTTCTTCTTCCCGATTCTCCATTTCCAGCTGCCAGCAAGTTTGATAATTAAATGGAAAAGTGGGGACATTTTGGCATTTTGATAAGCACTGTATATTTACAACATGATCTCTCTCATTCAAGGAGGACGCTAGTTTTATATTGAACTACTGAAGCAAAACAGTCATGTTTGAAAAATAGGATGGCCTGACGGGAGAAACTGTGAAAATACCCTAGGTCTGTAAGGTGACAGACACTTCATTCCCCCAAATTCCTCCTTCCCTTTCCCAAAATATCCAGTTCTCAATTCAGTTCCACTCATTTGAACCAAAGACCTCCTATGTGCTCAGCACTCTAGTGGAACCTTTGAGACAGATTCTATATTAAGGAAAACAAAAAATTGTAAGGTCCTTTTTGCCCCAACCAGATTTTTCCAGTAACTAAAACTTCTCAAAGCTGGACATGACTGAAAATTGAGATAACCCCTTATGGTTATCAAATTATTCAGTTGTATAGCTTTGTGAAAAATATCCTTAGGACTCAAAAATGTTAATATGCTTTCCCTAGATTATTACCTCACAACCCTAGAGGGGTTTGGGTCCTGGGAGAATTGGACTCATTCAAATTGTCTTTTTTTTTTTTTCAGAAAACTGCACAAAGTTACACATTTGAAAATTTAAAATACCTTTGGAGAAGCCAGAATGGACAATGAATGGGGTTAAGATATGAAAGATGGTCTGTATGATGAAACTACTTAGGAATACAAGGTCCCACAATTAATGAATGTTAGAAGTGGATTATGAATGTAAGTCTTGTGGTCTCTAAGCCCATTATTCTATATACTAGCCATACTGCCTAGGTTTATGGGTTTAAACCTGAAAGTACTACGTACTACTATTATTGGCTTTTGATATTTCAAAACCTTGAACAAACTAGGAACAAAATCCTAAAATGAGGGGATTGGATTAGGTGATTGCTAAGGTCTCTTCTAGCTCTGAAGAGAATCCTGATTTCACCCATCTTTAAAATGGCACAATCAGAACACCCTGGAGTAATCCAACTTGAAGTAAACCCAATAAAAACCAGTGAAAAGGGGCAGCTAGGTGGCACAGTGGATAGAGTACCGGCCCTGGATTTGGGAGGACCTGAGTTCAAATCCGGCCTTGGACACTTGACACTTACTAGCTGTGTGACCCTGGGCAAGTCACTTAACCCCAACTGCCTCACCAAAAAAACCAAAACAAAACAGTGAAAAGTCCAAATCCTCAGTATTTATAGTTTGATACAAGGCCACAAGCCACAATATACCTAGCAACATGACTGCCTCGGCAGGGAAGAGGCCTCATTGAATCATGGCTACCAACATCCTTCTTTTCCTATCTTCATGCTCAGAGTGTTGAAAGGCATTGATCAGTGTGTCCATGGGTCATAAATGTTGAATGAATTTCTTCTATGTTGGTATCCTTCACTAGATTCAGAAAGGAGACTAAGATTCAAATTTGTATTAATGAGTTTTGCTTTTCTGGGGAAAGGACCCTGATGCTTAGAGCATTCAAAGCATCATGGAGTAACCAGGAACCAAGACAGGTGACATGGCATGTCTGTCACATGATGTGTTGTGTTCATCAACACATTAAGACTAGTTTGGATAGATTTTCATTGCTCTAAATTTGTTCTTTCCATTAAGCTTTGACTTCAGGATGCCAGTTTCTTAAAACATACAGGTTTAAGTGGCTTTCTCTTTAAAATCCTTATACTTACTCTATGTGTCTTGATTGGAAAAGAGGGAGGTATTTAAAAGTATCACCTTTGATTCAATTTGACCTTAGGATTCAGGATCAAAGTCTTAGTCTCCATTCTCCTTGATGCACACAGAGAATTTTGAATTTATTGAGTCCAAGTGACACTTTGATAATTTTGAGAAAAGTTTCCACTAGATGAAGTAGTGTTTAAGTGGTGTTTTTAGTGGATACATATAACAATGTCATGCATACACTTCAAATTATCAATACATTCCTTCTTTGACTTGAATGCCATACTACCTTCTGTTCAAGAGTGATAAAGATAGATTCAAGGCTAGGCTGGCCCACTTAGTTCCAAATTTGCTCCTTTTCACATTACGTGAATGGTCCAGAGGTATCTGAAAAGCCACAGCCTAATTAAAAATAAAATAAAGTTTTATGATGTCCCACTACCACACACATAAAATCCTTTCCCATGGAAATGTCTTTCCATCAAAATGAGGTTGTGTTACTTTGTTGTTGTTGCTTTAAACAGATCTTCCTTTTTCGTCTCCATTACAGAAGCAGTGCTGCCTCAGGGTGAATAGTTTGGGATCCAGATAGAGCAGGATGTCCAATAGCTGACACCCTGAATTTGACATTTTTGGCATGAAATCACTTAGTGCAAACAGAATCCTACTAAAGATAGGAAGGGACATTCAGTCTATCTCCCTACTACAGTATGGGTGAGTAGTAGTATTGGACTGTGCTCTACAACCCAGCCTCCAAATTCTTACATCTTGGGACACTTGTTCTATATTGCCAGGTTGGCAAATTATTGGGTGATAAATTTAGAAAAAGAAGGATATTTCAATGACATTACATCCATTATGTCACAGATGAAGAAACAGGGCCATAGAGTTTAAGGGACTTGCCTAAGATTGCATAAATAGTAAGCTTCTGAGGTGGGATTTGAACCCAATTTTTCATGATTCAAAATACTATGCCCTATTCACTACTCCAAGTTGACTCTCTGGTGCCATTTGGGATAGGCTAGTTACGAGCTCTGAACCATTCTAGGATTTCCTAGTTAAGCATGAACCCCCTGAGACTCCACTGTTAAGAATTAAAGTCATTGGAAAACCTCCTTACCATATTTACTTCTGAAAAATTTAATGTGATTTGTTTTCTTTTTAAGTTCTTAATTTAAAAAAAAGAAAATGGACAAAATTACATCTATTTAAGATGTCAGCTGGAGTAAACACAGGAGAATTAAAAGGAGAATGTGTCTTCCCTTGGAGAGACGTCTGGTAACACAATCTTTGGCTTACACACCCAGAATTTTGGACAAATTTCGCTAGACTCCTGCCCTGGAGGTTTATTTGCTTTGGAAATGTCAACTTCACCACACACCTGGACTTGAAATTGTCCAAGATCCCTGCCACATAAGGACTCCAATCTTTTCTAAGAGTTTTGGGTAGAAATCTGTCCTTTTGGGAAGGCCTGGAAACCAATTATTGCCTCTGTATACATCCAAGGGATTTCATTTATTGTCTTCCAGTTGCAAATTCCATATTAAACCTGCTCTCCTCATTGACTGTTGTCAATTTGTATCAACACTGATATGAATAAATAAGAGAAATACTATAAAAGGGATCTAGTTTACTGTATTTTTCAAAGGGCTACTTTACTCAACCAACCAGTATTACCACTAAGCACCTCCTAGGAACAAGGAAGGCACTTATAATTTAGAGATCATTTTTTTGTTTTCAGTTGTATCAGTCCTGTTTGACTCTTTGTGACCCCATTTGGAGTTTTCTTGGCAAAGGTACTGGAGTGGTTTGCCATTTCCTTCTCTACCTCATTTTACAGACGAGGAAACTAAAGCAAACAGGATTAAGTGATTTGCCCAGGGTCACACAGCTAGTAAGTGTCTGAAGCTGGATTTGAACTCAGGTCTTACCAACTCAAGGCTCAGTACTCTATCCACCTCATTCCCTATCTGCCCCTGAAGGGACCTTGGAGACCATCTAGTCTTAAGCCCTCAAAGACCTTTTCTCCTAATCACAGAGATACAAGATGTTAGATTTAGAGTTGGAAAGCCCTTAAAGATCATTGAGACCTAGCCCCTTAAAGGGTGAAAGCATTTGCTCAAAATCACTGATACTTTTGAGCAAAAACAGAATTCAAATTCAGAACCTTCCCAACCCAAAAATCTATCAATAGGCCACAAGCCTTCTTCTTGCTTTTGAGGCAGAAAAGCCTGTGACCTTTCCTAACCAGCTTCCTGGGATTATCCTGCCCTTGACCAGATCTACCAATAGCTCCCTTGCTCCCAAACCAACTTTTTAGAAATTTTTAAATCTTATTTTTAATTTTATTTTTAAAATTTATCTACTTACTTATTTATTTATTTCCCTATTACATGTAAAAAAATTTTTTCATATTGATTTTTTATAACTTTGTGCTCCAAATTTTCTTCTTCCCTCCCACCTCACCCCTCCCTAAGAAATCAAGCAATTCAATAAAAGTTATAATGTGCAGTCATGCAGAACATCTTCACATTAGTCAGGTTGTGAAAGAAAACAGACAAAATAACTTTAGAAAGAGGAACTAACAAAAAAATTATACTTCAATCTATATTCAGATACCATCAGTTCTTTCTCTGTAGATGGTTTTCATTTTTCATACATCCTGCTCATCATTTCTTTCACAATTACTTTTGCTAACTGTATTACCCTATTCCCTCCCCTTGATATTTACTCTATTTTCTATCTTCTTTCACCCTATCCCTCCTCAAAAGTGTTTTGCTTTTTACTGCCCCCTCCTCTAATCTGCCCTCCTTTCCTTGATCTCTCCTCCCTTATCCCCTTCCCCTCCCACTTTCCCTTAGGGCAAGATATATTACTATACCCACTTGAGTGTGTATGTTATTCCCTCTTTGAGCCAGTTCTGATGGGAGTAAGGCTTCCTCACTTTCCTGTTCCTTCTCCATCTTCCCCTATGCTCCATAAGCTTTTTCTTGTTTCTTTTATGTGAGCTACTTTTCCCCAGTCCCCATCTCCCTTTTTCTTCCAGTGCATTACTCTTACCCCTTAGCTTTATTTTAAAGATGTCATCATGGGCACTGGAATCAGAAACAATTCCAGGCGGCTGTGAAAACAGAGCCAGATCACAGAGGTAGACACAGCACAAGGAAGGCAGCAGTGCAAAGGACTGAGGGACCACTGCGACCATGAGTCTCTTAAACAATCCCAAGAGCAAGATGACCCCTGAAGAACTACAGAAGCAGAAAGAGGAGGAATTCAATACCGGGCCCCTATTGGTACTCACACAGTCAGTGAAGAACAACACTCAGGTTCTTATCAACTGCTGCAACAACAAGAAGTTGCTGGGCTGAGTGAAGGCCTTTGACAGGTTTTGCAATATGGTCTTGGAGAATGTGAAGGAGATGTGGACTGAGGTACCCAAGAGCAGCAAAGGTAAGAAGAAGTCAAAGCCAGTGAACAGAGATCATTGCATTTCCAAGATGTTCCTGAGGGAGAATTCAGTCATCATGGTCCTCAGGAACCCACTCATTGCTGGCAAATAGTGCAGCCAGAGACTCCCTCTCCTGCCCAACACTTGACTCAGCCCAAAGGAGTACCCCAGGTTCCATTCAGTTTTCCTTTTGTGAAGAAAGCCTTGCTGTTTTTTAAAAAAATAAAACAATAAATAAATAAAGATGCCATCATGGGTCAGCTAGGTAACACAGTGGACAAAGTGCCAGCCCTGGACCCAGGAGTCCCTGAGCCCAAATCTGGCCCCAGACATAAGCCACCCCACCCTGCCTGCCCCACAAAAAAACAAGGATGAACAAAAAATAAATGCTTTACAGATGTCATCCCTTCATATTCAATTCACACATGTGCCCTCTGTCTAAGTATATTCCTTTCAGCTGCCCTAAAACTGAGAGAGTTTTTATGAGTTAGAAGTATCAACTTTGAAGTCAGTGTGCTATAGTGGAGAGAACATAGGATTGGGAGTCAGGAAACCTGGATTCAAATCCTACTCTTACCACTTACTATGTAGAAGATTATGGTGAAGTCATTTTCCCTTTCTTGGCCTCAATTTCTCCAGCTGTAAGGTAGGGCATTGGACTAGTTATCTTCTAAATCTTTCAAACTATATTTCTCTTTCCTCCCTTAGTGCAGAAAGGACCTTAACCTTAACCTAGGAAAAGGTAATATGGAATAAGGGGAAAAGTTTTCACTTTGGATTCAAGGAACCATGGTTCACCAACCTGTCTCTATCATTTAGCACCTGTGTGGCTTGGGAAAGTCACTTGGACTCCATAGACCCCAGCTTCTTCATCTGTAAAATGAGGGAGGGCAGATTAAATGGCTTCTAAGATTCCTTCTAGCTTTAAATCTGAGACACTATAATCCAAATATTCCCCTTTGCTCTAAGGCCCCTTGGTTGTGTAGAAGAACATTTTGGGGCAGGTAAGTATCAGAGGTACAATGAGATATAATGCTAGACTGGAATTATGTTAAATTTAATATATGCTTTAAAAAAAACCAAGATATGCATAATGGAGATTCATAGTTGTATATAAAATCCTCCTTTTCTATTTTTCATATATAGAAATATTAATATCTGTGATTTATTTGTCCAGTTCATTATAAAGAAGGAAAAAAAAGCTTAAAAATCTATCTTTAGAAATTTCTTCATGCTAGAGATAAGGAAAATTTAAAATTAAAAAAAAAAAACATTTTTTGCTTGCCTAAAAAAATAGAATGTGGGGGCGGCTAGGTGATACAGTGGATAAAGCACCGGCCCTGGATTCAGGAGTACCTGAGTTCAAATCTGGCCTCAGATACTTGATACTTACTAGCTGTGTGACCCTGGGCAAGTCACTTAACCCCACATTGCCCTGAAAAAAAAAAAAAAAAAAGAATGCTAGACCTGGAGCCACACACCTGAATTCAAATTTTTCCTCTGACACTGCCAAAGACAATGGGCAAGAAAACTAAACTCTCTGAGACTCAGGCAATCCTTTAAGATGATAAGTTATAGACAGAGAGAGTTCTCATACCAATAAAATCATATGGCCTTTGAACACTAGAGAAAATCAAATGGCTGTGTTTGTTAATGGAATCTAGTTGTATCTAACTAGGACTGGAACCTTCTTCAGCCAGTGTCCTCCAGCTCTTCTAGGAATAATTAGCACTATTATCACAACTCCCTTTCTGGGGTTAATTTTGGTTTCATATTTTTGCTTTTATTATGATACATTTCTACTTGTGAATAAGGTAGTCCTGTAGACAGATGAGGTAAACCTATTCACTTGCACTCATTTTTACACGTGCATTTTTCTGGCATCGGGTGTCCAACCCCTTTGAATTAGGTCTGACACATTAATATTCACAAACCATCCTCATAATCTACCCTTGGAAATGTGTACTAAGTCTCTCAAAAATGTCTATTGACACCATCATTCAAAAACGCAAATTAGATGACAGAATCCAGTTCCTCAAGCAGACACCAGAATTATTTCCCAAGGCCTAGAGAAACACAAATGATACCAGTTGGCCAGAAAAGCCCCCGGCTGAGCTCCAGGGAGTGAGAATTCCTTTTCTCCTCTGGCTTATTTAGTGTGTTAAATCACTGGAGCTTTGTGTGTATGGTCAGGTGGAAACCTGGCATTCCCAGTTAGGCTGAAGTGTGAGTGTAATCTGCATAAAGGAGACCACAACATGTTTGGCCCCAACTTCCCCATTGCCTAAAACAAGGATATAATTCTTCCAGAAAGCAAACTGTGTTAAGAGATGCTACTTGACAAGCTGACATAAAAGAGACTATAAATATGCCGTCAGTTCCTGACACAGAAAACTCTTCCCAGGAAGGGATCGGTGGGTTTTCACTGATGCTGAGAAAAGATACTACTTCTAGTTAGATTAGGGCCAGCTTTATTAGAGTGAGTCTTTCAGTGATGGTCTTTCCAGACAATGGTGGTGCAATGATGGTGTATTTCTTTTATACTACCACCCTACTCCTCAGTGCTCCAACCACATAGAATAATAGGCTCTAAACTTCCACTAATACTCTGAAGGTAGAGAAAATTCTCTCAGAGTATTTTGAGCAAATTTTGAGATAGAAATGTAATGTTCCCTTATTCTCACTTCTTGGCCACTTCCCAGGTGTGGAAGCCTAATCAAATCAGTGCATGCCAATCAACCCTCCTATAGCTCCAGGCACCATCCCTGGAACTTCCTAGACAAAGAGTTCTTTGACCACTACTATGCCAACTTTACTGTCTTCTGCTATGAGAATGTGAGCCCTTCCTTTTAGAACAACTACTTGTTTTGGCTTTGTATCTCCAGAACTTAGCACAGTGTTAGGCTCATTGTTGTTGATCAGTTATATCCAACTCTTCATGATCTCATTTGAGATTTTCTTGATAAAAATACTTCGGTGTTTTGCCATTTCCTTCTCTAGCTCATTTTACAGATGAGGGAACTGAGACAAACAGGGTTAAGTGACCTGCGCAGCATTGCAGCATTACACAGTTAGTAAGGCTAGATTTGTACCCACAAAGATGAGTATTCCTGAGCTCTATCCATTGTGCCATCTTGCTGGCACATAGTAACTCTTTAATAAAAGCTTGGTTGACTGATAGTAATGTTTTCTTTAACACTAGGTTTACCATCAAAGGTACTTGTTATGGTGCTGGGGGTTCAAAGACAACATGAAAACTAGGCCCTGCCCCTAGGAGCTTACATCTTACTGGAAGGAGATAACAAATAAAGAGATAAATATATACAGAGTATTTTAAGGAAGAGGGTGTTTGAACAACCAAGGGTATCAAGAAAGACCTCTTGTTGGAGATGGTGCATAGGCCTCTGACATTTAAGAGGGAGAGAAAAAATGGAAAGACCCTCAGGGAACAGCATTAGCATTAACTACATAAGAGAGTACTGAAATTTGTCATCAAAAAGAGGAGGATGTCTGTTGATGGCTGGGAGAGACTACCTAGCATATAGCTATCAGGAAAAAGCATTGGATATGAGCAGATCAGATATTGATAGAATAGGTTCTCAAAGAGTTGTAGTTTCAAATCAAAGGACTGAGAATACAAGAGAGGCAACCAAAATTTCAGGATAGGAAGGGTACATGAAGTATCTCTTCTGGTCTTAGTTCTCATTTAATTCACAATCTAACTGCAAAAAGAAGACAAACAAAATTGGCATCAAAAGCACATTAAAATCAATTAATAGCAGCATTATTCATGCTAATTATATATTAGCATTAGTAGTAGATGCTGAAATATTGATTCAAAGAATAAAAGGGTAAATGAATAAACTGAATTGGTAAAAGCAAATTAAGAAGAAAGAACTAGAGAGGTTTGCAGTCCAGATTTATTTTAGTCAAAAATTTATCTGGATTGATGCTTTTTTGAAAGAGAAATTTGCATACTTTTAAAGAACTGAAATTGGGTTTTGATAAGCAAGCTATTGTTCCATTATTAATTTTGAAATCTTTCCCATCTCAAAATAATTCCAAGAAATTTGCATAAACCTATACTCTTACTCATGTCTGATTTGCAATCCAAAATAAACTTCTTTCATTATCTTGAACCTTCCACTTGGGAGAGGAGGGGTGGAAGTCATACCAATTTAATAATTTGTGCTTGTTCATTTACAGTCCTTTAGGAAATAAATTCTCTATGGTCAGAGTCTGTATATTGTCAATGCTAAGTATCTAATGGGTGTTTCAATTTGTACTTTTCTCCTTTAACCAATAAGCATTTAATGGGTATTAGTAGTGGCTAACACTATGGGTGTTAGTAACTATGGATGATATTTACAAAGAGTTTACAATGCACTCAGGTAGACAAAAACTAACATATTAGAAATCCTAAGAGAGAAAGTAAGAAAAAAAACTCTATGCTACTGATTAATTTTCTTTACAGGGGACTATGACCAAAGCTGAGCCTTGAAGGATGAATATCTAGATCAAAGAATGAGAGGGAGGAAGACATTCTAACTGGGCAACAGACTGTTATTAAAAGAATGGGGTCAGGGGCAGCTAGGTGGTGCTGTGGATAGAGCACCGGCCCTGGAGTCAGGAGGACCTGAGTTCAAATCCAGCATCAGACACTTAACACTTACTAGCTGTGTGACCCTAGGCAAGTCACTTAACCCCAACTGCCTCACCAAAAAAAAAAAAAAAAAAAAAACGAATGGGGTCAAGGATGAAAATGTAATTGGGGCAAACAGTGAGGATTGCTTGAGGACAGTGGCAAATCAAGTTGGATAAAATAGCTGACTAGGATTTAGAGTGAGAAGGCACCTTAAGATTATCCAGTGCAATCCCATCATTTATAGATGAGAAAACTGAGAGCTCAAGAGTTTAAATGATTTGTCCAAACTCACACACATACTAAGTTGTGGGCAAGATTTCAGGTTGAGTCACCAAGATTCCATGTAAAGCATTATTACATATGCCAAATGAAACTGTATTTGAGTATATTTGTACTCATTACAAGACCTAAGCAAATCAGTTAATAAACTATTCCTCCTCCCAATGAGCCTAGAATTATATTATAAAGTACTATAATACCATCATAAAGAGTAAAAGTTCCATTCACATACTACTTTAAAAATATCAAAGGAAAAACTGAAAGTAGAGTCATAATGATGACATTCAGACTGTCAGGGAGGATGCCCAAAACATCTTGGATTTCCTCCATGTGGAGACCAATGTAGATCAATCAATTCCCTGCATGCTAGGAATGGGTCTTCATGAGTTGCTGTGGCTCCAACATGTTCAATACCTGGAAGCCAACCTTCTAATGCAGAGCATCTCCCAATTTAGCTAGTCTGGTTATTAAGTCACCTGAAACTTGACAGGACCTGTCAGATTTAGTCTTCTCCTGACCTAGGCTTCAAGAACCCATGGTGATTGCCAAATACTGTGAGGTATTCAAAGAAGACTTTAGCAGAGGAAGGGGGTAGGATTGGGGTGGAAAAGTCTATAGGGTGAGTAAGACCTGATTTAGAAACCTTCCTTTGAGTTTCACTAGCTGCATAACTCTGGGTTAAGTCCCTTATTCTCTCAGCCTCAGTTTCCCCATATGTAAAATGGGAATAATATCACCTGCTTCACAGGGTTGTGGTGAAGACCAAGTGACATAATATATGCAAATGATTTTCAAATCATAAAGGGCTATATAAATTGTTATTATTGTTGTACTATCACATTGCTAAATCTTGGATCTTTTTGGACTGGGTATATTTCATTGCTATAGGTAACTCCTAATGAGAAAATGCCCTTTGCCATTGTAGAAAACTATCTCCTTTTGAACTTGCAATCTTAGAAAATAGCC
This sequence comes from Dromiciops gliroides, assembly GCF_019393635.1. Lineage (NCBI taxonomy): Eukaryota > Metazoa > Chordata > Mammalia > Microbiotheria > Microbiotheriidae > Dromiciops > Dromiciops gliroides. Next base: position 639,558,122 of record NC_057861.1, read on the forward strand.
CAGATCATTAAAAGGTTAAGTTACTTGGGGCAGCTAGGTGGTGCAGTGGACAGAGCAGTGGCCCTTGAGTCAGGAGGACCTGAGTTCAAATCCAGCCTCAGACACTTGACACTAGCTGTGTGACCCTGGGAAAGTCACTTAACCCCAATTGCTTCACAAAATAAAGGTTAAGTTCCTGAGTCAGGGTCACCTAGCCAATGTGCAGTGGAGATGGGGCTTGAACACTGGTACTGCTGACTCTAAGGCTAGCTCTCCATCCACTGCTTCACAGCTGCCTCCCAAAGGATTACTAAAGAACTTTTAACAAAATGCTAACTAAAACAACATCCAGTGTAGCAGAGAACCTCTTGGGACAGAGAGAGAGGTAGATGAATGTTGGTTAAGGTTAGGAGATTTCAAAGGCTATAGGATCACAAATTTTAGAATTGAAAAGTACCTAAGAAACCGTCAACTCCAGCCACTTTGTTTTACAGATAAAGAAACTGTGGCACAGAGAGGGCAAATGACTTGCCCAGGATCACCTACCTATTAAGGGACTGGACATTTGAACCCAGGTCTTCCTGATTCCAAGTCCAGAAGTCTCTTGGGTTAGCTATTTCATCTATTCCAGGCTGGTACGGTAGTAGCTGAGGGAATAAGTCAACTCTCCCCTCAGGCAGGTTCCCAGTCACATTGGATTTTCTTTTCAAAAGGTGGTTGTAAAGCATCTCAGAGACTGTTGGTGTTGGGTTTGTTTGTTTGTTTGTTTTGGAGGACCCAGGGCTCCACAAGTGTGCCATGAATGTGGGATAGATAGATAGATGGATGGATGGATGGATGGATGGATGGATGGATGGATGGATGGATAGATGGATGGATGGATGAAGAGATTCATGGATTGGCCTGTCTTAGCTCATTATGCCTCTACAAAACGGCACATTTTAATTCCTGAGGTCTTTTCATTCAGTGTTATTGTTAATAAAAAGAATGAAAAGGAAAAAAAAAGCTTGACATTCCAACTTGCACTCTTTCCCATGACTTACCTAGTCTCAAATGCAGCATGAGATAACTTTGCTAAGGTCTACTGGTTTTATTTTCTTTAAAAAATATATATATATATATATATATACACATGCACACATATATATACACATATATATATACATATATATACATATACATATAGAGCTCCATATTTTTAATGGGAGGTGGCCCTAATCGAGCCAATTAAAATATTTGTGTATGTATGTATATATGTTTGTGTATGCATGCATATAAATATCTGTATATAATATGTGTAGATATGTATAAAATTATATGTATAATTACATAGTTATGCATATATATGTTTACACATATACATATGTGATTATAGACTTGAAAACATTGTATATGTATGTAAATCTAAATCTATGTATATATTTGTACACAGACACTCATGCATATATATTTATACGTGTGAGTATATGTAAAACACTACCCCCACCTAGAATACTTTAGCTCTGAGACTCCTACCTTCACCTATATCATTTGTACCAGACCTCTGACTCTATACCACTTGCTACAGCTTAAGCCACAGTGATTTGTCAAGATCAGATGTTTTGCTACGTATTACAGCATTTATGTGTCTGGCTACAGTCCTCAGCAACAAGTAGCCCATGACAGAGAACAAAGAAGTCTCCTTTTCTTTTGCCAAAGGCTGTCTGGGCCCCTGGAGAAATGTTGAGCCTTTCTGAGTAAAGAAATTCTGTAAAACTAATTTCTCAAGAAGTTCATGCCCATGTTCAGCCAACTTTTGAATGTTCATGGGTCTAAGAATCAGGCTTAGAATGGATAATCAAAATCCACAACATTATTTATTGCCAGTAGTTTCATCTGGCTTCCTCCTCCTTCCCCTCAAGGACTTCTCTCTGAGCTACTGTTAAGAAGCAAAGGGTTGACTGAGTTTCCATTTCTTTCATTTCACCATTCCTATCTCTTTCTGGTAAATGGCAGGCAATAAGTGAGTGAGAGACAGAGAGACAGAGACAGACAAAGAAAGACAGAGACAGAAAAAGACAGAGAGACAGAGACAGTGAGAGACACAGAAAAAAGACAGAAACAAAGACAGACACAGAGACACAGAGAGAGCATGACAGAGAGGGAAAAGAGAGAAACAGAGACAGAGAGACACGGAGAGAACAAGACAGAGGGTGCAAGACAGACAGACAGACATGGAGAGGTGCAGAGACAGAACTTAGAGAATCAATAGAGTTGAATGAAACATTGCTGGACGGTCACCTCCCTATTTCAGCAGGAGCATTCCTTCCTGGTTCAGGAGTTGTCCAGAATTATGGAAAATCAGAGCTGAAAGGACCGTAGATTTCCTTTAATCTACCTTCCTTATTTACAGATGAGGAAACTGAGGCCCAGACCCCAGTAGAATTTTTTTTTAATCAAGGAAAGAATATATCAGCCAAGAGACATCATCTATTGCATGTTGTGGGGACCAATTTTTAATTGGGGAGTGCTAGCTAAGCGGCTCGCCGCAATATTGGGGCAAGGAAGGAGACTGGAAGCCTCCCTCAAAACAGAACAAGATTTATTTTAACAAGAATGAACTTTAAAAAAAAACACAAGCAGGATAAGTAGGATCAAGGGAAAGGAAATAAAATGGGAAAAGGGAAATTATAATACCTGAAAAAATACCACTGCCCAGGAATCAGCTGAAAATATGCAGCAGAATGCCTGTCACTTTCCAGCTTCCACCTAGAATGCTCAATTTTCCTCCCCCAAACCTAGAAACACCCCACGCAGCCCCAGTCAATGGGATGGTCACTCTGACAGGCACATGACTGCCCTCACTAGGCTTCCAATCATTATAATTTTGCCAGGCCCATGTAGGCATCGGTGAGTAGTGATGACATGAGGTGCAAGAGCCCTGGCAATGGCTACAACCAGTGGGTGGAACACTGTGCCATTTGCGGAGCCCCAGGCCAGTTTGCACCAAGGCATAAAAACCTCAAATAACAATTAATTCTTTACAATGTTATTCCCTCAGATTAATGTTTAATATATAAATAATGGTCTAATGAAACATATACCTTACTTTTCCCCCTTATTATTTCGGTCCATGTTGGCAACATGGGATTTCTTCAAGGAGAGGAAAAGTCCTACAAGTTGTAAGCAGAGTCAAGTTTTTGTCTTTGTTTTTGTTTTCTTGAATATTTGTGACTGTGACACTGGACAAGTCACTTGATCTCTTAATATCCTAGGCAACTCTCTGGAGCTATAAGTTGCATGTGCGCACAAACACACAAAGTGATGACTTGCACTAGCAAAGAGTGTTTTTTTCATCTTTAAGTTTCTTATATTTATTAAATTACAGATCCCATCCCTACCATAATTGAAATAAGTAAAAGATGCATGGTTCCTTCCTAGGACATCATATAAGATTTAGCTCTGTAAGATTTAGAACTGAAAGGGACACGAGATAACCTAGTAAAATCCTCTTCATTTTACAGATAAGGAAACTAGAGTTGAGAGTGTGAAGTTACTTGCCCAAAGTCACCTGGATAGGAGATAAAGCTAGATCCCAAGACAATCCCTCAGACACTGATCTTTTGTCTACACAAGCTGTATCAAACTCAAATAGAACTTGAGGTCCCTAACAATACTTGGAGATCCCTGAATGGCACTACTGACTTAGAAAACCACACATTAACATATCTCCCTTCTAGTGTATATTATTTTGTTAAAATTTCCCAATTTCATTTTAATCTGATTTCAGGCAGCACTAGGGAGAGTTGTGTGGCTCATGGGCCACATGCTTGACAATCTCTGGTCTACCACCACCACATGGCTTCTTCAACACCTTCTATAACACATGACCCAAGGTACCATCTGAGGTGTGATTTCTCATCTTTCTTTTAGAACACAACTTTTTAACATAACAGAATGACTGAAAAACTAGGCAGAGAATCAAAGAAAGAAAGAAAATCAAATTGCTTTGATTTCTTAAGAGAAATCTGAGGTTATTCTGGGAAGGGAGGGTTTATGAATATGCAGTACTCCTCGGAAGAAGCAAAAGTAATTTGTGTTATGCACATTATGAAACAACCAAAACAAATCAGTGATGTAACAATGTATTTCAGTAAAGGATAATTCATTGCAATTTTTCCTCATAAAATCTCACCATCCAACTCTCATTTAGAACTTTATGGGGATAACTAAATTATAAGTTCAATGATTCATTGTAACCACAAGATTGATACATACAATTGAGGAGAAGGAAGAGAGGAGAAAAGTGTGTTTGTGTGTATACACACATATATGTATACATGTGTAAAATTTAAGAGGAGGAGAATCCTCATGAAAAACTGTCCTATAATAAGTCTAATTATTTAGTCATTTAAAAATTATTTTGGGAATAAAAATAAAAGACTAGATCCTCATGTAACACAAATTCCATTAAATCACTGCTCAGGGAATGGAACAATTTCTGATTTTATTATCTCAAATTATACTTTAGCCTACAAATGAGAGGCATAATGAATAGATAGGTGGCCTCACTTCAAGCCCTGCCTCTGATACCTATAACTGGGTAACCCCAGTTACCCTGGTTAAGTCACTTAACCTTTTAATGCAACTCTCTAAGATTCTTAGTTGACAAGCAGCTAATTGCCCGTCTTCACTGGTACAATGTTTTCCCTAAACCAATAAAATAACAGGTCTGGCTATCCTCCAAAAATTGATCATAAATTATAATACTAAATTGCCACGCCTTTCACTAATAAGCTTATATGACAGTGTCAGGATAACAATTCACTTTTCAGCAATTCAAGTGTTCAAGATCAATGTGAATGTGGTTTTGGCTGCTTCTGCTCCCAATTTGCATGGGGGCTCTCTAATTATTTGATGATAATTATTTAAAATGGCAAGTGAGACAATAAGCTTCTGTTTAAGAGGAGAGAAAATTCTAGAATTCACTTGCACACTTTGGGCCTTTTTCAATGGAGATAGAAACAGCTCCTATAAGCAAATAAAAAAAAGATGGAGCTGTTTTCTTCCTGTGGAATACAATGGAGATATGTAGCGTGGGAAAGGGTAGGTTGTCGTACATTGCCCACGATGACTTACACGTCATTGTGGTCAATGAGACATCATCTAGGATTTCATAGGATGCCAGATTTGGGGTTGAAAGGGCCCTTAGTGATTATCAAGTCCAATGCCTTCATTTTACAAATGAGGAAACTAAATCACAGAGAGGTTAAGTAACTTACCTAGGGCTCGACTTGTATTCCTTCTCAGAAGGTAGGATTTGAATCTGAGTTTTCCTGATTCCAAGTCTAAGCCCCATCCCTTACCAACCTCCCTATTACTGTCAAAGACACCACCATTCTCCCAGTTACCCAGGCTCACAACCTACATAGCATCCTCAACTACTCACTCTCATTCCCCCCAACTCCCAATCAATCTGTTGCTAAGACCTGCTGTTTTGATCTACATAATAGCTCTTGTTCCTCTGACACTGATACCACTCTGTTTCAGGCCCTTATAATCTCACACCTGGACTATTAGAATAGCTTGTTGGTGGGTCTGCCTGCCCCAAGTCTCTCGCCACTCCAGTCTGTCTTCCATTGAGCCACCAAAGTGCTTTCCCTGAAGTGCTGTACTCACTCAATAATCTCCATTTTATTGTTATTCCCTCCCACAGACACTCAACAAATTCTTGTGGCTCCATATCCCCTGCAGGATCAAATGTAAAATCCTCTCACTGACATTTAAAATTCTTTATAACCTGCACTTATACATCCCCATCCACCACCTACCCTGTGCTCCAGGAACACTGGCCTCCTTGCTATTCCTCAAATAAGAAAGACCATCTCCTGACTCCAGCATTTTCATTGGATGTCCTATGCATGGAATGTTCTCATTCCTCGTCTCTACCTCCTGGATTCTCTAGCTTCCTTAAAATTCTAGCTAAAATCTCACCTTTGGAAAGGCTTTCCCAATCCCTCTTAATGCTAGTGCTTTCCCTCTGTTGATTATTTCTGGCTAATCCTGTAAATAGCTTATTAGTCCATAGTTGTTTGCATGTTGTCTTCCCTATTGCACAGTGAGCTCCTTGAAAACAGGGACTATAATTCACTTTGTTTGTATAGCCAGCACTTAGCAGAGAGTCCGACACATAGTAGACACTTAATAAATGTTTATTGAATGACTGACTATTCACTATAAGCTGTTATGGCAGCTATGTTATGAAGGTAAAGGATGGATTTCCACTGCATAGTACTGGTATCCATGAAAAAAAATACATAGGAAGATCTTTAAACCTTTTGAAGAATCCTCTTGTGGAGCAGGAAGGAGGATAAATAGAAGAATTTGAAAGACAGTATGGTATAAGCATAGAGAGTAAAAGATTTGGAGTTTGGAAGACCTAGACTCAATCCCATCTCAGACAATTGGTAGCTATGTAAGGAGGGCAATTCACTTAACCTCCCTGAGCGTCAAATAATTGAAAAAATATCCAGTGGTCATGTCTGGGCTGTGCCATTGTAGCAAAAATGACAATATGACCCAAATTATTCTGCAGATGTATTAAATTAATATAATAATTTAAATTAAATCAATTAAAACACCAATGGAATATGTTTTAAATTACAAAATTATTAATAAAATTCATTTGCAGGTCAAAAATTTTAGTGGATACAAAAGGAAAAAAAGTTGGGGGAAAGTCAACAGTACCAGATCTCAAACTAAAGTGGTAATTACCAAAACACTGGTACTGCATAGGAAAAAAAAGTGAACCAGGCAGCTAGGTCAAACAGTGGGTAGGTAAATCATCGGCTCTGGTTTCAGGAGGACCTGAATTCAAATCTGGCCTCAGACACTTGACACTAGCTGTGTGACCTTGGGCAAGTCACTTAACCCTCATTGCCCTGCAAAAAGAAAAAGAAAAAACAGTGAACCAAAAAGATAAATAGAATAGATGAGGAAAAAAAGACCTGTCTACTAAAGCAAATAGCTTATCCTAAGAACACAAACTACCAGTATGAGGGCTTCTTATTAGAGAGGACTTACAGATAATTCAATTCCATGTGGCTTTGTTGAATATGTACAAGGCATTCTATGCTAGATGCCACAGGAAAAAAAGACAGAAACAATCATTGCCCTTCAAGAATGATACATTCTACTGGGGGAAACCTGGAAGGCAGTTTGGTGGACAAAAGAAACACAGAGGGGGAAGCTAGGTGGCACAGTGGATAAAGCAATGGCCCTGGATTCAGGAGAACCTCAGTTCAAATCCAGCCCTGGGAAAATCACTTAACCCTCATTGCCCTGGAAAGAAAGAAAGAAAGAAAGAAAGAAAGAAAGAAAGAAAGAAAGAAAGAAAGAAAGAAAGAAAGAAAGAAAGAAAGAAAGAAAGAAAGAAAGAAAGAAAGAAAGAAAGAAAGAAAGAAAGAAGAAAGAAAGAAAGAAAGGAAGGAAGGAAGGAAGGAAGGAAGGGAAGGAAGGAAGGAAGGAAGGAAGGAAGGAAGGAAGGAAGGAAGGAAGGAAGGAAGGAAGGAAAGAAAGAAAGAAAGAGAAAAGAAACATAGATAAACATACTGATAGAAAAGTGCTTTATACAATAATAGATTCCAAGTGTGTAAACAACTAAGACATAAAATGTAAAAGCAGACCAGAGATAGAAAAATCATAAGGACAAAATAGTCAGTATTAATGACATAAAATTAAAAAGCTTCTGCAGAGGGAAGTACAATTGAAAAGAATCCTTAAGTATCACCTCTTGCCCACCAAGCTAGCAAAGATATTGAAGGATGGGAAAATAAATTCATCATTAGAGGGTCCATATTAATTCACTGATGGTGGAGCTGTGAAGTGGTTTCACCATTCTGGAAGACTGTTTGGAATTATAGAATATTAAAATTGTTTTTCAAGTAGGTAATTAACAAAAATGTCCATAGCAACATTGTTTATCATAACAATAATTGGGCATAAAATATGTGCCTCCGAACTGGGAATAGGTGAGCAAATTATGGCATATGAATGGAATGAAATGTGACTTCACACAAGGAATGATGAATATGAAGAAGTCAGAGAAATATGGGAAAACTTGTATGAAATGTTGCAAAGTGAAGAAGTAGAGTCAAAAAAGAATATGCATTATGACTGAAATAGTAAAAAGTCATCATGAAGAAGCAAAAACAAACAAAAAAAGCCCAATGGTCAAATACAATGGTCATTGTTAGTACCACACCGTCTGAGGCAAAGGACAAATTAGACCATTCTGCTAATAATCAATAACCTAACTATTCAGGGTGGAGTAGGATGTGTACTTTGTAAAGGAGCTTACTTGGGTGTTCCCTGAGAAGTATTTGCTATGGGAGAACATACACCAGAGTTGTGCAACATAAGACTATATGACTAGATTGTGATCTATATAATACATTGTTAGGGGGATACACATGTTGGTGAGATCATAGATATACTGAAACATCAAAGTGTTCCCTTTCATGACCTTGGTTAAAGTAAAATGCATTGATACCTTAAGGATGAATTGAAAGATGAAAGGAAGGGAGGGATGAGGGTAAAGGAAAGAGAGAAGAAAAAAGGAAAGAAGGAAGAACAGTTTGGGATTAAAGGAAAGAGAAAATCATATAGGAATTATCCAGGAGCAAAACTTGTTAAATCATTTTTCAGTTGTGTCTGACTCTCCATAACCCTATTTGGAGTTTTCTTGCCACAAATACTGGAGCGGTTTGCCATTTCCTCTTCTAGTTCATTTTACAGATGAGGAACTGAGGCAAACAGGATTAAGTGACTTGCCCAGGATCACATAGCTAGTAAGTATCTGAGGCCAAATTCGAACTCAGGAATATGTCTTTCTGGTTCCAAGCCTGGCACTCTATCCACTGTACCACCTAACTGCATGGGTAGAAAGTAGGCATCAGCAAAATTCAGGCCAAATCAAAAAGCATTTATTAAAATCATATTTCTACTAATTAGTATTTATTGAGAACATGTTATGTCACTAGTACAAAAGAAACTTGTCAGTGCCGTTATGATCCTATTTATGTATATAATGATAATTTTGAGGGCTTCAAACATATACGCAGATAATTACCTACGAAAGATAGGTGTTCCTTAATACATGTCAAAGTCATAGACTTTATGAATCATGGAACAAAACTGAGATATATAACCTGGAAATTGAGGCTTAGGGAATTTGCTCATGGTTCCATAAAATTTATACCTCCACTAATGGGGCTTAAAAAAAAAGAAACAAGGTAAAAAATATCTCCTTATGTAAAAACCAGACTCTACAAATTCCCTGACTCCAATAATCATTTCTCACATTTATACAATATTTTAAGTTTGGTCATCCCATTTAGAGTCAGAAGGGACATCATGGAATATGGAATCTCTTCATTTTATGGAGGAACCAACTGAGGTCCGTAGAAAGGAAAACACCTGCCCAATATCACAAAATTTATCATAAACTTCTCTTAAAACAACCCTGTGAGGTAGGTAGGAATCACCTGCAATTTTATATAAGAGGAAACTCAGGCACAAATTTGCCCACAGAGCCATGGTCACATAGTCAGCAATTGTCAGAGGAAAGACTAAAATTTCAATCTCAACTTCAAGGACAATCTTTCCACTCCACCAAGCTGCCTCTCCACAACTGTGGCTTGGGTAAAATCAGTGCCAGTGTCAGTGCCACTGAGGAGATGTGACAGCCAGGATTTACTTCTTTGTTTAAGGCTTTGTATTGCTGTTGCTGTTACTGTTACCATCACATTCTTTTACAAAGATAAGTTATTGGAGCATCCAAGACACAAATATACAGACTTTTCCTACTGTGGCAACTCTTAGCATTCGGTGATGAGAGGAATAGAACAGAACAGAACAGAAAAGAGGTTTTTATTGCCATCAGTAAGTAGAGAGGGGCTTTTATTATCCTTGCCTTTACCTCTCCTACCCAAAGGTGAGAACTCTTAGCTCTGCCACAGCCTTTTGAGAAAATCACTTTACCTTCTCCCTTTCTCCATTTCCACAAACTTAAAATGAGGGGGTTGCATTGGATGATCTCTTAGATCTTGAAAGAATATAAACTCCTTGCATTCATAATAATAACTAACATTTTTATAGTGTTTAAAGTTTGTAGTGTTTGACATGTATCATCCCACTTGATTTTGATTTGTTGCTCTCAATCCTGTAAAAAGAAATGGTAATATTTCCTCTGTTTACAGATGAAGAAACTGAGATTGAGTGAGGTTAAATCACTTAACCTCAGATGATGAAGATTGCAGAATCTTTCCAACTGATAGGACAATTGACCTTACACTTAGCTAAGGTCACAGCTGTAGCAGGTGTCTAAAGAAATATTTGATCACAGGTCTTCCTGATTCCAAGTGTAGCATTCTTTCTTCTATGTTACTGAGTAGAGAATGTTTGGGGTTTTCTTTATTATTTGTTATCTCCAGCACTTAGCACAGTCCCTGGCACAGCAGATGCTCAATAAATTCTTGTCTGATGATTGATTCAAGCTCTAGATTTTGTAATCCTATAAGTGAATTAATCAGCTATCATGACAAAAATATAAATAAAATTGACCAGCAGGTGTTCCTGGGCACAATAACTGCTTTGTTTTAGGGTCTGGTGCTTTAGGGTCTGCAAAATGTTTCTTATATCTTAACTTGTTTGATTCTTCTAATGACTTTTGTGAGCTAGGTGCTACAGATAATATTAATCTCATTTTGCTGATAAAGTGAGGGCCTAGGATGCCATTGGGCAAGAAAGATCAAGGACACTGAACTAATTTCCTAGGGGGAAAAAAAAAACTAATATGAATTAGTAATGCTGGGGAAAAGCACTGCAGTCTTGACACCTAGGGCTAGATCTCTGAATCATTGGTGTAGCCAAGAATTTGGTGAGGTGACCTTGTATCTCTTTCAGGATATAAGGGGAGGGGCATTTGTAAAAACTTTAATATGAAATGACTCCAGAGTAAAACATCTCAATGAACATTTATTTCGGCCGGCCTTAAAATCAATCCCAAATTCATGGTCAAATCTACTTATAATTTTCCTCTTAACTCAGAAAAAGCATATGAATATTTTCTCCTTCATTACTGGTGAGTGTTCTGAGGATCAAATGCCCATATGAGGATATACACTGCTTTCTGAATATCATGTTCATTTGAATCCATCCCTTGAAATGCAACAGGCAAAATAATCCAATATATCAGTTAATCTCTAGCTTTCACAATGCTGCTAGCATCAAACCATTCTGTCCTCCAAAGATCCTGTACCTTGGAACCAGATCCCCAGAAACCCCCAGCAGAGGGTTTTCTGCCATGCATGCATAACACACAGCCGAACACTTAAGCCTTTGAGGAAAGTCAGTTGCCAGTGTCAATTTGGCGTTTCCTTGCTTCACGCACAAGCCAGCTGTTGGATCTTTTTGACCCCACAGGATCTTAGAGAAGCAGGTTTTGAATTTCCTGTGCTTTCCCTTGAGTTCGAGTCTGAGGACAATACAAACAGATTGGAAACACCGTGCTCTTAGCATCTCTTTTGCAAATAACAGTTGCAGTGAGAGCCAGTTAAAATGTATCTCAGGATGCTGCAGGATCAGTCATGCTGAGATGACACAACCTGATCTCTTCTCACGTAAAGAGTACCTCTCTCCTCTTAGAGTAATGTAGAGTCTAGAATGCTGATCTGTTGTCCTATCTGATCCTAACGCCAGCATCGCTGTGGAGTTATCCTAGACTTTTAAATTATGTTTATCATAAAATATATCAAAAATTGTTGGTTTTTTTCCGATGGAAAGACAGGTGTTTCTTCTTTAACGATTCACTTTGCTATCCAATTTAATGCCATGCCTCCAAGCAATGGGGGGGACAAAGAAGATCAATCGAACCTTTAAACACTTTATAGTTAGTCTTTACTGTAGCCTCAGAACCTCTACCCCCTTTTAGGGGGCAGATGCCTCAATAACTAGTCTTTTTTTGTTCTTTTTTGTTTTTTGTTTAGTGAGGCAATTGGGGTTAAGTGACTTGCCCAGGGTCACACAGCTAGTAAGTGTTAAGTGTCTGAGGCCGGATTTGAACTCAGGTACTCCTGACTCCAGGGCCGGTGCTCTATCCACTGCGCCACCTAGCTGCCCCAATAAGTACTCTTAATAGCTGGACACTTGCCAAAGTCCCTCTTTACATTTGAACAGTATTTGATGAATTATTAATGCTGGGAAGAAGCATTGTAGTCTTGATACCTAAGGCCAGATCTCCAAATCATTGGTGTAGCCAAGAATTTGTTGAGGTGACCTTGTATCTTCTTCAGGGTCAGGCTGTCAAAATGTTAACTGAAGGGCTGATTACAAGCATTACACAGGCCTCATTTTAGGCATGGAGGGCATAAGAAAATTCCGGTAATGAATAGCTTAAAAGCACTTATTTTATGCATTTTTTAATTTAGAACTCATATTTCTATAAATGACACAAAGGATTTAATTTCCACGGGTTGTCTGTCCCAAGATTTTTAAAGGCTACAAATGTTCTGTGTTGGTCAAAGAGGGCTGTGGTTTACCAGCAGGAATGTACCACATTTATATTTGCTGAGGATATTTTAATGATCTGTATGGAGTGCTTGCCAGAGAAACCTAACTTTGAGCTTCCTAATTAAAATTCTGATTTAATCCATAATATGATACTCAGAAACAGCACATGACACGTTGTGTGGCTGAACCAGCTGCACAAGTGCCAAGAAGTGTGTGAAGCAGATATGTGTTACAAAAAGGGATTGTTCATTTCAGGCATCTTTCATCGGAAGGTGTGTTTGGAAACATGTTTGTTGGTTGTTACTTTTCTTTAAGGGAAGAAGGCCAAAAGAGAGATTTCTCCCTTTAAGTTCTAAAGTTTTCAGGAGCCTATGCAATCTTAAATTTAAGTTTACAGTACTTCTTCCCTCTACCACCATGGGAAAAAAAAATGAAATACCGGTATTCAACAAGCTGAATATGGAAGAGTAGATGTTGGCCAGCTCCCCATCTACTGGTCCTACATACCACCTATTCATAGCACCACATGATGGACTCTTATCTGTGTCCAGGCCAGACTCTTCACTACCTGCTGCATATATCTTGCAGGCATCTTTCTTGAACAAGAGACTGCTTCTATTTGGAAAGTATTTTCCTTCCTCTGTCAAATCATTATCGCTGGTTTTGGTTTTTCCAGATCTAGCTTGATGTTCACCTCTTCTAGAGCACCTTTCATGAAAAATCTTTTTGCTCAGTGAACATTGCTTCATTGTGGGTTTTTTTTCATATTGGTGCATTTAAGAAGAGTTTCTTTTTTAAATTTAATTCAACAAAGATCTATTTGCCTATGAGACGCAAGACGTTGGAGATACAAAAATGAGACAAAAAGGAGAGAGTTCCTTGAGTACAAGAAGCTAATAATCTAATCAGAGAGCTAGACCATCAGCAGAAATGGTGTAAAACAAGGAAGAATGTAATGGGGGCAAAAGGTATAGCCAGAAATGTCCTTTGGGAGAGGTCACTTTCATCTATGATGAAGCATTTCTTTAGTGTCTTCTATGTGAAAAGCTTCTGCTAGGTGCCTGTGGATACAAAGTCCAAAAGGAAATATTCCTTGACCTCAAGGACCTTTCAGTCTATTGGATCGATGAGCAGAAGGCAACTGAGCTGGACCTTGAAGGAAGAAAATAATTTCCACAGGCAGAGAAGAGGAGAGAGTGCATTCTAGTACAGAAGCAAGAGGAGGCAGGACAAGATTGGAGAACAGTTAATAGTGAATTTTGGTTGGAAAAAAGAGTATGTGAATGAAGTGGAGGGTGAAATAAGGTGGGGAAAGTGGGGTGGAGTCAGAACATGGAGGCAAGGGAAACCATTGACATTTTGTTACATGATAATAATCAAAGAAAAATACAGGGAATTTGAGGAAATACAAATAGCTCTTGAGACTGATTAATCAATCAAGAAACATTTGTTGAGCACCTACTATGTGCCGGGCAATGTGTTAAGTACTGGATGCCTAGATCAATCAATAAACCTTTAGTAAGTCCCCACTATGTATCAGTAATTGTGATAAGCACTGGATGCCTAAGTCTCCATGCCTTTGCACAAGGGGTTCCTGTGGGTTCACTGACCTAGAGCTGGAATAGGTCTAGGCAACTCTCTAAGACATTAAGCTGTCAGGCAGGTGCCAATCTGTTTTGATAAAAGGAGCTTTTTATTCAGGAACTCCATATATGACTGAAACTATGGTTCCAGTCTCATCTTTAATTGAATTGCAGAAGGCTGTTAACTTAATATTTGGGAAGATCCTGGGAAATGGTAAAAGAAAAGGAAGATGCTATAAAGAGAACTGTTTTTATTTCATTTAGTTGTCTTTGGGCATGGGCAGTGGTAGCTTGTAAATTAATGGGCCTTGACCTTTATTTAGGATTCTCCTTAGGGGCAATCTTTTGGGACAGCAGTTGATCATCCTTAGCATCTTTAGAGAGATGTCCAGTGTTCATATAATCAATCATCCACAAAGTGTTCTGACACAGGTGGAATCACTGGCCCTCATTGTGTTCATCTGTGAAATGGGTAGGTTAGACTAAACAATATCTAGCCTCTTCCTTGCCACCAGAAACTTGAACTCCACACCTAAAGCCAAACTGGGTTCTGATAGGTGTGTTTTGCCTTATTTTCCCCAGATCTGGACCTGTATGTAATTTCCCAGTCATCTCCGAACTGTATCATTTCACCTTCTGCCCAACCTTCTAGTTCCCAGCTATGTGTTGTTGTCCTTCCCCAGGGAAGAGGCTGTTTTGCTTACATGTATTTATTTCCCCAGTGTTTAGTATGGTGTTTGACCTATAACAAAGACTTAATAAGTGTTCACTCTATCTGTCTGCCTATCATCTATCTATCTTCCTATCATCTTTCTAGAGGTAACTAGGTGTTGCAGTGGATAGAGTGTACAGCCTGGAGTCAGGAAGACCTGAATTCTAATATGTCCTCAGATACTTACTAGCTGGATGACCCTAGGAAAGTCCCTTAAACCTGTTTGCCTTGGTTTCTCATCTGTAAAATGAGCTTGAGAAGGATACCACCCAAGTATCTTTGCCAAGAAAACCCAAAATGAGGTCACAAAGGGTGAGACATAACTGAAACAACTGAACAACAACAAAATATGTTCTATATTTACTCATCTGTGAACATGTTTCATGCCCCTAGTAGAAAGTAAGTTCCTTGAGGATAGGGACTGTCTTAATGTTGTATTTGTATATTCTGAGAAAAGACAGTTTGCTATGCACAGTTTTGTCCATAGTTTGTTTGGTGATTTTCTTCCTTCCCCTTTCTAATCACCACTGATGGACCCACCAGCCATTCATGTGAATCATCAAAACTCTGCTGCCAGGCTTCAAGATGAGTGTAAATAGGAAACAATAACATAATTAAAATAATGTGTATTAGCACATAGGCGGAGCATCTTTTCAGATCTATACAGGATCTTCCTACCTGCTGTTCATAATTCACAGTCTGCAGCTATTATTGGAAGAAAAAAAAAACTTATTAGCCCCCTTCATCTGTTCTCTGCTTTCAACTGACTTTCCACAAAAGCTGCCAAAAGAATTTGGGGGAAGTGTGTTCTTTATCCCTCCTCCCAACGCTACTCCCTAGAGCTCTAGTTTGAAGGCCTTGGCTGTAAATTCTCCCCTTCACACTCCTGCCTGACAGGTAAACAGTGTGAAAACTGTTTCAGTCACTATTTTGAGCATTGGTTTTTAATCTAAAATGCATCCCCTGTCTGGATAAAAAAAGGAGGAGAAGAAATTCAGAAATTTACATTTTACCACTTAGATATAATATTTGAGGAAACAGACCAGAGCTAACAAATACAGTTGACCAATGACTCTCAAAATTTTTTCTACCCCTCATCAGAATGATAAGAGAAATTGTCTAACTAGTCCAATTTCTGCCATGGTCATGTGTAAAGGCACTTTGTTCGTGGGGATGAGGGGCAAGGGAAAATGTTTCAGGATGAGGAATAGTGCAGAGTACTATTTTTCTTTTTCCTTTCTTTCTTTCTTTTGTGGGGCAATGAGGGTTAGTGACTTCCTCAGGGTCACACGGTTAGTAAGTATTAGGAATCTGAGGCCAGATTTGAACTCAGATCTTCCTGAATTCAGGGCCAGTGCTTTATCCACTGTGCCACCTAGCTCTCCCCCAGAGTACTATTAATAATAATGAAAAATGCATATGTGTGTGTGAGTGTATAACCATAATTGAAAAAGCACTTTCCTCACAATGACTCTGTGAAGTAAGGGTAATTATACTCACTTTGGGGATGAGGAAACTGAGACCCAGAGTAATAAAACAACTTTCAACATCAGTAAATATCAGAATGAAAAATCTACAGTCAAAAACCATAATACTCATACTCATATCTACTTCTCTCTCTCTCTCTCTCTCTCTCTCTCTCTCTCTCTCTCTCTCTCTCTCTCTCTCCCTCCCTCCCTCCCTCCCTCCCTCCCTCCCTCCCTCTCTCTCTCTCTCTGGCATATGGTGTCTATGATGGGAGTATCACACTGGAAGCATGATATAGTGGATACAGTGTGTACTTAGGACCAAGAAAACCTAGATTCAAATCCTACTTCATAGCCTTACTAATTGTATGACCCTAAGCAAGTCACTTAACCTTTCAGTGCATCATCTTAAAATGAGAATAACTTAATAGTGAGGATCAATAACATAACATAAGTTCTTTGTAAACCTTCAAGCAATATATAAAAATATGAGCTGTTATTATTATCCCTTATGCCATGGTGGTAGAGGAGCGTTAAGGCATGCAACATACCACCCAATGCATCTAATTGACTTTCCATCTTTGTTTATTGGCTGAATTCCTACTTCTCTGTGAAGAAAGGGAAAAAGGAGGAACTCAGTAAGATAGCCCCCATTTCATAAAGATCTCCTAGAATCAGGCCACACAAAGTTGATCTTGAAACCAAGGGCTGATATATTAATACAAGGTTCTTTCCAATTGTCCAAATTGAAATCACACCAAAATGGTGTCTCTGAGAATCCTAGGTTTGATGTGTGAGGTTAAAGTGACCATTTTTGGAAACTAGGGCTTAGGAATTCTACAGATCAGAAAATTCATGCATCCTATCCATCTCTCTGAAAGAGTAAAGTTCTATCTGAGGACCCTGTTAAGGAACAAGTAGCTAGATTAAAGTCTTAAAACTGGTCATATCCAACCTGGGCCACTCTGAGGCAAAACTGAGAAGTAAATAAAACATGTTCGGTTCCCCCATCCATGTTCATTCACCAACATGTTTGTTTTTAGGTACTATTCTAGTTCTGCTTTCTCTAGCCTAGAATTCTTCTGCTGGCCCTGTGATTCCAGGCTTGTCTTGGCCAAGTTCTCTCACACTGATACTTAAGGGTATGATATCTCACCCCTTCATACTCAGTCAATTAGCTAATCTGATTAACTGAATCCTGTCTGTGGATGCTAATGACATCTCATTTTAAGTGGGACCTATTTCATATTTTTGATTTTGGTAATTTCAAGATGTGGCAGGAATGTGTAGAGAATTGCAACAATTATACAATTCTCTTCATCATTGGCTTCAGTTGTTATTGTTTTCCCTATGCCTTTCTTTTTGTACTTAAAATTAATTTACAAAAGTATCCATCCGGGGCAGCTAGGTGGCGCAGTGGATAAAGCACAGGCCCTGGATTCAGGAGGACCTGAGTTCAAATCCGGCCTCAGACACTTGACACTTACTAGCTGTGTGACCCTGGGCAAGTCACTTAACCCCCATTGCCCCACAAAAAAAAAAAAACGAAAAAGAAAAAGTATCCATCCTGTATTTACTCATTTGTGAACCTTTTATTCTCTTACTAGAATGTAAGTTTCTGGAGAACAAGAACTATCTTACTTTTGTATTTGTATCCTTGGCATCTAGCACAATGCTGGCCACAAAGTAAGTTCCTTATTCCCCACCCACACACTCCAAAATTACTTTGTATATCAGTCTGTCAGTGAATAAGTATTTGTGAAGTAGCTACTATGTGTCAGGCACTATACTAAACTCAAAATAATTTTTATTCTTGTTATTGTCGATTAGATGGTGCAGTGGATAGAGTGACAGACCTGGAATCGGGAAGACTCATCTTTGGCCTTGGATACTCATTAGCTGTGTAACCTTGGGCAAGTCACTTAACCCTATTTGCCTCAGTTTCCTCCTCTGTAAAATGAGCTGAGAAGAAAATGGCAAACAGAAAACCCCAAATTGGGTCACAAAGAGTCAGACATGACTGAAAAATGACTGAATGACAACAACAAATATCTATCATCTAGCATGGTGTCTGGGACACAGCAGAGGTTTAACCCTTCCTTGCTGAATCATGAAGTGGTACACTTTTACCACACTATTTCTATCCAGTCTCCTCATAGGGCTGGCCAGATAATGAAATTACCAAATGTTCTCAACTATGAAAAATTTTTAAAAAGGATTCTCTATTCCATCACCCTCATTCTGCCTCTTTTTCTCCTCACAAAACTAAAGAAATCATTGAGATAAGGCAATACAGTGGGGAAGTTCCTTCAGGGGACAGATAGTTAATTTTCTCCAAACCAACTCTAAATTAGTAAATCCATATAATTGCACTTTGGGGGCAGATTCAGTTGTGGACTTGCAGGTGCTGAGATTTTTTGGAGGGGTGAGAACCTGAGAGGCAGAGGTTTCCTCATCATGGAATTAAGTCTGGGTTTTCAAAAACTGTGATCCTGAAAAACAAACTCTAGAGTAAAGGCTCATTACCAAATAATTAACTACCAGGACAACATCATCTTCTAAATCAAAGGGAGATTGAAATCTGCATGAGAAGAGAAATTACCCTCAAGTAGACTTTAAAGTATGGCTAACAGGAAGGTAGTGGGAAGATCCTTTACAGATGAGTTAACAGGTAGTAATAGGAAGGAAGGAAGGAAGGAAGGAAGGAAGGAAGGAAGGAAGGAAGGAAGGAAGGAAGGAAGGAAGGAAGGAAGGAAGGAAGGAAGGAAGGAAGGAAGGAAGGAAGGAAGGAAGGAAGGAAGGAAGGAAGGAAGGAAGGAAGGAAGGAAGGAAGGAAGGAAGGAAGGAAGGAAGGAAGGAAGGAAGGAAGGAAGGAAAAGAGGGAGGGAGAGAAGGAGGAGGAGGAAGAGGAGGAGGAGGTGGAGGAGACAGAGGAGGAAAAGGAGATGAGAAGGAGAAGGAGAAGAAGAGGGAAGTCAATAAAATACTTAAAGTATATAGAAGGAACCAAAAAGCTATCACAAAGAATAATTTTGCGGCAACCTTGTTAAATTTAATATTTACTTTAAAAAAAAACCTGTGTAACAGAAGTAATGTTGCACACACAATCCTCTTTGTTTTTCTTTTCATTCTGAAATGTCTGTTTGTTAATGACTGCTAAGTTCATAATAATAATTAAAAAAACCTAAAATAATTAAGGAAATATTGCTGGATCTCCTGCTTGAGTCCCTGTAGCAACAAGCTAATTTATTTTCAATGCTAGTTGTTAGATGCTAATTCACATAGAATTAGCAACTCTTTCTTAGCACAGAAAGCACCTCAAGGTGTAGAAGGAGCAGACCCTGCTCAGGGATGGTGCAAGGATGCCTCTTCATTATGCCATTGCATGCTGCCTTCCACCACCAAGAGGGTCAGAACCGCAGCAGGCAAAATTATTTGGAGGTTCAAAAAAAGCCAGGAAGAAAATCCGAGTTTTCCTTCCACTCTCCTGCAGAGTCACTCCTTAGCACCATGTGTGAGAGCAAACAACAGAACTGCTCATATGGAGCACAAGGAGGATGGTCGTCTCCCTTGTTCAGCCCATGTGGAAAGACGGCTCCTCAGCTGTGCCACATGCACAAGGTGGTTCGTGTTCATTGTTTATGGTGACAGCTGAGCATCCAGCTGGTGCAAAATCTCTCCTTGGTAGGGAGAGGCAGCAAGGCATGTGAAGGGGCTGGCTGCCCCTACAGGTGACCCAGCAGCTTTGATCAGTCAGTGATCAGCTGTTGCAGCACTGAAGGGGTCTGGTCAGGTGTTGTATTTGGTCTGGCCTTTTTGCGGTCCCTTGGAAAACTCAGTGGGCAAAGCAGGAGACGAGATGGCAGTTGGGAAGGAGAAAAGGTTGGGTGTAATCTGGATTGGGCTATTTGGACCCTGCTGTTCCTGCCAAAGGTTGTTATAATGTTCCCTGCAGGTCTGTGTTATATTTGGCAGAGAGAAAGTAGTTTGGGACAGGGCAAAAGAGAGGAAAAGGAAGAGGAGAAGTGTTG
The DNA here is from genome assembly GCF_019393635.1 of Dromiciops gliroides. Classification (NCBI taxonomy): domain Eukaryota; kingdom Metazoa; phylum Chordata; class Mammalia; order Microbiotheria; family Microbiotheriidae; genus Dromiciops; species Dromiciops gliroides. The sequence goes on from NC_057861.1 coordinate 639,578,442, forward strand.
CAGATGAAAAACACTCCAGGATAGGAACCAGTGGAGGTGTGGGCCGAACACTAATGAGATCTGGCAGCATTATGGATGAGAGAAGCCTACTTTCCTCCTGCCAGATCCACCTCAATCCACCTGCCAATGCAAATAGAGGCAATGTTAAAGATGAGGCCCTATAGCCTCCAGTCCCTCTCTTTCTTTCACTCTTTCTTTCTTCCTTCCTTTCTTCCCCTCTCCTCCCCCCCTCCCCCCCCCCCCTCTCTCTCTCCCCCTTCCTCCCTTTTTTCTTTTCACCCTCTGGCCAAAAGAAAGTTGCACAAACAACTTAGGTTCTGCCTTTGTTGATAGTGGTGGTTGAGAGTTCAGATGCCTGAGTTGATCCTTACTCCTTTTCTAAGAGTCAAGACTAAGTTCCTAATAACCCTTGAAGGTGCTGGCCTCTTTATTGCCAATGAAGAGGAAGCATGGAATAGCCACCTGCTTCCCAGTCTCAGAAAAAGGAGCTAAATGGGAGATGTTTGACAGGGTAGAGGAATGGGCAGAACAGTTTCTTGTTATCTAGAACTGAAGAGGCTAAAAGGAATGCTGCTCTACCCAAATATTAGAACCCTCCTTTTAATTTAGAGAATTGTGTCTCTGGAAGGCTCCTGTTAATTGCAAAGGAATCAGCCGGGGATGTGCTTTCAGTATAAGAGACATTTATTTATAAATATGTGTTGAATGGGAAAGGAATGGAATTAATCCCTTATCAAGGATAGTTTACAGGATGGGTAAAACAGGGCACTGAGAGAATGGATGGGAAACAAGGCAGGTATGTTTTTGAGGGTACTATGTGTGTGATGGGGAAAAGTTCACAAAACAAAGCTTTACCTGGCTAAAATTTGGCCATGACCCCACTTCAGGTGGCTTACCATATAGTAGCATAGAGGCAGATAGATGGCAAAGTGCATAGAGTGCCAGGCCTGGTAGTCAGGAATACCTCAGTTTAAATCCAGCCACAGACACTTACTAGCTATAAGACCCTGGGCAAGTCACTTAACCCTGTTTGCCTCCATTTCTTTATCCATAAAATGAGCTGGAGAAGGAAATGACAAACCATTCCAGTAGCTTTGCTGGGCAAACCCCAAAAGGGATCATGAAGAGTCAGGCATGACTGAAAAAAAAATGACTAAACAAGAATAACAAAATCATTCTCATAGGAATGTGTGCTTGCAGGGAAGTCCTGAACCTATCTTGTTGGGTTCCATGTTTCTTTTTTGATTTTTTGTTTGTTTGTTTGTTTGTTTGGTTTTGTCTTTTCCTTTCTGTGTTTCAACACAGTGCATGGTATCTTTGTTTCTAACACTACTTTTAAAGTCACCTAGAAAGTCAGAAACACAGGAAGATCAGGATACCAATTAGGTATCCAAAAACATTCATGAAATAAATCCATTAGTAAGTCAGAAATAATAACTGACTTTTTTTGGTCTTTGTGATCCTGTCAGCCTAGCTTAACAATTGGAACCCAGTAGGTATGTGTTGTACAAATGCCCTTAGATTGAATATTGTCTGCCTGTAGAGATGAAGAATCAGGAGTTGAGGGAGAATAAATAAAGTGATTCACTACTTGTGCTTAGCCATGGTTTGAACCTAGACCCTTCCTGAGTACAAACTAATACTTCCTCCACTCTGACATACTGGCTCTTAAGTCAGCAAAGGGTCCAGGTCCATGGTGATTATCAGAAGCTATTTGGGTACCAGGCAGGCAAATTACATACAAAGCAGGTCTTGAAAGGATTCAGGTACTGAAAGATGTCAGATACGTAATTTAAAAACCTTCCTAAGCAGTCAGGAACCTGGAACAAAGTAGAAGGATGTTACCACAGTCTTTTCCCAGTAGAGATCATCCATCCAAACCTTCCACCCTTCAAGTTCTGTTGCATACAGTCAGATAAAGAGTTGTTCAGTTGTTAAGTCCACTTCAATCATATAGGCACCATTGAAAAATTAAGTTTGTGGAGTTGTTTGGTTTTCTGTATAGTTCACTTATAATCTACCATCAATGCCTTATGCTGGCTTAATATTTTGTTAAGATACCACATGAAGACCCAAGCACTAGTCATCTTTGCCATAATGCATTCATGATGCTCAAAATAAACTAAGTAGAAAAAATGACTTCTGCTTTACATACTCCATACATCAGTCTTTTGGGATCTAGGCAGTATGAGCCCAAAGTCACATCAAATGGATTCAAAACAAATGTCTTGGAATACTCCAAAAAGTTTGAAATTTATTTTGTTACTGAGACAGACTTCCCAGTCAAAGCCTTGCATGCTTCCTCTCCATTGGTTGGTTACCTTCCTCAACTTCTCTTCACATCAACTTTCTCCTCATTTATATAAAAATCATTTCCCCCAAAAGAGGCAAGGAGGGTGATGAGACTGGCACGCATTACCCATTATGTGTAAGTCATGGCCTCCTTTGACAATTTGGTCAGGCTTATAGACCCCTTGTCACAATAATGTTTTTAAATGCATAAAATAAGAGACACCATATTACAACAAAAGCCATGGACAGTAAAAATTGAAATGTAAAAATCCCCCCCATTTACATTCATAGACCCTCTGAAATCTATTCATGAACCTCTTGGGAGGTCTGTGTACCCCATGCTTGGTACATGCTTTAGAATCAACTCAGAAGTTAGAGGAGAGGGAGAGGGAGAATTCAGGCAATGGGGGGATGGAAGGTTCGACAATTCCAATTGCAGTGACTCCAAGAAGCCCCAGAGAAGAAAACAATGCCTTTTTCCCCTGGCCTCTGGACTTCTTCTCTTTCCTTGTAATAATCATCTTTGCCCACCCACCCCCATTCCATTCAAGAACAGGCTCTTATGTTTGACCACAACTGCTCAGAACCAAAGCAGACTTTGAAAAACCTCCTCCACAAGGCTGTACTCAATCATTCAGCAGTAAATGAGACATCTAAGAATCCTGCCACTCACTATTTCTGTCATGTTTTCTTAGCTCTCTGATGACTCCATTGTTGTGCAAAACCACCACAATCCCATTACCAGCTGGCAGATGATCAAATGATAACTAAACTGAACACAAACACTTAAACAGTTCAAGGAATGACTGAGGCCTCACTCTTGGGCAATGCAACCCTGGAGATTTTCTGATACCCGATCTGAAGCCTAACAAACACAATGCAATTTTTTTTTTCTTTTCAATGTCGAGGAACTGCAGTACAATTGGTCGTCATATGCCTGTCATCTGACCCTGAGTGCTTATGACAAAGGCCCATCAGCTTTTATTCTTCCCTTAATAACTTCTCTTTTTCAGGAACCACTAAATTATTCTAGCCCAGAGTACTGCTGTCCCCCACCCCCCTTTTCCCCCATGGTTTTAAAATGCCCGATCTCATTACAAGGTTGTCTTGTTTTGTCTGTGCACAAGTGCCGGAGGCTGGCTTGGGCAGAGATTCTGAGGACAGATGCTGCTTTGGGTCTAGGGAAGTAATTGTATCCCTGCTTCAATGAGTCATTTATCCATGACATTTTCTGTCACTCTTTTACATGAGCGGCTAGCTCTGATACAAAATCAGTTCATCAGTCAATCAACAGTTATCTTAGGAGAAAGTCCTTTGTGCCAAGACCTATGGGGTATAGCTGAGCAGGGGGGGAAAAAAGAACATGTATTGTTCCATTTCCATTAAACTATGAGCTTCTTGAGGGCAGGGACAATATTTTTTTGCATTTTTTTTTTTTTTGTTCAGAACTTAGCAAAATGCCTAACATTTCATACGGGCTTAATAAATGCCTACTGACTTAACTTCAAGAAGTCTTCACTCTACAGTTGAGACAGCAAGCACAGCACATGGGATGCTGGCCCAGAATCAAAAGACCTGGGGCATAGTATCAATCTGGTCAATCATTTGGCGGGGGGGGGGGGGGGGAAGAAGGGAGAGAGACCTTATTATGTGGTCTAGTTGAGCAACATATGCATCAGTCACATTTACTCTATTCCCATTTTTGTGTGGTCCAGGCTATACTTCTCTTCTAGGAGATGTTTTCCTATTCAACCAATCCTGGAAGAAAGGGAAGGAAAATGGCAATGGACTCATTTCCAGTCACAGCCCAGCTAGTCACAGACCCAACCTGACTCTAAAAAAAAAAAAAAACACCAAAAAACTGGACCATTCATTCATTCATTCGTTCATTCATTCATTGTCTTGGAACCCAGATATAAACTTTTCCTCTAACCCGAGAATGTTCTGTTTCCCCCTCCCTCTCCCTCTCCATCTTCTCTCTCTCATTTCCTCCTCTAATGTTCCTTTATAGCCTCTCTCCATGGCATTTGAGCAAAGACACTCATGGATTACTAATGCAAGTTAACCAAGTTTATCATAACATATGACTTAAAAACAAAGTAAAATAAAAAGTAAAGAATTCACAAAATAAGGCCTGTATCCACTTAAGGAAGAGAGAAGGGAAGGGAAGGGAAGGGAAGGGAAGGGAAGGGAAGGGAAGGGAAGGGAAGGGAAGGGAAGGGAAGGGAAGGGAAGGGAAGGGAAGGGAAGGGAAGAATGGAAGACTGAAAAATCACCACCTTGGCACTCCAGTGAAGGTAGGAGAGGAATGAGGTCAGAGATACATTATCTATCCCAACATTCCTCAAGCATAATCCTCCAGTACAGCTTCAGTCCTGGTGATGCTTCCCTTCATAGATTCTGTTCTTCTGATGCCACCTTCTTCTATTTTTCTGGTGCCAGGGTGGGACCATAGAAAGGGGATGCTTTTCTGACTTCAAGCTAAACCAGAATCCCATAGGCTGACAAGGCCCTGTTTATCAGTAAAATAGCAGTCCCAGAAGTCAAATGGTGAAGGTAACTCCTCAGGGGATGGAGGTGAGGGGTTTGGGGGAGAAGAAATTAGGGAAAGGGAAAGTAATAATCATTTATATTGGATGTATTCTGTTCCAGGTATTGTGCTAAGCTCTTTCTAAATATTATCACATTTGATCCCCAAAACAATCCTGTGAGGTAAGTAATGTTATTATCCCCATTTTACAGTCAAGTAAACTGAGGCAGACAATGGTTGACTGGCCCACGGTCACACAGCTAATAAGTATCTGAGACCATATCTAAACTCAGGTTTTCCTGACTCCAAGCTCAGTGCTCTATCTGCTGACCCTCTTTTTGCCCAAACTGGCAGGAATCTACCTTTAACATCTCAATCTCCTTGGCAATACCATACTAACCCTATACAACAACATTTATTAAGAGCCTGCTGCATACAGAGCACTATGAAAGTCACTGGTGAGATACAAAGTTCAGATAATATAAGATCCCTGCCTTCATGGACTTTGCAACATCATAGTAATACACTTTGTTAGATGTTTGACCTTGGACAAATTAGTCAATCTCTCAAAATCTCCATTTTCTTGTATTTAAATTTTGGAAAACCCATCTTCCCTGCCAAGTAATAATAACCACCCTTAGACCTCAGGACCATCCACATGCCTTCTGAACAGCTTGTCAATTTGGGGGAAGGCAAGGAAAGATAAGAAAAGCAACTTGTCTAAATGTTCACTTTTCTAAATCAGTTATGTAGGATTCAGATAGGTTACAGGATCTAAGAAGAAAGAATAGGAAATATCTGTTTCTTAAGGCACATTCTGCCACCAGACGTGAAGTGAAGCAATAAGATCCCATTGCATGTTTTAATCTCCATCTTCGGGGCAGCTAGGTGGCGCAGTGGATAGAGCACTGGCCCTGGAGTCAGGAGTACCTAGTTCAAATCTGGCCTCAGACACTTAACACTTAACTAGCTGTGTGACCCTGGGCAAGTCACTTAACCCCAATTGCCTCACTAAAACAAAACAAAACCAAAACCAAAAAAAAATCTCCATCTTCCTCCCATAGTTGTCACATCAAGACTGTTTAGTGCTTTAAGAATTAGTATCAGGCTGCACTGCACATGAAAGCATACAATACACCCAGTAGATCTGGGTTCACGTTTCATACTCTCTGGCTATCTCTTTAATATAAGCACATCATACCAGGTTTGTGTTTCTTGATCACCTTGGTGATTCAGCACATTCTAATCAAAACCTATGTGACCCTGCCTCTAGAGTCAAAAGACAGACTTTGACCTCAGAGGATGAAAGGGAGTTGTAAGGAACTAAAATTCTAGCTGGTCTGTCTAAAATATCTAATGAGTGGTCGCCAATAAATTATAAGCTTTAGCAAGAGTTAGACTTTTAAGCATTTATTAAGGAGAATAAGAATTTGGTGAAAAGAAAGAGAAAGGCCTAGATTCATCTATCTATTAAAGGAAGAGTGCATTTCTAGCTCCCTTCTCCACCCGAGTCCTGAGGAAAGAGAGCAAGAGAGCCAGCCTCGCCCCCTCTTCCTCCCACAAGCAAATGTCACTTCCTGATGCCAAAGAAAAGCTGCATGGCCTTGCCCTCAGAGGCCTTCTCCTCATGGTGGAGCTTTCCTACACTAAGCTTCCAGAAGGTGGCGTCATTCCAATTGTTACAGAGTGCTGAGACACTTGGGAAGATAGGAAGGTTGGATCATGAGTCCAGGGAGGCAGCAAGTGCTCCTAATGGGCTTAAAGAGGGCATTGCCCCTATTCCTACTTGGAGGCTATCTATGGACAGCATATCAAAATGGGTAGATCAGGAGCAGAGTTATAAAACTGACCCATAGACTTGTAGCTGAAGAAATAATTGTCACAGCAGAAGGAAAAGAAAGACAGGTAAGACTTCATTGTGAAAGATCCTTTCAAGTCTGGAGAATATGAATGGCAAGTCAGCTTTCCTCAAAGGTCTATATTTGTGGACCATTGTGTTCTGTAAGTCCCTGATGAAAGTAATGTGCATTAAACTGGTTCTATGCTTCCTCGGGTCTCAAGGACAAAATACCACAAAGGGTTAGGCAAGGATGAATCTAAGTTGATCATCAGCTGAATCCTTAACAGTCTTTGGAGCCCTCCCTCTCCCCTCCCCCCCTCCTCCCCTCTCTGCTTTCTGCTTTCTGCTCTCCCCTCTCCCCTCTCCCCTCTCCCCTCTCCCCTCACCCCTCTCCCCTCTCCCCTCTCCCCTCTCCCTCTCCTAGTGATTCAGCACTTTACACACAGCAAAGTGTGAGAAAGACAGAGAAAAAGAGACAGAGAAGGAGAAAGAGAAAGAAACTAAGAAGTGCCTTGGGTCTCTGGCAATCAAGAGCATGAGATCCTTAGACTGAATAATTTGTTTGAGAGATTAAAATAAGAAATTCATAGGCCTGATATGAAACTTACTCTCAGACAAGTTATTCATGTTCTCTGATGCCAACACTATATCAAGTAGACTATGTTCTAGCTAAAGGTCAAATTCTGGATGATGACAAAATTAGTACATAATATGTTAGCTTAGAAGAACAAACAAATGTGCAGCTTGATTATTGCTAAATTGATACCATTACAATCAGTAATTACTAGCATTTCATGCATGAGTTTGACATACTTCTACCCCTAGTTAAGGAAAATAACTTTCTCCTGTTCTTTCTACGTCTTTACGTTAGACAGAATTCACAGATGGATGTTAAGTTTAGTGTGTTAATGTGAACACCGAAAAGAGTTTGGACCTTAGCTGAGAGATCACAAGATCCCATTTTTACATAAGTGTAATTTTTTACAGTGTGTCTTGCCAACCTTTAGCTTCAAATTTGTCTGATCTCCGGCAACTTTTAGTGCCTCAATTATTTTTCACTCTTTAAAAATGTACTTTCAACATGCATGCTTCCATTTTGCATTAGTCAAGTTTCCTGTTCAACAATCTCACCAAATGTAATACAGATGAATCTCATTTTAATGAATAGTATTTTAACACCCACTTTGACATAATGAAGCTATTTTCACATTTCCTGTTACAAAGTGTCTTGGAACCTAAGGGACTAGTGGATACCTTTTCCAGAGCTAGAGCTGGAAAACAATCTCCTGGTGCTAAATTGTAGATAAGTTAATGAAATGCCAGCTAAGCGCCATGAATTACTTTGTGCAGTAACACATCACCAGTTTAGCTTCAACATGGTAAATTACAAAGGGATGTGCTGGTCTTCACGGTTTTCCTAGAGCTGTATGCAATTTCCCTTCCACAGCTGTTCAGGATACCTCTTGGTCTTACAGTACCATGCACACTTGGAGCCCTTGAACCAATAGACAGAAAGTATGATTATGCCTTCATGAATTCAGTCCTAAGGATAAAGTCTTCCAAAATCTTTCTTCCTAGTCCTAGCAACATTTACAAATTCCTTATTTTTCAGAAATCTCTTTACACTAAAAAAAAAAAAAGGGAGGGACCTTGGTTTTGATCCATTGGCTAAAAATGGAACCTTTTTAATATGGCTTCATATCTGTATGGTTCTAATTCATCACAGATTTAGATGATGTTTGATCTTCAGATTTGTCCCAAATATCCTTTCCTTGGAACATGTCTTGTGTCATCATCCATTTACCTCATTTTAACCACTTTAGGGTCTAAGCTCATGGTTCTTAGTTGTATTGATTATCCACATGGTACAGAATACAGTGGGCCTTTCAGAAATGTGACTGACATTCTCACTATACCTGCTCCTCTGTCACATTTTGTTAGGCAGTGGGGAGAGGTAGCAGAGCAAACCTGCTGCCCTGCTCACTAGACCAGAAAAAAAAAAAGAAGCCTCTGAGGGAGAGATTGCTGGACAATGTGACACTCCTTCAGACAACCTAGACATCAGTAACAATGTATGTAGAAGAAACTCAAGAATGTCAGAAACTTTGTTAATAGTTTCCTTCATATTCAGCAACTTCCTGGGCTGTTGGGATAAATGCTCACAATGGGAATGGTAGGTGGAAAGAAAGGGCAGAGGTGCTGCTTCTGAAAGACTTTCAAGGATATAAACTATGGCCAATTGGGTATAGATGGGTGGGAGTACATAGTGCATTCAACAAGACATACATGTCCCCATTGTTTCTCTCTCTCTCTCTCTCTCTCTCTCTCTCTCTCTCTCTCTCTCTCTCTCTCTCTCTCTCAGCAATGAGGGTTAAATGACTTGCCCAAGATCACACAGCTAGTAAATGTCAAGTGTCTGAGGCCAGATTTGAACTCAGGTCTTCCTGAATCCAGGGCTGGTGCTTTATCCACTGAGCCACCTAGCTGCTCCCCCTCCCCACCAGGTGTTTCTCTTGATAGAATGTAAGCTTCTCTGAGGGGAAGAATTGTTTCATTTTTGTCTTTGTATTTCTAGAATATAACATAACCTAGCAATAGGTGTTTAAATAATGCTTATTGACTACTTTATTGAAAAATAATCTCCTTTCCCCAAAGACCACCACTCTGTTCCTTGCCTCAGGTCCCATTTGTCTAAAGACAACTAGTAACATTTAAAACACTGCTTCCCAAAAGACCTATCATGAAGAAATGTTTAGGAGCAACGCTGATATTATCAGATGGACAGCAATCTTTCTTCTTCTTCTTCTGGCCAAATCTTTGTGAACCTTGGCCTGCCCGAGGGTGCTTAGATCAGGTTTGTGAAGTCAAATCACATAGACTTCCTATGAGGGAATGTTTATCACAGTTTCTATGAGCCCATTCTAATTAGTCGAATGGCTGTACGAGCTACAAATGTGACTGCCATCCCATCGAAAAATCAAAACCAAGGTCATGATAATGATGGTGTGGATGGAATTAATTAATTTTCCCCTATCTCCATCACAGTGTGAACACACTGGTTTTTCAGTTGACACCACCCCTTTGGAGACCCTCCACAGCATGAGCTCTGTATCTATATTTCTAAAGAATAAAAGAAATCAGTTCAGGCCCTGAGGAAGTCCAGTGAACTCTGTCCCTTCTTGTTCCTTGCTTTTCACAAGTGTTTGTCTCAGTAGGGAACTTGGATTGTGTTTTCTTTGGGCTTTTGCTTATCCGTAAAGAGCAAAGGAAGAGAAAGCATGGGCAGCAGAAGGGTGTGAAATTAATGACAATCAGTGGAATCCATTCAATTACAGACTGGTAAAAATTGTAGTGGGGTGGGGTGGAGAGCTAAGATTGGGAGGTTTGGAGCCTATCACTAGCATAGCAATACTCGTAAAGGGGAATTAAATCACTTAAGGATCTCAACTTTCATATCCTCTTGAGAAGAATTTCCTTTGACCTATTAGTCACTAAATTGAAAAGATAGGATTAATTATGAGTCCTACACAGCCAATAAAACTAGCTTGACTCTCTAGATATCTAAAAGTGACAAATGCTTTTAAGAGGGGACAAGCTATAGTAATGAAAGACTTATTAATCTAAAGGGAGAGAAGTTCCTATGAATTAAGAGGTGAGAAATTTATGATGACTGGGTCCTATGGGGCTTTTGAAATCATTCTCTATGTCTGCTTGCCTGAGTCAGAAAGACCCAGAAGAAGAATGGCTAATGCCCAGATGTAGTATAAAAACTCAGATCTGTCGCTTTACTAAAATAGTCTACAGGGAGTCATTTAATCAGGTTATTCTATATAAAAAAACTTTTTTGAATTATAAAAATGAACACAGTAAGTATAGTAAAATTATTGCATAACACAGTTTGTCCTTAAATGGATTTCATATGCCATAGGTAAAATGATCTTCTCTGTGATTTGTAGACTGCACACAACAAAAGGCTGATAAAACTGGCTTATCTACAAGGTAGGAATTAGTCCTGAAATCCAACAATAAGCTATAAAGGTGTGCCATCACCACTTTGCAGATATTTAACCCAAATGTCATCTTTAAAAGACGAGTAGAGACAAGTAGAATGATTCTCATTTTAGTTGGGAGAAAATAATCATAATCATTTAGCATATATTGGACACCAACAGCACACTAGGCTTGGCCCAAATTAGGCTTAATTATCTCTCTAGTTTCAAAATCACAGGCCCATTGAGTTTTCATACAAATAAACACTTTTCACATCTAACTCTGTCTACAATATCTGCTCTGACCCAAAATGCCTCTGGCCATGCACATTTCAGACATTATTCCTGGTATGTTTTATTTGAAAATTAAATGGAATTAAATTTTGAAAGGGAAAGAAGGAAAACCTGTGTATGTTAAATATGTTATTTCAAATACTCAATGGTTCTGGTTCCCTGGTTTCCTAGAAGTGGGTTCCTGCCATCTTTGGCAATTCTGCTGCAATTAGCATTAACGTCTGTGGTTGCACAGAGTCCTAGATGGTCTCCATGAGTTTTTGTTGCAGTTGTGTTCAGTTATTTCAGTCAGGTCCCCCTCTTTGTGACCCCATTTGGGGTTTTCTTGGCAAAGATACTGGATTGGTTTGCCATTTTTCCTTCTACAGCTCACTTTACAGGTGAGGAAACTGGAGCAAATAGGGTTAAAGTCACTTGCCACAGGTCACACAGCTAATAAATGTCTGAAGCCAGATTTGAACTCAGGAAGATCAGTCTTCCTGACTCTAGGCCTGGCACTCCATCCACCCTAGCACCAAGCTGCCCTCTTCATGAGTAACTATGGTTAATTAGGATTGGACTGGGCATTTATAAAGCACTATTTTGGTTTAGAAATACCTCTATGTGGCCAACCTGCTGATCATGAATCTTATTGCCTTCATTCTATTGAAGAAGCTTAGACTTTGAATAAAATGTCTTCAAGTAAAGGTTAAGTATTGTCCAGTATGTTGCAGAGTAGATTTTCTTTCAGAAGGGGGTGGGGGGGAGGGAAATTAAGGAGACAATGAACTCCTTTCTGGTTCCATGACTGCTGCAATTCTATGACAAATACAATCTGCCACATGCTAGCACTTGTCCTATGCTGCCATAATCAGAAAAAAATCAAATCAACAACAACCACCACTTCAAGGTCATCATCATGCCAAAAAGGGACATTAGGAAAGAATTTTAGTGGTGGGTGCAATTCAGTTAGACTTTTGCAGGGGCTAGGGGAATCTAATATGTTGCAAGTGAGATAATATGGCACATTTTACAACTTAGAAAATCTTCCACTTAAAAAAAAATTCCAATCCTTCTCCAGTTTTTTTTTAAATACATCTATTTACTTTTTTAAAAAATTCATTTGATTTGTCAGGTGCCATCTGAAAATGAGCAAAACAATATATTTCAGCAATGTACATTAATATAGATCCACAATCTTTCAGGATAAGACCTGAATTGGAAGAGGATTCCTGCATATTCCTGTGGTTGGGGTGGGTAAGAAAATAAAGCACAGGGTAGACTCAGGATTTTCCCTAATCTTATTCCCGTCTCCCTCTCCTAGTTTAGAATTGTGGCCTTCCAATCTAAAGGGGACAGAGTTAGTGTCATTTAGACAGGACTCCATCAACTAAACACCCTCTTCCCAGTGCACCTCCTAGCATACCTAGTAAATAACTCTCCAGGTCACAGCTTTAATGATTCAGCTTTCAAGAGAAAGAAAGAAAGAAAAAAGAAATACATGTCCTGGAGCCAATCCATCCCTTTTTCACGTTTGCTGAAATGTCTCCACTGCACTCAGAAAGGGTCATGGTTCCAGGGCTTTCAAATACAAGGGTATCTTTAGCTTTGCAAATTGGCAGCTGCTCACAATAGAGGCAGTTTTGCTGAAATCAAGAAACACTGGATACACAGGCATGCTTTCCAGGTTCGCACATACATTATTTTAAAGTAGTACCATGTAAAGGAAAACCAGCTTCATTTTGTGATTGAAATATTTTCAAGATAGACTTAGGGAGGTGGGTGGTGGAAATCCAGCCTATTCTTTTGTCCTAGAGGTTTGGGGTGTTTTGAATTTGTTTCCCCCACCCCCACCTCCATCCATATGCACTTGGTTTCATTGTTCCCCTAATCTAGATGCTGAAGAATATTTTAACTTAAATTTGAGCAGAGGACATGTTACATTTTGTTTCCAAGGCATAAAAGTGCGAATTCCATAAATAACACGTATCCTGCTCGTTCCTTGTTCCTAAACAATTTGATAAGCTCATATTGAAATCATTTAGACAATCTCACTTGACAGCTTACTAAGTGTCACTTCAATCCAGCTTTCCAGTCAGTCCATTATCCCTGCCAGTTTGCAGAAGGACAAGACATTCGGAAACTAGGATCTGAAGGAAAATATTCTCTGGCAGGGTCCTTGCAGAAGAGGTGTATTCTGAGCAGGCTAGCTCTCTTAATATCAGTGGTTCTTAAGATTCCTCATAGCTGTCCAACATAAGGCAAATTTAACACTAAGGTGAGGGATGAAAAGCTGTTGAGGCATGCATTGGGTTCATTTCAATGGACCCAGAGGAGATAATCTGTGGCCAGGAATGAACCAGGACAATGCTGATGAATTGAAGCAATGGAGTATTTATCTAATGTTTACCAGAATTTCTCTCTGCTAAGACAAGAAGAAGAAACAGTGTGCTCTGAGCTTGGAACCTGGAGATCTGGGTTAAAATCAGATACTTACTAGCTGTGTGACCACAGGCAGATCACTCATCCTCTCATAGCCTCAGTTTCATCATCTGTTAAATGAGGATAGACATGGGGGTTGGGACTATTAAAGTTTAAACTGAACAACTAACTACCAAGATGGACACACTTAAGAAGCAAGAGAGATAAGCCCATTAGGTGTGGCTTCAGCCTGATCAGCACCAAGGGATAGAAGTCAGAAGCACTACTTCCTTCAAACTTTCCCCACCCCCAAGGGGAACTTTCCATAGTCAGGTGGTCACCCCATCCATCCCCCCACAATCCATCCTCCATAAAAGCTTGTCCTTTCTTCTGTTGGAAGAGCAAGATGTCTCTAAGATATCTCCTCCTCTCCAGGGAAGTCTTTGACTTCCCTCTTGGTCACTTTATCTAAGCACCTAAATAAAAGATGATTTTATTCTAATTGGATTGTTTGTGAGAGGGTATAATTCTTTAAAGAGGAATACTTAAGAACCCCCACCACCTATTTCTTCATGACAAGGATGGTAATATTTGAAATGGCTACCTTACAGGGTCCTTGTAAAAAAAGTGTTTTACGAACCTTAAAGCATTGTCTAATGTGAGTTATTATCATTCTTAAATGGGAGAAATGCCCTTTCTATACAGAGTATTATCAATTTCTCAAAAGCATTCATTAACTCCTTACCTACCTATGCCAGGACTAGAACTTCTATTCAATAAACTTAAATGTTATGGGCCTAGTGTACCCCAGAAGTTCTCTGGGGTAAATCAAAGAACCTTATCCTTGAGAAACTAAACCAAAGGACAGACACACCTAAAGAGATAAGTGGCACCAGATCAGGACTGAGCTAGCTCCAGGACCACCACCCTTCATTCCAGTCTCTACCACCCCTGGGGAGATAAGATTAGGTGTGGCTGCTGCCTTTGTGCAGGGAGGAGGAGAGAGATGGCTTGAGAGATCTGCAGTCACCCCTCACCCAACTCCCCCAGTCACCACCAGTGGGGGATGGTCCTCCCTCAATAAGGGAACTTTCCATAGTCAGATGATCACCCCCCATCAGTCCTCTATAAAAGTATCTGCCTGTCTCCAGCTTCAGGAGTTAGGTATCTCAGAGCCATGCCTCTGTGCCATGCCTTCTCCCCATGAAAAGATGTCCAAGGATTTCTCTCTTGGTTTCCTTTCCCTAGCACCCTAAATAAGCTATTATTTTATTCTAATTGGATTTGTGTGCAAGAGTGTATAATTCTTTAAAGAGGAATTCCTAGGAACCCCTACCCCAAACCCCAATCTATTTCCCCCATGACATTAAATGTCCCTCATTATTCCTGGGATCAAATATAAAAGCCTCTGTTTGACTCAACCTAGCTCTAAAACTAGCCCCTTCCTACCTTTCCAGACTTTTTATTCCTTATTCCCACTTCACTCTGCATTCCTATGATGATGGCCTCCTTGCTGGTCTCAAACAAGACAGTTGACCTCCAGACTCCATTCATTTTCTTTTTCTTTTTCTTTTCATTCATTTTCACTGGCCATCCTCCATGCCTGTAACTCTCTGACTCATCTCTGTCTCCTGTCTTCCCTAAAGTCTTACCTACAGTCTCACCTTCTGCATGAAGGTTTTCCTAGCCCTTTTTAAGTTCCCTTTTTCCTGTATATATCTTGTTTATACATAGGTGCCTTAATACTTTCTCCCTATTAGAATAAGAGCTCTTTGAGAGCAGGGAGTGTACCCAGTGCTTAGCAAAGTGCCTGACAAATAGTAGGCTATGGAATCTAGAGACAATATGATGAATGAAAAATGATTTAAGATGTATTTATTCCATGCTAAATACTGCATGAAGCACTGGGAATAAAAATACACAAGGGAAGCAAGCTCTGCCTTCGTGGATCTTATATTCTAATAATTAAGTGATGACAAGGAACCAGTATTTTGGTTTGGTAAACAACAAGGGTGAGCCATCGAGCAGGTGACTGACACACCATTTCCCCCAGCAGAGGCAGTATTGATTTGCTTACAGTTTCAGGACTGGGAAGGGCACAGGAAAGAAGAGGGGAAGTAGAAGATGCAAGAAGATGGCAAGAGAGGAGCATGAAGCATAGCTAGAGACAGTTAATTATAGTGGATCATGTGACACATTCACTAATCAGGGCAGCTCAGGCTTTAGGAAAGATTTCCAGAGCTGAGATGGTTAAGCCCACTGGGCATGGTCTGCAGCCAATCTGTTTTTAGATTTAATTAACAAAATGGTAGCAGCAAATGAGGCAAATAAACCAGTTTAGGTGGGGGGAGGAGAAGAGAAGAGGATGTATTCTTTAGAGTCACCACTGCATAAGATGGTGAAAACTCTTTACAATGCTGTCTAACTGAAAATGATAGGAATGGGGAGACTCTTCATTCCTGCCATTGATCACATTTGTTTTGTTTTGTTTTCTCAGAGAAATTCATGATAGCAGCCTTTGGAAACAGATGTATCCTGATCTCAGACCATTTTTAATAGGGGAAATCATCTCCAAGTATACTATTATTGTTAAGCCCTGAAATTTTTTTTTCTTCTATAACTTTTCTATCTTTCCAAACTATAAAAGAGGGTAGGAGATGTCGAGTGAGGGGACCCCAACAAAATATTCTCCTCAGCGTCCATATATTTAAACCTAGAAGGGCCTTGGAAGCCACAAAGTACAAATAGCCCTCTTGTTTACAGAAGAGGAAAAGCAGGCTAAGAGATGTTAAATGAATTGTTCAGGATCATATGTCTGAATGGCTTGAGAGATCTGCAGCCACCCCTCACCCAATTTACTCAAGCCTCCACCAGTGGGGATGGTCCTCCCCCAATAAGGTCAGATGATCACCTCATAGGACCACCATCTATATCTCTATATCTCTATAAAAGTATCTGCCTGTCTCCTGCTCAAGGAGAAAAGTATCTCAGAGAACCACGCCTCTGTGCCATGCCTTCTCCCC
The DNA here is from genome assembly GCF_019393635.1 of Dromiciops gliroides. NCBI lineage: Eukaryota > Metazoa > Chordata > Mammalia > Microbiotheria > Microbiotheriidae > Dromiciops > Dromiciops gliroides. The sequence goes on from NC_057861.1 coordinate 639,594,810, forward strand.
AGGAGAAGTACAAGGATTTCTCTCTTGGTTTCCTTTCCCTAGCACCTAAATAAATTATTATTTTATTCTAATTGGATTTTTGTGCAAGAGGGTGTCATTCTTTAAAGAGGAATTTCTGAGGACCCCCTATCCCAAACCCCCATCCATTTCCCCCATAACAATTTGGTAATCTGGTAACTAAAAGCCAACTCAGGAAAAAGTCAGGTCTTATACAGAATTTCCCCTTCTAATGGCTATTGCTATAAAGATCAAGGGTAATTTGTATGGCCACATCTGTTTTATTGCAGCAGAGAGCTCCCTAGTGAATGTCTGTCATGCATCCCTGAGCCTTGCCTCAGCTCCTTTCCTTGCATCTGTGATCTCAGGAAAAGAAAATGAAAAATCCCCTGAAACTGAAAAGTGTTTTCCCCGAGTGTCATTTAGAAAAACAAAACAAAACAAAACAAAAAATGGGAGTGATTCATTGATTTATTAATTGATTGATTTAATGTGAGGGTTTTGAGAAGAAGGGATTTGGGAAAGCTTTCCCCAGAGCATATGAGCAACATTGATTCCTTCCCCACCCCTTTCCCAACTTTTTAGCAGAAACTCTAGTGTAGTGATTAAAGCACTATATTTAGGGTCCAGAAGATCTCTGTTCTGAACCCTCCTCTAACACATACTGGATATGTGGTCCCAGGCAAGTCTTATTTTTTTTAATTTTATTTTTTTATTTTTAATTTATAAAATAAAACAAGCAATTCCATTACAAAGTATAATAAAAGAGAATTATTGCACGTGAAACCGCAAATCTGTTATGTACAATTTGCTAGTCCTTTTACAAATATGGGCAAATCTCTTAATACTTAAATTGACCTCAGACCAGAGGTGTCAGACATTTTCCCCAACACTTCAGATTGTAAGCTGAACCAAATAAAAATATAATTGAGAAATATTTAACAAAATAAATAAAAATACAATAGAACATAGATATTGTTAATATGTGGTTTTCTTTTTAACGTTTTTATTCATTTCATTAAATATTTCACAATTATGTATACAACTTTTTTTATAAGGTCACTGATTCTTAAAAAACACCTCATGATTATCTATAGCCCTGAACCTTTGGGGACAAATAAGTGAATTAACTGGTAACAAATTTATAATAAGAAACAGGATCACCAGTAATTGTTATAAGAAAACAGATTTTTTTTCTATCCTGTTCTAGAAGGTCAAAAGTCCTTAGGCAATCACAATAAACAAAAATCACAATCCTTTTGGTCATTGTTTTTTAATTTCATTTTAATTTTTTCTTTTTTTTTTTTGGTCATTGCTTTTTGTGGAAAAATTTGATTTACAAAGCTGTGTTAAATAGTTCTATGCAAATGAATTTATTTTTAAGCCATTCTCACCCTTTTGATTATTTCTGAGAACAAGCTTCAATGTATTTTGGGGGGGGCAGTGCAATGGGGGTTAAGTGACTTGCCCAGGGTCACACAGCTAGTACGTGTCAAGTGTCTGAGGTCAGATTTGAACTCAAGTCCTCCTGAATCCAGGGCCAGTGCTTTATCCACTGCACCAGTTAGCTGCCCCTTCAATGTATTTCTAAACCAAAGTTGGCACCTTCCTTTTCATCCTTCTCCCCCCACACACACACAATTTATTGTGAAGAGCAAAGCTGTGCCACTTACAACTTATGGAGCTTATGGTCACTATCAATTCTGCTGAGCAATAACTCGATTTTATATCATAAATGTTGTTTGATATCCCCTTCCCCAAAAGGTGACTGAAAACCAATAGGTAATTCAAAGTAAGGCAACTGAAATTTATGTCTTAAAATACATGTGATAGCTCCTAATACTTTTTTATTTTTATTTATTTTTTTTTTTGCAGGGCAATGAGGGTTAAGTGACTTGCCCAGGGTCACACAGCTAGTAAGTGTCAAGTGTCTGAGGCCGGATTTGAACTCAGGTACTCCTGAATCCAGGGCCGGTGCTTTACCACTGCGCCATCTAGCTGCCCCAAGCTCCTAATACTTTTAAAACATTTTAATGGAAGGAAAAGTGAGGGACCTTCCCACAGGCAATATAGTAATTAACTTTGGTATACATACTGTGTTTGATCCACTATTTTCACTGACTCCCGGATCAAGGTCTTTCTAAGCTGGAGACACCTGAAAATCATTTCAGGCTGGGAAAACGTCTGGAAGCTATAAGCAAGACTGACTCAAACTTTTGAATTTTTGGTCCAACAAATATAGGGTATCCCAAAAGCCTTAGGATGCTTTTAAGCTGTTAAAGCTTAGAAGACCCTGTACTCATTGAAGGACCTTGCGTAAGTCACTTAATCTCCTTGTATCTCAGTTTTCTCATCTGATAATAACATTTCTATTATATACCTCAGAAGGGCACAAGGGAGGGATTTTTTAAATCTTAAAGCGCTATAGAAATGAAAATTGTTATGAATAGTAGTATTGGGTAGAACTGTTGGGGATAGAAAAAAGGGGTATGGCCTTGGAAAGTTAAACTTGGGTTGCTTCTGAATCTCCATTGTAGCTTTCATCCTCCTGACCATCAGTGAGCTTATTTGTGGTTCCTCTCAGCAGTACTCTTTAGAAAGAACACTGTATAGTTAATGTATCATTATTATTATTATTATTTTGATAGTTGTGAAAACAGGGAAGCCATCAAGTCCAGCTAGGGGGAAAAAAAAAAAAAAACACCTCAAAGCATGGAACAGTTACAAACCAGCCTCTCTTGGGAGTTGGGAAGAGCTTTAGGAAATAGAACTCTGGTTTAAAGACTACAACCTCCCTTCCCTTTTCCTGTCCACCTGGTTTACATGCTATAAACCTGGTATAAAACTTCAAGGAAGTGTGAGCAAATTTTATCACTCTTGGATAATTCATTTTGCAATTAATCAAGGGTTTTATTTTAGACTGATTAGAAGCCAGTCATTTTCCAGTTTTGACATTCCAAAAATATTATCCCTTGATTGACTACTTCTTTTGAAGTGCGGCTGAAAGTTGCCCAACTTGTTACCAAGCACCGAAAATTTTTTCTGTTGACACACAGGGAACCCTCTCATTACATGAGTCAGTGTCGTTTTGCAACTGAATAAACTGTTAACTAAATTGGAAAAAACTGTCATGGAGATGATAAAGGCCATTCGGGAGAGCTCCGCCAACACTCTCTGAACTCTTAACTCCTACCTTTCAGTGAAGAGGCCGCTTGTAAAGAAATTGATGTCTGAGAGATTAAAGGTGAAATCCAATATGCTTTCCCACCCCAACATGCTACCTCCCCATGATTAAAAGGAATTGCCTAGACATGTCCCTAATGTGACAGCAGCCTAGCAGCAAGTGGACTGGGAGCTCATTCAGCAAAGCAACACCCAAGCTTAGACCAAAAAAAAAAAAAAAAAAAGGCAGGACTCCATGGTTTGTGATTCGCTTTGTCAGTCTGATAACCCTTCCTAGCTTCTGGAAGGTGACTTTCACCTTGATAGAATTCTTTCCTTTGCTCCCAAGCCTAGACTTAGAGGTTCACAGGGTCAACAACTCCAGGCTCTCTGCACAAACTAAGGCTTTACATATATAAACATGTTATTAAAAAAAAAACAAGAATCAGGATTCAGATCCTGACTCTGCTGCGTACTGTTTGTGCAACTCTGGACAAATTACTAAGTGTCTCTGGACTTCAGTTTCCTTTCTTTATGTATGAAATGAGAGATTTGGCCTAGATGACCTCCACGGTACCTTCCAGATCTAAATGCTGTCATATTATTACCTCTAGGATCAAGTATAAACTCTAGCCTTTAAAAGCACTTCTTGGGGCAACTAGGTGGTCCAGTGGATAGAGCACTGCTCCTGGATTCAGGAGGACCTGAGTTCAAATCCGGCCTCAAACACTTAACACTTACTAACTGTGTGACCCTGGGCAAGTCACTTAACCCCAATTGCCTCACCAAAAAACAAACACTTCTTATTCTAACCTTTTTCTCTTTCATCAGTATTCTTATACATTATACTTCCTTGCACTCTATAGTATGATTATACTGGCCTACAAGCCATTCCTCATGCTCAACACTCCATCTCCCAAATGCGTGTCCCTAAATTGGCTGTTGTTTTTTCTCTCCTCACATTCATCTCTTAGAATCACTAGTTTCATTCAAGACTCGACTCTAGCATTGCTTTCTGCAAGGGGTCTTCCCTGGTCATCTCCCAGCTGTTCCCTCCCTCACCTTAGCTATAAGTGTCTCCTAATGTTAGCCTGTATCTACTATCTACTATCTTTTACCTGCTTATATAAGTACACATTACCTACCCTATTGGAATGTAAGCTCCTCAAGACTGTTGTCCTTATGTTTTTTGTAACCCCAAGTATCTTTAGCATGGCATAGATTAGGAGCTTAATAAATGCTTAATGATTGACATATTTGAAGCTGACATTGCCCTCTTTGGTCTTTAACATCAAGAGGACAAGGCAAAAACTTGCAGGAGGATTTGGAAAGGAACTAAGCACCTGCCTTCTCCCTTTTCTGAACAGTTACTATCATGGGATGTAAAAAAAACCAAAACCACTTTCTAAAGAGGTCTGCTGATCCAAACTATTTTATTTGACAAAGGAGATACTGCAGGAAGTCATTTGCCCAAGATCACACAGCTAGTTGTTGACAGAGCTAGGATTAGAAATGAAGTCTTTTGAGTTCAGTCCAGCAATCTTTACATTATAACGTCTTATCTATGAACAGACTCCCTTTCCATCACTGATGATTAAGTCAACCAATCTATATGCCATGAAGGAAAACCTCACCTCATGTTCAAATCAGGCCTATAGAAAATGCAAATGACCAGAAAAAGGTCCTGTTCTGTGCCACAACTAGGAATTTTCATTTCGTTTCATTATATTTAGCTTAGGGGGGAAAAAAGTAGCAGTACTGATAGAACAGTGGAACTAAGGATTCACGATAGAGTGTACCAGTAGTGCAGAGGGCAGTCCAACCAGTAAATCAATGACTTACTAGGCAAGGCTTCATATTAAAGTCCCTCAGATAAGAAGTGTTAATAAACATTCTTTTTGCCTGTGCCCTTGTCGGTTTTCAAGCTTCAGTAACCTTACAATTTTTCCCATTTAGAGATTTTTATTAACAAACTTCCTACAAATTAATCACTTGTCATAGATTATTTGGAAACTGTATTTTACACCAATCCCCAAAATTAAAATCAAATTAAAATATGCACCATGAAATTCTCCAGCTGACATTCTTCATTGGCTTTTCATGTGCTTTCATTTCACTTAAAGCCTACATCTGAATAATCCGTTGTATTGGTAAGCTTATAGAGCCATGAAATATTAGCACCAGAAGGCACCTGAGGGTTCATGTAGCCCAAGGCCATCATTTTACAGAAAGGGAAATTGAGGCCTGGAGTGCTAAGAGTTTGATTCTGTGACATTTTTCATCTTCTAAACTCGAAAGTGCTCTTTCTCCCATTTTGTCTTATATTCCATTGGAAAAGAAAACTAGAATGTCACAAAGCATCCAAGAGCAGACCAAGTAAGAAATGCATAATGATGGGATTGATTGGCCATAGCTTAACTAGATGGAGCATTAGATCTAATAGCCAGATAGATGATGAGACCACGCCCAGAGAGGTTAATTGATTTCTCTAAAATCACCTAGGGAGTTAGTGGAAGAGCCAGGACTAGAACTTAGGTCTCCTGACTCCCATTCCACTATACCATATAGAAGTTCATGGGCTCTTTCCAAAGGGGAATCTGTCCAAACAAAATTTGTTCACAGGATAGATACTCAGAATCTTACATAAGATTTTTATTTTCATTGATTTACAATACAGAAAATGCAAGGATACTCCAAGGAAGGGGGAAGTCAGGATCTAAAGCTGAAGGCTATTGGAATGAAGGGCATCATCTCCACACTTAAGCCTGAAAAAAATGCCTGAGTAAAGGAGAACCTGTATTCAAAACCTAGAAACCAGGTCACTTTGGAAGAACCTTGTTACATTTACAGACAGCCTATGATACCTTTCATATACTTTTTTTTATCATATACTATGATACTTTTCATATACTTTCAGCACTGAATTCCTCTGTGAATATTTAGTCTAACTTACTCTCTCTCTAGATTTTTGTTTTCTTTAGAGTAATTCCTATTTCCTCAGTCTTGACATATTAAGTGACTAATAATTGTGTGTTGAATTAATCTGCTCATTTGGAGTGACTTCCCACATAGTATTATACGTTCTGGTTCATTTACTTATTAAGCATCTTCTATGACTAACACTGTGATGAGCAATGTTTGGGATATTTAAAAAGCATACGATATAGTCCTTGTTTTCACAGAGCTTATAATCTAATTACAAAAAACGACCAATACATGTGAAGCATTGGAGAATAAACAATACATAATATAACAAATTGCTTCTTTGAAAACAGTCTTCTACTTGAGAACTAGTTGAGGTTTAAATGGTTTTATGGTAATAAAGTTTTTAGAACCCCAAACACATTTCCCCATAGAATTAATGTTATAAACAATGTTAAAAAAATAAAAAAACACAACATAGCTTCTCAGGCAAGTCCACAAAAGCCTACTGAAATCATAATGAATCTTAAATACTCTGCATTTGCAATAAAAGATGCCAAAAAAAATACTATTGCAATATAAGCAATCAAATAAAACAATTAAATGATACCTTTGCATTTCTCTCTTAAATATACTTCACAGTTTATCAAGAGCTTTTCCTCACAATAACCCTGTGAAGTAGGTAGTATAAATGTTATTTTCTTACAAAGCATTAAAATTGAATTATTTTCTTAAAAGCTGTATCTTGCATAGTGATTATATTGGTTTGAGAAAACTGAATTGCTTTCCCAGGTTCCCACTCTCTAGTTGTTGACTTCTATGTCTATAATATGAGGGGACAAGGCAACTGGATGGCACAGTGGATTGAGTGCCAGGCCTCAAGTCAGAAAGATTCATCTTTGAGTTCAAATCTGGCCTCAGATATTTACCCTGAGCAAATCACTTAACTTTGACTCAGCTTCCTCATCTCTAAATGAGCTGGAGAAGGAAACAGCAAACCACTCCAGTATTTTTGCCAAGAAAACTCCAAATGGAGTCATGAAGACTCAGACACAAATGAAAAATGACTGAACAATAAATATGAGGGGGCAACCAGATGTCTGATCCTAGGATGTTCCTTCAAATACCCCACAAGCACTTTGGTTGGCATCCTTCTAATGTACTTGTACAATATTTGCACAACAATGAACCAGCTGTGTCTTATCTCCCTATTAAGCCCAGTCAGGGTAGGAATGATGTCATATTTAAGTTTTGTATCTCCCTTAGCATAATGTCCTACACACAGAAGCTTAATAAATATTTGATGAATTAATCCATATTTTATGTTAATACATGGATTCGTGGGGGGAAGTAAAACGGTTTATGGGAAGTGATTGCCTAGCAAAGTCCAAAGCTGGGACTTGAGCCCAGGTTTTTCGATTCCTCATCTAATGTCTTTTCTATTATAACATTTTGACTCTCATAAGAAATAGAGATGAATGGCAATAGATCTTCTATCTCATTCCATTTTAAATTTGTAGTTTTAATTATTCTTTATGTGATTGTATCACTCTAACTACCCTTACTCTTGTTGTGAGAGGCAGTGTGGTATAGAATAGGCCTCAGATTCAGGATGATGTGGTTTCAAGGCCAGCTTCTAATCCATACTGACTATATGACCCTGGACAAGTCACTTCATTGCTCAATGCTCCAGGCAGCTAACACTCAAATTGGCAGAGCTATTGCCCTGCTACTGCTCTGTAATGATGTTTCTCCACCAGAAGCTTCCAATAACCAGTGAAATAATTGTCCCAATTCAAATCAAATCAAAACCAAACAAATATGCAATTGTCAGAATGTAACCCCTTTTTTTTTTTGGCTCACGAATGAAACAGAGAAGATTTGCTTGAGATAATTCAGCAAGAGTTGTTTGAACATATGGATGGAAGGAAAATAAATAAATATTATATTGGCATATATGGGGGGATTGAAAAGATATTAACTGAGAGGAGAACAATTAAAAAGTATGTCTGTTATCCTCTTGAGGGAGAAGAATGGAGGCAGTGGGGAAGAGTTGTTAGGTAACACAGTACCTCTTGTTAGCCATCAGGTGGCAACATTGACCCAGGATTCAACTTAAGTTGCTTGCTGGACTTAAGTGGGGTATGGGGGTGAGGGGCAGAGGGGACAAAAAAAACCTCTAGTCCAGAAGACATGGAGAGTAGAAGGCAATGCAAAAGCAGCTGCCTCTTAATATGCACCAGGCTTCACCAAGTCAGATATATGTAAGAGAGGTAGTGGCTCTATGTTGAAACACCAACACAAAGATGAAGAAGAATAAATGGTTAATAAGGTGAGAATAGCCATAAGGTTTTTAGAGAAAATGGAACCTGAAGTGGGTCTTATAAGATGGACAGCCAGAATCCATTCATCTTCCTAGAGGTTCTCCAGACTGGAATGAATTCCAGCAAAATCAGTCTTCCCAGAATGACTCTGGTTCAGACCTCATGAGCTTACCATGTTTCACAACCAAAACTCTTCTAGAACAGAATAAGTAATGAACAGGTGAAGATAGTCAATCTCATGCCCCAGAGAGCTTCCCTCACCTTGTCACAGAATTATATACTTATGTTGAATTTCTGACCCCCAGGGAGGGAGAGGCTTATGGAAACCTGGGCTGTACTAATAGAAGAATAGGGTGGAAAGAGGTGACCATTTCATGGTCCTCTCCCCTGATCAGACCACATATAGAAAACTGAGATTCTATTTGAGTGACAAAAGTGAAGAAGGACATATCCAAACTGAAATGCATCCAGAGAAGGATGACCTGGATCATGGGATGACTGAAGATCATGCAATACAAGTGTTAATTGAAGGATGTTGGGATAATCAGTCCAGAGAACAGAAGAATTAGGAGAGGCATGATAACTATCTCCAAGTATCTGAAGGATGGCCATATGAACAAAAGGGAATAGTCTTGCTTTCCTGGACCCAAAGGTAAAAACAATGGGTGGGATTTTCAAGGAGGTGTATTGGGAAGATACATGAAGGGAGAGAGGGAAAAAAAAGTTGCCAATGATTAGAACTGTGCAAAAGTGGAATAGGCTATTTCAGAATGTTTTATGTATCTTCCCCCCTTTTGTGCATATATCAAGATTCTCAGCAGAGGGTTCTCCATCATTGAAGGACAAAACTGGATGAAAACTTATTGGAGATGCTGCACAAGTGGAAGCTATTCAGGTATGGACTGGACAAGATGGCCACAGAGGTCCTTTCCAATACCAAAGTCTTGAGATTCTATGGAAGTGTTTGGAAAAGATGGCATACTTCTGTGTACAGATGTTTATCTACAATATTTAAGTCAAATTTTACTTGATAGAACTCTTCCTTGGCAAGGAGAACAGGGTTGTCTCTGCCCTACATGGATGTCCTAGGCTTGTAGACACCATTGCTCTACATTAGGATATGAAAAGAAATCCTTCTTCCCATTTAGGAGCTACTTTCCCTATATCTACTCAAGGGTGGAAGGACAGTGGGGTATTACATCCTAATCAGCAGAAGACAAGGGAAAGACTCAGACTCTTCTGCTCTTGCTATGTGGTTCAAAAAGTCTTCTTTCATGGGGAATTTTTTCCTCTTCCTAGTCATGTGGGAAACAGAATTCTCTCCACTCTCCTAATCTCCATACCTGTCACCTATTGGTTGCAAAAGGGCCCAAGGTCAACATCAATAAACAGCATGACAAAATCCTCTCACTAACATAAAGGGCTTTTTTTTTTCCAGACTGAAATTTTAGGTTCAAAGTTTTGAACTAGAAGGTTTTTCAAAACCTGTACAATGGCTACAGTACCATCACATACTTGACAAAAAAGACATAAAAGTTAGGGTAGCATTAAGGGCAGAAAAAGTTGGGTTAGGACTAGAAAAGACTGATTCAAGAAAGTCAGAGGGGGGTAGTTGAATGAAAACTGAATCTGGGCTCAGATGACTTGGGCTCAAATCTCTGTTCTCTTAATTATTAGCTGTGAAATCTTGGGGAATTTGTTTCCCTTCTATGATCCTGTTTCCTCATCTATCAAATGACGAGGGTGAACATATTTCTATGATACTATCCACCTCTGAAGATATGTAATATACCAAGGCATCAGGAAAAGTTTTAAGTTAAACAGCTCAATGCTTAGCATCATGCCAGCTACACAAAAATTCACCTTGGTTGATAACCCCAAGCCCATGTCATATGAAGATAGCTTGAAAGAATTGGTTAGGAATGGTTAGCCTTGAGGTGGGAAGAGTTAACAGAAACAGAATCACTATCATTTAAGTAGCAGAAGACTTGTCATGAGAGTGCTTAGGCATGTTCTGTCTGGGCACAGAGAACAAACTGGAAACTGAAAAGGGGCAAACATATTTAATGTCAGGAAAAGCTTCCTAACAGTGAACACTGTTCAAAACAGAAATGGGCTAACTTGGTTGGGAACAGGTTCTTCCTCTTTGGAGGACTTAACACAAAGGATGGATGCCCATTTGATGAGTCTAATGTGGTGGGGACTTCTTTTTAGAATAAGTAGGACTACATGGACTCTCAGGTCTTTTCTAATTCCAATATTCTGGAATTCTGTGGAAAAAATACAGGAGGGGAAACAAACTTCAAGATATTTTATGAAAACAACTGACATTTCTAGGTTTATAGTTTAAATGTTGCTTCCTCACTACAAACTTGTGAGACAAGAAGTGTATATATTATTATCCCCATTTAACAGATAAGGAAACTGAGATTCAGAGAGTTGAAGTTATTTGGCAAGTCTCCCAGGTAGAAAAGGGCAGACCCAGGACTTGAACCCAGTTTTTGCAACTCCAAATCCACTACTCTTTTCACTATCCCGCCTGACTCTCTTCACTTAAAATGACAGATTTCAAAGGCAGTGAGTGAACAGAGGATGCCATGGCAAATTAATACTGTGTTTCTTAAAAGCATTTTTCCCCAAAGAAAATGGTACTAACCTTGGAGCCGAGCCTTCAGAGTACATATATCTGTAAGTAGGGGGCATGTGTATATGTGTGGGGGCGCAAGCTCATTAAGACTAGCTTGAAGAAAATGAAGTGGACTGAAAAAGCAGCATGGGCTCTTAGAGCAGCAATTCCTGAAATGGAAAAGAAATGGCCATATTTCTGCTGAGAAACAACAACAAAAAAATGTTTCTTTTCTGTCGGTATTTCTTGGGCCAAGATGTTCTCTTTCCTATCATTCATTCTCCTTACACTTAGAAATGTCACCCACACTTTCCATGTCAGCCCTTTCTGGGTACCAGTGTAACACAAGCCTTTTAAACACCCCTTTGGGTTTTCTTTCCCATTGTAGACAATAAACACCCTTCTTTTGAAGGGAATGGTGGTACTGAGGATGAATGGGGGTGCAGTAATGAGAAATGAAACATATATAATATCCATAGCTATCTGCTAAGAGCTTGAAGATAGAACAAATGTAGAGAGAAAGGGAGAACTGTACAAAGAAGATCAGGAACCTTCCAAACATACCGATCCCCAATATTTCTATTTATGCCAAGGGCACCTTGCATTTGAAACCCCAGAGTCACCCTTAAATCTTCTATCTTCCTCATTTCACTTCCCACATACAGTTAGTTGCCAAGTTTCTTGATTCCACCTCCACAGAACATCTCACATTTGCCCCCTTCTCTTCACTCACATAGTCACCACTCTGTCTGACTCTAGTGACTTCTCCCCTAAACTATTGCATTTTTTACTTGGTCTCTCTGCTTTTATTCTCTATCACCTCCAATCCATCTTCTAAAGATCTGACAAAATATTTTCTGCAAGTCCTTGCACAGATAGAGGTTCCCCACCACCTCCAGGATAAAACAAACAAACAAACAAACAAAAAACAACAACAACAACAACAAAAACCCTCTTTTGCTATTTACCTCTTTTTGCCATCTGGACCCAACCTATCTTTATAGGCATTTCACTTTACACCCTCTTCAGTACTCTATACTTTAGCCAAAATGGTCTACTTGGTCATTCCAGAACACAACATTCCATCTCTTGCCTCCACACCTTTACATAGGCTGTCTTCCATGCTCAGAATTATTTTTCTTCCTCTTTTACCCTTTGAAATCCCTCACTCTCTGAAGCTGCTCAAGTGCCACTGCATACATGAGGAAAGGTAGAATCAGATGGGGAAGAATCAGAATAACTTTCAGAGTCTCTCACAAGCTTACATCTTACTATTTGATTGCATGATGCTCATTTCCCTGTAATAAGATAATCCAAATTCTTAATTTAAAAATATATATATATATATAGTGAGACAATCGGGGTTAAGTGACTTGCCCAGGGTCACACAGCTAGTAAGTGTTAAGTGTCTGAGGCAGGATTTTGAACTCCTGACTCCAGGGCCGGTGCTCTATCCACTGCGCCACCTAGCTGCCCCTATTGTGTTGTTTTTTTTAACTCCCTTTAGAAATAAGCCACCTTTCAATTTAAGATCATGCTAAACAAGGATAGGTCTGTTGGCCTTTTGGCTGTTTGTAAGCATTTGCCTATTGCATCTGGGTTGTTTTTTTTTAAAACATCTAGTTTGGTATATTGACCTCACCTTGGCATTTTTCTAAAGAAAAGAAAAGTGACTATTCATCAGGATGAGAAAAATCGTTGCTTTCCATAATACCTATGCCAGAGGGTTACATGGAGGCCATTGTATTCCTGACATGATGGGAAAACAGTCCAGTTAATACAGCATAAAAACCGAGTGCCCTGAATGACTAATAGGAATAATATAAATGCATTTCTACAAACACATACAATAATAACACCACCTTACATCTGTATAGTGCTTCATGGGTCGGAAAAAAAAATTACCATGAACATTCTCTCATTTAATCCTCCCATGTGGCCAAGGCCTAAAAGAAATAAGGCTGTAGATTTAAGAATTTTGCAATCTCTGGACCTCTATTACTTTTTTTTCTTTTTTGATCACCTAATATTCATCCTCCTTTTCCCCCTTTACTTTTTTTTTCAGGGCAATGAGGGTTAAGTGCCTTGCCCAGGGTCACACAACTAGTAAGTGTCAAGTGTCTGAGGCCATATTTGAACTCAGGTCCTCCTGAATCCAGGTCTGGTGCTTTATCTACTGTGCCACCTAGCTGCTCCTCCCCTTTACTTTCCATAACACTCCATTATCCTGCTTTCTCCCCTATGCCTCTTCTATCTCCTTTATAGATGCCTTCTTTTTCTTTTTCCTGCCTTTATCTAAATCTCAGTCTCAGCTCTCTTCTATTTTTATGCTCTTTCCCAGAAGGATTTCTTCCAGTTTCACCTGCTACCACCAGGTGTCTTCACCCAGATGTCCTACCACTTCCAATTGAACATGCCCCCAAGGGAATTCTTTGTCTATCCTCAACTCTATCAGCCAAGTCAGTTACTTCCTCCTGGAGTCCCATAATTAGTGGAGCTAGAATGGACTTTGGAGGACATTTAACCTAACATCCTCATTTTAGACAGTAGGGGAATGGATCCCAGAAGAGGGAAGTGACTTTAAGTAACAAATAAGCCTTCCAGAATTCAAATCCAGGTCTCTGACTAAAAATCCAGAGCTCTTCCTACTTCCCTTTGCTAGGTTCATCCCTCCACTGAGCCCTTACTGACTTTGCAGGTGTCTCTTTTGGTCCTTAACACATTCTCTCTTGTGCTGTATTTATCTGCATGCTTGTCATATCCTCCCTACTGGACATCAAGCTACATAAAGGTAGGACTCTCTAATTCATTTTGGTCTTTTGGATAGTGCCCAACATGAAGCAGAGAAGATGCTTAAATGTGTTTATAAAACACTTTTAAGAAATGTATTTATCAAAATTATGTGTGTGGCTAGTTAAGAGCACCTGGTAGAGATCTGGTCCAGTCACTTACTCTGAATACTATTATCGTATATTACAACCTGACTTTTCCAAATATGGTGTTATTATGCCTATTCTACAAATTTGGGCAGCTAGGTGGTACACTGCTGAGCCTTAAGTCAGGAAACTCATCTTTATGAGTTCAAATCTGGTTTTAGACGTTGACTAGATGTGTGACCTTGGACAAGTCACTTAACCTTGTTTGTCTCCATTTCCTCATCTGTAAAATGAGCTGGAGAAGGAAATGGCAAACCACTCCAGTATCTCTGCCAAGAAAACCCCAAATATCCCACACATAAAAACCCCATGAATGATCAGATATGGCTGAAAAAACTGCACTACAATAAAAATTTTACAAATGGGGAAAATTAAATGAGGGTGGTGAATAAGATGTCTCCAAAGGTACTTTTCAGATCCTGAGTCCCATAGAAGTGAGGTATACAAGGTCAGCTAATGGTAGCAACCCAGGTCTGTGACTCCAGATCCAATTCCTTTTTAACTACACACACATCATGGCTAACTCCTATATAGAAATAATATTGGACCTATGGGTCCCATTTCTGCCACTTATTAGCTATGTGACTGTGAGCTACAACTATAATGCAGCACCTAAAAAAAGATATTGCCTTCTCCTCTTCATCCTAGAATAAGTAAAAAGAATGTTAGCTTGGGAGGTCAGGACGACATCACCCTAGTTATTTGTGTATTCATTTTCAAATTGTATTAACCTACTTTGATGGTAATGATCCCATTTTAAGATGGAAATCATTTCCAGGAGTGAATGAAGTATCTATTATCCCATGATTAATAGACAGCAATATCTCTTTTAGCATTAGGCATCCTCAGTCAGATGTAACAACTGTACCCTCATCATAACTTTATCCCTCCCAAACACACTCCTTCCAAATGCCAGCTGGAACTAGCAATTGGGCAGTGTAGCCCTGGACAAATGTCTTATCTACAACTTTGTATGTCTTCTGCATTTAGGCCTCATTCTGGGAAAGATAGTGGTATGGCATTATCCTTCTAATAACAATTTCAACATTACTATTTAAAACCATCTCTGAAGTGGCGATGACTTCACTGCATTCTTTTACTTTGAAATAGTCACCAATATGTGGTGTGATGAGTTCAGAGCAGGCCAAGATTCAAAATAGTTACAGGCACTGAAACTTAGTCAACGAGACATATCAGCTCTGTACATCTTGTGCATGTATCAGCTTTGAGCAGATAATCTTGTTTGATGCATATTGGGCTCCAACTGTCCAATATTTCATATTAATACCAACAGCTGTTTGTTTTTTAAGAATGTTCCAAATACAATAGGCAAGAAAGATCCCCGAGCTGCCTCAGGTATAAAGGAGAATGAAAGTTAACTTCTGGTTATTGAGGAATTCTGGGACACTGATGGAAACCACACTTTGGTACAGTGGTGTTGTTGGAAAGTGAACAGCTCTAAACAGCATTTTATAGCTTCCCCTACCTTTCTTTCTCATCTCAAATTTCTCATATCTTTTTTTTTCTGATTCTCCTTTGCCCCTCTCACATTCTACTCTCCACCTTAATTTCTTGTACATGATATATAGCTCTCCCCAGCACTGTACCTACATATCTCTCTCTCTCTCTTTCTCTCTCTCTCTCTCTCTCTCTCTCTCTCTCTCTCTCTCACACACACACACACACACACACACACACACGATTTGTTTCCCTTTGTTTGATTGATTCTTCTCTGATTTAGATATTAGGCTTATATTTGACTCATAAAAGGAGTTTGGTAGAATTCGTCTTTCTCAAATTTTTCAGTACAGGTATTAATTGTTCTTTGAAAGCTTTCCTCTAAATCCATTTGGACCATTTCCTTAGTTCTTTACAGGTACTGTTAAAAAAAAAAAGTGTTGCTGTTCAGTTGTTTCAATCACATCTGATTCTTCATGACCCCATTTTTGGTTTTCTTGGCAAAAATACAGGAATGATTTTCCATTTCCTTCCCTGGCTCGTTTTACAAATGAAGAAACTGAGGTAAAGAGGCCTAAATGAGTTGCCCAGGATCACAAAGCCAGTAAGTATCTTGAAGCTAGATTTGAACTCAGGTTTTCCTGACTCCAGGTCTGGGACTCTATGCATGGTGACATCTAGCTGTTGGTAGTTATAAATAATTGATACATAGACTATTTCCTACTGCTCTGCCTTTTACCTTTCAGAGTTTCAAAAATGATTCTTAGAATATTCATTTTCTATAAATTTTATTATGCTGTACATGCTTGATTTCTTAGGGAGGGGCAGGGAGGGACAGGGAGGGCAGGAGGAAGAAATTTGGAACACAAAGTTTTAAAAAATCAATGTGAAAAAAAATTTGTTTTACATGTAACTAGGGGAAAATGCTAAATAAATAAATAAATTTTAAAAATAAATAAATCATTTTTGGTGGAAGTGTGAAGAAAACAAAACAAAAGCGAGACAAAACCAAAACAAAACAAAACAAAAACAAAAAAACAGAGTCCCTGCTTGCAAAAAGCTCACAATCTAATAGGGGAAGTAATAAGCTACAACTATGTATAAATGAACTATATACAAATATCTTTATCCACAAAAACCCTTTGAGGTAGATAGTGTCACTATTATTATCCCCATTTTACTAAGGAGAAAATTGGAAGTCAAAGAAATAAAGTGACTTACCCAGAGTCATGCAGCTAATGTGGGCCAACTATCAGTTTTCTCAACTGTCAATGAGGGAGTTGGACTACATGAAGTCTGAGGACCCTTCCAGATCTAGATCTAAGATCTTCTGATCCAAATCTTAATGGCCTAAGGCTCAGAGAGGATAAAGGACTTTCCCATAGTCATACACCTACAGTAATTAAGTGTCAAAAGCAAGATTTGCATCATCTTCCTGACTCAGAGTCCAGCACTCTATTATTAAGTGTTGTTTTCCTGTAGATAAATAACCACATAGGATTTACTATAGGCCTCAGTAAGTAACAGAGCCCTTTGAGAGATGGCCCTACAGAGCCATCTCTCAAAGAGGAGTCATTTCCAAAGGTAAGAATCTCATATTTCCATCCTGGTTCCTCTCCTCCTACTTGCCGTAAAATGCTCCAGGGACACAACAGGTTGAATTCATAATGCGAAGGCCCATTTTGGAAGGTACAGCATATGTCAGGGCCTACTCAGAAAAAAAGTACTGCTATACAGGACAGTTATATGAGTAGTCCTCATTAATCAGGTATTAGAGGGGGGAAGAAGGCTTCAGGCAGCAACCACGGATGCCCCCTTTTGGGTAGTAAATTAATTGAGCTCATTTTTGAGTGTACAAATGGTTCAAAACACTGACTCCCTGTAGCTCTCCAATGGAGCTTTGAAAACTCTCAATTCAGGTGGCCTGACTTCACCCACTGTTGACTGGAAGCTAGCATTTTTAGGGACACTTTGGTGGAAAGCCTTCCCTATTGTAATGGGGGGAAATGGGGTACGGGGTTTGGGTTAGGGGTTAGGGTTCTTAGGAATTCCTCTTTAAAGAATTACACCCTCTTGCACACAAAAGCACTTAGAATAAGGTGGTAGTTTATTTGGAGGCAAGGGAAGGGAAGAGGGGTGGGGGGGGGGACCATGAAAGAAATCCTTGGACTTCTCATGGGGAGATAGGCACAAAGCGTGTGGCTCAGAGGTACCAAACTCCTTGAGCAGGAGAATGGCAGGTACTTTTATAGAGGACTGATGGGGGGATGGTGACCATTTGACTGTGGAAAGTTCCTTTAGTGAAGGAGGACCATCCCCCACTGCTGGTAGCTGGGGGAATTGGGTGAGGAGTAGAGGACCATCCCCCACTGGTAGTAACTAGAGGAATTGGGTGAGAGGTGGCTATGGATCCCTCTTTAGGACACAAAGGCCGCAGCCACACCCAAATTTATCTCCCCAGGGTAAGGGAGACCAGAATGAAGGGTGGGAATCCGAAGCTAGCTCAGGTTATCTGTCCTCTGGTTTATGTTTCTCAAGGAGAAGATTCCTTGATGTGCCCCAGAGAACTTCTGGGTGCTCTGCACCCCATGACAATATGATTGCCCAAGGTCAAGCAGGTAGTGAGGAGAAGAGCCCAGATGAAGACCTGGCTCTCTAACCACAGCTGGTGTATCAGGCAAATCACTTAACCTTTCTGGTCTTCAGTTTCCTTATCTGTAAAATGGAGGGTGGGGAAGGTTTTCAGCATAGATGATCTGGAAGGTCCTTGTCAACACTAACAATTAACGATTCTACTTCCAGGGAGCCTTAGAAATACAGTTGGCATCTAAGGATTTTATGATCACAGGCTTAGGAGAAGCCATCTAGTCTAATGCCCCCTCCCCATGCCTTTTTATAGATGAGAAAAATGAAGCCACGAACATTTAAATAATTTCCCCAAAATCACACAGATCATAATCAACAGATACAGGATATGAATCCATGAATCCAAACTTAGCCCTCATTCACTGCAAGGATTTGGTGTCTTAGTGCCACATTGCACTTCATCTGTTTTGACACAATCACCAAATCTCAAAGTTACAAGGAACCTCAGAGGGAATTATTCCAAACCATACCTGAACATGAATGTCCTCTACTCCATACCAAATAAACCATCCAGACTTGGCTTAAAAGCCTCCAATGAGGGGGGAAACCATTGGTTCAGAGGAAGCCTATTCCACATTTACATGGTTCTGAGAGGTTAGAAATATTTCCATCTATTGAGTCAGAATTGGCTTCTTTGTAACTTCTACCCAGTGCTCCTAATTCTATCCCAAGGGGCCAAGAAGAGTAAGCCTAAGATCATGTCAGCATTTAAGCCCTTTAAATACTTGGAAGACAACTACCATGCCTTTGATTTTTTGTTTTCCCTAGAGGGTAAACATCCCTAATTCCTTCATGTGATTGTGATATGGTATAAATTGAAGATTTGCTTTCACCAGCCATTGTCCTCCTTAAATGGGGATATTTTCTCAAATAACTGGAAGTCATCATATCAAGCAAATTGTCTTGGTACACAGGCTTATGTTATTAGTATTAATAATAATAAAAAATCTCTTTAAGGTTTGCAAAGTGGTTTCTAAATATTATCTCATTTTCCACCTCAAAACAACTCAAGAAGTAAGTGCTATGATTATAATTGCCATTTTACAGATGAGAAAACCACAGAAAGTAGAGGTTAAGTGACTTGCCCAACATCAAGTGGCTAGTAATTGTCTGAGGTCAGATTTGAAACTAGGTCTTCCTATCTCCATGTCTCATGCTCTATTGACTCTGCCACCTGGCTACCTCTATCTGAATTACTCCTTCACTTGCCCAGTGAGGTGGACTTTAAAGGCATGATAGGAAGGCATTTCTGTCCCCCAACCCTATATTTCTCCACTGGATTCTCCATTTTCCCTTGATAAAAATTCTTCTGTTCCACAACCAAGGATGTAAATACCCCTGGAAAAGATGGTAAGTCATTTTCTTGTGAGTCCGTGGTTTACTACTCTCCAAGATTAAATGGTCTACGGTGATCTCTTAAAGTTCTCAAATCTGATGTGCCTAAGATTGCCTAATATTCACACTGAAGTATAAAGTATAAATTATTGATTTTGGATTCTTTCCTCCTCCCCCTCCCCCAAGAACTATTACTAGGAGGTAAGAGAAGTCAGGAATGTATGGACATTACAAAGAGTAACAAGGACAGGTATTTCTGTAGTTTGTGGAAAATGCCCAGAAAGGGAAAGTTGGAGGCACCAAAGACAAAATTCTCTCACTCCACAAATATTCATTTTGCCAACCTTGATTCTTTGGGAAATAAATTGGGGGGGGGGGGTTCAGACAGTTTGGCTTCTTAAAGCTGGCTTCCTCAGCCTGTCTTTCTTTCTTTCTTTCTTTCTTTCTTTCTTTCTTTCTTTCTTTCTTTCTTTCTTTCTTTCTTTCTTTCTTTCTTTCTTTCTTTCTTCCTTCTTCCTTTCTTCCTTTCTTCCTTTCTTCCTTTCTTCCTTTCTTCCTTTCTTCCTTTCTTCCTTTCTTCCTTTCTTCCTTTCTTCCTTTCTTCCTTTCTTCCTTTCTTTCCTTCTTTCCTTCTTTCTTTCTTTCCAGGCCAATGGGGGTTAAGTGACTTGCCCAAGGTCACACAGCTAGTGTCTGAGGCCAGATTTGAACTCAGGTCCTCCTGAATCCAAGGCTGGCACCTTATCCACTGCGCCACCTAGCTGCCCCTAAACCTGTTTTTCTGATTGTAGATTTGTGCTTTCACAATGTCCTAAGAGAGTACCCAAGAGGACAACTAAACATTAGAAGGAGAAATCAGAAGCTGTGATAATCCAAGGACTTCCTTCTTCTCTCTTTCTTAACTGCAGTTTGTCCACCAGATGTGGGGGGAGGGAGGGAACTTGGACGAATATCTGAATATCTCTTCTGATGAGCACTAACACAAAAGCCCAGACACAGGTGGCAATGATAATTAAATAAATGGATAATTAGAAAGAAAGGAACAAAAAGAATAAAGGCATTTTATTTTCATTCCCTGGAAAGAGTTCAGGTTCAATAAGCATTTGAGGACAATTTCAAGCTTATTATTTGTCCTTGACTGAAAGGCACAGTGTAAAGTCACATTTTGTGTGAGCCAGTTCACCCTTCTCAAATGAAGGAAAAGGGGGGGGGGGGAATAAAGGTCATGTTGACTTCCCAGGGAATATAAGAACAGCTTTTTAAAAAATAGTTTATTTGACTTTTTCCTTTATACCAGGAAACCTTTGACATTTCTTGGAAGAAACTTGAGGAACATTGTCAGTGCTGGAGGTCACAGGGTCACTGAATTTTCAAGCTGGAAGGGATCTTAGGAGCCATTTAGTTCAACCCCTTCCCCAGTATGGAATTCCCACTGCTACATCCCCAACAAATGGTCATCTAGCCTCTGATTAAAGCTCTCTAATGAGGGGGAACCTACTATTGCATTCCCATGGGAGCCCATCAAACTTTTGAATAGCTATAATTCTTAGAAAAATTTTTTTGAAATTAAAAAAAAAAAATTTTCCCCTGAACTTAAGCGTAAATTTCCTTCTTTGCCATGTCATCCATCTTATCTAGTTTTCCCACTTGGGCTGAAAGATTCCTAAATTAATCCCTTTTTCACATGAGTCCTTCAAATACTGGAACACAGCACATTTCCCATGAGTCTTCACTTCTCTATATGAGACATTCTCCCATGTTATGGGGTTAGGAAACTGGCCAGCTAAACTAAAGGACAGGAGTCTGGGGTAACTCTCCTTGAGAAGCTCAACCAAAGGACAGAGACACCTAAAGAGATAAGCGGCACTTGCTTGTGACTGAGTTAACTCCAGGACCAGCAACCTTCATTCCAGACACCCCCACCCCTCAGGGAGATAATCCTATTAAGTATAGCTGCTGCCTGAGTGACACCAAGGGGACAGATAACTCCAGAAGTCAGAACCACCTCTCCTCATTCCAGCTTCCTCCACCCCAAAGGGAACTTTCCACAGTCAGATGATCACTCCATCTGTCCCTCTACCAACCATTCTCTATAAAAGCTTTTGCCTTTCTCCTGCTTGAGGAGATAGGTATCTCAGAGAACCATGTCTCTGGAACTATCTCCCCTCCAGACTCCTCGCAAGGTTCCCTTTCTCTAGCACTTAAATAAAAGATTATTTTATTCTAATTGGATTTGTGTGAGAGGGTGTAATTCTTTTTTTCTTTAAGCAGCTTTTTTTGTTTTTGTTTTTGTTTGTTTGTTTTGGGTGGGGCAATGAATGACTTGCCCAGAGTCACACAGTAAGTGTCAAGTGTCTGAGGCAGGATTTGAACTCAGGTTCTCCTGAATCCAAGGCATGTGCTTTATCCACTGTGCCCCCTAACTTCCCTAAGGGTGTAATTCTTTAAAGAGGAACACCTAAGGACCCTCACACCACCAATTTCCCCGAGACACCCAGATCCTTTAAGTTATCCTCATATAGCACAGCCTCAAGGCCTGGAGGCATCCTACTTTTTTTTTCCTTAGAAAAAACAGTTACTCCTCCTTAGAGCATCCAGCTCCCTTCCTCTTCAGGAAGACCTTCAAATGTGTTTTGTTTTCTGTCTAGTTTCAACTGTCTAGTTGTCCTTGCCCTTCCCTTCATCCTCAGTATGATCTTCCTGTGATCTCAAGCCTCTTGCCAGGGATCAAGCTTCCCTTCTGCTATTTCAAATCCTTTCCCCCTCCAGTACAGCTTCACTTTTTCTGTCTCACTCTCTTAAAAGGAACATTTCATTGTCCCTGATAAACCCAGGTTGTGAAGAAGTATTTCTCAGGTCCCTTCACCTTGACTCCTGGGAGGGAGACCAGTCTACACCTGGAACAAAGGGAGCAGTCTCTTTGCTGTGGCAAAAATACAAACATCACACATAATGAAAATCACTGCAAAATTCTCTCTGCTCCTGAAACTGATGGCATGGCAGAATGGCCTCTGCTGAGCAAATCTTAGAAGAGAGGTACAAATGATAGACATTTGCAAAGAGCATATGCCCTCTGCTAAAAACTTGAAAATGTTTACATTTTGAAATCCAAGCGTAAAGACAACATAATATGCTGTAAACATCTATAGGTGTTTTCCCCCCATTTTGGCTTTGGAATATACAGATATGTCTTGCTTCTCTCCTCTCTATTTCCAGAGGGACCAATAGTTACCTAACCGAGGCTTTAGAAAGGGCAAAGAAAGAATTATCTGGAGGACAACCTGACAAAGTTGCAAGTCATGTTTCTAGGAACAAGGTCTGGAATATACATCTTGCTTTGAGGATGCCCAGCTATCATTTAGGAAGGGAATCCAGTCTCCCTTCCCCTGCCTGACTCAGGAGCAGGATCCTACAGACCTCATATATTTAACCTCTTTCTACTTACTGGGGCTGCACACAGTCAGCAGGCAGCCGGCCTAAAACCATAGCAGAATCCTAAACATATTTGCCCAACAATAAAATTAGTCACCATCTTCAGAAGCATTGACAGGCTCATTCCACAAACTGCAGAATATTAGAGCTATAAGGGGCTTTAGAGCTCATTTAATCCAAAGCCTCTCCTTTCTGAGAGGCTCTTCCCATCTTCACTGACCTCTTGGATTTGGTGCTTCTCTTTACTTCCAGGGATCTGGGTTTTAAGATTTGGAGCTAAAAGGGATCTTAGAGATAGTTGAGCTCACTTATCTTACAGATAAGAAAAGTGAGTCAATCACTCAGTGAGCTATATGCCCAAAATTACCCATGTAATAAATAATTTGAATTCAGAACCTCCTATACCAACTAGGCCCATGCTCTTTCTTATACATCACCCTCCTTCTTACTTACTGTTCCTTACTATATTAACTGACTCCTTGACCTTACCAAGGTCAGGACTTATTAAACCCTAGATAACTGCTGGCTTCACCAGTTTACCTCCTCACTCTGGTCTCAACCATAGTATGCTCTGTCCTTCCTTGTCCCATTTTCCTGTCCCACTACTACTCAAATGAGAGCATAATAGCAGTGAGAGAGAAGAAAGCAGACCTTTCCATACTTTCACAAATTATTACTTGATATTAAAATGAATTATACAATGTATATGAGAGGCAGCTTGACTTATTGAACTAGAACTAGTCTTGGATTTAAGAAACAATCAGTCATTCAGCAAGCATTTATTAAGCACTTATTATGTGCCAAGCCCTGTGCTAAATGCTGGGTATACAAAGAAACACAAAAAACAGATGATGCCCTCACAAAGCACATATTCTAATGGAGAAGGCAGCATATAACTAAATACATACAAGAATTAGTAAACATAAGGTAATCTCAAGGAAATTGATTCTATGTTTTATTTTATTTTTTGCAGGGCAATGAGGGTTAAGTGACTTGCCTAGGGTCACACAGCTAGTAAGTGTCAAGTGTCTGAGGCCGGATTTGAGCTCAAGCCCTTCTGAATCCAGGGTCGGTGCTCTATCCACTTCGCCACCTAGCTGCCCCCTCTCTGGGTTTTTTATTAGTCTTTTTTATTATGAAGTTGACCAACATCCAATGTGAATGGTAACCTGGGTTCTGGAAGGCTGTGCAAACAATTTACAAATCTTGGCACATTCTACCATTTTGGAAAGGCTTTGTATATCCAGTATTTCCATTCAGCTATGAAATCTATCCTTCCTAAGTGCATATCTGACCATGTCAATCTTTCCTTACCTACCCTTCATGCAATAAACTCCGGTAACTCCCTATTGCCTTCAGTATCTAGTATAAAATCCTTTAACTTTAAAAGTTCTTCATAACCTGACTCCTTCCTACCTTCCCATTCTTTTCTTTTTTTTTCTTTTTTTTTTTTTTGCGGGGCAATGGGGGTTAAGTGACTTGCCAAGGGTCACACGGCTAGTAAGTTTCAAGTGTCTGAGGCTAGATTTGAACTCAGGTGCTCCTGAATCCATGGTCGGTGCTTTATCCATTGTACCACCTAGCTGGCCCTAAGGGAAATTGATTCTAATAATGACTCCTATACTAACTGGGACTTCAGAGAAGTCTTTTCACATCTTTGAGCCTTTCTGCTCATCTGTAAAACAAGGATAATGTCTATTGTTCTTACCTTACAGGTTGTTGTGGGGAAAATGTATAAACCTTATATTTCTATGAAAATGTGGGCTGACTTAAGAATCTGATTCAGTGAACATTTATTAAGCACCTACTGAGTGCAGAGCATTTTGCAAGGTAATAGTAGAGGTACACTTTTTAGATAAGATATAGTCCCTGCTAAGACATATATAAGATCAAAAACCATTACTCAATAGGTTACTGGTCAAATGATAGGAACAGACTTTTTGAAAAAAAGAATCAGAAACTAAGAAAGACAGGAAAATTTGCTTCAAGTAAGTCAGTCAATAAAAAAAATACAAATTAAAATAATTCTTGAGTTTCACCTTACTGTCAACAAATTGACAAAGAGGATAAGAGATGGAAATAGTGCTGAAGGGGTTAAGAAAAAACAGAAACACAAATACACTTTTGATCTTACCATAGATTGGTCCAACCATTCTTGAAAGAAACTTAGAAATATATGGAAAAGTTACTAATTCTTCATAATCTCTGATTTAAGAGATTCTACTGCCAGACAATATAATCCAAGAGGGTTGAAGGCAGAAAGAAAGATCATTCAGTCAGTAAACATTTATGAAGCACCTACTATGTTCCAGGCACTGTACTAAGCACTGGAGATACAAAAAAAAAATCCTATCACTTTTAGTTATGGGCTCTTGGACTCTGCACTTTTGGAGAGAACTCAAGAGTAGATCCTAATCTTATGAGTCCAAAAGGCTCAGAAGGATCCTCAGTATCCCTTTATTCCAAAATTTGCATTTGCAGCCAATGCAGCATCAGTGCCCTAAGGTATAAGGACATTGGGACTTCCCTTAGCATTCCAGAACTGGATATCCTAGACAGTGCAGGATGCCCTGAGGAGTAAGGAGGGACTTTTCCTTTGGGAACTCAACCAACCTAGTGCTAGCTGAGATGCAGGTTCCTCCTAAATTATCTGTACATGAACTCAGTGGGACTAATGCTGTTTAGGAACTGAGATATATTGGGCATAAACTTTATACCACTAGAGCTACTATAGAGGGGAAATTTTCGTACTTTATACTTTTGAGTAAGGTAAATATTCCTTTATAAAAAAAAACACCAAAAAACTATTTGGTATTATTTAAAAGTATCTGTGGTGGTGATTGCTGAGCCCTAAAATTGAAGAAAATCTAGTCATTGAGAACTGAAGCCTATGGCAGAGAAACGACCCCCCCCCAAGTTCTTCAGTGCACCTGTGTGTGTGAGAGAGCAAAAAAAAAAAAAAAAGAGGGAGGTATACATAATTTAGACATAAAAGGTGATACAATAAGGAAATTAGGAGAGCATGGAATAGTCTACTAGTCAAATATATGAGGAAGGGAAGAATTCATGACCAAATGAGATAAAAAGCATTATGAAATGTAAAATAGACAATTTGATTACATTAAAATAAAATGCTTTTGTACAAACAAAACCAATGCAACCAAGATTAGAAGGAAAACAACAAAGCTAGGAAACAATCTTTACAGCAAGTGTCTCTGATAAAGGCCTTATTTCTCAAATATATAGAAAATTGAGTCAAATTTATAAGAATATAAGCCATTCTCCAGTTGATAAATTGACAGAAGGTATGAACAGTCAGCTTTGATTTATTCATCTGAAAACTATCTATAGGCAAAAGAAGTGCTCTTAATCACTTTTGATTAGATAAATTCAAATTAAAACAACTCAGTACATGTGTACCACCTCACACTTATAAGATGGGCTAACATGCAAAATAGGAAACTGTTAAATGTTGGAAAGGATGTGGGAAAATTGGGACACTAATGCTCTGTTGATGGAGTTGTGAACTGATCCAATCATTGTGGAGAACAATTTGGAACAATGCCCAAATGGCAACTAAACTGTGCCTACCCTTTGATCTAGCAATATCACTAGTAGGCCTGTATCCCAAAGAGATCATACAAAAGGGGAAAGGACCTACATGTGCAAAAATATTTATAGCAGCCTTTTTTGTGGTAGTAAAATATTAGAAACTAGGGGGATGATCATCAATTGGAGAATGGCTGAACAAGTTGCACTATATGAATGCAATGGAATACAATTGTGTAATAAAAAATGATGAGCAGGCAGATTTCAGGAAAAACCTGTGAAGATTTGTACAAAGTGATGTAAAGTGAAATAAGGAAAACCAGGAAAACATTGTATACAAAATCAGCAACATTTTATGATAATCAAGTGTGAAAGACTCAGCTCTTCTCAACAACACAATGATCCAAGATAAGTACAAAGGACTCAGGAAGGCAAGTATTATCCATATCCAGATGAAAAATTGATGGACTGGGGCAACTAGGTGGCGCAGTGGATAGAGCACTGGCCTTGGAGTCAGGGGTACCTGACTTCAAATCCAGCCTCAGACACTTATCACTTACTAGCTGTGTGACCCTGGGGAAGTCACTTAACTCCCAATTGCCTCACTAAACAACAACAACAACAACAACAACAACAACAACAAAAACAACCTGATGGACTGTGAATACAGATTAAAGCATATTTTTTCACGTACTTTATTCTTTATTTTGTTTTTTCTCTTTTGATCTGTTTCTTCTTTCACAACTGTGACTAATATGGAAATATGTTTTACATGATAGCACATGTATAACTGATATTGCCTACCATTTTTGGAAGAGGAGAGGGAAAGAGGGAGAAAAATTTGGAACTTAGATTTTATAAAAATGAATGCTAAAAATTGTCTTGACATGTAATTGGGGAGAAAATAAAATACTATTTTAAAAAAGAAAATTCTATTATGTTTCAGGTGCATTAATAAAAGCAGAGTTAGCAATAATGCTTTCAGAAAAAGCAACAATGAAATAGAGTTAAAGGAGATAAGCAGGGAAACTACATCATGATAAGAGGTACCATAAATAACAAATTAATATCAATATTCAATATGAATCTATTGAATAGAATAGCATCTAAAACAGTAGCGTCAAACTCAAGAAGAAATAGGAGCCACTAAACCATACTGAAGAATCCTTTCAGGCTGCAAACTGACTTAGAAAACCACATGTTAACATTATTTGTGTTTTGTTGTATTTTTATTTATTTTGTTAAATATTTATCAATTACCTTGTAATAATTTCCCAATTTTTTGATTAAATATTTTCCAATTTTAATATGATTCAAGCAACATTTAGGAATATTGTGAGCTGAATTCAGTTTTGAGGCTGCAAGTTTGATACTTCTAATCTAAATACTTAATGGAAAAGGTAAATAAATTATAGAGAAAAATAAAAAATAAAAATACAATATTAGGGTACATTAATATACTTGTTGCAGATCTAAATGTTTTAAATGAACAAGAAATAAGAGAAAGACCTGAAAAGAACTTTAGAAAAATGACATATTCTCAATTTTTGACCATTACTAAATGGAAATTAAAAGTATACATATACCAGCATTGCATGATATATCTACAAATATCAAACATGTGTTAGGGCAATAAAAACTTGAAAAACAAATGTAGAGAAGGAAAAACATGAAACCCTGTGCAATAAAAAATTATATTCAACAAAGAACAATTTTAAAAGTTTACAAATCACAGACTAAATTACCTAATCCTAAGAAATAGGTGAGGTAAAGAACAAAGAAACAATAAATAATTTCATCAGTGATAATGAAAATAATGAGTCAACATATAAAAATTTGGGGCTACTGACAAATCATGGAAATTATTATTATGGTATTATTAGGAAAATTATTAGGAACATGTATACCTGTAAATATTTTCATTAATAAAATAAAGACAAATTAGTGAATTGGGCACTAGAAAACTAACCAATTTTTTAAAAAATCCAACCTAAACAAAACAATGGAATTATGAAAATCAAAGAAGAGTTTAAAAAAATTTAGAACACAACAGAGGCATCTTACATCATTAATTTCCTGCTGGACCTATTTGGATGTCCTACCAGCACTTCAATATATCAACCTATATCCAAGGAGAGAGGTAAGAAATACCTTTAAAATTAACCTGAGAATAGAGTAGGGAGGAGCTCACATTGGGTGAGGCTGTCTCCCAATTTTAATTAATTTGTCTTGTTAAAGTGTTAAGCTCATTTTTTTTAATGCTACTAAAGGACCTCAAAATTTGGCACCCTGGGGCTAAACTCCATTGTCCCACCCTTGCTATAGTTCTAAATAGCCAAGAGAAATCCTGGTTCTAATATGCATTTCCAAGTGGCCTCAAGCAAATCACATCTCCTCTTTTTACCAGTTTTACTCATGAAATGAAATGGATTATGCCAATTCACTGAGTAGTGGGTTATAAAAATTAAAATCTATAGAGTATCATGCAATTTATCATTAGAGAGTGCTAAGTAAACATGAAACAATATGAAAATGACATGCCCTTCTCTTAGATCTTATTTAATTTGTTTCCATTTGGGAAATTAACATTTACTTTTATCATTACTAATATTTGAATTTCTCTAGTGTTTTACAATTTACAAAGCACTTTCCTTATCATAGGTCTATGATGAAGGTAATGCAAGTATTAGGATTTCCATTTTTATAAGGCAACAAAAGACTGCCAGAGATGTTGCAAGTAAGTAACAGTTAGGAGTTGAACCAGGGCTCTTGACCCCCAAATCTAGGGTTCTTTCCAACAAAATTATGTTACCACTCAAAAACCTTAAGACTCTAGCTAGAATTCTTGGTAATCCCTAGTTTGACAATGTGGATTTCAGGTTGAAGGGAAAAGTTCTGAATGTTTCATTTCTGTCCCTGATGATTATAGGCACCAACCACAGATATCCAGAGCCTTTTAAAAATCCTTACAGCAAGATCAAGGTCTTGCATCTAAGATTATATGATACCTTAATCCTGTCAAGTTTAATATTATTAGTTTGAATCACTCCATCCTAAGATCTTTTGAAACTTGTTTCTTTCATCTAACTTATTTTTTCTCCCCTCTAGCATTATGTCATCTGCAAATTTGATAAACTTGTGTTCCATTTGTTCAAATAAGCCATTTGATAAAAAAAAAATGGTAATGGGGACAGAGTCCCCTAGCACACTACTCAAGACCACTGCCATAATAACACTGAATCATTGGTATCCTGGGTATACAGTGATTCAAAGGGCTGAGTTAAATTAATATCAGATAAGTAGGTACAAGCGGATAGTGGCATACAATGTAGGGGAAATTCTACATTATGAGCTCAAAAAATCCCCAAAACATTGAAATAATTGTCTATTGTGTTGCTTTAAACACAAACACAGGCATTTTATGAGTGCAGCAGATGAAATCTTCATTTGGAGTTCAACTTTTGGAGTCAAGGGCATGACCACAGTTAATCAGCCTACACTATATTTAGTGCTCCTTCCCTCATTCTCTCCCCATGCCCCAGGTGTTAGGATTTTTTTCCCTAGAAATTATTTTATCTGCTCTAGTCTAATCAGTATCTGTTACCTTTGCCCAAGTAGAATGCAAGTTTCTCGAGGGCACTTTTGGCCCACTTTTGTCTGCCTTGCCTGCTGCTTATTCCATTTGCTTTGCACATAGGAAGACAGAAATGTGTCCTGAATTGAATTTTTATGCATCTACAAACATAGAAAAGAAATGAATTGTCTTATTGGAAAGGAGCATGTCTAAATGTACAAAATTAAAATTGGGAAATGGTCTGTGACCCCTAAGGAAAGGGTGGACAAATGGTCACTAAGCTAGCTAGGAATTATTTCTTTATTAAGCCTAGGTCAATGCTATCTCCCAGAAGAATCAATCAACAAATGCTTATTATGTATTTACTATGGGCTGGGCACCATGCTAAGTACATGACTATGAATAACCATATACTATTGATGAAAGGAAGCCTGGCATTTTGGATTACACAAAGACTGGAGAGTACCAGTTTTAAGGGCCCCTTTTCAACTTTTTCCTGACTCATAATGGTCCCATCTATAAACTAATACTGGCGGCAATAAGCCCCACAGTGAGGCTAAAGGCAAAGAAGCACTGAAATATCTTATTATTGTTTTCATCATTTTACCTCCATGCCTTTGTTGCTGTCTTATTTCAGTGGTTTTGAAATCCTTTTAAATAAATAATTATA
Source organism: Dromiciops gliroides (assembly GCF_019393635.1). Lineage (NCBI taxonomy): Eukaryota > Metazoa > Chordata > Mammalia > Microbiotheria > Microbiotheriidae > Dromiciops > Dromiciops gliroides. The sequence continues at coordinate 639,625,441 of NC_057861.1, forward strand.
AATTTGCCTAAGGAAAAAAAATGGCCTTCTTCAAAATGGCACATTAAATGAGTTCCTTTAATAGAAATTCCTAACTCTTCAAATTAATGTATTTATTAGGTAACACACATGTCATGTTTTACTAATTAGGGAACTGTCTTCCAAAGTTAGTGCTCTCTATACTAACCTTATAATTTTCCTCCAGGCCAGGAAAAAAAAAAGGAAGGGGAAAAATCAAAACAAAAGGAGTCTAAACCCAGAAATCAATCTCCTGCCAATTATTAACTGGACAGATCCAGCACAGAATACAGTAGGTGAAAAGACTTATTCAATATGTCAGGATTTGGTGCTAATATTTATTTAGATTATATCAGTTAAAAACTGTTCAATTATAAGTCCCCCTGTCTTTCAAATCACAGGGAAAAAATGTGCTGTGGTTGTCTAAAATTAGGAAGAACACAAGGAAATGAGGATCATGTGATGCAACTTTTTCAAATAAGAGTAAAATGGATTACATCTGAGATGTAGCTAGAACTACCAATTCCCCCACACTCAACTCCCATAAGTAAAAAAAAAAAAAATTAAACTGAGCTTTCTTATCCTTTGTTAAAAGAGAAATAAACAGATCCCAGTCCTGGCCACCCTTTGATATAGAGAGAGAAAAAAAAGAGAGATACCTGGAGGGGGTCATCTCCCTAACTCTGTCTCTATCTTGTTTTCTATTAATATTTCTATTTTTCCTAGAAAGGCGATAACCCTGAGCAAACTGAGCATAGAATTTTAGCGTTGGAAACCACTCTAGATATCATCTGGTCCAATTCTCTTCTTTGAAAGGAGAGGAACCTGAGACCCCCAAAGAAAAGTGAGTAATTTAAGATAGAGAACACATTTAGAGGTTCAGGTAATGTAAGCATTGTATATAAATGTAGGATTTGTGACCCTCTTAGATTAAGGAGTTAAGGCTTTATTGAATGTGCAGATCTGAGAAAGGAATGGTTTATCTTGAAGTTAAATTACTGAGACTTTTGAGTTGATCTCTTGGCATCCCTTCAGGCTTGGAGGCTGGGGTATGCTGCGAAGTGTTTTAACAACTGGCTCTCCAGAACACACACACACACACACACACACACACACACACACACACACCCAGGATACACATTGAAGTTTCACTTGTATTATTAGCATTTTCTCCATCACTTTCTTAAATCGAGACAATCAACAAAATAATAAATCAAGCTCTAATTTGTAGCATTTGCCAATAAAAGCTGGCTCCAACATTCGACTACTTGGAAATGATGTATCATAAAGAATAGAATATTGAGCCTAGGTTCAGGACAACTAGAATCCCAAATCTGCCTCTTGCATTTATCAGCTGTGTGTGACCAGGTATAGTGACTTTAATTCTCTGTGATTTGGTTTCCTTATTCCTCATAGCTATTGTGAAGCTCAAGTGTAATGATAATAAATAATAATAATGACCAACATTTATATAAAAACCTATTGCATGCCAGGCACTATTTGATCCTCACCTGGAAGGGAGATGCTATTATTATACCCATTTTACTGAGGAAACTGAGGCAAACAGAAGTTTGAATGACTCACATGGGTAATAAGTTTCTGATGCCAATTTGAATTCAAGTCTTCCTGACTCCAGACCCCATACTCTATCTATTGTACCATCTACCTGCCTGAAACATATGCAAAGTGTATTATCAAAATTAAACTGCTCAATCAATACCTGTTGGTCTAGTTATTATCAAAAGCTTGCAGGACTTGCTTGAGGGGCAGATGTCCCTTTGAGTAACAATCCTCCATGCCTTCTGAAACTCCAGGGCTGTGAACATTTCGGTTAATTTCCACAGAAAGTAAGATGAGAAATACCCCATTTACCATTAAATGCTCTTCAAAATGTTTCTCCATGCCTCCTCCCTTTCTAAGGGCTCAGTCTTTGAGCCAACACAAACCATCTAGATCACCCTGGTTATCTGTTTTACAGTTAAGATTTTTTTTTTCCAATTTAGCTGCCAGCTACCAGGCATCTTTTGCAGGTTATTTTTTTTTAATCGTTTTTTCAATTGTATTCTTACAGCCAGGTTGAAGCAAGAAGTGCTCTGGAATGAAAACTGATTTTTTTTTTATCTACAGTGAATACTTAAGGAGAAATTAAACCACTAAATTTAGACAAGGGCCTTTTACAGCTGTTACACTTTTTTCCTCCAAAGCTCTTTTATGTGAGAATTGGGAATGTTTCTAGAACACCACATTTCATTTTAAGAGAACAACCCAACACATACTTGCTTTGGAGCAGGGTGAAGGGAGTGGGAGGGGGTGGAATTCCCACTGCCCAGATATTGTACCTATGCCAGTTTAGGGAGTTACAAAGAAAAAAAAATCAGTTTGGTTATACACTTGTAGATATATCCGATGGCAGAAAGAGATGATGCTCTGAGTATACTCTATCCAGACCCAGAATTATTGTTTGAAATCCAGGAAGGATGGCAGAAATGCACTGCAGCCAAGCCAGGGCAGTAGCATCTCTGTTTCAGCCATAAGCTACCAATTTGTAGATAGTTGGAGCTACACAGAACCTTAGAGATCATCTAGTTTAATCCTAAATCTTTTGGTAGTGGGCCACACTAGTGGAAATCCATGCATGTGTGGGACATATGAATTGATAAAAAAAAATTAAATTCAGTGTCCCCCTCCCAAAAAAGGGGAGGGGGGGTAAAAATTGCACTAAGACTTTTGGGACACATTAATTTGTTAGCTATTCAAAATTATGACTATTTTAGGCATGATATTAAAGCAGCCCCCCAAGTTTTAATTAACTTTATTCTAAAAGATTACAATCATGAGCCTAACACTAATACTTAATCAAATTTTGTGTAGTCACAGAGGAGAGTGATTTTTATCAGATTAAAATATTAATTAGAATCTCACTTGGAAGTGACCTTTGTTAGCATCTATTGCATTCTAAAGAAAAACATCCTTTCCAACATCACTGGGATCTCAAACCATAGCTCAGGGTCTCTGGGGGTAAATTCCATCACAATACATCAGAATTCTGACTCCAAGTCTACCATCCTAGTGGTGCTAACTCTTGGTAATTTCATGATACTCCAGAAATTTCATGAAAGAGAATATGCCTTCACAGAAAGAGATAGGCCTAAACAGTACCCAGGATTTGTCTCCTGAGCCAGATATTCCACATAGTTAAACACTACTGGTGTGCGAGCTAGCTAAAAAGGTAAAACTTTTTTTCTCCTAAAAATCTCAGGTAAATCATGTTCCCTAAGGTCAGGAGAGCAATATTGGCCAATGGGTCCCATTTTTTTGTTGAGGCAATCAGGGTTAAGTGACTTGTCCATGGTCACAGAGCTAATAAGTATTTAAGACTGGATTTGAACTCAGGTTCTCTTGACTCGAGGGCCAATGCTCTATTCACTGTGCCACCAGGTGCCCCTTTTTTGGACCTAGTGATTGAATACTTTCATTTTTCAGGTGAGAAAATTAAGACACTGTAGCTTACATATTTTATGGCAAAAGTGGGATTATAAACTCATTGTGGACCAGAGAAGAATATTTACAAAAAAAGGCCCCATTCCGCCTCCTCTTTCTTTTTCTTCCACTATAATCCTTTTTTTTTTGCTCCTTAATTTTTTGTATATTACATCAAAGTCAACTTATAACCAAACCTTCTGTTTATGTATAATCCTTATATCTGTACAAATAGAGATAGAGTTCTTAAGAGTTATAAGTATTATCTTCACATGTAGGGATGTAAACAGTTTAGCTTTATTGAATAACATATTTCCCCTGTTTACCTTTTTATGCTTTTCTTGAGTCTTATATATGAAGATCAAATCAAAATTTTGGTTCAGTTCTGGTCTTTTCACTGGTAAAGTTTTAAAGTCCCCTATTTCATTGAATATTCATCTTTCCCCCTGAAAGATCATGTTCAATTTTGCTGGGTAGTTGATTTTTGGTTGCAATCCAAGATCTTTTACCTTCTTAAATATCATATTCCAAGCCCTCCTATCCTTTAATATTGAAGCTACCAGGTCTTTGTAATCCTGACTGTGGCTCCATGATATTTAAATTATATCTTTCTGGCTACTTAAAGTATTTTCCCCTTCACCTGATAATTCTAGAATTTTGTTCCAATATTCCTTGGAGTTTTCTTTTCAGGATCTTTCAGGAGGTGATTGGTGGATTCTTTCAATGACTATTTTACCCTTTGGTTTTAGGATATCAGAGCAGTTCTCCTTGATAATTTCCTGAAATATGCTGTCCTGGCTTTTTTTTTTTTTTTGGTCATGGCCTTAAGGTAGTCTAATAATTCTCCTGGATCTATTTTCCAGGTCAGTTATTTTTCCAATGAAGTATTATATATTTTCTTCTATTTTTTCATCCTTTTAATTCTGTTTGACTGATTCCTGATATCTAATAGAATCATTAGCTTCCATCTGCCCAATTCTAATTTTTAAGGAATTATTTCCTTCAGTCATCTTTTGTACCTCCGTTTTCATTTGGCCAATTGTATTTTTTAAGGAATTGTTTTCTTCAGTCAATTTTTGTGCTTCCTTTTCCAGGCTATTGACTCTTTTTTCATAATTCGTTTTCACAATTATATTATTAAATCTCATTTATCTCTTTTGTTTTCCCAATTTTTCTTCTACCTCTCTTATTTCATTTATAAAATCCCTTTTTTTTTTAGCTCTTCCAAGAAGGCTTTTTGGTCTTGAGCCAAGTCATCTACTCCTTTGAGGCTTTGCATGTAGGCATTTTGTCAGTGTTGTCCTCTTATGAGTTTATGTTTTAGTTTTCCCTGTCATCATAGAACCTTTCTATGTTGAGGGTTCTTTTCTGCTTCTTAATCATATTTTAAACTATTTCAACACTTTTAAAATTGAACTCTGCTCCTGGGGAAGAGGGGGACACTGTCCCAATCTTCTTGTGCTGGGGGACCAGGGGCTCAGTCACTACCTTTTTGCTCTTAGTGCTCAGAGGCTCATAGATTGCTCAATTCAGTGGGGTGGCCGGGCCTAGTTCTTCCTGTTGTTTATAAGATACCCAAGCTGGCAGCTTTCCTTTTACCTTGGGTCTGGTAGCCTCACAGCTGGCTTGCTGTGCCACTATCCTGCTAAGCTAGGACTGAGGGGCCTTAGCTGCTGATCCATGTTATGGCCATGAGCTTCCTGCTGGCTTGCCCAGACACCCTCTGTGCTGAGTTGTGCTCCCTTTTTACCCAAGTGAGAGACCTTTCCTGAAGTCTTTCTAAATTATTTTAAGCTGGAAAATTGTTTCACTGTCTTTTTTTAGGTTCCGTAGCTCCAGAATCTGTTTAGAGGCTTGATTTAATGTTATTTCTGAGGGAAACTCAGGAGAGCTCAGACAACTTCCTGGCTTCTCTCTGCCATCTTGGTTCTATCCCTCAACTTTATTTTTTCAATGGACTATAGAGAACTATTGTATTAAGAGGTGAAAGGAATCAGTGGCTGGATGCAGAGAGGAATGGGAAAGAGAAGTAGTTCATGAATTTATAATTACATAGAATTAGAGAAACTCAGAGTTTAGAGGGACCTCAGAGGCCATCAAATACATCCTATACTTCTATAGGAACCATCTCTATCCTTATCCCCAGCATCCAAGCTCTAGCTGAAGACCTGAGGAACTAAATAGCTACCAAGGCAGCCTATTCTATTTTTATACAACCCTAGTTGTCAGAAAATGGTTCTTTTGGTATTTTTTTTAACATTTAGCTCAAATCTGCTTATTTTAATTTTCACCTACTGCTCCTAGCTTGGCGCTCTGGGCATAAGTAGAAAAGGTCTTATCTTTTTTCCTCACAGTGGCCCTTCTATCATATCATGACTAAGTTTTCCTTCTCTAAGTTACATATCCCTAGTTCTTATAACGAATCCTTTTAAGGCATGGTTTCTTGCCATACATTATCCTTTACGCATGAACCAGTTGGTTAATATTATTCTTAAAAATATGTGCTCCAGAACTAAAGACAGTAGTTGGGATTTGATCTGGTCAGTAGGATTATCACCCCTCTTATGAATCTAATGGCATTTAAAATAGTTATGTAGGGGACAGCTAGATGGCATAGTGGATAAAGCACTGGCTCTGGATTCAGGAGGACCTGAGTTCAAATCCTGCATCAGCCATTTGACATTTACTAGCTGTGTGACCCTGGACAAGTCACTTAACCTTCACTGTCCCACACAAAAAAAAAAGAGAGAGAGAAAAAGTAAAATAGTTATGTATTTCTCAAATACCACTATACTATCCAACATGTGACTATAAACAAAACATTATTTTATTTTCCTTGCTTCCTTTTCTTTTCATGAAAAAAAAAAACAAATTAAGTGGGAATGTCTTATTATTTCATCCTGAGAATGTCTTATTTTTCATCTTGCCTGTGGTAGAGATTTCTGCATGTGAAAGAAGTTGCTTTCCAGTTACAGCTGTGTTTTTCTTGCTTCTACTTTTGCCATTTTTTCTTCTTTTTTTTAGATAATGTCAGACCTTAAAGGTATAAGAGATTGGAGATACTATCTATGAGAGACATAATGGCAGAGCTATTTTTACTAAAAACATTTTTTTTTACCAAAAATTACCTATTTTCATCCAACCAAACCAAAATCAACAATTAATTTTTAGATAACCATTCAATAAAACTATGTTCTTTGGCTCTGAAATTTAAATGCATTTAGAGTCTTTTTTTTTTTAGAAATATTGTTTTGATTTTTAAACACTAGTGCCTAATTTAAAGAAAATATCTAGTAATCACAATTCACCATCCTACTTTATTCTAACCTAGAAACAATTATATTTGTAGTTTATAGCTTTTTAAAATCAGAATTCTAAAGTAATAGAATACATAGGAAGAGGTGTATATTTGTATGTTGGCAAAAGTTATAGGATGATGGGGGAGAAAGAATCCTGAAAAGACCCCTTCCTCACTGGCAATGCTTTATACAATCTCCCCATATTGGTAAGTTCATTCCTGAACCTTCATTTGAAACATCCCTGACAGCCATATCCACTTCAAATCTAATTCAACCCATGACTCCCTGGACTACTAAACTTCCCACCCTTTTAATCTCACTTCTTAATGTGTTGTCTTCCCTTATTCAAATGTGAGATCATCAAGGTCAGGGACTATCATTCTTTTTTATTGTATCTGTATTCCCAGTGCTTAGCTTATGTGACTGTTCAGTCATTTTTCAATCCAGTTCTACTCTTTGTAACCCCATTTGGAGTTTTCTTGGCAGAGATACTAGAATGGTTTGCCATTTCCTTCTCAAGCTCATTTTACAGTTTAGGAAATTTAGGCAAACAGGGTTAAGTGACTGCCCAGGGTTACCCAGCTAGTAAGTGTCTGAGGCCAGATTTGAACTCAGCAAGATCAGCAAGATGAGGCTTCCTGACTCTAACCCTGGCACTGTATCCACTGTGCTACCTAGTTGCCTGCTTAGAACTATCAATCTATCTCTGCAGAAAATGCATGTTGCAGGCTCAGTCTCATATTATTCAATTTGATATACATATATCTAACACATTCATCTATTTTTTTCCAGACATTTCCAGGTCCATCTCTTTAATTCTTCCTATTGGACTTCTCTGATACAATTCTTTTGTTTTTTGCTAGTACATCCAATCTCTATTAGAAAGCCCAGGCTGACCTGCCTCCTTCTGAGACCTTGGCTCACAGAAAAGTAGAGTTAATTTCTCAAGACCTCTAGTCTACAGACTGGCATTAGGCCAAAACTACATTTCTTACAGTCACCAGAACCCTGACTCAGTGGTAAAAATGACAGGGAATAAAGTATTTCTCGAATCAGCTTTCTCTCCCTTCTAAGCACACAGCTTTTTATTGTGCTGTTCCTCATATCATCTTCATGGTTTGGCTTCCATATTTTCCTAGAGAGCCGATTATTTCAGTTCTTCCAATCTCAATAGATGCACTCTATATTCTTCCTCAGTTCTACAAAGAACAGTTAGATGACCCAGTGGACTGACCCCTGGGTCTGGAATCAGAAAGTCCTAATTTCACATCCAACCTCAGATACATACTGGTCCTGAGCAACTCATTTAACCTCTATCTGTCTTAGTTTCCTCAACTGTTAAAAGGATAATAATAGCATCTACCTAACAGGGTGGTTGTAAAATGAGATTTCTGTGCTAAGGCACAGATCCTGAAACATAATAGGAGAGTAATAATTGCATGTTCTTTCCCCCTTGCTCTTAAAATCTTTGTACTGCCTCCCCCTTCCCCAATCTGGAGCTCTTAGCCTCCCACCCAGAATCATCTCCTCCTACAACTACTAGCACAGGGAGCCACATTTCCTCACCCTCATTTCTTAACTATTGTCTCTCATCTCATACAACATTTGTATAGAACAATAGTATATCAACCACTCAATTGCACTCCAGTCCCTCTGGCTTCTACTAGAATGGGAATATCCCCAAGTGCACAATGATTTTGGAGAAGAAAACTCTGTGGCATGAATTTTTGCCATATATAACCACTAGGCAGTATTTTGGCACAAGAGATAATTGCCTTTCCCTAGTCCCCTCCTGAAGAAATACAAACAGCTCAGGTTATCCCTACAGACCATAAAACAAATATCCAATTGCCTCTTTGGCATCATTCAAAGCACCACACATTACTATATACTTGGAGAAGAAAAATACCCACACACAGCTGTCATAGCTCAACTATTAAGTTCCAGCCTCAGAAAGAAAAGCAGATACTGAATTATTATTTTTCAAAATAGTAACTTTTATAGTTATGTGCAATTTACAAAAATGCTTTGCATATATGATTCTTACTGAATCCTCATAATCCTATAGTCAAGCATTACTTTTAGATGCAGAAACCAATTCAGCAAGGTAGATTGATCTGCCTCAACTCACAAAACTAAGAGATGACAAAATCAAATGTACCATAGGTATGATGATATAGAACACTAAACTGATGGTTTCTCTTAAGTGAGGGTGGGGTTAAATTGAATGCCAACTCATATGTGAAATCCCCCAAATGCACCACTGTCCCCCTGTGGAATAAACCCTGATTTCTGATCCTGGACATGAGGGCAATCTTTAAGCATCTATAATTCTCATCTTCCACTGTTCTCTCACCAACAACCTTTACTCTAATTGGACACAATGCCTTATCATCTTTTTACCTGTGTTTTGCCCACCCCTACTTCCACCTTCAATATAATCATAATGGATAACAATGAGGGGAAAATGGCATTTCTATAGAAATCAATGTGGCTACATAGAGAGTTCTCTAGTAAGTTTAGGTTTCAAGAGAAAATACACTAAAGCTAAGAGGGATAAACAACTGATAAAATAAATACAAAGGAATAACAGAAACTTGTAAGACTAGACTCTGGAAGGCTAAATAAAAGCCACAAAAAACAGAGTTTGAGAAATATTTTGGCAACAAAAAATGGAGTTCCAAATCAAGACAAGCAAAGAAGGAATTGCTCTGGTGTTTGTGCCAGATAGCATCATGATACAACAAAAGGGAATGTAGAACAACTTGACAATTTTGCTTCTACCCCCTCTATCAAGGAGAATGATATTCATACAGGGAAAAACAGGGGGAAAAAGGAAAAAAATATTACTAGTCAGTCAGTCAACAAGCATTTATTAAGCTCTTCTGTGTCAGGCACTGTGCTAAGCAGTGCTGATACAAAGAAAGGCAACAGACAGTCCCCACTCTCAAAAGCCCACAGTATTAGTAAGGGAGACAATCTACATACAGCTTGGTACAAACAGAATAATCTCAGAGGGAAGGCACTAAAGATGATGAATAACTGAGAAAATCTTATAGTAAGTGAGACATTGGCTAAGACTTAAAGGATCCTGGAAGTAAGCAGAAATGAAGGAAAGAGTTTCAGATGTGAGAAAGCCAGTAAAAACAGTCAGAGTTGGAAGATGGAATGTTGTATGTGAAGAACAAGGTGAATGTCATTAAGATGGTAGGAATGGAATAAAAGCAAAGGGATAGTAAAAGAGTGTCTAAACACTTTGAATGAGTTTAAATTCATGGAGCTGGATGATTTACACTCTAGAGTACTGAAAGAATTAACAGATATAATTGCTAAACAATTATTGATAATCTCTCAGGAATTATGGAGAATGGATAAAGTATTAAAAGACTGAAGAAAGGCATTCCTTTCAGACAAAGGCGAAAGATGCCTTCCAGAAATTTCACCCTGATAAACTTGATGTCAATCCATGACAAAGATCTAGAACAACATTTTGAACTGTTGTTAGCAGTTAGAAAAGAAAGTGGTGATCACAAAGAACCAGCACTGGAACAACCAAAGCAAGATATACCAAATTAACTTAATTACTTTGTTGTAAGGATTACTATGTTTTACATAATCGCAGATTATATCTGATTACTTACTGCCTCAGAATGGGGGGAGGGGAGGGAGGAAAGGGGGATACTATTTGAAACTCAAAACTTCAAATAAAAAAACTTATTATTTTTAAGAAAGGATGCTAAACTGGTAGATGAGGTCAGTGCTAAAAACATAGGCTATATTGATTTCAGTAATGGATAGGAGAAAGTATCTCCTGATAGTCTTATGAACAAAATGAAAAGTGGAGGGGAGATAACAGAATGTAGTTGTTTATTTTATAGCAGGTTGAATAATAGGACATGAAGAATGATTAATAATACAATGTCAAAGGAGAGAGTGATCTTGAGTGGCATTCCACATGATCATGTATACTACCCTATCCTGGCCAACGCATGTTTAAAAATCAATCAATTTTTTTTAAAAAAATTAAGAATAAAAAGAACATATTTATAAAATTTTCAGACTATACAACCTTGGTCAGAATAGTCAATACTTTGAATGTCAGACTCAAAATTCAGTAAAGATTTTGGTAGACTGAAATTATAGGCCCAAACTAGTAGGATGACTTTTAATTTGAAAAATATACTATAACATCCTACATTTAAGTTTAAACTGACAACTGTACAAATACAGAATAGATCTGGATTAATAGCAGTTCATATGAAAAATACTCAGGGGTATTAGTGGACTATAAGATCAATATGAAGATGACAGTGTAATGTGGTTGTTATAAAAGCTGATTCACTCTTAGGTGAAGTGGTGTCTAGATTAAGGACATAAAGAGTCCCTACTGTATTGTGGTCAGTGATTAGACCACCTGTGGGGTATTTTATTGAGTCTGAAGTACCAGGTTAACTAAGACAGTGAAAAGCTATAGCATACCTAAAGGAAGAGACCATGATGGGACTGAAAAGCATGGCATAAGAAGAAGGAGCAAGGAGAGTGCTGGCCCGCAGAAGAAAACCCACAGCAGCAGGGTTGGGGATATGGCAGGAATATTCAAATATTAGTACACAGTATGAAACCACAGACATGAGACTCATTTAGTATTGCTCCAGAGGTGGAAAGTAGGACCAGTGAAACCTCAAGAAAGGCAGATGTTGGGAAATGTACATCAAGCTGACAACTAAAGTCATCCCAAAATACAACAGGCTACTTGATCAATGGTTCCCCTTTACTACATATCTTCAGGCCCTTCACTAGCCCTGATAGACACTTATCAGGCAAAATGCAGAAGGACTCTTATGGCCCTGGATTCCAAATCCAGTAGTCTTTCTTGCACATTTCCCTTCTTGTGAACTATTATGACAGCCCATAATTATAGAGAGCTTTAAAGGCTTGGAGTATTGAAGAATATAATAATTTACATAAAGTGTTTCCCCAACAACAATGCTATGAAAAAGGTTTCAAGAATATTATTATAGAAGCAGCTAGGTAGAACAGTTGACAGATTTCTGCACTTAGAGCCAGGAAGCCCTGTGTACAAATTCTGCCTCAGATATTTCCTAGCTCTGTGAGCTAAGCAAATCAATTAACCTCTTTCTGCCTCAGTTTCCTCATCTGTAAAATGTTGATAATAATAGCACATCCTAGGGTTGTTGTGATGATAAAGTGAGATAATATTTGTAAAGCACTCTACAAACCTTAAAGCATTATATAAAGGCTAGCTATTATTATAATGCAACAATACTACAATTATTTTTGTATCATGCAGGATTTTCTAACATAGTTAGCTGTGTTGGTATTTTAACCCATTATCAGACTGTAAACTCCATGAATAGTGGGTGTTACCTAAGTTTTGTACAAACACCCACATCCAAGCAAGTGCTCTGCATATAGCAGTTTAATAAATTAATGTTTATGTTTATATATATACACACACATATACATATATATGCACATATATGTATGTAAATACATATGTGTGTATGTGTATATATATATATATATATATATATATATATATATATATATATATATATGAATGAGACAGCAGCTAGGTGGCACAGAGAATAGTGCACTGAGTCTGGAGTCAGGAAGACCTGAGTTCAAATCTAGCATAGATAACTTAACCTCTGTTTGCCTCAGTTTCCTCAGCTATGAAATGGGAATAATAATATCACCTACCTCCCAGGCTTATTGTAATGCTCAAATGGTATAATACATGGTTATTATAAAACACAGTGCCTTGAACTATTTTAAAAAGTTTAGCCCCTTTCCCTTTCTTGTATATTGTATAAAATCCAATTTTACAGATAAAGAAATTGAATCTCAGACAAATAAATCACTTGCCCAGTGTCAGGCAGTTAGTAGATGATGGAGACAGCACTCAATCCTAGACCTTTTGACTCTGAGAGCCATGTTCTGTGAAGAAAGAGACTTCAGGAGGCAAGCTAGTTCTGTGACCCTGGACAAGTTACTAAACCTCTGTTTTCCTTAATCCATTACAGAAGGAAGTGGCAAACTACTCTAGTATCTTTGCCTAGAAAACCTCATGGACAATAAGGTTCATGGGGACATGAAGAGTCAAACAAGACTGAATGACTAAACAACAATACATGATTATCTATTGTGTCCAAGTCTTGCCTTGATATCATGGCTGAAAGTATTAAATAGAAATAGAAGTTTGCTCCTGAATTCTGAGAAAAAGAGAGGAGGAAAAATTCTAATTGTAGTGCTGCTGTTCCTGATGTAAAGAACAGGTCAGCATTTTGTTCATTATAATCTCCTCTCTTTCAAGCACTCATAACATAGTTATAAAAATCTTCTCTTGCCTAAAGTTTGGCATGAGAATTCTTGGCTCAAGAATGCATTCCCTTTCTCTGCAGATGAAAAACAATGTTTCAATCCCTCAAAGTTCCAAGAAGGCATCAAAAGTCCCAAATAAGAGAAATTTGTTTTTAATACTCTATATGTACGTGCTTTGCAAAGTATCAACTTGCTTTTATTTACATTTTTTCCAGGTTGTTTCTTGGTAATGCATTTTTGATTCTTTGAGGAACAACTGAATGAGACTATACCTTTGTGATACTCAACATCCCTAAACATAAAGCAATTCAGCACAAGTAAAAAAGGCTCATTTAAAAAGGTGGCTTGCAAAACACCTTTAGGAGGGAAAGGGTGAAAGGAGATAGAGAATAGAATAAATGACATGGGGAGGGAGTAGGATGGAGGAAATGCAGTTAGCAATAGTAACTGTGAAATGATGAGCAGGATGTTCTCAGAAAAAAACCTGGAAAGACTTAGATGAGCTGATGAAAAATAAGGTTACTGTATACAAAGTACAATACTGTATACAAAGTACAATACTGTAAAATGATCAGCTGTGAAGGACTCAGCAATGTAATGATCCAAGACAACTCTGAAGGACTTATAAAAATAGGATCCATCTTCAAAGAAGAAACTGATGGTGTTTCAATACAGATTGAAGCATATTTTTGTTTCTTTTTCTTGTTTTTTTGTCTGTTTTCTTTTACAGCCTGACTAAAGTAGAAATGTTTTGCATGACTACACATTTATAACTTATATTGAATTGCTTGTATACTTAAGCGAGGAGGGAGGGAGGAAAAGAATTTGGAACACAAAGTTTTAAAAATGGACATAAAAATTTTTTCTACATGTAATTTGGAGAAATAAAATTATAAATAAATGGAAAAAAATAAAAAGGTGGCTTTCTATACCCTTGTTCCAATATGGTTTTGTTTCAATGAATGGCCTTCATTTCTCTAAACCCCAGAACTAGTGTTGTGCTGCTAGGATGGTGAATTCTAGGTGTATTCATTTATCTTATTAGAGTACTAACAGTTTGCATGTAGGTCATATAAAATATCATCAGGCACTCAAGGCACTCTAGTATAACCTTCTCACATTACCTATTGAGAAGCTGAGGCATAGGGAGATTAAAGCAAAATTTTGTTGCTGTTCAGTCACTTTGGTCATGTCTGATTCTTTGTGGCCCCATTTGGGGTTTCTTGACAAGGATACTGGAGTGGTTTGCCATTTCCTTCTCCAGCTCATTTTTTTGTTTTGTTTTGTTTTGTTTTGTTTTGTTTGCGGGGCAATGGGGGTTAAGTGACTTGCCCAGGGTCACACAGCTAGTAAGTGTTAAGTGTCTGAGGCTGGATTTGAACTCAGGTACTCCTGAATCCAGGGCCAGTGCTTTAACCACTGCGCCATTTAGCTGCCCCCTCCAGCTCATTTTTACAAATGAGGAACTGAGGCAAACATTGTTAAGTGACTTGCCCAGGGTCACACAGCTAGTAAGAGTCTGCAGCCAGAATGGAACTCAGGAAAGTGAGTGTTCTTGACTTCAGGCCCAGCACTTTATCCACTGCTCCACTGAGCTTCCCAGACAACACGGGATAGTATTGAAAATCATAATTTAAAGTTAGAAGACCAGGATTTTAAATCCAATTTTGTTCTTATTCTCTGTACAATACTACCTAGTTTCTTTATCTTTCTAAGTTTCAGTTTCCACATCTATAAAAGGGGTGGTTGGAATGAAAATTGTTGGAGGAGCTTCAGGAAGACAGCCAAACTAATACACTATTAAAGGAACTATAAGTTGGTCCAGACAATTTGGAAAACAGCATAATAAAAGCCCTATACCTCACATAGATCAAAGAAAGAGGAAAAGGATTCAAATTTATTAAAATGCTTACAGCAATTTTTTTTTTGTTATTGCAGAAAAACTTGAAACTAAGGGGTGCCTATCAACTGGGGAATGGCTGGACAAATTCTGTTAGATGAATTCAATGGAATGTTATTGAGCCATAAGAAATTATAAAAGGGATACTTCTAGAAAAACTTCAGACTTTTATGAACTGAAGCAGAATGAAGTGAACAGGATGAAGAGGATGATTTCAAAGGTTACACTGTGAAGTCAGCTTTGAAAACGTTAAGAAATATGATCAGTGCAGTGCTGAATCTCTATTCCAGAAGACTGATGATGAAACATGCTAGCCACTTCCTGATAGTGAGGTCACAGACTCAAATTGCAGAATAAGTTGTGTTTTTGGATGTGGCCAATGTGGGAATTTGTTTTATGTGACCATGCATATTTTTATATGATTTTGTTTTTATGTTCCTTTCTAATTTGGGAACAAAGGGTGCTAGGATTAAGAAAGCCAAAAATGAAAAAAAGGAGAAAGGAAGAAAGGGAGGAAAGGAGGGAGAAAAGGAAGAGTAAAAGAAGAAAGAGTAAAAGAAGAAAGAAAGAGTCATTAAGAAATTTGTTTTAAGTGCACAGACTAGGACAGAAGGAAGGCCAGAAAGAATCACAGACAAGCAAAAGGGATTTTAATATTATATGTTGAATTTTTATAATGTTGTCAAAGAAAATCAAACAATAATAGAGATTCACAGTTTCAGTGATGATCCTTTTTCCCTTTTATTGTATCTGTGGCAATGTTCATTTTATTTGGTGTTAACTTTAGAATAAAAATATATAAATAAAAGAGTGGGTGGGATTAGATGATCTCTACTATTCCTCCCAGATCTAATTGTAGCTTTATAAAATAAATTTTTGACACTTTAATTGGTATGGCACTGAATAAGTAAACTAATTTAGGTAGACTTGGTATTTTGGTTTTGTTGCCGTGGCCTACCCATGAGCAATTAATGTTTCTCCAATTCCTTAGATCTGATTTTGTGTAAAAAGTGTTTAGTAATTGTGTTTTTATAGTTCCTGGGTTGATTTGGCAGGTAGACTCCCAAGTATTTTATATTGTCTACAATTATTTTTTTTAATTAATAAAGTATTTTTTCCCATTACATGTAAAGATAGTTCTCAACTTTTGTTTATACAAGCTTTCCAATTTCAGATTTTTCTCCCTCCCCCCTCCCCTAGACAGCAGGTAATCTGATATAGGTTATATATATACACACATAATAACATTAAACATATTTCTGCATTAGTCATGTTATAAGAGAAAAATCAGAGCAATGATGAAAAACCTCAAAATAGAAAAACATCAGCACCATAACAAAAGAAATAGTATGGTTCATTCAGCATCTACTCCACAGTTCTTTTTGTTTTTCCCTGGATTTGGAGATCCTCTTCTATCATGAGTTCCCTGGAACTCTTCTGTACCATTGCATTGGTGAGAAGAATATAGTCCATCATAGTAGATCAACACTCAATGTTGATGATACTGTGTACAATGTTCTTCTGGTTCTGCTCATCTCACTCATCATCAGCCCATGCAAGACCCTCCAGGTTTCTCTGAACTCCTCCTGCTCATCGTTTCTTACAGCACAATAGTATTCCATCATATTCATATACCACAACTTGTCCAGCCATTCCCCAATTGATGGGCATCCCCTCAACTTCCAATTCCTTGCCACCACATAAAGAGCAGCTATAAATATTTTTGTACATGTAGGTCCCTTTCCCCTTTCCATGATTTCTTTGGGCAAAAGACCCAAAAGTGGTACTGCTGGGTCAAAGGGTATGCACAGCTTTATTGCTCTTTGGGCATAATTCCAAATTGCTCTCCAGAATGGTTGGATCAGTTCACAGCTCCACCAACAATGAATTAGTGTTCCAATTTTTCCACAGCTTCTCCAACATTTATTATTTTCCTTTTTTGTCATTTTAGCCAATCTGATAGGTGTCAGGTGGTACCTCAGAGTTGTTTTAATTTGCATCTCTCTAATCATTAGAGATTTAGAGCATTTTTTCATATGGGAATAGATAGCTTTGGTTTCTTCATCAGAAAACTGCTTGTTCATATCCTTTGATCATTTCTCAATTGGGGAATGACTTGGATTCTTATAAATTTGATTTAGTTCCCTATATATTTTAGAAATGAGGCCTTTATCAGAAGTACTGGCCATAAAAATTGTTTCCTAGCTTTCTGCCTCCCTTCTAATTTTGGATACATTGTTTCTGTTTGTACAAAAATTTTTTAATTTAATGTAATCAAAATCATCCATTTTACATTTTATAATATATTCTATCTCTTGTTTGGTCATAAACTGTTTTCCTTTCCAAAGATCTGATAGGTAGACTAGTCCTTTCTCTCCTACTTTACCTATGGTATCACCTCATGTCTAAATCGTGTATCCATTTTGACCTTATTTTAGTATAAGGTGTAAAATGTTGGTCTATGCCTAATTTCTGCCACCATACTATCCTCCAGTTTTCCCAGAAGTTTTTGTCAAATACTGAGTTCCTATCCCAGAAGCTGGAGTTTTGGGGTTTATCAAACACTACATTACTAGTGTCATTTACTACTGTATTTCCTGTGCCTAGCCTATTCCATTGATCCTCCACTCTATTTCTTAGCCAGTACCAGATAGTTTTGATGACTGCCACTTTATAGTAAAGCTCCAGGTTTGGTACCGCTAATCCACCTTCCTGTGAATTTTTTTTTCATTATTTCCCTGGATATTCTTGATTTTTTTGTTTTTCCAGATGAATTTTGTTATTATTTTTTCTAGCTCTATAAAATAATTTTTAGGTAGTCTGATTGGTATGACACTGAATAAGTAAATTAATTTGGGTAGTATTGTCATTTTTACTATATTAGCTCTGCCTACCCATGAGCAATTGATATCTTTCCAATTATTTAGATCTGATTTGATTTGTGTGAAGAGTGTTTGGTAGTTGTTTTCATAGAGTTCCTGGGTTTGTCTTGGCAAGTAGACTCCCAAGTATTTTATATTATCTAACATTACTTTAAATGGAATTTCTCTTTCTATCTCTTGCTGCTGGACTCTGTTGGTCATGTAGAGAAATGCTGATGATTTATGTGGATTTATTTTATATCCTGCTACTTTGCTAAAGTTGTTAACTGTTTCAAGTAATTTTTGAGTTGATTCTCTAGGATTAAGTATACCATCATATCATCTGCAAAGAGTGATAGTTTTGTTTTCTCCTTGCCTATTCTAATTCCTTTAATTCCTTTTTCTTCTCTGATTGCTAAAGCTAACATTTCTAAGACAATATTAAATAATAGGGGTGATAATGGACATCCCTGTTTCACCAATGATCTTATTGGGAAGGCCTCTAATTTATCTCCATTGCATATAATACTTGCTGATGGCTTTAGGTAGATACTGTTTATTATTTTAAGGAAAGCTCCACCTATTCCTAAGCTCTCTAGTGTTTTTATTAGGAATGGGTGTTATATTTTGTCAAAAGCTTTCTTTGCATCTATTGAGATAATCATATGATTTTGGTTTGTTTTTTTATTGATGTGGTTGATTATATTAATAGTTTTCCTAATGTTGAACCAGCCCTGCATTCCTGGTCTAAATCCCACCTGGTCATAGTATATTATCCTGGTGATCACTTGCTGTAATCTCCTTGCTAATACCTTATTTAAGATTTTAGCATCAATATTCATTAGGGAAATTGGTCTATAATTTTCTTTCTCTGTTTTTGCTTTGCCTGGTTTTAGTATCACCACCATAATTGTGTCATAAAATGAATTTGGTAGAACTCCTTCTTCACCTATTTTTCCAAGTAATTTGTATAATATTGGAATTAATTGTTCTTTAAATGTTTGGTAAAATTCACCCGTAAACCCATCTGACCCTGGGGATTTTTTCTTAGGGAGTTCATTAATGGCTTGTTCAATTTCTTTTTCTAATATGGGTTTATTTAAGGATTTTATTTCCTCTTCAGTTAACCTGGGCAGTTTGTATTTTTGTAAATATTCATCCATTTCATTTAGATTGTCAAATTTATTGGCATACAGTTGGGCAAAATAATTCCTAATTATTGATTTAATTTCCACTTCATTGGTAGTAATATCACCCTTTTCATTTTTGATACTGGTTATTTGGTTTTCTTCTTTCTTTTTTTAATCAAATTAACCAATATTTTATCTATTTTATTGTTTTTTTTTCATAAAACCAGTTCTTAGTTTTATTGATTAATTCTATAGTTTTTTTTGCTTTCAATCTTATTAATTTCTCCTTTAATTTTCAGGATCTCTAATTTAGTATCTAATTGGGGATTTCTAATTTGTTCTTTTTCTAGCTTTTTAAGTTGCATGCCCAATTCATTAATCTCCTCTTTCT
Source organism: Dromiciops gliroides (assembly GCF_019393635.1). Classification (NCBI taxonomy): domain Eukaryota; kingdom Metazoa; phylum Chordata; class Mammalia; order Microbiotheria; family Microbiotheriidae; genus Dromiciops; species Dromiciops gliroides. Next base: position 639,644,844 of record NC_057861.1, read on the forward strand.
CTTTTTTATTCATGTAAGCATTTAGAGCTATAAATTTTCCCCTAAGCACTACTTTGACTGCATCCCATAGATTTTGGTATGTTGTCTCATTATTGTCATTCCCTTGGATATAGTTATTGATTGTTTCTATGCTTTGTTGTTTGGCCTATTCACTCTTTAGAATGATATTATTTAGTTTCCAATTGATTTTCATTCTACTTTTCCCTGACTCTTTCTTACATGTAATTTTTATTGCATCATGATCTGAGAAAGATGCATTTACTATTTCTGCCATTCTACATTTGACTATGATGTTTTTGTGCCCTAATACATGGTCAGTTTTTGAAAATGTGCCATGGACTGCTGAGAAAAAGGTATATTCCTTTCTATCCCCATTCAATTTTCTCCAGACATCTATCATGTCTAACTTTTCTAGTAATCTATTCACCTCTTTCACTTCTTTCTTATTTATTTTTCGGCTAGATTTATCTAATTCTGAGAGGGGGAGATTCAGATCCCCCACTAGTATAGTATTACTGTCTAATTCCTCTTAAAACTCATTTAACTTCTCCTCTAAGAACTTGGATGCTATACCACTTGGCACATACGTATTTAATATTGATATTACTTCACTATCTATAGTACCTTTAAGCAAGATGTAATTTCCTTCCTTATCTCTTTTAATGAGATATATTTTTGCCTGCGCTTAGTCTGAGATAAGGATTGCTACCCCTGCTTTTTTACTTTAGCTGAAGCAAAATATATTCTGCTTTTTACCTTTTACCTTTACTCTGTGTGTATCTCTCTGCTTCAAATGTGTTTCTTGTAAACAGCATATTGTAGGATTTTGGTTTTTAATACACTCTGCAATTTGCTTCCATTTTATAGCAGAGTTCATCCCATTCACATTCACAGTTATTATTACTGACTGTCTATTCCCCTCCATTCTATTTACCCCCTTTGTACTTTTCCCCCTTCTTTCACCCTATTCCTCCTCACTGACATTTTACTTCTTACCCCTGCCTCCCCCAATCTGCCCTCCCTTTTTATCAACCCCCCTCTTTTCTTTACCCTTTTCTCCCTTGCTTTTGTCCTCCCTTCTATCAGTCCCCCGCTTTCCCTTCCCCTTTTGCTTCCCTAAAGAATGAGCTAAGTTTCTTTATCCCAATGAACGTATATGTTATTCCTTCTTTGAAACAAATCTAAAGAGAGTAGGATTGAAACAATGTTCACCCCTCCTTTCTTTCCCTCTATTGTAATAGGGTTTTTTTTCACCTCTTCATATGATATAATTCATCCCATTCCACCTCCCCTTTCCTCTCCTCCCCATAGACTCCCTTTTAACCCTTTAATTTTTTTTGTATCATCACATCAAAGACAAATTATATTTATACCCTCTGTGTAAAGTCCTTCTCTCTGACCAAATACATTTACAATTCTGAAGAGTTATGAATATTATCTTCCCGTGTAGAGATATAAACAGTTTAACCTAATTGAGTAACTTTTTTCCCCCTCTGTTTACCTTTTTAAACTTCTCTTGAGTCTTGTATGTTAAGATCGAATTTTCTATTCAGTTCTGGTCTTTTTGTCAGGAAAGATTGAAAGTCCCCAATGTCATTAAATGTCCATCTTTTCCCCTGAAAGAGAATGCACATTTTTGCTGGGTAATAGATTCTTGGCTGTAATCCAAGCTCCTTTGCCTTCCAGAATATCGTATTCCAAGCCTTGCAGTCCTTTAATGTTGAAGCTGCCAGGTCCTGAGAAATCCTGACTGTGGCTCCATGATATTTAAATTGCTTCTTTCTGGCTGCTTGGAGTATTTTCTCCTTCACCTGATAATTCTGGAATTTGGCTACAATATTCCCTTTTTTTCCATTTGGCCAGTCAATCTTTTTGCTTCCTTTTCAAAGCTGCTGATTCTTTTTTCATAGTTTTCCTGTTTTTCTTTCATTTCTCTCCCCATTTTTTCTTCTACCTCTCTCAATTGATTTTTAAAATCTTTTTGAGCTCTTCCAGGAAGGCTTTTTGTTCTTGAGACCAATTCACCTTCCCTCATAAGGCTTCACATGTAGGCAATTTGAGACTATTGTCCTCATCTGAGTTTGTGTTGGCTTCTTCCCTATTGATACAGAAGCTCTTCTTACTCATTATTGCAGCTTATTTATTTCTTTTTTTAAGTTGAGGTCTGCTCTGGGGGCACCAGGGTCCCTGTTTTGGGCTTCTTGTGCAGGGGTATAGGTGCTGTGTGACCGGCTTTTTACTCTGAGGCTTTTATAGTATGTGCAGTTCACCCCCCTGCACTTCCTGTCTGAGTGCACTCGGCCAGGTGCCTGATCCCGTCTGTCCCGTTCGTGGCCCTACAGCTGGCATCCTGCCCTCCCAGCTGGTGCAGGTAGGTTTTTCCACTGTCCTTCTTGGCCACCAGGTTTTTGAGCCAGGTTCCAGGGACCTCAGTTGTTCGGCTGTGGCCCTCAGCTCCTGCTGACTTGCCCCGACCCCCTCGACACTGGGCTACTGCCCTTCGCTGGGCCTCCCTTTTGTCCAAGTCAGACCGACCTTTTCCTGAAGTCTTCTAAATTATTTCTGGTTGGAAGACTGTATTTCTCTGTCTCTTTGCAGGTTCTGTAGTTTCAGAATCCATCCAGAGGCTTGATTTAATGTTCTTTTTGATGGAACAGAAGGAGAGCTCAGGCAGCTTGCTGCTTCCTCTCCGCCATCTTGGCTCTGCCACCTACAAGTATTTTTAATGGAATTTCTATCTTTCTATCCCTTTCTATCTCTTACTACTAGACTTTGTTGATAGTATATAGAAATACTAATAATTTATGTGGGTTTGTTTTATATCTTGCAACTACATAAAGCCATTAATTGTCTCAACTAGTTTTTAGTTGATATTGAGGATTTTGTAAGTATACTACTATGATATCTGGAAATAGTGATAGTTTATTTCTTCATTGCCTATTTTTATTTCTTCAGTTTCTTTTTCTTATCTTATTGGTTTAACTAACATTTCTAGTACAATGCTGAATGATAGTAGTGATAATGGGCATCTTTGCTTCACCCCTGATTTTATTGAGGTTTCTAGCTTATCCACATTATAGAAAATGCTTCCTGGTGGTTTTAGATGGATGCTAATTATCATTTTAATGAAAGTTCCATTTATTTCTAGCTGTAGTGTTTTTATAGTATTTTTAATATCCCTTATGATTTCTTTTTCCTGTTTACCTTTTATGCTTCTCTAGGGTCTTGTATTTGAAAGTCAAATTGTCTATTCAACTCAGGTCTTTTCATCATGAATACCTGGAATTCCTCTTTTTCATTGAATTCCCATTCCCCCACCCCCACCCCTGCCCAAGAGATTATATGCAGTTTTTCTGGCTAGGTGATTCTTGGCCGTAATCCTAATAATTTTGCCCTCTGGAATAACATATTCCAAGCCCTTTGATCCTTTAAGGTAGAAGCTGCTAGATCTTGTGTTATTCTGACTGTGGCTCCACCATGCTTGAACTGTTTCTTTCTGGATAGTTTCTCCTTGACCTGAGAACTCTGGAATTTAGCTATAATATTCCTGAAGGTTTTCATTTTAAGATCTCTTTCAGGAGGTGATCTGTGGATTCTTTCAGTTTCTATTTTACCTTCTGGTTCTAGAATATTAGGGCAATTTTCCCTGACAATTTCTTGAAAGATTTCTATGGTTTTTTTTTTTTTATCATGGCTTTCAGGTAGTCCAATACTTTTCAAATTATCTCTCCTGGATCTATTTTCCAGGTCAGGTGTTTTTCCAAGGAGATATTTCACATTGACCTCTATTTTTTCATTCTTTTAGAATTCTTAAGCAATTATTTTCTTCAGAGAACTTTTGTATATCCTTCTCCATTTTGCTTTACAAGCTGTTGACTTTTTTCCATGACCCTTCTGTATCATTCTCATTTCTCTTTCCGTTTTTCCTCTACCTCTCTTACCTTATCTTCAAAGTCCTTTTTGAGCACTTCCATGGCCTAAAACCAATTCATATTTTTCTTAGATGCTTTGGATATAGAAGCTTTGACTTTGTTGTCTTCTTCTGAGAGTGTATTTTGATCTTCCTTGTTACTAAAGAAACTTTCTAGTACTCGCATTTTTTTTTCTGTCTGCTCATTTTGCCAGTGTATTTCTTGACTTTTAATTCCTTCTTAAAGTGGAACACTGCTTCCAGGGCATGCTGTCCCAAAATTCAGGGGGTCCCAGGTGGTACAATTTAAGGAGAGCCATGTTTTACTCTCCCGTAGCCTGTAAGTAACCACAGGTCTGCTTGCTCTTTAACCTGGGAACAGAATTTTGTTTCACTGTGGTTGCAAGGTCTGGCATGCCTGCTCCCTTCCCCAATCTGGGCTGCCACTCAACAGTGCTTTGTGGTTCTGAGCATGGGCAACACTACAGAGTTTCACCTCAGCACCAGCAGAGACCCCCACAATCTCCCCCCAGTCAACCAGTTGACTCCCTCACCAGTCCATGAGCTGAGTTCCAGAAGTAGACACTGCCTTAGCTGATTCCAAGTTTCAAGAGCTCTGATTCTCTGGGGCTAGGCCTGGGGGTGCATGGTGCAGCCAGGATCTGCACTCCACTCTCACTCTAGTATAACAGACCTTTCTTGCCAACTTTCTAAGCTGTCTTTGGCTGGAAAATGATCTCACCCCATCCTTTTGTGGATTCTGCTACTCCAGGAACTGTCTTATGGAATTATTTGAAGGGATTTGGAGGGATCTAGGAGAAAGCTCCAAGGAATCACTGCCTATCCTCCACCATCTTGGCTCCCATTCTTATAATATTTTTATTAGGCTATAGTATTACATTTTGTCAAGAGATTTTTCTTCAGCTACTGAGATAATCATATGATTTGGGGTTTTTTGTTATTTATATTGTCAATTATGCTTATATTTACTTTTTTATGCTTCTTTTGACTTCTGTGTTTAAACGTCAAAATTTCTATTCAGCTTTAGTCTTTTCATCAGGAATGCTTGAAAGTCCTCTATTTCATTAAATATTTATTTTCCCTCTGAAGGATTATTCTAAGTTTTGCTGATTATTGGTTGTAACCCTAGCTCCCTTGCCTTCTGGGAATTTTTTTCCAAACCTGTACCTGTTTTTATCTAGAAGCTGCTAAATTTTGTGTGATCCTTATTGTGGCTCCATGATATCTGAATTGTTTCTTTCTGGCTGCTTGCAGTATTTTCTCCTTAACTAGCTCTGGTTTTTAGCTTTGATATTCTTGGGAGTTTTCATTTTGGGATCTCTTTCATGAGATAATTGGTGAATTTTTTCAATTTCTTTTTTTCCCCTCTTATTCTAGGATATCAGGCAGTTTTGCTTGATAGTTTCTTGAAAGATCATGTGTAAGTGTTGTTTTTTTTCATCATAGCTTTTAGGTTATCCAATAGTTCTTAAATTATCTCTCCTTGATCGGGAAAATCCAGGTCAGTTGTTTTTCTCATAAGATGTTTCATTTTTTTTCCTATTTTTCATTCTTTTGATTTTTTTATTGTTTCTTGATGTCTCATGGAGTGATTAGCTTTCACTTGTTCAATTTTAATTTTTAAGGAATTATTCAGTGTGCTTTTGTGTCCCTTTTTCCTTTTGTTCAATACTGCTTTTAAGAAATTTTTTATTCAATACATTTTTGTGCCTCATTTTCCATTTGTCCAATTCTACTTTTTAAGGTGTTCTTTTTTCATTTGATTATTTTGCCTATTTTATCATCTGGTTTTGGTGAGGCAATTGGGGTTAAGTGACTTTCCTAGGGTCATACAGCTAGTAAGTGTTAAGTGTCTGAGGCTAGATTTAAACTCAGGTCCTCCTGACTCCAGGGCCAGTGCTCTATCCACTGTGCCACTTAGCTGCCACAATTCTGTTTTTTAAGGAGTTATTTTCTTCCATATGTTTTGTGCTTCTTTTACTAAGCTGTTGACCCTCTTCTCATAAATTTTTTTGAATTGCTTTCATTTATTTTCCCATTTCCCCCCCTACCTCTCTTATTGTTTTTTGTTTGTTTGTTTTTTTTTAGTGGGTTTTTTTTGGGGGGGGCAATAAGTGTTAAGTGACTTGCCCAGGGTCACACAGCTAGTAAGTGTCAAGCGTCTGAAGCTGGATTTGAACTCAGATCCTCCTGAATCCAGGGATGGCACTTTATCCACTGTGCCATCTATCTGCCTCCCCCCAACCATTTTATTTTTAAACTCCTTTTTGAGCTCTTCCAGGAATTGGGGGAAGGAGGTTGATTCTCATTTTTTTTCAGTCTTTGGATGTAGCAGTTTTCATTTGATTGTCTTCTTCTGGGTTTGTGTCTTTATCTTCTCTGTCACCATATTAGATTTTTATGAGCAGGTTCTTTTTTTGTTGTCTGCTCATTTTTTCCAGCCTATTTCTTGACTTTTAATTTTATATTAAACTTGGGCTCTGCTCCCAGCATGAAGGGGGCACTATCCCAAGCTTGGGTTTTGTGTGCTGCTATTTTCATAGCTACTTCTGGGAAACTGTAAGTTTTCAGTGTTTTTAAGGTGGTATGATCCAAGGAGAGAGGGATGATCACTGTTCTTCTGGCCTGTGCTCTCATCTTTCCCCAGGAAGAGACTTTGCTCCCCTTCAGCCACAGTTGATATAGTTCTTCTTGGCCCTGGAACTGGGACTAGAACTTCTGCTCTCCTGTTTCCACAAGCACTAAGGTTGCTCTTCACCCTGGAACTGTGACCTGGAACTGCATATAGGCAATGCAACATATCCTGTGCCCAGTAACAGCAAAAGGTTCCCTGTTCTCTTTCTGATCAGTTGTCTCAACCCCTTAACTTCTCTGGGCTATTGAAGCCACCTCCAAGGCCTACTGCTAGTGTTACTACTGTGTGCAATATTCTCTGGGTTGCTCCCCAGCCCCATATCATAGACCTCTCCTGCCAACCTCCTAAGTTTTCTTAGACTGCAAAAATGTCTCACCATGACCTTATTTTTGGCTTTGCCACTCCAGAATTTAACTTGAGGCATTATTTTAAAGTTGTTTGGATAGGTATGTTGGGAGAATTCAGATAAGTTGCTACCTGTACTTCTCCATCTTGAGAGACTACATTTCTAAAGCATTTTGCCTCATGATAACACTTGAGGTATAGAGGATAACAGTCATTGTTATGATGCCTTGACTACTAATTTTTTTCACTCATATAGCTTGGTATAACTTTCACAACTATAATTATTATTCCATTGTTTTCTTCATTTCACGGATGAAGCAACTGAGACTAAAAATGGGACAGTTATTTGCCAGGGCCATACACTTATTTAGTAGTAAAGTTGAGACCCAAATCTAAGTCCTTAACCAATGCCCTTTCTATTTGAGAATGATGCCTCACCTGTGGTTAGGTTTATAATAAAAATAGTAGTTGGTCAAAATCTTTTTTGGACCATGTCATCTACTCTCACATGCAGCCCAAAAGATTTCTTCCATGGGGAGTCTATGCCTTAATAGCTCTCTCTTAGAGTTTGGAGGACTGGCTCAGTGTTCTATTATCATGAACACCTCCCCAGTGCTCTGCCACTACCACCATCCTAGTGATACAAATTGCCATCCTCTCCCACCCAGATTATTCACTACTTATTAGTCAATAATACTGCTTTCTCTTACTTCTCTGTTCAAACTGTCTTTCATACTGTGGCCAGAATATTCTTCCTTGTGCTTAGTTATCATCCTGCATTCTCATCTTCTGAATCAAGTTCAAATTCTTGTATTTAGCATTCATGTCCTTTCACAATCAGGGGCCTCCTCAATGTTTCCAATCTTACCATATTATTGTCTCCTATATATGATACAGTCCAGCCACATGATTGTTTTTCTGCCCCTTGAAATCTGTTCTAGGCTTATTCTTTTTGTGGTGGCTAAGAACTGGAAAGCAAAGAGATGTCCATCAATTGGGGAATGGCTAAATAATTTGTGGTATATGGTTGTAATAGAATATTATTGTACCATAAGAAATGACAAGCAGGACGATTTCAGAATAACCTGGAAAGATTTACATGAACTAATACAAAGTGAAATGAACAGAACCAGGAGAATGTTATACACAATAAATAATATTATTCAATGAAAAACTGTGAATGACTTAGATATTCTTAGAAATACAGAGATCCAAGATGATCCCAAAGGACTAATGATGAAGCATACTGTATACCTCCAGAGAAAGAACTGATATTGTTGAAATACAGACCAAAGCATGCTATTTTTTACTTTTTTCATTCTTTTTTTTTATCTGAATCTTCTAGTACAAAATGACTAATATGGAAATGTTTTACATGATGGTTCAAATATAACTTGTATCCAACTGCTTACAATCTCAGGGACAGGTGAGAGGAGGGAAGAAGGGATGGAATTTGGAATTCAAAACTTTTTTCTTAAAATATTAATAAAAATTCTTTTAACATGTAATTGGGGAAATTATATATATATTATATATATAATTATTATATATTATATATATAATTATTATATATTATATATATATTATAATTATATATATACACACATAGATATTGTGATGTTTAAAATCTATATTGTGTGATTGCCTTAAATTAGAAGCTTTGAGTATCTGCTAAATCCCATTATTTCATCACAATATACACATACATATGCATATATATGAAAAAGAAAAAAAGGAAATATGTCCTATCCTCTCCTAACCATATACCTTTACTCAGTATTTTTGTGTGTTTGTTTATTTTTTTGTAGGGCCCAGGGTCATACAGCTAGTAAGTGTCAAGTATCTGAGACCAGATTTGAACTCAGGTCCTCCTGAATCCAGGGCCAGTGCTTTATCCACTGTGCCACCTAACTGCTCCTGACTCACAGTATTTTTTTTTTGGTAAGGTAATTGGAGTTAAGCAACTTGCCCAGGGTCACACAGTATGTGTTACATGTCTGAGGTAGGATTTGAACTCAGGTCCTCCTGACTCCAGGGCCAGTGTTCTATGCACTGTACCACCTAGCTGCCCCAAACCCTCAATGATCTTGTTATAATGTACAGAGTATTTTATTTTGGTTTTTTTGCAGGGCAATGAGGGTTAAGTGACTTGCCCAGGGTCACACAGCTAGTAAGTGTCAAGTGTCTAAGGCCAAATTTGAACTCAGGTCCTCCTGAATTCAGAGCCGGTGCTTTATCCACTGCACCACCTAGCTACCCTGTGACTCACAATATTTTTTAACATGTTTATCCTTCTCATCTTCATGTATGGAACTATGACTCTTATTTTAAATCCCAACTCAAATGCCACTTATTCTAGGAAGACTTCCCAGGTCTACCCTGGTCAATAACAAGTTGAAATAATAAACCTCACTTTGGATGCTCTCTTTGTTAAGCAAATTTCTAATGCATATATCATGCAATCATAGACATTTTCTTCATTTGTGTTAGTGCTTTATTGCTCTATACTGTAAGATCATTGAAGATAGGAACCATATCTTGTTCCACATCTCATCTCTGCTTACTGGCTTCCCTGGCTTCCTTTAAGTCTCAACTAATGCCCCATCTAATACAAAAAAACCTCTTCTAACCTCTTAATTCTAGTACCCTCCTTCTGTTAATTAATTCTTATTTTTTATGTATATAGCTTGTTTGTATGTTGTCCTACATTATATTGTTATCTCATTGAGGGCAGAGAATATCTTTAGCCTGTTTTTGTATCCCCAGTGCTTAGCACTGTGTCTGACACATAGTGGGCACTTAATAAATATTGATTGATTGATTTTAATCTCCTCTCATGCCTAAGACAGTATCTTGCACATAATAAGGGTTTGGTAAATGTTCACTGACAGAATGAATGAATGAATTCAATTCTATTCCATCACAAAATATATGCAGCATGGCACATGTTCAAATTTAGGCCAACACTCCAAAATATTGATGTATCACTGATGATTTCAGTGAAATACAATTACCATTCTGAAAGAAACAGTGTGATCAAAAAATGTTGGAGTAAAGTGAAACCATCACCCTTTTTGTTTGTTTGTTTTGAGCGAGTGTTGCCTTTTCTGTAACAGAATGTTTAAAATGCAACCCTAGTGGTGACTCTCATGAAGTCACTGTGAACCCTCTAACCACCCCCACCATTCTTGCCAACATGACTAATAATTTAAATTGAGGTTTTCAGCTCATGCTACCCAGTCTTGGAGAAGGGGGGGATGTGGGGGGGGGGCGGGCAGACAAGAGGGAGAAGTAAAATATTCCTAGAAACCCCAGTTAATTACAATCAACTAAAGACAAATGATTCATGCTTCTTAAATACTGCCCCATGTGCATAATCAGTTAATAACTTAAATACAAATAAACACTGGGGAGATGGAGAGGGAGAGAGGAGGAAGTCCTCTTGGTAGCTGCAGGGATATATTTAGGCTTTCTCTGCATGGATTTCTAATGCATTCCAGTGTCTTATAAATATGATTGTACTAAGAGCATATCATAGTTGACATCTTGTCAAAACCACAAGAAATCATTGCATCCTGGAGTAAGAGTATCATGAAAGCTGCAATTTAAAAGTGGTATTGGTTATCAGCACCAATTTACTAACATCTTACTGTATATAACAACATGTGGGTATACAAAAATGTGTATTTCCTTACTGATGTTGAGGGCCCTGCCAAAATTCAAACTATTTACCCTTCCTGGTCAGATCTGAGAGAAGAATGGAGAAGGAGATAAGAAGAAAAAATAAGCTATTGTCCCTTGGAAAAATCTAGTTTTCAAACTTTTTTACTCTCATTTATGTTTCTGGGCAGATAGATGCCAATCTGTTCAGATCTTGAGGGCGAAGAAAAACAACCTATCTTTCAAGGATATTAAACTAACACCTCAGCAAGCCTTAGGCGTGCTTCTCATTTATTATAGAAAACTTAAGTCTTCTGACAGTCCACAATTATGTGCTGGGAAGTATAATGAATAACTCTGTAGCCGAAGGATTCATAGAACTTTGATCAGTGTCCCGTGAGGCATCGGGTCAAGATGAACCTTGAAATCTGATTAACATCACCATCCCAAGCCAGGATACTAACAAAAGAGATTTCCCCTCTCCCCTTGAATGTTTTGAAAATATTTTCTGGGATCTCCCTAGTACAGCGTGTAAAGAAATTAAGCAGTCATTTCTGATACAAGCTAGGGAGGAATTTTACATATACTTATTCAATTTCTTGTGATTTTTCCTATTTCAGAAACCACAGTCAGAATAAAAAGGCAAAAAGAAGGAGGGAGCTTCAGAGCTCAGTGAGTGATATAATCTAGATTATGAAAAGATCTGATTGACGATCAGTAAGAATAACCTGATCCCTGGAAGTGATTCACCATCTGTAAATGGACACTGCATTTACAATGGCAGTGGTGATATGTTTGCACTGAGACATTCATGCTCTCTCTCCTAGACTCACCTATGTTCAAAGACACATGTTTGAGCTGGAAGCCAGAGTTTTGATATGTATGAAGTCAACTGGTATGTATGAGAATGGACTTTGAGGCCTTAAACTCATTATTATTTTGCTGTAAACCCACTGATCTGGTCACCTCGGTAACCAGTTCATAGGACCAAACAATAACTGCTTTATAATATTCCCTAAAGTAGAAGGTATATCTGACTAAATGTCTACCTTTGGCCAAGTCTTTTGGATTTCCCTACATTTTTTTTCACTTCATAGTATTTATGCCCCTAGAGTTTTTACTGCACAAACTACCAGAGATACAAGAATCAAGATTATTTCAGATGAGTTTTCCAAATTGAGGTAGGAAATTTTAGCCTCTGGGGTGGGATAATACACAGAATGAGACACATTTTGGACATGGACAATGTGGAAATTTTTTTTATGTAACTGTGGATATTTGTTACAAGAGTTTTTTATTTCTTTTCTCTATGCAGGGTGGGAGAGAGTGGGGAGAAAACTTTATATGCTTTATAATTGAAAAAAAATAATTTAAAAATGCCTTCAATTTTTACTAGTCTAGGGCAAGATATGCTATGATGCTCCCAAATCAAAATTTTCTACCCTAGAACTAGATATATGGTCTGTTATTTCCTACCTTGCCTCATTCTTCGTTCCTAAATGAAAGGTAAATAACACACGGTAGAATATGATTCTAGGGGGCAGCTAGGTGGTACAGTGGACAAAGCACTGGCCCTGGATTCAGGGGTACCTGAGTTCAAATCCAGCCTCAGACACTTGACACTTACTAGCTGTGTGACCCTGGGCAAGTCACTTAACCCTCATTGCCATGGAATTAGGAGGACCTGAGTTCAAATCTAGCCTCAGACACTTGACACTTACTAGTTGTGTGACCCTGGGCAAGTCACTAAACCCTCATTGTCCCACAAACAAACAAACAAGACTCTAGGGGAAAAAAATCACCAATTGCCATACATTTCTCTTTTTCTTTCTTTCTTTCTTTCTTTCTTTCTTTCTTTCTTTCTTTCTTTCTTTCTTTCTTTCTTTCTCTCTCTCTCTCTCTCTCTCTCTCTCTCTCTCTCTCTCTCTCTCTCTCTCTCTCTCTCTTTCTTTCTTTCTCTTTTCTTTTTTTTTTGCATGGGGCAATGGGGGTTAAGTGACTTGCCCAGGGTTACACAGCTAGTAAGTGTCAAGTGTCTGAGGCTGGGTTTGAACTCAGGTCCTCCTGAATCCAGGGCCGGTGCTTTATCCACTGCATGCCAAGCTGCCCCTGTGCCATACATTTTTTTCTTTGTTTTTTTGGACTAGGCAATGAGGGTTAAGTGACTTGCCCAGGGTCACACAGCTAGTGTCAAGTGTCTGAGATCAGATTTGAACTCAGGTCTTCCTGAATTCAGGGCCAGTGCTTTATCCACTGCACCACCTAGCTGCCCCCTGTGCCATACATTTTTGAGATAGGTCAATGTTTCTAAAGTCTTCAAAAGATCCATGATTCCCTCTATGTGGGGATTCATCACCAGCATCATCTTAGCACTTATATAACACATTAAGGTTTTCAAAGCACTTTATATAAGTTATTTTGTTTGGCCTTCACAACAACCCTGTGAGGTACGCACGGTTATGATACCCACATAACAGATGAAGAAACTGAGGCACAGAGAAGTTAAATGAGTTGCCCAGAGTCATACAGTTAGTGAGGGTTTGAGACCAGATTTGAACTTGGGTTTTCCTGACTCTAAGTCCCATGCTCTATCTATCCACTGTTCCGTATCTACTGCTTTAGACTCTAGAAAGTAGTGGTGCATCTTTTCTCCAGTTAAACCCTTACTTCTTCCTGAGGAAAAATACAAGGCAAAACCAGAAATACTTTAACCCCCAATGATAATAATAGTGATGATAATATGGGTTTTCTCCCCTTGCATTTATCGTAAGGTGATTAAGAATTATGGCATCTCTTTTCTTTGGGGTTTCTTTAAAAAATATGGAGGATCTTTTCAAAAGGAAAGCTCCAAACTGCATAAGCTATCCTGCCAAAAAAGCTCCAAGTAAATCTCATGGCAGTAAAGAGGGAACAAGAATTTGGAGAAGGGGTAGGCCAAGGAGAGAGAGGAGAAAAGGGAGAGCAGCTGGAGAGGAGGTGGAAGCGGGTGACTAAGACAAGGAGCCAGAAATGGAGTTGCGATATAGAAGGGAGAAAAAAAAGGCTGAGCAGCCGAAGAGATGGTGGTTAAAATAACTCATGGTAACAGAGTGTTCTTTGTTACCATACACTGTTCTTTGTTATCACACATTACAGAGAGTTATAAACAACAGAGGCATGCTGTACAGGAAAGATGTGCCTCCAGCTTGGGGCTCTACTGACCTAACAACTCTCTGGCTTCTACCTCATCAAGAGTGACACTGGTTCCAGAACACCATGTTAGAATTCAGCCATTAATCTGCATATCTAAATCTACACATAGTAACCCCCTAGAATGTTTGAGGCTCATGCTCAGAAGCCACTTGGGCTTGTGCTGACATAAGTAGAAATGTGTAGATGGGGCTGATTCAGCCCAAGAATGACTCCCAAATTTTACAAGCCAAGAGGAATACCCTTTCTGAAAACATGTACAAAGAAAAATGACTGTCCTTGAGTTTACACAAAGATTCATATACGAAAAGGGAATAGAAAAATCATCAAACAAAACCAGACAAAGTAGATGCAATAACCCAACAATATCCAAGGTTGAACTATAAGAATGTGAATTCTATTTGGTGATCATTCACTCATTCTCTCTCATACTTGCTCACTTTCTACCAAATTCCACCCAATCACAAAGTTTAACACCCAACAAAAGACCTACACTCAACAAAGTCATTAAGCAGGTGAAGGTTCTTCTTGATCCATCTCTCCAGCAGTTAGTGCCCTAAAATGGCCACCAAATGTAAAGGTTTTTTAATCTTCCACTTCCGCTTGTCTTCCCTCTAAGGGAACCCTAAATCCAGAGGCTCTCCCTTTCTCATCAGAATATCCCAATCTTAGGTACCATTCCATCATTATCCTATTTTCCAAGGTGGCAGCAATTGAAGTGACAACCTAAACCATGATAATGTATGAATCAAAGTTAATGGATTAAGAGTCAACCTAGGGGGCAGCTAGCTGGCGCAGTGGATAGAGCACCGGCCCTGTAGTCAGGAGTACCTGAGTTCAAATCCGGCCTCAGACACTTAACACTTACTAGCTGTGTGACCCTGGGCAAGTCACTTAACCCTAATTGCCTCCCTAAAAAAAAAAAAAAAAAGAGTCAACCTAACTCAGTGATCATATTTACAATGAACCCCTAGGGGTTTTCTAGAAATGACTCCTAAGTAATCAATCCATATATACTTAGTCAGATACTATTATGAGCAAGATACTGTGCTAGGTTAGGTACTGAGAAATAAGAGTTTCCAAAATTTTAATATAATAGACCCTTTTACACATACCCATTTTTGTGTATGCATCCATCCACCCATCCATCCATCCATCCATCCACCCTTCTTTTACTCCCCTGCACTCTCTCTCTCCCTCTCCCTCCTTGTCTCCCCCCTTCTCCCCTACCATGTCTGTGACTGTTTCTATAACTCTCTCTAACTGTATAAGACTATAAGTTTCAGATCAGATGTCATTTTGCATTGTTAGAAATTCCTCACCAGGACTTCCCTATATTAATGAAAACATGGGTCTGGTAAAACACACACAGAAACATATGATGTAAGATATAATCATATTTGCATATACATACACACTTAAATGAATATCCATGCATATATCATATATACACACATATTTATACATATAGATATGGAGGCACATGATAAAATTTATATGTTTGTTGTCAATGATCCATATTAAGGATTGGGGTAGATGGTATCCTTGGGGTGATAATAATAATAATTTTTAAAAAATTGTAAGAATAATTCATTTAGAACTCTAAGATCCACAGAGTGCTTTCTCTATATCTGACAGATGATGAAACTGAAACTCAGGACAGTCAAAAGACTGACAGGTCCCACAGTTAATAGGGCTAAAGTTGGTCTTCAGGCTTTATGTCTAGCTGTATTCTCAATGCTTGAAGTTGGAAGCTTTGTGGGATATTGTAAGACCTGCCTCCTTGTTCTGCAGTCCTTTATGCAGGTCGGATCCTGGGAAAACTCATTCAACAAATTATCTACCTATGAGTGGCGACACTTGCCTTGCATGTGCTCTGGTGCAATCCCTGGTCATACTTGGGTACAAAGGCAACAAAGATGACAGTTTCATTTGTGGGTCACATAGCAAGAGAATTGCAACTGGAAGGAAACTGAGAATTAGATAATTTTATTTAACTTTTTCATTTTAGAAATAAAAAAAACTGATAGAAAAAAAGGAATTGAATTGAATTTCAATGTTATCTCTTAATCAAAACGTTTAACAAAAAATGTTAATTTCATATAAATATCCCAAATTTAATTCCAATCAGCATTTTTTCATATTTCCTGGGATGCCTAGGATACTGGAAGTTTTGGGGGGTCTTTTGGTTTTTCTTTTAGTCCTTCTCTGAGGATAGAGACACATGATAAATCTACTATTCCAAATAAAAAAAATACCTCCCTAAAAAGAGCCTGAGGCCTAAGTTTCGATGACAAGTGAAAAATCAAGAAAAAATTCTGAGCTCATCAATTGTAGCTGTCTTCCATAAGGCATTAGATGACCCATCAATAGCCAAATAAGGAACGCAGACATATAGAAAGTGACCAAAGACTTCAGAGGAAGGTGAAGCTCTAGAGTAATTTAGGAAGACCTCATGAAGTAAGTGAGCATTGAAAATTAGGAAGGATTTGAAAAGGGAGAGTGTCTGAGGAGGCAAAGGAAGGGTATGAACAAAGGCAAGAAATTGCCAAGTGTTTGGAATGCAACAAAGAGACAAAGACTCTTCTGGCTGACAGGAATAATGGAGATTCAGACAGCAAGACTGGTGAAAAGACAACCACAGGAAGGTAGATCTTTCATCATTCCATAAATCACATCGTGTAGGTAACTACCAGCTCTGTTTGTAGGAATTATTAGCCACATCTATCTGTTCTCACAGCTGTCCCACAGACTTAATTAGGAGTGTGTGTGTGTGTGTGTGTGTGTGTGTGTGTTTGTGTGCTCATAATATAAAACACATCTCGGTTGAGAACATTGACACCATTCCAAGGGAGGTGAGAAAAAGATACCAGCTCACCAACTTGAAGCCATATTGGGGGTGGGGACGCAATTGGGAATATAAGAGAGAAAAGAGTGAATGGAGTTCACTCCTAGCACACATTATTATAGCTTCCTCTTTTAACTAATTATTCTTGATAACTAGATGACAAGCTCTGTTCTAACTATGCTACTAAAAATCTATAAGTACTGTCAGGATTCTCTAAATTAAATGCACTGGGCAAAGCCTTTATTGCTCCATCATATTTATGGCTCCATGTTCACCTTGAGTTATCTACCCCTGACTATAAAAAGAAATGTGGACACCTGAATGTGGTTTCATCTACTTCTTTGATGCACATGGCTCTCTATAGATATTGGCATGAATCCTTATGTAGTTATGTGAATGGACATAGAGGTGAGAGATGGTTGAGAGCATATGATGATAGGATTGTAGCTTTAGAGAAGGAGAATAGGAAGGGAACTTTAGGTGGCTGAATCCAATGTGTGCGTGTGTGTGTGTGTGTGTGTGTGTGTGTGTGTGTGTGTGTGTGTGTGTATGTGAGATCAACTGACTCCATCACTCACAAAATCTTCTTAGTTTTAATTATTGGGATAGTTTCATGGAAAATACATTTAAATGATAATTATTTAATGATACAATGGAAAGAGTGATGACTTTGAATTCAGAGTTCTTGGTTTCAAAACTCACCTTGTGGGGAGGGGCCGTTACATCAGGTAACCTTTAAGGTCCCTTGTAGCTTGAAATCTATGATCCCAAGAGAGCCCATGTGAAAACCATAACATTAAAGTTCCACAAGAAGCATATTTACTGTTTTGAGATTATTGTCAAGGCCTGAGATGGTGGGATCATGCCATTTCAGCAGACTCCCCCTCCCTCAAAATTGATTATACTTCTCAAATATGCTATTCTACAATCTCTGAGTGAAGAGACTAGAAGAAAGAGAGAAAGAGGATATCAAGGCACACAAGGTCACAGATCTAAAGCTACAAGGAGCCTCAGATGCTGTCTAGTCCAACCGCCTCATTTTCCAGCTAAAGAAATGGAGGTCTAGGAATGTACAGTGACATCACCAAAGTCACACATGAGAAGAGGGACCACTGTACTGCCTCAAAGAAAAATAAGAAGAAGCAATGAAAAGGAAACCCAGAGCAACGTGTACAGACTCTCAGAAGTAAAGGACTGAAATGAAAGACAACAAGATAAGATACCATCTGTGCATGGAAATCTGGACCCAAAAAGTCTGCATCCTTCCATTGACAAGGAAGGCCTATAAATGGACTGTATGTTTTAAGCTGAATCTGAAATAACACTGTAAGTCAAAGCTCAAAGACCCCTAGTCCACACAGTCTTACCATTTTTTGTAATCCTTCATTCACCATTTCAGATCCTGGTTTGCCTGTCTATAAACTGGTATACCTTTTACAATGCAAAAAAAATAAATAAATGTGATTAAACATCACCATATTTATGAAATCCCCAGTCATAAGCCATGATCAAAATGAATTCAGGAATGCTCTCTTTCAAAAAAAAAATAACTCAACCTAGGCAGTCTCCTAAAAGGCTGCATATGCCAACCAGGTCAACATCGCCACATAGGCCTAGTTTTCCCTCCTTGAAGAGAAAATGGCATAGGTGGCCATCCAGATGAAGTTACCAATGTATACATAATTTTGACAGAGATGTCTGTATCCCTATAGCCATGGGAAAGCTGTGACAAAGTTCTCTCAATTTATAAAAATAAATGTTTGCTTTTTTTTTTTTAATGGATGGTTTTCAAATAGCTTTTCCGTTTGCACAAGTTTTCCATCCCTCCCTTAATAACACAAATATTCATGTCTGTTACAATTGCAACTGGATGATTTAAGCTCCAGGTCTTTGGGTATGCGTGTCTCCCCAGCAGAAAGAGTACTGTACTTGAGAAGCAATTATCACCTCTGAGAGAGAGTGTTCTGTTTGAGCCAGAAGTAAAAATAACCTGAAAGGTCTACATTGGAAAGGTGATTCAGTATTTATTTATTTTTTCTATCACAAAACTTTTATTGTGAAAAACTAAGCTAAGCAAAGAACTCATGATTTTAAAAGATAATACCCCATCTGTGTATATGGTTAACATACATATAAGAAGACAAATATGAATATATGTATACCTATTTCTTTTATACCTATGAATTCTCACTAGCTCTAATATTGCTGCCAATGCCAGGTAAATATGTTTGAGATGAGGGTGGGGTGGGTGGAGGACTTTATGGCTGCTTCTGAATTACTGGGGAGAATTTTTATAATAATTAGAAATATGTTCCATTACCAGTGTTAACTGCTTCAGGGCTCAGATCTCCTCTCTCTAGCCTCACTCTTGGTGATCTTACAAAATTCCCATGGATTCAACAATTGTCTTTAAGCAAATAACTCCCAGATGCAATTATCCAACCCAACCTTCTATCTTGAACTCTGGTCTCATATCACCAATCATATATTGGACACCTCTAATTAGATATCCCAGAGGTATCTTAAACTCACCATATCCAAAACAGAGTTCATTTCTGAATGTCCCCACTTCTGTTGAGAGCACCACCATTCTGGGGGTGGCTAGGTGGCTCAATGGATAAAGCAGTGGCCCTGGATTCAGGATGACCTGAGTTCAAAGCCAGCCTCAGACACTTGGCACTTACTAGCTGTGTGACCCTGGGCAAGTCACTTAACCCTCATTGCCCTGAAAAAAAAAAAGAGCACCACCATTCTGTTGAGATCACCCTCATCTTTTCTGTTACCTATTTTTACAACCTCAGTCAACCAAGAGGTCAGGTACCATTTGTTAAGCACCTGATATGTACCAGGTATTGTGTTGAACACTGAGGATACAAAGAAAGGTAAAAGACAGTCCCTGCCCTTGAGGAGCTCACAATCTAATGGAAGAGAAAACATGCCAATCACTATGTACAAAGGAGCTCTATACAGGATAAACTGGAAATTATCACTGGGGGAAGATAATGGAATTAAGTTGGAATGGGAAAATCTTTGTGTAGAAGGAGATATTTTAGCTGGTACTGGAAGGTAGCCAGATTAGCCAGGAGTTGGAGGACTAGGGAAAGCATTGAATGCATGGGCACAGTCAATATAAGGAGGAACAGGAAAGAGGAAAGTGTCACTGAATTACAGAATACATGGTATTTGTCAGAGGTGATAGAGTTATAAGATATATGAAAGGGTCAGCTAGGTCGTGCAGTGTATAGAGCACTGGCCTTGGATTCAAGAGTACCTAAGTTCAAATCTAGCCTCAGACACTTAACACTTACTAGCTGTGTGACCCTGGGCAAGTCACTTAACCCCAATTGCCTCACACACACACAAAAGATATATGAAGACTGAAAAGGTACAGGAGAGGGAAGTTTTATATTTAATCCTAGAGATGATAAAGAGCGATTGGAGTTTATTGAGTGACATGCTCAGACCTGCACTTCAGGAATATCACTTTGACAGCCGAGAGGATGGTGGACTGCAGTGGGAACAAACTTGGAGCAACAGACCAACATTCAGCCTATTACAATAGTCCAGATAGCAGTGAGCAGGATGGTGGCAGTGTCAGAGAAGAGAAGGAAGTGCATGCAAGATATGTTAGGAAGGCAAAATTGACCTTTGACTCCTCTCTCCCTCATACCCCCATATCTGATAAATTGCCGATTTACCACCATACTTCCTCTGGAGAATTCAAGTGAATGTATATTGTTTGCTAGAAAATATACACATGCATAATATAGTTTCACATAGCTATATTGGCATCCCAACTCAAGTTAGGATCACAGTGTGCTGGGAGTTTATTCCTTCTTCCCTTATAGAATCAGTTAGCATTCATAGGTAGAATCTCAAGGGAAGAAGATTTCATTTTAATTTTAAGGAAGAAGCCTCTATCAGAGGCCTTTAATCCTCACTTGAGAGAATAACCCAAGTCCATCCTCCTGGTAACAGCCAAGCAATTTAGAGCACAACTCCCTGGGAAGATTCGAGCCTGTATTAAATTGCTACTATCTTGTAAAGTCATGCAGATTTAATGGTGTCTCTTTCTTTTGCTTTTACAACTAAAGTCAGGTGAGAAGGTTTTCCGTGTCTTCCTCAAATTACAACTTCCCAAGTAAGTGTTTACTTGGACCCAAATGACCCTGAGATCATAAGGAAGATCATTTCCATGCCCCTTGTTGGTTGACTTTAAATGGGTAATTCTATGCTTTATATCCCATTCAACTAATTATAGCTCTCAAAAATCCCAAAGCATACATCTGGAAACAAGGTAACAGGTAATATATGGAGGTAAAAGAGAACATGCAAATTCATTCTCCAGTAATCACTATTTTAAAATTCTTGAGAGAGGAGGGAACATGCCTTACATATGTAAACATGAGTCAGCCAGGTGATGCAGTGCAATAGAGCACTGGGCCTGGAGACTGAAAGACATGAATTTACCTCCTGCCTCAGACACTTACTAGCTAAGCAAGTCATTTAACCTCTATCTTCCTCAGTTTCCTCATCTGGAAAATGGGGGCAAGGACACCACCTGCTTCACAGGGTTGTTGTAAGGACTGAATGCAATAACATATGTAAAGCATTATATAAACACTAACTATGTCAGAGACAGGACAACTGCTATACAATAAAAGGTAAATCCAAAAAGATATCTTAGGATTTACCATCCTGATACCTCAATCTGGAAGCAGATTTGGAGTTCCCTAACATCCCCCTCCAACCTCTCACCTTCCTGAGACCTTAGCTGGATCTCTAGAATAGCCTGCATTAAACGTCATTTGAGTACATAAGTCCTCCATGTGGCCTTCCTGCTATGGCCTTCCAAAGAGAAGATGTAGAATTGTCACAGAAATACTCATTTGGAGATGCCTTTCCCATCATATTTAGGAAGTGAAAGCAATGGAAGAAACTGATCAAATCTCATTCTAAAACTCTTTCAATTCATACAGAAAGGGAGGGAAAGAGAAAGAAAAGGAGAGAAGAAAAGAAGGAAGGC
Source organism: Dromiciops gliroides (assembly GCF_019393635.1). Taxonomy (NCBI): domain Eukaryota; kingdom Metazoa; phylum Chordata; class Mammalia; order Microbiotheria; family Microbiotheriidae; genus Dromiciops; species Dromiciops gliroides. Next base: position 639,666,478 of record NC_057861.1, read on the forward strand.
AGAATAGGAGGGAGGAAGAGAGGGAGGGAAGGAAGAAGGAAGGAAGGAAGAAAGAAAAGGAGGTATGGAGGGAAAAAGGGACAATTACAATCAATAAAGAGTAGGCCAGGCACTCCATTTCTTTCTAGTTTAATACTTGAAAGCAGTAGTTCCTCAAAGGATCGCTATAGCATGCCACTGATACTGCCAAGGGAAATAAGGAACTCTGCCCCTTGTGAAAGAGAAGAAACAAGCTCTGTACCCTACTAGGTAAAGGAGAATATAAGCATTTACTAAAGATGGTGAGCTGGAAACATTTGCAGATTCAAATCACTACTTGTCATGCCTCTCAAAGGACTTCTACTTCTAGCAAAGACATTCTAATCATAAACTTAAAACTAGAAGCGACCTTAAAGATCATTTCCTCCAACATCCCCCTTTTTTAACCAAGAAAGAAACTGATGCCCAGATCCTACTTGCCCAGTTCATACAAGTGGGATGCAGCAGAGAAGAGATTCAAAGGCAGGCCCTCTGACTAAAGATCCAACACTTCTCTCCCTATAGCACCTACACTCTTACTCATGCCACACCATGAAGCCATTCACACTCCTCCAGAGTGGTAGGAGGGGTATAAACTCACTTTACAATTCTCTTTGTAAACAACGGCAGCAATAATAATAGTAATAACAATCACTTGAATCACTGCTCCATACAAATTTAAGAACAATGTATTTTTTTTTGCTTGTACCAAATACTTTTTTTTTTTTTGCAGGCAATTGGGGTTAAGTGACTTGCCCAGGGTCACACAGCTAGTAAGTGTCAAGTGTCTGAGGCCAGATTTGAACTCAGGGACTCCTGAATTCAGGGCCAGTGCTTTAACCACTGCGCCATCTAGCTGCCCCTGTACCAAATACTTCTAATATTTAAGATATGTCAAATAAAATGCTTTCGTGAAAACCTAGGAAATAAAATTGAAACCATGTGGGAAAAGGAGTGGATACATGTCATCGCTGTCATCCTGTTTGCTATTGAAGTTGTCCCAAAGATGCTTTGAACGATTCTACAGAAGATGGGCTTATATCCCAATACTTTTATTCAATTACAAAAGCAGTTATTTTATTCAACTGTGTAATAGTCCACAAAATATTTCACATAAAAGAAAGCAGTAGAGCAGTATGATGAATTGGGTCAGGAGTCTTTCCAACTGAACTCCCAAAAAGATGAAAATGAAACAAATATTCACTAGCATACATGGAGCAGTTTTAGGTTTCCAAAGTGCTTTGTAAATATTATTTCATTATCTTATTACAACCTGGGAGGTAACTGCTATTATTTTCCTCATTTTATAAGTGAGGGGGCTGACACAGAGAGAGGTTAAGTGATTTTTCCCAAAGTCACTCAACCAGTAAGTATCTGAGGCTGGATTTGAATTCTGGTCCTCCTGACTCCAGATCCAGCACTGCACCACCTAGCTGTCTGCTACTGCTACATTTATGTCGAATTTAAAGTTTAAAAAGCCTTTGAAGTCATAGGGTGATAGGATCAAAATTTAGAGCTCTGAGGTACTTTGGACATCATTTTGTTCAGTCCTCTTATCTTAGAAAGGAGCATGCTGAGATCCAAAGAAGGGGAAATCAGCCAAGGTGGCTCAGATCGTAACTGGCAGAACCAAGATTCAAATCTAGATTTTCTGTTTCAAAATTGAAGGTTACTCTCAGTGGGCCTGAGTTCAACTCTCAGCTTCATCATTTGTGATCTTTGAGACCTTTCTTAAATCATTTCATTCCTTTAGGCCTCATTTTCCTCATCTGTTAAAAAAAAAAAAAGGAATTTGACTAGATGATCTCTAGATGAAACCTTCTAGCTCCAAATCCTAGGATATTTATGAAAACAGCAGTATTTCCATATTATTTTGTGTCCAGGAAATTTATCATCAATATGTAAATATAGATCAAATTTGGGGTGGATAAGACCCAGTAATAAAATGTAACGATTGGAATAACGCCACCTGCTGGAGACTTACTGTAGAAGAGTTCTGCCCATGAAGCGAAGGTCTTTGAGGGCAAGACCAGGAGTCTTTTCTTTGGCATCAGGAAGTGACGCGGACTAGTGGGAGGAGGAAGGAAGAGACTGGCGCTCGGTCTCGCGCCCTTTCCTTTGGACTCTGGTGGAGAGCGGAGCTAGAAATGTGCTCTCCCTTTAATAGATAGGAATCTAGGCCTTTCTCTCTCTCTCTTTACCAAATTCTTATTCTCCTTAATAAATGCTTAAAAGTCTAACTCTTGCTAAAGCTTATAATTTATTGGCGACCACTCATTAGATATTTTAGACAGTTTAGCTAGAATTTTAGCCCTTAACAAAAATAAAGCCTTAATCCTGTTTCTCTATAGAAATATAGTAATAGATATTTTTAAACATCTCAATTCTGTATCACACCAAGGCTTATAAAATTATTTCCTCATAACAATCATGTGAGGTAGTTAACACAAATATTATTTCTAATGCTAGGTGAAAGGAGATATCAGACATATCATCTCCAATCCGTTTTTGCTTCCTCTCTCCTGAATCTTTCTTTTTTTCTTAATGTTATTGTGTTCCAGAGAGCAATTTAAGCAAGTTTTGTTTGAGTTGGCCAGTTTGAGAGTTAGCTGCTATTTGAGAATGAGACAGCATTGTACAGTGGAAATAATACTGTCTCTAGAGTAGAGTTCAAATCTTGCTTCTGATGCTTACTGCCTGTGTGATCTTGGGCAAATCACTTAACTTCCTTTGACCTCTGTTTCCTCTTCTGTAAAATGAGTGGGCTGAACTAAATGGCCTCTAAAATGCCTTCTAACTCTAGGACTATAAACCTACTAAACAGTACATTCTTAGTCATCCTTAATTGAAGTAGTTTTGTTAAACAGAATAGTTCTTAGTAAGGAGAGGTGTCATAATGGGATTTTATCTTATTCATTACTTCAATAGAACTGTGATCACATATTTTCCTACCTTGGATGCAAATCACAAAGCAGCCAATTTTCTCTTTTATAATATTCTCTGCATCATAGCTCTTTATGAATTTGTTTATGCCTAGTTGTGAGAGATGTAATGTCCTGTGTTCCTATAAATTTTCAATGGTGAGACTTTTTATATTTAGTGCAGCCATTTGGAAATTATAGTAGTATATGGTACAATATGCTAATATGAACCTATTTTCTGACAAACTGCTATCTAGTTTTCTCAGCAGTACTTTGTATCCATGAGTTTATTGAAGACTGATTATTGTATCTGTTTCTAAGTTGCTTATAGTCTACTATTTTAACCAATTTTTGTATTTTGTACCTAATAAAAGATAATCTTGGTAATAATTACTGATTTTTTTACTAGACCTGTGATTTTACACCTTTAGGTACTCCCATGGAGGAATCTCCCTCTATCAATGAAGATTGGCAATTTCTCTGCAAGTTGTATTTTTGTAGATTTTACTAGAGTAAGTATAGGGCGAATTAGGCAGATGGCTTACCCAGGGCCACACAGGCAGTTCATGTCAGAGACAGGGTATAAAACCAGTTCTCTATGTCTAAGATGCAAGCTATCAACTACAACAAGTAGTTTCTTGATGATTACTTTGTTATACTATATTAGCAATGGTAAGGTCAACCACTTTATTTCTATATTTTCATTATTTCCATACATCTTAAAATTTTGTTTTTCCATATGAATTATTTTGTTAAATTTTATGATTTCATAGATCATTCTCTTGGTAGATTAGTATCTATAGCTTAATTTGAATAGTACCCATATTTTGATTCAATTGATACAGCTGCATAATGAACACTGAATAGTTGTCTCATATTTCCCTTTAGTTCCATGAAAAATGTTTTCTAGTTGAATGTTTTGTCAGGTTAGTTCTATGATATTTCATGCATTTTGTTGTTGCTATAAATGATGCTTCTCAATATCTTCTTGGTATTTGTTAGCAATATGGAGAAATGCTGATATTTTGGATTTATTCTGTATCTTCTTTTGCTGTAACAATTAGCTATCTTGATTAATTTCTCATTAATTCTCTCGAATTTTCTACACAAAATATGATACTATTCACCAATAAAAATAATTTTTCCTAACTCTTTCTCAATAGTTTTCCCTTAATTTTTTTTTCTTATCATGGCTACAGATAGCTTTGCTCAGACTTTGTTAAATACAAGGGTGACAAAAGATAGCTAGTGTAATGATTGGAATGGCACCACCTGCTGGAGACTTACTGTAGAAAAGCTCTGCCATGAGGTGAAGGCCTCTGAGGGCAAGCCATGTGGTCAAGGTCCTTAGTGTCAGGAAGTGATGTTTGTTCATGGGTACTTTCTTTTTTCTTCTTCTTCTTCTTCTTTTTTTTTTTAGTGAGGCAATTGGGGGTAAGTGACTTGCCCAGGCTCACACAGCTAGTAAGTGTTAAGTGTCTGAGGCCAGATTTGAACTCAGGTACTCCTGACTCCAGGGCCAGTGCTCTATCCACTGCGCCACCTAGCTGCCCCTCATGGGTACCTTCTATCAAGGATACCAGCCAATCAACTTGAGGAGCCTCCCATTTCTGGAAGAGGGACATGAAGTAGGAAGCAGACACTAGTGGAGGGGTTTGCTCTCTCTTTTGGTTCCTGACCTCGCCATGGTGGGTTGGATGACAGGGTCTCTTAGAAATAGTTAGATTTTTACCTTTCTCTCTAATCCTAATGCTCTTTAATAAATATTTAAACATTTAAATACTCTTGTTAAAGCTTATAATTTATTGGCAACCACTCATTAGATATTTTAGACAATATAGCTAGAATTTTAGCCCCTTACACTAACCTTCCTTCACTGGTGGTCATATTTGAGTTTGAGTAGTACTACAGCATTACCAGTAATACTACCTCATGGTTTTAGGTAAGTGCTTCTGACCATCTTTAGGAATTATCCTTTCATTCTTGATTTTTTTTAGCGCATTTAACATGAATGGCTGCTATACAATTATGAAGGATTTTTTCTGAAGCTATTGATACTACCATTTGAATTTTTTTATTAATATGATTTACTTATTTTCCTAAGATTGTAATCCTTAGATTTCCAGCATAAATCCATCATAGTCACAATGAATAATTTTAAAATAAATTGCTTTAGTCATTTCCATTTTTATTTGATGTTTTTATGGTCACTGATGTTTGTCTATAATCTCTCTGCCTAATTTCACCTTGATTTGAGAATCACAAATATATTTGTTTAACAGAAGGCATTTGATAATTTTTTTTCTTTATATTCAGACAGCAATGTAGCACTGGGATAATTAGCTCCTGAGATGTTTACAAAGATTTACTTTATAAATCTTCCTGATTTCAAAAATGTCCCTCTCCACCTTCATGGAAAATAATGCATATTTTATTCAATTTCTTTCTGAAGTAAGGTACATAAGTCATCTATTTCCATTTGTTAATTTTTGTATTTTATATTTCATAGCTATTCATTTCATTTAAGCTTTTGGTTATATTGTTATATAATTTGGTATTGTACTATATAATGTTTTCTTTTACTGCTGAGTGATTTGTCATGAATTCTTCCTTTTAAATTTTATTTTGTTATCTTTGAATAATCAAATCACCATAAAGTTTTTCAATTTTGTTAATTTTTCCAACTATTAAACTTTGAGTTTTATTGTTCCTGTTTTTCTTTTTGATTCTTTTTGTCTCATCTTTAAATTTTTAAATTGTGCCTTTATTCCTACCTAATTATATTCTTCTAGACTTCATCATACCTATTGGACTTCCCTTCTCTCTTACCCCTTCCATCCGACTTCTCAGCTTCTTTTTATATATCCCTTCCTTGTTGGATTGTGAGCTCTTAAGGGCAGAGACTGTCTTTGGGTTGTTTGGATTTAGCATACTATCTAGCCTGTAGTAGGTACTTACTAAATGTTTATTAACTGACTTTAGTGCGAGTTGGGGAATTATTAGTTTGTTGATTTTCCAGTGTGCTTCTCAATTCATTAGTTTTCTCTATTTTTATTTTACTTTTAATGGGTATTAAATTCAACCCATACATATTCCAGATTACAAGTGTTCAATCTGGTTTTTCCTCCATTAGACCCTATTATATTACCCTTTCCCCCTTCTTTTTAGTCTATGTCTCACACAAATAAAGCACATCTTGTTTTATAACAATTCATTCTTTTTGAAAATAAATGTATCTTTTATTTTTACTTTACATATATTTCTTCCTCCTATAAAAGATCTGTTTCTTACAACTAATAAAAAAGAGAAAGAAAAATGGTTCAGAAAAACTAATCAATATATAGAAAAAGTCTGACATCATCTGCTGTGTTCCACATTCATAATACCCCAACTCCACAATGGAGAGAGATGCTTTCTCATATGAATCAACAAGAATTTATTAAACTTATAATATGTGTTAATAGCATTATGTGCTGGGGATACAAATACAATTAAAGAAAGAATCTCTGCTCTTAAGAAGTTTATACTCTAATATATCTTCTATGGAAATAAAATTGAATATAATTTCATAATCAGTTTCCATTGATTTGTTGTTGCTACTTCCATTTACATTTTCATGGTGGTTATATGTATTGTTTTCTTGGTTCTGCTTACTTCACTTTGCATCAGTACATATCAGTCTTCCCATCCTTCACTACATTATTTTCATCACTTCATGCAGTACAGTGATATTTCATTATATTTATGTACCATAACTCATTTAGGCAGAGTCCAATTTGTGAGCAACTACTTTTGCTTGGGTTACACAGGAGCCTTCATTTTATCATTGACCTCATTGGGGTATATGCCTTTACTCTCAAACAATGTAGATATTTTAGTCATTTTCTTCACATAATTCTAAATTGCTCTCCAGAATAGATAGACTGATTCACAGTTCTACCAACAGTACATTATGTGTTCATCTGTCTTTCCACAATCCCTCCAACACTGACTGTTCTTTGCCAATTGGCTGGATATGAGGCAAAATTTTATTTGTTTTGATCTGCATTTCTCTTATTGTTAAATTGTTAGTGATTTTAAACATTCTTTCATATAGTAAAAATATCTATTATAAATCATAAAATCAATGCCCTCTCCCACCAACATCAAAGCATTATCTTGGGATTTTGCTTTTATGGATATTTCATTTTTTAAAAAAATTCTTCTCCACATATACAAGATAAGAATGTTATAATTTTTTTCTACTTCTTTCTTTGATTAACCTTCTCCTGTGGCACAAAATTTCAAAAATTGTTATTTCCCTTCTTATTCCTTCCTTTCCTTTCAATTCTCCACGCGATTTAATTCTTTTTTCCCTCTAGCATCCAGAAAAGTTGCCCTTCCTGGTGTTCCTTTCCTATCTCTATTCCTGTGCAGTCTGCTCCCAAGGACTGTAAGATACTCCCTCCTCACTTATACTTCTCAGGATCCATAATTTTCCTTCAAAGATCAGCTCAGGACCAATCTCATACTTGACACCTTTCCCAATTCCCCCACTTGCTAATTGCCTTATACATATTTTGTATTAATCTTGCACACACATATATACGTACATATACACATACATACACGTGCATATACATGCATATACACATGCATATACATGTGCATACACACACACACACACACAATGTACACATATACTATCATCCTTGATAGAACACAAGTTCTTTAAGTACAAGGACTATTTTATTTTGGTTTTTATATGTCCAGTTTTCAACAAATCATAGGCACTAATTCAATGCTTAATGATTGGCAATCAAAGGATTTTCCTATCAAATTCCTGACCTCCAAGTTTTCAATTACCCTTATATGGAATATGATTTAAAAGATAGTCAGTTTATTAGCTCCTTATAGCATAAAGGTATTAACTCAAACTTTAATCATTACTTGCATTCTAATCAAGATTACCTTCTTAAACTTCAGGTGCTTGACCAATCTACATGTCAAAGCATTTTCTAAACCTCTTAAATTTAACAGAATTAAGAAATTAATTTTTCTGAAATCATCTTTTGTCATGATGAAACAAGGTGAGTTTTGCAGCACAGGTTAATTTGGGGTACAGATCTATTTTCCTTTATGGTTGGCATGATGTATTCTATTATCTTCTTTAATTCCATTTTTTATCATCATTGACTAGTATGATGTAATTCTAATTAGTGATTTTTGATATGTGAATTGCTTCCTCCTTGCTGCTTTCAAATTTCTTCTTCCACACTGAAATTCTGGAACTAGGTGATTGCATTTCTGAGGAAGTTAAACTTAGGGCTCCTCTGCCGTCATTTTATAGATTCTATTGATTCTTTCTGTCCTCTGTTTTTGTACTGCCAGGCAATTTTCATTTTCTGGAAATGTGGCATTCAGATTCTTTCCTATTTGTGTTTCATTTTGTTTTGTTTTTCTTAGACTACTACTTCTTGGATTGTAAATGCCTCAGTAAGTATGTAATAATACTTGTTGACTAACTAGATTATGGCAATCTTGTCTTCTAGTTTTCCCGTTTAAAAAAATTCCTGTTACTGGTTTTTTCCATGACTATATTTCTTTTATTCTCTCTTTGCTATTCTATTCTTTGTAGGGTCCATAGATTAACTGAGATTTTCCACTGTCTTTTCTATACTTCCAATTTTCATGTTTATCTTCCTGATGTCTTACTTTTACAATGTTATTTCTAATTTTATAGAACCCAGATCTTCCTCTTCTATCTTTATTATGATTCTAAATGAGTATAGAGGTTCTTACGGTAAGTTTAGTCTCTCTTCTGGAGATGTAAACGTAGATGCAGTTTGCTCAGTGGTAATTCATTGTTAAAGCCAGCAAAAGTTATATATCAATCTCAAGGTATAATAGGGTACATCATGCTCCCAGAGTTTCTGCTTCCATAGTTCTTAGCTTAATATTAATAATCAAAGGGTCAATGGACAAAGTTATCTTTATGGTTACTTTTATCAAACAATCTCATATGATCTTAGTGTATACTTGAGATTCCTTTTTAGAAGTGAGCCTCTAAGGTTCTGTTTTAATCTATCAATAAAATGACTATTTTTAACCAACCAGACAATAAACTCAACAAGATTCTGTATTTTCTGCATCTTTCATTGGTGTGATGTTTTTACTTGTATTAGCAAAATTAAAAGTGAAGCCACCTTTTTGTTGGAACCCAGAGGGAAAAAATAAAGAAAGGCAGTATAATATAATGGAATGAGGAGTAACTTGAGTAAGAAGACCCAAATTCAAATCCTGTCTCTGAAGCTTAATACCTCTGTGACATTAGGCAAATAATGGCCTTCCATGTCCTGATGGGGTTGTACTAGACAGGTTCTAAGGTTCTTCTAGCTCTAGAGTTTTGATCTTATAGCTTAGCTACTTACACAAAGGCTAATAGTTGTATACATAGGGAAGAGAAAAATTACAGTATGCTGCCAGAGAGACACATTATTGCATAAGATTTAGAGTTTAGAAAACAATACTAAAGCTTAGAGAATATCCAGTCCAGCTTCTTCATTCTCCAGATTAGGAATCTGGGGCCTAGAGGGTGAACATATTTTGTCTAAGGTCCCATAGGTAGAAAGAAACAAAAACCAGCATTTGAATCCAAGTCTTCAAATTTCAAGTCCTCTCCAGGATATCATGCTACCTTATCAGAGACTATATCTATATGATTTCAAAACAAAAAGCACATTAAGTGAAAAATAAGATAGACTGGTTATTTGACATTATGTAGACCTCCCCAAAACATGACTATTGGGTTGAAAAAATAAAAATAAAAACTTCTTGTCATTTGTAATGTAGATATAGTCTCTCACCGTGAGACATGGGACACTAATGGTTTCAACATAGCAGCTATTTAATAAATAATTCAGACTGAAATGAAAGTAAAAACATCTATCCTTTGAATGGCTCCATAATTCTATATTCTAAATCTTCATTCAACATGACTTTCTGCCAAAATGAAAACTAGCTAATGGCCAAGGAAGTAACCTCCACAAATTAAAGTGGATGCCCTTTGATCAATGGAAACTCTAAGTCATAATGATCATGGGCTACCTAGGATGGTCCCAGAAGCCTTACTTCCACAGTTCTGGGTCTTCTGATTTGAGTTGATCCTGCTTCCCCTGGCTTCCTTCAAGTATCAACTAAAATATCACCATCTACAGAAAGTATTCCCTAAATCCCTCTTAATTCTAGTGCTTTCTCTTTGTTGATCATTTCCAATTTATCCTGTAGATGTTTGCATGTATTTTCATGCTATCTCCTCCATTAGATTGTGAACTCTTCAAGGGTAGAGGCTCTTTGTATCCTCAGTGCTTAGTACAGCACACGGCACATAGTGGGTGCTTAATAAATGCTTATTGACTGAATGATGCCCTAACAGCAAACATAGGGGAGAATTTAAATGTGTCAAACTAAACACCAGACCTTGAGGGCTCATGTACTCACAATATAGGTGTGTATATTACCAGTCATTTTTCACATTTCCTAAGCTTCCTGAGGGACATGTCAATTTTGCCCAGGGCTGACATCTCATTTATAGGAAATCAGGCAAATATTAAAGTGTGGGAAGTACCACTTCATGGGAGTAAAGGATGTGAAATCCAAATCAGGAGAAAAATAATTCAGCAAACTTTAGACCACTTTGGTACAAGTGCCAAAAATGCGAGGAGCTGAGACAAATGAAAAGGCCAGTTCCAAATATTCAGGTCTTGGGGTCAGTATTGAATTAGGATGAGAAACACAGATAGTGCTAAGGAACTAGAAATTTGTCTAGATCAATTAGTGTCTCCAAAGTTCCAGCATTCTTATGGCATTTGCTGAGGCATACAGTGTATGGTCAATGGCTGAGTTTGCTATCCCCCCCTCTTGACTCAGTCATTCTTTAGAGTATGGGTTCATATGAGGTCATAAGTTTCCAAAAGATCACCAAGTCATATGAGGTCATTATCCTTGCTCAACTTCAGAATAGAGAGGGTACAAAAAAGGATTGCCATCCTTACCTTCTTTTTTTTTCTTCTACCTCACTCCCTTATTCCCTTCCCATCTTCCAGTGAAATGCTGGCAAGTGAGTTTTATTTTGCCTTAAGAAATTATTAATTGCTGTTTAAGACAGTGCAAGATGCCAAGGACTTTACCAGCATTGCACACTGACATTTTGCAAGGATGAATTCTTTTGGCCTAAGATCAAGAGTCCACACATGCTTTTGTTCAACATTAGGCACACATGGTAGATCTTCTGTTCCTTAAGCAGCCATTATGTGGCCTCCATTTTCTTTTATGTAATTGAGCTTCCCATTGTACTATTTATGATGATGGTTATCATGATAATCTCATTTTTGTGAACTCATGAAGAGCCTAATTATGCTGCCAATTGCCTCTTGCATAAGCAGGGTTAGCACAGTTGCTAAGTTGAGCGTTGCCCCATTATCCAGTGGGTTTGGGACAGTCTTCAATAGCCCACTTAGAGAGTTCAGGCCAAAAATGGAAACAGGGCTTTACACTGCAGGGTCCCATGGCTCTTTCATGCTCAGGGTAGTGTTTGCTGGTTGCCAAAGGAATTGTTGGCATCCTCAAGGGGATGAAAAACAAACCCCAAAATTCTGGACCCTCCAAGTCAGCTTTCTCATTGAAGCCAGGAGGTATCCATTTTCAAACCTTCCTAATATTCTCTGATTTAAATGAAAATTCCCATTTGCAGTTCTGAGTAATGTTCAGCCTGAAAAACATAATTACACAGTCATGTCATTCTATGACCTTGGTAGATCCTTAATGAAATTTGCCTCAGTGACACAAGAATTACTAAGGAGGGGAAAGAGGGTTGAGAAAACAGGAGGGGACAGGAAAAAAAGAGGAACACCCCCCATTCCTTTCCATGGTGGGAGTGGGCAGAGTGGAAGATGAGCAATACAGAGAAAACACTAAAAATTTTCCATGAGCAAAATCAATATGCTTTGCAACAGAAACATAATAAATCGCTTCATCAACTAACCCTCAGCCCCTAAAAAAGCAACACATATGTCTGGCAGCAGAACCTAGTAAACAAATCACCCTTGGAGATTAACTGCACATGAACTTTAAAGCCTTTGTATGTAACAGACTATACACAGCACAAATATGCTTTTTTAAAGGCAGTGATTGGATGGCTTTAAAACTATTTAACTTTAATATTGTTGTCATATTTTAGCCTACCAGTATCTTTCTTGTTGTGAAGCTAGAGAACCCATAAAGCAGAGGTTAGAATTGAGTACATGGCAGGAATGGGGGGACACAGCCTTTGTAGAGGCATGGTGATAGGAGATGGCATGTCACAAAAGGGCAAGAGTAAGTAGTCCAATCTGGTTGGCAACAAAGTGCCAGAAAGGAGAGTTATGTGAAATCAATTTGGACAGGGAAAGTTAGAAATAGATCTTGAAGGGCTTTAAAGGCCAAAAGGAGGAGGTTGTATTTTATTCTAGAAGTAAGAGGGAACCATGGAGTCAAAGAGGAGAAAATAGGTGGTTTCCCATTCAGTGCATACCTACACTGTTAGTTTATGGGCATGTAACACGGTTGAATCTACACTTTTATGATATTAATTTGGAGGCTGAATGAATGAGGGATTAGAGAGAGAAGGGACTAAAGTTTGGGACCCTAGTCTTCTCATCTCTAAAATAAGGCAGAAGAGCTATGTGGGAAAGAGAATAATTCTTATAGCTCTCAACTCATAGGTGTGTTATGAGAAAAATACTTTGTACGCCATAAAAGCACTTAAACATTATTATTGCCTTTATGGGAAACAAAATTAATGGATAATTTTGCTATCAAAGGCAAAAATTGTTTTTAATATTTATAATGACTGTTTTTTAAAATATAATTTCCTCTATAAATATCAACCAAAACTCAGAAGCAATTAGTAAGTTTAACATCCTGTATATGCATATATGTATACATATATGTATATATATGTATTCTGATATGGGCACATTTACATATATATATGTATATATATGTATATACACACAAACAACAATAGAAAGAAAGAAAGATGGATAGATGGATGGATGGATGGATGGATGGAATGACATCATTATGTTGGGGTCAGGGCACAGTGTATCTGACTGTTGCTGATCAGACCAATGTGAGCTTAGATGGCTCTGCTACAAATTGGGCACAAATAGTCCCTATGAATATTTGGAATGAAGATGTCTATAAATTTACACATCTCATTTTTCTTTTGAACTGTTGCAATTCTGCTGATATCTGAGGAGCGGGTTACTTTTCAGAACACCCTGGTATGTTTTCAACAACTAGCTTTTTGGGGCAGGGAATGTACATATGACACATTTTTTAATCTTAATCTGCATTATAAACATTTATTCCATTACTTTTTAAAGTCTAAACTATCAACAAAATAATAAATCAAGTCCTGACTTTTTGTTGTTGTTCACTTGTTTCAGTCATTTCCAACTCTACATGACCCCATTTGAAGTTTTCTTGGCAAAGATACTGGAGTGGTTTAACATTTCCTTCTCCAGCTCATTTTACAGACAAGGAAACTGAGGCAAAGAGGGTTAAATGACTTAACCATAGTCACATGGATAGCAAGTGTCTGAAGCCATATCTGAACTAAAGGAGATTATTGTTCCTGACTCCAGGTTGTGATGAAATGTACTAAATTTGATCATTGACAATGCTATGCTAAGGTTTAGTAAAAAATCCAGCAATTCAGTTAAAGAAGAAGAATCCAGCTTTCCAGACCAGAATTCAGCTTCCTCCTGATGACATCTTACCACTCCAAGAAGACAAGAGAACTGAGAAAAGACTTACAAAGACTTAATTATTTTTTTACTGTTTCATCTAGGAACACCTGTTCCTAGAAGAAACAAAGGGGGGAATGTGATGAAATAATGGGATTTAGCAGATACTCAAAGCCAGGCTGGAACTCTAGACTAGACTGGAGCTGAAGCTTATGATTTAAGGAGACCACAATTTAGATTTTAAACATCACAGTTAGCTTCTTATATGCTTAACCACAGAACTGATTTTGAGTCTTTTACAACAAATGCCTCTCCTTTTGAAGAATATGTTAATGAATTGAAACAACTTGGAAAGTGGGGAGGGAATGATATGATTGTAGCATTCGCTAGACATCATCATCTGAATGTGGTAGTTCATCAGTTGAATCAGCCCCTATTGAAAATCAGTGGCACAGACAAAACTGATGCTAGAGAACTCCACATTTTCTACCATAAAGAACATTATGATAGCATTAGAAAAACTAATGACAATTCAGAAACCCCTGCCACTTTGACATGCAGAGAATTGGGGAACCAGTTGAAACGATGTGGCATACCCCAAATTCTGACTGCTTAAATTCTTTAACCTTTCCTTCTGCAGGTAAACCGCTTATTTGTTTGTTTGTTTTTTTTGAACCATGAATTTAATGAGTCTGGTTATGGTATTATGTTTAAAACCTATTGCTTGATTTATCAATGGACATATTGAATATTGAGTCTTATTTCTTTTTGATGAATTGTTTATCACTTTAAGTATCTGTTACTGTCATACTAGATAGAGAATTCATGTATAAGATAATGTGTTTACTTGCTAAAAGAAGATTATGTAATAATGTCTAATATTATCAGTCATTTACATTCATATATCATTTACATGTCATTGTGACTATGTATATTGTGGGTATGGTTTGGAATTACTGTATATATTACAAGTACATCATCAGTTATGCCGCATAACATGCATTTTTACCATCATACTGTCTTTGGTGAAATTAATATGAGATTTATGAATTATGGAAACTTATCATCTCAGAGACTAACTGCTCTTACAATGAGTTTGATATAGGCCCTGTAGAGAATATATGTACAACAGGAGGAGAGACAGGTACATGTAAGTCTATGGTTTGCTTATGATGGCAACTATATAGATCACAGTTGCTGGACACAGTCCAGTTTCTTCCTCTCTCCCTTCTAAAAGTTTTCTTTTTCTTTCACTAAGTCTGATGGCATAGTCAGAATCCATCCACCTATGGCCTACTGGATGTCTCAAAACCATGAGATGTGGTATGATAATCTTTCCATAACATTTTCAGGTGTCATGAGCACGTTACTAAATTTGGCTTTGATCCAGACACATGGTGGTAAGAAGTGTTATAGATTGCATGACTACTTCAAGCCTCTATTATATAAAGGAGGGAATGTAATGGAATGTACTAAATTTGATCATTGACAATGCTATGCTAAGGTTTAGTAAAAAATCCAGCAATTCAGTTAAAGAAGAAGAATCCAGCTTTCCAGACCAGAATTCAGCTTCCTCCTGATGACATCTTACCACTCCAAGAAGACAAGAGAACTGAGAAAAGACTTACAAAGACTTAATTATTTTTTTTACTGTTTCATCTAGGAACACCTGTTCCTAGAAGAAACAAAGGGGAGAATGTGATGAAATAATGGGATTTAGCAGATACTCAAAGCCAGGCTGGAACTCTAGACTAGACTGGAGCTGAAGCTTCTGATTTAAGGAGACCACAATTTAGATTTTAAACATCACAAGGTCTAGCACTCTATCTACTTTATTACCTAGCTGCCCTGATTTTTTAGAGCTGACCAATTTTTGAGGTGTAAATACTTATAGTGAAAATTTAACAGTTAGCTAGCAAAGCTGACTCCAGCATACCGCTAGCTGTAATTCCATAACTGATGGAGGGTGAAGTGGATAGAGCACTGGATCTAGAGTCAGGAAGGCTTGAATTCAAATCCAGCCTCAGATACTTAACCAGCTGTATGACCTCAGACAAATCACTTACCCTCTGTTTACCTTAGTTTCCTCCATTGTAAAAGGCATATGGTAATAGCATCTACCTCATAGGGTTGTAGTGAAGATCAAATGAGATAATATTTGTAAAACGCTTAGCACAGTGCTTGGTACTATATAAACAATAGCTATTATTATTAGCTGTTATTACAGCATAGTACCAATTTTTGCCTTGCCTGAATTGTAAAAAACAAGCATATACAAAAACCTAACCACACATGGGCAAAAGCCAACAAAGTAAGTTACTCATATAAAGGGTTTTAAGTGGTTATCTGAGACAGCTCAAAAAACTCATAGGGTTAATTCTAGAAAAACAGGAAGTGAAGTCAACTCATACAAAAGGGAATTCACTTGTCTAGACAGGTCGGTTCCAAGGATCCTCAATGTCTGTACCAAAGTTGGTCTGACTATATATAACCTACACTTTTCCTAGGCCAGTGGAAAACCTGAGAATGACTTTGAATCATAGGAAGAGAATGAAAAAAATGGTAAAGACAAAGAAATCTGTAATGATAAAAAAGAATGGCATTTTTATATGAATTAAACGAATGGATACATCAGAACAGCAAAGATCAATAATGTAATCAATGCATGTGCTTCTTCCCTAGTGATAGAACAATGAATTTCAACAGTTCTGATAGGCAATTTGGCATTATATTAAAGAAATGACAAATATGCATGCCCTGTGAGGTAAATATCCCAAAGAGGTCAAAGACAGAAAGATAGGTCCTCTCACTTTTATGGGAGCTCAAAACTGGGAGTGAAAGTAGATGCCCAACAACCGCCTACCAATTAAACTAACAGTGGTACAAGAATACAATGGAACCCTGCTGCTCCAGAAAAATTAAAATGCAGAGAAATATAGAGAGATTTATATGAACTGATATAGAGTATAATGTAAAGCAAAGTCAAGAAGATGGCATACACAATGGCAACAATGTTGTGAATGGAAAGAATGATAAAACTAACTAAATGATATAAAATAAAAATGAGCTAGTTTGGCACCACAAAAGAAATGAAAAAATAAACTTTCCTCCCTTCTTTTTAGAGTTAGGGAACTACAGCCATTAAATGTTGCCTATGTCAGACTTAGGCTATTGGGTTGATTGGTTGGGCTAAACTGTTTGGGTTTTTTTTTTTCATTCATTGTTATAAGGGGGTGAAGGATGTACTTGGAAATGAAAATGGCTGAATTCAAAAGGGTAACACACATCTCAGAATAAGAGAACATTTTTATCATGTCCAAGAGCAGATCCTTTCTTTAACTAAAAGGAATTAAAAAAAAAAAACAGCCTTTTTTTCCTTTTAGCAAGGCTCAAGTGGCTACTTCAGCTCACAGAAACGTGTGCATTATGGTCTTTTAAGTGATACACAGCATGGAGCAAGAAGAAAATGGATCGATCTCTAAGCTTCTAGGTGGGTGCAACCATTTTATCCACTTAGTACATCATGCCTCGGGTCCAGAGCCAATGTTAACATTACAATCAAAATTGTTCTTGTGGATTAAACACTGAGTGAATGTATGGTAGCCAGGGTAAGATCTGGGGGAACTGAAAGCACTTGTAGAGGGACCTGCAGAAAATTTTGGAGCACAGAAATGGGTCCTGCATTTTAAGATCTGACAGACCTTGTGTTCGGCTGCCATAACCTTTAAGTTTCTAGAGTCCTCTACCAGCCACAATGATAGCCCCCCACTGCCATTCTCATGTATTGTGGCTAAAAATAACCAAGCCAATTTTGCATTCCAACCTTCTTGTCATAAGTGGATGGATCAAGGTGGATGGTAAAAGGTTTACACTTTAGAAACTATAGCTCTAAGGACAATAAAAAACAATATAAATCTACTGTAGGCAGAATGGTTTAATATATGGTTTAATGATTTAATGAATTGGTCTTGGAGTCAGGAATATCTGGGTTTGAGACCTTCTTTTTCCACCATTATAGCTATGTGATCTTGGGCAAGTCACTTAACCTCAAAGGGCCCCAGGCAATTATGACTATAAATTGCAGATAAAGTACAAATTGGCATAAGGAAAGGAAATTACTCACCAGAAGCTGATGAAACCACAGGTCCAGTTAAGTACATACTTATATAAGTGCATGATTCTATGCACATGAACACCTATATGTCCCATTATACTTAGATTACCCTCAAACCTAGGTCACAGTTGAAATATTGGTTTGTTTGTTAATCTATTACATGATGCATGATGCAAATTGTTATATTTTAGGGTTATTACTAATATAGAAAATACAGAATTATTATTACTTTCTTTAGGAAAGATGAAACAAAACAAGTTTTACTTTAAGAAATAGGTGGCAAACTCTTTAAAGATACAGTGGGACAACAAAAAGGCAATCCAGCAGTAGCTGCTTCCTTTATAAAACTAATTCTTCTCAGTTTCTTCTTTGTGCGAACCTGAGCAATTATTTAGCCATTCTGGGCTTTGGTTTTCTCAACTGTACAATGAAGAAATTAGATCCAATCACCTCAAGAGATCCTTTCCACTCTAAATCTGTGAACCTATAATGATCTTCCCTGAAGTAGAGTCTTACTATGGGACTGTCAATCCCTGGTGATAAGCAGAGAATAAGTACTGATCCCCCTTTACTTTGGCTGAAATTCTAAGAGTTTTAGTAATAGATTCTCCTAATCAAAGGAAGGCAAAAATTATGTAAAATAATATTAAATTAATATTAATATTAAATGGTCCATGTTCCAAAGGTTTATTCATATACTGGTTATCTGGAATTCAGAACATATTTTTCCACTGAAACCATATAGGATTATCTGAGTCAATTTTGTGTATTAGACTAGGAACCAACACATCACTTATAATATGATTTCAGTGGAAAAATTTCATTCATATTCCATCTTAACTTAGGACACAGAAAACACATATTCCCTCACCCCCCCCTTGGACCTCCAATATTGAGACTACCCCTTTTCTATCTCAAAATGGCCTTGGCATCATCATCCTTTCCACATTTCCCAATGGAGAGATACAATTAACTTCAAGATGGAGAAATGATAAGAAAGGAAGATGTAATGCATTAAGAAGCAAGGGTGGGAACTCAGCTGATAACAATGGTGGCAGAGGAAGGATGGGAGATAAGGGAAGGACATTCATATGTACAGATAATGTACACATTGTATAATGTTTCATTAAATTATCATTAAAACTTGATGTCTCCCTATATCCCCTAATGTTTTCCACCATGCTCTGTACATAGCAGGCCCTTAATAAATGATTTCAGGTTGTAAGGAATTTTAAGCACTGGATCATATTAAGTCAGATGTTTGTATCTCTAGAACTTCCTATGGTCTCATAGCTATTATATTTCTAGATATATTCTTGGACATCTGAGCTCCCCCAGACTATAGAAACAATCAACAATGTCTCAGAATAATTTGAATCAAATATAAGTACATTAAATTATATATTTGAATACACTCATGTGTTGAATGTGCTATTTGCCATAGTCACCAAATCAGTGAAGCACAGATTTCAGAGGCTACAAGCTTTGGCTATAAAATCCACAAAGGTAGAAAACATCATATTTCAATCACTAGGCATTTATCAAGAATTTATATTCTAGATACTGTCATAAAGACATAGAGAAAATGAAATAGTCTCTTCCCTCAAGAAACATATGTTCCATGGGCAAAAATCACCCAAGTAGAAAAACATATGCAAAATAGATACAGGGATTTGGGGGAGGACATTTAGCTGGGAATATTGGGGGAAGCCTCTGAACTCAGTCTAACAATGACATCAAACACTTACCAAGCAACCTTCTATAGGCAAGGCACTTTATTAGGCAATAGAGAGTCAATGATATGGGGGGGCTCCGGAAAAGGAAAATTAAGGGGGAAAGGAACTCTGCTAACAAGACGGATGCCAGTAATGCCTATGAGTGGGGGTGGAAATGGTAAATAAGCTTGGTGTGTTGGGTTTGAGGTACCAGGAGGACAGCTGAGTAGAGATGCCCTATAGAGATTTGAGATGCAGATATGGACCTAAGGAATCTATGTGTTTCTATGAACCTTAGGAGAGTACTCTGCAACCAAGAGCCACTTAATAAATGATGGGTTGTTATTTTTTTATGAACTTTTTGTTGTCACCTTGAAGCTCACCTCTGTATAGGAATATAAATATTACATATATAACTAAAACATATATGAATGTTACATACATATCTAAATGATGTTATATAAGGTATTATATAACATAGCATAATGATATGATATAATATAGTACTATGACTTTGTATGACTTATCACAGTATGCTTGACTTATGCTACATAAGAGTAATGGATAGCATTTACATTGCACTTTAAGGTTTGCTAAGTATGTGACATATGTTAACTCATTTAGTTCTTATAACAATCCAGAAGTAGGTTTTATCTTCATTTTACAGATGAGGAAATTGAGGTACAGAGAGGTTAAATGACTTGCCTAGGATCGCATGGCTAATGTCTGACAAAGGATTTGAACTCAGTTCTTCCTGAATGCAAGTTCTATACCCTACCCATTGTATCATATAGCATTGTATTAATTATATCATATCATATCATATCATATTTTATATTTATTATGGGAGAGGAAAGGTTGAGGAAGGAGGAGGGAGGGAGTGGAAAGTAGCTAATGAAAGGCAGGAAAAGATGAGGGGCAAAAAGAGAATGGAAGAAATAGAGAGGAGGAAAAAATATCCTGATCTTTTCTCCAGCTGCAGACATTGAAATAACACTTCAATTAAACAAAAGAGGCATCCTGCCTGAGGCAATAAAATTTTATTGCTGTGGCCATGAAGATCATAAAACTTCCCAAAGCTACTGATAGAGAGTGTTTTCCCCCAGATATCATAATCATGAGTAAACAAGCTCAATACCTAGTATACAAAAGGTATTTTATGAACCTGTGTCAATAACAAAAAGGTGTTGACTGTGTGGAGGTGTTAGTCTTAAAAAGGAAACTTTCTGTTTCCATATGGCAATTCCTGTTTTGACTTCCATAACCAAATAGGACAGAGAGAATCATGGGATCACTGGTTTGGAGCTACAAGAAACCTTAAAGCTCATCTAGTCCAATCCCTTCATTTTATAGGTGAAAAAAATACATAGCCCAGAAGTGATTAAGTGACTTCCCGAAGGTTGAATAGGCAGTAAGTTGGACAGAAGAGTTTTGAATCCAGGACCTATTACTCCAACTCTAGCACACCTTCCATTGCTTCATTCTGGCTTGATTTTCATATAACATACACATCCAGAACAACAATAGCAACAAAAAAATTAGTATAAATCCTTCCTCCTTAAAGCCTCTACCATTTGACTTACAAGTCATTATTCTCATTGGGGCATGTCTTCCCAGTACACTATGTACTCCCTAGAAGCAAATCAGGGACTCTAATAAGCTGCATTTATTCTCTGAGGCTGCAAGGTACCATTTAAAGTGGCAGAGCAGCAATTTATCAAATATTACCTTAACAGCATGAAAGATTTCATACTGCTTGAAATTATGTCATATTTGTAAAAAGCATTTAACACAGTATCTGGCACATAGTAGGTGCTACATAAAAGCTGATTCCTTTTTCTGCTTCCCCTTTAAGTGCCTAATTTTCTCCCTGAGAATAGCTCACACACTGGGAGAACCTCATTCTGTAAAATTAAGATCCAGCCAGGTTTATGCATTCCTCCTACACAATATTAAGAATCATTGAAGCATATTTCTCTTCATGATTCTTACATCTTCCCATTCTCCCAGTTGCTTTTTTCCCCTGATTTGGGCACTTTTGAGAATTTGGGGGTAAAAGGAGCCATATGGAGCTCTCCTAGAAGCCCAGCAAGCTTTCTTTCTTAATAACTAATTCCTGATAGCTCCAAATTCAATGGCCCTTTGATGCAACCCTACTATGCCAGCTTACCATCCTCTCTATCAAACAGAAATGTGAGGAAAGACTGTGATGAGGAATGATTCTAATTCAGAAGTACAGTGAAGAACCATGGGATTATCATTAGGATGATGGGATAATGACCCAGGCACTCATAGCACTGACCTTGTTATGTGTTCTACTTAACTGGATTTTCAATTGGGTCCACATAATATATAAAATGTTGCCAATTGTAGTCATCTGTTCTTATCCTTAGATAATAAGGAGGAGTAAAGGAATCCCAAGGGAAAGATGAAGCACAAACAATAGTACAGGTATAATTTTTCCTTCATACAAACCCAATCTTCTTGTAAACAAAGTACTTTATGACAAAGTCATTATTATTTTTGAAATAATAGTTGTTGCCATATTCTCTCAAAGATAGGTGATCTACATTTTGTCTGCGATTCAAGATCTCCTTCCCCTTCTATATCATTTCTGTGGACTTTCAAGAGAGTTCAACCTACATAGGAGACTCTGAAGGGGAAGAACTCCTGTATTCTCCTGTAATCAAATGCTTATATTTTAAAACATATAAGTACACATATGTATTTAGACATGTGTGTCTTAATTTTCAAAATATCTAAAGACTTTTTAATTTTTAAAAATGTAATGAAAAGTTAAGTCAGGAAAAGAGTGAAAACTTCTATTTTTTCCAACATAAAAATAATTTTCCTGTCCTGAATTCTAGAATATACCTCCCAGATTAGATGTGAAAGAGCTAGAGAGAAAATGGATAGCAATTTAGAGGTGGTTACAGTATCTGATTAATGAGAAGGATGTTTACACTATGAAGATAAAAACTGGTCTGCTTTGCAAATACTTTCAATTAAGCTTATGCCAATTTCAGAGAGGGGCAGGTAGGTGGTGCAATGAATAGAGTGCCAGGCCTAGAGTCAGGAAGATTTATCTTCCTAAATTCAAATCTGGCCTCAGACACTTGATAGCTGTGGAACCCTGGGCAAATCACTTAACCCTGTTTGCCTCAGTTTCTTCATCTGTAAGATGAGCTGAAGAAAATGGCAAACCACTCCATTTTCTTTGCCAAGAAAACCCCAAATGGGAACACAAAGAGTTGGACATAACTAAAATATGACTGAAAAACAACAATCTCAGAGAAGTAATAATTTTGACTTCACAATTTCAGTTCTGGGTACAGATGCTTGCCAAGTGCAGTAAGAGCTTTTCAAGATGCTTGGGGACCCGATCCTGTCCCAGCACAATAGCTTTTTTTTTTTTTTTGCCAAGCCTTATTACCCATTGATGGTGATTAGTGAACCAGTCTTTGGAGGAAATGTACAATCAGGCCACTAAAAATGCCTTTTATAAAATTCCCCCTCCTCGAAATAAATCATCTGCACAGTAAACGGTCAAGGTGTACTTTCAATTTTGATCTAAATTACCCATTGATTTTTACCAAGATCTATGTCCTTAAGAGTGAAATTCATTTTTCTCCAAGTTCTAAATTCCAGAAGAGTGACTTGTGAGTACCTGTTGTTGGTTCTGATTCACTACCTCCATGGCGCAAGCAATTAGAGTGTTTCTTCATTATTCACCCAACCCATAGATCTCTTTTCTTGAATGGTTTCACCATGAAGGACCCATGCCACAGGTCCAGCACAAAACCAGTGTCCCAATGGCTAGCCCACATCCCCCAATTCACACAATAGAGTTGGGATCATGCTGACCCAGACAACCATAGAAGACGAAATCAACTAGATGACTAGTAGTTTGGGACTGCTTGTTCAAAGAAATATTATAGATAACAATAAACACAGTCCTGTGTCAAGTACACAAATGTTCTCCCAATGGATTTATGAAGCAGGCCAAGTTTTCTTAAACAAATGGAACCTTTTTGATCGTCACACCACTTAACCAACTCCTGTGCCAACTCACTTTTCCAACCAACACCTTGGACAAGTTTTGACAAATACCTCTGAATTACCTGAGAAGGGCTGAAAGGTCATGGTTCTGAAACTTGGTCAGACCAATTATCTAAAGCCACTGGTTGGCAATAAGATAGTTGCAGTAAGTAGGAAAAGAAGGGTTTTTAATAATACAAAAGCAGCTTTGTCCCTCTATGATGTGACTGCTCCTAATTAGTATCAATGATGGCTTTTTTTTCTTAATTGTCATTTCTGATAAGCCTGTTTGCATAGCTTCATTTTCTTAAAACTGTCTAAACGTTTCTAGGATGTGAATGCTGTCGGCAGTACACAGAAACAGGCCTTGAACTGGGACTGTGGCATTGCATGATGTTTACAATTTGTCATCCATGGGGGTAATTTTGCAAGCTTAACACACTAAAGGGCATATTATAAAGAGCCAAGAGATTTCATTTTGTCTGAATATATTCATGGAAATGTACCAAAAGTACCCATAGAAGCACATTGTCATTTTTTCCTTGAGCTTTTGCCAGTTCATGACCAAAAGCAAGCATTCAGAGAATAGAAGAGCATTTATAACCATGCTGTGTGTAGCAAGCAAGCGCCTTTATGAATAGATGGGGAATATTGTGTTTCAGGATCCTAGGCAGCAAAACAGTACTTGCAACCAAATTTCTTTGCACAATAGTGAATCTCTCAGTGATTCATGGATGGCCCTGCCCTCTATAATGAACTGTTCACCCTCAAGGGCTGGTGAGGAAGGGGAGGAGGGAGGGAGGAAAGGGAATTGGGACATGAAGACCCAGAACATTCTCATAACCCACAGCTGATGAGGGACAGAAGGAATTCTGTACCAAGAACATGTAATTTAGAAAAGGTGGAAGAAACTGAGTAATCCCAATGAGCTAACAAGATTTCCCAGCAGGGGTGATTGTATAGCAATGGAATCTACTGAGAGTAAGGGGGATTGACTATACCACAATAGGAGTCAATTAATCCAAAGTCAAGTTATAGTAATTTGTACAATTAAAGAATATGAATTCTTATCCCCAAACTATCCTTTCGTGAAGGTAGGTGGTCCAAAGATATTACACATCACAACTTAAGTAAGATTTTTCAATATATTGATCAGTTGTGCTGACTTTTTTCTTCTCTATAAAATACTATTTGGGGGCAGCTAGGTGGTGCAGTGGATAAAGCACTGGCCTTGGATTCAGGAGGACCTGAGTTCAAATTCAGCCTCAGACACTTGACACTAGCTGTGTGACCCTGGGCAAGTCACTTAACCCTTATTGTCTCACACACACACACACACACACACATATATACACACACACAATACTAGTTGTCATATGAGATGGCTTTCTGACAGGATAAGGGATAATTGGTATAACTATGGTGATGGTAAAAAAAAAAAAAACTTAGGCAGCTAGGTGGCACAGTGAGTTGAATGTCAGACCTGGAGTCAGGAAGATCTGAGTTCAAATCTGGCCTCAGATACTTACTAGCAGTGTGACCCTGGGTATATCACTTAACCCTGTTTGACTCAGTTTCCTCATGTGTAAAATGAGCTGGAGGAGAAAATGGCAAATCACTCTGGTATCTTTGACAAGAAAATATCAAATGGAGTCACAAAGAGTTGGATATGACAAAAATAACAATTAAAAATATCTATAACAGCTTATAAAAATAAAAGACAGTCTTTGACAAAACTTCTTCACTGCAGGTGGTTACCTAGAACAGTGTGATACAGTGAAAAGTAAAATGGATTTGATGTCAAAATTTCTGGGTTCAAATTCTTACTTGGTAATTTACTACCTATTTGACCATAGGAAAGTCAACCAACTTCAAGAGGCCTTTGTTTCCTTATTATTAAATGTGAAATCTGGACCAGATATCTTTAAAGGTACCATGCAGTTCTAAATTCATGATCCTGTGATCACCACTGCCCTTTTATACCAAGTATTTCTGTTACACAGGTACCCTTTCACACTTTAAGTTAGAAGATATGGCAAAACTGAATACTTAGGAGACTTGATTTCAAGACCTGAACAATTTCTTCCTATTTAGTGGCAGAAAGGTAATAGAAGAACAAAGGTTAGGAAAGGGTTCTGTTTCCTCTTTTGTCCCTTTCTCAGGAGATACTCTTTTTTTTTTTTCAAAAGTGGTTCCATCACCCAGTGGTTTTGTTCATCCCACCTGTAAGTAAGCTAATTTCTGCTAATTTCTAGAGATGTTGAGAAGCCAAACATGTATGTCTGATCACCAGAACAAGAGTTATCCATAAGCAAAAGGCATCCCTTTAAATTAGTGCTGGGGAGTTGAATAAACCAAGAATTATTTATAGTTTGTCCTTTCTCTTCCCTCCACCAAGATGTTCTGTCCACCCATTAATAGTGATTGGACTTAATATCTTTAAAAATCCATCCAGCAGCTAGGTGTATAGAGAACTGGGCCTGGAGTTAGGAAGACCTGAGTTCAAATCTGGCCTCAGACACTTACTAGATGTATGACAACAACAAAATCTATTCAGAAAATATATTTGGGTTGTAAGATATCCCCTGTTTGACTTGAGGTTTTCTCTCCTGGATCCCTTTACCCTCCCTAAATCTTTAGGGTCCATCTAGTATAAGGCCTTGACTTTAATCCTGAAATGAGATTTCCTGAAGCATCCAAATGAGAATTTCAGCAACAGAATTAATTGCCAAGTGCAGGTCAGTAGTCACAGTGAATAGGGGCAGACACCATTGCAAGGTCCGTGGAGGCTAGATTTGAAATGCTGCTTTTTCTCATTCTCACAGAATCAATACTTCAAACTGTTAGAGAATTCTACTTTTTCTTATCCCTTTTCAAAACTGGCACAAAAATAAAAGAAATAAAAGCTTAGAGACACACTTGGGTGGGGGTAGTAGTAATAAGTACAGTGGGGTTCACTGAGAATGGTAGAAAGAAGAAATGAGTAGAAAGCTTTAAGTCTGGTTAATCTCAGTGTATCCACAAAAGGAGGGAAGGAAGGGACCAAATAAACATAAGGGACTGGATGGAAATAACATTGACAGTGGGGCAGAGAGGTAATTTGCAAAAAGTGGGAACCACTGAGCTACCCAAGGGGCACAAAATTTCAAGATCCACTACTGAAGATATGCCTAAACAGTAATTAGGAAAGGAAAGACATCAGCCTTTGGGAATCCCCTTACCAAGCTGGCTTGGTGATTCTGTCTTCCAGCTACCTTTATAACTTCTGTGTGGGAGACAGAATAATACAGTCCTAATAACAAGTTTTCTATCTTTGATCCATAAGAGAAATGTGGATACTCACCAATGAACAGTGGGGAGATTTTAATGGTGTGGAGGGGAAAGGATTTGGAGGTCTAAGCTCAAGAGGAATCCCTTATAGGGCAAGAACAGGAACTGGTTCAGGATCTGGCTGAGTATAAATGACTCTTGTTGGTAAACAGGAAATACACAAAGAAAGAATCCCCTCAGACAATCAAAACTAGGACCTGTCCTTAAAACACTGGAACTTGATAAGGGCCAATGAAAGTTTAAATATACAATGACCACTATCCTTTCCTCCACCACCACCACCATCATCACCACCACCAGCAGCAGCAGAATCAATTATTGGCACTTAAAATTTGAGCCTGAGACACAGTTCTCTAGCTTAAGGTTTGCTGTTATTGTTCAATCATGTCCATTTTTTTGTAACACCATTTGGAGTTTTCTTGGCAAACATAATGGAGTGGTTTGCCATTTCCTTCTCTAACTCATTTTATAGATGAGGAAAGTGAGGCAAATAGGGTTAAGTGGTTTGCCTACAGTCACACATCTAGGAAGTGTCTGAGATGAGATTTGAACTTGGGTCTCCCTGACTCCTGGCCCACTATTACCACCTAACCATTCCCAGTTTAAGACTTTGGACTCCAGAAAAATGCAAGTAAAGCAGGAGATGACACATAAAGTCCTGCCAATTATTAGCCTTATAATAATTGAATTTTTAATTTTTTTTGTGGGGCAATGAGGGTTAAGTGACTTGTGCAGGGTCATAGATGGGCCAAAATCTGGGCAAGAGCAAGTGAAAATTATCATACTAAAAATATAAGACAAAGAAAATCCAGACCCCAAATTGACAAGCCTAAGCTTGTAGACATGGCCTCCCAAACCTCCAAACCCGAGATTGAATGCAAGGCCGTTCAGACTGAAATTCTAAATGACCCAACTCTTATTTCCTTGCCCTCTACTTCCTCCATGCCAAACAAACAAATAAAGAAAGAAATAAGTGATTCCCATGTAGAGGAGACAGAGAAAGTAAAAATTTTTTTCCCCTTCAAGAGATCCTCACCCATGGTCAAAAAGGTACTATACATAAGCTCAGACAATACACACCTTTTACACCCAAGGATTTGGTTTTATGGGGACAAAGCACTCCTAAATTTGATGAAGATCCCACAGCAGTTATCAGGCAGTTTAGAGCAATTTTTAGAGCATATCAGCCCACTTGGAATGATGTTACTGACCTTATGGAAACAATATTGTCCCCAAGGTAAAGAGCAGATATAGTAGCTGCAGCAAACAGCCTGGAAGCCACGGGAAAGGTTGATCTTGGGTGGCCTATTCAAGACCCTGACTAGGACCCCAATAACCCTAAGCATTTTGATATGTTGAAGATGCAAGGGAAACATTGCTGAAGGCAATGGAATCCTGTATTAGAAAGACTGATAACTGGCAAAAATTTATAGATACAGTTCAGGGACATGATGAGAGACCTAATAGATTTTATGACAGGCTGTGTAAGTATGCCAGGCAATATGCAAGACTAGACCCATTAGACAGTAGAGATGCCCATATTATCTGCTCTCATTTTGTAAATCAGTCCTTATCAGAAATTCAGAAATATTTTAAAAAGCAATGTCTTGGCTGGAATAGTTTGAGTCCTGACAGACTTAAAGAAATAGCAACATATATTTACGAAGGAAATGAGAGAGAAGAAAGGAACAGACAGGACATTTTAGCTCCAGTACAGGAAACAACAGGGCAGAGAAACTGGAAAATTGAAAATCGTTATCAACCCCCTAAACTTTGCAAGTACTGCAAAAAACAAGGACACTTCTTGAGGGAATGTAGGACTAGAAAACAAGACCTTAAGAGGACAATGACCGAGAGCCTTGAGGAATTCTTTGGGGGAAATCGAAATAATTTTGGAAACTTTTATCAGAAAGGAAACAACCGGAATAATTATAGGCCTTATTACAGGCAGAATCGAAATGGATATAAATCTTTTCAGGGGGATACAAAGAGACAGTATCAGAATAACCATAGACCCTATCAGGGAGGAACAGAAGGACAGAACCAGAATCAGGGTAACCGTGGACTCCCTCAAAGGGGGGCACAGGATTGACAAGAGGAAGGGGAGGAATGGAACATAGATAATGAAAACAACATATTCCCAGATCCGGATTTTTTGAATGTACTTGTGCCAGTCCATTCACCTCCCCAGAGTAATGAACCTCATGTGACCCACAAAGTAGGGGACACGTATTATGACTGTTTGCTAGACACAGGAGCTTCTAAATCAGTATTAGTAAGCAAACCAGACCCCAGGTGTAGAGCTGTAGGATCTTTGAATGTAGTAGGGGTCTCGGGAAAAGCCCAAAGAGTGGAGAAATTAACCCCTCGCATGGTATCTATGGGGTCCTTAACAGTGGAACATTCATTCTTACTCATGCCTGATGCCCCTGTAAATTTATTAGGTCGTGATCTCCTTTGCAAGCTTAGAGCAACCATATCTTGTGCTCCAGATGGGGCTGTCTCCCTACAATTGCCAGAAGATACTGTACATTTATTGCCACTTTTGATTGCAGAAGCTCAAGGAACAGTAGGGGAGGTATCTGAAATTCCCTCGGACATTCCTGAGTCTTTATGGGCCTCATCCCCTAATGAGGTGGGGCTCCTTAAGTCTGCCATGCCTGTTACCTTTAAAGTTAAGGGGGGACCACCCCCCTCCATTCCACAGTATCCATTGTCTAGGGAATCAATAAAGGAATCACCCCTATAATTGAGGCTTTGAAAAGCCAGGGTATTATTATTCCATGTCATCACTCTCCATGCAATACTCCCATTTTGCCAGTTAAAAAACCCAAGCCTGGGCCAGATGGTAAACCCATTTATCGTTTTGTGCAAGATCTTAGAGCAATTAATAATTATGTTATTCCTAGACACTCTATAGTCCCTTCGTGGTCGCCAAACTGTGATGTTTAAAATCTAAATTGTGGTCACCTTAAATCAGAAGCTTCAGCTCCAGTCTAGCCTAGAGTTCCAGCCTGGTTGGGTTCTTCCTGAAGTCCTCCTTCACGAGCCTGCTTTAATCAGGAACCCCTTCCCAAGCTGTTTGTGGAAGCTTTTTTATAGATCTGGAACAGAGGCGGTCCTTACACACTGCTTCAAGGTGATTGGTTGGCATCATCCAAATCCATTGTCTTTGAAGGTGTTCTCAAGGTGAGTTCACAGTCTAGTTTCTGAGAACAATACCTTCTTAAGGGATAGCCAGGTGTGATTACAATCCAATGAACTTGAAGTAGGCTTAATCAGCAGTCAATCACTCTCACTTGATTCAATCAGTATAGATTAATCTACAGGTGGGTCTTTGAGTATCTGCTAAATCCCATTATTTCATCACACTAGTAAGTGTCAAGTGTCTGAGGCCGGATTTAAACTCAGGTCCTCCTGAATCTAGGACCAGTGCTTTATCTACTGTGCCACCTAGCTGCCCCCATAATTGATTTTTTTTTTTTATCAGATTCTCTCCTAAAACCAATTTTGAAAAGGAGGCAAGGAGAGAGAACATGTAGTAGACACCAAGAAGGAAAAAGGATATACCTGAGGGAAACTCCTGAGATTAAAACAGGGAGGGAGTAGGCCTGAAGAAAAACTACCATTTCCTAGGGGTGAAAGAAAGAATTCTTAGTTGTTGTTGTTAATGTTGTCAATGCATGAGAATTGAAGAACCAAAACCCATTGCTAAATTTGGGAAATTAAGGAGATTTTCATCTTAATCCACAAAGAGATGAAGTGAGTTATTTGAGAAATCCTTAGAAACTACTCATAGGGTCACAGAATATACAGTTGGAAGAATTTTAGACATCCTCCAGCCCAGCTCCTTCATTTTACAGATGAGAAGGCCACAACTGAGAAAAGTGACTTGGCTATAGTCATATGGGTCACAAAAGTTGCTGAGCTAGTTATTACAACCCACTTACATTATTACCAGATCTATCCCTCCTTCTACACACACTGTCGCTTTTAGCTACTGATTCACACTTGAACACTTGCCTTGGTAAAATGGCTAAATCATACAAATTAATCACAAAGAGAATCTTGGGTTCAAATGTCCATTCTAGAATCATCCAAACTATTGGGACCATTATGGACTGGCCTGTTTGGCCACATGATGTATGACATGTTCTGGGAAAATCAACAAGCAGACAGCATAGAAGAGGACATGGTATAATAGAAAGAATTCAAAGATGGTGGTGACATATCATACCTCTGTGAACATGGGTGATGAGCCATTCATCCTTTCTGGGTCTCAGTTTCTTCGTTTGTAAAATTGGTAAGATAATGTGCACACTACCTACCTCACGGGGCTGATTTGAAGAAATTGATTTGTAAACCTTAAAGAATTTTTATATAAATTTAAGGTATCATTGTTGCTGTCATTGTTCAGTCACTTCAGTCGTGTTTGACTCTTTGTGACCCCATTTGGGGTTTTCTTGGTAAAGATACTAGAATGGTTTGCCATTTCTTTTTCTAGCCCATTTTACAGATGAGGAAACTAAGGCAAACTGGGTTAAGTGATTAGCCCTGGGTCACACAGCTACTTAGTGTCTGAGGTTACATTTGAACTCAGGTCTTCCTGACTCCAGAACCAGCACTTTATCTACTGCACTGCACCATCTAACTGTACATTGTGTTATTATTATAATATAATTATTATATAATCCTGGCTGGAAGATTTACAAGACTGAATCTTCAATTACTCTCTCAAAGGCTAAATATGCACATTTGGCCTTAAGATGCTTCTTACTTAATCACTGTAAATTGACTCCATTCTGATCAGGACTGATTGAATTTGTACTTCCCTAAACATTGCAGGCATTAATTTCTGTTGCATAATGAGTCAATAGGAATAGAAAATTTCCAAAGTAAAATTCAAGGCTGACAAGAGAAACCTTAAGGGGGCAGCTAGGTGGTGCAGTGGATAAAGCACTGGCCCTGGATTCAGGAGTACCTGAGTTCAAAGCTGGCCTCAGACACTTGACACTTACTAGCTGTGTGACCCTGGGCAAGTCACTTAACCCCCATTGCCCCATCCAAAAAAAAAAAGTAATAAAGAGAAACCTTTAAAAAGTTTGGCAAATTCAATGCAACAAGCATCAGTCAGAAGCTTTGGTTAGCAGCAGGCTTCTCTTTTCAGATTACAAAAGAAAATGTTTAACAAAGAGAGAATAGCTCATAAAAAAATAACACATATGGGGCAGCTAGGTGACTCAGTGGACAGAGTACCAGCCCTGGAGTCAGGAGTACCTGAGTTCAAATCTGCCCTCAGACACTTAACACTTACTAGCTGTGTGACCCTGGGCAAGTCACTTAACCCGAATTGCCTCACTAAAAAAAACAAAAAACAAAACACATATGGCATCTAGTTGCATTTTAATCATCCTACCAAACTAATCAAATGGCTTCAGTCTTCAGTTTTTCGACTCTTTAAAAATGGGAACTCCATACAAAAGAACCATATGTAAGCTCTTCCCCATCTATCCAAGACAGTGCTTCCATGACTAGTCAGTTAACCTCCCTTGACCTCAATTTTCTCATCTATAAAATGAAGATATTTGACTAGCTAGCCTTGAAGGTCCCTTCCAGTTAGAGATCTACAATCCTATGAATTGAAATTAATTGAAAACCTAAAACAAGTATAGCATGAAGTCTCAAGTAACCTTTAGGAAATGAGTAGGAAATGCAATACTTCCATTTCATCTATACAAGAGTCCATTCCATAGTGCCTCAATGATGACTAGTTATTAGTCTTACATTTACTAATTAATGCACATTATTATTGACTGTATGCTTGAGGTTTGGTTCAAAAGTTGATACACCTCAGAAGTGGCTTATTTCTTTTTTTGTTTTTTTTTGATGAGGCAATTGGGGTTTAGTGACTTGCCCAGGGTCACACAGCTAGTAAGTGTTAAGTGTCTGAGGCCGGATTTGAACTCAGGTCCTCCTGAATCCAGGGCCGGTGCTCTATCCACTGCGCCATCTAGCTGCCCCAGTGGCTTATTTCTTAAATTCACAAACAACTAACAACAAAGGTCTACTATCAGAGAAGCACATTTAATAATCATAAGCAAGGACATGCATCAAGTGTCCATATCTTTTTAGGCAAAACATAATAATTCTATCAGGGTTACATGACCAGTGATTTCAAGAGTCATCCAACTATCAATTTGCAAGGATTCTATAGTCATTAACAGAAAAAAGCATGCCTAAGGCAACCAAATGGCACAATGCATAGATGGCTAGGCCGGGAGTCAGAGAGACCCAAGTTCAAGAGGAGCCTCAGACACATACTAGTTTGAGGGCCTGGGCAAATCACTTAACCGGTCTGCATAAGTTTCCCTAGTATAAAGTGGGGATCATAACAGCACCTACTTCCAAGAGTTCTGGTGAAGATCAAATGAGATAAAATTTATAAAGGTCTTAGCACAGTGCCTGACAGATAGGTACTTAATAAATGCTTATTTCTTTCTTTTCCTAAAAGAATCAAGAAGGAGTTTCTCAAGTGACCTCCCTAATCATACCTTTGGGATATGCTGTTTATCAGACTAGGCATTTTACAATCTAGTCTAAAGCACAAAACTTTCTCCAAAGTACACATAATATCATGGAACAGAGGAAGCCAGACACATTGAGAAAGTAGTCATAGCTAACCAGATACTCCAGAACATTTTTATGATAAAATAAAGTTTCATTTGACTCTATTATTCTATCCCCATCTAATATGCAGCTATATGATCATGGAATAAAGTCCAGTTTAGAAAAGATCAGACAAAAAGCTTGTCCTCTCCACCTTTATAAGGTGCCTAGAGGCAGCTTCAGAACAGGAGATATGTTGATAACTCTCTTAAGACCTACTGGCAGGAGTTACCATGTGCCTGAATTCCTAGGTGAATTGACCTGCCTCCCTGATAATATACACAAAAGTACATCCTCCATTTGCTTAAAAATTTACTTGCCCAACTACTAAAAATTACTAGTAATTTTTCTTATCAAATACTCTTAACCTTTATAAATTCAACTTGGAGACTGTTAGATTTGGGGCCATTTTAAACAACATTTATTAAGCACCTTTTGTATGCTATTTGCCAGGAAAACAATGAAAAAAATGTTGGAGTCTCTGTCTTCAGTGAGCTTACTGGAAGGGGGAGGAGGAGGCAGATGGCAGATGCCAGGAAGATGCCACAACAGTTATGCAGATAAGTATTATATGAGATTTGTGGTTTGTCTTGTTATCATCCAGTATCTAATACAGAAGATAACACATAGTAATTGTGTAGCATATGCTTGTTGAATGAATGAAAAAAGGGGGTAAAAAAGAGAAAGGAAAGACCAGATAAAAAGTTTTAGGAACATTTGGGAAGAGAGAGATCACCAATAACTGGGAGGTAGGGAAGGAGGAAGGGAAGAAAGACAAGGGAAGACTTCACCAAGAAGCAAAAATTTCTCCCAATAGGCAAGACCCTGACAAAGAAAAGCAAGGGCCCTCTTGGAGCTCCTCTTAAAACAACAATGAGTAGGGTTATTGCCAGGTTCAGCAACCAACTGCAGCCCCCATACAGCTCTGTTAAAAAAAAAAAAGACTCTACATCTTCCTTCCCCACTAATCTGATATTGACTTCTGCCTTTCAGGGTGGGAAGCTTGGAATGCCAGCTCCAGGGTTGGATATGGCAGCCAACAACCTCATGATCCCAGATGTGAAACTACATTCATTTCTTCCAGTTTCTCTTGTGCTCCCTCACCCATCCCCCCCCCACTTTCTGTAACTGAATCTACTGCACAATTGGTAGTGCTGGCCTTGATTGCATAATTACAGTAAGAGTTCATAAACCTGTCTGGAAAAAATAAAAATACTTCTTCCATGGCACTTCACTCAGAACTTGAAACAAACTTTTTTAAAAGATCAAAGCGGGGATAACTTTTTTAGAAACTTTTAAAAAATTTTTCACTCTAAACAGTCAAGTCTTGTCTGAACTTGGAGCATGTCAGCACTTCAACTCAAAGAAAGCATATCCTTTGCAATGTTTTTGGCCCATTAACCATCAGTAAGTATTCAGATTCAGACAAGAGACTTTTCCAAGAAGGTTTCAAACTTATTTTACACATTTATGTGGTTCTAATAAGTTAAGGAAAATATCTAAAGATGGGAATTTATATAAGAACCAAACATTCAAGACTAGTTTTTAGCCTCACAATTGGGCAATTAGTGAAAGATTTTTACAGAAGTTAGATGAAAATAAAATATGCTACACATGCACAAAATAAGATGAAGCAATGTATAAAGGAGCTAAAAGGGCAATGTACTATCATGTATTTAATGTTTTTTTTCCTTTCTAGTGAAGATTAATTCTCCCAAATAAATATTTAACCTCTTAAGAAATGCAAGATGATTATCTAATAACTTTCATTAATGCTGGAATTTCAAAGAAAAGAAATACAAACCACTACATGCTTTGAAACATTGGCCCAAATCTGCTACTAATTTTTCTTCAGGACAAAGTTCATGAAAGGCTAGTTCCTCAGGTAAACTGGATCAAATGCCTCCTCAGGGGAAATGAAATTACTCCCCTCCTCCCTCCAACAGCAGGTTCCTAAATTGTTTGTGTGATGTGAAATCCGATTTGGCAGGTACCATAGAGACCTCAGCCAATGCCACATCTGGAGAGAATTTCTGAGGCTTCTCCTTTACCTTTGTTGGGGGATGTGAAGCCTAGGGTGATAAATATATGTCTACAGAATATTTGTTATACATGAAAACATATACATATATATATATCCCTCCTGTAAGAAAATCACTAAAAGATATCTTGGGGTATAGCTTTATCTTTTTTGAGGGGGGAGCATTATAATTATGTCCATAATATTGGATATGCCTTATGGGATATGAACTAGAAGCAACATTGTCTATGATTTTTACCAGATAATTCATTGCTGGTGTTTCAGCCCTGAGAGATGAGGAAGATACAACTTGTAATTTTACTCATTTAATCACATGAGAAATTTTGATAAAAGGGACAATTAAATATTTTAGTAGCTGGCTAACTGGTAATTTACTGTATCTACACATCATGAGTGTTCTTAAGGATTGGATATTACTAAAAGCAGAAAGGCTACCATTTCTATTGGAAGAAGGTACTATTATTTTCAAAAAGGTCTTCTGGTGCTATATCTGTAGCTAGATGACCTAGGTTCAAATACGAGGTAAACTACTTATTACCAGGGGAACCTTTCTGAGTGTCTCAGCTTCTTTATCTGTAAAATGAGAGAGAATTAGACTAGAGAATCTCAAAGATTTCTTCCATCTCTAAACCCAAGATCCTACAATTGCTCAATGGCCCATTAAAATAAGGAAGTGACCCCTGGATCTCAAAGACTATGCCCACAAAGTCCTGGACTATTCTCTCAGGTTAGCCAAGCAGTAGAATACTACTAATGAGTAGGCCAGCTAAATGATGATGAACTCTTTGGCCACAGAACCTTGTGAAATCAACAAAAATGCAAAATGATCCTCAAATTTCTCTTTTGTTCTTATTGCTAAATGAATGTAGATGCAATTATTTTTTTCTATTTATGAACAATTTCAGAAATGATTGATAAAGGCTTCCATTCAGTAAGATTCTGCAACCAAGAGTAAATTGACTATTGCTTGAAGAGGATAATGATCTTATGAGAAGGCCACCAATGAAAAGGAAAGAAACTAAACAGATAATGTGACTGTCATTGTCAATGAGTACTTAGTTCTTTTTGTCTTTCTTACATGAATTTCACTTAAAAGATTGCTGGTATTATAGGGCTTTTTATCTTTTTAACAAAGATAAATTCCCCCAAATATTTAACCTCTTAAAAAAGAGTAGAACTAGTAATACTGATAAAGTAAGAAATGTTTCTGTTAATGTTAATAATGGTACTTAATTAGTGCTTCATTTTGCAAATCATATTACATGTATCATCTAATCTGATCCTCAATACAATCTTGTAAGGCAAGCTTCTATAACTAAACCAGTTCTAAAAACAGAACCTCAAGGGTCATTGCCAGTTTTTATCTAAGGGTCATTCAGATTGCAGAAGCTTTTAGAACTTATATGTTCTAATATTTAGAAAATAATTTAAGATGACCAATTTAGAGATTCTACTTCCTAATTCCCATTCTTCCCCTAATTATCTGTGTAGCCAGGTCTAGAGTCAGGAAAACCTGAATTCAAATCTGGCCTCAGATACTTACTAGCTGTGTGACCATAGCCAAATCACTTAACTTGTGCTTACCTCAGTTTCCTGATCAGTGAAATAGGAACAATTATTGGGGTTTTTTTTGTTTTTTGTTGGGGTTTTTTGCAGGGCAATGAGGGTTAGGTGACTTTACCAGGGTCACACAGCTAGCAAGTGTCAAGTGTCTGAGGCCGGATTTGAACTCAGGTCCTCCTGAATCCAGGGCCAGTGCTTTATCCACTGTACCACCTAGCTGCCCCGAGATAGAAACAATTATAACACTTACTTCCCAGAGTAGCTATGATGATCAAATGAGGAAAACAGCAGTAAAATGCTCAGCACACAGTAAGTGCCTTATAAATATTAGTTATTGTTATCACTGTCATTGTCATCATCATCACCACCACCACCATCATCATGCTTTCCGGGCATCAGTATCTTCATCTCTAAGATCAGTGTGGACATTTAATGATTCCCTAAGATTCCTTTGAAATCTATAAGTCTATAATTTCAATTACCAAATCCTAGCCTATCAACACAATAAAAGTTGTGAGATATATGCACCTTTTGCCCTTTCCTGGGATTCCTCATGAATTAGTTTTCCATAAGAAATATCTTGGCTGGATGAAATAGCCTGGCCTAGAGATTCTGGAAGCAGTCAACAAATAGAGTAATAGCCTAGGCTCTAGATTTATTTTCTTGTATTCACATTTCAATGTTACAGAGATATACTTAAAAGTGAACTGCCCAATATTCAGGCCAAAGCAAACATTCTAGGTTTTGCCAGTCAAAATGCCTGTGGAGAAATGAGTCAATTCATACAAAATTCAAAGCTGTCTTTTGGTCAGTGACATTTTTATGAAAATCCATGGGTGAGGGAAAGTTTTGCAAAAGTCTCTTTTGTGATTGGGCAGGATTCATCCAGGAAAAATAAGCAACTTGTAAGCAGCAGCCCATAATCCCTTAGGTCTCTTGTTTCCACTCCCTAAACTCCTGGCAAAATTGCTTTCTATTGTGCACGATGGCAGATCATCAATTCCTCCAAGTCCTGGCAACAGTGTTACAGCCAGAACTTAATCTCTCCAAAGCTCAATTTCCTCATCTGTAAAATGGGGATAATGATATTTTCAGGGCAGATCTCACAGGGTTTGGGAGAGAAAAAGGTACCCTGTACATTGTAAAGCACTCTTGAAATTATATTTATACAACATCATGATGATGTATCCTATTGCCCTGGCTAATCACCTCCCTTTCTTCTACTCAGAAGATTAATAAATCCAAACAGACTTTATGGAGAATTCTACTAAGGAAATAATTCCACATGCTAAATGTTGTTCAGTCTGATGGACAAAAGCTAGATATGTGTGTGTATGTATATGTATATATGTGCATATACACACATACATATTTACATATATAATGTTATATATGTATAGAACTGTAACATATATACATATAAATATAAATAGATGATAGATAGATAGATACACACACATTTATGCATACATACATCTTATTTTCCTTCTAGGTTTAATTGAGGCATGAACTTTATTAGAACAGTCACTACATGTGCAGGTGGGAATTGTTAGGAGAAAATACAATTTTTAGGGTTGAAGAGTTCTCCCTTCTACTGCTTTTTAGGGCCTGTCTCAGTGTCATACGACTTAGCAACAAAAGCATATTGGAAGTCAAATAGTCCAAACTCTCCATTTTGTAGGTGTGAGGGTAAATGAGGAAGGCAATCCTGAGAAAACTATCCTTTCCACTGCTGGCACAATAATCAAGTTAATGTTGCAAATGCTCTTAGAAAGGGGATGTCAGTCTTTGACTCCACTCACCATCCAGGTAACTTTCCAAACCAAAATAACCTCCATGGCCCTATTAGAATCTAAGTTCCTTGAGGGCAGGAACTGTCTTTGCTTTTGTTTTTTTATATCCCCTGAGTTTAATCCAGTGCTTGCTACATGGCAAGTACATAATGAATTCATTCTTTCTACAAGGGTCCACTCAGGTACTTCTTCCTTCCCTGTCTCCCCCTCAATCATATGGAATCCCCCCTTTCTCTTGAGCCCCAGAGCAATTTATAGATTGTAAAGCTCTTGTGTCTTTTATAGTATAGTTCTTCACATATATCTAGATCCATAGCAGTGCAGATACAAGGGAGAAAATAGAGACACAGAGATGAGATGGAGACAGACAGAGAAAAGACAGATATGAGTGGGGGGAGTGAAATGATGCTATCTCAGATCAAGACTATGAGAAACAAATTATTTTTCACTGAAGCATTGTGCTACTCTCAGCCTAGAGTATATTCTGACCTACTGAGGTTTGATCTCTTTACTCACTCTTGACTAGCCCTCTCAATCTGATTACCCTCAGAGAATCCTTTCAGATTACAGATAATTTAACCCATGCCCTTTTCTTTATAATCTGGCTAGAAGTGATCTCTTCTTCTCTAAATCTTTCATCACTCTCTGACTTCAAATCTCTACTTATCACATTTTCAAGTTGTATAACAGTTAAATGCATATTATCCTCCTGTTGTTGTTCAGTCATTTTTCAGTCATGTCTAACTCTTCATGATCCCATTTGGGGTTTTCTTGGCAGAGAGACTGGGGTAGTCTGCCATTTCCTTCTCCAGCTCATTTTACAGATGAGGAACTGAAAAAATAGGGTTAAGTGACTTGCCCAGGGTTGCACAGCTAGTAAATGTCTGAGGCCTGATTTGAACTCATGAAGATGAATCTTCCTGATTCTAAGCCCAGTGCTCTATCCGCTGAATCACCTGTCTCCTGACTTATCCTCCTACTGGATTGCAAACTTCTTAATGACAGGGGCTTGGTCGCTTTTCATCC
This sequence comes from Dromiciops gliroides, assembly GCF_019393635.1. Classification (NCBI taxonomy): domain Eukaryota; kingdom Metazoa; phylum Chordata; class Mammalia; order Microbiotheria; family Microbiotheriidae; genus Dromiciops; species Dromiciops gliroides. Next base: position 639,706,472 of record NC_057861.1, read on the forward strand.
TTGTCTACCCACTACCTAATACAGTTGGTTGCATAGAGTAAATGCTTTAATAAAGCTTGTTCAACAGAATTGTTTTATGCATCCAAACTGAACTTGGCACTGACCAAATTGGCAGTAGCCTCTTACAACAAGCATGCTGTCAGTGGGTGGACCTTTCACATCATCCTATTTTTTTCACTGTGCCTTTCAAAATCACCCTGTGTTGCCTGTAGTCATGGTGATTAGGCACAATCGGGCCATCGTATCTGCTTGGGTCAATAAGCTAAGTGAGTGAAAATGATGACTAGCTCCAAAAATTGTACACACCAAATTAATCACAGTTAAACAATCATGAAGAAAAAAATACAAACTGTTTTAAAATAGCACGTTCCTTACACTGACACCATGTGATACAGCCACAGAAACCAAAAGATCATTTCATGTTTCCAAAAGAGAAATGTGGTCATTTTATTTGGCACTTACTCTGAAACTCCAAGTCTGCTGCACTAGAATTTTTTTCAAGTGAAGAGAGATAAAATACTGCAGTCTTAGCAAGTATTTGTATCTGGCTTCAAAAAACTAATGCTCAAAGGATGAGAAATAATGTTGTTTGCAATAGGTAGATATACATTTTCTTGGGTGCCTTTCCATATTTGCAATGGCAGATAGCTCTTCTTCCCTCATTAGTTGAGACCACTGCTAAAGCTTTCTTACACAATACGCTTGCTTGAAGTTGACAGTATTCCCAAACAAAAATCTGAAATTATCCATCAACAAGCACCCTGATTTTCAGAAGATGTGATGACTTGACTCATTCATATAGTTTATGGGAGAAAACATGGTTTGCTAAGAATTAGAGTCTTAAGCCTAGAAATGCAACTTTTAAGAAACATTCATTGATGCAATATCCATTCATTCATTCATTCATTCATCAGCCATTTATTAAGCACCTATGATATATATAGCACTGTGTTATTTGGTAGCACCATCAGTAAGACATGGCCTTGCCCTCATGGTGCCTTCAGTGTAGCAAAAGAGACATGACCCCCACACAAATATTAATGTTGTATTATACTCCACGATAACTAAAGAGTATAATAGAATGGAATAAGAACCTAAGACAGTTACAAAGTGCCACATAAGACATTTGTTCGTTTTTGTGGGGAAATGAGTGTTAAGTGACTTGTCCAGGTTCACACAGCTAGTAAGTGTCAAGTGTCTGAGGCAGGATTTGAACTCAGGTCCTCCTGACTCCAGGACTGGTGCGTTATCCACTGTGCCACCTAGCTGCCCCTTTGCCATATAAGACATAAAAGCTATTAAAAGCATTTCCAAGGAAGGAAAAAAATAAATGCTTCAGACTTCTAGGTTTTAATAGGTCACATAGTGATTCTATTAAATATATCCAGAAAATAAAAGACATATGTAATCATCTACCTTAGAGGAGAAGGTGTGGTAGTGTAACGATTGGAATGACGCCACCTGCTGGAGACTTACTATAGAAGAGTTCTGCCCATGAAGTGAAGGTCTTTGAGGGCAAGACCAGGAGTCTTTTCTTTGGCGTCAGGAAGTGACGCGGACGAGTGGGAGGAGGAAGGAAGAGACTGGCACTCGGTCTCGCTCTCTTTCCTTTGGACTCTGGTGGAGAGCGGAGCTAGAAATGTGCTCTCCCTTTAATAGATAGGAATCTAGGCCTTTCTCTCTCTTTACCAAATTCTTATTCTCCTTAATAAATGCTTAAAAGTCTAACTCTTGCTAAAGCTTATAATTTATTGGCGACCACTCACTAGATATTTTAGACAGTTTAGCTAGAATTTTAGCCCTTAACAGTAGACAGGGACCAGGGAGAAGGCAGAAATACAACTCGGGTGCTCATCTTATCTGAAACAGTGAAAAAACTTTACACACACCTGAAAAAAATCACCTTTTAGCTGCTTCCTCTTTCGCTGAAATATTTTTCTGATTGGAATTATGGAGTTTGAAAATAGTTGATCTTATGCCAAGAAAGACTTGGGCATTTGCACACCCCTGTAAACAATGATTATAAAAGTCAGTAAATAATAGAAAATTGGAGAAATACTTCTGGAGAATTCATTTTGCAATGTAATTCCCCTCCAAAAAATTCATGACTTATTTACTTATTTCATTCAAGCCAAATCCAGTGAACTATTTTCACCCAAGTTTAGTCAGAACTAAAGATTGAACAGTTTTCTTTGAAAGCCTGAAGGTTTTTCCTGACTGAAATACAACTACAACCCACCAGCATGCTCTGGACAGTAAATATTACCTGCAATTGTCTTTCCCTCTCTGATACATGTAATATAGAAGATCACTGACAAAGTAAGGTTTATCTGGCTGAAACATTCTTATTCTCCTGATTGATATAAGCCAGCATTCTCCCAATGTATCACTTTTAGGTTTTACCTTAAGAATAAAAACATAATGTCTCACACACAAACACACACATGCACAAATACAATTTAATCTTTATTTTATCCACAGATTTTTTAAAGGTTGTTTTAAAAATAACTGCTATATACTAAAAAAAGGCTGCCTGTAATAATAACCTGAAATCAGTTGACACCTGTTTTGTTTGCTCATAATATTAATTGAAGACAACTCAGCATATCATGTTTACTATCAAACATAAGCATATGGTAGAGATTCTTTATTATCAGGACCTGCCATGGAAGGGAGAGGAGGCTGGGAGGGGAGAACCACAGTTCAAATCAGCACCTTTTCCAAGAGATTTATGTTTCTGACATGTGAAAACCTACAGCATCACCACTGTACAGGGAATTCCTGAAATTCCCACTTTTTTTAACTAAAGAAATGTTTCTTTCCATCAACACTAATAATAACTGTTAAAATAAGCTGTCTCAGGTAGTGCAAATCCTTCCTGCAGTTACCAAGGCTATCATAGTTGAGATGCCCTCCATGAATGTTCTGAGCAAACACAACAGGTATCAACTGATTTCAGATTATTATTGCAGGCAGCTTTTTTTTGCTATATAAGATCATAGATTTAGAGCCATAAGGAATCTGAGTCCAAATACCTCACTTTAGAAATGAGGAAACTGAGGCCATGAGAGGCAAAATTATTTATCCAGAGTTATATAGGGACAAAGCAGGAGAGTGGGGATTTGAGCCCAAGTCCTCTTGTAGCTAGATGGCTAAGTAGATAGAGTACTGGATCTGGAGTTAGGAAGACCTGAGTTCAAATCTGGTCTCAAACACTTAATAGCTATGTGACCCTGGGTGAGTCATTAACCTCTATTTGCCTTAGCCCACCAAAGAAGGAAATGGCCAATCTCTCTAATACCTTGCCAAGAAAACCCTATATGGGGTCACAAAGAGTAAAAATTGACAATGACAGAACCACCACCACCTCTGGATCCATATCCAGTTTTTCCCCCTATACCATGTTGCCTTTCTATGTCCTCTATATATTCTCAAAGTATCTGCTAGGTGTGAGTAAAATGAGGAGTCACTTTTTTGTTTGTTTGGTTTTTTGCAGGGCAATGAGGGTTAAGTGACTTGCCCAGGGTCACACAGATAGTTAAGTGTCAAGTGTCTGAGGCCAGATTTGAACTCAGGTACTCCTGAATCCAGGGCCAGTGCTTTATCCACTATTCCACCCAGCTGCCCTCAGGAGTCACTTATTTTTAAAAAGCTATTTAGATGAAAAACAAATATTTTCAGAACTTAAACTGTGAAAGAAAGAGAGGGAAAACATCATCCAAATTGTTCTACTCTAGCACTAAGGGAGTGGGCCTTTCTCAGCTTCTTCTCCTTGTACCTCTTCCCCAAATGTCCTTACCCTAAAAAGAAGTCTGTGCCTGTACAAGCTTGCTCATTTGAAGTCCTGCATGGTTTAACTATAGCTATCAGTCATAATAACTCATTTAGCCACCTGAACAAAATGACATTAGAGCCTGCACAGGCACATGAAGCACATTTTTTACTAGCAAAGTTGCTAGATGGTGAGTTCCTTCCCAAATACCAAACTTTCCTCCACCCCAACTCCCTTTATTTTTCACTTCCAATAAGGAATAGGCAAGGAAATATTTCAAATATTTGCTTTGGATAAGGTCTAAACCTTGGTTGCTAATGGTGTGTGTATTCCCCAGATCAGTCATATCCATAAAAAGATGAAAAAAACCCAAGTTTGTATGTATCTGATCAACTTTGATTCCATTGGTTTAGAGAAATGATACAGCCAATGTTTGAATATTTCCTTCAACCATGGAACACTTACTTTATCAAGGTAAGTATCACAGGATGGACAGGTCAAGGAAGTCTCCACAAATTAAAGGAACATTCTATTACACTGACAGCTTAAGAATGCATAGGAAATATTTTACTCAACAATGAGATGTTGCTCCCCCTCCTCAGCTTATTTTCTTAAATGGGCAGATTTATTTTTCACCTAATATTCAAAGGTCAAGATGATCTATCCATATCTTCAAGCTATGTTTAGCAAAATTCTATCTTGGACTTCCCACAAAATTAAGCTTTGATACCCCTCTGGAAAAATTATACGCACATATCATTATACATTAAATATTATAAATTAATATATATAAATCATATATAAATATAAATATATTATATATACATTTTATATCAATAAAACCACCTGGGAAATATATATATGCAAATATTTTTTATACAAATATGTATATGTGTGTATGCATACACACATATATGTTAATACTTGCTTTTCAGATGATACCAATGAGAGATTTTTGTATATGTGTTCCATGTGTGTGCATGTATATGTGTATATACATACATATATGCATGCGTGCATGAGGACACATATTCAAAGGAGGCCAATGGAAAAAAGAAATTTCAGTCCTTCATATAATGAAATATTTGTAGCAAAGGTCTGTATGGTAGGAAAAACCCTAGAAACAATATAATTACTCAACAACTGAAAATGATAAATATAAGAAATTTAGAAAAGCACAGGAAGACTTTTATGAACTGATTCAGAGGAAAGAGAATAGAACCAAGCAAACAACATGCATAGTGACTAAAATAATGTAGTTGAAAACAACACTAAAATGTTATTGAATTCAGAAATGCAAAGACCAAATCTGGGTCCCAAAGAAAAGAGAAATATACACATCAGCCTTTAGTCAATGAAGATGTGGTGAATATCATAGACAATTATATAAATAATTTCAAAAATGATTTTCTGATTGTGTTTCACTTAAATTTTTCTCTTTTAGAAAGCAGAATTCAACTAAAGAGTATATTGAAAAATAATGTTGATAGTTATAAAAAAGGCAAAAAATAAAAGTTATTGTTTGGGGAAAGAAAATACAAATGAAAATACAAAATGAATGCATCCAAAAGCATGCAAAAACAGGCCTTGCCTTTAGCACATTCAAGTTTGGGCTTTTAAGACTCACCGTACACTTGTTCGGCTTCTCTCCTGAATGAACTCTCATGTGAATCAACAGTTTGTATCGGGCATTAAATGGCTTGTATCTTCTAGGGCAGCCAGCCCAAAAGCAAGTAAAGTCCTCTCCTTTCCTCTGGTCTATGTGAACTTTCTCTATGTGCCGTACAAGCTCCTCTTGCTGATCATACATGGCACTGCAGTCAATCCAGCGACAGCAGTGTTTTCCATTAAAATCCTCTAATTCTCCATCCTCTTCTTGCTGAGGACCTTGGACAGAGGGGGGCAAAGGAAGTGGGTGGGGATGGTGAATGAGCTCAGGCTGGTGAAGGTGCTGATGGGCATGGTAAGGGGGTGGGGGTCCTTGTGGTGGTGGTGGTGGTGGTGGTGGTGGCAAAGAAGGAGGTAGGGGAGGAGGAGGAAGGTCAATGGCACCACCTGGGAAATCATCCAAGCGTTCACTTTTTAATAAACCAGCTGGCTGGCTGGCTGAAACGGGCAGGCCCTGCTGTACCACCATGTTGTTCATTATTGCTGACTGTAAGCTGCTCTGCTCTAGCTGCTGCATGCGCTGGTATTCTACCATCCCATTCTCATTGTAAGTAGGGATGGTGAGGCTGCTACTAGTCACCAGAAGACTTCTCTGAGTGCTTGGGATAGAACATGACTGTGGGATACAGCTACCCCGCACTCCTAGAAAATGTCCATAGACCTCTGGTTGAGGGGAGATATTGGCAGGTGATGTCCGGGAGCCATTGATATAGGCAACTAAGGAAGTTGGAGAAGTCCGGATGATCGTGTTGAAGTCAATGCCAATGCCATCAGATAAAGGGGACAGGGAAAGAGCTCTCTTCTTAGAACGAGCTGAGTGAGACCTGGTTGAAGAGTGTCTGGGGCTAGGATAAGGTGAGTGGCTGTTCTCCATGCCAAAAAGATAGGATGGCAATGAATTGGAGACACTATTGTTGGACATAGGTGTTCCAGGTGGGATGCTAAGCAAGTCTCCTAGATCACTGCCATTCTGAGAGCCTGAGTTGGAAGGAAGGGAAGGAAGAGCCCTGTAGCCGTGAGGCCACTCTTGCTTCACACTCAAGGCTGACTGACTTTCTGACAGACTCATAGTCGTGGATGCCAAAGACTCCCGTGACATGAGGGACCTAGAATGGCCAAGAGAAAAACAAAGCAAAATAAAAACAAATGTTTTAGTTGGCTCTTGATTTCCAAAGAATTAAAAGAGTATCAATAAACATCTATGTCTTTCTCCTCATCATGTACCCAAATAAATAGCCCCAAATCAGGGCTATAATTAAACCTAAATCCTTTTCTTCTATATCACCAACATTTACTGTAAGGAACTATAAAGGTTGATGCTCACAGAAAAGATAAAACATCTGTTGTTATAAATCATTTTGATACTCAGAACTAATAAGTAAATCTTTGGTGCTTTGTTTTGTTTTATTTTTTGAAGCATTCAGGATGGAAGGAAGAAGGAAAGAGAAATGAAAGGGGAAAAAGCTGAATATTTTATAGGAAATTAATCTAGAGACATATACACTAAATAAAAAAACAGTATCATCTATACATAAAGTATTATACTAGATGTTATGGATAATACACCCCCCTTCCAACAAAATTTCTCATGTAGTTTATTGTTGGGGGTTTTTTTGAGGGGGGGGGGGAGTGGGACAATGAAGGTTAAGTGATTTGCCCAGGGTCACACAGCTAGTACATGTCAAGTGTCTGAGGCCGGATTTGAACTCAGGTCCTCTTGAATCCCGAGCTGGTGCTTTATCCACTGCACCACCTTGCTGCCCCCTCATGAAGTTTATTGCATAAGAAAACAAGACCTATCACTTCTGAATCCTTTAAAGAAATGGAAAATTTGGATAATATTTCAGGACAACCATATAAGTAAATCATGTCCCTAAGGCAATATATGATTCATTGATAAATAAATTTTAAAACAATCATTTTAGGAATTCTGAGTATGGACATCAATGTCAATTTAAATAGGGATAATCAAGGAAGGTTTTATGGAGGAAATGAAATGTTAAGTTGCAAGACTGAAGGAAAAGTATCTGGATGGAGAAAAAAATATTTTAGTCATATAGAATGCCATGACCCAAAGCATAGAAATAGGAAAATGAAAGGACAAAGGAGTAGAAGTTATAGGGAGGAAGAATTCAACTCCATATGAGACAAAAGCTCTCTAGCAATTAATGCTATTCCACAAATGGAATGGGGTGATTGCCCTATGAAATACTGGGTTTCCCATCACTAGAGGTGTTCTAGCAGAGGATGGATAACCATATATCAAGTATGGTAGAAAAGGGATTTCTAGCTAACTAGACTAGATGACATCTAAGATCCCATCAAATGATAAAATTAATTTACTACAAGCACAAGGTATGTTCAAGGCTCAATGTGCAAATCAGGTGAGCTAAAAAGGAATTAGAAATATGGCTTTGGCAATAAGATGGAAAGTAGAATGGGTCAAATAAGAAGCAAAGGTATATTCCTATCAATAATAACAGTAATGAGTGCTATAAGTATCTTCACATTTCAATTGTAAAAATCCATTAGGGTAAGAGCTACATATAAATTATTTTTCTATTTGGACCACTGATGGGCAGCAATGCAGCATACCCAGAAAGTGCTTAATAAACAGCTGTTGAATGGACGGATGGATTCAAATGCACTACTCCTTAGAGGCTAGCCAATAGATACATGAGCATGCCTAGGTAAGTTAATGTTGCTTTATGACTCCTGGAAATCTTTGTCCTTCATACCTTAGAGCATCATAGGAACATCAAAAAAAATTACATTTAAACAACAAATTCAGTAACTGATAATTTTATAGTCAATTATGAATACAGAGCCATTTCATATTCCTGGAATATAGTGTGGCACTAGAATCAAGAGCAAACCAAAGTTCAAATCCTGCCTCAGACATTAATCAATATGTGCCTATGGAAAGTCACTTCACTTCTGTGAATCTAAGTCCCCTAATCTACCAAATGAAGATTTACTACCTACCTTAAAAGAGTTAGAGGATCAAGTGAAGGAACATAAATAAATCACTGTGTAAACCTTAAAGCGCTATAAAAAGTTGAGTTATTTTATTACTATCATTACTATTATTAACCTTAAAAAGTCTCATCCTCAAATTTAACTTCTCGTAATTTCAGTTACAAATATAACTGAGGAGGGAGAAAAAATTTAAAAGCCCCATCCCAATTCCTACTTTAATGATGTGTCAGAACCTTATGCCTTGTAATATCACTTGCCAAACTCCAGTTGATGATCACTACAATCCCTTCCAGCTCTGACATCTATGAATTTAAAACGAATTGTTTCTATCCTATTAAAAATGCATCCTAGGGGCAGCTAGGTGGCGCAGTGGATAGAGCACCGGCCCTGAAGTCAGGAGTACCTGAGTTCAAATCCGGCCTCAGATACTTAACACTTACTAGCTGTGTGACCCTGGGCAAGTCACTTAACCCCAATTGCCTCACTTAAAAAAAATGCATCCTATTCTGTGATTAAGCTGTTTTCTTTACATATGTATGAAAGTAATTACAGAAACAAATGTGTTAGAAAAGGCAAAGTTATGATAACATAAAAATTTATATGCTTCTCTTTATTAGTTATTTATGTATGTTTGTTTGTTTGCTTTTGCTTCTCTTTACCCTACTGCACAGACACTAGGTGGATCTAGAAAACTGGACGTCCTTTATCTGTACTTGCATTGGCATCCTATTGAGATAGGAACATCTCTGTTGATTTGTCTTAGACCTAAAAAAAATTAGTCTTAAATCAAAGTTGCCTAAATCTTCATATGGTTTCTCAGACTGAAAACCATAATTATTTCTGCTAGAGAAGAGCAAACCATTACAAAAGAAATGGAATAAAGAGCAGAATGTTTCATCCAAGGTTCCTATCTCCCCTTTCCCCCCCCCACAAAGTGGATCCAAATACCACCATTTTCTATATCCAACATTAAAAATTTCAGTTTTCAGGTTCTCCACATAAGGTGAGCAAACAGGGATCAATGAGGTTTTCCCAGAGAATGAAGTAATGTTTGCCAATGATGTTAATGGTGAGAGTACATGTAACTGTCCTTGACATAATTTGACTTGTTCATACCCTTCCCCCTCAGAGCTCTGAGATTCACTCAGATCACACCGAAAAAGAGAGTAAAGGCACAATTGACCTGAATTTTGCTGCCCACTTATACAGGTTTTCAGATTCTGAGGAATGGCCCTCATTGTGTTACCCACGGTCAATACTGGAAGGGACCCAGGATAGGTCTCTTAATCTTATGGTTTTTCTGGATGTCACTGGCCTCCCAGGGCCCTCCCCAGCCAGTGAATCTCTGATTCATTGAATGTTGTCAATGTTATTTTAAGTAAGAAGTGATTCTGCCCCAAGCTCGGGAAAGCCTTTAGAAAATAAAGCAGCAGGGTTTTACTGACCGAGCTCAGTGATCCTTGTCAGGTGGAGCTGAGACATCCTGGATCCAGCAATACTAATGTGTTTCTCATTTCAAAACCAGGAGCTCTATTTTAAAAGCATTTCATTCCTCTTCACCTGCTTTGCTTCTGAGAAACAAAGTTTTTTTCTAGGTTTGAGGTCTGGAAGAGTTCTCAATAACCATCTAGTTTGTCTTCTCCAAAGCTGAAGGATTTATGTCCTCCCCCTCAAATTGTGCCCAGTTTATATACAGATAAGGAAATAGAGGTTCTGGGAGATTCAGCAATTTTCCTATATTCACACAACTGGTGCCAAAGACTGGACTTGAATCAAGTTTCCTGACTTCATGTGTCTAGAACTTTACCATACCATGTGGCCACACAGAGGTGAACTCCTTACAAATGAGATAACCAAGCATAGGACTTGGAACATAGTAGGTGTTTAATAAGTGTCTGTTCCCTTCCCCTTTCATACTCCCTGTTCTGATATACTTGATCATCCAAAGATTCTGCATGTCTTGTGCTGTTGTTTTTTTAAAACCTTCTTTAGCATAGTGCCTGGCACATAGTAGGTTCTTAATAAATGCTTGGTGATTGATTGATTTTAGTTTTCTAATATGGTTATAATAAGGATTTTCCCCCAAGTATACAGAGACTCTAGTCTTCCTCCTGCAACAAGTATCTGTTTATTCCCTATGTTCCTAAAGAGTTTTAAGAATGACACTTATAATGCCCTCCTTATAAAAATTGTTTTCCTCTCCTCTGTCTATCGAAAAATTTTGTCATAAGTAGGTACTAGAAAGCACCAGCCCTGGAGTCAGGAGTACCTGAGTTCAAATCCGACCTCAGACACTTAACACTTACTAGCTGTGTGACCCTGGGCAAGTCATTTAACCCCCATTGCCCCACAAAAAAAATTTTAAAATAAATCTACTATAAGTAGGTACTAGACTAGATCATGCCTAATATTCATTCCAGCTCTAAGGCGTAGAACCTTATGATTTTTCTGGGCCCAGTCCTTGGTGAAGGCTTTTTCAGCTGCATAAACCCTTAGGCATTCAGTTCTTATGAATGTCTGTGGTATATATTGTTTCTGTCATTTATTTAGCCTAAATAAAAACAACTCCTGTTTATGCACTCAAGCACTTCCCTTGGAATGACTCTGGGAGGTGGATATTATAAATGAAGATGCTGAAGCTGAGAGGGGCAAAATGAATAGCCTAAGGTCACAGAGGTAGTTTGTGCTAGACCCAGGATATCGAACCAAACCTCCCAACTTCAGGTCCAGCCACTCTTCACACTTAGGGCTACTTTTCACATACCTTTTTTATACAACACTTTACCATTTGCACATGCAACTTTCTACCTGTCTGATCCAGGGCAAATCAGTTACTTTCCTGGAACCTCAGTTTGTTCATCTGAAAAATGAGGCATTTGGACCAGAAAATCTCTTAGGTCCTTCCAGCTCTGATTCCTATAATCCTGTGTTAAATCAAATTATAACCTCTTAAAAACCATATTTAAGTCAATTTAACAAGCATTAATATGCATCTATTATATGTCAGGCACTGTGCTAGAAGCCAGAAATACAAAGGCATAAATGAAAGAGACTCTTTCCTTACATTCCAATGCAGGCCATATTTTATATGGTTTTGTATAACCCACAGAGACCTTCCCTCCCACTCCCTAACCTCCTAAGGGTAATGAAGAAACATGGTTAAGAGGTGAAATGTAGCATGCTTGGACTCAGAAACCAAGATTTACATATAACAAAGGTCTCAAAAAAAGGAAGGGAAAAGGGAGAGAGGAAAGGAGGGAAGGGAGAAAAGATGGAGAAAGGAGGAAGGGATAAAGGAAAGAAGGGAGGGAGGGAGGGGAAGGGAGGAGGGAGAGAAAGAGGAAAAGGATAGAAGAAGGAAGGGAGAATAGGGAACGGATTAGTCTCTATGGACTATTACACATATCTTTATTCAATCATTTGTCCTATTGACCAGGCAATGGCACTAGGAGAGGCCATGGTATGCAGGGCTACATTTCTATCAATAGGTTGATAATACTCTACTTGTTCTTGTTTTCATCTGATCCTAAAGGTGTTATTTTTGGTGGTTGGCCAATTTGGAGGTCAATCTACGTAAAAGGAAAGCAGATATGGTTCAAATAGAATAAAATGGATAGGAAAGCACAGAGGTTGTGGTTGAAAAGCCATTGTGGCTGGTGAGATAACAATCCCTCACTTGTCAGGATATGACACATGTGTCCACAGCATTTGAACTTTAGGCCATGAGGGCAATCCAGTGACCAGAGTGACTGGGTTGAATGTTAGACCACAGAAGGGGTCTCACCTATACTTTCCCCACAGATCCTCTGAGCTCCCTGAAGCTAGTCCTTGGTTGTCTAGGTGATATGCTCATATTTTTTATGGAGGGTTTGGTCCTGCCCTTAACTATACTGGGACTTCTGGTTCAAGGAACTAGAGGATATCGGAGTAGGCAACTCCTAAGATCAGAATTGCCTGGATTTTTTTTTAAACAAAGAGTCATTTCATAATATGTAAGAGCTGAAACAGTATCCTTAGGGATAATCCAGTTAAACCCACTCCAAACCCTGCCCCCACATTATACTGAGAAGGAAACTGAGATCTCCTAAAGCCCATAACTCTAGGGGTCATTCCATAGTCTGTCCACTGGACATATTCCAAAGCAAACCAGAATCCCCACTGTTTCCCACTGGAGAAGTCTCCTGCTCCTCAGGTAGACTAGAAGAAAGTTAACTGTAGCAGCCCCTTTTGTCTTGGCATGGCATGGAATTTATTAACCAGATGCCTTGGCTATGTAACTAGATATAACCCTGGCTAGGGGTTTTTGGTTTTGTTTGGTTTTGTTTTTTTGTTTTGTTTTTGCAGAGCAATGAGGGTTAAGTGACTTGCCCAGGGTCACACAGATAGTAAGTGTCAAGGGTCTGAGGTCGGATTTGAACTCTGGTCCTCCTGAATCCAGGGCCAGTGCTTTATCTACTGTGCCACCAGCTTCCCCCATGGCAAGGGTTTGGATCATAGGCTCTAGAACAGGGCTTCTTAAACTTTTCCCACTCATGACTCCTTTTCACCTGAGAAATTTTTATGTGACTCTGGGCATATAGGTATATAAAATAGGTATACATAGTCTTTTATTACTGCCAAATTTTTCACAACTCCCAGATTCAGTTACACGACCCCATATAAGGTTATAAGCCACAGTTTAAGAAGCTTTGCTCTAGAGCCTGTAAAGAGGCCTTAAAGACCATCTAGTCTAATCCATTCATTTTACAGAGAAAACCAAGGCTTAGAAAAGGGGAGTGACTTCCTTAAGGTCACATATCTCTTGAGTAGCAGAGCCAGGTTCACAGGACTCATATAAAAGAAAGGACTTGGTAAATCTAGAGTGCCATAAACATATCCATTCAAAATTAAAGAAATGAATGTTAAAAGAGATAAATAAATTTTAAAAATGATTTCACATGTATGATGAGTATTGTATTGCTCACCTTCTAAATAAGTATTGGAGGGACTGGAGGGAGAGAAAGAATTTGGAACTCAAAATATAAATATGAATAAAAGGGGGCAGCTAGGTGGTACAGTGGATAGAGCACCGGCCCTGGATTCAGGAGGACCTGAGTTCAAACTTGGCCTCAGACCCTTGACACTTACTAGCTGTGTGACCCTGGGCAAGTCACTTAACCCCAATTGCCTCACCAAAAAAAAAAATGAATAAAAGAGAAAGGAAGGAAGGAAGGAAGAGAGGGAGGGAGAAAGAGAAACAAAGAAAAAAATAAGGAAAGAAAGAAAATGCATTGCCAATCATTGTTTATCATCATTTGTAAAATGAGCATTTACATTAATGTTGTATGAAAACATATTTTGAAAGGTAAGAAGTTCTATATAAATGCATTGAATCATTTTAATTCTTCTCTTGCCTGAGTGATAACTGTCTTAAATTCAGGAATATGGCAAGTTGCCCTGTGAGCATTTCAGGCTTCTCAGGGGAAAATATTTGGCAATGTGAATAGACAACTTGGGAAATAAGATATTCCTCATTTGCCACTTTTAGGCAATAATTAAAGATATGTTCATAAGACTATATGAGATATCCCAAAAGTCTTTGAGCCATTTTAAACTTTAAAATAGCTTTTGGAACTCCCTGTAGAATAAAGCCCTATCTTCTATCCCCAAATGATTATTGTCCTCTCAAACAGTCTCACTGAGTGGAACAAGGAATGCTTTTCCTATAACCAACAAAAGTTTTGTATTTCTGCAAAGCAGTCACACCTCACATCAGAAAGTTCATTTTTACTGGTTTGTTTGTTTGATTCTTTATTCATTTTTTCCTAGGCAGCCTTTGGTGGGTAAAGCATGAAGGGAACTTTTTTCCCTTCCATCTTCTACTTCTCCCTACAAACCAAAATACCTTCGAGTTGGACTGACTAGCTCTCCATCCTCAAGCTGCTTGATGAGAACACGCACATACATTTTAAATAGAACAAGTAAATCTGCCTCTTACCCAAAAAAAAAGGATTTAAAATTAAGTTTCCCATCCTTTAAGTGCCCCTTCCCAGCTAGGGCTTTTTTGTTCCCCCTGGAAAAGATTCTTACTGCAGGGTAAACAATCTAGATTTCTCCCATGAAGAGTTTAAAACATACACACACATACACACACACACACACACACACACACACACACACACACACACACACAATGTACCTTTAAAGCGTTTCCTTTCAAAAATAGAAAGTCATTCTAAGAAATTAAATATGCTCCAAAACAAGAAAATAATGACCCATCCTTGGCCGACACAGGGCGAGGTGCTACTAGCGTTACATGGCATGAATTTTCTATGCCTTCAGTCATGCTGCTCCATTGATTATGAGGACTCTGCCTTCAAGGCTTGGACATGGACATGGCATGGACAGGAATATGAAGGGCTCCTGGTGACACATACCCCATGAGCACACCTAATTTGGCATGCAGTTCTCAGGAAGTTGGAGGAATCCCTCAAGGCAAAATCATCAATTGCGAAATGACAGGCAGCTTCCTATCATGAAATATCTATCTCAGGTTAAAAAAAAAAAAAACAAGCTTCTACCTCATAAAAATTGGCATTTTTCTTTTGTTCTTTAAACAAAAACTACCCATTCTAGAGCTTGATGATTTTATAGTCACTCCTGAGAAAAAGAAACATGCAATATTTTCAGAAAGAATTTAAAAAGGGGGGAAATCTTTTTTTTTTTTTACAAATGGTAGAGCCTGAAAGAAAAAATAATGCAGTCCAATCACTGAAATAAGTACATTTTATTACATAGCACCACATTCTAAAACTGAGCCTCAGAGCCTTAAAAGTACTTGACTAAGGAAGATGGCTTCCCATTCTCTTCATTCTCCATTATCCAACCCACTCAACAGATCTCCCAGTAGAGAGAGAGAAAAAAAAAATGGAAGTTATTGCTGGTACCATTCATTGGACACTTACTCATATTAACTGAAGATCATAATACTTAAACTACTATCCTAAGGGAGTATACTTTATAAACTTAGAGATGTTATATAAATGTGAGATATTGATGTGGCTATAATTACTGTCTTGCACTTGTAAGGTTTATCTCCCCAGCTAGGTTTTAAGTTCCTGAAGGGAAGGAACTTTTTTTTTCTCCCACTTAGTACTTGGAACCAGGGCTCAAAAACATTATAGGAGCTAAAAAGTACTTGTTGACTGTATGTAAATGACAAAGTTACAAACATTTATTAAACACTTACTATGTGTTTGGCACTATGCTAGGATATGTTACAAATAAATCTTCAGAAGCACGCATATATACAAATATATCTATATGCACTCATATATATGTATATATGTGTGTGTGGTGTGTGACTAAAGCACATTATACCGCTTTTCAGTAGGGAAGGTAGACACATAGATCATCTCAGATTTCTGTTGGTCATGTTACCGTTCATATATTTATGTCATTCTATACCAGGGACTTGACAATATTACAAATCAGGATTCCACCACTAGGCACCTGGAAATTCCTCCCTAATTTTTACTAAGCTCCACTCATAACATACTTTCCATTGCTAACAATATAAAAGTGGAAGCTGGATGGCTCCTTGCTAGAGATATTGTAGTGTGGATTCCTGCCCAGGTATGAGTAGGACTAGATGGCTTCTGAGGTCCCTCTCCCTTCCCTGATCCAGTGATACTTAGCTGTAGTGTGCTTTCAAATTTTAACTCTTTTTTTTAAATTAACCAAATATATATTCTACATGCATGTTATTCCCTTAAAATAGGTTGAAATAACATGACTACATGCATGCACATATGTGTAGGGAAAACACTCCAGGGGCATGTCATTATACTGTAGAGAGAGAAAAAAAAACATATAAATAACTCAAAACCTGGTATCTGAAGGAGGTATATTCATGTTGGTTGCATTCATTGCCCTCTGTAAGCTAGGACTGATCTGGTTGCATGCTGTAGAGACCTGGCTTGCAGGAGGTGATATGGGTCCCAGCCGTTGAACCATCATGGGACTGCTGGTGACCACTAGATTGTTGCAGCTGCCTTTTCCAATGGACTTGCACTGAGGCCCATAGCCAAGACCCCCTAAAAACAAATGAAGCAGATTAGCTTTCATATCCTGTATACAAGAAAGTAGAATACATACACACCCATTCATGCTGAATCCCTTCTCCATTAAACTTCCTCAAGCCTCCATATTGTTTGGGGTTGGAAAAACAAAGGAGACTTGTATTTTTTTTTTTACTAGTAGAGGTGAAGTTACCATAATTACATAGCAGAGATTGGTTTACACAATCACCTATCATCCACAATATTCTTAGATTTTGCTCCTTCTATGCAAGTTGTAACCAAGGCCAGGAGGAACTGTCTTACAAGCTCCTTATCTCATAACTTACATTCCAATGGCACTTGACAGTTTTATAGAATACTTTCCTTGGAGAGACCTTGAGAGGTAAGTGGTGCAAGTATAATATACCCTTCATCTCTGGAGAAGTAAAGTGAAGTTTAGAAATGTTAATTAACTTATTCCATGTCTCCCAGTATGTATCACAACTGACACTTCCTTCCAGATCTGCCTCTAGATGTAAGAAGTATTGTAAAGATTAACGGTGGGCCTGGAGTCAGGAAGATCTGGATTCAATTATGGCCTCAGACACTTACTAGCTTTGTGACCCTAGGCAAGTCATTTTTTTAAAAAATCTCTGTTTGCTTCAGTTTTTTCTACTGTAAAGTGAAGATAAATAATAGCACCTACCTCCCAAGGTCATTGTGAAGATCAAATAAGATAAATTTGTAAAGGTAAATTAACACAGTGCCTGCACATAGTAGGTACTATATAAATGTGTGTGCCCTTCCTTTCCCCTTCCTTATGTGTTTCCTACAGAAGACAAGTGAAAGGACTGATAGTATGTCAAACCACAATTTTTTGAAGATGTTAATACATCTTAGTCTACCATCAGAGAAAAGACTTTCTACTACACATATCAATTCAGCAGGTGTGTTTTCCTTCAGAGTCTGCCCCTCTGATGTCAAAAGAGAAACTTTTAAACTATATGTCATTCATTTATTTTAATATTCTTTTAAAAAATTTATGTTCCATATTCTTTCCTTTCTTACTGCTCCTCTTCTACCTTATTGTTGTTTGTCCTTCAATCTCAAAGAGGACTATGACATCGGAAATGATGTCACAATTTGCGCTAAATTGGATTTAAGTGAGGGAGGGCTGTGCAAGGTCAGGACTACTGGAAATGGCCCTGAATGTTTAAGGCAATTGGGGTTAAGTGACTTGGCCAGGGTCACACCACTAGTAAGTGTCTGAGGTGAGATTTGAACTCATTTCCTTCTAACTCCAGGGCCACTGCTCTATCCACTGTACCACCCAGCTGCCCCAATAACCATCCTAAGGTCACAAAGATGTTAAATGCCAAGATTTGAAACTTGTCTTCTGACTATAAATACAACTCTCTTTCCATGGCACCTACTGAGAAATCAAGCAAATATGATATCAATTACACATGTGAAATCATGCAAAACATATTTCTGTATTAGTCATATTCTGTGGGGGAAAGCAAGAAAAATGAAGAAAGTAAGAAAACTTCAATTTGCATTGAGAGTTTATCAGTTCTTTCTCTGGAGGTAGTTAGCATCTTTCAAAATTAGTCCTTTGGAATAGTCTTGGATCATTGTATCGTTCAGAGTAGCTAAGTCTTTTACAGTTGTTCATCATTACAATATTGCTGTTACTGTTGTACAATGACCTCTTGATTCTGCTCACTTTACTTTGTATCAGTTCATATAAATCTTCCCATTTTTCTTTTTTTTTTCTGAAACCATCCCCCTTTCCATTTCTTATAGCATAATAGTATTTCCTAACAATTCTGTGCCATAAATTGTCCAGTCATTCCTTAACTGATGGGCATCCCCTCAATTTCCAATTTTACCACCACAAAAAGTTGCTATAAATATTCTTGTATTGTATGTTCTTTTCCTTTTTCTTTGATCTTTTTGAGGTACAGATCTAGTAGTGGTATTGCTGGGTAAAAGGGTATGCACAGTTTTATAGTCTTTTGAGTCATAGTTCCAAATTGTTCTTCAAAATGATTGGGTCAATTCACAACTCCACCAACAGGCCATTAATGCATCTATTTTCTGGCATCCCTCCCTGCATTTGTTATTTCTGATAGATGTGAAGTGGGTACCTCAGAGTTCTTTTCATTTTTCTTTCTCCAATCAATAGTGATTTAGAACATTTTTTCATGACTATAGATAACCATTTTTTCTTCTTCTAAAAACTACCTGTTCATATCCCTTGATAATTTATCAATTGCAAAATGGCTTTCACTGTTATTAATTTGACTCAGTTCCCCATATATTTGGAAAAAGAAGCCTTTGTCAGAGAAACTTGCTGTAAAATGTTATATTACTTTATTTTCTGTTACCTTTTATCAAAACGTTGTTTCCCTGATTATCTCTTCAAATATGGTCTATTTTTGTGTTGGCTTTGTCTGAGATCATGCTACCCCTCTCTTTTTTTTACTTCAGCTGAAGTATAATAGATTCTACTCTGGCCCCTTATTTTAACTCTTTGTGTGTCTTTCTGTTTCAAGTGTGTCTCTTATAAAGAACATATTGTTGAATTCTGGTTTATAATCCACTCTGCTATCCATTTAAATTTTATGGGTGAACTTTTCCCATTCACATTCATGGTTATTATTACTATGTATTCCCCTTAATCCTATTTTCTTCTGTTTATCCTCTCTCTTTAAAAGTGAAACTTTATGAGGACATAGGAAAAAGGATAGTATTCTAGGTTACAGTTTTCCCACCTTTGTTCATCCTCCATCCTTTTAATAATCTATTACCTAAGATACAACCAAGTATCCAAAAACCAGAATGACAGGATTCTTGAACAAGTTTTCTTCTTGACAGCAGTGTAGGAACCAACTCTGGTAGGAATTTTTTTTATTTCCATTAGGAACAATCTTCCAGTGTTAGAAAATTTGGGACAGCCCCAAAGAGGAAAAAGAAAGAAAGAAAGAAACCCACAAGAATCTTTGCAGTTAAAGAAAAGTGAGAAGCAGAAAGAGGAGAAGCAAACAATGTCATGAGTCATTTGTAAAAAATAATAATCATGGCCAAATCATTCAAGACATTCATTCTGCAAGGTTATACTTTTTTCAAACATTTTAGCAAACCACCTGGTCAAGTCTGGGTGACTGTACATTCTGTTCCCATTTCTTCTAAGTGAAATATCTGTACCCAGTTTTAGCAAAATAAGTTCTAAGAATTTCTCACCAAATTCTCATATACATATATGTATGTATGTATACACACATTTTTATGTAATGGTGTATATGTATGTATGTATTTTTCCCTGTTGCTGGACCTGGGATCAAAGCAGGGTAGGATAGATAACCACAATTTTCCTTAATCCCATTTCAAAACAAGAATCATTTTTGTTCATTTTGGCTTGATTTTATATATCCTTAATGATATAAATAAGTTTTCTTAAATTAATTTTATCTTTCATAACAGTAACATCTAAAAATTCTTAATACTCAGGCATTAGACATCTAAATGGTAATTTTGACTAGATATCTGAATTATGTTAAGATTAGTTTACTTCTCAAAAATCTTAGTAGTCACTAAGATTTCAAGTAAGCACTAGGTATTTTGGTCTTGGTTTTATAAAATATCATAACTTCCCATGGATTGTGTTCTCTAATTTTTTTCTAATGTTTAAACTAAATGTTCCCCACCCACCCCCAACTCATCCAGATTTCTTTTACCTTCATGAATCACCATCCCAGCTGTTCGGTATTCCTTAATCAAACATACTTCATCTTGACAACAATAATGCTGATTTTTTTTTTGCTTAATTCATTATAAACTTTGGCATTAAGAAGATACAGATTTGAATCCTCCTTCAGATCCTTACTAGGTATGTGACCCTGAACAACTCACTTAACCTGTCAGGTTGTTTCCTTATCTAGATAGAGTCATTTTTTTCAGTCATGTCTGACTCTTTATAACCCCATTTGGGGTTTTCATGGCAAAGATACTGGAAGGGTTTGCCACTTCCTTCTCCAGCTAATATTACAGATGAGGAAACTGAGGAAAAGAGGGTTAAGGTATTTGGCTGGATTTTAATTCATAAGAATGAGTCTTCCTGACTCCAGACTTGGCACTCTATCCATTGTGCTTAAAGGAGGTAATAATAGTACCTCCCTCACAAGGTTATTATGAGGACCAAATGAGAGCATTTAAGTAGCATTCTGCAAACATTTAAACACTATATAAATGTCAGCTATTGTTAGTAGTAGTAGCAGCAGCAGCAGTATATTAGTATATGGATCACCCTCACTGAGAGAGGTCATGTTGTTTTACTTTCAAATCTCTTTTCTATTCTATGAGAGATAGTGTGCCAGGAGTAACAGTGTGTGGATAGATAGAATATCTGGCCACTGCTCCCTACTACTATTTGTAAAAATGTCCTCATGTTCAGAGTGCTACAATTGACATTATCTGTCATCTCTTGGATCAATCAAAAATGTCTAATAAGTAGTTAATATATGTCAAGCACTAGGCTAAGCTCTGAGCATATGAAGGAAGGCAAAAATAGTCTTTGCCCTGAAGGAGCCCTTGAATAAAGTAATTTATTCATTCCAAACTAGTCTTTTCCTTAGCAAAATAAGACTTGTATGCAGTACCATCTAGTTGTTCTTATTGTTTAGTCAGTTTTCAGTCCTGTCCAACTCTTCATGACTCCTTTTGAGATTCTCTTGGCAAAGATAATGGAATGTTTTACCATTTCCTTTTCCAGTTCATTTTACAAATAATGAAACTGAGGCAAATAGGATGAAATTATTTTGTCCAGGGTCACACAGCTAGTAAGTGGCTGAGGCCATTTAAATGGATTTGAACTCAGGCCTTCCTGATTCCAGACCTGGTGCTCTATTCTCTGTGCCACCCAGATGCCCATTAGCAGCTAGTAATATTAAGCAATTGAAGGTTTACAGAGATCTTTCTTCAAAACAACCTGTGAGGGGCAGCTAGATGGCCCAGTGGATAGAGCACTGGCCCTGGAGTCAGGAGTATGAGTTCAAGTCCAGCCTCAGACACTTAACACTTACTAGCTGTGTGCCCCTGGGCAAGTCACTTAACCCCAATTAACCGTCACTAAAAAAAAAAAAAAGAAAGAAAAAAAAAGAAAAAGAAGAAAACAAACTGTGAAGTAGGCACATGACCCTTTGAGATAATTTTTAAATAACACATATTTAGACAGTGTTTTAGAAGGCTGACAGAATGCTCCCCATCCTGTGAGTTAGGGAATTCAGCTATTAGCATACTTATTTTTTTCAAATGAGGATACTGAGTTTTAAGGAAGTAAAATGACATACCCAAGGGCATGTTGCCAGATAGTATCAGAGCCAGAATGTGCATTTAAACCTCCTAATTCAAGTTCAGCAACTCTTTCAACTATGCCCCAATGCCTATAGATGGCACACTTTGGGAGTACTACTTATAGGGTAGTCACTAGCCTATGGTACTCATCTTTTTTTTTTTTTGTATATGTAAAAAGCAGGCATATGTCTTATCATTTTGTAGTCCAACTGAGAATTCTCGGTAAGAATAAACTGAGTGAATTTAATAAAGATGCATTGGCTGCAAACAACTGTTTGATCATAGACTTTAAAAAAAAATCTATCAACAAGCATTTATTATTATTATTATTATTGTTATTATTATTATTATTATTATTATTATTATTATTTTGGTGGGGCAATTGGGGTTAAGTGACTTGCCCAGGGTCACACAGCTAATAAGTATTAAGTGTCTGAGGTCAGATTTGAACTCAGGTCCTCCTGAATCCAGGGCCGGCGCCACCTAGCTGCCCCTGATCATAGACTTTTATGACAAACTACCTGTGTGACAAACTTCCCAACCCCAACCTCCCACCAACACACGTGCTCATATGTATATTCTAGGCTTCTTGTATTCTAGGGGCTCAGAATTGTGCCAATCAGAATTCCACATCCGCCAAAGCTCTGTTTTCTCTGCTTCCTAAATTCTGAGACCACTGCATGAGAGGACCCTAGACCTCAAAATCCAAGTCTTGAAAAACCAGCTAAGCATAAACAGCTAGGCCAAGCAGTGGGCAAAAGAAGATCTGAGTTCATAAAAGATACTCACTAGACTATATGAACATGAATCACATCATTAAATCTTTCTCAGTATTCATTTTATCTGTAAAATTAGGAAGGGGATATACCTCTATGGTCACTTCTAGGTATAAATTCCGATCCTATGATTCTACAATAGCCTATGACAGACCCATACCCACTCATTCTAAGCTCCCAAGTTTCTCCAGATCTAGATCTCTCTCTCTCTCTCTCTCTCTCTCTCTCTCTCTCTCTCTCTCTCTCTCTCTCTCTCTCTCTCTCCCTCCCTCCCTCCCTCCCTCCCTCCCCCCTCACACACACTCACTCACTCTCACTAATTTACTAACAAATAAAGTAAAGTTAAATTATATAACACATATGGTAACATTTGGGAAGGGACTCTGAAAACTTGTGTGGAAAGATTCAGACATACTTAAAGAGACAGAGACACAGAAATAAAGAGATACAAATACAGAGAGATAAAGGCAAAACTCCCCAATGAATCCACCTCCTCTTTAATTCTATTTTATTAACTCAATAACTGTTGTGCAAACTTGTCACAAGCACAACCAGGGATCTAATAAAATGAGATGATGTTTGTAAAGAACTTTGTAAACCCTAAAAAGGAATGAACTGATGCATTGATGCTTGTCAAATAGCAATGGGAGGATAACTAACAGTTGCAAATATCTGCAGAAATGGAATCTTTTCTCTGCACAGCTGTTGACCTTTCTACATTAGGCTCAACTTTAACACTATACTATTACCATAATTCTACAAATATGGGTGAAAATTCCAATTATGTGGGTATTCAGTCACCTCTTTGCATCGCTATCTTTTTGCTAAAGACATTTTGATTCCATTAGGAATAAAAAGGAAAGAAAGCTTCAATTCAAGAAACCTTTATTGAACAATCATTACACTCAAAGCTCTGCTGAGACTGTGAAGGCAGACCACTGGAAATGGCTTCACAAGACCTGGCTTTGAATCTTGGCTCCACCACTGTGTGACTTTGGGTATGTCATGTGGCTTCTCCTTCTGGTTCTCAGTTTCCAGCTCTGTTAAATGAGGGGGTTAGACTAAACAATGTGTATAATAGTGGAAAGACAATTAGTCCTTGAGTTAGAAAACCTAGGTTCAAATCCCAGCTCTAGTACCTTATGGGTCAGCTTTATGTAACTTTCAGTAAGTTCTCTCCTCTATCTAAACAACCTAAGATTCCTTCCAACTATAAAATCCTATCCTAAGATGAATTATATCCAGTCCAGGACCTCCAGCATTTGAAAATCCAGTAGCTCTTTCAGACTTCTTATGTATTATAAGGCGTTTGGTGCATTATTTCACCACCCAGTTCCAATGCTCTTTTTGTTTTCAGTTTGATGAAACCAATCATTTTACCAGGTGTCACTGTGAGAGAACAAAAAGTTTTCAGTTGGCCAGCTTTGAATGTTCTTTGGCTCATCATTCCCTGGAAACAAACTGTATAGCTCTGCTAACTACCAGATGTGCCATCTCTACCCATGTGCTGGTTTTCTTTTTGAAATATTGCTTATTTTTAGACACTACACAATTTTTCAAAAAAAAAATATATGCTTATTGCTCAAATGAAAATAGAAGACTCTGAAAAACACATACATTTTAGATGTTGCAATCTATTAGATATGGGGATGCTTTTGTATTTCAAAGTCTAGGAACCAGCAATTTGACCTAACAAATTTAGTATTCTTTATCAGCGTTTTATATTTGAGTCATGGGATTGTAAGATTTAAGATAGTAAGATACTTTAAAATCATCCCCAATTTCCTTCATTTTATAGAGATAGAAACTGACACCCAAGAAATGAGTTACCCAGGATGGATCACAGAGTGACTAAATGTTAG
Source organism: Dromiciops gliroides (assembly GCF_019393635.1). Classification (NCBI taxonomy): domain Eukaryota; kingdom Metazoa; phylum Chordata; class Mammalia; order Microbiotheria; family Microbiotheriidae; genus Dromiciops; species Dromiciops gliroides. Next base: position 639,730,923 of record NC_057861.1, read on the forward strand.
AATTAGACTATAACCTGAATCTTATAAATCTAAATACAATAAAGTCTTCACTTGATACCAAGTAGGGCATGATTTAGCAATTTTCACACAATTTGTTTTTCATAATGAGCCTACAAGGGGCAGCTAGGTGGCACAGTGGATAAAGCACCAGCCTTGGATTCAGGAATACCTGAGTTCAAATCAAGCCTCAGACACTTGACACTTACTAGCTTTGTGACCCCGGGTAAGTCACTTAACCCCCATTGCCCCGCCAACAAAACAAAACAAAACAAACCAACAAATAAAACATAATGAGTCTACAAAAAGTGATTAGGAAACATTCAAATCATCTTCAGTGTATGAAATATATTTCATCCTCATTTCTGCATATAAAAATCCTTCGTTTCAAGACTTAGATGATCATACTACCTCAACCATTAAGCCTTCCCTAGCTGAAAGTACATCACCTGCCTCTTCAAATTTTCTGATAACCAAAGAATTTAAGAGATGGAACAATACCTGACCAAATTTCCCTTCAACAACTTTCCCCTAAAATGCTCATCTACTATCTCCTAAAGAAGACAATTTTACTTTGCCATAACTCTTAAATGTTTTGAAAGGATTTTTTCCCCTTATAGCAAGCCTAAATCTTTCCCTGTGCAAATTCTATCCATTGTTTTTAATTCTGCCCACCAGAGCAAATCAGAACAAAGCTAATTTCCCTTCTGACAGCTCCAAAATCATTTAAACAAATTATCATGCCCTACCCCCGCCCCCTAAGTCCACTCTCGTGGGCAAAAAAAAAAAAAAACCCACCTCCAGTTTTTTAAACCAATTCTTACATGGCACTATTTCCACTCCTCCCATCATCCTGATCACCCACAGCTGCATACATTCAAGATTTCTCCTATCTTTCCTAAAATTTTAAAAATAAAAAATACAATGTTCTGAAAAATCTGGGCTACCTGGGGTAGAGTAAAACAGAACTATTAGCTCTCTTTTTAAGGATATAAAACCTCTCTAAATACAGAGCAGGATAGCTAGCTTTCACTTTTTCATCACCATATCATTTATCTTGTGATGATTTCCACTCCCAATCAATCTTTTATGGTCTGTCCTTCCCAAATCAAAGATAACTTTCTCGGTTAGGAAAAAAATAACTAACTCTTGGACAGATTCATATTCTTTTTAAACATTTTTTTTAGGTCAGGCAATTGGGGTTAAGTGACTTGCCCAGGGTCACACAGCTAATAAGTGTTAAGTGTCTGAGGATGGATTTGAATTCAGGTACTCCTGACTCCAGGGCCAGTGCTTATCCACTGCACCACCTAGCTGCCCCCAGATTCATATTTTTAAAAGGCTTTATAAAAGATATAAATAAATACAAATAATTGAGAAGGTTTACAGAAGTAAAGTATGAGTTGAAAAGTTCAATATTCTCTCCAGTGTTCTTTTAAACCATCTCTTCCACCCTGAACACTAATCCTGGTCCTCCTTTGAGTCTTTTCTTAACTTCAACATAGCCTTAAATAAAAATTATATATATATATTTATATATATATAATTAATATATACACATATATGTATATAGGTATACATATATAATTTATATACACATATATGTATATAGGTACAAATATGCATGTGTGAACATATACGTGCATGTACATACATAGAGGGGAAAACAACTCATTTTATGCCCTTAGTATTTAGCAGCAACCTCAGCTCATTCAGGTATTTGCCATTCCTAAAACACTCGTGGAAGACAATCCCATTCTTTTGTATACCTTTCAGTTATTTACATTTGTCTCAAACTTCTGTCATGTCTTAAAAATCTGAATCTGTCTACAATTTAGTTCGCTGTGCATTCACATAAGTCTTGTTTGAAAGCTCTCCTTCATACTACCCCACAGAACAATTTCTGTTCATGTCTTTAGAATTTCATCCTCGGGTGCATCTCATCCCTCTTGAGTCAACTTCTCATGCAACATATGAAGCCACTGGATACTACCTATCCTTTCTCTGAACTCCTTGAAATTTACTTCCCAAATCTATTCTGTATGCTCTTTTAGGTCCAATTTTCTTTTCTTCCCTATCATGGACTTGAAGACTTGGCTTTCCTAAGGTCCCTATAATTATTGTTTTAGCAACCAGATCCTTCTTGTTGGCCAGAATAGGGATAAGAATAATTCTTCTTGTCATTTCCTCCACATTTTGATGGATGAAATCATCAATAAGGCAGGTTGCAAATTTATCATCTTCTCTAAATATAGGCAAATGAAAGAGGGAGTACCAGAATCAACTTGGAACACCTTGTTAAAATAATTAGCTTTTTAAGTATAAGAAAAATATAATGGTCCCTAATGTAATTCAATTCTCTCCTCTGAATTCTCTTTAAATCAAAAGTCATGAGTGCAATCACAGTTGCTCTGAGCTCCAAGTTAGGAAAATTTCTAGCATTTAGGTACAGGTTGGGCTTGTTGCCTAAATTTGCATTTATATTTATTTCTGACTAATCCCTAGTTTCTCTGTGATTGAAACAAAAATTCAGGTTACCAGAAATGTTTGAGTAAAGAAACAGCAGATTACATTACAGTTCCTATGGATAGATAGGAACCAGGAAGGGAAATTGTAGGGAGAAAGCAGACCTTTTCTCAGGATTTCTGTCAGTCTTGGAGTAAATGGGTATGTGGTATCAAGGGCTCAGATCACGTGCTCTTGAAACACTTATAGAGCAAGTAACTCATCTCCATCCACCTCCTCTGACATAGCTTAGTCCTACCTTCTCTTTCTCCTCTCCCTAGTTGCCTTGGGGCAGATGGTTCTTTGCCCAGTTCATTAAGTGCATCTTCTTACACTGTTTATCACACTCTTTCCCAGGATACTCTCCCTTTGTAGGTTTATATGACACTGCTATCTCCTGGCTCTTATCCTACCTGTTTTAATGTACCTTCTCAGCCTACTTTGCTGGATCTTTATCCAGGTGACCTCCACCAACATTTGCTGTTCATCACAAGGATCTGTCCTGAGCTTTCCTCTCTTCTCCCTCAATGCTATCTCACATAGTGATAATCTTAACAGCTCTTGTGGATTCAATGATCATCTCTATGCAGATGATTCTTAGATCTGTATATCCAGCCCTAAACTCCAGTCTCAGATCATTAGTACAATGCCTGGCACATGGTAAGTGCTTAATAAATGCATGTTAACTATTGCTGACTAACTGGCTAGTTGAAGTCCCCTGTGACCATAACGTCATGTTTCAGTGTTGGATTTTTAATCCATTAATTGAACTCCCCATTTAAGTCCTCCTTCTGTCTCAGTGGTCTGTAGTACAACCATCAGTTCTTTCTCTTCTGTCTGCTCCTTGATATCACAGAAGAAAAACTATTCAGATATGGACCATCACTGATGTGCAATTGTCAAAGCTCATCCATTCTTTGTGAGTCTCATAGCATAGTGTATGGGAAAGTGTGGGAACAAAATGCCAGAAAAACCTCAGGGGACCTCACAGTGGTTACACTGACTTGGTCAGATGATCTCTAGATTCCTTTCTGCACTCTGTGCTTGTTTTGTGTGTCTCTGGACACTAGCCCTCAGAGAAAAGCAGGTAGGAGTGCAGGTGGTGTGCCTGAGTTTCTCTTGTGTAGCTTTAGGGCCAGAACACAGAGTACATCAAAGGCATGATCTGAATTCTATGTCTTCCAGATTTAGCCTTAAGCTATGTATCCAACCCTCCATGACTAAACTTAATTCTTTTGTCCTTAGAAAGAATGCACAGAAAAACACATCAACATGTGATGCCGATGGTGGACTAGTGAGTGACATAAAAATCCATAAGACTCAATTTGGATCTACCAATCCAAAGAGTCTCCCATCACCCCAAAAGTATGTCATCATTTAATGAACATTTGTAGCCTGGTAATTCACAAAGACCATCTACTAAGGTCTATGAGATTTCTGATCAACAATGGAGACAGTATTACCCATAAAAGCAAAACAAAAACCTTTTAAAGTATAAAAAATATAATTCTTATATTGGTATAAAAAGGGATAGGGCAGCTAGGTGGCACAGTGGCTAGGAACTGAGTTCAAATATGGCCTCAGAAACAAGTCACTTAACCCTGTTTGCCTCAGTTTCTTCATCTGTAAAATTATGTAGAGAAGGAAATGGAAAACCACTCAAGTATCTTTGCCAAAAAATGCCTGGGGGGTCACAGAGTCAAACATCACTAAAATAACTGTATACATAATATGTGATGAAATGGAATCATCTCTCTCCCCAATCATAATCCTCTTTTACCTAAAGACTAAGAAATCTCTGAAGGCAAAACATCCTGCATTTGACATCCACACTACTATTTACAAGTCCAAATGGTTCACAGAGGCACAGAAATGAGGACAGAATGAAAGCACACAATCTACCATGCTGAAATTATAAGAAAGCCAACATTGATTAATGAACCATAAAGTGATACATAACAAATGGCTCTTCCACCATTGCTATATTGCTTCAATCCTTCAAAGCAACCAAGGTCTCCCTGAACTCCTCCTATCATTCAAGGTGACCATGTAAGACTCCAAATTGAGTTGCTTTTACCTAGTCAATGCTTTGGAAAAATCCAAACGCAAGTGTTCAAGAGATGAATTGTGATGGCCTACCTCTTTCGCCCTCAGGAGTTCTGATGGCTTTCCTTACTCTGTTTATCCCACAGAGAAGGGTATAACTTTCACATTAATACTCTTAGTTTCAGTCACTGTTCAGGAATGTTGGCCACATAGCACAGAATATCATGCATTACTCACTTTATTTTCTCCTCAAATAAAGAGAGTCATATTTTTTCTTAGAGTGATTGGAGAATATCGTTTTCCTTCCTGCTCCTATTAGTACCCCGGATATGCTTTCATAGATCCTTTATTTTGTTTCCCCACCATCTGATAAGATGTTATTAAGAAGACCTAACTCCTCCCTGCCTTATAAGGAAATAATGATGAATAAAATAACCACACATTAAGAATATGTTACTTCTTCAGGAAGCTAACAAATATCTATGATCATTAGGGCAGAAGAGATTGTTTATTCTGACACTTCTTTCTCCATATCAAAATTTGCTTGTTTACCTGAAGGTTGCCAGCTTCCATCATAGTACTTAACATATGATAAGAGTGTCAAAGTGCCCATCCTCCCCACATCTAGCATTGGAATCCAATGAGGAAATGCAAGCGTCCTCAATCATTCTGCCACTGTCAGCTTATGCTGTCTTGATCTACAATAACCCCTAATAATGGCAACAAACATATTTGTCGAGTCAGCATACTACCATGTAAAGAACTAAAGAACTAAAAGTATTCACACGGGTAAAATTGTTGAATTTATGGATTTATGAGATTGGCTGAAGTCATTGTAGGGGAAGCTTGATTCCAATGATGTAATTTCATCTTCACCTGCAGAATTCCTACCTGTCCTCTACAACATAATTCAAGTTCCTATTGTTGTTGTTTGTCTTTTATTATCAAAGAGGATCATGACAGATGTCATGACTTTCAATGAATTGGATTTAAGTGAGGGAGGGTTGTGCAAGGTCACCAACCTCACGCTCTCCTCCAGAACCATCTGGGTCCAGTGGCAAGATATACATCAGGGTGACTGGAGATGGCCCTGGATATTTAAGACAATTGGTAAGTGACTTGCCGAGGGTCTATAACGATTGGAATGATGCCACCTTCTGGAGACTTACTGTAGCAAAGCTCCGCCATGAGGAGAAGTCCTCTGAGGGCAAGCCATGTGGTCAAGGTCCTTAGGGTTAGGAAGTATCATTTGCTCGTGGGTACTGTCTATCAAGGCTACCAGCCAATCAACTTGAAGAGCCTCCCATTTCTGGGAGGAGGACATGAAGTAGGAAGTGGACACGGGTGAAAGGGTTCTGTCTCTTTTTTTTCCTAACCTCGCCATGGTGGGTCAGATGATAGGTTCTCTTAGAAATAGTTACATTTTTACCTTTCTCTCTGATCCTAATGCTCTATAATAAATACTTAGACACTTAAATACTCTTGCTAAAGCTTATAATTTATTGGTGACCACTCATTAGATTTTAGATGGTATAGCTAGAATTTTAGCCCGTTACAGGTCACAAAGCTACTAAGTGTCTGAAGTAAGATTTGAACTCAGGTCCTCATGATTCCAGGGCTAATGCTTTATCCACTGTGCCACTTAGCTGCTGAATTCAAATTAGATCTCCTCTTTGCATCCTTTTCTGATCCCTTCTATTGGCAACAATCTTTCCTCTTAGATCCTGCTTATAATTTAAAATATGTGTGACCAGAGACAAATCACTTTCACTTAAGTGGGCCTCAGTTTCCTTACTTGTACAAGGAAGTAATTGGACTAAATGACATCTGAGGTCTCGTCCAGCTCTAGATCTATTGTATGACTACCCCCCCCATAATTCTTTCTTTTGTACTTTGTTTTTTTTTAGCAATGCTTACCCTTTTTAATGTGCATTATAATGCATCTGGGTTTCCCTTAACAACCCTCTATGAGAAGAGACTGTGCTTGATCTCACTTTTGTATCTTCCCCTGAAACATAGGACATCATTCTGAATACAATAGGAACTTGATCCAGGTTTGTTAAATATGAATATATGTGAGAGGAAAGACTTTTTGCTTTGGTTTTTAGTTTAATTGGGTTTTGGGGTGGGGGGGTTGTTGTCTTCTTTTGTGTCTTAAGTGGTTTTTTTAAAACCTTAGGTGCTTAATAAATGGTCACTGAATGACTAATCTTGCAAGCTCAGAAAATGAAAAGCATTAGTAAGCAAGGGAATGATTTGATGAAAATGGGATTTTATTAAGATTAAGCTGGTACTGGTTTACAGCATGAATTAAAGGGGAGAAAAATAGAGACAGAGATACCAACTAAAAGGCTATGTCATAATTCATTTGAAAAGTGAAAAGGGCCTGCATTAGAAGGATAACAATGGCATCAGAGAAGAAAAGGTCAATCTCCAAGGCATTCATTAGAGGGAGAAAAGTTATCATGTTGTGAAGGATATGATTTTTATGTCATTCCAGATCCCTATCTCTTTCCCAAAAGTCAAGTATGTTTTTCAATTCAACAAACATTTCTTCCAAACATCTTTCCCATGCCAACCAAAAAGAAGTTCCCAATCCATGATACCAATGCCAGCTACTTAACTTGAACCCTGATGATATGAAACAAAGACCATGACTAATGCTCTTTGTAGAAGACAAGTTAGAAGTTTTATGTAGTACAAGGGCATTCTGCCCACAGAACATACCACACCCTGCATTCATCCAGCTCTTTGCCTTCCTTATGTTTAAAAAGTTCTTCCCTCTCCCTCTTCACCTGAAAAATCTTGCTTGTCATTGAGGATCCAGTTCAAAGTCAGGTTCTTGACCCCCTTGGTCAATAACAACCAGCTCATTCAGCTCTCACGTAATCAACCATTTTTTCCCTCTCTCTAGCAGTGATTCAATTCAGTCTAACAAGTACCTACAATGTGCTAGGCTCTGGAGATAAACAGACAATGAAAAACAGCCTCCCTCAAGTGGAATTCCCTCAATGAAGGGGGCTGCAGCAAGGCAGAGCTCTAGTATTATCAAAACTTTTCAGTTTCCCACAGTGACTTTCACAGAAGTAGGTTCTTAATAAAAGTTTGATGAACAAATAAACTAATGAATAAACTCATAAATGGTGAATCTAAGGGTCTTCACAATAAGAGCAAGTGTGTGGTTATAGGATACACATAATTAGAACTAGGAATCTACTTCAGTGGCTTCAAAGACAATTTTTGTTATGAATTTATCTCCAAGTTGCTATAAAATTATAAAATGGTTCAAGTTTGTAAAACCTAAGACTGCAGCTTCTCCCACAGGTAATGATATATCACTACAAGAACTACATTTCTTTAGAAAATTAAAATTATGTGCTTGAAACCACATAATTAATGATCATAATAGATTGAAGGTTTACAAAGAGTTATACAAACTGTATTTCACAAAAGCCTCAAAATAGTCTCCCAAGGAAGGTACTATAGGTGTTGTGAATCCCATTTTACAGGGGAAAAACCAAGGCTCAGGAAGATCAGGTGACTTGTTTAGAGTTATGTTGCTAGTAATTATTGAAGATGCCATTCAAACTTGGGTCTTTCAATTATACTATGGTGGGTAAGAGGACCCCAAAGGGCATCCAAGTGAATATGTAAATGCTAGAATGATCTCTAAGAAATACGCAGAGCATAAACTGTTCCTGAGAGTTTATTCCAGGGTAAAAATTCCAACTAACTCTTTAAAACTGAGTCCAACTCTTCATGACTCCACTTGAGGTTTCCTTGGAAAAGATACTGGAGTGGTTTGCCATTTTTCTCCAGCTCATTTTACATATGAGCAAACTGAGGCAAAGAAGGTTAAGTGACTTGCCCAGGGTCACACAACTAGTAGGTCCCTGAGGCTGGATTTGAACTTAAGTTTTACTGATTTCAGGCCTGGCAATCTTTCCAACTGTGCCATTTAGCTTCCCTGAAGAATTAATTAGACATCACAGTTTTATGGGGCAAACTAGATAGAATGGTCGATAGAGGGTATGACTCAGAATCTGGAAGTTCTGAGTTCTGCACTTACTAGCTGTGTGGCCCAAGGCAGGTCACAACCTTTAATCAGCCCCATTTTCATCTGTAACATGAGGTTTAATAATATAAAATCTACCTCTCAGGGTTGTTGTCAAGTTGAAATGAGATAATATCCATAAGGCACTTTGAAAACTTTTAGATTATACACAAATGTACACACACACACACACACACACACACACATATATATGATGGTGGGGACATGGAAGGATGAGGAAGATAGATATGTTAAAAGTGTTATCATACAAGAGAATAGAGTAAGCTAAAAATCTTTAAGAACATAAGTAGGACCTAAGATGAGACCCAATATGACCCCAATTTTATCCAAACACCTATGGACTTGGATTTAAAGCATCAATTATTATTATTTTTTTTAGTGAGGCAGTTGGGGTTAAGTGACTTGCTCAGGGTCACACAGCTAGTAAGTGTTAAGTGTCTGAGGCTAGATTTGAACTCAGGTCCTCCTGAATCCAGGCCAGTGCTCTATCCACTGCGCCACCTAGCTGCCCCACTAAAGCATCAATTATTAATGAATGTTTGGCAATATCGGTGAAGACAAAAACTAGATATTTCCTACTGTAATCAATAAAAGTCAGATCCCTTCCCATTATGCTACAAGCATAAGGGGGGAAAAAGTTTGATACTGTTGCCACTAAATAAAGCCTAAATTGTTACCAAGTTGATAATTTCCCCAAATGGCTATTTCTGTGTACCATATTACAATAAAAAGGTTTTTAATTTAACACCATAACTGACATTTAGATAGCATAAAAAGGTTTTCAAAGAGCTTTTCTCACAACAGTCCTGTGGAGTAGGTCATGATGGTGACTCCCATTCCATTTTATAAATAAGGGAACTGAGGCTCTGAAAAGTATATGGTTTACCAAGGTTCACAGAGCCAGTAAGCCTCAAAATAAGAACTAGAACTCAGGTCTTCTTACTCCAGAACTAAAAATCTTTCTACTACACTATCATCCATCTCTTTAACAAATGTTAAAATAGAGAAAACTGGCATGAACATACAAAATATCTAGAAAGTTGTTTGGGGCAACATTCTTATTTGTGGAGCAGGGAGAGAAGATGTATCTGTGATTTCATTGATCTAGGGAATAAACTCTCAGTGTGGAATTTCTTTCCACTTACAAAGATTCATCTATATTCTTTATTATATTTATATTCATCTATAACTTATAGTGGTAGTTTCCTGGGGGCATAGTGACTTGCCTATGGTCACACAGTTAGTGTGTGTCACAGTCAGGACTTGGACCTAACCTGTCCCAACCCTAAGACCAGTCCTTTATCTACTGTGCCAGGCCATCTCTCTTTCAGGAACACAGAAGAGTGCAGATAATACATAAAGATGAGTACAAGATATCATCACCTTTGAATCAAAACTGGAGGATGATGTTAAAATCTATGGTGATCCATCAAAGGCTCATTTAAATATATTATTTGACAAAGTTCTAACAATGCCTCTCATTCTGGCTGGTTCCAGTAAATGAAATGATAAATCCTGAAAGCACTCCTACTTCTTCTTAACATTTCCTAACAAGACAGACAATAACTTCTGGAGGTAGATGCTTTATTTAGTGCCCTTCTTGCATGGCGAGTAAAGTTCTCTAAGCCCCATTTAAACAATGAAACATGAACCATGAAACAAGTGTTTAATGGTTTGGAATAGAAATGGTAAAATAATTCCCCATAAAGCACTGGGTCTTTTTAGCTTGCTGTGATGGATAAAAATATTTATCAATGTACCTCTATAAAGATTTTCAACAAGCAGGATTCCTTTGAGATTCAACCTAGCAAGAAGATCCTAGTAATCCTAAATTCCCCAAATGGAGCCAAACATAACTTCTAGAGCTAGAAGGAACCTTAGACATAGATCATTTAGTCCAACCTCCTTCATTATACAGATGAGGAAACTAAGACCTAGAAAAAAATAAAGAAATTTACCCCTGTGGTTCAATAGTAAGTGTCAAAGCCAGAACTAGAAATAAGGTCTCCTGACTCCCTGTCCAACACTCTTTCCATGACACCATGCTTCTTCTTAACCCTTTATTCTTCCAATGGATGCTATTGTGTTAATGAAATTTTATATTCAGTATGAGTTTGTATTTTTGAGTCAGGGCATCGTGAAATTATATATTTGAATTGTCTTAATGAAGTGTTAGTGAGCAAAGTAACAACTCATGTCAAATTTCACACATTTCCCATCATTCTACAGTTATTGAATGGTAATTCATGAATTTGGAGTTTGGTCCACATGTCTTTGAATTGCTTTTGTTTTTCCAAGTTTCTACCAGAAAATGTAGAGGTCTTTCTTTTTTTCTTCTTTCTCTTTTTCCATGTTGAATATATTTAAATAGGGCTGAGCTAACCATATTTATTTTTTAAGACATCTCAATGTTTAGTAGAGTCTCTGATAGGTCTTCTGAATAAGGACTAAGACAAGAAACAAGAGAAGGGAATGACCTGACCTCTTCCTTCCTATTTAAATACAGTGAATACTGTTGTTCAAAAAGATTTTCCCATCACCTTCTTTCAAAAATATGTCAATCAGGATGGTTTGGGGGTAGAGTGTGGAGGAACAGGAAGGAAAGGTAATTGGAATTGTGCTTATTGTAGCTTGAGGGAGAAAAATGGAGGGACAAAGATTGAGAAACTTCACCACAGAAATGTTCAGCTGCCACCTGACACCCAGCACTACTGAGAATGTGAGTACCACCTCAATATTAGAAGGAAGAATAGTTAAAAAGAGATTTGAATAGAAGACATATAATTCAGCTTGACCAACTTGTTTTTTGACATGTAGTCTTGAAAAGAACAATTTTGCCTCAGAAAAGTTGGCAAATGCAAACTGATTTTTTTGATAAGTTATAACTTGCATTGAGAGAGAGAGAGAGGAAGGAAGGGGGGGGGAAGAGAGGGAGGAGGGAGGAGAGGGAGAGAGAGAGAAGTAGGAGAAAGAAAGGAGAGGGGGTGGAGAGAGAAAATCCAGGTATCAGAAGACAGGAAGGTTGTCAGGTTCCTCTTTTCTATGTCATTTGTATTTAGTCGGTCAAATGAAAATTCAAAACCATATAATTAGATGGTTGTTTATACATGATTAAACATGAGCTCACTGGACTTTACATGCCAAAGAGTCAGAGATGAGGTTAAGTGCAAGAAGGAACTGTTAATAAAAAGATATAAAGCTGTGATACATTTTCACTTATGAATAAAAAACGCCTCAGAGGTCTCTAAATGTAAAAGGAGAGAAAAATCATCCATTAGTGGGAACTAGAAACCAGATGATTCTCTTAATAGTAAGCTGTCATGAGAAGTAAAAATGGAAGTCTGGTAAGAGGAAACTTTTGCTTTGCTATTTAAGTCAAGTTTTTTCCCCCTTAGTAAACTTAACTCCTAATAAGAATACAATAACTCACCTGTATTCTATTTCTTTAGTACTGTTCTGGAGAATTTTTAGAATGAACATGTTGTTCACTTGACATGGTCACTTGTATATCTCAGCCACTTCTGTGTGTAACAGAAGTCTTCTTTAATGGAGCTGGCAAATGTTTCTGTTTTCTCCACCAAGGCAAGTACTTTTCAATCTCCATAAATGTTGAGCTTCTCATTACACCAAGAAAAAAGTGCCCACTGGAAGCTTAGCTGAATTGTCCATAAACTTCATTAAAAAGGAAGGAAGAGCTCTAGCCTCAAGCATTTGGAAATCAGGTCAGGTCTCTGAGGAGTGGCAAGGCGACACACTCACAAGTCAAATGCAAAGCTCCAAGATGAGATCAGTGACCCAGTCATGAGGATGACAAAAATAATGGTCTGTTTTGGGGTCAGACCACAGCCCAAAAGGAGGACATTAGGTAGGGACAACAGACCACTGTTGTCCCCTTTCCCTGCTGGAAAAAATGTAGCAAGAACAAGTGCCAAGTTGCCCTCAGTTGTTCCAATTATTTTAACTATCTAAATAGTATGGTACAGTGAAAAGTGTTGTTTTCCAAGTCAAGTGGCCTAGATTTGAATCTTACCTCTAACATTTGTTCATTGCGTGGGTTTAGGTCATCTCTACAATATTAGAGCCAGGGGAGATCTTAGAGATCATCAAATATCACACATTCATTTTATAGGTAAGGATACTGAAATCAAGATGGGGACAGTGATCTGTCCATGTTCATCAAGTTAGAATTTGAATCTAAGATATATGAGTACAAAGCCTGGGCTTTATCCATTCCACTATTGCTGTCTCTCCTCAGAGCTTTAGGGTCCTCACTTATAAATTGTTGAGAATTATTTATCTATATCTGCATATAGATACACATATATATTGGCTGTCTTTGCAAATCTTACAAATACTATAGACGTGCACATCACTGACCTAAACTGTATGTCATTCAACACTCAAATGAAAACATTTCATCTGGCTGACCAAAGAAAATAGTCTGAAACTGGAAAATAGAAACTAGAATATGGAAAACACTATAAAGGATATTTGTGAAGAAGGCCTAAAATAATTCAATGAATATTCTTAAGCTTGAAAATGCTAGATACAAACCAAGCAGCCGTGCAACCATGCCACATGGCATCCCAACTCTACTAATTAATATCTGTGTGATGATGGGCAAATAGTTTCCTCTTTCCAATATTCAATTTCTTCATCTGTAAAGTTAGGGGGTTTGGATAAAGTAATCTCTAAAGGTTTCTTCCAGCTCCAAACACCATACTCTTGGGACTAGGTAGATCAAGACCTAATTTCTCTGTGACAACTACTACTGGCCTTCTCTCAACATGTGGCCTATGAGCTGCAAAAAAATCTTTTACAAGAGCTACCCACGATTCAAGTTCAATCTCTCTATGTTAAGATCACTAAAACTTAACCACTTGCCAGGAGGGTATGGAAAGGATTTCAGTTCAAGTGTGGATGGAACTAGTGTACCTCTGAGATCTCTTCCAATTCAGATTCTGTGATTCTACAATCCTAGGGGAAGGAGGTGGTATGTTTTCTCAAGTAAATATAATGAACTGCCAATATAATATTGAAGAAAGTAACAGAATTCCAGAATGCATACCTAGAAAATGCTTTGAAATATGGGATAAAGGACAACACTAATAACTAGCAGCATATTCCATCTTCTAAAATACTCATAATCATTAATTAATTACACTTAAAGTAGGCCACATTTTGGGCCTAGATTTTTCTACTCTAAAATTCTAGTCACATGAAATCTAGAAAGATTGTTTAAAGTATTTTTTTGTTAAAAAGCCACCCAAATTTGGGTGAGACATTTTAAAAGCTAAATCTTGTGGGTATTAATGGATTCTGTCTTTAATTTAGTTTTTAAACCTCTTGACATCTGTTGGATTCATAAAAATCGATTATTTGAAAAAAGTTTAGTATCTGCTAAAAGGAATCGGCCTAGATAAGAAATAAAGCAATCCATTCCAAAACAATGCATGGTGTGTAACTCAAAACCATTTCTCATCAATAATTAGCATTAATAATTAACAAGTATAAACAGCAAAAATACCTTTTGGAAATGTTTCAATCCATCTCTTTCCTCATTCCTCAGCCTGCCCATTTCCCCTCTTTACCCTCTATTTTGGGTTAATAACTAACCCTCCCTCATCTCTGACATGCAACACTACCCAACTGCAATCTTCCCAAGAATGTGCTCACAAATACATAAAACTGGAAAGAATAAAAGCCCTATCAAAGCCACCTAAATCTGGCAAGCTGATTTTTCAAATAAACATTCACACTTGTACAATAGCTTCTCAGTAGTATGGGTCCCCCAGCCCAGTAAAAGGATAGGAAATTAAAGAAGTTTAGTCTTAAACATAATCTTTCAACTACCATAAAGATAGTCACTATCTTGATTAACTCTTGTATTTTCAAATTCAAGATCGCCTACGTGTTACAAACCAACCAATTCTTACTATCAGTGAGGAGGGTACACTCATCACTTTTATTTTCCTACAATTATCAGTCTATAAGCAATAAACTGGGAAATTGTCACAGAAAACAACCAGTTTGGCAACCAAACTACTTGCTTCAATTGGAAGAACAAACAATGTTTAGCCTGGGAGAAAAGAAGATTGAGGGAAATAACTGTTATCTTCAAGCATATGAAGGGACATAACTGTGGAAGAGGACTTAGAATATATTCAGCTTGAACCTAGAGGTGAGAACAGAAAATAACTGTTGGAATTCACAAAAAGGCAAATCTGGACATAAGGAAAAACTTTCTAACTGTATTCCTCACCTCCTAACTGACAGAACAATTCCCCCAGAAAATAGCTATCCCAGGTTCAAGGTTCTACATTCCTATGCTGTTGTTCAGTCATGTCCAATTCTTCATGACCTCATTTGGGGTTTTCTTAGCAAAGATACTGGAGTGGTTTTAGCCATTTCCTTCTCTGGCTCATTTTACAGATGGGGAAACTGAGGCAAAGAAGGCTAAGGGATTTGGCTGGGGTCACACAGCTAGTAAGTCTCTGAGGCCAGATTTGAACTCAGGAAGAAGAGTCTTCCTTACTTTGGGCCTAGTGTTCTATTGACTATGCCACCTAGCTGCCCAAACCCATATCTAACCTCTGCCTTATAAGGCATTACCAGTGTATTGGCCTTCAATAGCCAGAAAACTCAAAAAAAAAAAAAAAAACCCATTTGATAAAACAGCAGAGAGCAGGGCAGCTAGGTGGCACAGTGGCTAGAGTACTGGCTCTGTAGTCAGGAGGACCTGAGTTCAAATCCAGCCTCAGATACTTGACACTTACTAGCTATGTGACCCTGGGCAAGTTCCTTAACCCTGATTGCTTCACCCACACCCTACACCCCCCTGAAAAACCCAGCAGAGTAAGGAAAGTAGCAAAAATATATTGTCCTCATAAACCTTCTTCTATAAATGTACCTAGGAAAAGCAAGAAAAGTATAGATACATATAGAATACAAATGCATAGGGAAGTAGAGAGGAATCCACAGGAAAAGAAGAATGAGTGGGGTCAAAGAACCTAAATAGAGATGAGCACCATTGAATGCTTCAGGACTGTTGGATTTTTCTCTTGCTGATGCCTCTGCCTGACACCACACTCTGTGAGAATCAGAATCTAGGCCAATGTTGCTGAATTGTGGTCCCCACCCCTCCCTGCCAGCTTCTGGCCCTGCTGATAACCTTAGCTAGGGTACCACTATACTCACTTAGCTAGCTAGCTCTTTTGGAAAGAGCAGAAACCCTAACACTAGGACTGGCAAAGGCCTGTTTTACTTCCTCACTCAGGATTTGGGTTCTAAAGCCTCCCAAATTTCACACAGGAGATTTTGAGACCCAGGTCTCATGTTCTTAAGAACAAAAAGATGAGTTGTGCTTACTGACCAATGCCTTAAGTTTAGTCTTAGATTCTTTCTGGTATGGGGCTTGATCCCCTCAGTTGGAGACCTGGCCCTGGATTATGGTACTGTCTAGTGCAATTTAAAAATCTGTACCTCTGCAGGACAGGATAGAAATCAGGCAACAATTATTTACCTAATAATTAACTCTAGGGGGTTGGAATTCCCCAGTCTTTTTAACCTTAAATCCGACAGCTAGGTGATACAGTGGATGGAGTGCTGGGACTGGAGTAAGGAAGGCTCACTTTCCCAGGTTCAAATCTGGCCTCAGACCCTTACTACCTTTGTGACCATGGGCAAGTCATTTAATCTATCTGCTTCAGTATCCTCATCTGTAAAATGGAGATTATAATAGCACCTACCTCTAAAATATAAGGATGAAATGGGATGACATATATTTTTTGTTTTGTTTTATTTTGTTTTGTGGGGCAATGAGGGTTAAGTGACTTGCCCAGGGTCACACAGCTAGTAAGTGTCAAGTGTTTGAGGCCACATTTGAACTCAAGTCCTCCTGAATCCAGGACCAGTACTTTATCTACTGTGCCACCTACCTATCCCCGGGGTTGATATTTCTAAAGCACTAAGTAAGTACTTAATACATGCTTGTTCCCTTCCTTCCTTTCTTCCATTCATCTCAAAAAAATTCCAATTCCAGATTGTTGTTTGTCTTTTGTTCTCAAAGAGGACCATGATATCAGGATGATGTCATGATTTGGACTGAATTGGATTTAAGTGAGGGAAAACTGTGCAAAGTCACCAACCTCACTCTCTCCTCCATCTGCTTCCAGTGGTAAGATATATATCAGAATGACTGCAGATGGCCCTGGATATTTAAGGCACTTGTGGTTAAGTGACTAGCCCAGGGTCACACAGTTAGTAAGTGTCTGAGGTGAGATTTGAACTCAGGTCCTCCCAACTCCAGGGCCACTGCTCTAGCCACTGTGCCACCTAGCTGCCCCCAATTCTAGATGACCCAAAAGACAATGGAAAATCAAAGAGAATTTAAATATAGCAGGATATAGCATATTCCTAGTGACGAGAAAGAGGCTAAAAGACATTATCAGAAACATGTCCTACCCGCAAAATAAGTAGGTAGACATGAAGCAAACAACAGCAAGGTAATTGCATATAAATAACATCTGTGCAGCACGGGAACCAACAAAACAGTAAAAGAATCAAAGGAAGGCTCTCTGCACACTGGGTTATTCCTTTATTGAAGATTACAGTAAAATACAAGGATAAGAATCATAAAGGGTGAAAAAGTAAGGCCAAGCAGCAACGAGCACCAGTGGAGGAAGGATCCACATCTGTGAGATCACAGATGGATTAAAGATGCAAGGATTTATACCCCCACCCACTTCAAAAATGGTTTGAGGTAGCTTGCAAAATTGAACATAACACAAAAGAAGACAAGAAAAAATAAAGTCACCAAAAAGTGGCTAAAAGGGGCCAAGAAATAAATGTTACAAGGCTCTTGGGATGAGTTAGCAAAGAATTAGTGACTCTTTAGAGAGTTATAAAAGACTTCCCAGGGCACCTAGGCTAACCCATGCTGGAAGAGAAATGTCCTCTCTCCACTTCTCCCTTCTTTGGGTCCCCACAACTTCTGGCTTTCTCCTGGCTTGGCAGGGGGAGTGCCTCCATGCTTTTTTGTTTGTTTTGTTTTGTTTTGGTTGTTTTTGTTTTTGCAGGGCAATGAGTGTTAAGTAACTTGCCCAGGGTCACACAGGCCTCCATGTGTTAAAAGTCCTTACCCTATATCCAGATGTGACTGGAAGGGTCTATCTTAGGAGAAATTCAGGGAGGACCTTTGCCCAACACACCCTCCATCTTCTTTCTCTGGTAAGAAAAATAATAAGAAAAGCAAAGAGCAAAAAGACAGGGACAGAGAGAAGAGAGGGAAGAGCAGTGGGAATAGGAAAGAGACAGAGAGATGAATAAACAGTCTTAAATGCCAGAGCCTCAGGGAGATGCTAGGAAATGGGCTCCTGACCCTTCTGGTAAATCCAAAAGAGAGGGGAAAGGAAAGGGTGAATCTGTGTATGGTCTAGGGAAAAGAGAGTCCCTCAGCAACTCTTCCAACACACATAATGGGTTGGAATTGCTTTCAAAAGACCCCAGTAGCCTTCAAATGAGGAGCTTGGGGTTAGGGAGTCACAAAGATAAAAAATTCAGCAGCCCCCCCTTTGACTTCCTGAAGGGCCTAAAGAATAAGGGGATTTCTTTCCACCTCAACCAAAGTCTGGAAAGCTATAGAGCGGTTGAGGGGAATAGTAGGAATGGGTATACTTTTCCGGGGGGAGGGGGGCAGGGCAAGGAGGGTTAAGTGACTTGCCCAGGGTCACACAGCTAGTAAGTGTGAAGTGTCTGAGGCCAGATTTGAACTCAGGTTCTCCTGAATCCAGGACTGGTGCTCTACTTTTTAAAAAAAAGTTATCATCATTGAAAGCAATTCCCTCTCTGCATGATTAGAGCCTTAAATAACCATCTCAATGGTTTCTTTCCCAGGGCAAGGCCTCCCAGAGCCCCTTACCTGGGAGAGTCTGAAACCAGTTTCTCCCCACCAACAGGGGCTGAGTTCTCATCCCAGGATACAAACTAGAAAGCAACCCTGCCAGCCACCCTCCATCTGTACCACACCCTAAAGTTTCCCCCTCATCTTAACTACTTGCATCCTCCTCACCTCCATTACCCCCCTTTACCTCTACCTGAACTTGCTCTGAATTTTCTAACAGCAAAGGTAAAAAGGTAAATGAACTGGATTTTTAGCTCTCATATAACTCTTCTAAGACAGGACACAATTAACATAACAAGGTTTTAAGTGGTGCTCATTTTAAATGAGTTGTTTATCTGCTAGTCATGAAAAGCACAAGACTTCAACTTTACAATTGCAAAATACCAGGTTATCTATGACAGCCTCTTTGCCCTGCTAGCTGGTGCCTGAACAGAACAAAGGTTAGTCCATTAGACAGAGGGGTGAGGCAGTCATAGATCTACATCCTCCACTTAGCTCCTTGGCCAAGCATATGATATGTAAAAGTATATGTTTAAAGGAGCCCATTTCTGGGCTATTCAGTCATCAAGAAAGCACTCTGTTTACATGTCAAACTGAAGAGTGCATTTTGGAGATAATTAAAATCTTACTGCAAAGATAATGAGATTCAGAGAAAGGGAAGAGAAGATTGAAAGGAGATCCTCTGGTCTACAACTTCCCATTTTATAGATGAAGAAGCTGAGGTACTGAGGAGGGGCAATGATCTGCTCAAGGTGATATGAGTGACATGAATTTATACACTTCCAGTCTTCTCCTCCTGATTTCTGCCCACGTAGAATCACAGAATATTAGACAAGCAAAGGACCTTCAAGATCATTGGGAAGTAGTGTGGATTCCCATCTAGATAAGGGCTGTCTTTGAAGTCCTTTCCAACTCTATGATTCTGTGATTCTGTAGCCTTCATGTTCATTTCAACATTACACTTGTGAATAAGAAGTGAACCTAATTATGTCACATAAAGGACCCTATACTTGAATTATTCATTTCAGCATGCTGTGTTGTATCTGAGGGACAAAGTAGTGTAAGTAAAGTATCCTTAAGGCATTATAAATAAGACATTATAAGGCACTAAGTATGCATTTTCACTTTATTCTTGTTTTAAATCAAAATACAGAAATAAACTTGATAAGGAAAAACCAAAAAATACATACATATGTGGCTGTATATGTATATACACACACATATGTGTGTATATATATATATACACGAACATATATATGTCATATACAAAGTGATATATGAGTGTAATCAATCAACAAGCATTTATTAAACACCTACTTACTATATTCTTACACTGTTCTAGGCTTAGGGAACACAAAAACAAAAATGAAGCAGTCCTAGTCCCCAGTGAGCTTCTCCCCATACCTTGTATGGGGAAACCCGTTTATGTGCATGTTGGTCCTGTTCTGAGAAAGGGCTACCCTCTTTTGCCACGGTTGGCTGTGTTCTTTTGCCACTTCTTTTTTTTAGCAAACTCTGCAAAATACCCTTCATGAATGTGAACTCAGCTTGTTGCTATGATAATATGAGATAATCAAGCCCCTAGTTGGAGCCAAGTTTGTGCACTCACCAATCCTAGTGTACAAAGGGAAAGAAACCCACAAAATGTGCACAGAACACAATGTCTCTCTTCAAGTGGAACTGCCCTGTGAAGGTAGCCAGCACTGGCTGGTGCAAACAATATGGAGCAGGTAATTAACTTGGCTAGTTCAAAGCAGACAGCAATGAGATCATCTACCTTTCTGGAAACCGTTTTCAGAGGCTAAATTTATACAAATAAAAGCACAGGTTTTCTAATGGCTAAACTCCAAGCAAGGAGTACTCCAAAATAACTACATCTGTGGGAGCCCTAACTGGAGGCAAGAAGGCACATCTACAGCTGCTCCCCAAGTTTGTACATAGCTTCACAACCCCTACTGATGTATTTTGCTCAAGGTATGGATCAACATGAGCAAACTGGGAATTTCATTTTTTTTAAATGTCACTTCCATTCCTTTGGAAATAGTTGTCTTGTGCTTTCTCATTTTGGCGTAGGAAAGAAGTTAGTGGTTAACTTCCCAGAGGAGTTAACTTTTAACCTGACCACTGAGAGTGTGCTCAACCTCACTCTTCTGTTGTTCTTTTCTTTGTGATATGGGGAATGAAACAAGGACTCATTAACAGGCATAGTTCCTGAATGAAGTTTCCATACACAAATACTCCACTATTTTCATTTGATTGTATTTTTAATTCAATTCAACAAAACTTTAGCAAGTCACTAGGGATACAATAATGCAAATAAAACAATCCATTTCTTCAAGGGGTTTACAATCTGTGAGATGGATTCAATATTTATACAGAGAATGAAATTCAAAATGAATTCAGGAGGGAGAGAGCATTAACAATTTGGGGGCTCAGGAAAACCTTCCCTTATGACCTGATCCCTGAAAAAAAGAAAAGAAAAGATCTTTCTTTCTATATACAGATTGGGTCAAAACAGAGTATAGGAGATACCTGGGCAAGTCACATAACTTCTCTACCTCAATAACATAATAGAGGTAGCAATACTTATACCTTTACCTCATTTAAGGAAAAATTCCCTAACTAGAGTTATCTTTCGTTTGTTTGTTTGGTTGGTTTTGGTTTTGGTTGTTGTTGGGGTTTTTTGGTGAGGTGATTGGGGTTAAGAGACTTGCCCAGGGTCACACAGCTAGTAAGTGTCAAGGGTCTGAGTCTGGATTTGAACTCAGGTCCTCCTGAATCCAAGGCTGGTGCTCTATCCACTGCGCCACCTAGCTGCCCCAACTAAAGTTATCTAAAAATGAAATGGGCTGCCTTAGGAATAAGTGGGTTCACCTGTCTATAGAGGCCTTCAAGAAAAGGTTGGGTTATCTCTTTTTGGGTGTGGTGTAGAGGGGATTATTATTCTGGTGAACTGAGTAAGAGTGCCTAAACTCCCTTCATACCAACTACAATAAACCTATTGTGAGGCCTCCGAGTGGCATGGAGGCAACATTAGGTTTCTGGAGGCTATGCCACTGGACAATACTGGCTAGGTGACCAGGACAAATCTACAGTAATGGGGCTGTATGACAGAGGAGGAGGAGGGGGGGATGACAATGATGATGATGATACTTAACGTTTAGATAGCACTTTACAGACATTAACTTATTTTATCCTTGCAAGGACCCTGAGAGGTGTTGTTGTTTTGTTTGCCCATCTTTGAAGAGGATCAATGACATCATGAGTAATGTCTTGACTTGAGAGTGAATAGGATTTAAGTGAGGCAGAGTTACACAGCCTTACTTTCTCTCTTCCAGAGTTATTGAAGCCCATTGGCAAGACAAAAGTCAAGAAGATGGTCTGGGATACCGTGGACGACACTGACATCTTCAATGTTTGATCAGTCACTAAGTGTTTCCACAGTGCCTACTTAAGCCACCATTGAAACAAATTGTTCTCATTGGCCCATTCTGCTAGGGGAAATCTTCACATGCTTGGGGTACACACTTCCTTCTCTGACTGGGTTTTAGGCCCATCAGTTACCGTCAATCTGGTTTGACCCATCTGATAAGACAATTTACCAGGGTGTGGCCACTGTGCCTGCTACAGTTTCTTAGAGCCACAGGTGGGAGTTGAATGCTAGGTAGATACCAAAGGTGGATGAGCAACCCCGAAAAGGGCTCAGCAAGTCCTAACATCAGATGTGCTGGTCCTCCTTGAATACGCCATATACCCCGCGGATGTAGATGCTATTATTATCCCCATTTCACAGATGAGGAAAACAAGGTAGAGAGAGATATGAAATGGCTTGCCCACATCATAGGCAATAAGAGTCTGAGCCTGCATTTGAGCACAGGTCTCCCTGATTCCAGGTCCAGTGCTCTACCCTCTACACTCACTGTCTCACCTGGTTTGATCCAAGGACCAACCTAAATAAGCTTGGGGAGGCTCCTTACCAAGTTGGCAACAGCAAAGCAATACTTGAATTTCTGCTCAATCACAAAGGAGCTACCATGTGTCAATGAAGAGAGAAAGTACCCAAACTAATGATAATAGATAGAGATCTTCAAAGTACTGAAGGAACAGTGGCAATACTTACTTCACAATAGTGTTAAGGAAAGTCCTTTGTGGAGGATTTTAGAAATTTGAGTGATGATGATGATTATATAGCTCTAAGTTCAAAAGCAACTTCAGTACCTCTCCACACAACCACTTTACTCCTTCAGTAATTTCTAGGAGAATTATGGGTAGGATAAGGGATCAACTAGAAAATGATCACTGCAAGGGATTGTTATTGTTACTGAGAAGATGGGTAGGGAGAATACTCTTAGTCACTTAACCATTGCAATATTTCTCCTGTTCATGCTCCATTATATCACCCTCCCATTACCCAGACTATACCTCCTCACCTACTCCTGGCTATAATGGCTGATATATGGACTTGTATTACAGCTGCTATGCACTTTCCTTGTTTTCCTAGAAAACTTGTTTAGAATCCCCTGTCCTCCATGAAACCTTCTGTAAGTAGGAATGAACCTGCCCTCTCTCCTCTCCCAATTAGTCATGCATTCTAGAAACTCTATCCCTATTGCTATTCTGGTACAAAATGACCTTTAGAAATACAGGTTTCTTCTCAAATTTAGATCTGCCTTATCTCTAAATTGTTGAAGAAAGGGCTCTGTCCCCAGGTAAAGACATTTCCGGCATTGGTTGAGGGGTAGCTATTTTTCTGAGCAAGGGAGCCTAGTTGACCTTTTCTCTCTTAACCCCTGGTTAGGCTTTATGCATAGGTTAAATAGATGGTTATGTGCATGGTCTAATTTCAGGAATACTTGGGAAGACTCAGACAATAAATGAAAATAGAATATAGGAATAAAGTTGAAAAGAACCTTTAAGAGAACTGGTCTTGGGAGGGAGTAGCAAGTAGAGAATTTCAGAGCATTAGCTGCATTGAGGGGAAAATAAAGGGAGAATTCTTGAGAACAATGGATAGAGAAAGGGAAGGTTGAAAGGATTCCCTACTAAAAAGTTTTGCTTATAGCCAACATAGAGATTTGAGTCTAAAAATATCATTGAGCCAAGCATGCCAAACTTCAGAATCACAGGATTTAGAATGAGAAATTCCCATAAAGATTGGCCTAGCCAACCTCTTCTTCATCTTGGAAATGAGAAAACAGGTTCATAGAGGTTGAGCTGCTCAAGGTCACACAGCTAGTAACAACAGAGCTGGGATTCAAACTCAGGTCCTTTAGCTAAAAAGGTAATGCTCCTTCTGCTACTCCCAGAATGTCCTCTTTCTCTCAATTGGTAAACACTACCTGTCTCCCCTTTTGATTATAGTTTTGTAGGTAGTTGTTGTTATTGTGTTGTATTGCTATTGTTTTGTTGTTGTTGTCATTAAAAGAAAAGTAACAAGGTTTGAATTTCAAGGGTAGAAAAGAAACAAGTATATTTTTCTTGATCATTTAAGAATTTAGTTTGGGTTTTCTCATTGACCTAAAAACTGAAGTAGGGGGCAGCAAGGTGGCACAGTGGATAGAGCACTGGCCCTGGAGTCCGGAGTACCTGAGTTCAAATCAGGCCTCAGACACTTAACACTTACTAGCTGTGTGACCCTGGGCAAGTCACTTAACCCCCATTGCCTCACTTAAAAAAAAATAAACAACAAAAACCCTGAAGTAATTGTTGATTTAGTGGGATCAGCTTCTACATATCCATAGAATTTTATATTTGCCACCAAAACAACCTTCAGTCTGCTTGTAAATGGCAACCACCTTGTTAATTGAAGAAACATCTAATTGAGGCATCTCAAATTTGACAGCACAACATTTTTTTTCTTTTAAAGACCACCATCTCAAAGGAAGTTTATGAGCAGTCCACTGGGATTTTTATTATTATTAATATTATTTAGTGTTGTTGGTGGTGGTGGTATTGTTATTTCCTGCCATGGTAATAATCAAAAAACAAGTGTCCAGTTTGCAGATGTGTGCTTGGGGAATTCCTTTGAATCTTGTGATGTCTTCGACAAGTCTTTGTTCTGAAAGAAAACTAGGCTTTCAGGACTCTAGAACAATGAAAGGCCTCTTCATTATACCAGTGGGATTTGATGGAGCCTCTATTATAAGGGCCTTTGCCTACTGATGGAACACATCTGTTCATTCTTAAAACCTACTCATGTTCTCCCCTACAAGACATAAAAAGCCTGGTGGAGAAAACTCATCTTGATGCTCTGAAAATCAGAGGAAATATAAGAGAATGAAGCAGTAGCACCCAAATTTTAAGGGAAATAATCCTGTCATTAAACTAAAGGAGAGGCAATAAGGAATAGTGGATAGGGAGCCAGCCTTACAATCAGGAAAATCTGGATTTTAGCTCCACCTCTGACATACTGGTGGTCTTATCCTAGGCAAGACACATAACTTCTCAGTACCCCAGGCCCTGTGACTACAAAAGTAAGACTTAGAGATTAATTGCTGATTTGAATTGTTAGTTGGAGTTAGATGGTTTCTTGATTGGGTGTTCCTTATACCAATGAAACCATAGGTTGTTTAAAAAATAAATGGGGGCAGCTAGGTGGTGCAGTTGATAAAGCACTGGCCCTGGATTCAGGAGGACCTGAGTTCAAATCCAGCCTCAGACACTTGACACTTACTAGCTGTGTGACCCTGGGCAAGTCACTTAACCCCAATTGTCTCACCAATAAATAAATAAATTACTATATTCAACAAGTATTGGGTGATTTTTTAAAAAAGATATTGACTGGCACAAATAAAGCACAAGATCTCTGAAGGCACTTACAAACATGCCAAATAAGTAAGAGGGAGCTATACTATAGCTTAAAGAAGTGAAACTTTGGTGGATAACAGCAATACTTTTAAGGTTTTCAATATTGGGTAAGTCATACTAATACATTATTAGAGACCCTATGAATTATTCCAACAATCCGGGAAAGCAATTTGGAATTTTGCTAAAATGTATACTACAAATAAGTTAAGACAGAAAGAAAGACCCAATATACAGGGGGATAAATCACATCAGTATTCTTCATAGTAATATAGATTCTTTTTTCTTTCTTTTTTCTTTCTTCTATTTTTTGGGAGGCAGGGTAATGAGGGTTAAGTGATTTGCCCAGGGTCACACAGCTGGTAAGTATCAAATATCTGAGGCCAGATTTGAACTCAGATCCTCCTGAATCCAGGGCTGGTGTTTTATCCACTGTTCTACCTAGCTGCCCCCCCCCAGTAATATAGAATGAGAAATAAAGGGAAGGAAATAGAAGGGAGGTAGCATTATTAACTGCTTATTATGTGCCAGGCACTGTGCTAAAGATGTGACAAATATTATCTCATTTGATCCTATCAACAACCCTATGAGGTAGGTGCTTTTATTATCTCCATTTTCCCACTGAGGAAATGAAGGTAGACTGAGATTGTAACTTGCCCACAGGGTCACAGAGTTAAGTGTCTATAGCTGAATTTGAACTCAGGCTATCTTGACTCTAAGCCTAACACTCTATTCAACTTGCTACCTATAGTTTGGGAAATGGTAATTAGTCAAATAAAGTAGAATTTTATGAATTGGGAAATAGATAAACAAATGGTAGTATGTGAATATAATGGAAAATTACTGTGCCAAAAAGAATGATGAATATGAAAAATTCAGAGAATCCTGATAAAACATATATGAACTGATGTAAACTGAAGTAAAGAAAACCACAACAATAAATCCAATGACTACAACAATGTCAATAGAAAGCAAAATAAAAAATTAACAAAAATGAAACTGGAATATGTATAAATATAACAGTGAAAATTGGTGTCAGCGGAGAGTTAAGAAAATGTTTCTCATGTGTCACATTGCAGAAGGGTGGAGCTATGGGTGGGACTATATTATCAGACATGGTTGACTTTGCTGATTTTTTTTTCCTCTTTCCTTTTAAATCACTGTTGCAAGCAATACCTTACTGAGGAGTGGAGGAAAAGTGGATATATTTGGAAACAGATGTGATATAAAAACAAAAGTCATCAATGAAAAGATTTTTAATGGAAAGGTGGAAAAAAGATTGGAGTGAGGTTAGAAGAGAATTGTTCCTAACTCTTGGTCCTAAGGACAGCACTTTGACCAATGGATAGAAATTACAAGGTGTTAGATGTTGATTCAACATATAACAAAATCTTCTAATATTTAGAACTGTGTAGAAGTAGAATGGACAGCCCCAGAGAGTGATGAATACCCTATCATGGGGTAGTACTTAGACATAAGATTAGACTAGATGACCTCTGACAGCCCTTCTGACTCTATAATTCTAAGGGTTTCTGGAATACCAATATATGATAGCTCTGTGTTGGGCATTAGAAAAGCATTAATGGGGGGGGCAGCTAGGTGGCACAGTGGATAAAGCACCAGCCCTGGATTCAGGAGGACCTGAATTCAAATCCATCCTGACACTTGACTAGCTGTGTGACCCTGGGCAAGTCACTTAACCCTCATTGCCCTGTAAAAAAAGGCATAAATGGAATTTTTCTGGTTAAAAATAACCTTTCTCCAAGATGAATTCTACTTATTCATAAGACATACAGGTAGATTAATCTTTCTGTATGTGTATATCAGTAACTGAGGTCAAATAATAATGTGATTTAGCTCACTTTTGCTTCTATGATGCTAGGATGGCAAGCAAATGAGTGATTTCTTCCTACTGGTAGCTCTTTCAACTCCTACATAAACAGTTGGGGAAAACTAAATAGTACTTCAATACTTTCAAGATCTAATGTCCTCCAAGTGAAAGCTTACTCCCTAAATGTGAAGGATAATCTACTAAAGCTTAGGATATGGTCTTCAAGAGCTGCTTTGAGAAATTTATCACCCTATAGTCAACCTGGCAATAAGATTTCTCTGAATTCAGCTAGCCTCACCCTTGGGCAAGAGACATGAAATCCACCACTGAGTCCTTACTTGAAAAAAAATGGAAGAAAAAGGGGCTAGATGTAGAGCAAGAGACCATGGGTTCAAATCTTGGTTGTATCACTTACTTTGCCTCACTTTCCTTATTTGTAAATTTTCTCTTAAGGTCCCTTTGCTTTAAGCCTATGATTCTGTGAAACATCTCTGGTTGGCATTCCCAACAATTTTAGGTCCAGTATCCTCAAGCTCCCCCTTAGCTGTTGAAGAGACATGGCTGTTCACACCACTTTGACATGAAGGAAGTCATGAACCACAATCCTTCCAGTTAAATAGATCTTCTATCAAGCTTTACCATCTGCACTGCCGTCACACCCTAATGACTACCAGAGCTTACCACCTTCCCCAGCACTATGTTCTCTAGCCCAGCAGCCCTTATCATCTGCCCTGTTGCTAAACCCACTCACCCGCAGCTACCAAGGAGTTGCCATCCACTCAGACAATGCACCCAAAGGAACCCATCTGTCCTGAAGCTGAACCCTGCTGTACATGCCAGCCTCCCTAATCAGGATGGGAGCACTTTGAGAGCAGGGACTGCCTCCCTCCTTTTGTGAATCCTTAACTCTTTGTATAGTATTTGACACATAGTGAGCACATGATAAACACTTTTTCATTCATTCCTTGGTAGAAGCTGGCAGATTTTTACTTAGTTGGCACAGTCTTTAAGAGGTAAAAATCACCTGGGTCTGATGATGAGCCATTATATGGTTGATGTTTCCTTCCAATTCTAAGTCCTATTATGATTCTACTTTCTTATGATTAAGTTATGGAGTTCAGTTATAACAATGTGACTTTTCATGAGCATAAGACTGTATGTCCATTTATAGAGCTGCTGCCCAGAGAAGCAGGGTGGAGCAAAAGAATGGAGAAAAACTTTAAAAAGAGAAGCATCAAAATGGCTAAAACTATGTTGAGCACTGACCTCAGAGTCAGTGGACCTAAATTGGAATTATAGTTGGGAACTGGAGAGCTGTATAATCATGGATAAACTTCTCCATTCTGTGCCTCCATTTCCCCATCTGCAAAATGGGAAAAAGAAGACTCACTCTACTTACCTCACATGTGAAAATGACTAGACCCTCTTACGAGACTGAAAGTTCTGTGCTGGAAGGGATTCTATCTGTCGAGTAACTTTGTTCCATAAAAGTGAAGACTATCATCATTATTATTATTAGCATATCATTACAGCCGGCTTCTCTGAGCCCACTGTGACATGCCTCCTTTAATCTTTAAGAAAGCCACTTTCCCAGACTAGCAACTGCTGGTTTTTTGGTGATTCTATATTTGCTTTAGATTCTCAGAGAGTGGTTCACCTCAATTACTTTTCAGTCTTCCATTCTCTCACATTCAAGGAGCATCTCAATTGTTTTTCATGAAAAGCTGAAAATATTTCTTTTCAAATAGGCTTTTCTCACGATAAAACATTTGGAAAGAATTCTTAATTCCAGTCCAGAGGAATCTTGGGTTCTTTCATCTAGTCCCTTCATGGATATTGTCCTTGGGTTTTAGAAGAAGGGGCTCTGTTATAGGTAGCCTATGCTGGTTCTTAGATTGCATGGGGTATTGGGTCTGAGGAGCTCAGGTTATTAGAGGCTTCCTATATTACAACTGCTAATAGGATCACAAGACTTCATGAGCAATTTTGGTACTGTTGGGGTACTGCTCTTCAGAGTTGAATTACTTGTGAATGGTTCATTCATCCTCAATATACTATGTAGTACATTTCTACAGCAGTATGAGGGAGAGTAATTGTGGGGGGAAATAGAATAAGGTGGAAACATTAGGTGGTAACTATCGACAAACAGAAAGCACTGTGGCTTCAGGAGACTTGACTTTGGATCCAAATTCTGCCACTAACCTCTTTTGTGACTGTCAAATAATCATCCTCACTGTAATACATAGCATTTCTAGGCTTACAAAGATATAGATAGATAGATAGATAGATAGATAGATAGATAGAGAGATAGAGAGATAAATAGATAGATAGATGAAAGCTAGATAGAAAGTTAGGGGGAGAGAGAGAGAGAGAGAGAGAGAGAGAGAGAGAGAGAGAGAGAGAGAGAGAGAGAGAAAGGTGTATACACACACAGACACGTGTGCTATTATTTTCCCCATTTTACAGATGAAGAAATTGAGGCTGAGAGATCTTAATCTCATCAAGGTCACAGAGCTAGTAAGTGTCTGAGTCAGGATTTGAACTCAGATCATTCTAATTTCAAGTCTACCATTCTAGCTACTATGAGACCCAATGACCTAAAAAGGTCACTTGAGATACCTGGACCTAATTCTTCTCCTCTAAAATAAGGAGCTTGGACTAAATGATCTCTTCCCTTAGTGACTAAACCCCAACAGAAATTATTTTAGACATAACTGTAAGCAAATCCCTATGGGAATGGAATATAGATATTTATCATCAAGTTGAAGAAGAACAAAAGGACTCTGAAAGAGAAAGTAGCATGGAGTAGTGGGGAAAATCCTGAATTTGGAGTTGGAGAAGCTGAGTTCAAATTTTGACTCTTCTATTTACCATATGACAGTGAACAGGTATACTTCCCATCTCTGGAACTCAGTTCTCTCATTTTCAAAAAGGAAAGAGGGGAAGAAGCTGAACTGGATGACCTCTAAGATTTAATCTGGCTCTAAATCCTAATAAGCTTTGTCACCTTCCCAATTTTACTCAGGGTCCATCATGCAAGATGAGGTGAAGTTGTCTACCCCAACTTACACATTTGAGGGTTGGCTCTGTGTGACAAGGCTGATATTGCTTGCTTTCTATAATTCTCAGTGATTTTAGCAATTCAGCCACAGGCCACAGAAACAGGCCCAACGTATCCCCATTGTACAAAAGAAGACTCCCACATATAAAACTAAGCTTCCAATAGCAAGTCTATGTAAGGGTGGGGGTGGGGGGAAGTTTCACATTTTAAACTAGATGGTGATTTATCATTCAGTGTAACAGCAAGAATGGAGGCTTAAATCAAGTATGTGGAAATAATATGTTGTTATTACCCATCTTAACCCCGCGAAATTATAACCTATAAACTTGCACAGCCTGACTTAAACATCCCATCGAAGCTTAAAGGAAATCTAAATGGTGATTTCCTCCTTTATTGCCTGCATTACAAGCAGAATTGAATGCTCCTTCCCAAAAGCATATATGAGAATGTTATCCTGGATGTCAATGTAACCAGGCAGAAATAATAAGCATACAGCCCACATAACATATGTATTCTGGGAGCCTTTATGCTCAGTTAATTAGTTTAGCTATTGCTTTCATGGTTCATTTAAAAGCTTCATGCTTCATTAAATATCAATAAATTTTATCCTCAAAAAACCTCCTCAGTAAAAATACGATTGTCTCTTCAAGTGATAATCTTGTTAATGGATGTATATATTTCAAGCATGTCTATCAAAGGCTACAAAAGTTTGAATTGCTATGGTAGCAGTACCCTAAAGTAATATACAGAATTTATTCTATGGTTTCAAATATACACAGAACACATACATAGACATTTTTTTCTTAGTGGAGGGAAATTATATATATATA
Source organism: Dromiciops gliroides (assembly GCF_019393635.1). Lineage (NCBI taxonomy): Eukaryota > Metazoa > Chordata > Mammalia > Microbiotheria > Microbiotheriidae > Dromiciops > Dromiciops gliroides. The sequence goes on from NC_057861.1 coordinate 639,761,973, forward strand.
TATATGTGTGTGTGTGTGTGTGTGTATGTATATATATAATTTTTTTTTTACTTGAAGCCTTTAATTTTTGACTTGGTCAACAATGCCTACCTTTATAGCAAGGTTCATGCACCCCCATTTTATCAATTAATGGGTTGCTCATGTTTTTCATATAAAGGTGAGATCTTTAGCAAATCTTAGAAAGATTTTGATATGGAATATTATCATCTGCTTTCATGTATACCTTTGCAAAATGGCATTATATACTCTAGCCAAATTGGAGGACTCCTCCATTTCCTGAATATGCTTATTCTGTTGTCTCAATACAAAATTTCATGTCATATTCTCCACCCTATCCCCGCCTCTCTCCTTCTCTCTCCTGTGCTCCCAGAGCACTTTGTATATCTCATAATATTTCCATGTTCTGCCTTTTTATTATTGCCTATTTATTTATAAACACTTTAAGATTTGCAAAGCACTTTACATATATTATCTCATTTGATCCTCACAATTACCCTATGTGTTGCTTCTGAATTTGGTACTTCCCTGGAGACAGATTTCCAAAATACTGAGACTGATAAAACCTTCCTGAAAGCTCAGGTTACATCTCTGATGAATCAACTGCCCGAGACTCTGCTATCATCCTTGAGGTATATTTAGAGGTCCAGAAATAAAAGGATTCCAGTGAATTAAGAAAATCTACCATATGGATCATTTTAAAACAAACATTATTATCATCATCATTATATTATCATCATGATAATAATGCAAAAGCTCATTGGTTTTCTTGTTTATATTCAACTAATTTGTATTCCCAAGAAATTGTTTGCATTCCACTACATAATCCTTTTTTCTATTCCCCAACCTGTCTTAATCCCAGCAATCTAAAAATCTATGCATTAGAAGGAAACACAGACACTATGTAATATAATCCATACCTAATCTAGAACACTCCCTATAACAGTAGTGTCAAACTCAAATAGAAACAGGAGGTCATTAAAATATTCAAAGAAGCAGCTAGGTGGCATAGTGGATAAAGTGCTTGGGCCTGGAATCAGAAAGACTTAACTTCAAATCCAGGCTCAGAAACTGGGCAAGTCATTTAACTCCATTTAGCCCATTTTCCTCATCTGTAAAATGAGTTGGAAAAGGAATGGCAAACCACACCAGCATCTTTGTCAATAAAATCCCAAATGGAGTCATAAAAATTCAGACGTGACAGAAAATGACTGAAAAACAAGAAATCATACATAAGGATCACTGGCAGGGCATATTGACTTAGAAAACCACATATTAACATTACCCACATTCTATTATACTTCTATTTATTTTGTTAAATATTTCCCAATTACATTTCAATTTGCATCTGACTGTTGAAGGATCATACCAAAGGGCCAAGTGTTCAACACCTCTGTTCTGTAACATATGCACTAAGTAGTGATTCAGTCTTTACTTGAAGACCCTCAACGAAGTGAAAACCATTACGTCATGGAGCAGCCCAAGAAGAATAATTTCAATGGGTGATAGAACTAATCAAAGTTGGCATTAAACATTCTCTCTATTTTGCTGTTGTTGTTTGTGCTTCATTCTTGGAGAGGACCAATGACATCACAAGAGTCATGACTTGCACATAAATTGGATTTCTCTGTGACTTTGTCATCCAACCCACCAAACAAGTAAGACCTAAACTGGATATTCATCTAAAATGCTCACTTATTCACTTGCTCACTTGTACACACATCAATAAAAACTCCAAGAGGACTAATGCATCTTTATCCCAACCATAAAGTTTTTATTTTTCAGAAAGTCCATCTCCTGTCCAGGAAGCTTGGCATGGTCCCAAACCCCAAACAAGATGAACAGAAAAGCAAATAATGCCCAGTAAGGAAGGTACAGCCTGACAACATTTAGAATTTATGAACTCCTCTCACCTTAAGTATTCCCAGAGCTACTCAGGCTGGGCCCACAGAGCTGTCAGGCCTATTATATCAGATCATCAAACTTAATTCCTGAGACTTCCATGCTTTTCAGTCAATCAAAGATCAGCAACCATCCCTAAATGTACATTCTCACCACCCTTTCTACATGCATCCTCAAATCACCAGTGATAATCTCGTAGGATCAGAGGATTTCAATCTAGAAGAGAATTAACTTAAGAGATATGTATTCCAATCTAACTTGAGATTGCCTCAAGCTTTTCAAGTTCTTTTTTTCTCCAACTGAGGGTTTTAAATCTATGGACATTGAACTTTTGGAAGAGTGTGACAGGTGTTAAAAGAGGCTTTAGAACAACCAATGTGACAAAGTGCAGGAAATTCTCCGCCATGGATACTATAAGGTATAATGGAAAGTGCCTTGGACTCAGACCCAAAGGACCTTGGCTCTCCCACTTATTAGCTAGCTGTACCACCATGGGCAAAGCATGTCTCTGGGCATCTGTTTCTTCCTCAGTAAAATAGAAACAATAATGCTTCTACAAACTCCCTCATGGGGTTGTTGATAAAAATGTACTTTGTAAGTTCTGAAGCACTTTGCAGGTGTGAGCTATGATTAGTGTTTCTAGTCACTATGCATTCCTAGAGGTCAAATTCAACAAGATTAACAAGTGAGAGATGTTTTTGTTTTGGGTTTTGGGTTTTTTTGTGGGGCAATGGGGTTAAGTGACTTGCCCAGGGTCACACAGCTGGTAAGTGTCAAGTATCTGAGGCCAGATTTGAACTCAGGTACTCCTGAATCCAGGGCCAGTGCTTTATCCACTGAGCCACCTAGCCCCCCCCCCCCAAGTGAGAGATGTAATGAAGCAATTTATTGATGCTAGATGACTGATCCTCAATGGACTTCCCAGTCTGCTCAGTGATAACTTGGTTACCATAGTATATGATGTTCCCCAAACCTGCAAAATGTCCTTCTCTCAGTTTTAATTACACTGGCTTTGTAGTCCCACCTTGTGCTGCCTCCTTCAAATTAGGATTTGTTATTTAGTTTTTGTAAAAGCCACCATGTTACTACATCCCAATCCAAACAAAACCATCCACTTGTCTCTCCAATCTTATCTCTTCAAGTAACCAAGAGGAAAACCCTGGGAAAATTATACAAACAGACCCAAATATTTGAAACTAGCATTGTCCTTCCATGCTTACACTCCCTGAAAGCTTAAGGCTTTTCTCCTTCAGTTTGATTCTTTCATTAGCCCAAGGCGTGCTAATTAATTAGAATTTTCCAGGCCTTTTGTCACTTTGACAAAACAGAAAAGCTCATTCCTTCATGTTAAAGAGAGTCCATCTACCTTCCAAAGGGGAGCACAAAGCCAGTGGGAATAAGAGGGAGGATTAAGCTGACTTTGAATGGCTCAGACCCTGTAAAGACTACTCTAGTTCCTGCCCCCAGCCTTCATCCTTGCCCAAACTGATTTATGGGGAATGACATCTTAACCACAGCTTTTATCCCTCCATAGAAGAGGCTGCTTAGGGGATATTGTCTGGGATCTAAAATTAGATGGTGAATAACATGCTCTAGAGAGAGGGAAGACAATATTGGGAGGCTAAAGATACTGTAGGAGGTGGGAGAGCTATTTGAGGACAGCAGAGGTTTCATAACTGAAGGATGAGAGTAAAATACACAATGACATGTCAAGTAAAGAAAACACTATGCTTGAATGAAATAAAAAGATGCTGCATTCTTCTTGAAAGCTGCAGTGTTTATTTAAAAATAAAACCAGCAAGGTGACTACAGGTTAAAGGAGAATGAGAAGTGATTAATTTAGAATTTTCCCTAATTTTTCTTCTAGTAGGAAATGTTAAATGTCTAAAGTGTGGTGGAAATGTAACATCTAGAATGAACACAGGCCTGATTTTATCTGTACTGTGTCACATTTTGGAAGCACACTACCTTTTGGGATTATTGGGCTGTCTGTGAGCCATAGTTACTTCAGGAATACATAAGACTAAACTGAAGAAACTTTTTCTAAGGGGCTCATTTCTCACAGCAATTTAAAATTTCCCTTTCTTCACCTCAGAAAAAATCCTCTTTTAAAAAAGCAATATTGGGGCAGCTAGGTGGCACAGTGGATAGAGCACTGGCCTTGGAGTCAGGAGTACCTGAGTTCAAATCCGGCCTCAGACACTTGACACTTACTAGCTGTGTGACCCTGGGCAAGTCACTTAACCCCCATTGCCTCACTTAAAAAAAATTTTTTTTTAAAAGCAATATTATTTTCCACAGGGAAGTTATATGATAGTTTTTAAAAGGAAATGACAGTGAAAGAGTGTGATTAATACCCAGAAGCACTATGACCATCTGGAGGTATAAGCAGGCTCAGCTCATAAAATGCAGGTCTTCTCTACCTTCAAGAGCCACCTCCTCTAAGAAGCCTTCCCACATCCTTCAAGGTAAATGCCATTTCATCCTGAAGTTTTTCATAACATTTTTACCCAAATCTCTATTTGTGTATTTGTCTTTTCAGGCCCCATTCATATCAGTCTTATTTAGTAATAAAAGCAAGCTCCTGCAGGGTACAGTCTTTGATATGTATCTTTGTATTGCCAGGCCCCAGAAAAAAAGGACTTTATGCGTAATGTGCATTTAATAAGGTTCATTGACTGGTAAATAGAAAACTATCAGGACGATATGATTTCATTAGCACTAAGAAAGTCCTACTGGTCCCCAAAATTCTTGGAATTCTATGGTTAGAATGTCATCCTTTTTCTTAAGATTTTATTCCTGTGAAAATACAAATAACTCAGGAATAATCAAACTCATACTGTATCAGCAATTTAAACTTCAGTGTAAATTAGTGAGGTTTATACCCCACCCAAAAAAAGAAGCCCAGAAATTGCCTTATAAATTGGAACCCTAATTTCCTTGCTAAGTGTAGAGACATGGAAGGCAAAGGCAACATTAGTTTAGAATACAAACTTATTTGTCAAATAATATAGAGCAATGTGACAGATGACTGTGAGCAGTACCAACTTATAAAGGAGAGTAGATGACAAGACTACAGAAAACTGGCTTTAGGTGCATCTGAGCCACATCATCGCAGAAGCATTCAGATATAAAATTAAAAGGAGTACAACCATACTGGAAATGGAATAGATTTGTCAGTATGTGTATAATGATTTATTTTTATCATTAGTGACCAAAGAATCACCCCATTTAGACTCTGACACCCTAATGTCATGTGTGCTGTATTAGGAATTTAGAATAGCTCCTGAAACAAAACTCTAAGGAGAAATTGTACCATACCAAGTAGACATCAAGGAAATCCATGGTGGAAGCAACACAGTCTTAAAACCATTGAGGAATCATTTTACCACCTATTTTCCAGAAGGTACTCATACCAAAAGAATGGGGGAAGTTGGAAATGTTATTCATTCTCAAAAAAAGGCAATTGAGAAAACATCAATAATTGATGCCTTTGTGTCAACTTTTTTTCATCATTATAAAAAATCTGAGAACAATCTACAAATATTTCAAAGGTCATAAAATGTGCAAACAATCAGATTTTCACAAATAATTCTCTACAACAAACTACATTTTCACTGCCAAATTAATTATTAAAAGATGAATGTAACGGGGTAGGACTATTGAAGTTTGACCGGGCCAGCTGACACCACTCTTCTCCTTGAGATACACCTTGAAGCAGGAGAGATAGACCCATTGGTTGTGGCTGCTGATTTGGGGGCATGAAGGGTACAGAGATGGCTCCAGAGATCTGAGCTGCCTCTCATCAAACTTCTCCCAACCACCACCAGTGGGGAACAGTTATCCCCCAATAAGCGAACGTTTCACAGTCAGCTGATCACCCCATCAGACCACCATAAGTCCTCTTCAAAAGTATTTGCCTGTCTTCTGCTTGGGGAGATAGGTATCTCAGAGAACCACGCCTCTGTGCCATGCCTTCTCTCCAGGAGAAGAAGTCCAAGGACTTCTCTCTTGGTTTCCTTTCCCTAGTGCCTAAATAAACTATTATTTTATTCTAATTGGATTTGCGTGCAAGAGAGTGTAATTCTTTAAAGAGGAATTCCTAAGAACCGCCCCCCAATTTCCCCCATACAATACACATAATACAAAATATAATACTTATTGTTTATTGATTTCAAGAAAGCATTTGACTCAGTAATGTAAAGTACAATCTTAAAGATTATCCTCAAATGAAAAGTCTCTGATGAATATATTAAGATCATAAAAGAACCCTTGATAAATATAATCACAGGATTACTTTGTGCTATAACTATCTGGACTGAAAGGATAACTCTGTTAAATTACCTTAATATCATTAACAAGTGAGGCATAAAACAGGCAGATGTATACTCACCAAAGGTGTTTGTCACCATCCTGGATAGTATACTATGCTAGATCTGAATAGAAGGGTTAGAACCTCAGCTACAAATTGTAAGTTTCTCCAGAGGTACCTATTTGCAGATGATTATTTTTTGCTAGTTACATCAAGCTTCATAATATTATAGGGTCTCCTCAATGGGATCCATGATTACTCAAAAGATTAATAATAATCCATGCAGAAAATACCAAATGATTTTTAAAAATACCTATTACTCAGAATAATATACAATTGTATGGCTAGTCCAGACAAATAATTGCTGGAGACACTGCAAATGAACAATGAGTTGGGTCAAGAACTGAAGAGAAGGCAGAGAGGATGGATTGCATTTGGAAAACTGCCTAGTGCTTTTAATGATTCCAGTATACATGCCCATTTAAAAAAATCAAATATGTTCTCTCAGTCATACTATATATGTCTATAAACACTAAAATAGCAGTAGAATTACTTCCCCAAATGCCAATGGAAGGATATGCAGTGGGTGAAGATTGGCTGAAGTATATTTTACTTTTTTTAATGTGTAAGAAGTGTCTTAAGAGACATCCTTTAGGAAATGTATAATCAGAAAAGGAGATTGGCCAGGCTTTTAGCTCAAGTAAAGGATCACAACACAAGTACAACCATGAGTAAGTGCTACATTGTATCCAGGAAATGTCAACAGACCAAGAGGAAAACCTCCAGCCTTGAGTAGTTCCTCTATAGGAAGGCATGGTAAAGAATCACATGGCATGAGGGCATAGGTAGACTTTCTTACACTTTCTCATGTCTAAACAATCAATGAAATAATAAATCAAACCCTGATTTGTAAGATAGCCAATTTCTGGGGTGATCATGAAAATTTAACAACCCAGTATCTGAGCAGTTAAAACTGACTGCTGCAGACCTTGGCTCTATCACCTATAAGTGAATATCTCCAAAATCTGTGCATTTTTTCATTTCCTCTCATAATGTTGTTACCAACTAGAATTCCTTTCCCTCCTACTTGTACCTAAGAAAAACCCTACCTTCCTAAAAGGTCCAATTTAAGTATTGCCATTCCTATAAAGCCTTCCTAATGACCTCCTCCCACCCTCACCCCCCAATCAGAAGGGTTGGATCCTTCATTTGAACCACCACAGTGCTTTGGAGCATGCTGATGGTATTTAAGTTGTTTCAAAGAGGGAGATTTCAGCTTGATGTAAGGAAAAACATCCTTATACTTAGAGTTATTCAAAAGTAGATTGGACTGCCTCAGGAGTTAGTGGCTTCCCTATCATCGGAGGTCGTAAGGGTATGATGGATAACTACATGCCAAGGGAAGAAATTCCTCTTCAGGTAAGAGTTGGCCTAGATAATTCTAAAGTCCCTTACCACATCCCTTACTACTCTAATATTCTTTGTTTATTACCATTTAGAGATTGTGTTTAAGCCTCACTGGCCTCCTCAACAGAATAGAAATAAGCAATAGCTTACTCACACATACTGAGAACATACCTGTGCCAGATATTCCTGCTGTTTTTGTGACCTGCTAAATTTTTCTCCTGAGCCTCTTAAGCCAATGAGATCTTATTGCAAAGATCTGTGTCATTCTCCGTCCCCTACCTCCAATGTTTCCACAAATTTAGAGAGAACCACCAGGAGTGGGATGTGTAAGACAATACCTGGCTCCCCCTCTCCAAAGAGTTTGTACTTTGTCCTCTGTTGATATTCTAAATACACACCAATAAAGAGCGTGAAAAGTGTTAAAAGAGTATTTGAAACATAAAGGTTGATGGTGAACATAAAGGTGGATAGATGGAACCCAGTGTCCTAAAGCACACAGATGTAAGAGTGACTTGGGAAGTAGGGAGAGGTTTATACTTTTTCCCCATATTTGGGTGTCTGCCACACCCAAGGTGAAAATCGCAAATCAAAGGATGAAGGTGACCAGAGCAGTATGGGGCAATGCTATGGGACTTCAGAAGGAAAGGGGAAGAAAGGGAAATTCTATCTTTATTATCAGTTTCATGTGAAATTTAAGGGTGGGAGGGGAACGAAGGCAGAGGAGGAAGACCTAGTGAGACATCATCAAAGCATCCCCTGACTCTTGATGCCATATAACTTTTACATTTAATCTGGATGGGATGTTTCCTATTAGAATGCATAAGGGGATGTGGTAGAAATACAAAAATATGCACAGCATAGTGAAGAAATGGGAAGAAGAGGAAAATAACTTACATTATGTGGTGCTAAATAAGGCTTTTGCCTCTACAAACAAAAAGTGAAATAGAAAAAAAAATAACTTTTTCCTGTCACATAGATCACGTAGGTTTTTTGTTTAATAGAGTAATTTTATGTAATTATTTCTAGCCATATGTCTACATTTTTCCCTTTCAAAAGAAACTCATTTTAGGGTTAAAGCTTTTACCCTTATGAATAAATTATTTTGGAGAAATCAAAATGTTGGAACATTTTTCAAAATATTTTTGTTGAATATTACAGAGCATGTAAGCCTTTCTTCAGCACACAATACAATGTGATAAATTGATAGGCGATAGCTAAAGATTATTTAAACCACTTTCAATGGTCATGTTCTAATTTCCTTTAGCATATCAAGTGGACCTGTTGTGAAAAACTTATTGAAGGACAAAAACCTGAGTGGGACTGGATGAGTGGGTATGGATGAGCAGCAATCTGCATCACTGCAGAGAATGCACACTTCAATGAGATCACAGAAACATTAGAATCCTGGAGAATTCAAGCACTTATCCTTTTATTTACCCTTTGGCTTATCCATCTTTCTTACCTATCATAACTATACAGTAATGGGAAGGAGGAGGAGAAGAGGAAGAAAAAAAAGGTAACTGCCACTAGGTTGTACTTTACCAAATCCTATATATGCCCAGGGGCAGCTAGGTGGTACAGTTGAAAGAGTGCCTACGGGCAGCTAGGTGGCACAGTGGATAGAGCAAAGGCCCTGGATTCAGGAGGAACTGAGTTCAAATCCGACTTCAGACACTTTACACTTACTAGCTGTGTGACCCTGGGCAAGTCACCTAACCCCAATAGCCTCATCAAAAAAACAAAACAAAAGAAAGAAAGAATAAAGAGTGCTGAGCCTGGAGTCTGAAAGACTCAGATTCAAATCTGGACTCAGACACTTACTAGCTGTGTGACCCTGGGAAAGTCACTTTTGATGTTTGCCTCAGTTTCTTCATCTGTAAAATGAACTGGAGAAGAAAACGGACAACCACTCCAGCATCCTTGCCAAGAACACCTTAAATGGGGTCATGGAGAGTCAGACACAATTGAAATGACTGAACAACAATGGCTTCTGTCTCCCAAACATCTCATGCATCCATCTCTTACTCTATTTTCCAACTGCTACCACTCAACTATAGGCCCTCGTTTAAGCCTACCTGGGCTATTGCAATAACCCCCTAATAGATCTTCTACCTCTACTCTTTCCCATCTCCATTCCTCCAATCTATCATTTGTACCAGTACTAAACCAATCTTTCTTATGCATAGAGGTGATCATGACACCCCCCTGCTCAAAAAGCTTCAGTGATTTTCTATTGCCTCCTATGTGAAGTCCAAATTCCCTTTCCTTGCACTCAAAACCCTTCATAATATGTCAATACCATCTCTCTCCAGGTTTCTCTCATATGACTCACCTCTATACATGCTACACTTCATACAAACTAGACTAATTCCTGTCCCCTAAAAATGCTATATGTTCTCCTGCCTCATAAATTCACAGCATGCCTGGAATGAATTTCCTTTGCCACTCTTCACTTGCTGAATTCATATCCATCCTTTAAAGAATAACTCAAATGTTATTTCCTCCTTAAGTCCTTCCCTTAATCCCTGGTCAATAATAATCTTCCCCTTGGGGCAGCTAGATGGCACAGTGGATAGAGCACCGGCCCTGGAATCAGGAGTACCTGAGTTCAAATCGGGCCTCAGACACTTAACACTTAACTAGCTGTGTGACCCTGGGCAAGTCACTTAACCCCAATTGCCTCACTAAAAAAAAAAAAAAATCTTCCCCCTTAGACAATACACAAAAATAAAATATATACACATATATACAATCACATACATATATACATATATATATAACTATTTTGAATTGGTTTACTGTAATGAACACAATATTTTTCATTATTTTGTTTGTATCTTTCCCCCCTACTGAACTAAGTTCCACAACAGCTAGCATATTGAATAATAATAATAATAATAATAACTAACATTAATATTGTATTTATTATGTGACAGGCACTATGTGAAATGTTTTATGAATATCATCTCATTTGATATTCCCAACAAGCCTTGGACCTAGGTGCCATTATTATCCCCATTTTACAGATGAAAGAACTGAGGCAAATAGCAGTCTAAGTGACTTGCCAGGTCTCACAGGGTCAACACGGCTACTAGGTGAGATGAGGCTTTTTGACTCCAGATCCAGAATTTTATCCACTGTACCACCTAACTGCTCTACCAACAGAAAGCACTTATTAAATATTTGTTTAAATAATGAATGAATGACTAACTATTTAAACAAATGGTATCTACCAAGAGTATACTTTCCTTGTTCATATGGCTATTGTTTCATCATGTTATTTCATTTTTCCGCCCTGCTAACTGTGAGATTTAAAATTGGATATTAGATCATAAATCTCCCCTCTTTAACCTTTCCCTTAATTTATCTCCCAGACTAGTAAATGGAAGAAGGTTCTGGTTTTCTAGTTAGAGCTTTTATTATATGGTAGTCACAAGGTGATGTTGATTAGAAGGATAGGAAAGTAGAAATACAATACAAATCGTCTTAAGTCTAAGCTTAGTCTATATTCGGTATAAAACTCACCAAAAGCCAAAGGCCACCTTTGGGGAGAGAGAGAAAGAGACCGTGTCAAGCGCGTGCTGCTGCTAACCTTGAGCCGGGCCCAGTCGAACTCTCGTCAGCATCAGCCTGTGCAGCACAGTCAGGAGACCAGCAGAGCAGGAAACTGGACCACCAGAGACCACCCCAAGGATGAAAGAAGCCACCTGATTCTACATTCCCTGGCACCATAGACCCTTGTCTTCATCCAGACCAGTTTGTGCCTTAACTCAAGGCCCATACCTCACCCCATTACACTGCTTGCTCAGAGAATCATAATCAATCCAAAATTGATACTACAAAAACCAGCAATAATTATATTGTTCCACTATTGTCCTCTATTGTTCCATTTACTGCCTTTGTTTTCCCCCATCTCATCATTTCCTTCTCTGTCCACCAATCCTACATACATGATATTTCCCACATTGTAAACTCCTTAAGGACAGAGGCTGTCTTTGTGGATTTATATACCCAGGTCATAGCCCTGACCTTGGCACATAATAAGTACTTAATAAATGCTTTTTTTCCATTTGTTTATCTTCTGAGAAGCTCAGGTCCTTACAAAGGTCTCTGAAAGCCATCTTTATGTTTATTAAAAGTTATCTGAGTTCAGTTAGACATGAGTTCCAGTCTTACCTCTGACAGATAACTGGTTGAATGACTGTGGGCAAGACAATTAACCATTCTGTGCCCCATGTCACTCCCTAAGGCTGTAAGTTACAGAGCATATGCCAAACTGCATTGGTAGAAGAACTTTTGACATGTGGGAGTTTCCTTTACCAATTAAATCACACATCTGATGTCTGATCCCATCCCATAAAAAACTAAATACAAGGAGCAGCTAGGTGGCGCAGTGGATAGAGCACTGGCCCTGGATTCAGGAGGACCTGAGTTCAAAACCGGCTTCAGACCCTTGACACTTACTAGCTATGTGACCCTGGGCAAGTCACTTAACTTAACCCCCATTGCCTCACCAAAAAACAAAACAAACAAAAAAAACCCCTAAATACAAACATATATACGTATACAGATGTATCTAAGTATATATAAATGTTTATGACAATGTGTATATGTACATGTATATGCAAGTATGTATATGTTTGTGTATGTGTAGATATACATACATTCCCAAATCTCTGTGAAGAAAATATTTTGTAGTCTCTGAGTCTACTGATGAGGGCACATTTGAAAGGGCAAGTATAAGAACAAAGCTACATCAAGAACCCATAATCACATGCTGAAGTCTGGGGCAAATTCCTAACCAATGGAGATTTATAAGATAAAATGCTAAAGTGAGTAACTAGCTAGGTTTACATATAATCTTGCCTTAGCTAATGAGATCAAAGTTTTCATCTCAGAGCTCAAAAGCAATTTGTCAGGCCAACCTTTCCTTTCTTTGTTTTTTTCTTTTTCTTTTTCTTTTTTTTAAGGACCATGCTTTGCCAAAACCTTGGATTATCTCTTTGGTATAAATGACTGTGTAATGAATAACCAAAAGTAAAATTCTTTAAATTATATGCCTTAAAACAAATCATGTTTTAAAGATATTTTTGACTCGAGGCTACTAACTGGACTTCACTTATTTCACCCATGAAAACCTTGCAAATTAGACAAAGATCCAAAAGAGACAATGCCCAAATGTTTCTGTATTTTATACGCTAAGAAATGTGGCCACAACAAAGTTCTTAAGTGAGTGCCGCTATTGTGAAATGCCTGAATAGAGGGATGAAATTGAATTGCGATAAAAGAGAGTTGTTTAAGGAATCTTTAACCAATGTCTACCGCATTAGCTTGCAACATTATATGCTGAACAAAGGCTTAAAGACTCAGTATTATTCAGCAATAGAAGCATTTGGAGAAATAATCCAACTTTTTTAAAACTTTTACAAAATAATTTATTCATCATCTTCTTCTGTTGTATGCATTGTGATGGTCCTTAAAACCTTTACAAGATGCCAAATTGTTTTCCATCTAAACATTCTGGTGCATTGTGTTCCCCTTCTCTAATATTGTTAAATATAATAACATTTAATAAATTAAACTGGAAACTACAGGAACAAGTGAGAATCTCCTATCCTCAACTACAGCTAACACTGGCCCCTTACCCATATGAGTAGTTCCATAACCACCCATATGGGTACTTCTGCTTAGAAAAACAGAAAATTGGATTATATTCTACATAATTTAGCTAGATTTGAAAGCACTGAGAAATAAATATTCAATTATATAGTCTGATAAGCCAAAATAAGTTTTTTTGAAGGGAAGGTACTTCTTTGGGGAGGTTTTATTCATTTTTCTATTTTTTAAATGAGGTATTTTTAAAGCACAGTCCTCAATATATGCTCAGTGCTAAGGTAAAGACAACAAATATGTGCAATAAAATGTTGAATACCTGTTCTCTAGATCTTAAAAAGATTCATTATATTATAATAGCAACTCCTACCATGTTTGAGTCTAACTAGATGATGGCTAAGGTCTAAACTTCTGGGATTCTATGGTTTGAAATTATACCCCCTCTGTTGTGTGTGGGAATTAGACCAGAAACCACAGAGATCTTTCCATAACCAACTGTAGTAAGCATTACCCCCACAATTTATGGAATTGCTCACTAAAAACAAAAATTCTGTAAAATGAATTTTTGCGTATTGAGTCATACTTCCTCACTTAAAGTTATTATAAATTAGAAGTTTGTCCCTCTGCAAAAAGCATTAATCTCAAGACATAATAAATTCCCACTTAAGAATGCAATGAACCTTTAAAATCACAAAAAAATAGTTATTCTTGTAAAATATTTTTACTACTTAAAACAATACTCAAAATATCATCCTTTATTATTTATTCCTTTTGGTCCCCTTTTGAACAACAAGGCTGTAGATCCCCAACCCTGGGTGCCATCCAGCAGAGATTAAATGATCAGCTACCTGGGATACTATAGAATGGGTTTCCATGCTGCATATAACTTTGGGAGTAGAGAAATTCTAAAGTCTCTTCCATTTCTATTCCATGATTAAGCAACATTCTATAGGAGAAAGAGAAATACTCTTGGGCTGTTCTGCTCTTGATTACAAGCCCACTGTGGAAGCCACTCAATTTTAGAAATGAACTTCCTGACCTCCTCCAATGTAGAAAATAATCACAATGAGCCAGAAATTCACAGCAAAAGTCAAGATTCAAAATGAAGGAGTAAATGTACTGGAGAACCCCATTAACGGGAATGTCACAATAGAGGAAGCAGGGGTGGGGAAGGGCATATTTACTTGAACAGATTACCATGAAAACCTCAAAATTCTATAAAGAATATTGAAATAATTCCCAAACTTGCAATTGCTGTATATTAAATTGCTTTGTGAAAAAGTGTATCTGTACATCAGATGATTTTATGTACACATGTGAGTGTGCCATATCAAAACACTGATAAAGCACTTAATACATATAAGGCACTATGCAAGGCAGTCCATGCATTCAAGAAACTAGAATTCTACGTGACTATCATTTATTTTTCCTTGATGTTTTTGCCTCCAGTTGGGAAAGGAAGGAGAAAAGAAATTATCCAAGCATCTGACTGGCTTGAACATTGTAAATGCACAATAAATATTTGTTGAATGAATGAATCCATTGCCACTATCACAATCTTCAACAATTTTTATGAGATTTCCATGCCCATTTTCTCAAGAACAGTGATTCACCAAAAGTTACACAGCAATCAGTCTCAAAGTTCATGGGAAACCTCTATTTCCTAACATCCTCTCTTCATTTGTCCTAGTCAAATATCGTTATCTCAAACACCTGTCCTCTAGCTGTGAAACTGAATGTAATTTGGGGAGGAAAAAATGTACATAGATGGACATGCTTGCTATTTTTTTTTAAAGTTTACCAAAATGTTATACATCAACTTTCATGTTTTCCTGTGGAATCCATGATTGCGCTCTCATCAACAATGGGAGAAAGATTGAGAAAACTGATCATTGCCAAAGCAGGGTGGCTAGGCAGACTGACTTGGGCAAATGGCAGTATAGCTGGGCTGGATGACATACCTGATCTTTTGAAAATCTATTTTGAATGGCCCCAACTCGGAAATTCCACAAGGGACTGTAACACTTACATAGGACCTCAAAGCTCACAGAGGACCTCAAAATCTAATGTGCCTAGCACTCAATATTTATTAAGATAAATGTTTGTCAAAATGAATTGAACCTGGCATTTTAGAAATGCATAAAAGCAGAAGTAGAAAGGCCCTCAGAGGATATCTAGTCTCACCCACACCTGAACACTTAGGACTCCCCCCAACAATATATCTGAGAAGCAGTCATCCAAAATGTCTGCATGTGCCACAGTGCCTATGACATGATAGGTAGAATAAGTTAATGCTTGTTTAATATGAAGAGCAAAACCTCCCAGTGATCAGAAACTTACTACCAGGCCTCTTTGGGATACCTCTAATTATTGGGAATTTTCTATAGACATAAAAGCAAAATCTCATTCTTTGCAACTTCTACAGAACCACTACTCTTAATTCTGTCCTCTAGGGCCAATAAAAGCATGTCTTATCCCTATTCCACATGACAGCCCTTTAAAATATGTGAATACAGTTATCATGTCCCCTCTCAAGTGTTCTTTTGTCCAGCAAAACATCACCAATTCCTTTAACCACAGAAGTGTTCTCCATTGCCTAAGAATTCTTGGCCTGTGTCTTCTTATACTGGAAATTGCCCAATATCATCAACCAGGTGCTCCTGGGAGTCTTATCTCATGAATGTGACCTTTGCTGCCTGGCACACTGAGAAGAATTAAGAGGAACAAAATAAAAAATGTCTACATTGTATTTACTGACCTTAAAAAGCCATTTGACACCATCAATAACCCTGGACTCTGGCAGGTACCTAGTACTTTCAGTTCCCCAGAGTTCACTAAGATTCTATGATGATTCCACAATGGTAGACCTCCTAGTAAAGTCAGAGGTAAAGTTTGAAGGTGAACTCTCTTACATCCTAGCTAATCCAATATGGAAACACTGAATGTCTCTCAGATACAGGGGAACTTGCAGTGTATAAGGAGTGGTAGCCAAACAAAAGCCAATAAGGTCCTTGCCCTCAAGAGGCTCACACTCTAATCCTATTCATGACACAACCACATGAAATTATGTGAGAATCACTGCAAAACAACATGTATTTAAAAGTTAAGATCAAAGGATATAAAAGTGAAAATGTAGGTATTGAGTTGATGCAAAATAAAAGTGCTCAGAGTGAGCTAAAGTCAACTGGAGAAGTCTTCCTAAAGAAAGCAAATTTTAAACTGGGTTTCAGTCTGGAAGGAGCAAACAAAGAAATTAGCAAAAAAAAAAAAAAAAGAGGAAGGGAGAGAGGGGAGAAAAGTAAGGAGAAGGAAAAGAGAGGGAGAAAGGGGAATAGAGGAAGTGGACCATACTATACATGGATTTTCTTGGCAAAGATAATGGACTGGTTTGCCATTTCTTCTCTAGCTCATTTTTGAGATGAGGAACTGAGGCAAACAGGGTTAAGTGACTTGACCAGAGTTACACAGCTTTTAAGTGTCTGAGGCTGAATTTGAATTCATGAAGATGAGTCTTCCTGATTCCAAATCCAATGTCATTTAGGAGCAGACTCTGCCCTGTATATACTGTGTGACCTTGGGCACCTTTCTTCACTTCCCTAACCCTAAGGACCACTCAGGTATAAAATAGAAGGAATCAATGCTTCCAATTTCGATTCCTATTAATCAATGTTTTCAAAATGCATATACAGTAAGATATAAGAAAGATTGTCCTTCAATACCCAGCTTGGGTGACAATGCCTCTAGGAAGCCTTCCCTGATCACCCCAGGAGAAAGTTATTTTTTCCCTCCTTATTTTTAGGATATCTTTCCTTCACCTTTATCCCTTTCTACCTTGTTCCACTCTTATTGGTATATAATCTCATGTCCCTTATTTTAAATTATAAGTTTCTGAAGGGCAGTTCCTGTGTCATTTTTCTTCTTTATGTACACCAGTAGAGGATGCAGACTGGTCATGTAGTGAGAACTGGGCACAAAAGATAAAACATCATGAATGTTGTATTAGTGCCCTTTAGAGATTACAATAGTCAAAGGAAGTTTCTAGCATAGCCTCCATAGAAAAGGATGGAAGGACAGAGACAAGAATTACACAGGATAAGGAGGTTGGAGGAACTATGGGGAGAGTGCCCACATCATAGTGTCACAGATCCACTTAAGTAATCCTAGCAGCTAACACCATGACTTGAATATAGGTTCTTAATAAATAAGTACTGAATTCAATCAAATTCAAGTCAATTCAAAGAACAGGAGTTACTTTCTAATGAATGTTGTGCCTGCACTAAGAATGACCCTTAACGTACACAAAAATCAAATATTCAATGGAAGTCTTTACTCAAATATGGTAAAGGTAGCAAGCATTAGTTAAGCTTTTGTGCCAAGCACTATACTCAATGCTTTACAAATACTGCCTCAGTTGATCCTCACAACAACCCTGGGAGGTTGGTGCTACCTATCATTATCCTCACTTTACAGAAGAGGGAATTTGAGTTAATATAGGCGAAGTTAAATGACTTGAGAAGAGTTACACAGCTAGTGTCAGAAGCCATATTTGAAATCAGGTCTTCCTGACTCTAGGCCCAGCATTCTATCCACTTCCTTTTTTTATAGCAAAAGAAAATTGTTTTATAAGCTATATTTTATCAAGGTTTTCCTGCATGCAGTTAAGCTCTAAAGACATGATTTAAATGGTAACATACCCAAATTCATGCATTGATGTGTCAAGTAAGAGTCCACTATACGAGACAACATTCATAAAATCCTAGAGCTGATCAATGGTCTTAACTGAAAATACCAACCAATCAACCAACCAAAATCACTGCATTCTACCAATGGGGGAAAACACCATCTGAGCAGAATCTCATTGACCAAAAAGTAGAAAACCGAATTCTAGATATTCCCAATATGTAAGGTACTATCCTGATCTCTAATATAATTTCATAATAATGGCATTACTATATACAAATTAGATGCTGTTATATGGTCCATTCTGATTGAGTATATTCATTTCTCAATTATTCATGTGAAATTCCTGATTATTTTGTGTAATATGGTTTTGTGGAAGCCTTTAAAACCATGAGGCAGGGTATGTTTGTATAATTTACCTATAGAAAATATTACTAGAAGAGAAATGCAATCTGTGGGTAATCATTAGAAAATGAGTATATCTTTTTGAGGAAAAATGTTAAGAATTTCAGTTTTTACATGTAAGTGGGGAAAAAGAAAATATTCTTTTTTTAAAAAGAAGAATCTCATGTAGCACTATTTTGTGCCTATTTTACTTAATTGCTAATAATAATAGCTAGCATTTTTATAGTGTTTTAAAGTTCACAAAGCTCTTTTACAAATGTTATTTCATTTGATCCTCACAACAACCCTGGGAAGTAGGTATTATTATTAACCCCATTTTACGGATTAGGAAGTTGAGGCAGGCAGTGGTTAAGTGACTTACCCAGGGTCACAAAATTTTTAAGCATCTAAGACTGGATTCGAATTCATGTGTTTTCCTAATTCCTGATCCAGTGTTCTATCCATTGTATCACCTAGCTGTCAGATCATAATACTATATATTATAACAATATCATTTGCTATCAAAGTATAAACCCCAAGAGATTAGAGACCACATGTTAAGACTGTTATCTTCCCCAGCACCTACAACTGTGCTTTGCATACAGTTGGCACTTAATATGTATTTGTTGAATTTAATTAAATTTATAATGAAAAGGTAGTCTCAAATAACAAGCCTCTCCAAATATAAGTTCTTGACTATGTCATGTCAAAACAACTATTCAGTTACAAAGGCACAATCCACTGTACACACAATATTTTGCATTGATTGTAGCATCATAAGACCCTGGTGTCAAATGCAAGATCTATTGATTAATAGCCTTCTGACTTTTGACAAGTCATGACCTCTGCGAGATACAGTTTCTTCATCTTTAAAAATCAGAATTTAGTCCAATTCAACAGGCATTAATCAAACACCTTTTATGCATCCAAGTCCTGTGCTAGGTTTTAGGAATACAAAAACAAAAGCAAAAATAGTTCCTGTCCTCAGAGAGCTTATATTCTACTGGAAGGAAACTATATACACACAGAAAATAACTAAATGCAAAATACATACAAAGCCAACCCTGAGTAATTTGGAATGGGGTTGAAGACTGGAAGAATGGATGCTGATAATTGGATCAGAAAGGACCTCATGTCCTTTGAAGTAGCCCTTGAATTCAATCTTAAAAAGGAGTAAGAGTTCTGGGAAGCAGAAATGAGGGGAAGTACATTGAAAGCATAGGGGACAGTCAACATACATGGATAATAATTATTTGTACCATTTTCCTTGCTGAATTTTGGTGAGGATCAAATAAAATTCATGTAAAGTTCTATGTGAATGTGAAAGATTATTATTCATAATTTTCTCTTTTTGTTCTGTGTCTTGTTTTGATTCCTTTTGCTATATCTAGCTATCCTTCAGCGTATTTCTGCATTAACAATTATCTCTTGAATAAATTAATGGGGTTCTCCTTCCATAGTTTCTCTTATTCTCTGTGTTAAAGAAATTGATGCAGTCAGAAATAGGAAAAATAGCTAATATATGAAATGGAATCTAGTATTTTGTACCTGAAGAGTCACTGAAATGACTTTACGAAGATGTTTTCTCTAACTTTGTAGCATTTAGTTCTTCAAGTAGGTGACAGCTAGGTGGCTAGATTGCTGGGCCTAGAATCAGGAAGACCCAAGTTCAAATCTAGACTCAGACACTTACTAGGTGTGTGACCCTGGGCAAGTCACTTAACCCTGTTTGCCTCATTTTCCTCATATGTAAACTAGGCTAGAGAAGGAAATAGCAAACCACTCTAGTATCTTTGTCAAGAAAGCCCCATGGACAGTATGGTCTGCAGGGTCATGGAGAGTTGGACATAACTGAATGACTGGACAAGTCCTTCATCTGAAAGTTATAGTTAATGTGCTTCATTGTAAGGTGATTTCATGCTAGTACAGATAAATGTTATGAAGGAATACAGAAAGAATGAATTTTGAGGTCTAAAGCCAGTGAGTAAGTCAGTCAATGAAATGTGGATGAAAATGACCACACATTACTGGCCTTGTTTCCATAATCCTAGAGGTTCCAGGAATGACCATAAGCACTAGCAAACAGTGCCAGCTATATAAAACAAAGCCCCAAATGATTCTAGTAAAATGTATTATGGTGTGTTCTTATTGCTTCACCCAGAATATGTGTGTCTGACATTATAATGAAATCTATCTGATTTATAACAGCCTTTGTTAAGAGACATTTTCTGCTCCCAAGATAGGCTGCCAATGGTACTTAGCCCAATGAACTTTTTTTAAAAAATTATTGTTTCCATAGACCTTTCCCACAGCTGGACAGTGGCTGTGTAACTATTAAAAACTGTTGTTACTAAAACATCAAAAGAATAGGTTCTGTTGAAGAGCAAAAACTTGCACACTAGAGAATGAAACATTGATCACATGAATCAAGGCTTAATAACAAGATGTAGTGTCTACAGAAGAGCAGTAAATCAAAGAGTCTGGACTTATAACTCAGTTCTTCCCTTAACTATCTGTGTGACCTGGTGTAAGCTATTTCCCACCCTAAGCCTCTGGTTTTCAATCTCTAATGTCCTTGCCATATCTAAAGCTGATCATTAGTTGGCTGTTCTCTCCTTCCTGAGCCTGGCTTACCATCTAATAATAATTATGTAGCTGACATTTAAGTAATGCTTTTCATGTGTTATTCCTTTTGATCCACATGACAACACTGTGAAGTAGTTACCATTATTATCCCCATTTTACAGAAAAATTTCATAAAGGTTATGGCTTTCCCAGGGTCACACAAACTAGCGTGTCTGAGGTTGTCCTGACTCCAAATCCAGCTCCCAGCTACTATGCCACAAAAATATAGTTTGGACATTGATGAAGCTACTCAACAAATCCTACACAGCATACACCACAGTAGGCAGATGTCTCATAGTCTTATAGGAAGTGAAATTTCATTTTCCATACCTTCAGTTGATCTGAGGCTTTTGTCCAATTCAAAAGTTTGTCTATTGATTTAAACAAACTTACACAAGCACACCAAATAAACACACTATTTTCTCAAACCTTTGGAAGGGGAGAGGAAGTCCTTATTCACTACAAAATAGTCACAAGGATACTGTGTATCATTGTTGTGCTTGGAGTCTCCAGCCTAGATTAAGGAAAGAATCCATGGGCATTGCTTAGTGAGAGATTAGGTAAAAATTTAACCTATTCCATTTTGTTCTCCAACCACAAAAGAAATGCTGACATTGTCTGAAGAAAAGAAAAAGAAAGAAATTCAAACTTAATGAATCTTATACAGTGGAACTATATAAAAATTTAAAAAAACTTTAACATTTCAGCTTAAGGAAGATTTCTACTAGTAGCTTCTTTCAAAAGCTTGCTTTTCAGTGGTGTAAGGGGAGAACCACTTGCCTCACTCAGCCTGACCTTTAATGAACTGATAAGTTACCACATGACACTGGAATTTATGACCAAAGCAGTAATGTGGAAGGAATCTGCCCATGATTATTTGTCTACATATTTGACAACTTCTTCTTTTTTAATCTGGTGGGTATTGGTGATTTCCATTTAGAATTGGGTTGGTGACATTTGTACTTTGTAAGTTTCATAGCAATTGTCAGTTAGAACCAGAAAATGGAGATCTGGTGTTCAGTTAGATTCCCAAAGG
Organism: Dromiciops gliroides; assembly: GCF_019393635.1. Classification (NCBI taxonomy): domain Eukaryota; kingdom Metazoa; phylum Chordata; class Mammalia; order Microbiotheria; family Microbiotheriidae; genus Dromiciops; species Dromiciops gliroides. Next base: position 639,783,929 of record NC_057861.1, read on the forward strand.
ATACAATCAAAATGTTCATTTTAAAAAGGGGGAAAATCTATGCTAAAGAGTTGAGAAATAATACAATGTCTCTTGCATTTGGCTTCCTTTACAGCAAGAAAGTACAATGAAGAACTGATTTTTAATACTTCCATCCATTAACAGCTTGCTGAGCATTCCCTTTTGGTAAAAATGTTTTTTTTTTCTTTCTTTCTTTTTTTTTACTTAGTGCCTATTACCCCAAGGATTCAAGTGAATTGAAGTTGAGCTCATCCTCCCAAACACTTGGGATCTTAGAAACACAGATGCCAGCAAATGAATCACTTTTAGACTTGGAATAAATCCTCATTTGTAAGCACGTATTTCCTTGTTTACTTTGAAAGTTTTGTTGATACATCTGTCTTTCCTACTATCAGTGAGCTGTCCTCCTATGTCAGCATAGTATAAGGTGGCCTTGCTACATAGGCAAGTCAGGTAGTTAGCAGAGGCAAATCAATTCTTGGTTAATCAGTCTAATAGAAGACATGTACATAATAACCCTTAACACCATTATGGGTCAAGAAAGTCCACATTACAGAAACCCAGTTTAGTCTCTACCTGTTGTTGTTATTGTTTTTGTTGTTCAATTGTTTCTGTCATGTCTCACTGAATCCTTGTTTGGGGTTTTCTTGGCAAAGATACTGGAATGGTTTGTCATTTCCTTCTCCAGCTCATTTTACAGATGAGGAAACTGAGGTAAATAGGTTTCAGTAACTTGCCCAGGATCACACAGCTAATAAGTGCCTGAGGCTATTAAGTGTCTCAGTAAGATGACTCTTCCTGACTCTAGACCCAACACTCTATCCACTGTGCCAACTAGCTGTCCCAGCCTCTTCCTATCCCACAGACCAAAGTCAAATTCATTTTAGACACATTTGATGTAATGTCCCTCCGTCAGGATCATAGGATTTTCATTCAGGTCATTTTTCAAAGACAGCTGTGATGCATTGGAGTGATGAATGCTGAATGGGAGGAAGGACCCAATTTCAAATCCTAACTCTGCCACTTACTACTTGTGTGACCTTAGGAAAGTCACTGAACATCTCTGGACTTCAGTTTTCTCATTGTAAAATAAGTGGGGTTGGAATAGATATCCTCTAAGGTCCTTTCTAGTTCTAAAGCTATGATCGTGTGAGCAATCATTTCTTAAACATTTACTTTATATTAGGCCCCATGTGAGGCATGAGGAATTAAAATACTATCTTATGTTTGTTTTAGGGGGCAGCTAGGTGGCACACAGTGGATAAAGCACAGGCCCTGGGTTCAGGAGGACCTGAGTTCAAATCTTGCCTCAGACACTTGATACAAGCTGTGTGACCCTGGGCAAGTCACTTAACCCTCATTGCCCCAGGCTCGTGAATAGCCAGACATGACTAAACAACAGATGTTAGTTATATTTGTCTTAGTATACCAGTGCCCACAACAGTGCCTACTTAATGGAAGGAAAAGGGAATGAGATAGAAGGGGACAAGAGTGGTTCCTTTGGCCCTTGACCTAAACTAGCTAACTACCTGGATGTAATGTTCCAGTGTAACAATTCATATAATTAATTAAACTACAAAAATGTATCAAGCACCTACTGACTGTAAAGCATTGTGCTAGATGTTGAGAGAGATACTAAGTTTAGGAAAATCATTCTTTGCCCACATGGAGTTTACAATTTAGTAAGAGAATAAGTTATATAGGGAATTATAATCATATATGATGTGTGTGATATTTTCCATAATAGTATATATGTGTTTATATATATCTATACATAGATGTATGTGTATATGTGCATGAGATATATACATAATCTCTCATATACACACATACATATATGTGCAAGTATATACACACACACACACACACACACACACACACTCAGAGCCTGGAGTCAGGAAAACATGGGTTAAAATCCTGCCTCAGACATTTATTAGCTGTGTGAGCTTAGGCAATTCACTTCACCTCTGCCTGCCTTGGTTCCCTCAACTATAAAATGGGAATGATAATAGCATCTGCCTCACAGGGTGTTTGTGGGATCAAATGAAATATTTGTAAAGTACTTAGAGCTGGGAAAATAGTAAGCACTTAATAATTTTTTTTCCTTTCCTTCCTCTGTAAAAACTAAATACTCCCACCCATACCTAAAAAAAAAAGCTGAGGTGAGAGGGGGGAGTTGAATTCAGGAGTCACTGAAACTAAGTCAAGAATTGACTGTGTTGTATTAAGGGTTGAAATGAAGATGTGTGTGTGTGTGTGTGTGTGTGTGTGTGTGTGTGTGTGTGTGTAATGTATAGGTACATATCTATAGCTATAGAGTTAGCAATGTAAAACACACAACCACAGATAGATGATAGATATACAGACAGATATAGATAGATACACATACAAATATGTACGCATACACACATACTTATATTTGTTCAATACCAATCAGGAAATTATCCTTGAAAATACTAGATGATCATTTCAAGTTATTTGTGTTTTTCTGACTACTAAATTCTGCATGGAGTATAGATCCAGGACCTTCATGATAATACCAAGTGCAATGATAAAAACTTGTCATTATCCTAAGAATCATAGAATTCCAGATGTGGGAACAGGAAGGACCTTAGGGTCATCTAGTCCAACCCATAACTGAATATGAATCCTCTTTATAACATGCATGAGGCAGTTGTCCATCTAGTCTATGCTTGAAGACTTTTAGTTAGTGGGGAACCTACCACTCACTATTTCCCAAAGCAGCTGATTTCCCTTTAGGATAGCACCAATTGTTAAGAAGTTTGTGCTTATATCAAGCATATATTTGCAGCCTCCACCCACTGCTTCTATTTCTGCCCCTTGGGACCCAACAGAATGAGTCTCATCCCTATTCTGCACCATAGATTTTAAGATAGTTGAAAACACAGGATGTCATCTTAAGTCCAAGCAAATGTCTCCAGTGTCTACAACTGTTCCTCATGTGTCACAATCACTTTGTCTGTCATCTGCAATCCTGGATGCCCTCCTCTGGATAATTTTCAGCTTATAGGCACCCTTCCTAAAACGCGGCCCCTAGAATTGAAGGTAATATTGCATACTGGTCTGACCAGGACAAAATGAAGTTGGGCCACCATCTTTCTTGTTCAGGCTCTCAACTCAGTGTAAGAAATTAATATCTTTTTTGGCTGCTCTGTCCCATTGTTGATTCCTTGAGCTTGCTGTACAGAAAACTGCCAGTTCTTTTTGCTTTTTTGTTTGTTTGGTTTTTGGTTTTCTTTTTGGTGGGGCGATGGGGGCTAAATGACTTGCCCAGGGTCACACAGCTAGTAAGTGTCAAGTGTCTGAGGCCGGATTTGAACTCAGGTCCTCCTGAATCCAGGGCCAGTGCTTTATCCACTGCACCACCTAGCTACCCCAACTACCAGTTCTTTTGCAGATGAACTGCCGTGTTGTCCTTCTTTCCTCAATATATACTAAGGATATTGGATTTTTGAACCCATGTGAAAAACTTTACATTCATTATTGTCCTTTGAATTTTATTCAATTAATATTCAATTGATTTTTTAATTCAACCAAGTATACTAGCATATAAAGATCTTTTTTTAAATTCTGGCTCTTTTATCCAAGCTGGGAAGGGGAGAACTACAATAGCTATTCTGTAATTTGGAACATCCATAATTCCACATCACTATCTGTCCAACCCTCATGTTTCTACATAATTAGGCCTCCCCCTCATCACTAATTACTAGAGCTAAAAGGGGCCTAAGAGAGAACCTAGTCTAACTACCCAGCTGACTAATGAACTACTGTAACAGAAGTCCACAGGGGAGAGGGAGGAAGTGACTTAACCGAGGTCACACATGTAGCAAGTGTTAAAACCAGAATGGATTGAACCCAGGTCTCATAACATCAGGTCTAGTAATCTTGCCAGGAATCAACTACTCAAGTAAGTAAGACACTGAAAGACTTAAACAACAGACATAACCCCTGAGAAAGGAATGTCACAAAGAATTAGGAGGCAAATGAAAGAGACATACTAAATATTCAAAGAACTAGCCAATTTCTTGCTTGCACACAGTAGTACAATAGAAAGCATTCAATTCCTTATCAGTGAGAACAGTCCTCTATTACATATACTTAGCAAAACAGCATAATCTCTAAACTTCAGCTCAAAAATGTTCTTTGAAGATGCCAAAGAAAACATGCACTTTCTAAAATTTATTTATATTATAAAGTTCCAGAAATCTCAAATATAAAACGGCCCACAAAAATAGCTTTCCCCCTTCTGATGTTGACTTCCTAAAAGATATATAGCATAGAATTAAGAAAATTAAGTGCCTACTGCTAGATAAAAATGAAAAAAGTCCCTGCTTTCAAGGAGCTCACATTCTATTGGAGAAGACAACATGTACAAGCAAAAATGCATACAAAATTAATACAAGATAATTTTGGAGCAGGTTTGGTGAGGGGAGATGTGGGTGGGGGGAAGCTGTGCAGGGTGACTCTAGAAGCTGGAGAATGTAGAAAGGCCTCCTGTTAATACTGGCCTTTGAGCAGAGTTATGAAAGAAACTGGGGGTTCTAAGGGGCAAAGATGAGGAAGAAATGAATTCCAGGAATCGAAAAAAGATAACCTGAGAGAATATAGGATCATTCTAATACCAGGATGAGGAATCAGGGGAGGATTATAATGAAAAATACCTTTTTTTCATTCAAATACTTTACTCTTCCCCATTTATGTAATTATAATTGTGTGGTAAAGTCAACAAAATGTTAACTTCTACAGAGCTTGTGTACTGCTCTGTCCAGCCTTATGAAAAAGAATATGATTTTGCTTCTTAGAATTTTGTAACTCAAAGTGTTATGCTAATACACCCATTTGTATACATAGATATATTAATGTATAAGCTGTTTTTTCCTCATTAGGATCTTTGTATATGGGAAGTTTATTCTCTATCCTCTAGAATCTGAAATTGCATTTTATATGTAGAATCCAAACAGGTTTGAGAGGAAAACAAGTACCTCTACAAGGTCTTTGATACCTCACTTGAGTAAATAATCCAAGGCCATTCTCCTAGCACTTGCCTGACAACTGGCATGTATCCCATAAATATTAGCCAATAAATTATAAGCTTTAGCAAGAGTATTTAAGTGTTTAAGTATTTATTAAAGAGCATTAGGATCAGAGAGAAAGGTAAAAATCTAACTATTTCTAAGAGACCCTATCATCTGACCCACCATGGCAAGGTCAGGAACCAAAAGACACCGAACCCTTTCACCCGCATCTGCTTCCTACTTCATGTCCTCCTCCCAGAAATGGGAGGCTCCTCAAGTCGATTGGCTGGTAGCCTTGATAGATAGTACCCATGAAGAAACATCATTTCCTGACACTAAGGACCTTGACCACATGGCTTGCCTTCAGAGGCCTTCTCCTCATGGCAGAGCTTTTCTACAGTAAGTCTCCAGCAGGTGGTGTCATTCCAATCATTACAAGCCCTAAAATAAGCTCCAAAGTTCCCCTCTCTTCTTTTCAATAACTTCATAGATATGGTGCATATAGATTCAGACAATCAGGAGAACCTGGCATCATCAGACCTTCCACAATCCTCTTGCTAACTAATCTTAAGTAAATCAGGGGAAAATTCCATGTTCATATACTCATCTTTCTCAATTAATTATAATTACCATGCTCAAAAATCCCCAAATCTGAAATCTGAAAGAAGATGTGGTATATGACACCTTATTCCCAACAATCACCATGTTGATATACCTAAAAAGGAGGGAGCATCTCTAATACACAGAAGAAATGGAACTCCTATAGAAAAAGGCACAGCTGGGAAGCCATATTTGGACTGCCCCACTGCTATGATCTAGAAAGCTGCCATACCATTGCTTCAGTCTAGACTTCTTTTGCCCCACCCTGCTTTGGTTACAACATAACTACTCTTTGGAAATATATTTTCCACCAAATAAAGCAATTAAGATGGATAAGAGAAAGTGATGAGGTCTCCTCATTTTTAAAATTTCTTTGAATCAAAGAACCCTCATTTCAATTGCCCCACTGAATGGCCCTAATTTAAATGGAAGGGAGAAGACTGTTCTCATGATTGGGAAGGTAGAGCAGTTGATCAGCAGGAGCAGGAAGACAGAGCTCTTGCTGTTATCCCTAAAGTGGACTTCAAACTCTCTCCCATTCTAAGTTTGCCCATAGGAGGATAGAGACCTAAAATTTCTGGCCTGGTATTCTCTAAACTAGTCCTTCTACTGTAACTATGGAAGTGATTGTCCTAATGAAAGGAAACACAATAGCTAGGTCAAACATCTTTAAAATTGAGAATTGCAATGCTGATACAACTTGGTTAGCTTTGTATTGGTGTCTGGGGTGTGTGTGTCCTTAGTTAGGAAAGTTTTGTACACAAGTTATTCCCAAAGGTTTTAATCAAGAAGTGTACCAAACTCTGTGTGTGTGTGTGTGTGTGTGTGTGTGTGTGTGGAGGAGAATTATTCTTTGTCACAGGTAAGAAAAAACACCTCCTAAGACATTGTCTCTCTTTCAATCATCCTGACATCAATGTCTTATTTTCCTCACATTGACCAAATCATAAACCTAGAGCAATCAGGTCTATCATGGAACTGGATCATCTCTTGCCCTCAGAGTACATGGACAAAGGACAAAAGAAGGCATCTTCGCCTTGGTGAATCCTGATTAATCTAAAACACTAGAAATGATAACAGAGAAAATTAAGACCTTTAGTCTCTTCTTACTGGGGAGCCTAGAATCATAAAATGAAAAGGGTTACTTTGGTTTATATTACAAAGAACCTCACAGAAACTCAGGAGCAAGACCTTTTGCTGAGGGTACTCTGTTTTCCAATTTAAAAAATAGATTGTGCTGATTTATTTTGTTCTTTATATCTCCTAGATTTACCTACATACATCGCCTCCATATCCATGTCTGCTCTCTGCCACAAAGACCCATCCTGGATTCAACAAAACCTATCACCACATTGGGGGAAAAAAACTAATATATATGGAATGTTCCATACATCTTGTATCACTTCTGTGAGGGCACACTTGCTCTTTATAATTTTCTAACATTCATTTTCTATTCTTTTGTTGTTGTTATTTGTTCTACTTAGTTTCCAGTTATTTTCTTTCTTTTTTTGTGGGCCAATGAGGGTTAAGTGACTTGTCCAGGGTCACACAGCTAGTAAGTGTCAAGTATCTGAGACAGTATTTGAACTCAGGTCCTCCTGAATCCAGGGTCAGTGCTTTATCCACTGCACCATGTAGGTGCCCCCCCCCAGTTATTTTCTATCACAATATCCACTGCTATAAATATTTTGGTGAATATAGAGCCTTTATTTTTGTTGATGACCTTGAGGTATATATATAACAGTAGGATCTATAAGTCAAAGGGTATTTTAGTCATTTTATTTGCATAATTTCAGAGTATGTTCCCAAATGGTTACACTGATTTAAAGCTCCACTAACATTGCATTTGTGTGCCTTTCTTTACACAATCCCTCTAATAATGAGTATTTCCATTGATTGTCATCTTCGCCAATTACTGGTGTAAAGTGAAACCTTGAGGTGGTTTTGATTTTCATTTCTCTTCTTATTAGTGATTTGGAACATTCTTACATATGGTTGTTAAGAGTTCGCAATTGTTCTTTTGAGAACTGTTTGTTCATATCCTTTAACTATTTATCTTTGGGGAATGGCTTTTGATCTTGTATATTTCTGTTAGTTATCCATATATCTTGGATACCAAACTCTTATTGAAGAAATTTGATACAAAGATTTTTCCCCCTTGGGGATCCTTTCAATAGATGTTTAAGGGATAGGAATCTGTTGTTGTTTTTTTTCAAACAAACATAAAGCAAAAGCAGCAATATGGGTGTACTCTAAGAGGCATTAGACTATTTCCAGAATAAACCCATGCAAGTATCTTTGCTCTTTGTGGACCTCACCTTCTCCATTTTTAAATTAAGGGAAGAGGGGGTCACAGTGAATAACCTTCAAGTTCCCTTCCAATTCTATGATTTTTGACATTATAATCTTTAGTATTCCCTCTAATTCTTAAATACTATGGGACAATTAAATCCTTGTCAGTTTGAAATTGCCCCCATTCTTCCTGGAGAAGGAAACTGAAGCAACTGGAAGCTATGTCCAGATCATATGGTCCTTTCTCAGGTGAAGCTGAATTCAGGATCCTAAGGACAAAATGACAGACAGGGTAGCCTGGGGAGGCAGGGTGGGGAGGAAGATCCTTCAGTATCAGTGTTACTGGTGGCTTTCAGTTTTTTTTTAGTTGGCAGAGAAAAGGTAAGGAATACTGAAAAATTATATGACAGACAGATGTGATTTTTTCCAGAATATTTCCAAAGGAAGCATCAGCCATTCTTTAAATTCATTAACACGCATCTTGGCATGGGTCACCAATGGATAAGCCAAATCCTTGTGAAACATTTCCTTCATGATTTGTCTAGCAAAAGTCTCAAGTGAAAGTATATTGATTGCCTTGGAGATAAGCTAGCAATTATATGCTTTTTCAAAAGCACGGAATTTAGGCTGCTCATCTTTTCATGGAAGCATTTCTTATTTTTAAAGGGATTTTCCTCTTACTTTAAAGTTGAGCAATATTTTTAACTAGCACACATATACCTCAGGGCCAGGAGGCAGAATGGGCAGCCACTTAAAAGGTATGATTTGAGAGATGCTTAGAAAATATTCCCCACCTCTCTCCAATCTCTTTCCCACTGACCACACAATAGTTTCTAAATTGACCATATTACTCCCTTTGTTGTTGCTATTCAGTCATTTTCAGTTATGTCCAACCCTTCATGGCCCCATTTGGAGTTTTCTTGGCAAAGATATTGGAATGGTTTGCCATTTCCTTCTCCAGCTAGTTTTACAAATGAGGGAACTGAGGCAAACTGGGTTAAGTGACTTGCCTAGGATCACATAGCTAGTGTCTGAGGGCAGATTTGAACTTGAGATTAGTCTTCCTGACTCCAGGCCTGGCACTTTATCCATTGCATCACAGAGTTACCCCCTTAATGCTTTAGGCAACTGAACAAAAAACAGCTATTAAAATGCAAAGGTTCTCTTGAGAAGAATAACAAATTAAGCCATTATCAACCATTAATACCTTAGTTTGAATTTCTCTCTAAATTCTACAGCATAGGCCAGAGATCCAAGGGAATGGGAATAGAAGTAGAATATCATTAGGGTACCAGAAAGATAAGAAATATGGATAGTTGGAAGATAGCATAAAGGAACTTAGCCTTCCTGCATGAAGATGATTCCCAAATTTGTGAAAACTTTGTATTTTTAATCACCTCCCTCACCACCCTTCAAGACCCACCTCAAATGTCACTTGCAACATAAAGCCTTTATGATTTCCCTCAGCTGAAAGTGACCTCTAACCTGAAGAAATTTTATAAGGCTTTGTATTCCAAAGGTAAACTTTTTTTACTTCACAATTTTGTATACTGCCAGTCCCAAATAATTTGAGTTTTCTCTGACACATGAATTTAAATGGATTCCATGCACAAGGCAATATATTTCAAATATCTACCACCTCTTGGCCCTCAGTTTGGCCAGATTTCCTTCTATCACTGGCACAGTCACACCTTTAGGCTGGGGGAGTGGGATAGAGAGAATGATCTCAGGGAAACAGCATCTAATGATGTACCACAGTCCCTCCCCTTGGGTGTAGATATACTCACTCCCAGGCAGCCATCAGGAATTATAGACAGAGAAAACTACACCCACATCTAAAGTATCCCATCTCCACTAACACTTCCTCCAAAGAGGGAAAGAGAGCACATAGAAATACACACACACACACAGGGCATGTCCATTGGAAGATACTGTTATACACCTGCAAACTTCACCTGGCTCTTCTACACCATCCTCAAAAACTCCACAGTTCACAGGATGTCATGACGCTTTCTCCCAAAATACCATAACTGTGTTCCAGCTCTGTGCTTCTCTTATGTATTCCAGCTATGGTGGTCCAGAATAGAAGTGCTAAATCATTGCTACGACAACATCATTTTTTTTTCAAAACTGCTTTCAGTAGCCAGAGAATGATGGAGATTCATTTTAATTCTCATCTGCCTTAAACTACTAGATTTCACTTTCCCTACTATTTAAGTAGTTAGGGGACACAGTACATAGAGTTCTGGGCCTGGAGTCAGGACATTCTGAGTTCAAATCCATCTTTGGACACTTCCTAGGTGTGTGACCCTGGGCCACTCACTTAACCTATTTGTCTCAGTTTCTTCAGGTGTAAAATGGGGATAATATCAGTACCTACCTTCAAGCCATAAACACTGGGGGGGAAAGGAGAATGGAAGGAGCTAGGGGAATTAACAAAATTGGACCTCCGGATCCAAAATTGAATTAAAAATAAAGAGAATGGGCTTTTAAAATCTGGCTTATGATTTTTATGTTTGCTACTCAATTAAAAAATGCACTTGGGGAGGCGGAATGACACTGGATTTTTTTTATTTTTTTAAGAACAGGACTTGCCAGGTTTGATACTTTATTTTACATCCTGGCAAACAGCCATTTTGTAATCACAATAAGTCACACTTCAGCCTGAATTATGGATGGTGTAATAATTCACACCTTGGGCATTGTTTTCAGTGAGTATTTTATTGCTTCGTTAAAGATGTTTATATTTGGGTAGTTTGCAAGTGTTCAGTCTGAAATGCAAAGCTCAAAATGTGTGAACCATACCAGAAAAGCTTTAGTAGCAACCTGGAGGCACTAAGGCTATTAATAATCAAAGAGGGGAAAGAAGTTGAGTTCTGTCATTATCGAAAAGTTTGCCCCAGAGCTGTGCCTCATATACTTTCAAATTGTTATTTTCTTTAAATCATCATCTCAATCCTCCACTAAAGCCCACCTGTGGGTGTCAGTTCTTCATGTGATATGGAGGTGTTTGTGTGTTCTTAAAGGCTACTTCAGCACAAGCTCTGGGACATCCAAGGGGGAAATGCTTTGAGAATGCTCCCAAGTGGCAGGATGCCTATTTCCTTAGGTCCTGTTCCAGCTAAATTCATGCAGAATCACACAATGTTAGAGTTGGAAAGGCTCTCAAAAGAGACCTAATCCATTCCTACACCAAAAAAAAAAAAATCCCTGCTATAATATACTTGTCAAAGGAACATCAAGTATTTGCCTAAAGACCTCCAAGGAGGGGGAACAAATAACCTCTCAAGGCAGCCCATCCACTTTGGGATGGCTCTCTTTTTTAAGGAAGATTTTGTTTTGTTTGCTCCCCAACAAGGAGCCCAATTTGCTTCTTTGTCACTTGCATCTATTGTTCCCGGTTCTTCCCTTTGGGCCAAATAGAACATGTCTAGCCCTCCTTCACATTACAATCCATCAAAATGCTTGAAGGCTGCTATCCTGGGACTGCTAATTCTTCAATTCTCCAGGCTAAACATGCCCAGATCCACCAACTAGTTCTTTAAATTTCTAGAGGTTCTTCACCAGAAAGCCAATTCTTCTGGTGACAGCAATTCATGAAAAAAAATGTCTTAAGGCACAGAGTAATTTGTGACTTGGGTGAGTAAAGAGAATGTCGACACTGATGAAATGACAGATTTCCTCGGGGTATTTCGAAAGATCTGGTCACTAGCTTACAAAACAAGGATAAGAAAAAGGTTAAACTCTTAAATACCAAGTTTGTTCCACCTATTAAAACCTCAGGTTTGTTCATTTGTTTAACATAAATTAATAGTCTCCATCAAGAATAGTCCTCTGTTGGGGCAGCTAGGTGGCATAGTAGATAAAAGCACTGGCCCTGGATTCAGGAGGATCTGAGTTCAAATTCCACCTCAGACACTTAACATTTACTAGCTGTGTGACCCTGGGCAAGTCACTTAACCCCAATTGCCTCACCAAAAATAAAAATAAAAGAATAGTCCTCCATTGGGGCAGCTATGTGGCACAGTGGATAAAGGACCAGGCCTGGATTCAGGAGGACCTGAGTTCAAATTCAGCCTCAGATACTTGACACTTACTAGCTGTGTGACCTTGGGCAAGTCATTTAACCCCCATTCCCCCACCAAAAAAGAATAGTCCCCCACATTTAGGAGTAAAGAACAAGAAAAAAACATCAAGTTTTCTCAAAAAGAGAATGTTTGGCAGGTTCCTAGCTAGGAATATAGCTCTAACAAGGGCTGACAATAATGTGCTTGCCTGGAGCCTCAGAAATCTAATTTTACAAAATATACTTTGCATAGAAAAGGATGGGGGAGGGGCAGCTAGATGGGGCAGTGGTTAAAGCACTGACCCTGGAGTCAGGAGTACCTGAGTTCAAATCCAGCCTCAGACACTTAACACTTACTAGCTGTGTGACCCTGGGCAAATCACTTAACCCCAATTGCATCACTAAAAAAAAAAAAAAGGATTGGGAAGAGAGGAAACTGCATATGAATTTTCACCAAAGTAGAAACCCAAAAAAGTGACTACAATGAAGAAATAATACCAGGAGAGATACCCAAAAGTTCACAGCAGATCAAGCTATGCTATTGCTGTAGAAGTTCTGATAGGTTCTACCATACTAGAAAGGCTTCAAGTAGCATCTTGGTAACATACAGAGCCATCAGCAGGTAGGCCACAAGGAGATGGATTTGTTGGCTGTAGTAACCCATGAAGTAACTTTTTAAAAATAGCTCTCTGTCCTTTGTAGCCCTTTTCTGATTCATCAGTGATGGTGGTAGAGTGGTGAAAAGGGAGCAGAGGCTGCTAAGAATCACCATTTTTAGACCATCTATAAACATTAAATCACCTGTAGGTTTGTTAAATCTGAGGTTTAATGACTAACCATTAATAAACTATTAGAAGCACAGAACCACATCAATATTAATATTCTTGTGATAAACAAAACCAGAAGGCAAAATGAAGTTGCAGCTTAAGGTAAGATTAGCTCAACTGTTGGATGCAATCCAATTATGAAAGCATTGAATAAATCTATATAGGGAGGAGCTTACAAAAAACTTAGCCCCCAAAATGATGGCCCCCTATGAAGGTGATTGTGAAGACATCAATAATTACCAACTCATATATTTACTTTCTCAACTTTATAAAATCTGAGGGTGTCCTAAACACATATTGAGGGTCTTGTGATGAAATATGAGATGGAAACAAGAAGGCTTTTGCGAATAATTTCATAAAGCAGACTATATCTTTATAGTCACATAATTGCCTGGACAGTGCAAAGAATGCAAGATGCTACTGTTTGTTGATTAAAAAATAAAATAGGATAGAGCACCAGCCCTGGAGTCAGGAGTACCTGAGTTTAAATCCAGCCTCAGACACTTAACACTTACTAGCTATGTGACCCTGGGCAAGTCACTTACCTCCAATTACCTCACACACAAAAATAAAAATAATTTTTTGAAAAATTAAATTAAATTAAAACTATTAGAATTAGTAATACAAAATGTAGACTTAAAGGCACTCCTCCAACAAGGAATCACTCATGTATAAGTTAAAATCATGCAAGATTGCTTGATAAATATACCTGATGAGAGCTCAGTTAATGGTCCTTTCATTATTAACATCAGGAGAAGAATAAAGTAGGCACATATATTTATCTTTATGGGTCATCAACACAAAAATGATCACTTAAACAAATGAGAGCTGATTAAGTTATTGAAGAGAGTAAAGAAAGGAAAGAAAGGGGCCTATGACAGAACTCTGGGGAACACCCAATGTAGGGGAAAAGATATGGATGATGAGCAAAGGAGATGGAGAAGGAGCTGTTCGGTTGGAGATGAGGAGAACCTGGAGACAGTATTATCACAGAAACCCAGAGAAGAGAAAGTATAACAAAGACAACTAGTATTATATGGTTCTTTAGGATTTTCAAAGAGCTTTGACTATGTTGATCTCATCTGTGTCTTACAACAGCTCAGTAAGGCAGGTGCTATAATTATCTCCACTTTGCAAATGAGGAAACTGAGGCTGAGGGATTAAATGACTTATCCAGGATCAAATGACTAAGTAAATGTCTGATTAAAGATTCAAATCCAGGTCTTTGTGATTACAAGTCCAACATTCCACCCAGTGCTCTTCTAAGAAGACAGGATGATCAACAGTGTCAAATGCAGCAGGTAGATCAAAAAGTATGAATTTGAGAAAAGACTTCTGCCTGGTAAATCATTTATGACAAATTCACAATGGAGGTACCACTTGTGCCTTGTCTTAGTGTCACTAATGCCTATCCCAGTGCCTGGTACAAATCAGTGCTTTAAAAAATTTGTTGGATTGAATCCAAGGAATCTAGAATGTTTTAAGCTAAATCTCTGGAATTCAAGGCTGATACCAATGAGAAAGATTCCCAGAGAAAAATCTTCCTTTCATAAAAGATCACTTGGTGCCACCAACACATAAAGAACACTGAGATGCATAGAGACTAATTAGGACTGACCTATTATGGCATTCCCTAGAAATTTAAGTCTTAGTTACTGTTTAACTGACAGCTAGGTGGCACAGTGGATAGAGCACTGTCTCTGGAGTCCAGAAGACCTGAGTTCAAATATGGACTCAGATACTCACTATCTGCATGAACCACCTGCCTGTCTCAGTTTCCTCATCCATAAATGTGGGGGGGGGGGTAATAATAGCACCTGTCTCCCAGATTTGTGAAGATCAAATGACATAATAATTGAAAATTGCTTAACAAAGTGTCTGGCATGTAGTAAGCACCATATTATTATTAGCTATTATTATTATGCTTGGCACAGTGCTTGACACATAGTAGATGCTATATAAATATTAGCTATTACTATTATTGCCATGTTTACTAAATTAGAAAATACCTAAAAGTGATAACCAACCCTTAAGTAATATGTATTTTATAGTATATATTTAAAGGCAATCTGGGCAAATGAATCTATTTAAATGAGGTGTCAGGGATAACAGGACAGAGTACAATGATGGGCCAAATCTATTCTAATGTGAATATTTAATATATTTAGATTTCAAAAAGACAATAAATAACAACTACTAGACCCAGGACAGTTCCCTTTCTTTGGATATTAATGTCCCCTGAAACCAAACACTTTTTTTTTCTTTTTTCTGGCAGGCAGAAGCAAAAGACAGCTCATTCTGTTAAATCACAGAATTCCCCAGGCTGAAGGGAGACTAGAGTCCACTGTCCCTGCATTCAGGTATGGTGGAACAGAAGAAAAGATTCCAGTCACTGCCTATAACCCACTACAATGTTTTAAATCCTTCCTTATATATAAACCCAATCTCTCACATTTCCGTTTAAGCTTCCATTCACCATTCACTCTTTTTTTTTTTGTGAGGCATTTGGGGTTAAGTGACTTGCCCAGGGTCACACAGCTAGTAAGTGTTAAGTGTCTCAGGCCGGATGTGAACTCAGGTCCTCCTGAATCCAGAGCCGGTGCTTTATCCACTGCGCCATCTAGCTGCCCCCTCCATTCACTCTTTTTTTTTTTTTTTTTTTTAAGTGAGGCAATTGGGGTTAAGTGACTTGCCCAGGGTCACACAGCTAGTCAGTGTTAAGTGTCTGAGGCTGGATTTGAACTCAGGTCCTCCTGACTCCAGGGCCAGTGCTCTATCCACTGCGCCACCTAGCTGCCCCTCCATTCACTCTTAAAGCTGAGTAGTCATACACTGTAGCCAAGAATTTAAACACATCTTAACAAGTAGGAAGAGGGAAATACTTTCTACTCATTCTCCATAAAACAACTAAGAGGATACAAATTCATCCCTTTAAGACTAATTAAGGTTAGTAAGTCTGTAACACAGAAAGAGGAAGCGGCAGGACCTGATTTCATTTGCAAAGCTCCAATTTATGCAAAAGTAAATGGTCACAGCTAAATTTGGGTCAAGTCCCTTTCACTGAATGCAAAGGGATACCTTTAATATTAAAATGCAATTTTATTATTCCTTCAACCACTAATCCAGACTGGAAACTTTTATAAATAGGTACAATAACCATCAATCTGGTCTGGTTTCATTGCATTGCCACCTCAAATCAAGGTGTCACACTGCTGCCATGTATTATGCTAGAAAGAACATTCCATTTGAAGTCAGAAGATCTGGGTTTGAGTCCTAATTTTGCCATTCATTTGGTCAATTGATTTGGGGAAGTCACTTTGCACCTCTGGGTCTCACTGTCTTCTGGGTAAAATGGAAGAGTTGACTAGATGGTGTCAAAGCTCCCTTTTAGCTTTCAATCCATTGACCTTTTACGGTACTTGCTTGTTTTATGACTGTGATTACAACTTTCCCCTAACTGGCTGGGGTAGAGTATGTTGTCTACTTTAATGAAAGTAGAAATGATATATGTGCATGGAACAAAGCTGCTGACAGTGACAGCCTGCTTGAAACAGTATGTTTAGTGTGTGTGACTCGATAACAGTTTTGTAAACCAACAGCAGAGTTACTTCTATTCCACTAACGTCACATTAACCTCCTTGCCTGCCAACAGCAGTCCTGACTGAGCCTGGAGTACTCAGTTTAGCTAAATCCCAGGAGTGAGAGGCTTTTATTTGTCAAAACAGATCTCTGCCACACATAAGTAACCTGAGAAACTGGATGGTTTTTGAAAATCAATCAATCTCTCTCTCTCTCTCTCTCTCTCTCTCTCTCTCTCTCTCTCTCTCTCTCTCTCTCTCTCTCTCCCCACCCCACCCCCAATCTATTTCCCTAGTTAAATGACTGCAGCCCAGCTGATAGACGATAGAGAAGACCCTGGGGTGAGAATAGGTTTTGGGTTGGAATGAGGGAAGGAAAGAATGGAATCAAGAATTGAAAAAGAAAGACCCTGCAACTTCAGATGGCGATGGTCCAGTTCTGAAATACTCACATCTCCTTTGGAGTTTTAAATGACGTAAATGGATGGGGTCTGAAAGAAGACCAAAGCAGTGAATGATTTCCAAAGAGTGGTCTTAAAAATATAGTCATTCTAAATTGCTCAATATGGTGTAGCATGTGTATTTTAAAGCAAGAACTGTGTTCTGCCCTTCCCTGAGGGACACGAAGTATGAAATGCCCATTTTTATCCAGTACAAATTAACTCCATAGGGTGGCCCACCTACTTGACGTTGGTAAAATACCAGTAGAAACTTTTGTAGCAAAGAAACTATGGCTTGCACATTGGTTCAGAGAATTGCAAGTAGGTTGCAGGTTGTTTATTTTTAATGGATGTCAAAAGTCCACAAATCTGGAGCAGAAGGAGATATAGGCCAACCCCATTTTACAAACACAAAACCACAGAATGGTTGTGACTTGTCCAAAGTCACATAGAAGCAAATGACAGAGTAGGGTTTTGTTTTGTTTTTTTGTTTGGTTGTTTTTTTTGTTTTGTTTTTTTTTTAGTGAGGCAATTGGGGTTAAGCGACTTGCCCAGGGTCACACAGCTAGTAAGTGTTAAGTGTCTGAGGCTGGATTTGAACTCAGGTACTCCTGAATCTAGGACCAGTGCTCTGTCCACTGTGCCATCTAGCTGCCCCCGACAGAGTAGTTTTTAAACTAAAGTCACTAACTTCAGTTGATGATAGAAAAGCCAAATAGACATTAAGCCTCCGTTGCTTTTTTTAAATAAATATTTAATCTTGGGGAAATGGGAGGGGGAAATTAGAGATTTAGAAAAGGGTTAGAATATTTAGAGATAAAAGGAAACTTTAGAGTTAATCAAGTTCAACCCTCCCATTTTTAAACACAAAGCAACCAAGGACCAAGGAAGTCAAGCATTTTTCTTGAAAAGTAAAATTGGACCCAACTGAAATAACTGAACAACAACAAGAAGATTCAAACTGAGGTCCTCTGTCTTCAGAGCCAGTGTTCATTATACTACTGCATATTGCCTGATGTCACTTTATCCAAGTAAGCTCCACAATTAGAGACTTTATTAAATTACGTTAATATCAACATTCACTTCTCCATGTGTTCTGTTATCTAGGCTACAGAATTACAAATATCTGAGAGAGGAAAAGCAAATAAGGCCTTATGCCATTGCTTTGTTTGTTTGTTTGGTTGGTTGGTTGGTTGGTTTTCTTTTCTATTTGTTTTTTGGTTTTTGTTCCCTAAAGTATAGTCTGTGAATTGACATTGAACATCTAGAAGTGAAACATAACACCAGACAACTCTGGATCTTCCATCCATTTCAGTTTTAAGTTCTTCAGAATAGTGTGTACTTCTGTTGACTTAAGCCTCTATAGGCAAGACTAAGTGAGTCAAGGAAAGTACCTCCTCTTGAGAAAATAGAACCAAGAACATATAATGATGACTTTGTATACAAAAAGGATTTGTGGTGTGAGTAATCATTTCATCTGCAATCAATCTACCCAGAAACTCAAATTCAGGTTATAATATCTATGGATATCAGTAAAATATAAGCATCTAATTGCCTTTCCAATTTTATTGCAATATTAATTTATTTGATACCTTAATATATTAGCCGTGAAACCCATTTCAATCACCAATCGCAAAATATGGTTGTGCGGGATGCTTTGAACCAAAATAGAATTTCAGATTTAGTCAGCTTAAATTCATATTCAGCGAGCTATTTGTGACTGCTAAACAGAGCTTTAAAAAAAATAGGCTTGCTTTATTGCACTGCTCTGAGGATTCTTTTCCCATTTCGGGATTCTAGATTCCATGGAATTAGAATTCTTAGTTTAAAAATGAACAATGTCTAGCTGCCGTGAAGAAATAAGTGGGTATGGTGGTGATCTTATTAGTCCTGTGAGGAACTAACTCCCTTTACAGAATCCATGGTCCTTCATAGTCTAGCTCCAAACCACATCACCATTTTTATTGCTCCATGTTCCCTAAATACAGACTTGCTGCTCTGGTAAGAGAGGTTGCTTCACTGTCTCACAAACACTCCAATATTTGTTTCACTTTTACCAACACACACACAATCCACTGAAATATCTTTACTTTTCCCCTTGGTCTATCCACATCTTACCCATTCTTCAAGACCAAATTCGAAGGTACCTCTTTCACAAAGACTCCAAGAGCATAGCACCTTTGGCATTATGGAAGATGTGGCTTTCAATTCTGGCTCTATCACATGCTTCCTGTGTAACCTTGGGCAAGTGACCCAGCCTCTCTGGTTCTCAGTTTCCTTGTCTATGGAGTGAGGGCATTGAATTCACTCACCTCCAAAGTCTCTTTCATTTCTAAATCTATGAATCTAAGATTTTCTGGTTTCCTGAAAAGTATTAGTATTCTAATAACATGTGTAGTATATGATATCCAATTATTATAGGACAGTGTTGGGCACAAAATAAGATGGTCAATACTCATTTATTATGATCACTTGTGATTCACTAAATGCTTAATCTCCTACCACCACCACTACCACTCAGACACACACACACACACACACCATGCAACAGAGTATAAGCTTCCAAAAAGTTAGTAAGCTCTATTTTTTTTTCAGTTTCCCAAGTTTTATTGCAATACTGTGGGTGACCACAGGGAGAGAACCAGACTAGGGGAAAGATATCTCTCAGTAAGCTCTATTGGGGAGGTACTTTCCATTCTGAGTGTTTCCACACTGATGAAATCACAGGTATAAATGAAGAGAGGGGAATAAAAAAAGGACACAGCCTACTTTTAAGCAATATTGTAGGATTTAGGGCTTGATGGAATCTTAGCAATAAACCAGTCCAACTCCCTCATTTTATCAATGAGTCAATTGAAACTCAGGGCAATTCAGCAATTTTCACCAGGTCCCACATGTGAGAAAATAATGGATTTGGGGATGCCCAGAGGCCCCTGCTCAAAGTGGATTCCATTAAGATTGATTGGATTGACTTTGCTGATTGACTCACTTGGAGTTAACTTGATTAAAACAACACCTACCTGAAGGCCTGGCCCTCAGGGGGTGTGTTCTCTGAGCTCTGACCTCTGCACATTCTGTTCATGGACTGCCCTCAAGTCCAGTGAACCAATGGATTTGGGTGATGCTGGCCAATTAGCTTGGAGCAGGGTGTAGGGACTGCCACTTGTCCAGACCACAGGAAGCTTCTGCTCACAGAGGCATAAGGACTTCCTGTTTTGGACCCAAGACTTGTAAGTAGCATAGCCTTTTTCTCTCTCCTCTATCCTAGCTGGGCTTTTCTAACTTTCTGAGTCATGTGCTATCTCTCTTTACTAATATCTAATACACTTTAATAAATGCTTAATACCCCAAAACTTGTGCTAAAGCTTCTAATTTATAAGTAGCAATATATCAGAAACCCCAGCTAATTTTCCCCAAACTTGGAACAGAAATAAGGTGACCACATATAATTTTAGATGCCACACACAGTTTCAAACCTCTGATTTTAACGCAGATCTTCTGACTCCAAATCCAGCTTGCTTTTCATTATGTTATACTTCTTCCTCTATACCCAAGAACTCATTCTGTGTGTGTGTATGTGTGTGTGTGTGTGTGTGTGTGTGTGTGTGTGTGTGTCCCAATGCCCTGAAGAGCAGCTGTCAATATATTTCTAGTACCACTCTGTTGAAAACTGTCAAGAAATATGTCTGTAACTCAAGTCACGGAAATGTCTCCTTTACCCATGATAGGGACTGACTTAAGCATAGCATTTCCTAGTAGGAAGCTTCATCTCCTGGGACAGATGACACAAGACAAAGTCCAAGTTGAAATCAATAAGAATGGAGAAAGGAAGCTACTAAGCTCTTTCTATTAGTATTTCGCTATTCAGTCACAGTGGTAAAATATTTGTGTGAATGGATCTGATACACTGAGCCACATAGTAGGTATGGCCTCAGGAGATGTCTTCTTTATTTTGTTCCTTAAACTTCCCATCCAATAAAAGATATAATTTAAGGTCATGGCCCCCCACCTTACCCCAAAGTTGCTTGTTATAATTTCCTTTCTTAAATTAAAATTTCAGGGACTGACTCAGATGAGCAGTACCCATGTCCATTTAATTTTCCATTTCAGAACCACCTTAGCTCATACACCCTAAGAGGGGTGCTTGGCTTGATGATGATTAGAAGGCCTTATACCAAACCTACCTTGAAGAATGAGTGTGACCTCTCTGCATGGAAAGTAGACTCTGTCTTTGCTCTTGCACCCATTTTAAGTTTCCATACTGAATAACTAGAAGTACATCATCCCATGCCGATTGCCTTTTCAGTATATGTAAATGAGAGAAGGGTGAGAGTGAATAGAAAAAGAGCACTTTAAAATATCTAGACCTCAGTTCAAATCCTGACTTTGTCATTCACTTATCATCTATGAGACCCTGGAATTGTCACAATTTATCTGTGTTTCCACTTTTTCAATCTATAAAATGAGAAGGTTAGACCAGATGACCCTGCCTTTGAGGTCTAAAACTATAATCCTCTAATTAGTTGAATACCATGATATCTGTAGGGTAGTTTAATGTTGTGGAAAGAGGAGTGCTCTGAGAGATCAAAAGAGTTAATAATTGTAATATATCTGTTACATTGTGTGATTCAGTCTTTTTCAGTTGTGCCTGACTCTCTGTGAACCCATCTGAGGTTTTCTTGGCAAATGTGGAGTGGTTAAGTGACTTGCCCAGAGTCATATAGCTAGTAAATGCCTGAGACCAGATTTGAACTCAGGAAGATGAGTCTTCCTGACCCCAGGCCTGTGACTCTATGCACTGAGCCACCTAGCTGCCCGTACCTGATACACAGAAAATGTTTAATAAAAGCTCATTCTCCTTAAGCCCTGGGAGTCAGAAGATCTGGTCCTTAGTCCCAACTTGGTCTTTCACTTGCTTGAGCAAAACATTCATATTCTTTGGACCTCAGTTACCTCATCTGTAAAATGAGAGGGTTGGATTTGTTGATCTCTAAGTCATGTTCTAACAATCCATGCCCCTTCGTTTCCATCAATTTAGACTCTACACCAGCAAACTATTTATGCTTTTGCCAAGGATCTCACTCTTCTAATATACACTATATTTTAGCATATATCAAGCAAAACTCAAGATGAAAGTTAATGGAACGAATATTAACACAAAATACGATAATTGTTCTGGAAATAAATTCTGCTCTCTGGTCTTCTTGTCATAAAAGCTTCCAAATATGCATTTTTGTGGAAAGGAGGCAGTGGTGAAATTGACCCATATTCTATTTCAAAGCTATTAACATGTCAAATGGCTAGTCTGAAAAGGCAGAGAATTTCTGGAGAGTTTGGAGAAAATATCTTCTATATTGTTCTGTACAGTTAACTGTGTTGACATTAGTAGTAAATCAGAGTATTTTCATTGTTGAGTCTAGATCTTTTGTGCTGGCTTGTTTGGGTTTTTAATTAAATTCATAAATGTTTTTAATCCCCCAGAACCGAGATTATGTCAGAATTTGGGATTCAGAATTAAAAAATAAAAAATCTTCCCCTAGGCTCTTTACCTAGAAGGCTTGGATTCTCAGGTCTGAGACATGACAAATTATATAATTCTAAAACTGTCTGGTACAGTAAAAGTACATTTTGTATGCTCAAAGAATAAGGCTGGTCAGAATCACATAAGTCATGCTAATGGCTTTACTGAGAGATAGGTCTATGCTTTGATATGCTATTCAGGGCATAAAACCTTCTGGCTATGGAAAGGAAATGTTAAATAAAGGAACAGAAAAGGGGGCAAAAATGGCAGCCTCAAAGATGTGGAAGTCCCGATCCCTTTTTTTCCAAAGAAGCTAATCACCAGCATTCCTAAGTAACAGGTACACACATTCAATCTGAAACTCCTTCCCCCTCCCTCAACATCTGGCCTGATTAGATTTGTGTCTCTACTATGTCCCATGTGGTTAGTCACTGGCTATAAATTAAATGTTATGGGGACAAGAGTTGTAGATTTGTGTTCATTATCAAGTCAAGTCAAATCAACAAGCCTATATTAAGTACTTCCAATGTGCCATGTACTGTGCCAAGTGATGGGAATATAAATATAAGCAAAAAGTCCCTACTCTCAAGGAGCTTACCTTCTACTCGGGAAAGACAATACATAATAGGTAGCTAAAGAGAGTTTGTGGCAGAAAGGGCCGACATGGCAATGAAGTCCATAGAGTGGGAAACAGCTCAGAGAAGAGTGGACTAATCAACAAAACCGTTTTAAAACATTCTTGAGCAGCACTTCCATCTTTTAAAATAGAGATTATAAGCCTTTGCAAAGGGTGATTTATGAATTTCAATTTGGCCTATTCAAAGGAAAAATTAGTCCTGTTAAGGAAAAGGAGCTCTGTTTGGCCTCCTTAGCTTTCTGATAAAAAAAGAAATCCTGAGTTCTCTGAAACAATGGACCAGGTATAATAGAGTCCATGATAATACCACTCCCCAGATCCATGTGACATTACCATCTGACTGCAATTCAGTATCAATGCAAGAGCATTTCCAGTACAATCTTGTCCTGCCCAAGCACATTGGAAAGGTATAAACAATAATGCTGCCATTTCACCCCATGAAGTTTTCTAAAAGTATCAAGAAGCGATTTTTATTTATATGACTGACTTCTCTCTCAATAGCAGGTGAAATATTTGCTGTGTGTCTGCCTTCAAAAATAGTAGATTTGGAAATCAGTCAGTCAGTCAATAAGCATTTATTAAGGGCCTATTCTATGCCTAGTTTGAGGAACAGCATGGAGGGCAGTGTCACTGGATGAAAGAGTACATGCTTAGGGGGCAGCTAGGTGGTGCAGTGGATAAAGTACCAGTCCTGGCTTCAGGAGGACCTGAATTCAAATCCCTCCTCAGACACTTGATATTTACTAGCTGTGTGGCCTTGGGCAAGTCACTTAACCCTCATTGCCCCACACACACAAAAAAGAGAGAGAGTACATGGCTGAAGCAAGAAAGGCAGGATAAGGAGTAAGAAGACTGCAAAGGTGAAGAGGAGAGTACTAAGTTTTCAAATCTTGAAGTGCCCATTATACAGAGTATTGACCTTGGAATCCAGAAGACCTGAGTTCAAATCCTGCCTTAAGATATAACAAGCTTTGTAAATATGTTTAAGTTCTTTAACCTCTCTCACGCTCAATTTCTTCTTCTCTAAAATGAGGGTAGTAATATATCTACCTTACAGAGTTGTTTTGAGGATTAGATGAAGTAAGATATGTAAAAATAAATAAATAAATACATAAATTTGAAAATTTGAAAATAAAAAAAGTAAGATATAAAAAGCACTTCGCAAACTTTAAGGTGCTATATGTATGCTAGGGGTTGTTAATATTGTGCTGCTGTTGTTTGTTGTTACTGTTATTATTATTATTATTATTATTATTATTATTATCATTCAGTCCTGAAAATGTTTGGGTAGATATAGGAATAATTTGACAACTATATCTAAAAAGAACTTAAAATATAGCTCTTTTTAAAATATTTTGTAATATTCAGGTACATTGATTTTTCCTATTTATCAAAGCCCTTAAGACAAAGATCCTCTTTCAGATGGTGGACTGAAAAAAACTCTGCACAGCTGCTCTGTAGCACCCTTTCCAATGGTCAAGGCAACCAGCAAGAATAAGAAAACCATAGAAATTCTCACAGAAGGCTGCTAAGGAAGAATGGGCTAACCTGCTTTTCCATTTACTGGGATAGACAGAAAACAGTTGCCACAGTACTTTTCCTTCTTTAGTTTTAATGATTTCCTTGAAGAAAAGAAAGGTGGGTTGACTTGGTGAATTGGTTAGACTTACAAAACACAGCCCAAGTTGTCATGAATACACAATTGACCTCAGGCAACCACAGACTTCAGTCACTGAGCTGAATGTCTTGTTTGGTTTTTGCTTGGGGTTTTGTTATGTTTTGGTTTGGTTTTAATCCTATTCCCTCAACAAAAAGACATCTCTCTAGGTTCCAAAGTATGACCTTTGGTATGTGGAAAGTCCAACCTAGCCCTGGATGAATGTCTCTAAATGATCCAAGTTTGGTATTTTTCCTAACAAGTTCTCTCCACCCTCCACCCCCACTCTTTTCTTTCATTTTCCCTCCCCCCCAACCTTATTGACATATCAATAAACAATCATAGTAAAGTTACTGGCGCTGAGACAGAAGAGATGAAAATGTTTATATGAATATATGCATCTCCTGGATTTGATGGAGGTACCTTTTTATCCAAAAGCAGTTTTATGAAACCCTGGATTAATAGGAGCAAAATGTCCTTCAACTGAACTCCAAACCTGAACCCAGATAGCTAGCAGATAAAAGACCCTACCTAGTGACTTCTTTTCCCTCAGGATAGTAAGTCCCTATCTTATGGTAACATCTGGGCATCCTCATCCTTGCCAAACCCTTTTTTGGAATCCTGTAGTCTTATCATGATGCTTCTGTATTCCCTCCATACTTATTATAACTGAAATTGTTAAACTGCTTTTTGCTTCTGGGTTGATTTCTGTACCATAGTATTGAAACTGACAATGCCCTGTAATCAATGGATTAAAACCATAAATACCCTTAGAAAAGGGGAGTCCCCCAAGCTTTTCTCTTAGGAGGAAAGTCTCCACATGATCATGTTGTATTATCTTTCTTCTTGGGACAACAAAATATTAAATTGATATTATGGGGGCAGCTGGGTGGTGCAGTGGATAGAGCACCAGCCCTGGAGTCAGGAGGACCTGAGTTCAAATCTGGCCTCAGACCCTTGACACTTACTAGCTGTGTGACCCTGGTCAAGTCACTTAACCCCAATTGCCTCACCAAAAAAAATTGATATTATGTTTTTCTGTCTGTCTCTGATCTGTTTTGTAAGAGGAGAGGTATGGATATCATGTTCTCTTTCCAGTTAGTAAGAGCTATTATAAGATATTATAATTTCTCTGATCTGTTTATTAATTTTGTAGGAGAAATTAAACATTACAGGCAAATACAAAAACTATATTTTAATATTCAACAAGATGCTGCCACAATCAGAGACACTGGGCAATTGAAGATGAATACAGGGAAGGCAGCACCTGCTGCCAACAGCCATAAAGAAGGCATTAGCCTTGTTTCTACTCTGAAGCCTCCTATAGGCACTAGATAAAAAGCAGAGAGAGCCCAGGCCTCAGTACTGATATTCCCTAAACTAGCCCTTTTACTGTGTCAATAGAGCTCATTGCATTGGAAGAAGGGAGAACAAGAAGCCAGGCAAATCCTCACTATGAATAAAGCTCGGCAACTTTGGTTATTATTTAGGGAGCTTTCTCCACAAATAAGTGAATGAATGAAAAAGGCATTAAGAGCTCAATATTTTTCAGTCATGTCTGACTCTTCATAACCCCATTTGGGGTCTTCCTGGCAAAGATACTGGAGTGTTTTGCCCTTTCCTTCCCCAGTTCATTTTGCAGAAGAGGAAGTTGAAGCAAACAAGGATAAATGACTTGCTCAGGGTCATACAGCTACTAAGTGTCTGAGGTCAAATTTGAAATCAGGTCCTCCTAACTCCAGGCCCATCACTCTATCTGCCTAATCTATCTATCTAGCTGCCCAAGGCTGGTATTATGTTAAACTCTGGGAATACAAATGCAAAAAAGAAAGATATTCTGTGACCTCTAGGAGAAAATACTATGCTTACTAGGAGAGGTAGGATGCTTCTTGGTCAAAGGAAAGCATAGGGGTGGTGAACAAAGGTTTAGAGCCATACATTGACAGATCCTTTTCTCAAATGGCAATGATGATTTGATTACTATTCCCAGGGCGAACAGCAGAAAGTACGGAACAGTAAAGGCTGGGGCATAGCATGAAAATGGTCAGCGATCAACAATATGGTCGGTCTAGGTGGATTAGAAATAATGAAGGTTCACCAAACAAAAGCCAATGCCCCAATGTGGGAGGTATAAGCTGAAGCACATGGGCATGGTATAAAAATAACCAGGGATTGGGCCCATATGTCTTTTTTTGTTACACTCCACTGTATATGTCTCTGAGAAAAGTCTTGTGCAGAATGCTACCCAAGGTCTTAGGTACATGGACCCCTATAGGTGATGGAGACTGTGTGTCAAAGGGCATTGGCATCTGTGCTCCTGACCACACCTTCTGAGCCCTTCCTTGGTCTCTCTAGTATAGCCCAATTAGAGGTCATGGGGCCTGATGAGAAGTGGAGGAAAGCTGCATGCATTACTTTGAAAAGCTCTCTATCACTATGCAGTGAACAAGAGTGAGTTTCATCCATATGACAGTCTCAGAGCCTACTGTACCTCAGTACATTAAAGGGTAAATATTCACAGAGGAGCTAAGCCACAAAAACCTCCTTTCAAAGAAAAGACTGCAGCCAAAAATTGTGACACTGTAAAACATTAGGGGAAAGTGAAGAAAGGAGACAGCAACATTTCCAAAGCAAACTCTCTTTTGTTTTGGTCAGATTCCCCTATAATCTTTTCCACTGGTACTGAGCAATTATGTCGTTTTTTTTGAAAAGTAAATTGGGTATAAGTAAAAATGGCGAACCCAAATCCTAGCAGTTCAAGAGAATGTTATGCTCTGGAATGTGTGCAAAGGAGGAGGCATGAATGTGGCTTCATTCATTTGGCTCTGACCCTCTACCTGGATGTAGGCCATATGCTGAACTAGAGCCTTGTAGCATTTCAAAAACTTCTTCAGCACTCCCCAGGCAGCTACTGTCAACACAGTGCCTCTCTCTGACTACACAGAAAGCAAGTGACTCTTTCCATAGCTGTGACTCTGCTAGCAGAGGTTTCTAAGAAAAGTAAAAAACTTTTAAGTGGGCACATGAATGCACACATACAATCACACACAGAGAGTTGCACATATACCCCACACAATACAGATGAGTTGAACATGTCATCTATCTACAGAGTGCCCAAAAACTTTCAGTGATTCAAAGCTAGGCCATTCCTCAAAGTCTCATAGCCACCTACCAGGGCATAATTCTTACCGTTAGAAGGCATGTAAAAATGAAGACTATAGAGCTGAACTCACAAGGACTGTGAAGATCAAATGACAATTACACATGAGAAACATGCAAGTGCTTTGAAAGACAGAAAATACTTGCCCATGTCTATCTTTCAAGTTCATAATATGAAACAAAAGAGAGAGTTGGTCAGGCCTACTTCAAACTAAATCCAACCACAGGGTTTATTGAGTGACATCCTCCAATAGCCAAGGGTTTATTGAGTAACATCTTAGTATATAGCCCAGAGAAATGCGGTTGGACATGTAACAGGTCCTTGAAGTTAGTGATATCCTAGCTTAGGGCCTAACCTTAGGTTCTGTGTGGTTTTACAGAGAACTTAACAAAGTGGGATGAATGGTACAATCAAAGCAAACTTCAACTGTCTTCTAATACTCCTATCATGAGTAAATTAGATAAGCTTAAATACCAACTCCTGTTGATAGAATTTCATTTCATTCAGGGCTTGTTTTGTTGTTGTTTGGTCCTTCAGACCTATCCAACTCTTCATGACTCCAAGGACCATAGAATTCTAGAACCTTCTCTCCCCCACTATCTCCCAAGGTCTTTCCAAGCTCATGCTCATTACTCCCATGACACTACCTAGCCATCTCACCCTCTGCCGTCCCCTTTTCCTTTTGCCTTCACTCTTTCTCAAAATCAGGGAATTTTCTAATGAGTCCTGTCTTCTCATTATGTGGTCAGACTATTTAAGCAACAGCTTCAGTATTCGATCTCCCAGTGAAAAGTCTGACTTGACATTTACTAGCTGTGTGACCCTGGGCAAGTCACTTAACCCCAATTGTCTCCAAAAAAAAAGAAAGAAAGAAATTAAACAAAGATAAAGACTTACAAATATATTGGACTTTTAAAATATCTGTTACAAGATTGAAAGCTCATCAAAAGTACTGACTGATTTGATCACCTTGTCAAAGGGACTCTAAAAAGTCTTTTCCAACACCACAATTCAAAAGCATCAATTCTGTGGTGCTCAGCTTTTTTTTCTTTTTCTTTTTTTTATATTCCAACTCTCACAGTCATAAATTGCTTTTGGCAAAAAACATATCTTTGACTATACAGACCAAAGGATATTCATTTGTCACTTTAACTGTCTTTATCTGCATATCCCTCCTTGTTCTCTGGATGAGGGAACTCATCCAACTCATCTCCATCAGCAAAGAAAAGGTAATATTGGGGCAGCTGGGTGGTACAGTGGATAAAGCACAGGCCCTGGATTCAGGAAGACCTTAGTTCAAATCCAGCCTCAGACACTTGACACTCACCAGCTGTGTGACCCTGGGCAAGTCATTTAACCCTCATTGCCCCACAAAGAAGGTAGTATTATTATAATTTGGATTGTAAATTACAAGATGGTCAGACAAGTGTCAATTTAATCAATCTGTATAGGCTCACATCAGAGACATGGGGTGTAGAGCCTGAAGGGGTATTAGAAATCATTACAGATGAGGGAACATAAGCCTGGAGAAGTTAAGTGACTTTTCAGCCACAAAAGAGGTGTCAACTGGTAGAGCTGGGATTCAAAAGCCCTTCTACCTCTAGATTCAGTGTTCTTTCCACCCCACCCAGTGGTCTGATCACAATGAATACTCTTCAGTAAAGATTGAATGACAATAATGAATGAATGACATTTTCTTGTGGCTTTCACCTGGCAGCCCAAAGGAGAACTTCACAAACACTTAAACAAATGAGACTTCTATGGGAATTAAAATCCATGGCAGCATCAAATAGTATTTATGAAAATATCTTCCAGACAATAATGGTTTCTTTGAAATTAAACAATGATGAAGGGCAGCTAGGTGGAGCAGTGGATAGAGCATCGGCCCTGGATTCAGGAGGACCCTAGTTCAAATCCGGCCTCAGACACTTGACATTTACTAGCTGTGTGACCTTGGGCAAGTCACTTAACCCCAATTGTCTCCAAAAAAAAAGAAAGAAAGAAATTAAACAAAGATAAAGACTTACAAATATATGGGACTTTTAAAATATCTGTTACAAGATTGAAAGCTCATCAAAATGGACTTTCCCTCTTGTCTCTATTCCCATTAAGGTTAAATTAGACTTTACATATGAAATTATGAAAATTTTAACTTAAATAATACATTCTATGAAGATGACACTGCTGACCCATCAGCAGTTCAACATGCATTTTGAGTTTATTTTTCCAGACATGGAGAGCTAGTGGTTGGTGGCACTCAGCCATACACACTTTCTACATCTCTCAACCAGTCCTCCTTATGACTAACGGAACATATTTGGAAGGCACGTGACTACTACAGGGGGCATTGTGACCATGAGACAAAGATTCTTCTGAGCCAAGCCAACTAACTACATAGAACTGGAGCCTGTGGAATTGGTCTCCTTGTCAAATAAACAAATTATTAGATTAATATAGCCACACAACATGATCTCAAAATATAATTGGACTTTGTAGAAAGGAAATCACTTCCACCATCAAAAAACTGTACCAAACAATGCTGCAAAATCAAAATGTTGGACCATAGATAGAATAAAACCAATCACTAAATGAACTATAAACAGGTGCTTACTCAGATAAAAAGAACCTTATCTAAACACCCAACTTGTTGCCATTTAACACAAAATACCTATATTGATGTGTAGATGAAAACATAAATGGAAAAAGTGAACTCTTTCCTATATGGGAGGATGCCATAATAACAGAAAGAATTCTGTATTTACAAATGGAGGACTCGAGTTCAAACTCTGGTTCAGTTGCCATCTATCTGACATTAGGTAAGTCATTAAATCTCTCTGGATCTCAGTTTCCTAATCTGTGAAATAAAGGAGTCAGATGGTCTCCAAGTTCTCTTATTACCTGAAGTCTGGTTTTTTTTTTAAATTAATTTTCTATAGCTATTGCTATATGCACAAGTTTGAGGTAAGCATATATTAATTGATTAATATTATACTAATAAAGGATTGACCATGTGACTCCCTAACTTCTCATGATCTGCCATTTTCTCACATTTAGTATATTAGCCTGAATATGTAAAATATATAAAAAACCTCACTTCAAGCTACATTCACTGTTGGATTTTTCCCAGAGTATGCCTCTTCATTTTCTTTTTCCTTTTACATTTTGGGGGGATAATCATCCTATATCTGGAAAGATATTGTTTTGTTTTCAAACTCATGTGGTACAACCTATTTCATGAGCTTCCACAACCTAAGAATCCATTACCTAGTGGTCCATCCAGGTTTAGCTAAATTGATCTACACTCCTGTTGACTAGACTATACTTATAGCCTTCCTAGCTTGACAGACTATGCCATGCTTATACTCCACTGGTAGAGCTAATGAAAAATTAGGGTCATATCTATTCTATGATAGGACATTAAAGAATAATAGACTTAGAAATGGAAGAGAGATTAAAGGTTAGTCCAACACCCCATTTTATGGATGAGGAGAATCAGGCTCAGAAAAGTTACTTTGACATACCTAAGTTCAGGTAGAGTGTACATGGCAAAATCACAATTTGAACCCTGGCCCAGTAACTACAAATTCAACATTTTTTCCATTGCCCAGTGCAAACTCTCAGAGTATCTCCTCACATCTTCTTGCCTTATAGGATTGCAGGATTATAAAACTAGAGCTGGATTCACCTACTCTTGCCTATTATTATTATTGCACAGTGGTTGAAGGTTGTCTCCTTTTTCTTCTCCTCCCTTTTCATTAGAAGATGAGGGCAGCTAGGTGGCACAGTGGATAGAGCACTGGCCCTGGAGTCAGGAGGACCTGAGTTCAAATCCGGCCTCAGACACTTAACACTTACTAGCTGTGTGACCCTGGGCAAGTCACTTGACCCCAACTGCCTCGCCAAACGACAAAAAAAAAAAAAAAAAAGATGAGCAGATGACTGAGAGGAGGAGGACCAGGAGTACATTGTACACAGTAACAGCAACGTTGTGTGATGAACAATGGTGATAGACTTGGCTCTTCTCAGCAGTGCAACGATCCAAAACAGTTTCAAAGAACTCATGATAGAAAATGTTCTCAACATGCAGAAAAAAGAACTGTGAATTATGAATGCAGATTGAACCATGCTGTTTCTACTTTTGGACTGCTTTTTTCCTTCTTTTTTGAGGTTTTTCCTTTGTGCTCTGATTCTTCTTTCACAAGATGACTAGTGTAGAAATATGTTTAATGTGATTGTACATATACAACCTATACCAGACTGCTTTCCATCTTGGGGAGGAGGGAAGGAAGGGAGGGTCTGAGAAAAAAAATTTGGAACTAAAAATCCTGTAAAAACAAATGTTGAAAACTATCCTTATATGTAACTGGAAAATAATAAAATACTTTAAAAAATAAGCTGGAAAAGGGGGGAAAAAAGATGAGCAGGGATTGTTTTGCCTTTCTTTGTATCTCCTGGTGCTTAGCACAGTGCTTTCCTCTAAATAAATGTTTCTTGAATAGACTTGACTTGATGAGAGCCAGGGAACTGGAAAGGCTTCAAATACCAGCCTAATGACAAACTGTGTCTCTTACCTGGGGGGCCAGTCTGGGTAAATTCATCATCATACAGTTGCCCATGAGATGATGATTTCTTTTTCAACTATATCAATTCAAGAAGACCATATACTAAGGTTTAATGATAGAAATAATGGCCAGACCAGGAAAAATCATGGATCCTGAAAGTATAGGCACAAATCACTATCCTAGGAGAGCTATTTTTTTAATGATTTGGGGGGATAAAGATGGTGCTCCTTGAAATGAAGTATACAGAATTAAACTCTCATTTAGGCCAAGTATAGGAAGGGAAAGCCCCTGCCTTGAAAGTACAATCTCCAGGGGAAAGTATCATAGTTGAGCCATATGCTAACAATTTAACTCATAAAAATGTTGTGTATGTTTTGTGTCTGGAGTTTGTATACCTAACAAATTGGCTTAGCAAGTGCATATGTTTGAGATAAAAGATAACCAATCTTTTCTGCTGTCAGGAACATGAAAAAAACTGTAGGGTTTCATTTTTCATGCCAGGGTGTGAATATTCACAAGGCCTAAGATCAGTTCAAGATAAATAGCTACTTGCATCCCTGTCTGGGTGACTTTTGGTAGCCTTTCATTTAGCTCCCATAATTTCTGCTCTTGGTGTTAAAAAAAAAGTCATCTTTTAAGGAAAAATAAGGAAGAGTGTGCTCCACAAGTATTGGCATTTATCCCATCCACATTTATTTTGCTCCCTTCTCTTTCCTTGGAGCACATCCACCTTTTTACTGCTCCACAAAGGAGATCATATGTGGTGTACAAAGAAGATCACTGAATTGGTTATTGGGACGCCTGGGGTCTCCTGACTCTCTCAGTAATTAGCTAGGTGACCTTGGCCAACTTATTTCTTTTCTCATATTCTACCTCTGAAAATATCCAAGGTTGAGTCAGATCAACGGTTCTTTATCTACAGTGCTTAATTTTTTTTAAGACATTTTGAAAACTATTTTAGTATAACTGGTTTTCTTTGTAATCCTCTATATTATTTTAGGCTTTAAAGACATTATTCTAAGAAAGGTTCCAGAGACTTCACCAGGATGACAAAGGGGGAGGGTAAGAACTCCTGGACAAAATGATCTCCAATGTTCCTTCAAAGTGTGAAATTCTATCATTTTATAACAGTAGGCAAAAGAAGGACCTGCCTGAATTCAATGAAAAGAAAAATCAACCCAGAGAATGAGCATGAGAGTTACAGTATTCCTAAGTCCAGAGTCTGCTACCACCAGCCTTATCTCACAACACTCCCCTCCTGGTACCCTGTGTTCCAAACCATTCATCACCCCTTACACTCTCCTTCATTTCTGACTTGCTAACTTTGTCCACAAGGCACCTCAGCACAGGCTCTTCTTCTGTTAAATTCCTACCAATTCCTTTAATCCTAACTGAAATTCCATCTCCTCCAGGAAGCTCTCCCTTATTCTCCCGCCTGGGCATTTGTTAGGCACTTGTCAGATATGATTTTGTATTACAATTATTTGCACATAGGTCCTATTCTGCTACTAGACTATAAGCTCCATGAGACACTGCATCATATAAGTATAGAGATGGATAAATGGAAATATACACCCATCCATTCAATCCTTCAAATATTTATTATGTGTATACTATCTCTAAGACACAATGGTAGACACTGAGGATACAGAGAAAATGAACAAACAAAAACCAGGCCCTACCCTCAAGGACATTACATTCAATTAGGAAATACAACATGTAAAGTGGTAAATAAATACAAAGCAGTTTGAGGAGGGAGAAAACACTGATAACTAGGGGAAGAACAAACTGTAGGACAGTGATATCAAACTCACATAGAACCAGGGGCCACAAATCCATACATCAGCATCCCTTTGGGCTACCTATTTGCTTAGTTTTAAAATGTAATATTACCTTTGTTTTTTGGTTTTGGTTTTGGTTTTTGGTTTTTGCAGGGCAATGGGGGTTAAGTGACTTGCCCAGGGTCACACAGCTAGTAAGTGTCAAGTGTCTGAGGCCGGATTTGAACTCAGGTACTCCTGAATCCAGGGCTGGTGCTTTATCCACTGTGCCACCTAGCCGCCCCTGTTTTTTGTTTTTTTAATGTTTCTCTATTACACTGTGATCTAGAGTTCAGGCTTTTCTAAGGAAGATTAGTGTTGCTGGCCACATGCTAGAGGTATGTTAGACACCTCTACTATAGGAGATGGCCTCAGAACAGAACCTTGAAGAATACAAAATTAAGTATAAATGTTCTATCTCCCCCAGTGCTCTTTACACAACAGACACTTAAATACATGCTGATTTTTATGTCTTTGGGCTGCTTTCCTGGTTTACTCTAGACTCATCATCCTTTCTTGTATTTATAATAATAACAACTCATGATTCTAAAGCACCATCCTTACAAGAGTCTAGTGTGGAAGATAGTTTAAGTATCAGCAACTCCATTTAATGTATGGAGAAACCAACTCTGAGATAGGTTTAAGTGACTTGCTCAGAATATTCAACCAGTACACATCACACCCAATATTTTAACCTATGTCTCTCTTGACCCCAGGTCAGACACTTCCACTATTACCACCCTGAAATCTTCTTTTTAACGTCCCTGGACACCTGGACTGC
Organism: Dromiciops gliroides; assembly: GCF_019393635.1. NCBI lineage: Eukaryota > Metazoa > Chordata > Mammalia > Microbiotheria > Microbiotheriidae > Dromiciops > Dromiciops gliroides. Next base: position 639,818,906 of record NC_057861.1, read on the forward strand.
AGATTGTTTTCATGACAGATCTAAGCTTCTTTGAAGCAAAGGGCTGTGTGTTTGTTTTGTTCAGTATCTAGAATACCACTGGAACTTCCTGAACCAGCTTTGCTCCTATTGGCAGTAACATGCCATGAGATTTGGGCAAACAAGTGTGTTATAAGATCCGACCCAAACCTCCCCTAAATTCCTAGCTAAGCCTTTTCTTCGAGTTTAAATATTTTTCATTCTTAAGGTTTGGGTTTGTTTTGTTTTGAAAGTCCGTATTCTTCCACATTTCCAGGGTACTACTTTGACAGGAGGCCTGAAGGATGACAGCTATTGAGGAGATTATTCCAAGTGGTACAACAATAAATGTGTTTTTTTTAATCTCTTGAAAGGGCCTTTTTCCCCCCAATAGATTTCAAGCCCAGTTTTGCAGACTCAAAGGTCATTTCTACAAGGACAAAGCAAAGCAAACCATATGCAAAAAGCTTGTCCTGAATGGAATTGATTCTATACTTCTTTGGAGTACTTTGGAAAATCACTGGGGTGCACTGCCAAATTTATAAGGTATATTTGAGACAGATGATTAGAAAGTTACTGCTAGTTGGTGTGGTGTTGAAAGGATCAAATGGTGAATACTGTTGCAAAGGAAAATGCAAAAAATGCTCAAGTCCAGGAAGAACTCAGAACAAATTATTTTCATTTAGTGTCTCCTGAAAGGCCTTGGATTTTGTCCTGGCTGCTCCTCTAACTAGCTGTGGTGACCTTGAGCAAGTCACAGCCTTCTTGAGTATCAACATCTTCACCTGTACACTGGGGAAGGGGCAGAATGAAAGGTCACACTGGATGAATGCAAACACCCTTCCTCCCAGTCTATTTCTTGCTAATATAAAAATATGCTGTACCTCCTGTCACCAACATAAAAAGAAAGCCACAGATAGATATTTGATCCCAAGGAGATCAAAGACAACAAGAAAGATCCCTTTCAAAATATGTGGCATGATGTAACAAAACAAAAAAAAATCTAGGAAAAATGTGGAAACTGATCAAATTGTGCTACATGAATGGAATGGAATTCTATTGTGCCATAAAAAATGAGAAATATGAGGAATTAAAAAAACATGGAGAATATGCATGGATGTAGAGAAAAGTAAGGAGAATCACAACAATGTATACAACTACAAGAGGTAGGGGTGGGAGGGGTGGAAAAGGGAACAACATAAAAGGGCAACTAATCTTACATTAACTGTATTGACCTTATACCCAGAAAATAGATGACAGATTATATCTCTGTCCTCTTTAGAGGAAGAAGGTAGACTATAGGCTGGCTTGGTTTTGGTCCTCCAAAATGACATCACTATGTTGGGGTATAGTGAATCCAACTATGGATTGATCAGACCAATATAAGCTCAGAAGGCTCTCCTACAGGTCAGGCATAGAGTCTATTTAACATTTGGAGTGGAGATGTCTCTAAAGTTGCACATCTCACATTTCTTTTGAACTCCTACAATTCTGCTTTGCTCAAAGGACACAGCACCTTCTTTGATGCAGGCATGCCAGGTTGAGCAGTCCTGTGCCAGTGTCTCCCCTGTCACATGAATTATTCCGAAATTATTCATTTTATCTTAACCATTTAACTTTGGGACAAGGAAGGGCTCACCATGTTTGTTGATGAAGTGGGAAGTATACTGGGAAATACTGGGTGTTTAAAAAACCAAGGCACATCAGTAAAACTTATCTGCCCCCTAGTACACCCTCCTAGAAAAAGTCATAATGGTAGGGTTGGTCATGGTCATTTTTCAGCAGCCTGCCCCACTTTACCAGGAATATCCAATACTCACACTATGACTAAGCCATCACAGTACTGGATGGTTCATCTTCACTAATGTTCTCCTAGGCATGATCTTGTATGGCCAAGAGTTAAACATATAATGGCTACTTTAGCTAGCATCATAAAGGGAGTCTCTCGAAAAGAGTTTACTCTGCAATTCTGTCTTGGAATTTATGGCTCAGATCTTTTTATTTAGTTGGTCTTTCTAAGTAATACCTGCCTGCTACTCAAATTATACCAATGACGATTTGGTAATGGAACTGCTACACGATGAGAACTAGACAGCCGAGACACTGGAAAATTTTTTAGTCATTAGAAAATGCATGAGTAACTTTTTTTCTTCATCCTTGGAATTCAGTGATGGCATTAAGAAAACTCATTCCTGCAACCTAACCAGAAACATAAACGCTTTCATGTGGGCTGCTAGAGAAGAGTCATTCAGGGTATATAAACTGCTGTTTGAGTCACCAGGCTTCCTGAAATGAATTCAGTAGTGGTCCATGAAATGCAGACCAGTCCAACCTGAGGGAAGATCTCATTAGTTGCTCCTTGAGGGTGAGGGTGACCTCAGCAACTTTGAACACTATTTCAAACCACATCTGAAAAATAGAGTCATGAAGTTCAAATATTCTTAATTTCCAAGTGACTAAAATGATTAAATGCATGAGAAAGGGAAAGATTGACAACCTGAACTCTGGAACCATGAATAAACTATAGTCTATTCATCAAAAGAAGCATAAATTTGAGTGGTAAGAGAAAGACTCTGAATGTAACCTTTTAAGCCTCAGTTTCTTCATTTGTAAAATAAGGGGGTTAGACTGGATCACTAAAATCTCTTCCAGCTCTAACATTTTATGATTCTATTAATATGTATCAGGTACAAAGGTAAAGATAACTTGAAACTTTAAGAAAGCTTCCAGTCTTGCCCAAAGTTTAAAATAGGGATATTTTACATATGTATCACATATCACTGTTTGAGCTGGGAAAATCTATTGGCAAATGATGTATAGTAGAAAATACACTGGCTTGGAAGTCAAGAGATCTGGCCAGACTATGTCCAGCTCTTCTGTTTGGGAAGTCACTTCACATTTCTGGGACTCCGTAAAATAAGGGGTTGGACTACATGAGTTCTAAGGTCCCTTCCAGCTCTAAAAATCTATAAAGCTATGAATTACTTCAGAATCTTTTGTTGTGCTATCAACTCTCATTAGTTGTTTATTTGAACAAAAGTATTTTGCTTTCTCTATGGTTATTAGGGCCCAGATAGTTTTGAATTTTTAGAGTGTTAGAATTTCATGAAAACTAGATAAGGAGTTAGAAAACCTCAGTTCAAATCAAAGCTCAGTAATTGGCCATCTGTTTAGCTTTAGGAAAAAAAGTATTTCTGGACCTCAGTCTCCTCCTCTGTAAAATAAGGGAGATGGACTAGATGAATTCTTTCTTCTTTGGGGGTGGGGGTGGGCAATGAGAGTTAAGTGACTTTCCCAAGGTCACACAGCTAGTAAGTGTCAAGTGTCAGGCCAGATTTGAACCCAGGTCCTTCTGAATCCAGGGCCAGTGCTTTGTCCACTGTGCCACCTACCTGCTCCCTGGACTAGATGGATTCTAAGGTTCCTAACAGCTCTAACCCTCAGGTTTCTGAGTCTCTCCTTCCTTATGTCTCATATTGCTCTCTCCTGATTTTTTCCTACCTATCTGTCCACTCCTTCTCAAAATGCCTTTTAATGTCTTAGCTCCTAACTGGGCATGTACCCTAAAGCTCTACCTTGGCCCCCCTTTTTCCTCTCTGTCCTGTTCTTTTGGTAATATAAACAGCTCCCATGGATCCTAATTATTATTAAGGTCTTATTGGACATTTCTCTCTGTTCATCTCAAATTCAACAAGTACAAAACTGAACTCAGAACAAGTACAAAAATTTTCCCTCCAGACCCACTCCTCCTCCAAAGTTCCTTATTTCCAGAGAAGATATAACCATCCTTCCCAGTCACTCAGGTTTGCAACATGGACCATATTCTCTATTCTTCACTTTCCCTCATCCCCTAATGCAATCCACCAAGATTGCCGCATCTTATCAATTCCATCACCAAAACATCTCTCACATCAGATCCCTCTCTCCATTCACCCAGCCACCACAGTGGTTCAAGCCCTTCTTGCCTCTGTCCTAGACTATTATAAGAGTCTTTCAAATGGTATGCCTACACAAGTCTGTACTCTCTCCAATCTGTCCTCCATATAGCTGCCAAATTGATAGTCCTAAAGTGTATATATTTGTATATATATGTATGTGTACATATAATGCATACATGCATGTAACATGTGTGTGCACACATGTGTACTACAATCCAGGTGCAACGTTTTACACAAGGTTCATCCTGATCGCCAACCTCCTTACAACTATTAATTCTTTGTGTCCCAAGAAACTTTGTATCTTCTGTATGCGTGTGTGTGTGTGTGTGTGTGTGTGTGTGTGTGTGTGTGAGGGACTGTTTAATTTGTTCTTTTTGATCCGTAGCACAATGCCTGGCTCATATTAGGTGCTTAATAAATGCTTGCTGATGAAGTCTATATAACAATTACCCAGTCACTAAGTTCAGCTCTGGAAAAGGGATAAGAAAATGTACCCCCTTCTCTTCTTTGCTGAGAAAACGCACTATGAGTATGTGGCAATCCACAATATTAGTTATTTGTGAATTAGTTTTTATCAACTGCTTTCCCCCCCACTCTGTTAGTTGCCTTTCTTTTCTTTCTTTTTTATGTTACTAAGGATGGCTTAAAGGAAAGATGGGCATATGCAGATATGAAGATGACGTAGAAAGAAAAGCTATCAAAAAACTTAAAAATAAATACTTATGGAATGAAGAGTTCTGCATCACTTACACTTAAATTAAGCTGCATGATAAAGCCCAAGTCAACATTTTCCTACTGATACCCATACTCAAAACAAAGGGACTTAATCAAGTCAATAATAAATGGTAAAGCCCACAATGAAATATAATTAGAATCCCAATTCCTAACTTGTCAATCCTTCTTCCTTGCTAGGGATATTAGACTCTAAGAGGACGTATATTTTACCATATGTTTAGACTTACTAAGAAACATTTCAACTTTGCCTTTCATGTATGGGCAATAAATATTGGTACCATTATACTTTCTTCATTTACTCTGATTTGCATGCTTCCTACATCCCAGGAAAAAAAAATCCTTTGAAATTCAAACACTTGAGCCATTATCCCCATTCCCCTCTATGGAAATTTGCAGAAGTGGAAGGTCTACCCAGGGTAGCATTCTGTAGCAAAGAGGAGTGTAATCAACATTGCCCTCTTGGAGTGAACTGAGTTAAGTAGGATCAAAATAAGAAAACTGGACTGCTTTCTGGATCCTTTTGATCAGTTCCTCATAGTGAAGCTCAGAAGTTAATTCCTAGGATTACGGGAAACAATCATAGGTAAAGACAAGCAGAATTACTTCTCCTTTCTAGGATTCAGATCCCAGGGTCATCTTTAAGTGGGTATGGAACACAGGGAAATCACACATTATGTTGTCATCCATGCATGAACGCACATAGCATAGTGTAAAGAATACCTCCTTTATAGTATAAGGATTTGCATTTGGGTTCTAATAGAAGCTGCTTATGTGGACAAATTTTGTATGTTATTTTCTCCCTTAAGATGTGAGTTCCTGAAGGGCAGTGATTTTGTGTTTGCCTTTCACTGTATTCTCAATGATTAGCACAGTGTCTACTAAATAGTAAGCTCCAAATGAATGCTTTTCAACTGCCTGCTTCTTATTGCTTGTGTGAGCTGGAGTGATGTCACTTAATCTCTCTGGACCTCAGTTTCCTTACCTGCAAAAATGAGGGGATTGGTGGCAGCTAGATAGTGCAGTGGATAAAGCGCCAGCCCTCGATTCAGGAGTACCTGTGTTCAAATCCAGCCTCAGACACTTAACACTTACTAGCTGTGTGACCCTGGGCAAGTCACTTAACCCCAATTGCCTCACAAAAAAAATGAGGGGATTGGATTAGATGGCCTCTTCAATCCTTTCCAGCTCTAATGTAATGACCCTATAACCTTAAACCATTTTAGTTATTATAAAATAAAGTTTCTTTAGACAATGAAAATGACCTTTGACACCCAAAGGCTACACCTATAGAGCACAAGTACTGGCAGGCCCTTCCAAGCTATGTAAGTTTCAAGTATGGGCCCAAGGTTGGCTTTTGTGCTTGATGTCCAAGGAACAGCTTATCTCAGAAAGGCTCATTGCTAGGTTAGCAAGAAATTGAAAAAAACGGTGCCCATAGAAACTCACAAAGTTCATTTACTAAGGTACGGAAGATAGCAATCTGTATCAATTCAAAAATATTTAATATACACTCACATGACATTCCAGATCCTTAAGATAGCAAAGTAAGAAACTAGTTCTACATAAACATCATGAACAGTCTTTAAGGGGGGAAAATGATAAAATTAACAACATGGAACTGGGTGGGGAAGAGAAACTTGTGCAAGGGAGAAGAATCCATTTTTAGTACCCACTGGTAGAGCCATCAGATTTTCTCCCTTATTATCCATTGACTGTCTTTCCCCATCACTGCCTGAGCTCCTGACATCAGCAGGATATCTTTAAGTATGGTGCTCATCCCAATTTGCTGGCTCTAATATTGTGAGTAGAGCTGGAAAGGTAGGCTAGGTAAACTTTGAATGGCCATCTAAAGAGTTTATGTAGGATGGATTGAATGGCAGAGAGACCCCCCCAAAAAAAAACTAGTTGGGGACTCTAGTGATAACACAGGCCCAGAATGATGAGGATTTGAACTAGAGATAATCAGAAAGGAAAAGAAGGGTTTGGAAGATGTTATTAAAAGGAATATTCAAGGGCTGATGAGATTTCAGTGGGGAGGTGTACAAGAAGGATGAATCAATGAAGATTAGAAATTTTTAAGCCTAATTGACTGACATGATGACAAAAATAGGTAAGGCAAAAGATCTGATTTGGAGAAAACATAATGAGTTAATTTTAGGAAATGTTGAGTTTTAGGTTATAATATTCTATGAGCTGGTTGAACAAGTATGAGGCACTTAGAAGGTGTAGATAGTTTGAGCCAGAGAGGTAATGTGTGGGAGGCCAAATCATACCAGGGAAATTCATCTTGGGGGGAAACAGCGGGTAAGTGCAAAGATTCCTCTAAGGAGCCCTGAGGAAAACTAGAGCCAAGGAGTCAGATACTGAGGAATGAGCAACGAGAAGGATATGATGTGGGAGTCAATAGGCTGACACTGCATACCCAGGGTTCTGTAAGTTTTAGGCTGTACTTTTTCACACAGTATTATTCCCTGTTTGTCTGCCTGTGCTTCACCTAATCCTCAGAATGTGTGCCCCCAATGGGGGAGTCCCCCCCAAGGGGCTCCCACAAGGAGAAACAACTACACAGAAAGATACAGGAGGCAGTTTGGTGATATAGGTGTAGAGTAGCGGTTCTTCATGAGGTACACAGGTAGAATTCAGGTGACCTGTGAATTTGCTGCAATTTTTATATTTTGGTAACTGCATTTCAATATAATTGTTTTCCTTAGTAATCCTATCTTTTTGTTGAATGTTTTTAAAATATTATTCTGAGAAGGAATCCATGGGCTTCACAATACTTTCAAATGGTTCTATGAAGAAAGAAAGAAAGAAAGAAAGAAAGAAAGAAAGAAAGAAAGAAAGAAAGAAAGAAAGAAAGAAAGAAAGGAAGAAAGGAAGGAAGGAAGGAAGGAAGGAAGGAAGGAAGGAAGGAAGGAAGGAAGGAAGGAAGGAAGGAAGGAAGGAAGGAAGGAAGGAAGGAAGGAAGGAAGGAAGGAAGGAAGGAAGGAAGGAAGGAAGGAAGGAAGGAAGTTAAGAACCCCTGATCTTGATCTTGGAAGAAACATCAAAGCTTGGAGATAAAGATCTGTGAGTCACCCACATATGGGTGATGGCTGAAGCTAGGACAATATACAACTCTAGAAATATCTTATGTAAGAGCCATATATTTGGTCCTTGATACAAGCAAAGACCAAATTTTTCAACCAAAGACTTGGGAGATATACTTCAAAATAATTGTTCAGTCATTATTAAAGTGCCCTTATAAAGAGTTAACTTCTGCTTTCAGAAACTCAGTACTCAAATGTGACTTCAAATATTTGTATGTTTCATCCAGTGATGCATATCACAATCCATCCATGCCTCCTCCTTACAATTTTTCTAATTTTCAAGTATTGGCTGAAGAAATATTGAATGTGGGATGAATTTTAGTAGGATTATAAAAGTCCATTTTGTCAAAGATGCTCCTAGTTCCTAATAATCATTGGAATAAAAGAATCTTAGCAATCTTAGCAATAAAAGAATCTTACCTCAGAAGTCTGGTATAACCTCTAATACCAATTTAAATCCCATTTGACAGACACCATTCTGAAGGTTCTTATGTCCTCCCTTTTTAGAGCCAACTAAAGCATGTTTATCTTCTAAGAAATACAACACATGTTTCTAAACTAACACTTCTATAGTATTTTAATGTTTCTGAAAACCTTTCCACAACAAACCTGAAAGGTAAATAGTATAAATAGCATGATCCCCATTACATACATAAGGAAACTCAGAGCAGTTAAATATACCCCAGTATGCTGACTCCAAATAAAACTACTCAATTTCCACTATCAATCAATCAATAAGCATTTATTAAGTACCTACTATGTACCAGGAACTGTGCTAAGTATACTTTATACAAACACTTTGGGATTTTTTTTTTGGAGGGGAGAGAGTTCATAGCATTAGGGGGCCAAAAGGGAATTCAAGCATCCCATGCATTTAGGTAAGTCCAAACATAAAACCTCCAACAGAGATGGTTGACCACCCTGTCACTCTCACCAGATTTTATGTATACATGTATACCGGGAAATAAGCTAGATTTGCAAGAGGACATTTCTTTGCTTTTAGTCATTTGCAAAGACGGCAGCATGAAATGAAAAATGATAAAAATGATGATGCATCTGTGTCTATATCCAGCATCAATACAGAAATGGCTGGTGCCACCTATTGCCGAAAACAGAGAACTGAAAGGAACATTTTTGCTGATTTCCTTACAGTAGATCTTTATTCTGTTACTTCCTAAAGCTCCAAAAATGTGTTTCCCAGAAAGACAGAAGAAGGAAAAGGATCCTACTCCTCCGAGATCACAATGGTAAAGGAGAAGTTCATCAGGCCATAATGATGAAATAAGTACCCTGTTTAAAGTTAAGATCTATAGCTAGTGAGATTTTGCACATGGCTGATGAATTCACATAGGCTTTTGGGTGTCTTAAAATCCTAATGCAAGTCATTAGGCAAATTTGAGACTTTGAGCTTAGGCAAAATTCAACCAGTTTTATTCATCTATGGGCCAGTGGAAGTCTAGAGTGAATACAAAAAGTGGTTGGACATTTTTGTGGTCCAAAGGTTCTGGAGGTATCCTAGGAAGTTGACCAGGGCAGGAATAGTTCTTGGAACTGTGGTTTATTCATTTGAGAGTTGTTTTTTCACAAAATAAACTGTTTATATTTTTGCTATTGTTTTAGTAATCACAGCCTTGATATAAAGGAAGTTTGTCTGTTGGCCCAAAATTGTCTTTTTAAAAAAGAAAAGAAAAAAAAAACAGTTCACGAGGATTATTTCACTATTTTGCAAGGTCACATAGGAAAGCTAAGTGGAAGTTTATACTTGAGTTTCTATCATTTCAAATGTCACATCCTTTGGTTCTTGAGACTATCTGGAAACTTGCTTCTTTCCCAATATTATTCTTTTGAAACCTTAGTTGAGATTGACATTTACATTAAAGGTAGCACTAGCAAGCTTATTCCAAACCTTGACCATTCAAGGTAACCAAAGAAGAAATCAGATCCTCTGTTTTCTGAAGAACTGCTTCAATAAGAGTGCTTTATAAATAACAAACAGGGAACCCTGAAAGAAAGGTCTTCTGGGAGGCCACAATTCAGTGATCTGGGCAAACTGTAACATAGCGGAGGGAGTGCTGGACTTTGTAGCCAGAGATGTGGGTTCAGAGCCTGGCTGTAACATTTAATAATGTGTGCTCTTCATTACTTAATCACTTAATCACTTAATTACTTAATTACCTGATCACTTGAGCTTTCTGAGCCTCAGTTTCCACATCTATAGAATGAGAAATAACTCTACTACAGGAAAGGATTGTTGTGTGCTTTCTTTGTAAACCTCAAAGCACTATTGAAATGTGAACTTTTTATCATAATATAAAAAGGGTTGGAATCTGAATTAAGTTGCCCCCTATCTCCTCTTTGTCTTTCTCCTTTTCTCTCTTCCCTGATTTACAACTCACATTCAAGGAGACAGACTTCAGCTAGCCAGTCATCTGCTTAAGCTGTAAATACTAGGTCATGGATAGCTTTGTTGTGTTAAAGTTGTATACTGTTCTGGCTCCCCTTTTCTACCACCTCCTCCTTCTAGTCAATATAGCAAGTTTATAAATAGCCAGTGTTAATGGGCAATAGCAGGAAGTAAGATTGCAAAGAAGAACCTGGAAGTCACATATTAACTGTCCTAAAGATCAAAGGAGCAAAATTTACAAATTATATCATATATTAACTAAAACTCACATCCTGGTAATATATGCTGAATAAGGGGAAGCTCTCTAGGCTTTGTGGTCAAGGCCTTTTGGTCCTGTGATATGTAAATCTCAGACAAATCTCAGACCTCCACAGTAAAAACCAGCAGATCACCAAATGGTGCACATAATTTTGAGATGATGTGTACATATTAACTTTAAAGTTTCACTGACAACTCTGAAATGATTTGGATATGTTAACAAACTAGCCCCAAGATGGCACAAATAAGTGTTAGTTTATTCCCCCCCAAAAAAACTATTAAAATGAGGCCTCAAACTCCTGCCTCCTCCCCCGCCCCCCAGGACTCTTCCATCTGCATCTAGTCCATGCTGCCTAGTGCTCCCAACTTTAATCTATGATTTTGTGAGTGATGCTCTCTGGCTCTCCCCATCTCCATTGTCTTCCTCATGCTTCCTCCACCATTCCATCCCCTCTCCCCACACCATCTGCTACTATACTCCTTTTCTTACTTGTCTCTGTCTATTTGCCTTAATGCCTTTTGTGATTACAGTCCTGTTTCATTCTGCCATCATAGTGTTTCCCAGTGAGTACCCAAAGAACTGAGCATTGTTGTTGTTCAGTCATTTTTAGTCATGTCCAACTCTCTGAGACCCCATTTAGGGTTTTCGTGTTGGAGATACTGGAGTAGATTGCCTTTTCCTTCTCCAGTTCATTTTACAGACAAGGAAACTGAGGCAAACAGGGTCATACAGCTGGTGCCTGAGGCCAGATTTCATAATTTCATAAATTATTAATTCACTTGTTATTCCAAATGAATCCCCTGTTCAATCAATCAATAAACATTTATTGGGGGCAGCTACATGGTGCAGTGGATAAAGCACTGACCCTGGATTCAGGAGGACCTGAGTTCAAATCCGGATTCAGACACTTGACACTTACTAGCTGTGTGACCCTGGGTAAGTCATTTAACCCTCATTTCCCCACCAAAAAATATTTTTAAACATTTATTAAGTACTTACTATGTGTCATACATTGTGCTAAGTGCTAGAGATACAAAAGAGCCAAAAGACAGTCTTGACTCTCAAGGAGTTAACAATCTAGTTGGTGAGATGTGTTGAATAAAATACTTTGGAGCAGGGGATCTTCTGGTTGTCCTTCTTTACTCTAGGCTACCACTCAACTCTGTTAAAAGCTAAAATTTTAGCTAAACTGTCTAAAATATCTAATGAGTGGTCACCAATAAATTATAAGCTTTAGCAAGAGTTAGGATTTTAAGCATTTATTAAGGAGAATAAGAATTTGGTAAAGAGAGAGAGAAAGGCCTACATTCATCTATCTATTAAAGGGAGAACACATTTCTAGCTCCACTGTCCACCAGAGTCTCCAGGAAAGAGCCCCAGTCAGAGCACCAGGCTCCCCTCTTCTTCCTCCCACAAGCAGATGTCACTTCCTGACGCCAAAGAAAAGATGCATGGTCTTGCCCTCAAAGACCTTCACTTCATGGCAGAGCTTTTCTACAGTAAGTCTCCAGCAGGTGGTATCATTCCAATCATTACAACTCCATCCTCAACCCATACACCCCACCCCCAGCACGGGTACCATTGTGCACTTGAAAAAACACTGAATTTAGAATCAGACAATCTGGGTCTAAATCATGGTTCAACTACTTTAATAGTGTAGCCTGGAAAAAAAAATCATCTTCTGTCTCTGGTTCTCAGTTTTCCTCTTTGTTAAATGGAGGAGTAGAATATAGATTAGATGATCTCTAAGGGCCTTTCTAAAGTTCCATGATCCTATGTTAAGTAGTACCCCCAATTTAAAAAATCTGTCCAGTTTTGAAAGAATTTAATTGGAGAGCTGATAGAAATGAAAGGGGAAAATGTATTATTTTCATCTCATCATTCCTCTTATGATGTATGGTACCTAAAAGCCTCATACATGCAGTGGGGGCTCAATAAATGCTTGTTGAAATGGACTGAGTTGAATTACTGTTCTTCAGTGCCTCACTATGATATGGATGTGACTCTATGCCTTTGAAGGCTGTCCAGGAGAATAGAAGCTTTGGCAGGGCCTACTCCAAGCAGGCATTAGAGGGTCAGCCACAGACAATACCTACTGTTCAAGACCTAGCTTAATTAACTTCATGACCAGAAGATTGTCCAGCAAATGGTAGTAGTAGTGGTGTTGGCGGTGGTGGCAGTGGTGGCAGCAGCAGCAGTAGGAAGGGAAGGAGGAGAAGAAATAACAGCTAGCCTTCATATAGCATGTTAAGGTTTTGCAAGGCTCTTTACGTATGATATAGATAGCTAGGTGATCCAATGCATAGAGTGCCAGGCCTGGAGTCAGGAAGACTCATCTTCCTGAGTTCAAATCTGGCTTCAGACATTTACTAGCTGTGTGACCCTAAGCAAGTCACTTAACCCTATTTGCTTCAGTTTCCTCATCTGTAAAACTAGTTGGAGAAGGAAATGGCAAACCACTCCAGTATCTTTGCCAAGAAAACCCCCATAGGGTCATAAAGAGTCAAACAGGATTGAACAACAAAATTATGTATCTTGCATTCTTTTATAATAACAGAAATTCACAAAGACCATCCACTAAAGAATGAATGGTTGCTATCTACACAGGTGAAAGGTATGCCCACACCAACACAATCATTAATCCTTTGAATAAGTATAGAAGTAATGGTTGTCCACACAACATTAAGTCAAACAAAATGAACTTTAAACATTACATGATGGACCCATCCTCACTTCACTTGAACTATTAAGTTTACTAACTGCTTCAAGGATTCTGTGAGGTTTAGGGACTGGCAACAAGTAAGGCAACATTTTGAAACAATGTCCAGAAGAGGAATATTTATGTCTGAATTTGACAAGAAATTCATTCTGCCTTTCTTCCCTGTAGGTTTTAGCTTCAAGTTTCTAATATACAATGTACCATGTGACTAAATATCTCTTATATGTAAGGATTTATTTGCATGTTACCTTTCTCCACCCCTATTAGAATGTAAATTCCTCGAGGGCAGGGATTATTTTTATCTTCCTTTGTATTCTAGCATTTAGCACAGTGTCTGAAATATTAAATAACCCCTAAAAAGTTATTAATTAATTGATTAATTAATGCTTCTGGTTAGTTACTGATTAATAATAGTATCAATCATCTCTATAGAGAGGCAGAGTTCCATTGTGGAGTTTTGTGCTAGATCTAGACTCAGAATTCTTTGGTTTAATCTCCACTCAGGAATTTACTGAATATGACCATGGACAGATCAGAACCTATGAGAGTCTCAGTTTCCTCATCTATAAAAGGGGTATAATTAGTACATCCTTGTTCTACCTAATTCACAGAGATTTTGAACAGAAAGTGCTTTGTAAGCCTTAAAATGCTTTAACAATGTGTGTTGTTATAGGTATAGGAACTTACCCACTGAAAGTCTCTATTACAGGAATGAGTTCCACCCTTTTTGCTTTCTTGCCAGTAACTTTATTTACCAAAGGAAGAAATAAAAGAGGATGTACAATCCCTCTCCACTAAACTCTGATGATACCTTCCCTTCTTTCCCAGCATTCTACCCTATAATACAAGTGAAGTAGACTTCCTGGTCTTCCTAAGATCATAAGATCATAGTTTTCCTATGGGAACTGTTTCTTGGGAAGACCCCTAGGAGGCCATCTACTTCAACCCTCATTTTTTAAATGAGAAAGTAAGGGCCCAAGGAAGTAAGAATCAGAGTCATCTTTTGAATCTATGTCCTCTCACTCCAAATAGAATGTTTTGGGGTTTTTTTCTGCAGGGTTTATGATGCTTCTCTGCCTCCTTGAGAACCATCCCCCCCCCAACATACTTACCCAGCAAAGTGCCAGCAAGAAAGCACGTGACAATTTCATGGCCTTGCCTTCCCAAAGAGGCTTCTATTTGAGACTGTGCCACTGCCCGCCTCACTTCTACCCCCAGCCTAGGTCTCAAGAGCCAGTAAGTTCCCTCAACCCTCTCCACATACAGGCTGAAATTGTTCAAATGAGTTTTGTTCCCAGTGGATGTGTTAATTAGATCTCCCTGTAGTCTAGCATGAAGTAGTAACATACTTGGAATTAACATGTATGGTGAAGTGCAGGTTTATCTCACATACTCACCTTTTCTAACCTTTTCAAATCAAACAGCTAAAAAGCATGGGTTGGGGGAAGAGTATTTCCGCACTGTAATTTGGAAACAGTAATGGACAATCCCCAAATGAAGGAGGTTTCCACACACTGAGTAAGCTTTAAGCCTCAAGGCCAACCTTGTTCTCCACTGCTCACTACCCCCACCCCCATGCCTACTTTCCAGCAGCTTTTACTTGGTCATTAAAACCCTGCAAGAATTAGGCTAAGGGAATTTCTTGTACTAAACCCTTTTGATAAGAGCCAAATCCAACAGAAGAATTCTCCCCAGTTAGTCCTATTGGTTCTAACTGTATATCTCTCCCAATTGCCAGGAACCCTCATTTCTAGTTTCTGTGTGATTAAGGTCTGTGTGTGTGTGTGTGTGTGTGTGTGTGTGTGTGTGTGTGTGTGTTAAACACCATGATTGGGATACTACAATATTTCCAAAGCAGGAAAAAAAATCTGTCATCTTGGACAGGCACCAAGATCATTATCATTTAATCACTTTTCTGTACTTAAACAGCAATAATAACTGGGCTGGAAACTGGTGGAAACTGATTAAAGAGAACAACTTAAAAAAAAAAAAGACCGAGTCAAACTTTCTATGTTAGAAGCATCCCAGCATACTGATGAATTCCTTTTTCAGATGGTGCCAACTGACAGAAACACAATAGGCCCTAAACAGCAAAATAACTATGTAAAAGAGATTTTGAGTATGGCTCAAGCTGCTTACTGATTAAATCTTTTGCACACAACACTCTCCCCAAACCTGCGCAGTCATTGTTCCTAGTAAAACAAGCCTTTGTTGACAACTACAGGCAAAAGATTCTGGCTGACCAAGTCCACAGTTCTCACACAGCTTAATCGGAGGAGACCTGCTCCTTTTTCCAATGGAAGACTTGAGGAGGTTGTCAAAAAATAAATAAAGGGGGAAGGGAGGGAAGGAAGGAGGGGGATTCTTCCACCTTCAAGGTGAGGAAGGGTCTAAGTGACTTCATGCATGAGGCATGTGGGTGGTTTTCAGCCTTGTATCTTTCACTTATCAACATACTAATTTTGAACTTTTCTCATTCCAAACAAAATATCAGGGATGTGTTGTATTTCCCCTTTCTATCCTGCCTGGGGTATGTGGGACTGAAGAGTCATTTTTAAAAGAAAAGAAAAGGTTTGATTGCTAAGAATTACTTTCTTTGCAAATACTGTACTAACTGTTCTCTGGTATGGGTGTGCCTCATTTTAGGAAAACTTGCAAACCTTCTCCTGACTTCCCTCCAATATATCTGTTCCAGGTACCACCGAACTTCCAGTCACCTAATCTTGGAGTTGTTTCTGACTATTCCCACCCTGCCCCCTCCAATCCACTCTTCCCACCACTGCCTTCCACCTCTAGCCACCACCACCACCCCCATATGCACAAAACAACAGTGAAATTCTGCTTTTGCAGTAACCCTTCCAACCATCCCCTCTGCTCTAGTTCCATTGCCCCTGCCCTAATTCAAAGCCACATTTCCTTCTGGCTAGAAGACTGAAAAAAAGTCTCCTAATTGGTTTCCCTGCATCCACACTTTTCTTATTTCTGTTCATTCTACAAAGCACTACCATATTCATCTTCCTTGAATTCAGTTATATCTTCTTGCTGCTCAAAAAGTTATAGTGACCTCCTATTGCCTATGGATAAAGGTACAAATTCCTTTCAAAATTCACAATTTTACAATTTATCTCCTTTGCAATCTGACTTTATTCTCCACATCCCAGTAGTCTCCTCTTTGACCATTCTAAACTACCCAACTAAACTATGTGCTATGACTAGCCTGTCCATTTGCTCGATTCATTCTCACCCAACAGAATAGCCTCTCACGGGGCAGTTAGGTGGCGCAGTGGATAGAGCACTGGCCCTGAAGTCAGGAGGACATGACTTCAAATCTGGCCTCAGACTCTTGACACTTACTAACTATGTGACCCTGGGAAAGTCTCTTAACCCCAATTGCCTCAATCATCCCAGGCCTTTTCCAGTCATCCTTGTGTATATCTTGCCACTGGACCCAGATGGCTCTGGAGGAGAGAGTGAGGTTGGTTACCTTGCATAGCCCTCCCTCTTTTAAATCCAATTCACCACAAGTCATGACATCACTCCTGATGTCATAGTCCTCTTCAAGAATGAAGGACAAGCAAGAACAACAACATCCTCTGCCCAACCTACCTGATCTTTGTCCAATTCATGCCCATTCTTTAAGGCTCTCCTCAGGTGGCATCTCTTTCATAAAGCCTCCCCTGATCTATCTCTTCCACCAAAACCATAACTCCCACTATACTTTCACATTGTGCACTTTAAATATGGTTATGGCTTGCTTTGTGTGGTAGCTATATGTCTAAAAGCAGTATAGCTATTTGTGTGCTTACAGTATAAGCTCCTTGAGGGCAGACTATTTGTGCAACCTTGGGAAAGTTAACCTCACTGGGCTTCTGTTTCCTCATTTATAAAATTAGGAGACTGAAAAAAAAGAACTATCTAAATACCCTTCCAGCTCTAATCTATGACAAATAACTTTGTCTCATTCATATTGACACACACCCCTGCCCAACAATAGTGAACCCTAATGCCTTTTGAGCAGTAGGCAAATAAAAACAAAACTGTGAAATGTCAATACAAATGAATTCTCTTTCTGCTCTCCTTTGAATGAATTAAATTCTTAGGAGAAACAATTCCCTTTTTAAAAATTTTCTATCCCCAGCATTGAACTCAGGGCTTTGAATATAGACTTCTTCTTTTTTTTGGTGGGGCAATGAGGGCATAAGTGACTTGCCCAGGGTCACACAGCTAGTAAGTGTCAAGTGTCTGACCCAAATTTGAATTTGGGTCCTCCTGAATCCAGGGCTGGTGTTTAATCCACTGCACCACCTAGCTGCCCCCAAATATATACTTTTTTTTTTTTGCAGGGCAATGAGGGTTAAGTGACTTGCCCAGGGTCACACACCTAGTAAGTGTTAAGTGTCTGAGGCTGGATTTGAACTCAGGTCCTCCTGAATCCAAGGCTGGTGCTTTATCCACTGCGCCACCTAGCTGCACCCAAAATATAGACTCTTAATAAGTGTTTATTGAGTTGATTGGAAATGGGGACATCACTAGAAAGAGACATTCCAGTCTTCCAAAGGACCCACTGAGAGGGTTCCTTGAAATGTCAAGTTCCACTGACTGGGATACCGACACCCCAGACACACCTCCAAGTACTTTTCTTCATGTAAATAAGTATCTATTGGTGTTTAGTACATCAGAATTGTAAATATCTTGCTATAATTTTGAAAATCATTTTGATCATACAAACCCCTTGAAAGTGTCTTTTAAGGGTATAAAGGAGTTCTCAGAACAAAAAGTTTAAATACTGCTACAGCTTTGATTACACAAGGTTAATTTTTTCTGGTATTTGGTAATGCCTAATTTTTTTCTTGTCTCTATAACAGTAGACATAAACTCACAGAGTTGGGAAGGACATCTGATAGCATCTAATGTGATTTACTGTACCTGGGCAGGAGTAGCCCTTCTACAATATCCCTGACATGTCCACTTAGCCTCCTCTTGGTCATTTCCAGTGAGGTGGAGAGAACACCTTACTGCCTAAGGTATCTTATTACATTGTTTCATTTGCTTTTCTCCAAGCCTTCAGTGCCTTAACCCTTATCTGAATTATTTGTGTGTATTCCAAAGAAGCTACTAGAGTTACTTTTGCATTATTTTTTAAATTATGGAGAAGCTCCATAGTGCAGTGGATAGAGCACAAGACCTGGAGTCATGAAGACCTAAGTTTAAATCTGGCCTCAGACACTTAACCATGTTTACCTTGGTTTCCTCATCTATAAAATGAGCTGGAAAAGGAAATGAAAAACCATTCTAGTATCTTTGCCAAGAAAACCCCAAAAAGGGTCATGAAGAGTTGGGCAAGACTGAATGACCAGTCTTAGTATATAGAGCTATTAGAGAATATGAATGGGATTGTCTAAGACTTATTGCCACAAAGAATATCCATAGTATGAGAACAACAGAAATAACAACAACGGCTAATAACAGTAGTTAAATATTTATATAACACTTTAACGTTTGCCTTGAACTTAACATATATGGTCTCATTTTATCCTCCAAATGGACATTGGAGGTAGGTACTGCTTTTATGCCCATTCTATAGATAGGAAAACTGAGGTTAAATGATTTGCCTAGAATTATACAGCTTTACAGTATCTAAAACAGGATTTTTCATATGTCTGTCTGACTCCAATCCCAGCATTCTATCCACTATGCCACCCAGTTGCCTCTAGAAAATGCAGAAAGCCTCTGAAAAGTTACTGGTAAAAGGTTGATTGGAGGGCAAATACCATCAAAACCATAAGACTAAATTCTTGCACTCAGGATTAATAAATTATGAGGAAGAAGAGCAGATCTGGACAGATTAAGAGAGATTTTATGGGTGAAGACCTTGGACCACAGCTTCTGGGCAGGGATAAGAGCAAGTTGAGGCCAGGGAAAGCTTCCCTAGGTTACATGTAGACATCAGAGTCTCACCTGGCACACGTTATTACTTGCCAAGGACACTGATACCATATTTCCTGTGAAAGGTTAAATATAAGTCCCTAGGCCTATAAAACAGGCCACAGACAATGGACTTCCTCATTAGGTACAATCATTTCAGAAGAAGGAAAAACCTACTACCATATCAGACCCTGGAGGAGGATGGCAGGTGCTGGGCTCTTGAAGGTACTTATTGGAGTGCCATGGGGTTGGCTGAGGAATGGGGGGAGGGGCAATGCCCTCTTCCCACCCATGTCAATTCCCTGGAACAAAGAGCCAAACTTGATCCTAATTATATGATGCCACACACCATATAGACAGCCAGTTGACATAATAGATAGAGCACAGGAAGTCAGGAAGACCTGAGTTCAAATCTGGCATCAGACACTTACTATCTCTTAAGCCTGGTTGCTTCAGTTTCTTCATCTGGAAAATGAGCTAGAGAAGAAAATGGCAAACCACTCCAGTATCTTTGTAAGAAAATCCTAAATGGGTCACAAAGAGTCGGACACAACTGAAAAACAACTGAACAAACCATATTGGTTTGAATACAGGCTACTCTCTATAGAGGCCACTCCATATAAAAAATACTCCCAAAAAAAATTTAAAAAGAAAGAATACTCCCTTAAAAAATGATCTTCCCTAAAGGAGAAATATCATAAATAGGCATATGAACAACAACTTACAAAATGTCTCTATAAATGCACTGTGATAGTATTTTAAATATTTTTTTAATTAAAGGCAGTGTGGTATGAAGGAAAAGGGTACTGAATTTGGAGAAGCTAGGTTTGAATGCTTGTGTAATCTTGGACATAATAACTCCCCATTCTAGACCTATTAATCCTCATTTGTAAAATGTGAGCATTACCCCAGATCAGCAATTCTCAAAGTATAGTCTGTGAACTCCTGGTAGTCTTAGAGGGCAAAACTATTTTGTCATCATTAATAATAACAACAACAATCATAATAATAAAGCTTTTTGCCTATTAATATCTTCCTTCCTTTTCCAACTATTTATCTCTGTGAGGCCAGATTTTCAATATTATGAAAACCATACCAATGACGAGAACAAAAAATCACAGTTGTATAAATGCAAAAATAAAAAGCTATTTAACAAAGTATAACACTCACTTTTGATTTAAAAAAAAACACTAGAAAACATAGGAATATAAAGAGATGTTTCCTCAACAAAGGAATGGGAATGGAAAGGAGTAGGTATTGATATAGATAGAACATTCTACGTGTCAGACACTGTGCTAAGCTCTTTTGACAAACATCTCATTTGAGCCTCACGACAATGCTGTAAGACGTGTACTATTATTTTGCCTTACATGGTAAGTAGTATATAGCAATCAATACTCAAGAGCCATTATATGTAATGGGGACAAATTAGGCCTTTCCAGTAAGATTAGGAGTAAAACAATGATGTCCATTGTCACCACTAATCTTTAACATAGTGCTAGAAATGCTAGCTAATTCGAGAAGAAAAATAAAATTGAAGTATTAAACATAGACAAAGGAAAAACCAAATTATTGCTTTCTGATGATGATATAATGGTATATTTAGAGAACATTAGAGAGTCAAATAAAAAATTAATTAGAACAATAACTTTGACCAGGTTGCAAGATATTAAAAATATTCACATAATTCATTAGCAATTCTACATATTAAAAATATTACATATTTGTGATTCTACATATTACCAAAAAACAACAGGAAGAGATAGAAAAATTCTGCTTAACATAAGTATAGAACTGTAAAATATTTGGAAGTCTACCTACCAAGACACACAGGAATTCTATGAATACAACTATAAAACATTCTTTACACAAATACAGACTTAAATAATTAAAGAAATTTTAATTTAGGCCAAACCAATGCAAATGACAATACTTCCTAAATCAATTTACTAATTCAATGTCATGTGAATCAAACTATCAAAGAATTAATTTATGAAGCTAGGGAAAAATAATAAAATTCATCTGGTGGAAAATAATAAAAATTTGGAATGGAGGAGACCTATCTGTACCAGATCTCAAGCAATACTACAAAGCAGCAAAAATTATCACAATTTGGTATTGGTAAAGAAATAGAAAGGTTGACCAGTGGAATGGATTAGGTACACAACATACATAAGCAAATGAATATAATAGCCTAGTGTCTGATAAAAACACAAAGACACCATCTACTGAGGTAAGATTATTTATTATTTGACAAAAATTGTTGGAAAATTGTAGAGCAATCTGGCAGAAGTTAGTTATAGGCCAAGATCTCATACCATATACCAAAATAAGCTCCAGATGGGTACATGATTTAGACATGGTGAATGACATCGTAAGCAAATTAAAGAAACAAAAATGATATTACCTTTCTGATCTATGGATAAGGAAAAGGTCATGATCAAATAATGGACTGAGCAAATCACTGAGGATAAAATAAAAATTTTGATTGAATAATGGAGCAACATGATCTCAGAATAATCCAAATCACAAGTAACCCAAAGGGCAATGAAATGATATGTTTTGGCTATAAGTAGGTTGAAGCATATTACCACTATTAACTTGAATGCACAAAATAGTGTCAGAAGATTAGTAGATACGGACCAGTGGAAATGGAGGTGAGTTGGTCATGTATACAAAGTAAGGGATTACAGATGGATGGCCAAAGTAATGCATTTGTATTCATGAAATAATAAAAGAAGAAAGTCATCAAACATATTGGGTGGATTATTTATGGAAATTTTATAAAAGGACATGGACAAGAATAACACAGGCTCAGAAGGCAGGAATGGATTGTAACTTGTACTAGCAGTGCCCATCCTGATGAGATTATGAACCAATCTATTCAAGCACTAAAGTATAATTTTGCATAATTATTTTTCAGTATATTCTTGGGAGCTTAAACTAAATAATCTCCAAGGCCCCTTCTAGCTCTAAACTTATTAAATCCTATGGCTTTATGTGCATTATTTTCAAAGAGGTTGAATGTGGGGAGGGAAGGTGAGGGTTGCCTATATTTGGAAGTAGTTTATATTCAGACCAATAAAACATGTCGCCTTCAATTTGCCTTTTCAGAATGCTTTCTGTGTACATGGTCTTGCTGCCAAAATTCCTTAGGACAATATTTCCCATAAATCCTCCTCACACTCTAAAAGTTGAGTCAGTTGGGAAACCTAAGGTTCACTCAACTCATTCCTTGAGGAGAGATCCTAGAGAACTTCCTATTGCTGTCTTTTGGGCTTCCTGGGACACTATGAAAATGTGCTTAAAATAAGAAGAAATGGGGGTGAGGGGAGGGGCTGGGGAAAGCCTGTCCTTAAAAGGAAAGGAACATAGTGTCATTTAACTAATAGCATATATAAAGACAAGTTAGTCTTTTTCCATCCTTTGGTTTACCTTAATAGCCTTACCAACTCTGCCAATAGCAGAGTCTTATTTCATTGTGGTTTGGTTTGGGCTAAGAGTGCATTGTCTTTTGTTTCTACCGAGAAATTCTGAGGCATTTATTGTCTCCAAACCTTCTAATCCTTTTCAGACTGAGATATGACTGCCCTTATGAGAGTATATATTAATCATCCCCCAAAACTGCATTCCTTCCAAGAATGTTCCAGGTCCACACTGTTTATAGTAAAGATGAAATAGATAAATTAAGTTCCACACCATCTTCCCCTCCCCACCCCCCACCTTCACCATGCATATCCAAAGCCACTCATGATGAAGACTTCCATGAGTCAGGCAAAATAACAAACCTGGAAGGGGCAGTGTGATTATTGTGTCACCTCTGCTTCTCTTCAGATGACTAGTCATTTCAATCTTCTTAGTTCTTGAGTAATTAACAAATTCCAGGAAAAGCTTTCATCACATTCTAAGTTTCTTCCCACCACCTGCTCTTTCTCCATTGAATAATAAACTGGCACTGAACCAAGAGGACTGAGGGGTTTGCCTTCTCCCACTAAAGTACTCCTAGCTCTGGTCTTATGCAAGCACTAGTTACAGTTCTTTTTTTAAAATGCTTTAAAATTGTTTTAATTTATTCCTTTTAAAAGTATTTAAATTTTAATTTATGGAATAAAAAAGCATTTCTATAACAGTATAATAAAAAGGTGATTGCACATGAAACTGCAAATCTATTATGTACAACTTGCTATTCTTTTTAAAAATATAATAAAATTATCATGTAAATAGTCAGGTTCTTTTTCATGCTCAATGGCTCTTTATGCCCCTACCCTGAGGCCTTAGAGAAAAACACTTAAACCTTACACTTGGCACAAATGTAAGGTTGCCCCAAAGGGAAATAGAAAGATGCTTAATGTAAAATGTAAATCCAGTATAGGACAGTTATTTAATACTTCCACACAAAAAACTCAAAAGCATATTAACAAAAACTTAAATGTGAACAGAGAAACTTATAAGTATTACTATTATTGCCATCACCTTCAAGATGAAGAACCCTTATGACAAGATTTAGGGAGATACCATGCCATTTTGTTTCTTTCAACATTAATCTGTGTCCAGGTTTCAAAAAGAAACTTCAACATCATATGTCTAAGATTTCCCTAATTGTAAAATATCAGCATAGTAAAATTATCAAAACATCACTGGGGATTCCCTTGACCACATGAATAAAAAAAAAGAAGCTCTTTATAAATAGTATAAGTAATAATGATGCATATTGCTCTTATGCTCTAAAGTTGTAGGATCATAGAATAGTAGATCTTGACCTTGAAGAGGTCTACAGTTATTTCGTAGAATCTCCTTATGTCACACATGAGGAAACTGACTCTCAGAGAGGCTGTGACTTTCCCAACATTTATAAAATGCCTTCACAACAAAAACCTTTGGAGTTAGGCAGTATAAAATTATTGTCTCAGTTAAAACTGGACAAGTATTTTCTTTTAGAAAAATGACTAATACAGATATTGGTTTTGCATGATTGCACATGTATAACCTATATGAAATTGCTTACAATTTCAAGGAGCAGGTGGAGGGAAGAAGAAAGGAAAATTTGGAACTCAAAATTTTAAAAATTAATGTTGAATATTGTTTTTACATGTAATTGGGAGGAAATAAAATATTATTCAAACAAAAATGTTACCAAAGGTAAAAAAGTAACTTCAAAAAAATTTATAAGAAGTTTCTCTGAAGCCTCATTTCTCAAATAAATAGGTAACTGAGTCAACTTTATGAGAAAAAAAATAAGAGCCATTCTCCATTTGATAATTGGTCAAAGGATATAAACAGGCAGTTTTCAAATGAAGAAATTAAAGCTATCTCTAGTTATATAAAAATTATCTAAATAACTATTGATTAGAAAAATGTACATCAGAATAACTCTGAGGTGCCACCTCACACCTATAAGTTTGGTTAATATGAGAGAAAAGTAAAATGATAACTGTTGGAGAAGATGTGGGAGAATTGGAATACTAATGCATACTTGATGAAGTTGTGAACTGATCCAACCATTTTGGAGAACAATTTGGAACCATGTCTAAAGGGCTATGAAACTATGCATACTCTTTATCTTTTTTTTTTTGCAGGCAATGGGGGTTAAGTGACTTGCCCAGGGTCACACAGGTAGTAAGTGTCAAGTGTCTGAGGCTGGATTTAAACTCAGGTACTCCTGAATCCAGGGCCAGTGCTTTAACCACTACGCCATCTAGCTGCCCCTATGCATACTCTTTAATCCAGAATAGAACTGCAAGGTCTTTATCCCAAAGAGATCATACAAAGAGGGAAAGACCCACATGTCCAAAGATATTTATAGCAGATCTTTTTGTGGTGGCAAAGAAATGGAAATTGAGAGTATGCATAGCAACTAGGGAATGGCTGAACAAGTTATGGTATATGAATGTAATGTAATACCATTGTACTACAAGAAATGATGAGCAGGCAGATTTCACAAAAACCTCGGAAGACTTACATAAACTTATGCTGAGTGAAGTGAGCAGAACCAGAAGAACATTGTCCACAGTAACAGCAACAATATGTGATGATCAACCATGACTGACTTAGCTCTTCTCAGTAATACAATGATCAAAGACAACTACAAAAGATTTATGATGGAAAATGCTTTCCACTTCCAGAAAAAGAACTATGGACTCTGAAAGCAGATTAAAGAATACTATTTTCACCTTTTTTGGGGGGGGGGTGTTTGTTTTATTCTTTCTGATGTTTTTTCTTCTTGTTCTGATTCTTCTTTCACAACATGTCTAATGTGGAAATATGTTTAACATGATTGCACATGTATAACCTATATCAGATTGCTTAATGTTTTAGGAAAGAAGAAAAATTTAGAACTCAAAATCTTTTTAAAATTAATGTTGAAAACTATCTTTACCTGTAATTGGAAAAAATAAAATACTATTGAGAACAAAAGAAAAATGACTAATATGGAAATAGGTTTTGCATGATTGCACATAAATAGCCTATATCAAACTATGTACCATGGGGGGGGGAGGAAAAATTGGCACTCAATTTTTGTAAATGAATGTTAAAAATGTTTTTACATGTAATTGGCGAAAAATAAAATATCATTCAAAGAAAAAATAAAAGGTACTATAGAAAATAAAGTAATTTCAAAAAAGAATTACAAGAAGTTTCTCTAAGGCATTTCTCCAATAGAGAAATGAGTCAACTTTAAAAGAAAAAAAGAGCCATTCCTCAATTGATAAATGGTCAAAGGATATGAACAGGAAGTTTTCAGAGGAAGAAATCAAAGCTATCTACAGTCATATAAAAATATATATAGTATAGTATAGTATAGTATATATATATATATATATATATATATATATATACTAAATCATTATTGACCAGAGAAATGCAAATTAAAACAATTCTCAGGTACTACCTCATACTGATCAGATTGGCTAACATGACAGAAAAAGAAAAATGACAAATGCTAGAGAGGATTTCTAAAAAACAGGGACACTAATGAACTATTGGTAGACTTATGAACTGGTTCAACTAATCTGAAGCACAATTTAGAATTGTGCCCAAAGGGCTAGAAAACTGCATTCCCTTTGACTCTGCAATCCCACTACAAGGTCAATATCCAAAAGAAATTTTTTAAAATGAAATGGACCTATATGTACGAAAATATTTCTAGCGGCTCTTGTTGTAGTGGCAAAGAACTGGAAATTTGAGGGAGACCCATCAATTGGGGAATGGCTAAATAAGTTGTGGTTTATGGTTGTGATGAAATACTACTGTGCTAGAAGAAATGACAAACAGGATTTTACAAAAACCTGGAAAGACCTATTTGAATTCACAGTGTCAAGTAAACAGAACCAGATCATTGTACCCAGTGAAAACAATGTTGTAATGATGATGAACTGTGAAAGACTTGGCCACTCTGATCAATACAATGATCTAACACAATTCCAAAGGACTCATGATAGAAAATGCTATCCACCTTCAGAAGAGAACTGATGAACTCTGAGGCCAAAGTGAAGTATAATTTCCTCACTTTCCTTATTTTTCTTGGATTTTTTTGTGACATGGCTAATATGGAAATGTTTTATGTGATTTCATAGGTATAATTGATAGGATATTGTTTGCCTTCTCAGTGGGTGGGGGAGGGGCTGGAGGGAGAATTTGTAACTCAATTTTTAAAAGAATGTTAAAAATAAATGCATAACTATTTTAATAAAATGCTTGTCCCCTTTCTACAGCTGAGAAAACTGAGTCCCAGAAAGGTTATGCCTTACCCAAGAGGTAGATACTATAAGAATGATTCTTCCTATTTTACAGATAAAGAAACTGAGTCCCAGAGACCTTGTATTTTATCCAAGATTAATAAAGTGGCTTCCCCACAAAAACCCTGTAAAGTCGGAAGGGGACTATATATTAGGTACTCAGGTAGGCAACTGTATTTTACAGTTGAGGAAACTAAGTTTCTGAGAGGTTGTATTTTGCCCAAGGTTAATAAAATGCTCTCCTCATAAAAACCCAGTGATGTTAACAGTATAAGAATGATTGTCCCTATTTTACAAATGAATAAACTGAGTCCCAAGGAAGCCAAGTTACTTGCCCATTGTCACACAGTTAATAAATTTTGGAGCTTTCACTCAGACCCAGCTCCTCTATTGGACAGGGTTTTAGGTTGCAAGAGAAGGGCAGGAACTCAGTTTGGCAATAATAAGAGTGTGTATAACCAAGGAAGAAGCTGCCCTATTCCTTGTCACCCTCTCACCCTCTGTCCATCACAATAACTCCTAACCTGCTCAGCTTCAGGAATATGGTTTTGTTGTTTGTACCTCCTTTCCCTAATACTTGGCTGCTTTTTACCTTCTTATTCCCAGGGCATCTCCGGGAAGAGGAAAAATGTGTGCCAACTAATCTATAGTAAAATTGCTCAGGGATGGATGGCCATGATCCAAGAAATCCTATACTGTTTTCTCAAAAGTCCTCTGCTAAAAGAAAAAGCCTCTTTATTCAGATGCCTGGAAGAATACAGCTACTTTCTTTGAGGTGAAATCAACAACACAAGGTATATAAGAAACTCTCAACCTTGACATGAGGCTCTGACTCCACTGGTTATGGCATGTGACCGGTGCCTGCCCTGAAAGCCACCTTTGCTCCCTGAAGTTGTTTAAGCACATGAACAGTGCATCAGGAGCTCCCCAAAATACCAGGCTATGTCACATAGCCTCTACTGTAATCATTCTAGTGTAGCACAAGTGGATTAGTCTATGGGAGTTATTCCTTAAAGCCTAACAGATATTTTCTGCCACTGTGCAACCTAGCTGCCTCAATAAATATACAAAAGATACAAAAGGGTCGGTCTCTCCCTTCTCTCCCTCTCCCTCTCCCTCTCCCTCTGCCCCACTCTCTCTCTCTCCCTCTCTCCCTCTCTCTCCCCCTCTCTCCCCCTCTCTCCCTCTCTTTCCTCCCTCCCTCCTTCCCCCCCAACCATTCCCAGTGGCTGTGAGTGAAGGAGGGCTGCTTTGAGCTACTTTCCAAGAAGTAAAGACGGGACAGCTCACCCCCATTCCTATGCTGATGGCTGTGAACACAAAGCTAGAGAATTGAGCTTCCCAAAAGTTTCAGGAGACTAGCAGTAATCAAAGAATGGTTTGCATGCTACAAGGAATGGACCTCATAACCCAGAACAGTCCATGCTGAACACAGTATAAGTCCACCCACCATACTAGGTGAGTGTACCACAAGTCAAAAGTAAGGCTGGCCTTATAACTGGAATCTGAGGGGATACCAGAAAGGGCTTTCTGCCCCAAATTAGCAACCTCAATATCACCATCCTTCTCCATTAGCTATTCATTTCTTCATCTTCAAGAGTCCTGTGTTGTTCTTGTTTTTGTTTGGTGTTGTTATCTCTAGTATTTAGCACCGCATCTAGAACATAATGGGCACTTAATAAATGCTTATTGTCTTATTGCTAACAGCAACATATGCCTCCTTCCCCTTGGCAGGAAAGTAGTGGACTCTTGTTGTTATTGTCCAGTTGTTTCAGTCATGTCTGACTCTTCATGACCCCATTGAGGCTTTTCTTGGCAAACAGACTGGAATAGTATCCAGCTCATTTTCTAAATGAGGAAATTGAGAGAAATAGGGTTAAATGCCTTGCTTAGGGTCACACAGCTAGTAAGTGTCTAAGGCAGATTTGAACTCAGCAAGATGAATATTTCTGACTCCAGACCCTCCACTCTATCCACTGTGACACCTAGTTGCCCCCAAAAGTAGTAGACTACAGTTATGTAATAAGGGACACTTTATCAGTCATACAAATATATAGGTCTGGTGTGTTTAACTATACTCATTCATCCAAAGAGGAGGAGAGCACTGGAAAGTGCCAGGGTTTGGGGTT
Organism: Dromiciops gliroides; assembly: GCF_019393635.1. Lineage (NCBI taxonomy): Eukaryota > Metazoa > Chordata > Mammalia > Microbiotheria > Microbiotheriidae > Dromiciops > Dromiciops gliroides. The sequence goes on from NC_057861.1 coordinate 639,847,837, forward strand.
TTTTTAAGCATCAATAAAATATTTCTTAAAAGTCAATCAATCTGATGAGTGAGATGAGCAGAACCAGAAGAACATTGTACACAGTATCATCAACATTGAGTGTTGATATACTGTGATGGACTATATTCTTCTCACCAATGCAATGGTACAGAAGAATTCCAGGGAACTCATGATAGAAGAGGATCTCCAAATCCAAGAAAAAAAAAAGAACTGTGGAGTATAGATGCTGAATGAACCATACTATTTCTTTTGTTTTTGGTGCTGTTTTTTTTTTCTATTTTGAGGTTTTTCATCATTGCTCTGATTTTTTTCTCTTATAACAGGACTAATGCAGAAATAAGATTAATGTTATTATGTGTATATATATATATGTGTGTGTATAGATATATCTTTATCTATATGTATATGTATATGTATATAGATATATAGATATAACCTATATAAGATTACCTGCTGTCTAGGGGAGGGGGGAGGGAGGGAGAAAAATTTGAAATTGTAAAGCTTGTATAAACAAAAGTTGAGAACTATCTTTACATGTAACGGAAAAAATAAAATACCTTATATGTAAAATAAAAAATAATTAATTAATTAAAATTTTCCAAAAAAAAAGTCAATCAATCACAAACATTTTATCTAATACTGACGATATGTTAAGTATTGGGGACAAAACTTAAATATCTCCTGTCCTCAAAAATCTTACATCCTGTAGGGGCAGACTATATTTATACATTAATTGTGTGTGAAATAATCATATAGCAAATAAATCCAGAGTTATTCAGTGGAGCACTTAGAACAGAAAGACCTCATGTAGGGGTTGGTCCTGGAGTTTGGCTTAGAAGAAAACTATGGGGGGAGGGGGCAGCTTGGTGGCACAGTGGATAAAGCATTGGCCCTGGATTCAGGAGTACCTGAGTTCAAATCTGGCCTCAGACACTTGACACTTACTAGCTGTGTGACCTGGGGCAAGTCACTTAACCCTCATTGCCCCACTAAAAAAAAAATTTTTTAAAGAAGAAAACTATGGCTATCTATTAAGATTCAACTACCCCAGAGATGTAGCCTCTATCCCATATTAAATGGTTGTCCTAAATTTTTTAACCTTAAAAAAGGTTGGTTGATTCCCATCAGAGAGTGGGGTCACCTAGGATAAGACATTATAAAAAGGAAATACTAGGTATGGCATACTGGAAAGAAGAGGGAAAAGGAGAGACAAACAGGCAAAGGAATTTTTTCTTCCTTTACAATTTTACCTTAGGGAGGGTCCCAATAAAAACCTTAGATTCTGCATACAGTAATGCAATATGACTGCAAATTACTTTTTATGGCTAATTTGACTGTTGTGCAGAAGGAGTTGGATCTTATATCCCCCCTTCTATATTTCTATTTGGTATTATGTAAATCATGAAAAGAAAGCATTAAAATACAATGTGATTGGGCAGCTGGGTGGTGCAGTGGATAGAGCACCGGCCCTGGATTAAGGAATACCTGAGTTCAAATCTGACCTCAGACACTTGACACTTATTAGTTGTGTGACCCTGGGCAAGTCACTTAACCCCAATTCCCTCAACCCCCCCCCCAAAAAGAAAAGAAGGCTAAGGAAATAAAGATGGGAAGGTAATTGCATGTCCTTTTAAAGTTTCTTGAAATAGAGTTGTTTCTCAACTGTTTGGGATCTTTAGTTGTGCTCTTGATCAAAGTGGGGAGAATGGACTAAATGACTATTCAACAGTCTGACCCTACAGATTCTATAAATAAAGTGGACATGAATCCTTACCCATTTTCATTTAGTCTGAGAACATTTCCTGCGTGAGGTGGAAATGTGAGGAAGTCTTTTAAATGAAAGGAGGAATGGGGGGGCGGGGCAGCTAGGTGGCCCAATGGATAGAGCACCGGCCCTGGAGTCAGGAGGACCTGAGTTCAAATCCAGCCTCAGACTCTTGACACTTACTAGCTGTGTGACCCTGGGCAATTCATTTAACCCTCATTGCCCTGAAAAAAAAAGGAGGTATAGCTGGTTGGGTGCCACACTTCCATTTTTCCTTGGAAAACAAACTTCTATTCCTTGATTAATTAAGGATAAAATAAAATGACCTTTCACTTCCATGAAAAATAAATTCATATTTTTAAATAGAAATGAGTTCATTTGTTTCATAAATCCAAAAAATGTGTATTCTGTATGGGAGAGGCTACCTATATCTCCTCTCATAGTTCAGGGTTCATAGTGGTAGTAGTAAGTCATCCACTCTATGACTACTCAAGTACAATGTGAAAACTCAGGCTGGACTGAAGTACAGCAGCTAGGTGGCAAAGTAGTTCTGGACCTGGAGTCAGGAAGACTCATCTTCCTGAGTACAAATTTGGCCTCAGACACTTACAAGCTATGTTACCCTAGGCAAGTCACTGAACCCTTTTTGCCTCAGTTTCCTCATCTGTAAAATGAGCTGGAGAAAGAAACGGCAAATCATTCTATATCTTTGCCAAGCAAACCCCAAATGAGGTCACAAAGAGTTGGACACAACTGAAAACAACTGAAAAATGACAACAAAAGACTAAAGAAGTTCTGGGAGACCACTCATCTTATTAGATGTTTCCAGTTGGATAGTCTCCCTATACTTCAAACTCAAACATGTTTAGAGTCAAACTCATAAGTTTTAGAGACTGAAAGAACTGAGAGTAAGCTAGTCAACAAGCACCATAAAAACCTCCCTCGTCCTGACACTTCCCTTGCATTTGAGACATTGGCATTTGATGATGATAGAAAAAAGGGACTTCTCTAAATTCACACAAGCAAGTAAGAAGCTAAGCCTAGTTTTAAACAAAGGCCCTCTAACTCCAGATCAAAATGCTGTGGAAATTGGAGTTATTATTATCTATAAATTAGTCTTTCCATAGATTTGTAAGATCGCAGGTGGAGAACTGGAAAGGAACTTGAAGGACAATTCCCTCCTTTTACAGATAAAGAAACTGAGGCCCAGAGATGTTAGATGATGTGGCCAAAGTCACATAGGTAGCAAATAGCTAGGATGGGACTTGAACCCAACAGGTCATCCTGGAGAATCAAATGAGATATTGGGGACAAAAGTTACTTGAAAATAACTTAGTATACAAACATAAAAGACTATTAGGGACAGATGTGCTCAGTATTGGATGGGTGGATGGATGGATGGATGGATGGGTGAGTGGGTGAGTGGATGGGTGGATGGATGGATGGATAAACACATGTGGGACTGTACTGCATCAACGTTTTTAGACAGTGCCCCTAAATCTGAATCAAATATCTCCCTGACCCTGAAGACAAGGGAACATGATTTCCAAACTAAATGTCAATGTGGGATCTTCCCAGGTTGGCCAGATGAAGCACAAATGCATTGTAAACCTCTGCAATTGTCCTTTTTTCTTCCAACAATTACTCAAGGTGAGCCTGCTTTACCAGGAGTTCTGAGACATAGTATTCCAAATGACAATCAAGCTGACTTATACCTACTACCTTTTATCTTGTTGTCTCTGTCCTGCTTATCTTTGTGTTCTTTTCCAGCCTGTTTTAGCAAACCACAAAAAGATGAATCAGGGAAAAGAAAACTGACTTCTCTGTGCCTGTTCATTCACTTGGCAGCCCTTCTCTTGCTCCAACAATCTTGATTCTCAAAGCAATTAAATCTCAATGCTGCAATGCACAAAGTCCTAGGAAAACAATTTATTTCCCCTGAAGGGTTAAAACATTTTAAGTGTATCCACACAAACAAACAGACATTCTCTCTGCCTGGAGGAAGAAGCAAGTTGTGTTGTTTCTCCAAGAACTCAGATAACAAAGTTTCTCTGCCACCTAGCTGAAGGCAAAATATTTTCACAGCTCTACAGGGGGCCTTGTGGGACTACAATTTACATGCGCTTTCCTTAAAAGCTCTCTTTTCTATTTCCATCTCGTTTTTGCCAAATCTGAGGGTCCCCAGTGCTTGCCCCTGGAATTAGACTTAGGAGATATCACTCAAAGATAAAACCTCAGTCCATTTCAGAAACATCTTCCTTCCAAGATAGAAGTCAGGCCAGTTTCAGCACCTGCAGTGTATCCCTGTGGGTTCATTTCTAATGGGACATTTATAAAGGCTGTGATCAAGAGCTGATTTTTTTGATTTTTTTTCTTTCTAAGCTGTCAAGTCAAACATTTCTCAAATAAAATTGAGCCATGCACTCATTCTCTTTAGATTCCTGAACTGGCTGTGCAAGTTCTTTTCTTTCAGCAGCAATAAACTATGCATTTTTAGGACAAAAATTGTCCAAGGAGACGTTCTCTTTTTCCTGGGGCCATATCCTCCATTTCACTTGTTCAAACATTGGCACCATCTGACTGACTTGCCTCCTCTATGCTCAATAAGCCAGGCTTGCTGCTACACATCGGTTTCATTTCAAACAGATCACAAAAGCAGATATATTAGTAAGATGCCATCAAGTTGATTCCTCTGCTATTAAAAGATGATCCTCTTTCAGGATAAATCCTACTCCACATCTAAACTATTTTATCCTCTTGTCTCAAATACAACAAATATTTCATCTTTTGGGGTCCTCCTCACCTCTCTCTCTTCACTCCTTCAATGAATAACAAATCCCAGTCTTCTTGTCCTACACTCAAAGATCCAAAGCCCTAAGGTGCTGCAAATTTCATGTAGTACCAACCCCTCATTTTATATGTAGTTAATTCTCCGGAACAACTATCTCAACTTCCACTTAAACTGGCAAAATGCATCCCCAGAGGATGGCTTCTGCTTCTTCTTTCAGGTGTGGTAAAAAAAAAAAAATGAAAGTTTTTTTAACAGTCGGTTAGAATAACTGAAAGACGTCAGTTTTTGAAGGACCACCCTTTTGGGGAGGAGACCAACAGTCCACCTGCTGCGCATGTCAGACTGCCTGCTACGCACTCGACTTCCGGGGTGGAGAGAACGGAAGTGGGGCTTTTTTCCGGCTCGGCGGGGCTCCTGACTGTGGGGCACGGACGGTCTCGCTCTCTCCAAAGGTGGCCTTTAGGTTTGGGTGAGTTTTTATAAGGAATATAGACTAAGCTTAGACTTAAGACAATTTGTATTGTGTTTCTACTTTCCTATCCTTCTAATCAACATCACCTTGTGACTACCACAACAATAAAAGGTCTATCTAGAAAACCAAAAGCTTCTTCCATTTACTAGTCTGGGAGATAAATTAAGGGAAAGGTTAAGTAGGGGAGATTTATGATCTAATATCCAATTTTTAATCTCACACAGGGTTCTGGGACAGTGGGGTCAATATGAATGGGGGCAACTAAACAACATATAAGGTTCATTGGAGGCTGCATATTGACTAAGAAAACTTCTTCCTCTTCTATTTTGTGAACGTGTGCTAGTATCCATTCTTTAACAAAAGACCATAGGAATTGGAGATAGAAGAGGCCATGGAGACCACCTAATCCAGCCTACTCATAGATGAAGAAAACAGAGGAAAATGTGAAATGACTTGTGCCAATCAGGTAAGAGATGTGTTTGGACATAGATAGTCTAAAACCAAAGCCTATGTACTCTGAGCTACTGCTACCTTTCATCTTGGAACATAGGGTCATAGATTTGGAGAACACAGGACATTTACAAATATCCAGCGGAAACGAGTTGGTGGAAAAATGTATTATTGAGCCAACTCATTGTGACATTTCTTATATTCAATTCAATTCAACAGATAAATAATAAGTATACCTAATGTATTCCAAATTCTCTCAGGTATGAAGGCAAAGACAAAGTCTGGATAAGGCATTATCTCTTCCTTTGTGGACCCAGAATTATAGTCATTCCTTTTCATTGTCTTTTCACTCTAATTTATTCAAGAGTGGATTCACATTCCTTCAAAACCTAGTAAAAGCAAAGACCTATTCAACTGACAAATTCCTTTTTAAAATCCTACTCCCAAATTCATTTTTATTATTACTACAATGCCACTGAAGTCATCCAGAAATAAACCTTCTTCTAGTAAATATTTGCAGACCCTCGTGATAATGTTATCTCCTCTATTCTCCTCAACACATCCTATCCTTTCCCTGAATATGCTTCATTTATGCCTAATGGGGCTGTGGTGGTATCTCAAGCTAAGTATAGACCTCAGTATGTGATAGGATTATCTTAAGTAGTCAAAAAGACAGAAAAAAATAGAGCTAGAATGAGTCTTAGATATCATCTAGTTCAGGATCCCCTGGATAATCAATCCCAATCAACTTATCAACCTTTAAGATCAACCTGGTCACTCTTGATGTTTACAGGACTCCACACTCATCCCACTTGAGCTAATAACAGAGTAATCAGTGTCTCTGACTCATTCTTTCATTTACCTGATAGGATAGATAATTTATGGGGGGAAAATGATGATTCCAATTTAGTTCAATCTCCTTATTTTTCAGATAAGAAATCTGAGATATAGAATGGTTAAATGACTTGCCCACAGGTGCTTAATAACAGAAATTAGAACCAGACTAAGGTCTGGCCTTCAAGGTCTTTTTTATTAGTCCACACTCCCTTGCCCTAAATAACAAAGAACTACGTCTTTCTTGGAATTGAAAGACATCAAAAAGTGCCTGAATGGCTGACATATGGAAAGTTGGAAGACAGGGAAAGGTCTAATTGCACCATCCTACCAATGATCTTCAAAAGTATTTCTTGGTAGGGAAAGGTGAAAGAGTTTTGGGAGTCAGGATTTAGGAAACAAGGAGGAAATCACATAAATAAAAGGGATATGGCCATAAATTAACAGGTATTTATTTAGTCTCTACCATATAGCAGGCACTCGGCACACATTGCCTCTCCTCATTGCCTCCTCCATTGTAATGAGTTCTTTAGTTCCACTTCCATAGAGGTGGGATTCAGACCAAAGTTTGAACTTGGGAACCCTCAGGTTGTACTTGCCACAGTGTTATGCACGGGTAATTCATGGAAAGGATGATAATACTTAACTAAAGCAAAAGAAGCAAGATTTGTCCCAGCTTGCCTTTTAATTCACAGAGAAAGAAAAAGAGAGAAATAAAAATTGTACTTTGTCACCATGACATACAGACCAAGCAAACTGTTAAGCTTACATCCATTACTTGTAATGCTTCCTGGGATAAAATATCATCTGCTAGCTTTGAGTGGGGGAAAAAGGGAATAACCTCCCTTACCAGGCAAATCAGTAGTAGTTAGGGGAAAAGAGCAGAAAATTATTTTAGAAATATCAGAACTCAACTTCAAACCTAGGTCATTGACCAGAAAATTAGCCATCTGCCCACTGAACCTTACAATTCAAAAGTACCAATTATAACTCCTCTTCTGTATATCTATAGCCTTTGCTTGACATACTTGAGATCTTTTAAATTTATAGGGGTCAGATATTATCCATGCTAGCAAAAGAGTCTCCAATCATAAACTAAGGGGAGGCACATAGGTCCAGGCTGTACCCAGCTCATAAACCATATCTGTTCCCAAAGCTCATTGATCAGGTAATTGCTTGGAACTCAGTAGTATCTTACCTTAGAAATGCTACAAGTTATGATTATTTTCCTAAAAATGAACCCACAAAAACTCCCTAAACCCAGCGTACAACTAGACCATTATATTAATAGAACTAGATGGAGTTTAGGTTCTAGGAACAGAGTCCTCCTATGTGGGAAAGGAAAAAAAAGAGAAGAAAGTTTCCATCTTTTTTGGATATACCGCCTTGAACAGCTGTTTGCATGTATAGGTCATTTCTAAGTCAGATGTTTGTGAACCAGAGTTTACCAGTATATCCCTAAAGGGGAAACTCTTATGCAAGAAATAAGTGCATAGCTCATCAATATTTGTTAAGCATGTTCTATTCATTTCAATTTTTAAAATATTTATTAGGCTGTTAGGTATGAAGCATTATGTCTATCAATGTCTCATGGTTATTACAACCCAACTTTCCAGAGAAATATTAAAGCATATTTTAAAAAGCTCTTTAGTCAGAATATTATTATGATGGTGACTGTCATTGTCCTTCTTTTCATACATGGATCCTGTTTGGGTTTTCTTTTTGAAGAGGTTTTTTTGAAGGAGGAGGAGGAGGAGGAGGGAAAGCAATAGGACCAGTAATGAAGGAAAGTGGGTATTGTTACTTCAATCCTCCCAGTTGGAAAGAATCCATAATCATTACATTCTAGCCTTGGTAAGTCACAAGAGATTTGTCCCTTCCACACCCTGGAGTCCTGCACTATTTCTCAGGGCAGTGGGTTGATAGTGAGAAACTCTGGAATGGTGTCAAAAGTTAGAACTGGGTCAAAACACAGAGAGAAGCTTTCCTTGGCAAAGCCGCTTTTCAAAATACAATTTTGTTTGGACTCATTCTTTCTTTTCTCTCTACAAACACAAAAGAACCAATTCTGCCTCTGTGAAGTTTAAATATAGTTCTTCTTAGAGTCAGTGGGATACATATTTCAGCCTTAGGCATTAATGGGGAGTCTTGTGAACATCTCTCTAAGTGAGATTCTGCATCTGTATTTGTGAATTTCTATGTGGGTCCTATTATTTATTGAGCATTGTAAACATGGCAGCAGGAAGTATCTAACTCACCTTCTCAACTTCCCTCTGCCCATATATACAAACATTCCCTTCAACATACAAAACTGGAATCACAACATTGCAAAACTTTTTAAAAGAAAAGTTCCAATAACCTGGGTCATAATAACTCTGAAGAAACATAGTATAGTAAGAAGTGATAGATTTGGAGAGCAGCTAGGTGGTGCAGTGTATAGAGTGCCCAGCCTGGAATCAGAAAGACCTGAATTCAAACCTGGCCTCAGACACTTACTAGTTATGTGACCCTGGGCAAGTCACTTAACCCTGTTTGCCTCCGTTTCCTCATCTGTAAAATGAGCTGGAGAAGGAAATGGCAAAGTACTCCAGTATCTTTGCCAAGAAAATCCAAATGGAATCATGAAGAGTCAAACAAAACTGAAATGACTGAAAAACAAAGAGTAGATTTGTGAGACATAGACTAACTGAATATCAAGGGTAGAAGTGACTTCAAAGGTCTCTTAATCCAATTTATACATTTACAAGAATCCCTTCCACAACATCTCCACTGAATGGTAATCTACTCTTTGCTTGAAGAAGTCTTTAATGCTAGTGCCTTCCCTCTGAGATTATCTCTAGTTTATTCTGCATATATCTTTATGGCACATAGTTGCTTGTATGTCATCTCCTCCATTAAAATATAAGCCCCTTGAGAGCAGAGGCTTTTTGCCATTCTTTTGCATCTCCAGAACTTAGCATGATACCTGGCACACAATAGGTGCTTGATAAATGTTTATTGACTAAAGGACAGTGAAGAAAACAATGACCCTTTCATCCTTCAAGAGGTAGAGTTAGTGACAATTTTACCAAGAGTGTATTAATGTCTCATTTCCCCCATATCTCCTACAACATTTGTCATTTTCCCTTGCTGTCCTATTATCCAATTGGGTTTTCCAGACCCAATTATAACCCAATGTGAGACTAGTTGCTGAAGTAGCAACAAGAGGAACCTTTAGGACTACCCTCCATCAAACAGATCCTGATTAAAGAGGAGAAGGCAGCTAGTCACAGTCTGACAGGCAATCTAGTTTTTGAGAGATTACATTCTAAAAGAGTTCAGAGAATGAATAGATCATATCCAATGGTCTTCTATTTTGGAGAAGTTGGCCCCAGAAGGAAGGGAATGTCTGAAAAAAATAATTTTGAAGATTCAAGCAGAAACGATTCTAATAAAGAGGAAAGAGTGGAGGCACTTAAAGAGTACAAGGTAGGTACATATTCATTCATATACATATAAAAGCAATTTCTATTGATTCATAAAATTGTGACAAGAAGTAAAAGCAACAGAAAATATGCAAAAAGCTTGGCATGAGACCCGACTAAGCTATATTATTCTTAGAGCATACATAGATAAAACTGGCAGAATGACTACAAAGAGAAATGAAATGGATTTGTCAGCATTTCTATAATGATGCATTTTCCTAACTCATGAAAGTGAAACGACCACACTTAAGAGTAATCCATAACATGCTCAAGGAAGAAGGGAAGATGGCACTTAAGAAGATGAAGCAGCAAAGATGGTGGAAGACTGGCAGCTACTGAGCTGAAATCTCTCTACATTCTAGTCCAAACAACTTTAAAATAATGCCTCAACTTGCCATTCCCTGATTGTTAGAAGATCAAAAGATATGAAGTTTGCAGATGAAATAATCAAATCTACCTATAGTCATATGAAAAAATGCTCTAACTCACTATTGATTGGAGAGATGCACGTCAAAACAATTCTGGGGTACTATCTCATACTTATTGGATTGGATAATAGGACAGCAAGGGAAATGACAAATGTAGGAGATATGGGGGAAATGAAACATTAATACACTCTTGGTAAAGTTGTAAACTGGTTCAAACATTCTGTAGGGCAATTTGGAACTATGGCTAAAGGGTTATAAAACTATGCATACTCTTTGACCTAGTAATACCACTACTAGGTCTGTATCCAAAAAGAGATAAACAAAAAACCAAAAATTTTGAATTAACAATTGAGGAGATGCCTATCAATTGTGAAATGGCTGAACAAATTGTGAAATGAGATTATGATGGAACACTATTGTGCCATAAGAAATGATGAGCAGGATGCTATAAGAAATACCTGGAAAGACTTACATGAGCTGATGCAAAGTGAAATATACTATATACAAAATAACAGCAATATTGTAAGATGATCTACTGTGAATGACTTAGTTATTTTCAGCAATACAATAATCCAAAACAACTCTGAAGGACTTATGAAAAATGCTATCCATCCCCAGAGAAAGAACTGATGGTATCCAAATACAGATTTAAGCATAATTTTTTAAGTTCCTTTTCCTAAGTTGTTTTTGTCTGTTTTCTTTCACAACCTGACTAATGTGGAAATGTTTTAAATGACTACACAGGTATAACTTATATTTATTAGCTTGAGTTCTTGGGGGGAGGGAGGGAGGAAAAGAATTTGGAACACAAAGTTTTAAAAATCGATGTTAAAATTAGTTTTTACATATAATTTTGGGGGGAAATCTAGATAAATGGTAAAAATAATGCCTCAACTCAACTCAAATTTTGAAGCAGCAGGGCCAACAAAATGTTTTTTTCCAGTCTAAGACAACTTAGGATGTTGGCAAGAGAGGTCTGACACACCTGGGTAGAGGCTTGTCCAGAGCACATGTATGTGGGAGCAGCACCAGCTTATTATTGTTGTTTTTCTTTTATTCTGAAAAAGGAGCATGACATCCAGATGTTATCAAGACTTGCAGTGAATTGGATTTAAATTAGTGAGAGCTATGCAGAGATTTGTGAGGAACAACAGGATAAAAAGAGAAAGAGAAGGATAAACATAAAAAATAAGATGAAGAGAAACACATAGTAATCATAACTGTAAATGTAAATGGAATGAGCTCACCTATATAGTAGAAGCTGAAAGCAGAATGGATTAAAGACCAAATTCCAGCAATGAATTGATTTTAACAGAAACACTTGAAACAGAAAGACACATACAGAGTTAAAGTTAAATTTTTTTAATTTTAAAAAGCATGGATAGAAATTATGATCTTAGCCAAAGCAAAAATAGACCTAAATAGGGGAAACACCAAGTTTCTCTGGTAAAGGCCTTATTTCTCAAATATATATGGGATTGAGTCAAATTTGTAAAAATGACAGCTATTTCCCAAATGATAATGGTCAGAGGATATGAATAGGCAGCCTTCAGAAGAAGAAATCAAAGTTATCCATAGTCATATCACAATATGCTCTAAATCACTATAAAATTAAAGTTAAAACAACTCTAGAGTACAACCTCACACATACCTGAAATGACAAATGCTGGGTGAAGGCAAAATATATACACTAATAAGCTGTTGGTGTGGTTGTGAATTAGTATAATCATTATGGAGAACAATTTGGAACTATTTCAAAGGGTTATAAAAATGTGTATACCCTTTGACCTAGTAATACTACTACTATGTCTATATCACAAAGAAATCAAGGAAAAATGAAAAAAACTGATAGGTACAAAAATATTTATAGCAGCCCTTTTTGTGGGGGTAAAGAATTATAAATTGAATGGATGCTCATTAATTGGCGAGCAGAAGAATAAGTTATGACATGTGATAAGGAAGGAGTATTTTTGTGCTATAAGAAGTGATGGGGGGATGGTTTCAGGAAAAAAAAAGATAGTAAGACTTATACGAACTGATGCATAGTGAAACGGGAAGAACCAGGACATCCTTGTGAACCGTAACAGCAATGTTGTAATGGTGACCAATTCTGAAAAACTTGACTACTCTGATTAATACAATGATCCAAGACCATTCCAAAGGACTCATGGTGAAAAACTGCTATCTATCTCCATAGAGAAAAACTAGTGAACTCTGAGTACAAATTGGAGTGTAATTGTCTTTCTTTTTTGAAATATTGCTAATATGGAAATTGGTTTTGCATAACTTTATATGTATAATTGAGATCATTTTGTTTGCCTTCTTAGTGGGGAGGGGAGAGGTGAGAAGGAAGGAGACAATTTGGAACTAAAATGTAAAGAGAAAATAATGTTTAAAAAGAAATATTTTTTAAAGAAGAAAAAGGAGAGAAGAATGGGTGTGTAGACTATACACAAAGGAAATTCATGCCAATTGTACCACAATTTTGAAAACACTGAAAGACTGTTTTACAAGATATCCTTGGTAGAAGGTACCAAAATGCTGGGGGAAAAATTTCAAGTGACATTATTATAGCAAAAAAAAAAACCACACACACAAGAGAACATCAATATCTTCTGATTTTACATATGAGGCAAACTGGTATAGGAACTCTTCTCAGAACTTCATAGTCCATCTTCTGCCTCCACACAACATACAAGCTGTCCCCAATGCCTAAAATGTACTCCATCTTCCATCTCCACCTCTTAGAATCTTTATCTTTCTTAGTGGTCATAATCGTAGTTGTAATCATCTTTCTGTCATTGTAGTAGTAGTAGTAATTAACATTTTATATTGCCTTAAAGCTTGAAAAGTACATTACATGTTAACTCATTTGATCTTCATAGCAACTCTGTGAAGTAGATGTTATAGCCCCACTTTGTAGATAAGAAAACTGAGGCACAGAGGTTAAATGCCTTGTCCACAGTCAGAGAACTGGACAGTATCTGAGACAGAATTCATATTCTGGTTCTTCCTGATTATGTCTTTCACTCTATTCAATGTACCACCTAGCTGTTCATGATTCTTCCTTCAAGTCCAGTGTCACTTCCTACATAAAGTTGTTCCTAATTCACCTAGTTGTTTTTGCTCTTTACCTTCTCAAATTATCTGACATTTACCTGCCAGTATACTTGCTCTATTCCCAATCAGAATGTAAAGCCCTTGGAGGCAGCTAGGTGGCAAAGTGGATAAAGCGTCGAACTTGGATTCAGGAGGACCTGAGTTCAAGTCCGACCTCAGACACTTGACACTTACTAGCTGTGTGACCCTGGGCAGATCATTTAACCCTCATTGCCCTCTAAAAACAAAAAAACAAAAACAGAACGTAAAGCCCTTGACAATAAGGAATGTTTCTATTTTTGTCTTTGTAACCTAAACATCTAAAATAGTGGTGTGCATATATCCGGTGCCTAATAAATGTTTATTGAATGAATGATCCACATAGTTATTTTTCATCAATAGAAAACCTTTATTAAAATAATCTACATACATTTGAAGGACATCTTTAATGAAAATATGAGAAGGGCTTAAGGTAATTTTTCAATATTTCCTGATAAATGCATGCATATAAATCATTGTTGAAAAATCCTGTGATGTAATGAATGCTCACCAAAGGTTTTTTTCTACTACCATTAAAATGTTCTGCACAAGTTGCATGTATAAGAAGTATTGCCAATATATTGTGAGGTACTTGAGTTGCTTCTATTTGCAGGTAACTTTTTGTGTTTGTTTTTGTTGTTTTGGTTTGTTTTGGTGAGGCAATTGGGATCAAGTGACTTGCCCAGGGTCACACTGCTAGTAAGTGTTAAGTGTCTGAGGCCGGATTTGAACTCAGGTCCTCCTGAATCCAGGGCTGGTGCTCTATCCACTGTGCCACCTAGCTGCCCCTGGAGGTAACTTTATGTTGGTTGCATCAACCTGCAGAACTTTTCAGGACCTCCTTAATGAGGTCCATGATTCCCAAAAAGAAATGCTCAAGCTGATGAAGGTGAGGAGGAAGATGATGAGAAGGGGGGTGTTGATGATGATCACGATCATGCAGCATAGCTGGCATAATATCTTAGGTAAATGTGGGCTCAAATCTTAGATCTCTGATGCATATTGACTGACAGTGAGCAAGTCACTCAACCTCTCATTGCTCAGGCAACTCTGTATGACTACAAGTGGCAGAACAGTTGTCAATCTTTATCAATAGAAGGATTCTCATCACTGAGAGGTCCCTGCACTTATGAAAATCGTGTGATGGGACTAAAATAAAACAAAAACCCCTCATCTTTATAGAGCTTTTAAGGTATGTTCAGCACTCTACAAGAATCATCTTATTTGGTCCTCACAATAACCTTGCACACTATTTATTATTATCTCCAAGTAACAAATGATAAAATAGGTTCAGAGATGTTAACTGTCTTGCCCAGATTCACATTGCAATTAATGCTACTATAGGAAAAGACAAACAGAAAAAATATTTATTGTCAAAATTATGACAATTGAATGACCTATCGAGGTCATACTTCAGTGCATATATCTGCAGTGTATACATCTAGGACAGGCACAGCAGATGGACAATGAGTAAGTTCTAGGATTAAATTGGAAGAAAAATATAGGCTGGACTGCTGCTTCAGAAATTTCACATTGCTTTAATTAATCCCAAGTTGCTCCTATGTATAAAAATTTTATGCCTATCAAATTGGCTAAAATGACTGAAGGGGAAATCAATAATGTTGGAGGGGATGTGAAAAAACTGAGACACTAATCCATTGTTGCTGGAATTGTGACCTGATCCAACCATTTTGGAGAAAAATCTGGAATTATGTCCAAAGAGTTATTAGGCTGTCTATACCCTTTGATCCAGCAATACCACTATTAGGTCTATTTCCAAAGATGATTAGGGAAAAAGGAAAATAACTTATATGTTCTAAAATGTTTATAACAGCTCTCTTTGTGGTGGCAAAGAATGGAAATTGCAGGCATGCCCAACAATTGGGGAATGGCTGAACAAGTTATGGTATATGATTGTGATGAAATACTAATGTCCTATAAGAAATGATGAGCTCAGTGATCTTAGAAAAATATGGAAAGACATGCACAAATAATAAAGAGTGAAATGAGAAGAACCAAGAGAACATTGTACTCAGTAAAAACAATGTTTTAAGAATGAATTTGAGCCCAGCTGTGTGACCCTGGGTAAGTCACTTAACCCTCATTGCCCCTCAAAACAAACAAAAAAAGAATGAATTTGAGTGAATAATTTATTTTTTCCATTATAGATATCAAAATTAACTATAAAGGATATATGAAGAAAGACACTATCTGCATCCAGAGAAAGATAAATACAAGTATGTAATTATTGCAGGGGACCCTTGGAGGGGAAGTTCATTGCTAAGGGTACCCTTCCCTCTTTTTGTTTTTGGAGAGACAGAATGAGTTACACAAGATAAGCATATGGAAATATGTTATGATCTATAACAGATTTAATTACATTATCTTTTTCCTCAAAAACTACCCTTCTGGGGGCAGCTAGGTGCCACAGTGGATAAAGCACCGGCCCTGGAGTCAGGAGGACTTGAGTTCAAATCCAGTCTCAGACACTTGAAACTTATGAGCTGTGTGACCCTGGACAAGTCACTTAACCCTCATTGTCCTGCAAAAAAACAAAAACAAAATAAAAAAACCTACCCTTCTTCCAAATTTTTCTATTACTGACCAAGGCACTAGCATCCTTCTAGTCACCCTACTTAACAATTGGGATGTCCCCTTCAACTCCTCATTCTCCCTCCACATGTCTAATCTCTTGCCAAATCTTGCCATTATTCTGCTACATTTCTTGAATCTGTTCCCTTCTCTCTATTTGCACAGTCACTATCCTACTTCTGGCCCTTATCACCTCTCACCTGAACTACTGTAATAACTCCAAAATATTCTCCCTGCTTCAAGGATCTCATCTCTCCAATCCATGTATCACACAGCAGCCAAAGTGATTTTTCTAAAGCCCAGGTCTGACCACAACACTCGCTTATTATTAAATTTCAATGACTCTCTATTAATCTTAGGATCAAATACGATGTCATTTTATCTCATCCTTTTATAATTTCCTTTTTTGTAGAAACTATATATAATTTATAAGTAAACACACATATTGAGTTGTGTGCTAAATTGTTTTACTAATATGTATGTGCAATCAAAAAAGTTTAGAGACCATTACTTTAGTATCTATAGCCCCTGAAGAGTGAATGGATTTAGCCAGTTCCTGTACTGATAGTTTACTTGTATTTCTAATTAAAACAAAACAAAGGGGGCAGCTAGGTGATACAGTGGATAAAGCACCAACCCTGGATTCAGGAGAACCTGAGTTCAAATATGGCCTCAGACACTTGACACTTACCAGCTGTGTGACCCTGGGCAAGTCACTTAACCCTCATTGCCCCACCAAAAAAAAAAAAAACAAGAAAGAAAAATTGCTGAATTGTGAGTATAAGGATCTGCAAGTCAAACACATTCATCATTGTGTTCACACCTGACAACATATATCAATGTTTTCAGCAGTGTTCAGTTCAAAATTATTTTGCATTCATTTGGCATCTTCCAAATATGGTAAAAGAATAGAGATACTACTATCTATGTACATATACACACATCATGTGCTGTGATAGTGTTGAGGCATAAAAGAAGCCATTTAGTCATATAATTTCATTGTCCAATTTTCAAATATGATAAAATCTCCATTATGAAAGATTATAAATTTTAATCAAAGACTACATTGATGACAACTTCACAATCTGATGTCAACCAAAACAGAAGTATTTTTATTGAATACATATACTTTGGCTCCTAGTTTTATTTATCACTCAGTATATGAGCCAACTGGATTCAAATGAGTCAGTTGGCTAAAGGAGAAAGAACCAAACCAATACCTTATACAAGATTTTCACTGATTCCAGTTAAAATTAACTGGAATTTTATAGTCTCTCTCCATTTGACATGGCTCCAGCAGAGAAGTAGGTGTAAAGGTGTGTGTGTGTGTGTGTGTGTGTGTGTGTGTGTGTGTCTATGTGTGTGTGTGTGTGTGTGTGTGTGTGTGTGTGTGTGTGTGTGGAGGGAGGCGGGGTTAGTGTCTTCCATCATTGGGTCAAATTAAGAGCCTAATAATTGGGACTGTAAACAAAGAGGGAGATATGAAAGAAAAACATTTCCACATCCATTCCTTCCCACACATAAAGCCTACACTGTGCTTCTTTCTCTTCTGGCAATATAAAGTAATGGAATCCCAGTTAAAAATCTATTAAATTATCACTTTCTGTAACCTAGGATACTTTAACATATTTTTCAAATTTTAGGATGTTTTCCATATTGGATTATGGGTTGTTTTGGTTTGGGGTTTGGGTTTTTTTTTTTAATTTTATGTGTGGTAGGTTAATCACCTAGTTGAAGCCATTACAGGCAAAGGGACTGATAGGAACTAGTTTTGCCCAAATGGAAAGAGAAACCTAAGGATCATAGAAGGTAAAACCAAACAGAAGAGAGCAGGGTAGGAAGTCCAGAGATTTTGGAGCCCTGGGGTGCAACATGCACCAGGTCATCAACTAGCTGATTGCAAGGAAAGGACTTTGCTGATTAGAACTAAATATAATCGTGAGTAGTTGAAGCTTATGAGGTTCAATGGCTCATTTAAGGAGTGATTGGCCAGTGGATAATTTGTTGCCACATTGGAAACCTGATGAATTTATCCCCTTTCTACTCTCTCCCTCTCCTCTCCTTCACTATTAATAGGAAAGTTGGCAAGTTTGCTTACCCTAGGGAGTTTCTTATGCTCTTTACACCTTGCTTATTTCCTATCTCTACTATTGTAATGGTATTTGTCTCCAGATAAAGATATGCTGGTTTTCACTACATTCCAAGTAAGTGTTTGCTATAAAGAAGTGGACCACACTTTGGGGAAGGACCAGTAGCCATCAACTTAACCGGGAGCCTATAATGAAAAGAATTCTTGCTCTGTGTGTGTCTCTGTCTCTCTGTCTCTTTCTCTCCCTCCCCCCAGCATAAAAAAGGGTTTCACACTGCAATAATTACACATAGTAATTCACCATAAATATATATGTGCAGATATCTATAGTTGTGCATATAATATGTATATATTATATAGTAACTATATATCTACAGTAACTTCAAGATTATAAAGAATTATTTGGAAAAGAAATCAAAGATTTTTTTACTCAAGCTTACTGTTGAACATCAGCCAAAATTATTCTTTTGTTCAAAATTTGCCAAAAATAAAAAAATAGTGACATTTGGCAACCCCCTGAATCTAATTTGAAATCATTTCTGGCTCCGAATAAACCCATAAATTACACAAAGCTGCTGATAAACACTACACAAGAAGCAGGCCACAGGGACCTTTGATTCCTTCACACACACACACACACACACACACACACACACACACACACACACACACAAAAACCCAACATGACTGTAATATGTGTATTGGTAGAGGGAGGAAAAGGAGGAAGAAGGTGGGTGGGTGGGTGTGAGGGGGTGTGCCAACACTTCAGAAGTTAGACAAACACTCCCCTCTAACCACCCCCATGCCCATCCCTAACCTCAATGAGCAGCATTTTTAAAGCCAATGCAGCTTGTCTCCCAATTTTATGGGATTTTGGCCAGATTCCTGAAGTTTGCAGGCATTTTCTATTCACTAGGTTCCAGGTCCTCTGGGCCTTAGATGAACAAAGATGAGAAGGATTGGCCAGCCTGACAGATCAGCTTATTTTATAAAAGGTAGTCATACTTCTGAGAGCAGACGACCTCTTACAAGGCAGCCAGTCTGGCAGAGATGACTTTCCTTTAAGCTCTGGCTCCAGGAGAGAAGACAACCCCAGCCAGTCCTTGGACTGGACCACTTGCCCTGGCATGGCTGAGCTCTGAATCAGGAAACATTGAAGAGAGAACCCCACAAAATTCCCCTTGCTTCACTGTAAGCTTCTTGTGGGCAGGAATGATTTTTTACATATTTTTTTCCTGATATTCCTAAGTACCTAGAAGAGGCTTCTGCACATATGGACACTTAATAAATGTTTGCTAGATTGTATGATGTTCTTTTGAAATATTTCAGCAAGTGACAGCAAGTTCTATAATGCCAAGGCTTTCTAATAAAACAAGTTCTTAGCCAAGGATTATCAGCTCTTCCCTCCTTCCCCCTCCATAAAAATATCTTTTACAGAGTAGCAACGAAGGAAAGGAAATCAGAGCAGTCTCTGGATGTCTTTCACAGACATCTCAAACTCAACACTTCCATAGTAGATTTCATTATCTTTCCTCTAAAATCCTCTCCCCTTCCCAACTTCCTTACTACTGTAGAAGGTACCACCAGAATTCCAGTCTCCCAGGCTTACAACCTTGATAGCAGGTCCTACTTCTCACTCTCTCTCACTCCATATCCAATCAGTTGCCAAAGCTGATTTCTAAGTTGACAAGAATTCTCATATATGTCCACTTCTTTCCACCCACACAGCAGTCATTCTAGCAAAGCCCCTCATCAACTCATACTTGGATTATTTCCATAGCCTTCTAGTTGGCTTCTTTGCCTCAAATCTGTCCAGTCAAAAGCCCCATCTTCCAGTCAAAAGCCCCAGATTTTCTCAAAGTATAGGACTGACCATGTCATCCCTTCTAAGGAAACTACAGTGTCTCCATTACCACTAGGAGCAAGCATAATGTCTTCTGTTTGACATTTAAAGCTCTTCATAACATGTCCCCTTTGTACCTGTCCAGTTCTCTCCTTGAATTCTACAATCCATCTTCATTTGCCTACTTCTATACTTGAAACATGACACTCTCTTTACCATTTCCATGCCATTGTATTGGCCATTCCTCATGCCTGGAATGCAGTTTCCCTGGTTTCCAACAAGTCCCAGCTCAATTCCCACCTGCTGCAGGTAGCTTTTCCAGTCCTTTCCAGTTTCTCCTCCTTTCCATTCACTCTGTATATTTCTTGTATATACCAGCTTATTTACATGTTATCTCTTCCATTAGAATGGGAGTCTTTGAGGACATTGATTGTTGTTACCATTCTTTGTTTCCCAAGAGCTTAGTACATTGCCTGAAAAATTATGATTAATAAATTCTTTTGTGATTAACTTATTATAGAGAGATGGCTTAGTCCTTATCCAATTCCTGTTTCCAGGAGGGGACCAATTCATTTATTTTATATACATACATATGTATGTACATTTACACAGATACATATATGTGCACACATATACGCACATGTATATCTGTAAACATACACATGTGTATGCATATATACACATACCCATATAAACCTATATGTACATATATATGCTACTATATGAGTCCCTGTGCTAGGCATTGGACATAGAATTTGGATATATAAAAAACATTTCTCTCAATCTGCTTTATGATCTAATGGGGGAAAAGATGCATACACAAATACAAGAGAAGAGAAATGAATGCAGAAGAGAGGTTTAGGCAAACAAAGTACTTGTATATGGCAGGAAAGGGAGGGAGGAGATCAGTGAATGCTTCATAGAAAAAGACTACCTGAGATAGGCCTCATTGGAAGAAAAGGATTTCAAGGGATAGAGAAACTGCAGAGGAAAGGGAAATAATGTGAACAAAGGGAGGAGAGAACAGTGGTATGACTTGGCTCAAATTAAAATTCAATCACCCATTAATCAGTCAACGAAAACATCAATCAACCATTAAATACCACTTAAATGCCATGTATTGTTCTAGTCACAGGCAAGAGAGAGAGAGAATGAAGAAATGAATATGAGAGAGAGAGAGAGAGAGAGAAGACATATCATCATAGAGTTTTGGTAAAGGAACAAAAGATGGATGAGAATAAGGAGTGGTCAGACAAGTAGAAAAACCAAAGAAGAACAAGCTTGCCAAGAGAGCCCGTGGGTTGGATTATTCAAAAAGAAAAGGTCATCAATGAAGCCAAAATTTGCAGTCTTAGGAGCTTGTCTGCTTAACTATCCTTGATGACACCAGTTACCTTGTTTGAAATAAAGGACCTAATAACTCACTCCTCTCTAACTCAGCTCTAGCCAGAACAATAAGTGGTTCCAACAAGTATATGTTAACTGTATTGGAAAGAATGAATGAATGACTAAACAAATAACAGGTTTCTGTTATCAGCAGAGCAGGTCCTCCTCTACCCCAAAATGACTTCTTCCTTAGGGAGAAAGAAATGCCTCCTTTGGCCATCAGAGCTTGGAATTCAGAAGGCAATAAGGTTGCTTCCAAACCTCTCTGGGCTCATAAGAAAGGAGCATGCAACCAGACTAGGATGATGATGTTGACAGCTACCATTTATATAGTACTTTCAAAATTTGCAAAGTACTTTTGGTATCATTTGATCCTCACAACAACCCCTGTAAGTGCTATAATTATCCCCATTTCACAAATGAAGAAACAAACTCCAAGAGGTTAAGTAACTTGCCCAGGGTCAGACAGCAAGTAAATGTTTGAGGCAAGATTTTCACTCAGTTCTTCCTGACTCCAAACCTGGCATTCTCTCCACTGCATCCCTTAAATGCCTAGAAAAGGCCTAAGTGACAGAGTTCAATAATAGTCTTTAAATGGCTCTGATCTCTTTATCTCTTAATCCTTAGTCCAGAGGCTTCATGGGAGATCTCACAAAGCCTAAGAAAGGTATCATTTGTTAATCCATTCCTATCCTCTCTTCAGTGATACTTGTGTCTTGTGTCTTTAGGATTATGGTTTGAGATTATATTCTCAGTTTATAGAAGTTATTTTGATGGGTTTGTAAATTCTTTATTGAGTTAGGAATTTCCCCTGTAGTCTATATGCTAGATAGTTCTAATTAAAATCTTTCTCATGCACACACAAAACTGTGTTTATTGAATGAGATTATTTTTGGTGAGGCCTAATTCAGTCCAATATAGTGATTCAGGCTGAGTGTTAGAATGTATAGGTACTCCTGAATAGAGAGGTGGTCAATGAATAGGAACAAACAATACTCAAAAGAAGACTTACGAACTATTAACAACCATATGAAACAATGCTACAAATTACTAAAAAAATGTAAGTCAAAACAATCCTGATGTTTTACCTCACATCCAGAAAATTGGCAAATAAGACAAATGATAGTTCTAGTCAATGTTAGAGTAGTTGTGGAAAGACAGACACACTAATGCATTTTGGGCAGAGTTGTGAATTGGTACAAACATCATAAAAAGCAATTTGGAATTATGCAAACATACTGTCCATTTTTTTTTTTGATCCAGAGATTCTATGGCTAGGCAGCATATTCCAAAAGGAGGTCAGTTATAAAGAGATAGGTTCCATATATATAAAAATATTTGTAAGAGCACTTTTCTTGATAGCAAAGAACTATAAACAAAGTAGTACCCATTGATTGATGAATGACCAGTTGTGGTATGTGACTGTAATAGAATTTCAGTGCGCAATAAGAAATGACAAATGATAAATACAGAGAAGCATGGACAGACTTTCATGAATAGCTGCAAAGTGCAGTGAACAAAGCCAGGAAAACATGGTCCCATAATGCATAGAATGCCTGCCTGGAGTCAGGAAGACTCATCTTCCTGAGTTCAAATCTGGCCTCAGCCACTTACTAGCAGTGTGAACCTGGGAAAGTCTTAACCGCTTCAGTATCTTTGCCAAAAAAAACCCAAATATGGTAATGAGGAGTCAGACACAACTGAGAAAAACAATTAAACATCAAAGGACAATTATGAAACAAACACAACACAATGTTGCAAAACTCTGAAGAACAGGGGCAGCTTGGTGGCTCAGTGGATAAAGCACACACCCTGGATTCAGGAGTACCTGTGTTCAAATCTGGGCTCAGACACTTGACAATTAAAAGCTGTGTGACCTTGGGCAAATCACTTAACCTTTCTTGCCCTGAAAAAAAAATCTAAAGAACAAGCTTGGCCTCAAGACACCCTCTCTTCTCCTTTGCAGAAGTGGGAAGTCCATAGGTATGGAGCACTGCATACAATGCCAGTTTTTTCAATATTGTGATCAGTTTTGCTGAACTTATTATTTTTCTTCCTCTTTTAGAAAAAAAAGGATCTTTGTAATAAGGAATATCTTTCTGGAAGTGGGAAGGGGGAAGAATACAAAGGGAAATCTAGGTGATGTAAAAATAAAAGATATCAATAAATTCCAATGAGATGATAGAAGACTATAAAATGCAATAAAAATGACTTTACTAACATTAAAAAGATAAAAATGAAACAATTCACAAGGCTAAAAAGAAAAGGAATTTAAATTAAATCTTACACCTCTCCACCCACTTATTCACTATGGTAATCATAATGTTAAATTAGAAAAGCATCATCACATATGCCTCAGTTTCCTCTTAGGTAAAATGTAAATAATAACAGCACCTACCTCTTTGGATTGTTTTAAGGATCAAATGAGATATTTGTAAAGCACTTTGCACAGTACCTGGGAGATAGTAGACATTTAAAAGATCTTTGTTCCCTTTCCCTCCCTTTCCCATGATTTATAACTGTTTTAAGTTTGCAAAAATTTTCTAGCTACAGTTAATAGTTTATTTAAAAAAAAAAACCACTGGGGCAGGGGGTAGCTTGGTGGTGCAGTGGATAAAGCACCAGCCCTGGATTCAGGAGGATCTGAGTTCAAATCTGACTTCAGACACTTGACACTTACTAGCAACTATGTCACCCTGGGCAAGTCACTTAACCCCCACTGCCACGCCAAAAACAAAACAAACAAACAAAAACAGACATGATAGTTTCTCACACTAGAAATCAAGTAATATATTTTGCATAGTTTCGTTCTCAAGTTTGTTCCCATGACACTGATTTTGTGTATCACCACTGTCTTACATCAATAAATACATACATGTATAAATCTAGCAGGTTTCCCTTGCTTTTGTAACCTGGAATGGTTAGAAAGCTATTGCACAGTATATAATAATATGTTGTCACTCTCTCATGTGTCCCTGAGAAGCAATTTTTTGCCATTCACTTGCTCTGGTCAAATCCTGCAAGATGAGTCTAGGTAAACTCTCCCCTGAGCTTAAGGGCTATTGGGAGTAATTCTGAATCAGAAAAACTCCTACCTGAAGCATGAATCCCCTTAACAAAATTTCTAGCAAGTGTTTATGCAGGCTCCACTTGAACCTCTCTAAAGCTGGGTGAATCCCTGCCTCCTACAGCCTTATATTAAACTGAAATCTCTCATTATTTCTTCCCTTTTGAGTTTAGCATATAGGTGGTCACAACCAGAAGGAACCCTTGTTCAATCATTTCAGTCATGTCTTAATATTTGTGACCCATTTGGAGTTTTCTTGTCAAAGATACTGGAGTGGTGTGCCATTTCCTTCTCCAGCTCATTTTAGAGACAGGGAACTGAGGCAAACAGGGGTAAGTTATGTGCCCAGGGTCACATAGCTAGTAGTGTCTGAGGCCAGATTCGAATTCACAAAGATGAATCTCCCTGACTCCAGGTCCAGAGCTCCTACCTCTCCTTAGAAGGAAGCCTAGTCATAAACAAATTCATGCTTTCATTTTATAAATGAAAACACTAACACTCAGAGCAGTTACAAGGTTTTCTAACATTCACACAATTCATTAATAACAGAGGTGGTGGCTAATTTGGGAATTTGTTTTGCATGACTACGTATTTGTAATGGACTTTGCTTTTCTTGCCTTCTCAATTGGGAGGGAAGAAGAGGGAGCAGGGAGAGAAAAATCAAATCAAATCAGATTTAAATATATATATAAACAAATATATACATAGAGAATAATGGTGAGACTTGAACCCATTTCTCCTGATTACTTACTGCAGTGTTTTCCACTGCACCATAAAATACTGCAAATTTAGGTTGAGCAGCATATCTCATTCTTCTCTCATATGCTAACTTAAAAACAGAGACCATATTATCCCTGAATTTTTCTCTTCATCAGATCAAACATAGCATTTCCTTCAATTAGTTTTAGAGGAGGGTATCACATGAACTATTTCAGACTACTGCTCTTCAGGGCAATGAACTCGTTGGGATCACCAAATTGTCTGGATGCAGGGCTGTTGCTGTCCTTTAGTTAATAATTATAATAACTTCATTATAATAATTAACAAAAATAAAGTATCTTATATACATATAATGTACAATGGTCCTAATTTTTTCTAAGTGCTTTCATGTTTATTATCTTGTTTTGTTGGGACTGGAAATGAAATAGAGCTAATATCTAACCTTTATGATATGAGTCAACAAATGAAAAAAAATGCCCTACTTTGAACTTAAATGGGAAAGGATGAAAGTATCATGTAGCCATTAGTCTCACTACCCTTCTCTCTTCTAAGCTCCTAAGCCTTTTTTTTTTATTTTGTTTTGTGAATAAATAGATTCATATGTTGGTGTCCTGGGGTTTTTGTTCTTTTTGTTTGTTTGTTTCAGAAAGAAATTAAAAAGTAATTGGACTTGATGATAGGACAAAGATTTTAACAAGTTCAGTGTTACTTTCTAACTCAATGATAACTATCAGAGCTATAAAAACTCACTCTTCATGCTCTACATTGGACAATTCAATTTGGAGATGATTCATTAGGCACTTACTATGTGTCAGGTATTTATACCATGACCTAGACAATGGGATACAAAGACAAAAATTAAATAGACTGCCCTCGAGGAGCTTACATTCTACTAGGGAAACCAGTAAACCTGCACACATGGTAAGTAGGAGATATATACAAAATGAATTCAGAGAAGTTGGGGAGTAGTAGAGGGACTAAAAACTGGGGGAACTGGTAAAGGCTACAGGAGGTAGCATTTGAACTGAGCTTTGAAGAGAGTGATAAATTCCAAGAGGCAGCAGTGAGGAGAGAACATTAGATGGCTTGTGCAAAGGGACAGAGGAAGAACAACATGTCACATTAACAAGTTGGCCAGGTTGGCTAGAATAGAGAGCGTTTGCAGGAGATGGTGTGTCATTGACCTGGAAAGATAAAGCCCCCACAAAGTGCTTTAAAAGGTAAATATCAGTGTTTATGAGAAATAAAAAAGGGGGAAGATAATACAGGCCAAACTAGAGTGGTCATAATATGAGTAAAAGAAAGGGAGGGGGTCAAGAAATATTTTCAAGGGACAGTCAATAAAATTGCAATAGCCAATCAAACTATACTTTTAGCCATTCCCAGGACTTGATGGTCCATCTCTTGAGTCTGTGTATTTCTGTAAACTGTCCTCCATTCTTGGAATGCACCCTTTCTCAACTTCACCTTTTATAACCCTTATTGTCATTCAAACCTCAGCTTGGCCATCACTTCCTTCTGGAAGTCTTTCATGATCTCTTCCCTCCACCCTGCCCCACCTAAATCTGTTCTCTCCCTCCTCAAGTACTCTTGTCTTTACTTAGGTACATACATATTCTATCCTAGTACTTTTTACTGTATGGGAAGATAAAGTCTGTTTAAAGTTTGTTTTAGTTGGGTTGATTTGTCTTTGTATTTTCAATGCCTGGCATGATGCTTTGCACATAAACTGCTTAACAAACATTTTAATAGTATTTTATTTTATTTTCCCCAATTACATATAAATATAGTTTTCAGCATTCATTTTTGTAAGACTGAGTTCCAAATGTTTCTCCCTCTCTCTTTTTCCCCCCTGCCCAAGACAACAAGCAATCTGATACAGATTAGACAGTACAATCATGTTAAATGTATTTCCACATTAATCATGTTAACAAACATTTCTTGATTGAATTGAAGATTGTCCAGTTCAAGCTCCTCATTTTATAGATGAAGAAATGGACTCCCAAAGAGATGAAGTGACTTGCTCCAGGTCATGAAACTCAGTGGTACACTGGAAAGGTCGCTGGCTTTGGAGTCAGAGGAAGTAGATTCAAATCCTCCCTCAGACACTGAACTAACTGTGTGATCTTGAGCAATTTACAACCTCCCAGGGCTTCAATTTACTCACCTTTGCATGACCTCTGAGGACCCTCCCCCTTCTAGTTATGATCCTTCAATCCTCTGCCCTCCAGTGCAATTCAATTCATAATCAGGTACTTTCTTGACTCAGAGTGACTGTTGGAGCCACAGTGTTCAGGAAATGTATTTGTTCCAGAGGATAACTCAATTGTAGAGTATTCATTATAACTGTATCATCAAAGCAGTGTTTCAGCCAGCCATCAAAAAGAACATGGAAACATCTCTGCTACAAAGAGCCCTTCTTTGTAATGGTAATCACTGGAATGGAATTTTAATAATACTATGGAGTGCCTCCACTGAAGTCCTGCTGAGATGCCTCATCTTAAGATGGGGGTGATGCTGGATTCCCCAAGGCTGGCTCTGTGGAATTCAAGCTGTGGAAAGGCCACCCAAGCTGGAAAGACTCTAAGGAGACCCAAGGTCCAGCCTAGTTAAATTCAGAGAGGTTTATCATCAGAAGGTTGGCCCCAGAGGAAAAGATTTTTTTTTTCTACCACAGAAACTCAAAAGGACAATCTGGTGTGGTCTGATGGGGCTGAGATTTGCTTAAGTGAAAAAGGAGCCCAAATTAATGAATCCACAAATCCTTGAAGGACTGAATTAGATGCAGTAATTTTGATGAAACTGTATAAATTAAGCATCCTGTTGTCTAATATGTCTAAAGTGGCTTCCTCACTTCCACGAATTAGCTTCTTTACCTACCATTGCTTCTAAAACCAAAGTATTATTTATGCCCATGCTAAAAGCAGCATGGTGCAGTCCAAGGAACACTCAGTTTGGAACCAGAAGACCTGAATTCAAATCCTGACTTTACTTAGTACCTTGATGATCTTTTAAGCAAATTATTTCACTTCACAAGATCTAAATATCCTCATTTGCAAAAATAATAGATAACAACTTTTTTTGTGTTGCAGAATCTAGTGAAGCCCATTCACCCCTTCTCAGAATAAAACACATAAGACTGCAAAAGTAAACCATTTACATGTTTAACATTATAGTAATATATAACCTATATCAAATTGCTTTCTGGCCTCAAGAGTGGGGAGGGAAGGAAGGGTGGGAGAAAAATTTGGAACTCAAAAATATCTTTACATGTAATTGAGAAAAATTTAAAATAAAATAAAATAAAAAGTAAACCATTAATAATGACATACACTCACCAAAATGTTAAAATAAATAAATAAAAAGCTCACAGAACCTAGGTTAAGAATCTCTAACCTAGATGATCTTGGAAATCCCTTTGAGCCTAAATCCTACAATCCTATTTCTTCTAAAAACTGAATTTTTCCAACCATGAATTCCCAGTTCAATTTTAACACATAGGATTTCACAGTAAATTTCTTCTTCATGGTGCAGCTTTACTATATCAAGGTAAATACATATTTGCTCCATTTTATTTTTGAAATACAAACTCTGTCAAGAAGTCAACAAGTATTTAAGGGCAAATAGGTGGCAGAGTATATAGTGTTTCAGACCTGGAGTTCAAGTATGGCCTCAGACACTTACTAGCTATGTGACCCTAGGCAAGTCACTTCATCCTGTTTCCCTCAGTATCCTCATCTATAAAATGAGCTGCAGAAGGAAATGCCAAACCACTCCAATATCTTTGCCAAGAAAACCCCAAATGGGGTCACAAAGAACAGGACATTACTGAAAAATGACTGAACAATAACAACATGTACTAGGAACTGTAGTACGTGCTGTGGATGCAAAAATGGTTGAAAATAATTTCTACCCTTAAAGAGCTCACATTCTAATGAGGGAGATGACATTCAAACAACTAGGTACATACAAGATATATAGGGAGTAGATGAAGTATAAGGGAAAGGGAAAGTCATGGGCAGCTGGAAGCACTGGGAAAAACCCTCTTGCAAAAAATGGAGCTTGAGCTACATCTTGCAGGAAGACAGGGGTACTAAGAGATGGAGGTAAGAAAGCAGAGCATTCCAGGCACATGGGAGTCAGCCAGTGCTACCTCTGAAAGCATATAAATTTTAAGGAAGCATGCTGTCATATTTAGCTTCCTGATACAAAGATCTGGTCACCCTTCTCCTCAGATTATGTCTTCAGTGGCTCCCTATTTTCCACTGTATGAAGTTCAAACTCCTTTGCCAGGCATTAAAAGCTTGCCACCTGCCTTGCACCTCTCATGCCCCAATCAAACTGGACTATCTGTCCTCCTTCTTCCCTTCCCTGGAACATGTCCTGCACACTGACTTCTATTCCTTTGTACAAATTGTTCCCTGTGCCCACAATGTTCTCCCCTTCCCATATTGATCTGATGAATTCCTACCCACCCTTTAAAAGTCCAACTCAAAATGCTATTTGCTATCTCCTTCAGAAAGTCTTTCCCTGCTGCCGTCCTCGTTGGTAACAACTTTCCTTCTTGTACCTCATATGATGCTTTGTTTAATGTACTTCTCTAACTCACTTAGCATGAATTATTGCACAGTGTAGTTCTATTTATTTGTGCCTTTATCTCCCCCTACACACACACACACACACACACACACACTATAAGCTCTATGACAACTTTTATCTTTCTAAACTTTGTACCACCCCTATGCCTAATACTTTAACTGCAAAAAGAGGATGTTGGACTATGTGATCTCTTAGGGGCCATAGAGCTATTAATCTATGATTTTGTGATACTTTTAAGGAGGAATTTTATGAGACTGACAAACAGCTTTTATAATTGGAACAAATCATGCATGCCATTCAGTAATACTTGGAAATCCATCATGCATTTGATTTACACCCAGCATTAATAAATCACACAAAAGTAGCCCCTGTGTAGCCAAGATAGTAAACAAAAGTAAACATTGTGTTTCACCTACCTATTTGGCTAGACTCAGTGAAAACTCTGGCTGCATCCACTGGAAGAATGCCTTTAGTATTTGACTAGATTGGTTATTTCTGGAACCTTTTCTGGAATATTAACTTTATTTGCTCTAAATCTGCAGGAAGCCACAGTGGAAGTGCAATGAAATATAAATGATTAAAAAGCAAAAGAGAAAAAATGTAGGTTGCTGTGTGTTTTTGTCACAACTTTCAGCAGCTCATATATTAGCCACCTTCTTCCAGAGGGAGCAAGACCCTTGTTGCTCATCTTGCTTCAAAACCTTCCTAGCTAGGCTGCATCATCAGTTGTCTCCCAGGGAAGAAGAGCTTTGCCTAGGGACAGCAAGATAGGTTCAAATTCTGATGCTGGGAGAGAAAGACCTGCCCTCCCTCAAACTGAAATGCCTGGGACCCTCTGAAGCTTGGGACGTTGTAGCCCCAGTGGGGAGTCAAACGTCAAGTAAAAGATGGCAAGATGAGCAAGCAAAGAAAGTTTCTTCAGTGACAAGGAAGATCAAGGTGCACCCTCAGAAGAGGATAACAACCTCAGGGTCCCTACATTCAAAGCTTCCAAGAAAAATATGAATTTGTCTCAGGCCATGGAATTGCTCAAAAGGGACTTTGAAGAGAAAGTGGGAGAGATAGAAGGAAAATTTAGAGAGGTGGAAGAAAGAATGGAAAGAGAAATGAGAGAAATTCAGGAGAGTCATGAGAAAAAAGTTAACAGCTTGAAAAGCCAAACAGAAAAGGAGTTTAAAAATTTGTCTGAATAGACTATTGTCTAATAATCAAATCCTGATGCTGCTACTTCATTGGGCAAGTTACTCCTCTCTGAGCCTCAGTTTCTTCATCCATTAAACAAGGAGGTTAGCCCTAGATGATTGAGAAGGTCTTTTTCCAGCTCCAGCATTCACTGGTTATTATAGATTACTTAGTGCTATATCTTTTCTCAAATGTTGGAGGTATTTGAAACTAATGTGTTGTTAATGTTCAGTCATTTTTCAGTAATGTCCAACTGCCCTCCCCAATTTGGGATTTTCTTGGCAAAGAAACTGGAGTGGCTTTCCATTTCCTTCTCCAGCTCATTTAATAGATGAGGAAACTGAAGCAAAAGGGGTTATTTGCCCAGGGTCACACAGCTAGTAAGTATCTGAGACCAGATTTGAACTCAGGAAGATGAGTCCTGAGATGAGTCTTTTAACCTATCCACTGCACCAGCTGACTACCCAGAAACTAATGTTTAACATATATTATTTAACAGCAATTATATCTCTAAGGAGGGTGGCTAGGTTAGGGAATTAAATTAACTGTTCCATAATGGGACAATCTCTTCTCTAGGAATTTCATTAACTCAACATTCTAAGCAGTTTAATTTCTTTCCGAAGAAAGAAAACCTTCAAGAAAGAAAAAAAAAGCAAATTTGTCTGAAGAATTATTTCCATACTGTAGATGTTTAGTATATTATATTGACCAAACTAGTTTTGTACAAGAAAACTGACACTGCTGGAAAAGACATCCAGATTGGTTTAATGTCCTATGTTGATGTCATTCCAATTTTTCTAACAATAATGAACAACTTACAAGTGCTAATGAGTAACTAATTCCCTTTGCCTCCAAGGAAAGCAGTGAAGTAAAAAGTATTTTAAAGTGAAAAATCTCTCAGTTCTATAGACTTCAAGGTTGTCAGGACACGGAGATGTCTTAAATCTTTAAATATTTATATTAAAAGTATATAACATGGCAAGCACAAAATTGATTTTTCCAGAAGCCTTACATACAGTCACTCATCTGCTTAATTACTTTAACCATTTTTATGTGAAGTAAATTGGAGGTAGGTAGGGATTACCATCATTGGTAATATTATAAATCTATACACAATACTCTAATACCCTAGTTAGATGAATGCTTTCCAAATTTTAAAATTATTCCTTATTCACTGATTGAGTCAAATTATATACATATATATTCTTACTTATTTCAGCACATTAAAAATAGAAAAGCTTGTAGAATTTACGGTTTTGTTTTTGAAGGAGAAATTCTACTAATTTAATGCATATAGTAGGAAAAGAGGGAAGTAAAATGTATCTATCACATAGCTCCAAATGCACAGGGGAAATTTTATTTTGAAATTGGCAGTTACAATGCCTTGGATTTCATTGAGGCATGTAGTGATATATTACCTTTCTTAAATGGAATATAGAGTAAGAATGTGTTGTAATAAGATGAATATCCACCTTAAAATGAAAAATGTCATGATGAAATGTATATTTTCTAAGTATGTCTCATGAGAGAATCTCTTATGAGCTTAAAAACCTTATGTTTACATATATACTATCAAACAATTTATGGTCCTTCTATAAGATAAATCCCATTCATCACTATTTCAAATCAGTGAACATTTATTGAACGCATACTACATATATACAAGGCACTCACATGTTTTCCCCCTTTTATAAGACTTTGTATCCTCTGTCACTAATTAGCTATATAACTTTAGGTTAATTATTTCTCCTTTCTGTGCCTCAGTTTCCTTTGCTGTAAAATGAAAAGGGCAAAATAAGATGACTTCTGTGGTCCTTCAGGTTTTATTGGGCATGCACATCTGGGCTCACCATTGAAAGCAGGCTCTAATGCTCCTTACCCACACTCCATATACCAAAGTTAAAACTGAAGACTACAGTTCACTAGCCAATCATGATAGACAGAGTTCACTGGGTCTCAATCCCCTCATAGTTCAAATTTGCATTTTATGCTAAAGAGACTTTACTTCCTAAACTGCCAATGTGCCAAGTCTGTCATTGTAGCAATATAAATAGGATGCAGCCCCTAGAAAACCTGTTCTTACACTTATTTCAAATGTCAGTACCAAAGATGATTGCTTCTGTTATAGCCAAACATGAAAAGGTCAGATCTCATGGTCTTGCACAGAATTTTTTAAAATCAGCCCATGAAGCTCCTTTAAAAAAAAGATTGCCCTCCACAGAGAAATATATGGATATTGAAAACAACTGCAATCAGATGTGTTTGTCACTTGCTGATATCAATCATTACTCCCCATAATTAAGAGAGTGAGTGGCTATTTGTGCAGGTACTTGTTAAATAAATGTTGAGTTTGCCACTTTAAGTGCATTTTATATAAATATTTAAAACAATCCAATGCTACAAATACCTTGAGGAATATATAATTGTGAGCTTTTTCATTATAAGATACTTATTTTGCAAGGGACATGTTCTGTTTTTATCTATTAACAATGAGAAATGCCTCATGTAGTAAAACCTTATTGAGTCAACATCAGTTTATCAAAATTGCGTGTAATTCAAAGCAATCCTATTCCCCTTCCCCCATCATGTGTCCTATTGTTCTTTAATAAAGATATTCATACCTGTTTCATTGAAAATGAATTTTCCAGACCCATGGATTTTAAATTAATGAAGTTTTATAGTTCCCTATTTTCACTATTTCTTGAAATATTAGCCCATACAATTCCCACTTCAATTCTCTGAAGTCAACAACTATATTGTAACTGCATTCCTGCTCTTAATAATGTTCTTCCCTTCATTTTGACATAACACCACCACTCTACACAAATAAAATCCCTGCAATTAAACTGAGTAATTGGTCACTCACTAGACTTTCTCTTCTCCCTTTCTGTGGCATTTCTCTACTCATATTTTATTCTTCCCTTCTCTCTCCTACTCCCAGCTGCTGTCTCCCAGCTCTTAAGTGACTTTTGTGAGCTCTTGAGCCAATTATCTACCACAGCTTCAAGTATCTGATACCAAAAGGCACCAACATTGCTGAACTCATCCAATAAGCCAGGGTCATGCTAGAACTGCTTCTGCTTCTCCCTGCCCTTGTCTTACCTTATTCCTAATCTTCCTGCCTTAACTTCAAATAGGCAATGACTCTTTCCTACTATTTGTCCAACTTCTACTTGGATAGTCAGCAGAAATGATGGTACTGTCTGGTAAAGCCATCATAATCCAGGGCCAAACTAAATTCAAATTTTGCCATTTGTGTATTAAGCCATACATGATAGATACAGACACACAGCTTCACATAACAATGGAACAAGTTGTATATCATTATCAGAAATGCATCTGTGGCCCTCATCTGGTAGTGTGGTTTTTACCAAGGTCTTTGGGGAGTAAGAGGAATTATTTTGATTGGAAAACAAAAGCAATTTCAATTTTAAAATTTTAAATATGGAAACACAGTCTTACCTTTCCCTGGATTTGTAGGAAAGGGGTTTCCAAAGTCCTGCTGTTTGGGCTTCAAAGAATGTGGAGTTGGCATCCCTGGCCCCTGGGGGACCTGGAATAGAGGCTTCCCATTGGTAACCACTTGTCTCCTGGGGCTCAGTGCTGGAAGGTGGATGGGGCTATCAGTTGAGTTGCTCTGAGGAGCTACTCCTCCTCCTGAGGGCAGCTTGAGATGGAGGTTTCCAACAGCAGGGCTAGGGGTACTGCCATTGGATGATGGACATGATGTCCCTGATGGAACTCGGACAGGGGGAATGTGCTGGCCACTGATCATCCCTGGCCCCTGTGGAGTGCCTGATGTACGGTGGAGATTCATGCTGCATGACCTTCCATTCATTGTGAAAAGCCAGTGGCTAGGGGTCAATAAATCCAGTGGCACTGGTGGACTCCTTTCAGGCCAGGTCCAGCAAATTATCCATGATGTAGGATTTATGCCTGTTTTAAAAACAAACATAGGGGTTTTTTTTGAAAAATCAAGAATGAAAATACTTCATTGGAATAGTCCCTATCTATAGTATCCACATAAAAGGTTTTTTAAAAGGGATACTTATATAACAATTTTACTAAACAAAGTATCTCTTTTCCTAGGAAATAGTTCATTTTGACAATTGTAGATTTCTAGTCCAGCAGAAACATAGCAATTCAATCTTTGTGAGTTGCAGAATCACTACTTAAAAAGTTCCTTGTGGCTCCTTTAATGCTAGAATTCAAGACTCTGAAAGACTGAAATCTCTGATCAATGCAATGACTAGGACCAATGATAAAGCATGCTACCCATTTCTTAACAGAGAGGAAATGGACACAGAGTATAGAATTAGACATATTTTGGTCATGACCAAGAAAGAATTTGTTTTGCTTGATTATGAATATTTGTTACAAGGGTTTGCAGGTTTTTTTTCTCAATAAGTATGGTGATGGGAAGTAAAGAAAACAGTCTTATTAGCTAAAAATAAATTAATTTAATTAAAAACAAAGAAACCAAGACACACACATGCACACAGGGTCAGGTGGGCCCCCAGAGTGTGCCCTGCCCCACCCCTGTACAGAGTCAGGAGGTAGGGACAAAGGAAAGAGAACCCACAGTCCAGTCATAGGCACTGTCCACTCTGGGGGCAGCAGACCCCTGTCACCACCTCAGACCACCCTGATGCAGCGAGGCAAGCCAGCAGGGTGTTTGTGACTGCCTGTACACTGTCCTTCTGTCCACTGTGGATAGCACAGAGCTGCCTCCCCCCGGCTCCTCCCTGACTCCACCAGCATTGGTCACACCCAGAGCAGAAGGGACCTCTGCCCAGACCTAGCCCAAATCCTCCTTGTGATTATTTGTTGGTTTGTTATTTTAACAGAGCTTGTATTTCATTCTAAATATACACACATACAAATACCTATACCTATACCTACACCTACACCTATACCTACACCTACACCTATACCTACACCTACATCTACACCTACACCTACACCTATACCTATACCTATACATATACATACACATACTCATACCCACACACACCCCAAAAAGAAACCAAGGAGCTAGAACAAGTCACTAAAATAACCAAAAAAAAGTTAGACTTTGCTTATGAGTAAGCACTTATGGGCACAACAAATTCCAAGAATGTTTTCTCTTTATAATAAGTCTGTTGTGTTCCCCCTTATACCTCCAGGAAACCGGTCCCTAAGGCTGGGATTAAATACGTATTCCTGCTGAGATAGTGTCCTTGCCTGGCTCAGGATAAAAAGTGAGCCATGCCATATCTTGGCTTTCAATAAGTTTAGGATAATTAGTCACTTGCAGAAAGCTAGTAGGCAATGGCAGCAACATCAAGGTATTAACATTGCCCATGATGAGAGAAATAAGTTGAAGCTACAATACCTCAGACAATTTCATTTTTTTAAACCCTGAAAGGAAAGAAAGGAGAGAGGATGAATGAAAATGGAATATAAGCAAAAGAGAAAAGAAATCTAATCCTCTAAGCTAGATTCATCCAGCATGGAATTGCCAAAGGGAGCTAGAAGGTAACTTGGGGATCATAGTCTGACATCTTATTCTACAAATGAGGAAACTCATGTGGCCTAGAGAGGAGAAAATGGCCTGTCCAGTGTCATGAAGGGAGCAAGTAGAAGAGTAAAGACTTGAACCCAGGTCCTCTAACTCTGATTCCACTGTTTTTATGCTATGCTACACCAGACACTACATGTAGAAAAACCAAGCCCAGAGATGTACAGAAGCAATGCTTCCTGTCCCACTCTACCAAAAAGCAGAGAGGGATGAGAGTCCCCACAGGCATCAAGGGCCACATTCTGAAATTGTGCACCAACAATGCCACAATTGCCCCCAAATATTGAAAGTTCCTGTTTGAATGTGCCCTTCAGAAGTAAATGGGGGTAGGGGCAGCTGGTGGTGCAGTGGATAAAGCACCAGCCCTGGATTCAGGAGTACCTGAGTTCAAATCCGGCCTCAGACACTTGACACTTACCAGCTGTGTGACCCTGGGCAAGTCACTTAACCCCCATTGCCCCACAAAAAAAAAAAAGAAAGGAAGGAAGGAAGGAAGAAGTAAATGGGGATGGGGGAGAAGGGGATGGAAAGGCCAGAAATTCCAAAAGGAGGTTGGGCCTCCCAAAATCTCTCAGCTTTACTCAAATGCCATTTTTTTTAACAAGAGCCCTTTTGTGATTTCTCCAGCTGTTCCTGTTATTGCCATTCCTGGAAACTTCCATATACTTTATATATATTTTATATTGACTTATCTATGTATGTGTTGTTTCCTCCCAGGGAAATGTAAGTTCCTTGAGGGTGGGGGCTTTCTGTTTTTGTCTTTTATTCCTAAACACTTAGTATGGTTATACAACCACATCAACTGGTGGTTGATGAATATTAATTGAATAAAACTTACTATACATCTGCATGCACATCTCCAAGATGAAGTCCATTAATACTTCCTAGTTCTGAACCAAGGAAGGATTTTCTGTCACTTTACCCATAGGTCCCAGAGCCCAGGGTCAACTACTGATGTGCTAGATGAGGTGGCTGATGTAGTAAGTAGATAACTTCAGTTTTGTGAAGTGTGAACCTCTCCTGTATGCAGTTTTAAATGGAGCTTATAAGCACTCTCACACACTATAATTGCATGAAATAAAGTGAAAGCTGAGCAAATCAAGGAAGCAGCAAAGAAATTAAAGTCATTACCATAATAGTTCTTGTATTTCAGTGAGATCTCATTAGTATCCTGCAAAAATAGTGCTGACCCAAAGAGACTGTGAGCTATCAAATAACAATATCAATTAACATAATAAGGATAATGGTTCCTATAACTTAATGCCCTCCATCTTACTTTTACACCTACTGAATCCCTATTGGTATTTTCAATCCAGTTCAATTGCTACCCCTTCCAAGAAGCCTTCCTTGAATGTTTCAATGATCTTCTCCCTCAGACCTTATATGAGACTGTTCTATACTTCTCTAATGAGCTTCTTTGGTAATACTGTGAAAAAGATCTATCCAGATGGGTATCTTAATTTCTCTCTTAGACTGTAAACTTCATGGAGACAGAAACCACTGTGACTTTAATATATTTTGTATCTTTCCCAAGATCTAGCACAATGATCTTCACAAACCCTAAACAAATGTTTACTGAATGAACTAACATTTATATAGTGGTTTAAGGTTTATAGAGTACTTTCCTCATAACCCATCTATAAAGGAAGAACCAAATAAAAACAGGCAAGGGAATTCACAGAATCTCAAGAGTTGAAAGGGACCCAGACCCTTCCTCTACCTTACGTGC
The DNA here is from genome assembly GCF_019393635.1 of Dromiciops gliroides. NCBI lineage: Eukaryota > Metazoa > Chordata > Mammalia > Microbiotheria > Microbiotheriidae > Dromiciops > Dromiciops gliroides. The sequence continues at coordinate 639,885,946 of NC_057861.1, forward strand.
AGATCCATGTTGAGAATCAGCATCCATTAAAAAAAAAAAAACAAACATAGGTCACAAGTCTCAACTGATATGTTTCTTTTACCAGCCAAGCATGATACATTTAAAAAAAAAACCAAACATGTAAATAAATAACATAATAAAGTGACAAGAAAGATTCTTTCTTTTTTTCCCAGGGCAATGAGGATTAAGTGACTTGCCTAGGGTCACAGAGCTAGTAAGTATCAAGTGTCTGAGGCCAGATTTGAACTCAGATCCTCCTGAGTTCGAGGCCAGTGCTTTATCCACTATGCCACCTAGCTGCCCCAGGTTCTTTCTTTATTGTCACATGGAGGTACAGATTTTCACACCATAAGTTAGAGATGAGACCTACACAGGGAACATACCTAGCCAAGGAATACATTTATCATGGTTAACTCCCAACTCATGCTCCCAAATTGGCATCTTTACTGGAACCTTCCTTTGCTACTGCTGTTCCTTCTTGCTTCATTCATAATGTTTCTGACACTTTTAAATAATATAATAAACATGTGAGCTTCTTTCTTGGAGGGGGACCTCTACTTGGTCCTCTCCACTTTGCTATTCTTTGCTTTTAACCCAGATGAACTGCTCCCTTCAACCATCTTCAGGTCTTCATTAGCTGTGAGTTCTCTTCTCCCACTAGAAGAATATATCAACTCCTTTAGCTGATAGCCCCAGGCACTATTAGCAAGTTTCTCATTTGAGATCTGGCCTGCTAAATAGAGAAGTCTCTAAACATTTGTCTCTTTTTTTGAACTGAACTCCACTGTTGACCTATAGATTCTTCCAGTCTAAATTCTTATTTGTTATGGTCAGAAAATCCCTATAAAGAATTCTATCATATTTTTGTTTGCCAGTTTGTATCCATGCTTGTATCCACTCAATAGAACAATAAAGGACCTAGAAGGAATGGTCTAAAAGATGAGGAGATTTCTATCAACCTCCATTACGCTCCTGCTCTAACCTGAGTCCCTGTAGATCAGAGGGGTCAAACAAGCTAGCAACACTCTTGAAAATGCCAACAGATCTGGGTCAGCTAGGTGGCACAGTGGATAAAGGAGTGGCCCTGGATTCGGAAGGACCTGAGTTCAAGTCCGACCTCAGACACTTGACACTTACCAGCTGTGCGACCTTGGGCAAGTTACTTAATCCTCATTGCCCTGCAAAAAAAAAAAAAAAGAAAATGCCACCAGATCAAATGCAATTTGGAAATATGATAAAATCAATAAAAATTCAATAGAACATAGATAATGATAATATGTGGTTTTCTAAGTCAATATGCAGCTTATCAGGAATCCTTATCAATGGTTTAGTATTTCCTTTTACTTGAATTTGACACTTATGGTGTAAATTTCCTCAGAAACAAGGCGACAGGGAAGCTAGTGATGTTTATATTTTTCCCCTAACCACAAAATCATTTCAATGTGGAGCTAGCAACCTTTGTACTCCTCACCATGTACACACACACACACACACACACACACACACACACACACACCCCTCCAAGAAAAATCACTCTGTTCCCTACATTTGTTTTAGAAAATCTAGGGCAAGAAAAAAAAGCTTATTTAGAGAGATATAATGAGAAAAATCTAATTTGTAAAGGACAGACATTTCTAAAATAATCTACAATTATTCAAGACTATGCCGGAACCAGCTCTAAGTGGTCTCAGAAAGCCAATTGTTAAAATTTTCAGTGCGAGCATTTATACCTCTAAAATCATCAAAGTACAAATCAGGGCCTTCCCCCCCCCCCCCCCCGCAATTATCTAGACTTTTAAAAGTAATGGGGGGAAAATGTTAAAACTGAAGATTAAAATTAAGTGATTATTAAATGTTTACCAACATACCACTGGACAATACAAATAATGTTGTCCTAAACAAGGTTCTTCCACAATAATATTGTTAATACCCTGATATCATGGTCCTCTTCTAGAATGAAGAGCAAACAACAGCCAAACTTCATCATAATGTTATACTACTGTGACTGTTGAGCTGATTATGTATTACAATGGAAAGATTCAAAACCATAGAACCTGGGTTTGAATCTTGTCTCTGCCATTTACTCCTTCTGAGATCTTTTATCAAATCACTTAAACTAGCTCTCGACCTTAATTTCCTCATCTACAAAATAAGTAAGTTGGATCTGAGGACCTCTAAGTTCCCTACTAGGTCTAAATCTATGATCACCTTAGCCATATAAATTATGTGGTTTCTTTCTGCTACCTTCCCCCTATTGCTTGCTCCATTCCCAGGAGCATCTTTTCCAACAGTTTATCTTTAGGACTGAAAATAGACTAGTTAAAAGTAAGCATTTAAACATATGTAGAATAAATTCCAAACACTTGCATCTAGATTTGAACCGGCTAGAAGCATAAAAAAATGGAAAAAAAGATAATAGGTCAGGGGAGTCATTCCATCTTTGCCCTGGAAAGATTTTAATGCAACCTTCCTAGTATTCATGTTTTAAAAAACTAGATTCTAGGGGGCAGCTAGGTGGCCCAGTGGATAAAGCACAGGTCCTGGCTTCAAGAGGACCTGAGTTCAAATCCAACCTCAGACACTTGACACTTACTAGCTGTGTGACCCTGGGCAAGTCACTTAACCCTCATTGCCCCCACCACCACCAAAAAGCAAACAAACAAACAAAAAAAACCTAGATTCTATTCCCAGTTGGTCTATTGATTCACTAGGTGACTATGGCAAGTCATTTTGTTTCCTGGTGTTTTACCAGATAACATTTACCATTTATTTTTCAGACATTAATTAAATAATGTTTGTGAAGCCCTTTGAACTCTACAAAGGAAAGTACTTAGTACCAGAAAAAAATCAAAAGAAATATGATTTACTAGCAATTTGTTTAAACTGGGGAATTGTCCAGCAGGACTGGAAACATGAGTCACTGAGTCTATGGTCCAAGTGACAAGTGTCTGTAAATTTTTAGACTGTGTCCATTTCCAGGTTTTTAAAACAAGGGAGTCATTTTTGGCAGCAAGAACACATACAATCAGGAATTCCCATCAAAAATCTGAACAAAAACATATTTACTTGTCGTATCATTAGGTTGGGTCATTAGGATGGAGAGGTTATAGAAAAGAATAAATAATTAAGTAGCTGAGAGTTTAATTAGTCATTGGACACTTGTACCTGCCTGCCTTTGACAAGATATTTATTTTGTTTTATTTTTTTAACAAACCATGCCCTGCATTTTAAATAGCTTCAAGGTGAAAGTAAAAATAAAAATTGTAACTTAAAATATGATGCCTAAAGAACATAGCCAGAAAGAAAAATTATTACTACCATCAGGAAAAAGTGATAAAGCCAATAGTCATTTCTTCATCCAGATGGATCCAAAAAGACCACTTTAGAGATAAAAGAAGCCACATTTAAATATATCCATCTTCCAGTTTTCCATAATAACTGTCACTGAATAGACTTTCCAGTGTCGGACCCCCAAATTTTTTTAAAAAATCATTTTATTATATTATATATACACCAGCTACAAAATAATAGTAATATGGTATGATTGTATATGTACCTTTCTTCTCAACGACTTATTGACTAATTGAGTTGGATAGTATATGCTTTTTCTTCTCAAGAACCTCCATGGATTTCTCATCTCCAACTAAATGGTAATATAACTTTTCTCTGACATTTAAAAACTTCCACAGTCCAGTTCTAATCTACTTTTCAAGGCTCATTTCATACTACTTACAAAATGTTCTACCCTCCCCTCTCCCATCATTTTTACTTTGTTCTAGAATCTCTAGTTTCCCAAGACCCAGTTCAAACATGACCATCTTCAAGAAGTTTTCCCCAATCCCCTCTACAACTGTGTATTTTCCCAAAAGAAAATCACCTTTTATTTTGTACATATTCATATATACCTATATATGTGTGTGTATACACACACACACACACACACACACACACACACATACATATACATACCTAAATAGGGAGGGAGGGAAAGGGGAGAGAGGAAGAGAGAGAGAGAGAGGAAGAGAGAGAGAGAGAGAGAGAGAGAGAGAGAGAGAGAGAGAGAGAGAGAGAGAGAGGGAGAGAGAGAGAGAGAGAGAGAGAGAGAGAGAGAGAGAGAGAGAGCGCTCTAGAATATTAGCTCCTTGAGAACAGGCACTGTTTCACTCTTATCTTTGTATCCTCAGTACTATTGAACTAAACACTTGGCATATAATAAGTGGTTAATAAATGCTAGTTGATTATCTTCTCCTATCTCTACCCTCTACCATCTCTATAACTGGAATAGATTCCTATAAGCTCTGTTTCTTGAAGTGTGTCCCTTCCTTCAAGGACCAAGCTGCCATCTCCTTTATGACATTTTCTTGACCTCTCTAACCCAATCATCAATTGGGGGATGACTGAAACAGTTGTGGTATAGGATTGTGATGAAATACTATCATGCTATAAGAAATAGCGAGCAGGATACTATCAGAAAAACCTGGAAAGATGTACACGAACTGATGCAGAGTAAACTGATCAGGACCAGGAAAACATTGCACACATTAACAGCAATATTGTACAATGATCAAGTGTGAATGACTTAACTATTCTTAGCAATAAAATAATCCAAGACAATTCCTGAGGACTTAAGATGAAAAATTATATCTCCCTCCAGAGAAAGAACTGATGGAGTCTGAATACAGATTGAAGCATACTTTTTTATTTTTATTTTTTGCTTGTGTTTTCTTTCACAACATGACTAATACAGAAATGTATATTGCATGGCTGCACATGTATAACCAATATCAAATTACTTGCCTTCTCTAGGAGGGTATAGAGGAGAGAGGAAGGAAAGGATGGAAAGAATTTGGGATTCAAAATTTTTTAAAATGAATGTTAAAAAATGTACATGTAATTAGAAAAAATATTATGTAAATAAGAAAAATATAAAGAATATATTTCCTCTTAGAAAACTAATGAGCAGCAGTAGCAGCAGCTTGTTGGGGCCTGCTGCTACTCTACCTTGTATCACAATTATTTATACAAAAGGTATATCCAGAAGAAAGTCTCATCAATGTTAACTCCTCCTGAATCAGGTTAACAAGATTAATGGATAAGGACTTTACTCTGGCATTAAATACTTCTCACTACTAGGCAGGATAAAAGGAGGCAGTTAGGTGACTCAGTAGATAGAATGCCGGGCCTGGAGTAGCCTCAAACATTTACTATGTGACCCTGGGCAAGTCACTTAACTTCTGTTTGCCTTAATCCACTGGAGAAAGAAATGGCAAATCACTACAGAATCCTTGCTAAGAAAATCCCATAAGCAGTACTGGTGTGATAGGGCTCACTGGGTCATGAACACTCAGACACAAATGAACAACAACATACAATGTAAAAAGCCTCATTATGAAGTCACTGATGTCTCTTTGGCAAGTGTTGAGGTTCAGGTCACTGGATTAAAATATAGTTGCTGCCCATACCATCTAATGGGAGACAACAAACAAAGAAACAAAAAATACAACGCAAACTATATAGAAGATAAATAGGAAATTTTTTAATGGGTTTGGGAAAGGCTTCCTGTTGAAGGAAGCCAGGGATGCCAGTAGGCAGAAAAGAGGAGAAAAAGCATTCCATGCATGGGGGACAGCCAGAGAAAAGTCCGGGAGCCCAGAGATGGAATGTCTTATTCATGGAACAGCAAAGAGACCAGTGTCACTGGACTGGAGAGTACATGGCAGAAAGTAAGGTGTAAGAAAACTGAAAAGGTAGGAGGAGCCTAGGATGTGAGGGGCTTTGAACACCAAATAAGATTTTATATTTGATCCAGGAGGCACTTAGGAAGCACTAATGTTTATTCATTTGGGGCAAGGGAGTAAGGGTGTGACATAGACCTGAACTTTAGGAAAATCACTTTGGTGGCTGAATGAAAAGTAGATTAGAGGGAGGAGAGGTCTGAGGCAAATAGACCCATAAGCAGGCTATTGCAATAGTCCAGAGGTGAGGTGCAGGGAAAAGGAAAGAAAATATTGTTATATGGGAAGAAGAGTTTGGCATTCAAATGCCCCCCTACATAATAGTTATTCCTCGTTCCTTATTTTTGAAGGAGGGGCTCAAACATTATCTCAAGGAGTCCACCAGGAAGGTGAGGTTCATGACAAAAATGAGTAGCTCTGAATGGTGCTTGACATTTGAGCTTTTAACTTTTCTGTAGAGACTTGGATCTGTGATATTATAGTATTCCCAGGGGAAATGTTGATTGCCCCAGAGAGACTATAGTTTGTGAGATATCCCCAAGATCAAACCTGATTGGGGTAAACTCAGAGTTCTGGTTTTGGGCAAAAAAAAAAAAATTACATTTATGTGCTGGTGCTTCTCACTAATTTGAATGTTCTGAGACACAGCAAGGTAGAAGAATGCATATAGCATGGGAATTGGGGTCAGAAAGATATGAGTTCAAATACTACCTCAAATATTTATGAGTTGCATCATCTTGAGTATGTCACTTAACTTCTCTGTCTCAGTTTTCCTAGCTATAAAATGGGCTAATAATAGCCCCTACTTCACTGGCTCTTTGTGAGGATTGAATTACATATAAACTACATTATATAAGTACTAGCTATTTATCTATCTTGGTATGTACTTAGTGTCTAGCATTGAAGCATTAGATACAAAAGGCAAAGTATTTGCTAAATTCAACTCAATATAATCAACAGCAACTGTTTCACTCATAAAAACGAACTCAGTAGTGGAGATAGCCATGAGGGTGATATTTAATCCCAGCTCTTCGACAAGGTAGCTATATCGCCTTGGGCCCTTCATTTCTCTGGGCTTGTTTTCATCTGTGAAATGAGGATGACTAGACTGACAATCATGGAGTTCTTTCCAGATCAATCCCACATTCTATGATTCCAGACTACTTAAAAAGAACTGATAATAATCTTTCCACTAAGAAATGTATAAATTAGGAAGGGTTGGTGGATTGAAGTCACATGTATTATGAGAACAGAACATCCAGGATGGTCTTCCTTTGGTGTCACCATAAACCCCTAAAACCAACCAAAGAATCGGAAAAAATCTCGTTGACTTGGATTTATCAACCCTGTTCCTTGATAAGCCATAACCAATCAATACAATAACCCCTCTCCTAGTGGTATACAAACACACACACACACACACACACACACACACACATACACACCTGGTGCTATAGGGAAAATGCACAAGAGGGACAGAAAGGAAGCCCTTTTTGTCCCACTTTACATAACGTTATGAGAGTATGCCTGAATTTTCTGTTCATATGTATCCTCATGCTAACCTCCCCAAATAATTCGGTGCACCCCATGGGATATGAAATCATCCAATTTCTTAACGATAGACCAAGATGACCACACACATGTCAGATATTCTATAGAGATATTCTCCATGCCAGAGTGTATCCTATCAGTTAAGGCACCAAAAATTGTTCAAAAGATAACTAGTAAATGAAAAGGATTAAGGACTTTAAAAGGAATGGATGAAAGTTTTCCTTATGTTGAAAAACTTTCCTGCTTCTTTTCTTCTTCCTCTTCATAGCACTTTAAGCCAGTGATATCAACACATATAACATATACACAATATTGGGGGGGGGGAGAAAAGGAAGGCAAGTAAATTATATCAGAGGGTCAGTTTTAATCACTTGTATATTTGGGATATACCTTTTTTTTCAATACTCTACTATTTCATGTGGTGACATTCCTCTTTCCAAAGCCCCAAATGGCATGAGAGTGGTTTAAACATAATGCATGCTAAAATATTTTCTCCACCATTAGATTGTGACCTCCTTTCAGGCAAGGACTGTTTTTTAGCTTCTTTCTGTATCCCCAGTGCTTAGCAAAGTGCCTGACCATAATAGGCATTTAACAAAGAAGGACTGAGTATTTTAATAGTATTGCCTTCTTCCCTGGCACTTCTACATTCTGGAAAGAGGGATAGGTTTCCTAATATCTCTATCTTTAACTCACCATAAATATTATTTTTTTACATTTGAGGAAGCTGAGACCTAGAGAAGGGGAAGTAGTCATTTGCTCTAAGATGTGAGCCCAGATCTCAATGCTAAGCCTCTGCCCCCAGGTCTAACCCTCTCCACTATAGAATCCCATTTAGCACAAAAGGAAATTGGTTATGTGGAGAGGATGGATAACTTCAAGCATTTCCTGGAAGAGCTACAATTAGAACCCAGAAGAGCTAATTCCCACTTCTGTGTTCAACCCTATCCATTCCTTACTATTTTGCTGAAGCAAATGAAAACAACAACAACACAGTGCTAACCCAGTCAGGCCCAAGAAATCATTCCAAAAAAAAAAAAAAAAACCAATCCCAAAAAACAAAACACTAGGTCCCATCATGTGCACCTGAAGTCAAAAGCTGTTTCTTGGCAAATAACATTAATAGACTCATTTAGAATCATCATTCATTTGATGAGCCAGTTAATTATTAATTTTCATACATCATTTAATTTCCTTAGGCTACATTTAGTCTTTGTTGCATTTTCCATTCCTCCTGCCGTAAAGCCTTTGCAGAGTAGCTATATCCCTGAATAGACAACTCAGCCTTAATATAAAGGTCAGAAAGGAGAAAAGACTATGCCTGATTCTTCATGTTTATACATCCCCTTTGCTGAAGAGGAAACTAACTAAAACACAATCCTGAATCCTTTGTGGACTCTTGTTTATATACATATTTGTGCATACATATGGATGTAGTTCCCTTTTTAGTTAATAATTTTTAAATGACATGAAAATGAACTATTTCAAAATTAGGGTGTTCCTACCTTGGTCACTAATGTGACTGGTGTCTTTTCTTAATTGTTTTTATTGTTAAATATTTTATAGCCAGGAGAATATAAATGAGAAAGCCTATTGATGGACAATATAATTTATTCTCATGCCCGGCTACAGGGTGAAGCATATTTTGCAATTCAATCAAGGACAGATAGAGCTGAATGTTCTTAGATCCCAAGGGTTCATTTTAATAAAGCAGAATGTACCTTGTCCTAACACAGGTGACTGACTCCCCAGAAAAGATTGTATAAACAAAAACCAATCATGTAAGTCATTTTATTGGCAACAATATAAACACTGCTATATTAGATGTCACCAATAAATCAAAACTATTCTTGTCTGTAATTTTAACAAGAGGAAAGTGCAAACATGTGGAAACAGGAGGTTATTATAGGGGAGATATATTGTATTGGTCCAGCATTATGCACTTTCTCTAATAGAATACTAGATAGTATTGCAGGTCTATGGATTATAAAGTCCCTCTCTACAAAAAGTTTAATTTAATAGTGCTAGTTCTTTAGGTTTTTGTTCAACAAGGTAGGCAAAGTGGTACCTTAAGCATTTGTATACTCTGATGGTCTGACACCTACAAATTCTAGTAATACCGAAATATTCCCAGCTTTCCCAAAGCCTCTTACTTATTTCAAGAGATTGCTGGCTCCCAGGTTTAGAGTTGAAAAGTGCATTAGAGGTCCAACCTTCCTATATTTACAAAAAAAAAAAAAGGAAACTGAGGTCAGTAGTAATGGGCAGAGGCAAGATTCAGAGACCACATTTTCCAATTCCAAATCCAGGGTTCTTCCCATTGTACTTGTGAGATTTAAAATTGGATATTAGATCATAAATCTCCCCTACTTAAAAATGGAAGAAGCTTATCCTAACCGACTGTTAAAAACTTTCATATTTTACCACATTTCCCCCCTTTGCTTCCTCAAGAAACGGAATGTTTCCTTGATGGAACAGTAAAAAGAATATAATAACTTTTGCTGACTAATAATATGCGAACAACAATACAGAAAAGGAAGAGAGGAAAGTTTTGTCCAGAGGGGCGATTTTTTTTTTCCTCATGAACCGACGCTTTGACATTAGTCTTGCAAAGGGAGAGCCTCTGCAGAGAGTACATGTTACAGATAGTATATATTATAACAGAAAGGAGATAGTAAAAGCTAATAAAGCAAAACAGTTCATGAGTTCCACTGGTTCTCTGAAAATTCTTTACATATATTTTATCTCCTGGGTTGAAGTTATGCAATGAAAAGTCTAATGGTCCTGCCTGGACCACAGCTCCTGCCTCATGGAGTTCACGTAGCCTGGTCTGTAATTCCTGTATATAGGAGGCAACAGAAGTATCATCTCCCACCAGTGATGTATAAACTGGGGAAAAAGTTTTAGCTTGGATAGGAGGGTGACCAAAAAGCATTTCATAAGGAGATATATGAAGTTCTCCTCTTGGTCTACTTCGTAGATAGAATAATGCCAATGGCAGAACATCAGGCCATTTCAAATGGGTTTCAGTACATAATTTGCCAATCATACTCTTAAGCTCGTATTCGAGCATGTTGCCCTTTAAACTGGGCTGGCTTTTCCGTTTAAAGCAAGACTTTTAGAGGCTTAAAGCAAGGGAGATTAGGCAAATGAGGCAAAGTCCGTGGGGGGGGGGGGGTATTTGGAAAATCCACCGAATTAGCCGGTTTATGGCCAAACTAGGGAGGGTGGGCGGGTCCTTAAGGTCCCTTCGTGGTCGCCAAACTGTGAGATTTAAAATTGGATATTAGATCATAAATCTCCCCTACTTAAAAATGGAAGAAGCTTATCCTAACCGACTGTTAAAAACTTTCATATTTTACCACATACTACAAGCCCTAAAGGAATTAGATATACAGATTTTACTCAAGAAGAGCCTCTTCTCCCTTAGAGTGAAACTAAAAAAGGCTTCATTTTTTGCAAATGTTTTAAAACAACATCCCACCAAGAACAACAAGATGTTAACAATCCTCCCCCTCCTACTTTCTAACCTCCTCCCTAAGACAACTCAAAAAACATATCACAAAGATTCTAGGAAAGTCTGTCAGTTAGAAACTTTTATTTTGATTTATGGAATCAAATCCTTAGAGGCCAGTTTAAGGAAGGAAAAAGAAATCCCAAACCCCATCAGAAAAAAAAATTCTTCATTTAGAATTTTTCTTAAGTTAAAGAAAAAAATAAGCAGGAAGAAAAACTAGAACCAAATTCTAAACTGAAAGATTGAGCTACTTGATAGTGCCCATTTACATTGAAAGCATTAAAGAAAATGTTTCTAAAAGCCTCTTTTGTAGCAGTCATCTGCTAATTCTGCCTCTAATGCTGACTTCAGAATTATGGTGTTTCCCAAATTGTGTGATTCTTTAATGTGCTTTTTTCCTGAATGTTTTAAAGAAAGATATTTCCCCATATATCAGTCAATGGTTAGTATTTTTGATCTCAGAAACTTTTCCTTTATTTTTTTTAAATGGGAAAGGGGATACAGAAATTTTGTTAGCCAACATCATTTTCCTTTAAAAAAGAAAGAAAAATGAAAAATCATGGGAAAATGACTAAATTACAAACACACTTGAGGAATTAATGCTTCTGACTGGAAAATTCCAATTAATGCTTTAAACATGTTTTTAAAATGAGACTACTTTGGGGGGCTTGAAATTAACTTTAATAAACTATCACTATGTCAAGCAACTACAGGTGAAATGAAGATATTAAAAACCTGAAAAATATTGGTTTGGGGTAGTATTAAAAAATTTAAAATCTCTTAAAATTCACTTTGCCCACTTTGGTGCACTTATATAACATATATCACCTTTCAGCATGAGATAGTTGTATTCTCTTAGTGTGATAGTAACAGTGATATAGGACGTTGGTTTCACCTTATACTAGTCATTGCCTTATCAGTACCTTGTGATATAACCCTAGCAATTCACCAGGAAAAGGGATTTTGAAATTTTAAAAAAATGTACTTCAAAATGAAAATCAATCATTTCAAAAAGATCACTACAACATAACTAGAAAGCAGGTTTTACCATTTTAACCCTGCTACTTCCTCCAACAGTATTTATTGTCTCTATTCCATTATATGCTTAGATTCATCCAAGAGCCTGTGCTGTGTAGTCACTTCTCTGTATGTACCTAGATAGATATTCTCCATGCAAAATAAGCCTTCAACATTTTGCTTGAGGAAAGAACCACCTATTCTTAAATTATCATTTTTTGTTATTAAGCTCTAAAATTATAACTAAGTGATATATAGTCCCATTACTGAATTCATTTTCCATCAGGCCTTGTACAAAATAGGTGCTCAACAAATGTATCCTAAGACCTATTGACTGATTGATTAATTTAGGGTGAAAAGCATGTTCCAGGATACAGAGAGGACTTGGTGTAGTGAAAGACAGTAGGATGCAATGGAAAGAACTCTGGAAAAAGAGTTAAAATGCATGGGTTCTTACCCCAATGGCACCACTCACTAGCTGAGATAGGTCCTCTCTGGACTCCAGTTTTCTCATCTCAAATGTAAATAAAAAGCAGGAGCAGCTAGGTGGCACAGTGGATAAAGCACCAGCCCTGGATTTAGGAGGACCTGAGTTCAAATCCGACCTCAGACACTTAACACTAGCTGTGTGACCCTGGGCAAGTCACTTAATCCTCATTGCCCCAACAAAGAAAGAAAGAAAGAAAGAAAGAAAGAAAGAAAGAAAGAAAGAAAGAAAGAAAGAAAGAAAGAAAGAAAGAAAGAAAGAAAGAAAGAAAGAAAGAAAGAAAGAAAGAAGGGAGGGAGGGAGGGAGGGAGGGAGGGAGGGAGGGAGGGAGGGAGGAAGGAAGGAAGGAAGGAAGGAAGGAAGGAAGGTAAATAAAAATCCCTGCCTCCCAGAGTTGTTATAAGAATCAAGTATATGCAATGTATCCAAAAATCAGGGTCTAAACAGTAAAGTGTGGTGCACATGTAAGTTATTATTACTAGATGACTGACAATCTCTGAATACAACTCTCATTGCCTCATCCATGCAAGGCACTTACAAGAGAATCCCCTGATGTTTTTAGCACCTGATGCTATAGGGAAAATGCACAAGAGGGAAAGAAAGGAAGCCCTTTTTGTCCCACTTTACATAAAGTTATGCAAGTATGCCTGAATTTTCTGTTCGTATGAATCCTTATGCTAACCACCCCAAACAATTCATGGGATATGAAATCATCCATTTTCTCAAAGATAGACCAAGATGACCACATACATGTCAGATATTCTATGGAGACATATTCCATGCCAGAGTGCATCCTATCAGCTAAAGCACCAAAAATTGTTCAGAAGATATTCTATTGCAGGAAGATGACACAAAGAAAAACAGTAGCTTTTAAAACTTTTCTCTTCCATCTTGCCCCCAAAGACTTCAGTGTTCAGTAAATGCATGATATGAATTAATAATCATGAAAGATACCAAGTGTAGAGTGAAAGAAAAATAGGTTAATACATTTAGCTGTCTTAAGATTGAGTGCTTTTTAATATGAGTTACCCATTAGAGTTTGAAAAAGGGAATTTGAAATGGAAAAATGAACACATTCTCAATGATGTCACTGCTGCATTCATTACCTGAATGGCAAAGAGTGAGCAAATCTGCGTGTCAATAGCTCATGTAAGACACAGTTTTCTTCTTTGGAAAGAACTGTAAAAATAATTTGTCTTAAAAAAATATTCAAAATAACGGCCGTGATTTTGTTTTAAGGGGATTTTGTTGGTGGTGATGGTGGCAGGTTTTTTGGCTTGGCTATTTTTTTCCCTTAAACTTAACCATACTCACCCCAAGAGGTGCACAGGTAATAAAATACAGCAAATGAAAAGGGCATGCTTGCCTATTTGTCCTGTATAAATCATTGCATCAGCCCACATGAATGGCAGCTGGCAAGGCTGGAGATTGCAGCAACTTCAAGAAAAGGGGAAAAGTAGATCTACTTCAGTAAGATTTAAAAAAAAATCAAACCACTTAGCAAGTCCTTAAACATAAATATGTTAAAGTGTTGCTCTCACAGCCTAAACTTTCCAGTTCAGTGTTAAGTGCAAATGAATATTTATATCCTGATGTGTAAGAATTGCTTCAAAGTGAGCAATTTGCCCATTTCTCAAATGACTTCTCTAAACCTGGAGCCTCTGAACAACAAAGACTGTTTTCGTTTGCTGACATGACTGCCAAGGTATGAAACTCCATAACAATGAGTAGGTCCCTAACCAACATGACAACATATTTATTAAAAAAAAATCTCCAGGTGACTCATCTACTCTCAGTCAAGTCACAGACAGAGTTGGAATCTATTGGTCATGCTGAGAAGGGTTGGGAAAATATTAAGCCATTCCTTCACACGTAGGAATAACAAGAATTCCTGCATATCTGTGGCCTCTGTTTGTGGTGTGCGGTATTTAACATGCCTAAAATAACATAGAAATACCACTTTTACACCTCAGAAATAATAATACGTTGAAAAATTTATAAAGTTCTTTAAAGAGCAAGGCTTGGTTTTATTCTGCATATACATGCTCTGACCCTATCTGCCCATGGACAACATTCCAATATTAACTTCACCTAGTGGCTAGACTTGGGGTCAGGAAGACCTGAGTTCCAATCTAACTTGACACTTACTAGCTGTGTGCTCCTTGCCATGCAAATCATTTAACCTTCATCTGCTTTAGTTTCCTTGTCTGTAAACAGGGGCTAATAATAGCATCTACTTCCCAAGGTAGTTGTGAGGATAAAATGAAATATTTGTAAAGCACAAACCCTAAAGTGCTATATAAATGTTAGCTATTATTTATTGCTATTATTACTACTATTTATTCCTGACAACTAACCAAGAAGAATGATACCATAAGGTTCTTTCTTCTATAGATCAATCAAACTCAAGTCACCCTGTTAGCAATTACTCACACAAATCATCTGGTTTTATTCCCAAAGAGGAACATGAAGCTCTCTGGACCTCAGTTTCCTCATCTATAAAAAAAGAGTACCAGAATAAATGAGCTGGAAGGTTCTGTGTCTAAGTTCCTGTGATCCTTTGCCCCTCTCTCCCCACCCCTCCACACATACCACACTTTTGTTCCAAATGTATATTGTTATGCAGTATTTCCAAGAATTGTTTTATAAAGTGTTCAAATGGATTTCTGTGTTTGTGAATCCATTTTATTCCTTCACAATGAAAACCTCCTATTGCACATACTTTTCAAATCTATTCTTTTCCCTCAAAATGGGAATTTTCACAGCAATAACACTACTTAAACTATTCTAGTTTGATCCTGGCACACAAATGATGACCATCTACCTAAAAAGCTACCACAAGAATCCAACTTGAGTCATTTAAATCAAGAAAAAATTAGGCTCAGACTCTCTTTCTTATGTCTGTCAGAGACCTCCAAGACTGGCTGAGTAACCACTGAAGTTTTTTTGTTTTTTTGTTTTCCAATGAGTCCTCATCATACTGTTGGGGAACCTAGGATTTCAAAGACTGTCCACAATAATAGGATACCAGTTATCTTACTCCCAAATCAAAGGAGATGGTATTTGTAAAAAGTACTTAGCACAGTGTGTGGCACATAGTAGGTGTTAGACAAATGCTAAATCCCTGCCCCTTTCTCCTTTTCAACAACCTGGAAAGGCATCATTCATAAGCCCGGTGATAGTCTCTGTGTCTGTTCCTATGAAAATATAAATAAATTCCCAAAGATCCATTGTCCCTCAAGAAACTGGTTTGTTGTTGTTCAGTTGTTCAGTCATGTCTGACTCTTTGTGACCCCACAGACCATACTGTCCATGGGGTTTTCTTGGCAAAGATATTGGAATGGTCTGTCATTTCCTTCTCCAATAGATTAAAGCAACCAGAGGTTAAGTGATTTGCTCAAGGTCACACAGCTAGTAAGTCTCTGAGACCATATTTGAACTCAAGTTTTCTGACTCCAGGCCCAGCACTCTATCTACTGAGCTACCTAGCTGCCTCCTAGGCAAACAGTGGTTATGTGACTTACCAAAGATCACACAACTAATAAGTTTCTAAAGTCAGATTTGAACTTAGGTTTTCCTGACTCCAGGCCTAGCCCTCTATCCACAGGATGACAAATTCTTCAGCCATAATATCTCTCTACAACCTCTTCCTAAATCACCAAGGACTTTGGTCTGCATAAGTGAAGAAAGAGTAACTCATACAAAAACAAAACAAAACAAAAAACAACAATAAAAACAAATCTTTGAAATATTAATGTAAGAACCAGTAAGGATAATGGTTATGGGAAAGAGATAGAGTTTAAACAGAGTCCATTCAATCATTTAATTATTAATTGAAGGGTACATTGAAGTAAATTCATTAATTCAATTATTTATTTATTAATTTGTGAGCTGGGGGAGACAGATAATATTGTTAGAAAAAGTCAAACTTAAAACTGACTTTAAAAAGTCAACCTTGAAAACTAAATAAAATTAGGCTTTATAACGCCAGCACCTAGAATAGTGCTCTCCACATAGTAAGCATTTAATAAATGTTTTTCTTCATTCATTAAAATTATATTTGCACTCTTCATGGTACTTTTTTCAGTTCTTAAATCTTTTTTATTTTTAGGTATTGCATCTCATAGAATCACAAAATATGAGAAATTGAAGGAACTTAAAAGGCCACTAAATTTAACTACCACCCAATCAAGAATCCACCCTAAAACATCTCGACAAATGGTCCACCAACCTTTGCTTAAGGACATTCAGTTAGGAGAGCACACTACCCTCTGAGGCAGCTCTTTCCTTTTGGGGATGGATCTGGTTGTTCAGAAACTATTTCAAAGTTAGGGTGTTTTTCCTTCCATCAGTTCAAGTCAATAAGAGTTTTTAAGTGCCTTCTCTATGTCAGGTACTATGCTAGGCTCTGGGTTTACAAAGACAAAAATAAAAACAAAACACACCCTAATCTTAAGGGGTTTGCATTTTTACTTGGATAAGACAACATGTGCCTAGATAATTAAACATAAAATATGCACAAAATAGAATTCCAGGGAGAAAGGCTCTAATTAGAGAAATCATGAAAAGGCTCTTAAATGAAGTAGAGGGAAGAGCAATGGAGTTAAGGGTTCAAAGACATGGAGGTGAGAGAAGAGAACATTTCAGGCATAGGAAACTGTGCAATGGCAAGGAGGTGAGAGACAGACATCATGAAGACTGAAAATGGAGGGAAGTAATGTGTCATCAGTCTTGAAAAATAGAATGGAGATGGATTATAAATGGCTTTAAATGACAGACTGTATTTTATCTTAGAGGCAATAGGGAGCCCCTGAAACTTCTTGAACAGGGGAGTAACAGGGTCACGTTTGTAGTTCAGCCATATCAATTTGACAGTTGCATGGGTTGATTTACTTCAACCTTTTCCTCCCAGTTCATTCCTTTTCAGCTAAACAGAACGAATCTTACCCTGCTTTCATGTGGCAATGCTTCAAAAACTTAAAAGGAGTGATCCTATGCCCCTTAGTAATCTCTTATCACTTCCCAAGTTGCATCATCTTACCCTCACATGACATGATCATCATTCTGCTTGATCTCCTTTGGATGTTCTCAAACTTGTAGAAGTTTGTCTTTAAATGTGGTATTCAGAAAAGTAAACTCTACTCCATATATGGTCAGAGCAGAGCAGAGAAGAGTGGAACCATCACTACCCTACTTCTTAAACACTTTTTTCCCCTCTTTGGTTACATCCTAAGATAACATTAACTTCTTTGCCTGTCACAGAACTATTGCTCATATTGAGCTTGTGATCCACTTCAACCCCATAAGTCTTTTTCAGACAAACTTCTATCTAACCAGGCATCCCTCATCTTGCATTTGTTGATTTTTAAGCCAATTACAAACATTACAGTTTTCCCTTATAAAGTTAATCCAGTTAGATCTGGCCTACAAGTTTAGCCTATCTTATTTTACAAATTGATTTTCTCACCCAACATGTTAGCTATCTGTCCTAGCTTTGTATCATCTTCAACTTCAATAAACATGCCTTTGCTTATATCTCTGTACGCATCATGGAAAAATGTTTTTTTTTAAAGCATAGGGTTTTTGGAATATTATTGTGCTATAAGAAATGATGAGCAGAATTGTTTTGGAAAAACCTTGGAAGTCTTATATGAAATGATAGGAGAACATTGAACACAGTAATAGCAATAGAGTAAGGATGATAAATTGTGAAAGCTTAGCCACTCTGATCAAGACAACCAATCAAGAAAATTCTAAAGGACATGTGATGAAAAATGCTATCTACCTCCACAGAGAAATAGAAAACAGATAAATTCTAAGTACAGATTGAAGCATACTTTTCCCACTTTATTTTTCTTGAATTTGTGTATATGTGGATGTTTTCTTTTGCAACATGGCTAATATGGAAATATGTTTTACATGACTTCACATGTATAAATGATATCATATTGCTTGTCTTCTCAAGGGGTAGGAGAGGGGGTGGAAGGAAGGGAGAGAATTTGGAACTCAAAATTTTGAAAAGTAAATGTTTAAAAAATTTTAAGTATAAATGGGAAATATTTAAGAAAATAAATTAAAATATATTTAAAATAAATCATGGAACCAAATCCCAAATGCTGAGTCATTACACTAGAGATATCCCAACTATTTCCCACTAACTGTACTATCATGAAGCCCATATCCCTCTGTTTTGTCTATAAGAATAACATGAGAAAATTTGTTAATTATTTTGCCAAAAGCTAGGGGAACTATATTTGTAGCCTTCCCCAGACTCTAATAACATAGTAATCCTATCAACAAAGGAAATAAGGTTAGTCTGGTATGAGCTATTTTGATAAAGCCATATTGTGGTCATCACTTCTTTTTTACTAACCATGCCTTTAATAATATGCTCCATAATCTTACCAAGTATCAAAGTCAAGTTCACTAGATGACCTATAAGTTTCTCATTGTCAGAGAATGGTTCTCTTTTTCTTGGTAATCTTCCACATAACCCCAAGTACACTGCTCTTCATATAATAAAGAATCAGCAAGTATGGTTTAAATAATTTCCACATGTGATACCCTGTTGTAAACATCTTCAAGATGATGTTCACAGGTATACTGTGGTTTTGTTGCATTACATTTTCTTGAAAGAAGTGACCTATCAATTTGGAAAACTTGGGGATTAGAAATCTTTTTTTCATGTAACTGGGAAATTTTTATCACTCAACTAATTCAATGGAACAAATATTTACAAAGTACCTACTATACACAAAGCATTGTCAGGTACTGGGCATATAAAGATAAAAATTAAGCCCTCTGGTACAGTAGAAAGAAATTTAGTTCTGTCCAAGATTACACAGTAGCATGAAGTGGGAGGTTAGATTTAGACCCAGAGGACATGAGTTAATGTCCTATGTGACCTTGGGCAAATAACTGGGCAACCTCACTTTCCTTAACTGTAACATAAAGGTGTTGACTATATGGCCTCTAAGGTCCTTTCCAACTCTAGATCCTTGACATTAAAATAGATAAATATAATGGAGGCCACATAATGAAGGGGAAAGAAAGGAGATCAAAGTTCTAGGAATATTTATTATTCTTCTACCAAACTCCTACTTTGAGACTACATGATAGCTGTAGTTTTTTACCAAGATGGAAAAACACTGATAATTGGGCCAGCGACTAAGAATGTTTGTTGACCGAGAATCAGTCTAGCTAAAAGGGGAGAAGTATACCACCCCAAATCAGGCCACCAAGTGATAACTTGGGAGCCATAGTGATCCAAGAAATGAAAGACTGTGATCTATATTAATAAAAGGAGTAGAACCTACGCTGACAAGAGGTAAAACAAAAACTGCAAAAGAGAACCAAGAAAATGAAAGAAAAGAAACAAAGAGGTTTCCCCAATTCCATTGATAGGATTTGGAACTACAAGGAACCTGAAATGATGGTTCAACCCCCACATTTCACAGGTGAGGAATATGAAGTCAAAAAGGGAGACACAGGCAATAAATAACAGATTAATTAGAACCTAAAATCTTTAATTCAAAAAACAGTATTCTTTCCAATATACCACACTGTCTCTCAACAACAGTAAATAGAAGGATCAATACTTCTGAACTCTAATCTGAGTCTGGCAAAGGAACATCAGTGATAGAAAGCAGCAGTGATAGAAAGGCCTGACTCCTGGCCTACACCCCAATTTGTTCTGCAGTGAATCTGTCCTGACTGGGGAAATGTGGATTCTACCAATCAAAAAGTTGATTTTCTTATTTCTCATGATCAATTAATCTCTTCAACAAATATACCCCAGGAACTTCTTATGTCCCACACCTGATCACTATTTATGTCATTGGGAGTAGTATCTTCCGAAACTCTACCAAGGTAGATGTGGGGAGAGAATATTTCCCCTAAATAGACCAGTCACAAATCAAGGAGGAAAAAACAAGTTAAGAGTAGTTTTCTTTTTCTACTTCCATCCCATAATTTCTTCTTCCAGAAAGTCAGACAAGGGCAAGAACTTCAAATTAAGGAGAACATGTTTAAAATGGCCACAATGAAGTTCAAGAGGCAATTCAACTATTAAGCACCTACAACATACAGGGAATTGTGGTAGGTACTGGGAATCCAAAGACAAAAAACACATAGTCCTTGTCCTCAATGGGTTTATAATCTCCCAGAGGAATAGAAATGACAGAGACTATGAAGTAGCCCCCAAAATGATCTTAGCACTATTATATTAGTAGCAACATGAGTCTATAGGAAAATGTGAAGATCAGTGCTCTTTAGAAGTATTTTTTAAACTATTGTGAAATGTTCTTAATCCTACAAATAATAATACTAATAATTAACATATAAATAGTGCTTTAAGCCTTACAAAACACTTTTAAAATATCTCATTTTATGACATATTTACTTATCTCTAATATTTATTTGATATATTTACTTATGAGATGGTGTTGTTCAATCCTGTCCAACTCTTCATGACTTCTTGAGGGGTTTTCTTGGTAAAGATACTGAAGTGGTTTGACATTTCATTCTCCAGATCGTTTTACAGATGAGGAAACTGAGGTAAACAAGATTAAGTGATTTGCCCAGGGTTACACAGCTAGAAGTATCAGAAGCCAAATTTGACCTCAGGAAGATGAGTCTTCCTGACTCCAGGCCCAGCACTCTGTATACTGTACCCCCTTGCTGCCCTATGAAATAATATTATGTCTTTGTTTAAAAACAGCACCTAATATCAAACCTTCACTTACACTTCTCCAAAGTGATCTATCATTTCCACAATGATACCAGTACTCCTTTGTACACCTTTGTCCTTCTCCCAAGGGGTCTGCAAACTCTCCATAGACAACCCTTAGTTACAACATAAAAGCAATTTGGCACAGTGATAAACATTGGGAATACACATAATTTTTTTTTAAAAAAAGGAAATCTCTGCCCTCAAGGGGCTTACATTATAATGGGTGGAGATAAAAGATAAAAGGCAACTTCACTGGTCTGGGGGTTATAATAGAGAAAGAAGTCCAGAGAGTCAGAACCTGGATGTCTCAGGAAAGGAGAAAATGGTAGGGAGGAACAGGATGATTTAACTAAGATTTTGGCTATTTCTGACCCAATCCACCAGTACTCTGAGGAAAAGGACCGACCTAGTTGGGGGGAAGGGGAGGAGGAATTGAAGGAAAGAGAGATTCAGCTGGCTCTGGAAATAGAAATCATTACTAATACAAAGTTATGGAAAAGCCAGAAATAAGACTAGAAACTCCTAAAAACGACTGGGATGTAAGATTTTTATAGACAAGAGGTATGAAGAGTCTCTTCTTTGGCTTGGGGATGGGGTCGATAGGAAGAAGGAAAAAGGAGCTTTATGAGGTTAGGGAAAAGCAAGGTAGGTACTGGGCCATTCACATAGATATTAAAAGTAACTTTAGAAATCATCTAGTCCAGACCCCTCATTTAACACATAAGGAAACTGAGGTAGAGAAAGGCTAAGTGATTTAAAGTTCAAATTAGAAGCCAGGTTGTTGTTTTTTTACTCCCAAGTCCTGAGCTTTTTCCCTTAAACGACAGTGCCTCTTATCTTGATATCTTCCAAAGGGTTTCAAGCACAGTGCTTTGTTTATGGAAGGGGTTCTCTCTCTATATTGAATGAATTAAATTGTTGACTACTAGCTTCTTCTTTAACCCCCTAGACTCAGTCACTCTTCTAATTTGACAAATCACAAGCCTAGCCCCTTTTTCTTGCCTGTAAAAAGGATGGGGGTGGGGGCTGGAGGAGGGTGTTAGATTAGATGAACATCAGTGGATTATCATAAAAAACAAAAGTCTTCTGAGTTCAGATTCTAGGTTATCCACTTACCAAGTGTATAACTTAGGACAAATTATTTTAACTCTCCAGGCCTCGGTTTCCCCATCCATAAGATAAGAAGAATGGACTAAATCATCTATCTATATCAATTCTCAATCCTAAGAACCAACCCTGTAAACTAAAATTATCTGATTTTTTCGCGCCCCACAAACTAGAAGTATTTTCACCGCTGGAGGGAGCCCAAGAACTTCCCTCCTCTAACGCAGGCACCCAATTCCCCTTCTCCCAACCTGAAAGGAGAGGAGAAACTGTCTTCGACCTTGGAAGAAACAAAAACTTCGGAGGTGCCTCAAAGCAGGAGGAGAGGGCTGTGATAAAGGGAAAGGGGCAATGTGAGGAGAGCCCAAAACGGCAAAGCAAGCTCTTGTCCAGCGATGCAAGAATGGTCGGAGGTTTTGTCCTGCAATTGCAGGATCAGAGCCTGGGGTGGGTGGCAGAGGGGGTGAGGGAGGGAGTGGGTGGGGGCGGTGAATGAGGTCAAGGTGCCTAAAGGGAGAAGGGGAAATGAGCAAAATCAATGTTTACTGAGCATGTGGCAGAGAGGGACCCCAGAAAAGGATGCCAGGTCTCCCAGAATTGTATCTAGCCTGGTCTCTCAATTCTTGCCTATCCCGGGAACTTGAAAGAAGAGGCAGAAGGGAAAAGAGGGGAATGGGCCCTTTTAAGCCAATTCTTTTCTCATCCTCCAATCTCCACGCTGACTGAAAGTAGCCCAGAAGTCCCGTGTGCTTGGGGCTGGATGAATATTTCTTCTCAACAAGTGCTCTTCTCCCCACCTTAGCTACCTGGGGAAGCCCAGGATGGGGGGGGGGGGGTAAAGAGCAATACAAGCCTGAAAAGAAGAGGGTGGATTGGGGGGTGGGGTGGGGGGAGTTGGAGTGGAAGAGAAAGGGGGAGTCGATTCCCTCCCTAGTCCTTCGTCACAACAACCGAACTAATCCATCCTATCAGAAAGGACAACAAAGCAAAACAAAAAGCGCCCAGGCTTCCTGTTGTGCAACTCCGTCCTGAATAAGCCCTTTGCCAGGAGGGCTCCGGGTTCACTCAGCAACCCTTTAATAAAGTCACATTCATGAATGGCTACCCGGACCAGACCAGCAAATAAAGTACGGGCCTGCTCTCCTCTCCCTTCCCAAATGCCTCACGACTCAGACAGCACACGACACCTCGCCCCCACCAGACTGGGGCTAGCCGAACAAGCAACCCCTGTACTGAGGGACAGTAAAAAGAAGGGAACTTCGTTGATCTTGTAGCTACAACCAGTCTGATTTTTGCTTCCAAGCCAGGCAACTACACCATCACCCCTACGCCCAACTCCAGGGAGATAATAAAACCGGAAATGAACTTTCCCAAAGTTTGTCCCTCCAGGTACCTAACTTAATCATCTACGTTATGACAAATTCTTCAAAAACCAAGGAGACGCGTCCCCAGAGTTTCCAGACAGTATTGTTGTTTTCTTCATTCCCTAACCGATTTGTCAGCTAAAGTGAGTAATTTGGAAGTTTACATCACCACAGCGCTGGGGGGAGGGGGGTGGGGAGAGGGAAGAACAGGATCCTGAGTGTGCGTGTTCGTATGTGTGCGTGTGTATGTGTGTGAGTGTAAGTGTGTGTGCGTGCGTGCCCGAGAACTCGAACTGCAGACTCATGCTTTCCGGAGAGCAGCTTGGACAGACTTCCTTCAAAAACACACAGGGAATTTATAGAGACTGAAGCGGGACAAAGTCCTTTTAGAGTGAAAATGAGACATTTTCAAAACAGTCCTGACATTTTGCTGTGCACGATCAAAACGTAAACGTTTGGTGACACATGCAGCGGGGTATTTGTGTCTGAGTGTCTGTATGCTGGCAACACACAAGGATACTGGATACAGGTGTGTGTATAAGATACCTACACAGAGCAGCCCTATAAATGGGAGTATATTCACTGTGAAATACACTGAGAAGTCCAACGCTGTTTTCACATATATCAACAAACACGTGGGGTTAAAAAAAAAAGCACCCCTAATGGATCTATTTGCTACTACAATGTGTATACAAAATACTACATATCTGTTACTATTATACTCGTATATGGTGTAAATAGGCTATGACATACTAGATCAGAAGTAGATAGATAGATAGATAGATAGATAGATAGATAGATAGATAGATAGATAGATAGATAGATAGATAGATAGATAGATATAGAGATAGAGCCTATGTTTAAAGAATGAATTTGTCACCCTATCAATACCCGCTTCTCCAAACTTTCTCTTTCACACAAACTTTTGGGTCCGCATACACTACGTCTTCCTTCGAGTCCTTTAACTTGATCTGCTCTCTAAGCAACAGAACAACTGGTCCTTTTAGTAAAAAAATTAGTCCTCCCTTTACAAAGCCTGCTTTAAAGCCTCTTCACTTTCTTTCCAGTTTCTTACGGCTGTCCAGGAGCACTCCGTCCCGCCCTGACCCTCACCCTTTGGGCTGTTACCCAACTTGCAAAAAAAAAAAAAGTGTATTCCCTTTCCCTCGTCTTAAAAAGAATACTAATTTTTAAAAGTCGCTCTCTCATAGAGAAATAGGGGTGAGGGATACAACTCTTGAAACAGCGCGTCCGCACAGGGTTCCCCGGGAAAACTATAATGCAGGTCCCTGGAAGCTTTAAGGTTCCCCCTCCCCCCAACTCGCTTTCTTGCCTGCAAGCGAAGTTCCTATGGCATCCACTTACCAGGTAACCAGGATTTCCACAACAAAGCTCAACGTGCATTTTTCCTTTCCCCAGGCTGCCTCTCTCGCCTCTCCACCAGCGAGAATGACAGCCCCGCTTGCCAGGGGCTGAGTCTAAGACAGCAACTTTGGTTCCCAGCGCTTCAGCACGCTTGAAGGGTTTGGCCTTTGGAAATGCAAACTTCCATCTGAGCTGAGGAATGGGGCAGCAAAACCCAGCCGGGATGCTTGGTGCTGAGGCCCGAGTGGGAGGCACAGAGTGGGCACGTGTAAAAGAAGGAGATGCCCCCTGGGCATTAGCTCATTCTACCCCCCCCCTTCAAAAAAATTTAAATTTAAAAATATAAACTAAAGTTGCGTTTCCATGTCTCTGTGCCTGGCCTGTTCTGCTTATCCCTGTCCACGGAGGGAAAGTTAGCCAGGGTCTGGTTGGTGATGAGGCTGTGGGCTGGCGGGTGATACCCAATGATTGCGGGAGCGGGGGTAAGGGGGAGTTGGTTTGTGGCAAGGGTAAGGGGTGCGAGGCTCCTCCGCTACCGAGGATGGGGAGGAGTTGGGGGTGGGGGAGGCTTGCAGCAGCGACAGCGGTGCTCTCTACTCTATGCCGGTTCTATCAAGGCTGCGTGGACTTGGGGATCGCAAGGACTGGGAAGAGGGAGGGAGAAAGTAAAAGAGAGAGAGAGAGAGAGAGAGAGAGAGAGAGAGAGAGAGAGAGAGAGAGAGAGAGAGAGAGAGAGAGAGAGTTAGTTGTTAGGGCCAGCAGCCAGCCGCTTCCTGAGTGCGAGAGCCAGAGGGGGGAGGGGAAGGAGGAGGAGGAGGAGGGGGAGGAAGGGAGGGAGGGAGCGAGAGAGGAATGAAAAGGGGGAGGGAGGTGGGAGGGGGGCAAAGGGGCGGGTAGTGCCTGGTCACCCGGTTGGCTAATTCAAAGGCTGAGCTTGTGTCTCCCTCTCTCCGTTCACACACTCACATGCACATAGGGAGACGGGGAAACAGAGAGACACTACTTGGTTACTGAACCTGGGTTTTTTGTTTTGTTTTGTTTTCTTGTTTGTTTTACTTTTTTTTTTTTAGGTGGAGAAATTTCAGTGGCCTGAAGGGAGGGATCTGATGTCAAAGCAGGCATCATGCAGTAAGAAGAGCCCTGGATCTGGAATTTGAAGGTCTGAGTTCAATTCCCGCCCCCACCAATGACCCGAATGAACCTTGGGCTATAGTAACTTGCATTTATTTAGCACTTTCATGTTTACTACGTGCTTTCTTCTCCATTAAACGTAGATGCTCTGGAGGAAGCAGCTGCGGTGCCTCGAAAAGACTGAAAGTTAGGACACCTTGGTTCTAGCTCCAGTCCTGCCAAGAATTAGCTAGTTGTATAACTTGGGTGCAAGTCAGTTCACCAGCTTGGGCCTCAATGTCCCCACCTGGAAAATAAGGGGGCTTCTGCTTGGCGCCAGAAGGTAGAGCTAGAACCAATGGATCGAAGTTAAAGGGAAGCTTATAATTGGCTCCATGTGAGGAAAAGCATCCTAACAATTAGAGCTGTCCAAACAGTAAAATGGACTGCCTCAGATAGTTACTCATTGGAGGTCTTTAAGCAGAAGTTAAATAACCACTTCTTGGGGAAACTGTAAATGACTTTGTTGTTCAACATAGGACTGGACTTGAGTCTGAGGTCCTTTCAAACTTAGTAATTATTTGACTATGTTATCTCTAAAATTCCTTCCAGTTTTGATGCAATTATCCTTAGAAAAACTGTAAGAAACAAAAACACTTTAATAAAGCTTGATTGACCAAAAGTAAAAAAGAAGAAAGATGGAAACTATCTCAATGACGTGTGATTTTCTAGGAGTGAGAACTCCCTCCACCAAATGGATCATTGGCCTGTCTATAGTTTAGTCTTAGAGAATTTGCCTGAGGCTCAAGGAATTTAAGCAATAACTTGCCTATGGTCATAGAGGTAATAAGTTTCAGAAAAGAGATTTGAACCCAGATCTTACTGACTCCAAGTGCAGCACTCTATCCACTATGAGCTATCTAGAGACATAAATGTTTACTTCTGTGTGTGTGTGCACATGTACTCACACACACATTCATGCATGATACTGAATATATCACAATACTTCATAAATAATAATTCACACAGCACTCTGCAGCCATGAGGTTACAAAGCACTTTCATAAATGGATAGGACACATGATGCCTACAATCAGAACTTTAGAGAAGGAAGGTACCTGAGAGGGAATCTAGACCTATTTCCTTATCAGGTAAAGAAACAGAGGGCCAGAGAGATTAAATAATAAAACTAAAATCTAAATCCAGGTTCTCTGACTCTTTCTTTTGCACCATGCTCTGCTGTATCTGCAGATAAGAGAGATGAAGCCAAAGTCTTGCCAGTTTTCAGCTACGTGGCACATACATGTTGTGCATTCATATGATTTAGTCACATCTATATACTATGCAGTCATTCTCATCACATTCAGGATGTAGGCAGAGAAAAAAGCCTAAACTGGGTTGTAATTTTATCTCTGCTAGTAGAAACATCTAGTTTGGTGAAATGGATCAAGGGATAGGCCTGGAATAAGGTAAATGAATTCAATTACATCCTCAGACACTATAACTGACTCTGGGCAAATCACTTAACCTATGCTTGCTTCAGTTTCCTCATCTGTAAAATTAAGGTAATAATGACACCTACCTCCCAGGGTTCTTAGGAGGATCAAATAATATAATATTTATAAAGCATTTTGTAAAGCTAGTTGTTAAATCCTTCATGCTTGAAGAGCACCAGAATGATATCACTATGCTGGGGTCAAGGTAAAGGGCATCTGACGGTGGCTGATCAGACCAATATAAAATCAGAAGATTTTACCAAAGGTCAGGCACAAATGGTCCATATGAACATTTGGAATAGAGATGCCACTAAATTGGTACATATCATGTTTCTTTTGAGCCACTGCAATTCTGCTTTGCTCATAGAGCACAGCGTCTTCTTTGATGTGAATACACCATCCTGAGCAGTCCTGTGACAGTGTCTCCTGCGTCTCACAATTCCAAAGTTCTTCCAAGAGATCTTGAAAGTGTCCTTGAATCATTTCTTCTGACCTCTGTGTGAACACTTGTGTGAGTTCTCCATAAAATAGTATTTTAGGCAAAGGTACCTTTGACATCCAAACAGTGTGGCCAGTCCATCGGAGCTGCACTCTCTGCAGTAGAGTTTGAATGCTTGGCAGTTCAGCTCAAGAAAGGACTTCTGTGCCCAGTACCTTATCTTATCTTACCAGGTTATCTTCAGAATCTTACTAAGACAATTCAAATGGAAGCTGTTCAGTTTCCTGGCATGGTGCTGGCAAACTGTCCAGGCTTCACAGCCATACAACAATGAAGTCAACACAGCCACTCTGTAGACCTTCAGTTTGGTAGGCATCCTAACACTTCTTCTCTTCCACACTTTCCTTCAAAACCTCCCAAACACTGAGCTAGTTCTTGCAATGTCTGCATCAACCTCATGATCTATGTGTACATGCATAGAAAGTATACTGTCGTGGGCAGCTAGGTGGCACAGTGGGTAAAACAAAGGCCCTGGATTCAAGGAGTACCTGAGTTCAAATCCGGCCTCAGACACTTGACACTTACTAGCTGTGTGATCCTGGGCAAGTCACTTAACCCCCATTACCCCACCAAAAGAAAAAAAAGAAAAGAAAAGAAAGTATACTGTTAAGGTAAGTGAACTTACCCATAGCATTCAATATTTTTTTTTCCATTTGCTCAAACTGATGGTTCCAAGTATGGATGGTGTAGTGCTGGCTGCTGAAGAACCTCTGTTTTCTTGGTCTAATGCATCGAGCCCAAATTAGCACAGTTACTGTTGCTTTTATACTTTCAAATGTTTTATCCCACATTTACATTTTTGGAAGAGTTTTAGACATTTTTCTAAGTTTATATAAAGTATATGCTAGTTGAGGGCAAGAACAGTCACATGGTATATACTTAGTGTACTGTAGATACTCAAAAGCTACTGAATACCAGCAAATATTTGGGGTGGGGTGGGGAAGGAAAGCACATTAAAAAACAAATGTAACTGCAATTTAAAAGTGCACTTCAAAATTGGATTTTTCCATGAAATCCCAATTGGTTTAAAGAGATAATGTGATGCCTAAAGTTCAGTTGCCTCAAACTATTATTCTCTGACATTCATTGAAACACATAAAAACGTGAGTCTTCTCCTTTGTCTCATGCAGATGGGTGTTTGGCACATGGAAAGGATAATTGTTACAATGATAGACATAACAATTCTTACACTGGAGTAGCAATCACGGGAAATGTTTCAAGTGTATTGAAGTGCAGCTATGTGCACCTTTTTTTCATGTTTCACAAGCTCTTTCTTTGTCATTTTTAAATGCTTATCATACCAACACTGGTGAGTGATTCAGAGCAATGGAGTCCTGAACCACCATGCTTAGGAAAGTTCTTGATAAATCAACCTGTTTTCATGTTGATTTTTTTTAATGCAGTGTTAATTAAAAATGCAAATTTATCTCCATATCAGAGGAACACTATGACCCACAAGCTGTCTCCTTTCCAAAGCCTGTGACCCATTTTATTGACCCCTGAGAGAACTAATGGATGGGAAGATAAAACAAAATTACTTTCATGCATTTTCACTTGCAATGAACAAGGATTAGAGATCTAGAGTATTACATGTTCATGGGGGCAGCTAGGTGGTGCAGTGGATAAAGCACCAGTCCTGGATTCAGGAGTACCTGAGTTCAAATCTGGTCTCAGACACTTGACACTTACTAGTTGTGTGACCCTGGGCAAGTCACTTAACCCTCATTGCCCTGCAGAATAAAAAGTGAATCCTGAAGGAACATTGGTGGTGGTGGGGGTGGGGGGGGGTTAATTCTTCCTTCCTTTCTTGGTTTGTTTATTCATTCATTCAATCATTTAATTGTTTATGTTTACCACAGCACCTTCTTCCTTTAAAGCTCCTTCCAACTCTAAATCTTTCTCTGGAGTATCATGAGAGACAGTGTGTTACAGTGGAAAGAATATTAAAGTTGGAGTCATAGGATCTGAGTTCAAATCCTGAATTTTTTACCTACTACCTGTATAACATTGAATAGGTCATTTAACCTTTTTTTATTAAAGGAGGTGGTTGGACTAGATGCCCATTTGAGCTCCAGATAGGTCATTCTATGAATGTAACTTGGATTACATGAAATAGTGAAAAGTAATTATTAAACATTCTTTGAGAATGCATAACTGACTATTGTATAAATCAACCTAAATAAAACTAATTATCTCGCCAAAGGCTACTAAAAAAAACAAACAACAAAATGCTGAAGCAAACATATTTTCCAAGGTTTCCAAGTCCAACTGAACTCAAGTTCAGAATCATAGAAAATCATCTCCATTGATGAATTTGTATTTAGACTACCTGGATTCAAATCTCAGCTTGGTTTCTTACTATCTGTGTGGCCCTGATCCAGTCATTGCACTGCTCTGGGATTTGTTTCCTCATTATAAAACACAGGCTGGACTACATGTTCTTTTAGCTTTCTTCCAAGTCTTTTCACAGTCTACAAGAAAACATATGTTCCCTCTCCCTCTCCCTCTCTTTGACTAAGGGGAGGATAGTTTAGGAGATCAGATTGTAAATTCCTTGAGGGCAGGGATTGTCTTTTTTACCATAAAAGTATTTTATTATTTTCCAGTTACATGCAAAGATAGTTTTGAACATTTGTCTTCATAAAATTTTTAGTTCCAAATTTTTCTCCCTCCTTCCCCCCTCCAAAATCAGAAAGCAATCTGATATGGGTTATATATGTACAATCACATTGAACATATTTCTGCATTAGTCATGTCATGAAAAAAGAATCAGAACACAAGGGGAAAACCTCAAAAAAGAAAAAAAACAACCAAAAAGTAGAAACAGTATGGTTCAATATGCATTCAGAATCCACAGTTCTTTTTTCTGGATTTAGAGACTATTTTCCATCATGAGTTCTTTGGAATTATCTTGGATCATTGCACTGCTGAGAAGAGCCAGGTCTATCACAGTTGATCATCATACAATGTTGCTGTTACTGTGTACAATGTTCTCCTGGTTCTGCTCACTTCACTCAGCATCAATCCACTTAAGTCTTTACAGATTTTTCTGAAATCTGCCTGCTCATCATTTCTTACAGCACAATAGGATACCATTACATTCATATACCCAACTTGTTCAGCCATTCCCCAATTGATTGGCATTCTCTCAATTTCCAATTCTTTGCCACCACGAAGAAAGCTGCTATAAATATTTTTGTATACATGGGTCCTTTTCTATGATCTTTTTGGGATACAGATCTAGTAGTGGTATTACTGGGTCAAAGGGTATGCCCAGTTCAGGGATTGTCTTTTGTCTCTTTTTGTATCCCCAGGTCTTAGCACAGTGTTAGGCACATAGTCAACCCTTAAGTATTGACTGATTGATTGGATTGCATTTGGGAAATTGTGCAGTGCTTTCAATCACCCCATGTTTCTCTCTAAAAATAATATTTTAAACACTAATATTCTTCTAGGAATGGCTATAAGTCACAATAGCCCAATCACTGAAGACTAAAGTTATGGGCAATTCAAAAGGTAGTGGACATATACTCATTTTGTCTTCTTCTCATTCTTATATGTTGCCCACCTTCCCGTACTCCAGTTTAAGCCAACTGACCTAAATGCTATTCCTCACATACTATATTCCACATTTCAGCTCTAACCTCTATACAGGCTATCCTCCATACCTAGAATCTTCTCTACTCAGCAAGTTCACTTAGAATCCCTAGCTTTCATTAGACATCAGTTCAAATGTCACCTTTCATGCATTTTATAGGCAGCTAGGTGGTGCAGCAGAGTATTGGAATTGGAGTCAAGAAGACCTGAGTTCAAATCTAACCTCAGACATTTACTAGCTATACAACCTTGGGTATGTCATTTAATGTGTTTGCCTGAGTTTTCTCATATGTAAAATAGGAATAATAATAGTACCTCCCTTCCAGGGTTGTTTCAAGAAGCAAATGAGATACTATTTACAAAGTATTTTACAAACAAAGCATTATACAAAGCTAGCTCTAATACTATTACTATTAATAGTGGTAATTGTCATTACTATATTATACTTTTAATTATTATTACTATTAATAATATTCCAAGATGCTTGTATCCTGCCATGGTTTATCACATAATATAGCATGTTCATCACATGACACTGTGTTCATCACACAACATGATGTTTTTGCCATGCACTGAGGTATGTCTATTACATGGTACAGCATGCTCATCACATGACCTAGTATGTAGTGTGATATGTTTGGCTATGGCTGTTCATTGCATAATGCAGCATTTTGTTGCATGTCATAGTGTTGTGTGTGATGTGTCTGATGCATGGTGTAGTGTGCTTGTCACATGAGGTAGCATATTGTGTCATTCCATCATGTGCCATGGTATGTCTGTCATATGTTTGTCACTTGGCATAATGTGTTCATCCAATGACATAGTGTGTTTACTAAATGATGTGGCTTGTTGTATAGTGTGACCATCACATGATACAGCCTGTCATTCCACACTGTCACATATTCAATGTATCAATCATATGATGTGGCATGTTCATCACACAATATAGTGTGTTGTTGCATGATGCATTGTAGATAGTTTTTATTGTGTTAAATTAATTTTTGACAAAAACAAAACCAATGCACCCAAGATCAGAAGAAAATCAAGAAATTATGGGAAATATTTTATAGTCATTTTCTTTAGTAAATGCCTCATTTCTCAAATATATAGAGAACTGTGTCAGATTTATAAGAATATGAGTCATTCCCCAATTTGGAAATAATCAAAGGATATGAACAGGCAGCTTTCAGAAGAAGTAGTCAAAACTATCTATAATGATATTTTTAAAAAGTCCTAAATCGCTATTGATTAAAGAAATTCAAGTTAAAATAACTCTGGCATATCACCTCATATCTAATAGATTGACTAATATGACAGGGAAAAAATGTCAAATATTGGAGGGGATTGGAAAAAAATTGGGACACTAATGTACTGCTGATGGAGTTGTGAGCTGATCTAACCATTCTGGAGAACAATTTGGAACTATGCCCAAAGGACTAGAAAACTGTGCATACCCTTTGGTCCACCAATACTACTGCCAGGTCTATATTCTAAGGAGATAAAAGAAAAGGGGGAAAAACCTATATGTACAAAAATATTAATAGTGGTGGCAAAGAATTGGAAATAAAGAGGATGTACAACTGGGAAATGAATGAACAAGTTGTGATATAAGATTATGACAGAATACTATTGTGCTATATGAAATAATGGAGTGGTTTAAAAAAAAATCATGGAAAGACCTATATGAACTGAAACAAAATGAAGTAAGAAGAACCAGATCATTGTGCCCAGTAACAGAAATACTGTAAATGATAATCAGCTGTAAATGACTTAGCTATTCTTAGCAATACAAAGATCCAATACAAGCTTAAAGGACTTGGGATGAAAAATGTTATCCACCTCCAGAGAAAGGGCTGATGGAATCTGAATTTTTTCACTTTATTTTTCTTGCAACATGGGCAATATGTAAATACCTTTCACATGATGTCAGTGTAGGGGGAAGTTCTGTTG
Organism: Dromiciops gliroides; assembly: GCF_019393635.1. Lineage (NCBI taxonomy): Eukaryota > Metazoa > Chordata > Mammalia > Microbiotheria > Microbiotheriidae > Dromiciops > Dromiciops gliroides. Next base: position 639,919,468 of record NC_057861.1, read on the forward strand.
GGAAAGGTGACATCGAATCTGCAGCGCTTTGTCATGTACCTCTAGCTATGACATTGTTACTCTTACCTAGAAATCGCCGTGTACTTTGTCACCTTGGGGAAGATCTAGGATGCAAGGGCCCAACCTCTTTTGTTGTTGTTGGCCTATTTGAGTTTTCTTTATCTCATTACAAAATTCCCACTAAAAGCTGGTCCCATCTAGAAGCCATCACTGATCTTCAGTGATCAGCCTGTCAACATGTTGCTACCTTGATGCACTTATAATAAATTCCTTTTAATTCTCTTTGTCCTAGGTTTTGCCTCATTAATCAGGGTGAAAGCCCAAATGAAGAATTTTCCATTCAATAAATGGTGAGCCGGCTATTATTCAGACCTAGAATCTCAGGGAAATAAACTAAACCTAAAGCTCAGAATGAGCTGAAACTGTCCATGGATGTTTAAGAAAACAAATAACATTTGTTTAGTTATGGCTGGGGGGAAAATAGAATGACAGAAGGGTCAGGCCTACTGCTCTAGGGGGCTCAGTTGGAGATGATGGTTCACAGTGAGAAGGCTAAACTACTCACTATTTTGATTCTGATTTTTTTCAGTATAATGAACTGGGAAGGATAGAACAAAACTGAAAATCAATAGCGTAAACCAAAGATATTTTAGGAGAATGTCAGAAAACCCTCAATGGGTTCACCTCAACAAGCCAAGACAAACCTGACTATACTGGAAAGCATATAGAATTGAGTCAAAGGACCTAAATTCAAATCCGGGATTTGCTATTTACTACTTGTCAAGGCAAGTCACATAACCCTTCTAGCCTCATGATGTTCCTCATCTATAAAATAAGGAAGTTGCATCTACTAAAGTTTCTTTCAACTCTAAAACTATGAATCTAAATAATCTCTGAGATTCCTTCCAGCCATAAAACTATGAAGCTAGCCAATGTGAATCCCTAGCCCTTGTCAGTGATCTTTGCAAGATCATGAAGAATTAAGAGATTATGTGATATTAATTAACCTTTAGAAAATCATTTGACATTAAAGGTTCTCAAACTAATGTGGATAATAGTATATTTAGCTAGCTTTGGATAGAATGATTGGATGCAAATTAATAGGTCAATATGAGCATGAAAGGGGGTCTCTAGCAGAACTCCCCAGGGATTTATCCTCAGACCTTGACTGATCAACATTTTTATCACTGAATGGGTTAAGGTCATATATGCCAGTTTGCCATTTTTCAGATGGCATAGAACTAGGTGACATAATCAATACATTAATGACAGAATTAGGTTTCAAAATTATCTCTATAGGTTTAAAAATAGATAATTGAATAAGATAAAATTTAATGGTGGTTCATGTCAGTTTCCATATGGGTTCTAAAAATCAACTTTTAATATTTTAAATTTTTTTCTAATTACCTATAAAGACAATTTCCATCATTCATTTTTGGAAGATCCTGAATTGGAAATTTTTCTCTCTCCCTCCATTGCCTCCACATTCCCTAAGACAGCAAGCAATCTAATATAGATTATGCATGTGTGTTGTTTAAAATCTAAATTGTGGGTTCCAATCTGCCCCCCCCCAGTCTTGGGGGTTAGATGACTAAAATCACTGATAAATTCAGCAAGAGTTTAGGCTTTTAAAGATTTATTAAAATATATATTATAAGTTAGTGAGGAGAGAGAGAGATTGAGAACAGATTCCTTATAGCATGGAAATCCTAGCTCAGATCTAATTTGGTATAGCCAGAGAGAAAGAAAGCAATTTCCTTTCCTAGGAGCCCCCGTGAAATATCTCACCACCAAGCTGGTGTCTGAATGATTAAGAGGGCTGCCCCATTCTCCTTCTCCCGCCACACTCATTTCTCCTCACCAAAAAGAGAGTTCTTCTATGAGCAAGCATCCACTTCCTTGTTGCTCTCTCCCAGAAACCTCTTCCCCAACAGGAAAAAGGGCTGTCCACACACACAGAGCTCCAAGCTAACTGGCTGGTTGCTCTGATTGACAAGTCCTACAAGTGGTTCTATAGATATAACTTCCGGACACTAAAGTCACATGGTCTCTAAATCACATGCTTTCTCCTCATGGCAGAGCTTCCCTACAGTATCTCTCCAGCAGGAGTGCCATTCCAATTCTCACACATATAAAGTCATGTGAAACATGCTTCCACATTAGTCATGTTGTGAAAGAAGAATCAGAACAAAAGGGAAAAACCACAAGAAAGAAAAAATTAAAAAGCAACAAAAAAGTGAAAATAGCATGCTTCAAACTACAGTCAGACTCCCTAGTTCTTTTTCTGAATGTAGAGAGCACTTTCCATCATGAATCTTTTGGAAATGTCTTGGATCATTCATTGCATTGCTGAGAAGATTTAAGTCTATCATAGTTGAACATAATACAATGTTGCTGTTACTGTGTAAAATGTTCTCCTGGTCCTGCTCACTTCACTCAGCATCAGTTCATGTAAGTCTTTCTAGGTTTTTCTGAAATCTGCCTGCTCATCATTTCTTATAACACAATAGAATTCCATTACATTCATATACCACAACTTGTTCAGCCATTCCTAAACTAATGCATATTCCTTCAACTTCCAATTCTTTTCCACCGCAAAAGAGCAGCTATTTTTGTACATGTAGGTCCTTTTCCCTTTTTTATGATATCTCTGGGATATACACCTAGTGGTGGTATTGCTGAGTCAAAAGGTATGCACAGTTTTATAGCCCTTTGGGCATAGTTCCAAACTGCTCTGCAGAATGGTTGGATGAGATCACAACTCCACCAATAATGCATTAGTGTTCCAATTTCCCCACATATTATCCAACATTTATCATTTTCCTTTTTTTCTCATATTAGCCAATCTGATAGGTATGAGGTGGTATCTCAGAGTAGTTTTAATTTGCATTTCTCTAATCAATAGTAATTGAGAACATTTTTTCATATGACTATGGATCACTTTAATTTCTTCATCTGAAAACTGTCTATTCATATCCTTTGACCATTTCTCAATTGTAGAATCACTTGTATTCTTAGAAATTTGATTCAGTTCTCTATATAGTTGAGAAATAAGGCCTTTATCAGAAACACTAGCTATAAAAATTGTTTCCCAACTTTCTGTTTTCCTCCTAATCTTCTTTGCATTGGTTTTGTTTATGCAAAACTTTTTAAATTTAATGTAATCAAAATGATCCATTTTTCATTTCATACTATTCTCTATCTCATCTTTTGTCATAAATTCTTCCCCTTAAAAAAACAACTTTTAAAAAGGAAAGTATGAGATGAGGGAAATATGGTAAGATATCACTTTCTGTTTTTCTTTAAAAAAGATCTGGAGATTTTAGTGAACTGTAAGTTCAATATGAGTCAGGCGTATGATATAGGTTGGTTTTTGGTTTTTTTAAAAAGCTAATGCTCTCTTAGACATCAATAAGGAAAGGATGGTGTCCAGAATGAGGTTGCTACTAGGTCCATTGCCCCAGTCAGAACACATTTCAAATAATATGTTCATTTCACACCACCACATTTTAGGAAAGACATTAAAAAAAAACTAGAAAAGGTTCAGAAGCAGGTAATCAGGAGAATTAGAGCAAAGATTCTTAAACTGGATCATGGCCACATATGGTCTGAATGTGGGGGTCATGAAAAAATTGGCAACAGTAAAAGGTTCTATATATTTGTTTTATATATCTATATACCTAAAGTCATGTAAAAGTTTATTGGGCAAAAATGGGTCATGAGTGGGAAAAGTTTAAGAAGCCCTGAGTTAGAGGACTGGAGACCACATAATATCTTTTGAAGTAACTGGTAATGTTTAACCTGGAGAAAAGACTTGGATAGGCCAATGATGGCAGTCTTAAAGATTTTAAAGGACTGTCAAGTTGAGAAGTGATACAGTCTACCAGATCATGAGAAAGCCTTGGTATCAGGAAGATCTGTGTTAAATTCCTGCATCTGAAACACATTGCCTGTAAGATCCTGGGCATTATTTAACCTCTCATTATCCCCAAGGGAAAACCATCTCTAAAACCATTGATGGAGAGACTTTCCTCACTGGGAATTCCCTACATTGATGAAATCACAGATCCAGTAGAAAACAAAGCCATGGAGAAAAGGTATTTTGTTCTTTCTGCTTGGCTGCCAAGAGTAAGAAGAGAAGTAACTTGTAGAAGTGAGGTAGGTAGAGGCTTGTTGTAAGGAAAAACTTTCCAAGGAGGTAGACTGAAAGTTCCTCACTGAAGGTCTTTAAATAGAGGTTATTAGATCACCACACTGAATGTTATCAAAGGGATTCTTAATAAGACATAATGTTGAATGACTGGCATCTGAAGTCTCTTCCCTCACTTCAATACTATGATACTTTCATAGGTACACAGATAACTAGAGCACACAAGTATGTGATTTTTACATGTTATATACAGGCTTATATTATTATATTCCATCTTAGTACAGTTGTAAGCTGCTAAAGCTTAACTTGTTTTAAGCTAGTAAAGCAGAGAGACTGCTCTAAGACTTTTGGAATGATAAAAGAAAAGAAGAAAGATGTAGAGTTTCAGACATATAGGTAGATATGGTATATATGTATATATATATGTGTATATATATTATATATATATATATATACTTAACTATAGATGGATATTTGAAATTTTGAAGGATCTATGATTTTGTCAGCATGAGAATGTCCTCTGTCAACCCAGATCACCTCCCCTCTATAGTTTGTGCCATTGCCTAAAATGTTGTCATTCTGTGGCCAAACTGGAGATTTAACTTTTGAAACTTAAGTGGTCCAGTCTAATTGTTTAGTCTAATTCCTTCATTTTACAGTTGAACTACCTCAGACCCAGAGTAATTAAATCACTTATTCAAAGTCATGCAGACTAATGGGCTGAGTTGGGACTTGAACCTGGCTGCTCTAGACTCCAATTCTAATACTCTCTCCATTGAACTACTGGACCTTTATGCATAGCCATATGTGTGTGTGTGTATAATATATGTATATATGTGTGTGTGTAATATATACGTATATGTGTGTGTGATATATATGTATATATGTGTGTGTGTGTGTAATGTGTGTGTGTGTGCATTTTATGTTTAGAGAAATGGAAAATCACCTTGGCATATGTATACGTATGTAGATGTGTATGTGTAAATTACCAGTAGCAATAAGGTTACATAAATAACAATGCCCAGGATCACACAGTTAGTATGTATCTGTGGTAGGATCTAAACTTAGGTCCTCCTGACTCTGAGATCCAATTCTTTATTCTCTATCCAATATGCTACATTATTTCTCATGTTGTATGTACACAAAGATGTATATATGCGATTTTGATATATACAGTATATACACTATATATGTGTGTGTGCATGTGTGTATATATGTATGTGCATGTATGTATGCTTCAAAATTGCAGATAAACCCAAAGATCAATGGGAAGATTGATGTGGGTATCAACAGTTTAGAACCTACTGTCATCAATGAATTATGCCTGAGAAGTTGCATGTAGGAAGGGATGTGATGGAGCCAGAGACTATGGTTAAATTTTTAGTTTGAGCACTTATATCTCAGGTACCAGCAAACTCTTCAAATCAGGGCTTGATTTATTGTGGCTTTTAAAATTATCTATACTTTAAAAAGTGGAGAAAAATATTTAAAATGCAAATTAAACTCAAAAGTGGGACATGCCACACATTTCTGGACAGTCAGTTGCTAAACATTTCTCAGCACACCACTGCATACAAGACTCTTCTATGGGTGTATATACACAAGACTCTGTATGTGTGTATACACAAAGAGACACATATATACACATGTGGATATATAGAGAGATATAAATACAAGCAAAGGAGACTGTTCGTTTATGGAAGACAAGGTATTAAAGAAAGCCCAAATATTAAAAGAATCAACCAACAGTCAATATCAACCAATAAGCACATATTAAGTGCCTACTACATACCAAGCAAGTGTGAGAGACAAAATACAAAAGTGAGACATTCCTGGGCCTAAGAAGTTTTCACTCTACAAAAAAGCCAGAAGAAGACTTCTAGGGTTAAGTAGACTCTGTAAATACATGGACAAGAATATAAAATAATGACAGATTGGGGATAGGGAGCAATCTCTACTTCTGGATGGAATGAAATCCAGATCATCTGAAGTAAAATGGAGTATATGATGTTTATCATTATTATAAAGCCATTTGTATTATTATTGTAGTTTGAGTTCATCTTTTATTCTTGGAATTAAATGAGCACTTAAATAAGGACAATTGCCTGGTTGCCATTAATAAATAATGTGCATTCTGATTTCATGAGACACTTGGAATTTCACAAGCCTACCAGAAAACTCTTCTATCCTGGGTACCCCTCCCCAACTCTCTCTCCCCCATCCAGATTAACTTCTAGGTAGTAATGTTTCCAGTAAATGGGGGAGGGGAAAGGGGGGGGAAACCTTACATAATCAAATAAGTGATTAGCCTTGGAACTGTAACCAAAACACAATGAATATGCTAATTTTCTTCCCTCTTTGGGGATATCAGCCTAAGTGAATCTTTGGCTCTAAAATAAATATCACAAATAGCCCTATTTATACAATATTTCTACATAAACCTTGCTATAGTCCTATCCACACTCTGTTTCCCCTTTTAGGGAATTGTTATTCTTATGCCTGTGACACAAATTCATACCAGAATATTCTTTTTTTTCCAAAATGCAAAAGTAGTAAAAATAATAAATGCTAAGGAAATGTCATCATTCTGTCAATATTCCAGCTTCTCTTTCTGTTCTTCATCTCCTCCTCAATGCAAGTGTTTGGGTCCAGGATGGAAAGAGATATGCTTAACCACAGACACACATACAGAAATACTCAAATAAAATGAAGCATGAGACGAGCTCACAAAAACAAAGACACTCACAGTGGTTGAAATTGCCATGACTATCCCATTGTGGCTAGTTATTGCAACATCACTGACATTCACATAAAAACTCTTGCTGCAATTAAGTCCAGCTTGCTGGACTCAGCCTTAGCAGAAAAAGATGAGAACACTGACCCTTTCGATGCATCACATGCCAGTTGTTGAGCCAGATTCTCCTACTACATTGGCCCAGGAATGAGACTGATAAGTTTGGAAGCTGCAAGAAAAGTCGGGTGGCATAGGGAAAACAACATAGACTTGGAAAATCAGAGCAACAATATAATAATTCTGTCCCCCTATGATCAATGTGGGCCTGAGCAAATCATTTCTCTGGACCTCAGCTTCCCCCTCTGTAAAACAAAAAACGATGAACAAAAAAACCTGGGCAGCCTCAAAGTGTTTAGGATTCAGACTCCTGGAGGCTCTAGGATGCCATTCGATACAATGCACAGAAAATAGTATCCCAATGGCCTGAGATGCATTATATGGAATTTTCTAATTCCTTATATTTCAAAGGAAAGAGGTCAAGGCACATGTGACATACCCTTTGTTCATTGACAACTTGTAGAAATACAGCCAAAAGAAGAAAAACACTGTTCTTTAATGTGTCATTGCCCAAGAGATCCCTAAAGTTTATCTACCCTTCTAATGAGGCAAGTGACAGCTAGCATTTCATCAATTATTTAGGATTTTCTTGAATTTATAATTACCATGAGACCTATAAAACTAAAGATATATCTGTAACAATCTAGTTAAAATGCCCTGGGTGGGAAGGGTAGGTTTGCCATTTTATTTTTCTGTTTCATATCCAAAACCAAGGTCACGTGTCAAGGCACAGTGTTGGAACAGTGATACCAGCACAAGATTACAGTGACTCAGGATGAAATCTACAGCTCTTCTGGGACCTGCATGTACTGTAATAGAAAGAGGCGATGTTCTTAGAGTTAGGAGGCCGGCATATGAATTCCACATTTGACATTTGCCATGTATGAAACCAGAGACAAATCACTACACCCCCTCAAAGCCTCAGTTTCTTAATCTGTAAAGTGGGATACTAATACTTATACTCTACCTCATAGGACTGTTAGGACTTTGTAGATTGTAAAGAGCTATAGACATTCTTCATCCATTTAGGGTTTTTTTTTCTGTCTGGATTACTAGAATAATATCCATTGAATATCTATGAATCCTGTTCTGGACCTCAATACAATCAGCTTAGTCATCTGCAAACTGGAGCCTCTGGAGTGCCCACCATCTATAGAGAATCCCTCTTCCATTTAAATCTTATGTAGGGCTTGACACATCCTCTATAACAGTGCTGATTACCTTTGCCAGACAAAAATATGTATGTATACATATGTATGTGTATAGATACACACACATACATACATACATATATATATATCCCTATTTTATGCCTTGACAATAATCCAAGACTAATTACACATTATTATCTCTGTGGTTCCATTATCTCTTATAATCTCAATGTCAACTCTATCCTGGGTTGGGGATGACACTTCCCACAAAAAGGATTTAGCTCTGGGTCCCCTAGTACTGGATACATTCTTGGGGGAGGATGACTCCTAAAAGAAGGGATCTAAAGCTTTTCTTGAATTTGATGATTCATCACCCCAACTCGGGATTACAGGGAAAATCTCTTAAATGAATCTTAAGTACAGTTCATGTCTAGGATCTTCCCCCCAAAAAGGATTAGCAGTGAAGCTACTCTATACAAGGTCATAGCTACTAGGTAGAGGACAGTTTTGCATTTCCTCTGCCACTAAAGAAATGCTTAAAACACAAGACTCAGGGGAGCTAGGTGGTACAGTGGATAAAGCACCAACCCTGGATTCAGGAGGACCTGAGTTCAAATCTGGCCTCAGACACTTGACACTTACTAACTGTATGACCCTGGGCAAGTCACTTAACCCTCATTGTCCTACAAAAAAAAGAGAGAAAAAAAGAAAAGAAAAGAAAAAAACACATAAGACTCTTAGTAGGCAGTAACAAATACTTAACACATGAAACAATCTGTAGGATTGCTGAACAGGTATTTCACCTCTGACTCACATGGCCTGTACAACTCATAAGTCCAGATCTCTGGCCAAAGGAGGGGGTTGTTTGGGTATTAGCCCTGCAAGTGCAGAATCCTCTGCTGGGGTGGTACTTCTCCTCTGAGGATCACCATAATTGTTTCTCAGCACATCTCACTGCTGTTCAGTATCTAGTAACTTCTCCTCTTTTGGACTCATAAGGTTATTGGCAGTGCTAGAAATATCTTTCTCTCAGTATTGCCATTCAGTGACCCATGCTCAGGAAAAGTCAATCAAAGCAGAAAGGGCAGTCAAGGACTTGAAATCCAACTTCAGGCTCACTGAGGCATATATTCTTGCTAGGATTTGCTCATGGGCATGAGGATAGCTGCAGCTGGAGAAGGGAACAGGAAAGCCCCACCCTTCCTTCCAGGTTGTGTAGTTCAAGACAGAGCTAACCTTGGCTATGTCCCCCAAAAGCACTATATTCAAAAGATTGGGATTGGGAGGCAGAAACTTTGTTCTCTCCTTTTAAAGTCTACTCACTGGACAGCTCTCTCTGATTTAGTCACCAGTTATCACTAATACAGTTCCCTATCACTGGGACCAAGAAAGGGAGGAATCAGCAAGAACCACTGGTTACAGATGTCCTTTAGCAATAGACACATATGGCCCACCAGAAGAGATCAAAGCCCAGGCTGCCCCTATGCGTGCTCCATGGGATAGCCACAAGTGCATTAATGTACCCCTAAGGTTCTGAAGATCTTTGAAATAGCATTTCGCTGCTTAGGGACAAATATATTTTTTTAATCATCAAAGAGTAAACACAATAGAAAATATTTTCTGTACTTTTCATTCAATTATGTGACTGTAAAGATATGGTTTGCTATAGATAACTGTTCACCTTTATCCTAATATTTTCATCAAGGATACCCTCAATATATAGATATAGATAGAAAGATTAGATAGATGATAGATACATAGATACATAGATAGATACATAGATTACTCTGCAAATAATAGCTAGAATTTATAGAACACTTTATGGTTTGCAAAGTGCTTTACCAATACCACTGGTAGGTCTATATCCCGAAGAGATCAAAGAAAAAGGAGAAAGACCTATAGGTACAAAAATATTTATCACAAAAATGTTTATCCCAATTTTGGGGTGGAAAATAATTGGAAATTGAGGAGATATCTATCAATTGGGGAATGGCTGGACAAGTTGTGGTATATGATTGTGATAGAATACTATTTTGCTATAAGAAATGAATGGAATGGTTTCAGAGAAACCTAGGAAGACCTATATGAAATGATGCAAAGTGAAATGAGCAGAACCAAGAGAACATTTTACATATTAATAGCAATATTATAGGAATAATAAACTGTGAAAGACTTAGTCACTCTAATCAAGACAATGGTTCAAGACACTTCCAAGAAAAATATGCTATCCACCTCTAGAGAAAGAAATGATGAAGTCTGAATGAAGACTGAATCATACTTGTTTTTCATGTTTTCTTACTTTTTCTTTTTTTGTTGTTTGCCTTTTTGCAAAATGGCTAGTATAGGGGCGACTAGGTGGTGCAGTGGATAAAGCACCGGCCCTGGATTCAGGAGTACCTGGGTTCAAATCCGGCCTCAGACACTTGACACTTACTAGCTGTGTGACCCTGGGCAAGTCACTTAACCCCCATTGCCCTGCAAAAAAACCAAAACAAAACAAAAAATAAAACAGCTAGCATAGAAATATGTATTATATGACTCTACATGTATAAGTGATATCATATTGCTTGCCTTCTCAAGAAGTTGGCGGGGCAGAGTTGAAGGAAGAAAATAATTTGGAACTTGAAATTTTAAAAATGAATGTTTCAAATAAATGTATAAGAAACAAATAAAAATAATCCTCTAGGTATTTGGCTAAGATGGTCCTCACACGTTAGGTCTAATCTTTTACTCTTTAAGTTTTCCAGGATAATGGGACCAGTCAGAGCTTACACTCATCTTTTAAGAATACATAATTGTCTCTCTTCCACAATAAAGCATTCAAGTAGAAATTTGTAAATTAGAATGACTGCCCAAACAAGGACATGCAGCTCAATGGCCAGGTCATTGTGTTAGGACATCAATGCATGCATCTGGAACGGGCATTGCAGATGAGCAATGAACTGAGAATGCATTGGAGGAAGAGAATATTTAGAATTACATTTGGTCAATTTTTCAGCGCTTCCAAGGATTCCAGGCTGCTTCTCAAGAAGAAAAAAAAAAAAGACCTGCTTTCAACCACTGATGCTTTATGGCTGAGTAAATGAGCATGCCACAATCTCCAAAGAATCAAGATGCAGGTAAACCTGTAAAAATTCCATGGAGATATGCATTTTAGCTGCAAGAAGGCTTCAACATATTTCTTTTTTTGGTAACACATTTCTAATGAAGATAAAAATCGCTGCTATAAATGTTTTTGTACATATAGATCTTTCCCCATTTTTTATCTCTTTGGGATATAGGCTTGGTAGTGGTTATTGCTAGGTCAAAAAATATGCAAGTTTTTAGCCCTTTGGGAATAGTTCCAAAATGTTCTCCAGAATGGTTGGATTCTGGGTGCCTGCCTACTTAGGCTGTCTATCATACCTCCCTCTTACTATATGAGCCACCAATTTTCTTTTCATATTCTATATTTTTTTGGGAAACACCTTATCAAGAACTGGAGAAAGGACTATATCAAGGTGGACAGGAGGCTTTCTAAGTACAAAAACAGGTTCCATTAATTTAGTTCTCTATATAGAAGATATATTGAAGAGCATGAATAAGAACTATGTGGAATGGTAAGACATAGAAGGGTTGTAATCTTCCCCAGAGGAAGGAATACTCACATTAATGAGATCCATTGAATTTTTAGTATTTAAGGAAAGTAGTATAAAAATGTGAGTTATTGTGGTCATGAGTTATTTGTGGTGGGAAGTGGTGGGGGAAATGTGGGAATGCACTGCCTTGGGAATTATAACCATTAACATATATGTTATTGCTACTGAGTTGTTTCAGTCATGTCTAACTCTCTTGGACCCTATTAGGGGCTTTATTTGCAAATATATTGAAGTGGTTTGCCATTTCCAGCTCATTTTACAAATGAGGATCTGAAGCAAATGGGGTTAAATGACCTGCCCAGGGTCACACAGCTATTAAGTGTCTCAGGCCGGATTTGAACTCAGGAAGATGAGTCTTCATGGTTCCCAGACCAGTGTTCTAGCCACTGCACCACTCAGCTGCCCATTAACATTTATATAGAACCTTAAAGTTTAGAAATTATTATTACAAATATTAATAGCTAGCATTTGTAGAGAGCTTTAAGGCTTACAAAGCATTTTACACATATTATTTCATTTGATCTTCACAATGATTCTATGAGGTATGTGCTAAGATTATCTCCATTTTACAAATGAAGAAACTGAAACTGAGAAAAATTAAGTGGCCCGGGTTCATACAGCCACATAAATGTCTAAAATGAGATTTAAAATCAAGTCTTTCTGACTCCCAAGTCCAGTACTCTATCCATTGTGCCACCTAGGTGCCTCTAAGAAAATAAAACAGTCTAAGATAGTAATTCATGCCACATTACTTTCCAAAGTGAACCAAAGTGACCCCCTCTCTCCTTTGGCCTTGCTACTTAGGAAATTCACTTCACTAGGTATCCAAACTGAGTGATGGGACTTCCCATAGAGCCTCCCTTAGTCTCCTCTGGGGCTGGATCTGGCTGCCCTAGAAACTGACTCAGCATATGTTGGCAAACAGAATTCTGCTGTCCTTACGTTATTCATTCATTCAGACAAATATATGGTTTATATATGTTATATATTATTTGCATGTTATGTTATTTATATTTATGTTCATTATTCATATTTATATATTTATTTAAATCTATTTTGTGTATATTTATGTAAATATTTATATGTAACTATAAATATGTATGTATAAATGTTTATATATCTATATCTACCTATATCTCTCTACATATATATGTGTGTATGTATATATATACACACACATACATATGCACACATATATATATATGTGTGTATGTGTGTATGTGTATACTTCCCATGTTTGAGGCACCATGCTGAGCACTGTGGGAATACAGAAATCCACAAAACATAGCTCTTGCCCTCACAGAGTTTACAACCTTGTAAGACATATGCAAGATATATACTATGAGGCAGAACAGATTCAGTGCATCATGTATATAAAACTTATTGCTATAGGAATGCAGATAAGGGAGGGATACTTCAGGTGAGCTAGCCTAGGTGATAAAGGAAGGCTTTATAGAATTAGGTAGCTTTTGAACTGGGTCTTGGAGTATGGGTCATAGTTTAGCAGTCAAAGATTGGGATGGGAGGTGGGGATGCAAGGTAAGTCACCACATGTAAGAAAACAAGATAGACACCCTATATAGACCCAGAGACTTTAATTATTTGGAAGATGCCTTAAAGTCATCTAGTCCTTCATTTTATTGATGAGGAAACTGAGGCCCACCACAGGTGAATTAACTCACCCAAAGTCATAGAGATGGAAGAAACAGGGCAGAGACTAGAACCTTGTTATCCTGAGGCCCAGCTCAGTGTGCTTGCTTATACATGAATGTTTACATGAATCCATATCTCTTCATCCATGTGATGGGAGCATTTGAAGCCTCTTATTTGAGGAGTTACAATAGAAGCTGTTCATGGCAGGGACAGCTTGTAGAAAACATTCTGAGAACAAAGTTTACCTAAAAACTTTTATATGTGAAAATCTGGGTGAAATGATAGGATGTTTGTCACAAAACAGCTTAAGAATTATTGACACATTCCTGAAACTTCCATTCCATCCATTTCCAGAGTTGTTTACTCCTGTGTTGTCCATAGTGGGATGGAGAAGTGAGTTTTTAACCCCCAATCTAAAGCAAAGTTGGACTAAAATCATTTGTGATATTCATGCACAGCTAGACAAAAATCAAACTCAGGTTGTCTTGAATACAATTAGGTAGAAATCCAGTGGAAAAAGTCAATGTTTGCCAACTTGAAGAGGGGAACTAAATGTGTAAGATGGAAAATTCCCATTTTTACCTTTCAAGGAGAGCAGTACAAATAGTGGAATATAACAAATCTAACATTACTTTATCAGTGTCTGACACTCATGTCTGATTTACCTCTCTGCTAGTAAATTCAGCCACCAGCTCTCCCTCAATACACAAGGATTATACTATTTTTCATTATAAATATGATTAATATGAGTCTTATTTCAATCTTTTGACTTAAAATTAATAATAATCAAACTTCTTATATTCATGGTATTATATCTTTTTTTCTTTTCCGAGGTCAAGATCCTATGTTTAGGTCATAATACTGAATATCACTCTAACCCTTGAAGAGTCATTTGAAATACCACTCCATATAGTGTGAAATCATTTCCTAATCCATGCATTTCTATTTCATATCACCCTAAGTATAACCCTACTTGTATTTACAAAACAATATAAGTACCAGAGGGAACCTCTAGCACATTGACTATATCCTCTATGGATAAATTATGGCAAGAGATTAATTAAAAGCAATGGTATATAATGGGAAAAGAACCAGCTTTGGAGTCAGAAAGGTCAATGTTCTAGTCCCATCTCTAATCCAAACTCAAATCCTAAACAAATCACTTGACCCCAGGCAGAGTTTCTGCTGGTCTATGATGGAAACCGGAGTTGTCTCAGTAGGAGCTCTGTATACCAACAAAATCACAGATCTGGCTTGGGAAGGGAAGAGAGAAGGGAAGGGAAAACTGGAAAGGAATAAGAGTGGATAAGCTGCAATCTGCATGGAAGTACTCACAAGATGCTGATCATGGATCAAAATATCAAAGCAAATAAAAACATGACAAAGATACATGTTCTTAGGTTGAGGTACATGCTAAAATGGCTGCAAAAAGCTTAAGGGGAAAAATCTATGGACAGACAAAACATTCTCTAGACCCATTCTCTGGTCACCCACTGGGAGATTGATTTATATTTAATTAGGGCAATCATTAGGCCTGATGGGAAACCTCATCTTGAGAAAAAAGTGTTGGGTGCAAAGTATAAGTACAGACTACCACTTGGATCAAGTCAGGAATCTCTAAGGTACTGAGAACAGGAAGGCAGAAGCCAAAGTGAGGATGGGGTTTCAAGCTAGGGAACTCTCCAATGACATCAAAATGCACACTACTAGAGGGGTTGGCAAAATGACTGTGTGATGCAATCTCCTTCCCCAAAGCTTTGACCATTTATGCCAATAGTGCAGATTTCTAGCCCCTTGCCATCTATGGACAAAGAGATGGTCATAATTGACATTCATTTACCAGCCATTCAGGTAAAGCAGTTAGTTTGGGCATCCACTGACTCTTAGGCTTCCTTGCCCTTTTTAAACACTAGATCTACAAACTCTTGGGGCTGAGGGCTCACCTGGATCTACCACACAATGGTAGATGCTCAATATTGGTCACTTTCTTTTTAAGCGTCTGGAGTAGTGCTAAGTAGGCACTTGGTAGGTGTATAGTAAATATTTTTGAATTAATCGGAGTTTGAAGGTTCTTCAAGACATAACTACCTTTCCCTTTTGGACAGTCGATCAGTCAATAAGCAACTATTAAGTGCCTGCTATGTTTCAGGTACTGTGGGAATACAAAGGACAGAAGATAATCCCTGCCCTTGAGAAGCACTAATGGGGGAGACAATAAGCAAACAACTGTGTACAAACAAGCTATAGGCAGGAGAAATAGAAAATGATCAGGAAGGCACTAGAATTAAGAAGGATTGGGAAGGCTTTCCTATAGTTTTAGCTGAAACTTGAAGTAAGTCAAAGAAGTGGAAATGAGGAGGATGAGCCAGAGAAATTACCTGGATCCTGGATATAGAGTTTGTATAGCAGAAACAGCAGGAAGACCAGCATCACTGGATCAAAAAATATGTGAGGTGGTGGGGTATATGGTTTAAGACTGGAAAGGTGGAATGGACGGGTTATGACAAGGCAAAATACTGCCCTAATCCTTATGAAGCCTCCCATCTAATAAGGGAGACAACATGCAAACAAATACATAGAGAAAGCAAGCTATTTGCAGGATCAGTAGGAAATAATTAACAGAGGGAAGGCACTAGAATTAAAAAGGGTTGGGAAACGTTTCCTGTAAAAGATGGAATTTTAGTTGGTACTTAAAGGAATCTTGGAAAATCAGTAAGCAGAGGTGAGGAGGGAGAGCATTCCAGCCATGGGGGATTGCCAAAGAAAATGCTCAAGACAAGAGATGGAGTGTCTTGTTCATGTAACAGCCAGGAGCCCAGGTTTATGGGAAAGAAGAGTATATGTCAGGGAGTAATGTGTAAGAAAACTGGAAAGGAGGAGGCTAGGTTATGAAGGATTTATAATGCCAAGCAGAACATTTTGTATTTGACCCTGAAAGTAATCAGGAGGCAAGTGTATGAATTAAGAGACCTTACACTTCAAATAGTCCAATCCCCTAATTTTACAGATGAAGAAATTAAGGCCCCAAAAGACAAAGTGACTTGTCTGGCCAGCCCCATCCAGAGAATAAATGGTTGTCAGGATTGGAACTCAGGTCCTCTGACTCCGAATCCAGCACTCTTACCACTGTACCATGCTTCCTACAGGACATTGCTATTTATGTAAATGGTGACTGATTGTAAGTACTCAATCCAGAAAACAAGCTCCTTTTTAGCAGGAAGTACTCCTGATCTTCATTATAGACTGCTGCCTATCCAGATATCATACTATATCATCTATGCTGCTTTCAATATTTGTTGACTGACTTCTGCTCCTGCCAGAGACTCTGTAATTCAAAGGGAGTGCTCAAGAACACAGAGATGTAAAGGAATGGACAAAAGAGGCAGAAATTCTCCTGTGAATGGCTCAAATTTTGGCATTCATTTATTCATGGATGAACTCAAGAGAGGACACTTCCCAAATTTTAGGAAGTGGCACTGTCAGAAACAAATTGACAATTTAAAGTACATGCAGAGGAAGACAACCAAGATAGGGAGACCTGGAGACTAGACCACAGAAGGCTTTGTTGAAGGAATCAGGAATGTTTATCCTAGAGAAGGGTAGACTTACAGGGACTTGATGACTGTCTTCAAGTTTTTGAAGGTGTGTCATATATAAATGAGATTAAACTTGTTCTCCTCAGCCCCAGATGAAAGAATTCAGAGTATCTAATGGAAGTTGCATATTTCAGCACAAGAGAAAGAAAAATTTTCTAACATGAGATGTCCAAAAGTAGAACAGGTTACCTTAGAATATAACATCACTGGAAGTCATAATTTTTAGAGTACTAAAGGAACTCAGCAGCCACCTAATCCAACCTATAGCTAAAAGAGATCCCCACTATAACATACCAGAAAGTGGTCATCTTGTCTCAGCTTCAATACCTCTAATGAGGAGGGCTTACCTCCTCTTCAATCAGAGGATGAATGGTCACTTCTCAAGAATGATATAGAGGGGATTCAGGGATGAATGATCTCTACATGATCTCTAAGGTCCCTTCAAACTCAGACTTTCTGTGATTCTTTGTCAGGGCAATGGATGAGCAGTCCATTGATTTGGCTGATGAATAAAATATATTTTGGAAAGACACTTTAAATGGACAATAAATTGGGCCTGAAGGAGGAAACAATTGAACAAGATCACATCTGGAAATCTGGGCAGTGCTTTCAATGATCCCAAGCTGCTCATTGCCACAAAAGTCTATCTTTTTAACAATAATATTATTCTCTTAGAGCCATAACTCTACAAATCAAAATTATGGGGATTCAAAAGACAATGGAAGAACCCATGGAATGTATAAGTAGGCTGCAGCATGTTGCCAATGGTGACTCGTGTCTAAAAGGTGGCATAAAACAGCCATATCATTGAAGATTCCCATAATCAGAAAGGAAAGTAGACTAATCATGCAGTAAGGAAGAGCAATAATTTATGGAAAGTCAAAATGATGCATGAAATACTGAAAGAACTAGAATAAAGACTCTTAAATGTGTAATAAATCATCTGATGCAAGGGTTCTCAACATTTTTTGTGTCATAGATGCCTTTGACAGTCTGGTGATAACTAAGGATCCCTTCTTACATCGATGTCTTTAAATGCATAAAATGAAATGCCTAGGATTATAAAATAAGATAATTATATTGAAATGCAGTTCTCAAAATATTAAAAACAAAGAAAAAGTTCAGGGACCTTGGGTTAAGAAACTGCCCTTAAAGTTTTTTTTGTGCTAGCAATGAATTAGGAATTGAGGGGATATCCATCAGTTGGGGAATGGCTAAACAAGTGGTAGTATATGATTGTGGTGGAATACTATTGTGCTATAAGAAATGATAAAAATGAAGGCTTCAGAAAAACCTGGAAAGACTCACATGAAAGGATGCAAAATGAAATGAACAGAACCAGGATAACAATGTACACAGTAGCAACAATATTGTGACAATGATCAACTCTAAAAGATTTAGCTACTTTTTGTTTGTTTGTTTTTTGTTAGATTTAGCTACTTTAGTCAATACAATGGTCCAAGACAATTCCAAATGACTCCTGATAAAAAATTCCATCCATATCCAGAGAGAACTAATTAATTCAGAGTAGTGAGTGAAGCATACTTTTTTTCTAAATTATGTTTTTCTTATGTGTTTGCAACATGGCAAATATAAAAATATGCCTTTCACGACTTTCCATGTATAATTGACATCATATTGTTTGCCTTCTTAATGGGTGGAGACTAAAGGGAGGGAAAGAATTGGGAACTCAAAATTTAAAAAAATGAATGTGTAAATATATGCTTATACAAATGGAACTCTTAATGGAGAATTTGAAGAAAAACTTAAACAAAACCACATTTATACACTCAAATATTTATTATTCTGCTACATATCAGTCACTGTCAACACACAGGGAGTCAATTTGGTACTATTAAGTACCATGTCTCCTGTGCTAGGCTACTATGGAGAAAGCAGATACGTGTAAAACAGAGTTCCTGCTACCCAGCATCTCAACAAGCTAGTCCAGGAAGCACCAACAATTTAGAAATCACATTTAAGTACCAATAATGACATAATAATAGGCAAGTTTTAAATAATGAAGCAAGAGTTTATTGTTTGTCTATAACATTATCACTGGGCCAAGGTGATGTTAAGTAATACCTTAATAATAATAATAATAATAATATCTATTTGGTAGAGTTCTGTTAAACATTTAACCACCAGCTTTCAAGGGGGGAAAATATACTCATGGTACACTTTTAAGTTTTATCTGTATCCTTAATATTTTCTCCATCACTTTCCCAAATCTAGAGATAATGAATAAAACAACAATAATATATACTATAAATATATTATACAATATATACATATGTATTATGATGTGTTGTATAGCATATAATGTGTTATATTATATTTCTATGTCCATAATATTATGCATGTGTTACATATGCAAAAATATATTAGGCACATATGATAATAACGTAATATATGGCATTCAGGTTTGCAAAGTGCTTTATAATGTTATCTTATTTGATTCTCACAACAAGCCTGTGGGGTATATACTATTCTTATTCTCATTTAACAGATGAGGAAACTGAAGCATAGAGAAACTACATCAAGCCCTGATTTGTGTAGCCTTTGGCAATTTACAAGGTATAAATGTGCATACTAAAAATTTAACAATCTGTTCCCAACATATTCCTGCACTGTGATAGAAACCTACTAGGACTTTATACTTGTTTATTTCCTCCCTAAGAAATGAAGCACTTTAATAAGTGTTTGCTATGTGCAAAGAATGCACTGTGCTAAGAAATTCAGCCCTTGATCTCAAGGAATTCACATTCTAATAAAGGAGACAATGCACAAGAAGGATTTCACACAAATTGACCTTTTGGGGATCAGTTATAATAGTCCATCCATTGGGGAGTCAAACTACTATCTTGAAAATCCAGGTTTCCATGCACTCTTGGTTGTTAGTCTAAAATTATAAGCACCTAACCTCAGTGTTTATCAGGAAATATAAAAATTTCTAACTCGCTCTTACAACTGAACTTTTTCTCAATGCCATTTAAAATACAACCTCAGGGATTTACTTGGACCATGGTGGAGAGAAGGAAAAAGAATTATGTCAAAGCAGTTTCTCTGGTGCCTAGGAGTCTTGTCTTTTTTCTTTACTGATTGCCTTCTATTCTTTCCTACCTTGGAACGCTAGAATATATACTCCAGTTCAGCCTAAAGCTATTTCACTTAACTGTCCAGATGCTTTCCTATCTTATGCATTATCAATAACATGCCTTTTCAAAATCTAGGGATATAATTGGGAGGTCCTGGAGTATGAGGCAAACACAAAGAACACCTGGAATATTAGACACTGTGATGAATTTAAAACACCATTAGATAACTTAAGTATGACAGCAATGATGATATTTGATTTCTCCTGGCATCTTTCGGGGCATATTGGCACTTTCTTCCTCCATGTTTCCATTCCTTCCAGAAAGAGGGGAGAGAGAAAAGGGTCTAGGTAGAGACAGAAAGAGAATTCGGGGCTTCAAACCATTAACATTATAAGCAGCTCGATTGTAAATACTGCTCACAGAGGGGTTTCTGACATGAGTAACAATGGTTTTCAAAATTTAATGACATTAAAGCCACATATGCAGCTACATCTCCCAATATATCTGTAGTAAGGCAGAGCTAAGAAAGACTATGAAACCACCTCAAAAGGCTTCTTTAATCATAACTTTCAGCCTCTTTCCCCCGATAAACATTTCGTCAACATTACTAGCAAGTAGTTACATTGATCTAAGCTGCCCCTCATGTCTGTGCCTTTATTTATCTTCTGCTGGAAGAACCACGGTTCAGTGAAGTCATGAAGAGGCAAGCAAATTGAAAGAAAAAAGGAGAGAGAGAGAGAGAAACAGTGAATTTCTCTTGATGCAAGTAGCTATAAGCCTTTGGGTAATGAGAGGGCACAGCGTATAGAATACTGGGCCTGGGGCCACAGCCTCAAACATTTAGCTGTGTAATTTTGGGCATGTCACTCACCATCTGTTTCCCTCAGTTTTCTCAACTGTAAAATGGGATTCATAATAGTACCTACATCACAGGGCTGTTATAAGGCTTGAATGAGATATTTGTTCAGAGCTTCACAGAGTACCTGGCACATAATAGATGTTATTATAATTGCTGTTGTTTAGTCATTTCAGTCACTCCCAACTCTTCGTGACTCCATTTGGGGTGTTCTTGGCAAAGATACTGGAGTGGCTTGCCATTTCCTTCTCCAGCTCATTTTACCGATGAGGAAACCGAGGCAAACAGAGGTAAGTGACTTTCCCAGGGTCACACAGCTAGTAAGTCTCTAAGGTCATATTTGAACTCAGGTCTTCCTGACTCCAGGCCTAGTGTTCTATCCACTGTACTACCTAATGCCCTAATGCCCTAATGCCCTTATATAATTACTGGTAGTGGTGGTAGTGGTAGTGGTAGTGGTAGTTGTGGTGGTGATGGTAATATTTCTCTTTCTGGTAATGCTTTCTATACCATTTTTCCACTTAAGCATCCATTCATCTAAACCCTACCCTTCATGGCTCCCACTTCTTCCATAAAGCTTTCTGTGATCACTCCATGCCAAAATGTTCTCTTCCACACCTCTCCATAGTACTCTGAGACTCAATTTCCCCATGTATAAAATTAGTAACCTCACAGAGCTGTTGTAAGCATCAGATAAGGGATAGAAGATGCTTCACAAACCTTAAAGCACTATATAAATGTCAGCTCTAGCACATTTTCTGTACCACAAATTTGTTAGTATAATGCAGTAGAAAAAAGGGGACTTGCCATCAGGAAAACTGGTTCATTTGGTCAGCAAGCATTTATTAAGCACCTACTATGGGTTAGGCACTGTGCTAAGTGCTAGAGATACAAAGAAAGTCAAAACAAAACAAAAATAACAACCCTCCCTCATCTCAGGGTTCTCCCAGTCTGATGGGGGAGATGACTTAAAAATAACAGTACAAACAAGTGAAATAGAGGATAAATTAGAGATGACCAACAGGTGGAGGGCATTAATATTAAGGGAGGGATAGATGAAGGCTTCTTGAGAAGCTAGGATTTTAGCTGGGACTTGAAGGAAGTCAATAGGCAGAGCTGAGGAAGGTGAGAATAGGACAGCCAAGGAAAGGGCCTGTGTTATGGAGATGTAGAGCTGTGTGTGAGGAATAGCAAGGAGCCCCATGTCAGGGATCGCAATCACACACACCAGCCACCATAGCCAAGGCACTTACCTTTTTTTTTTTCCTAAGTTCCAGTTTTCTCATCTGGAAAACGAGGTTAATGATACTTGCAATCTGTCCCTTGCATTGTTATTTAATTTTTATAATGTTATGTAACTTTTTTTGTCTATTATCTCCCTATGTCTAATTTAAGTTCTTTGAAAATGGGCCTATGTTTCCCCATACCCATACCCAGTACAGGGTTCTGCTTAGGAGAATAATTGAATTAAAGTGTGTTGTGTGAATCAGAATCATTATGTGAAAAATCAAAATACTTATATAATTCACAAACTAAATAATCATTATGGGAATGATCAAGTCTTATGAATTTTTTTTATAAAGAAGAAAAAAGAGGTCAGCGATTTAAATCTGTACTTACCTACCACCTAGAACCCTGACCTGCCTCAATTGAAAGGAGTAGATCAAAAGTTTCATAAGATAGAATGGGCTCAGAGAAGATCTGTATGGACTCTGTTCCATGGATCTTCCTGATCTGCTGTCCCCTCCTAGGATAATGATGAATCCTGGCGGGAAGCGGAGCAGAGAGAAGGCAATTGCTTAAGTGATAAGGATTTGTGTTGTTTGGTTATTTCAGTCTTGTCTGACTCTTTGTGACCTCATTTGGGGTTTTCTCAGCAATGATACTGGAGTGGTTTTCCATTTCCTTCTCCAGCTCATTTTAAAGACTGAGGAAACTGAGGCAAACAGAGTTAAGTTATTTGGCCAGGGTCACTCAGCTAGTAAATGTCTGAGACTGGATTTGAACATAGATCTTCCTGACTCCAGTCCCAGCACTCTATCCACCGTGCTGCCCCAACAGCAGCCCCAGAAACAACAAAAATAATCACTTTGGCAATGATCAAGTCTTATAATGATTTAAAGGGCACTGAAAGGATACCCCCTATTGGGGGGAAAATCTTCTCTACTAGCCCTCCCATTATACCTGAAAATCCCATATTGCTCAATCACTCTTTGGGGTTTAAAACATTATTGGGGGTTGGGAAACACAAAGAAAACATCTATCAACTGTTACCATATTGGGTCAAATGAACATTCATATTTGCTACCAAGTATGTATCAGAGCCTTGAGGAAATGGGACACAGAACCAGCAAGTTTTGATGAAGGGAAGAAGATGGTGGTGGCATCAAAGTACCACAGTAAAGAGGTGGGAAAGCCAGGCACTGGTATGATGGCACCAAGCAACAGAGGAACGAAAAGAGAAAGGGAAGTTACAATGGAAAGAAACATTCCTGAAAGGTTCAGCAGGGACACAGAGTCTACTCCAGATAGATTTCATATTCTTTATAATTTTGCTTAGGTTAGTGTTTCACCTGACTTAGATAAAAATTCATATATATTTTATCATTAAGGATAGAAAGCCCATATGTAAGTTTCTTAATCTGTTTA
The DNA here is from genome assembly GCF_019393635.1 of Dromiciops gliroides. Lineage (NCBI taxonomy): Eukaryota > Metazoa > Chordata > Mammalia > Microbiotheria > Microbiotheriidae > Dromiciops > Dromiciops gliroides. The sequence continues at coordinate 639,943,110 of NC_057861.1, forward strand.
TTTACTCTTTTATTTATTATTTAATCTCTCTAAATTAGCCTAATTTTTTTAGCTTCTCAGCGTGATACCATCACCACCGTATCTATCTCACCATAGGGATGCTTGAATAATACTGAAAGAGACACTGGATAAAAGATATAAGACCTCTTCCTAGGACTCAAAACAATTTATAATGCACAACTTACAAGGCCCAAAGGTTCCTTTCCAAGGTATGAAAAATGTCTGTAGTCGATTTTCAAAGACATAGAATAAAAACTAGACCCTGAATCACTGTCTGAATACAAACAACATTTGGCTTTGATCTGAGTTGTTGAAAACTATGACCAATTTATACTGTGGATGCCAAACCATCAGAGACCGTTTTTAAGTTCAGATTTCCATATCAGAATTCAGAAGCACACTTTTCTTCTTCATTACATGTTACATGAAGTCTACCAAAAATGGACTTATGGCAATGAATGGTATTAATGTGGCTTATTCTGCATAACATTGAGGGAAAGAGGGGGAAAATAGACCTTTTTCCCATGGATTCATTCATGTGGCCTGGAAAAAATTGGTTCACATGAATTCAAATCAAACCCTGAAATAGATTATTCAAAACAGCCGCCCTCCACCCTCATCACTGCATTAATGATGAGGGTTTTTTCCTGGCACTGCTAGTTTCAGATTGACTGTCGATAAGGAAAATAACAAAAATAATTTCTCTTGTTTGTGAGCTCCAGTAGGATTCTAATCATTTGGGTACCAGTGCAAGTCACCCTGCTTCCTTATTTTCTACCCCTAAGTCCAATGTTAGTTTTCCCTTTAATTTTTCTGAATATCCTTTTCAACCTTAAAATGAAAGCCATCACATATGTCCACTTACTTTAGTGGCCAACTTTCTTTCTCCCAGCACCCTCTCTCCTATTCATCTAGGCTCTGGTCATGGAAGATACACAAGGGTATGGGGAGACAAGAATTTTGTCCCATGAGTAAATGCATGAGCCATCTTGTAAGCATATGTTACATAGCAAGTAACTCCTGGAAGACAATAAACCCAGGATAAACTTAGTTCTTTCATTTAGCATTTCTGGGAATTATATGGAAACTTGAATAGCTCCTACAACCTCAAAAACACTTTCCATCCAGCTGAAGTTCAGACTATAAAAGTTTTCGATTCCAGGATAGTCCATGTTACAGTTCTGCAAGATTTATTGGCATACATGTCTTGAACATTTTTACACTTTATGTGAAAATTCTCAGTGTGTACCAAATCACATGAATACATGCAGATTCCTATCTGAAGAAAGGGGGACCAGAGAAAGAGGGCTGAATTTGACAAGCTGAGCAAATTCTGACAGATAAAGAGAAGTGTTTAAGGGATTAGCAATTTCATGGAAACATGGAATTTCTGAGCTGGACTAGACCTTGGAGAGCATCTAATCCAACTTTCTCATTTTAAATTTGACCAAAGTGAGGCCTAGGTTAAGGGATTTGTCTTGGATAATCCAGCTAGTTAATGGCACAATCAGAATACTAACCCAGTTTAATGCTCTCAGGTGAGGTTTAGTGGAAAGAGGTCTGGTCTAAGATCAGCAATCCTAGGTTTGGATTCTATTTCTCACCTTTATGAGTTGACTGTGGGACTTGATTTATCTCTACGCCTTAGTCTCCTCATTCATAAAAAAGAGATAATAATACTTGTATTACATACCTCACAAAATTATTATGAGGAAAATACTTTGAGGAAGCACAGTCTATAGGCAGAGATTCTTAAAGTCTAGACTAAGGTCCTCTGAGGGTAGTTGAGACCATTCCAAGGTCTTCTATGAGGTCAAAACTATTTTTACAATAATACTAAGACATTTTAGTTTCTAGTACGGTAAACATCGATAGGCATGACATATAAGCAAAAGTTTTGGGGGAAGTCCTCAATAATTTTAAGAGTTTTCTTGAGACCAAAAATGTTTGAGACTTGTTGGTCTAGTAGGTGGACTTGGAGAAAAAAGACCTGGGTTCAAATCCTGACTCAGTTGTGACCTTAATCAAATCACTTCTCTGAACCTCAATTTCCTAATTTCCTTGTTTATAAAATGAGAATAATAATAGCACCAACCTCACAAGGTTGTTGTGAGGATCCAGAAAGGCATAAATGTGTGTGTGTGTGTATGTATATATAGATAGATGTGTGTATGTATATATATACATATACACACATACATATATATATATGCTATCATCATAACCCTGGAAATACAATATAAATGTGAAATACAACATAAAATATTATTCCCACTGTGTTATGCTTCAAATTAAAACAGGACACCATGGCTAACCACTGCTTCTACTTGCCCATCACATCCCCCCAAACAGAGAAAGTTCAGGTCAACAGAACAATGTATGTTAGCCCTTACAGAACCAAGTTTGAATTCTGATTTTGTTCCTTACAACCTCTCTAATCTGTGGCAAGCAAAAAGTAACAAATACAAACAGTACTGTTGAACTGATTCAAATTCTTCTGAAATAGTTATAAAGGGCAATTGATTCCTGGATCTTTCCCTCTTCAATCTTTCCCATTCAAAATAATGTAGCAACTCTTTAAAATGTGAATGGTAATTTACAACTTTTAAATTACAACATTTTTAATATTAGTATAACACTGATACAAATATGATCCATACCACTTGTGGCTATGCTTAGATGTTATTTCACAACAGAAAAGATTGTCCTAAAGAAAAATGAGAATAAGACCATCTGAGTAAAATAAAAAAATAAAAACAGAACATCCATATGTGTTTCATGTAACCTTCTCTACTTCATCTGACCGTGTCTTCATGATCTATCCATGAAAAAGTCACTACCTCCACTGCTGTCAATGGCTTGGGCCCTAACCATTTAAGGCTGGCTTCATTGCCAGAGATAGGGAGAATTCTTAGAAATACAGAACAGCTAGATTCAAAAGTCTCTGGGTACAGTGATGAAAAGTACTGAGATAACCAGTTCAGTGTTCTCTCAGTTTTCTAAAAGTTCTAAGAAGAAAAATGTGACAGACCATTCAGTAGATGGCACTTTTCCCCCAGAGTGGGTCTTGGCCGGGTACCTTGTCCTGCGTAATGAGGGGCTCATATCATAAATCCAGAGATCCAATAGAACTACAAGAGGTCCCATTAAGTTGACAGACATACCTAGAGAAACCGGGGTCTAGGCTCCCTGTCTCTATTAGAGATTGAAGACTTTTTGAACAAAATATCAAATATGACTGGCATTTAGGATGAGGGATTTCACTGACTTCTAGTATAGGACTTTCCAAGCTTTTTTCTGAGTAATCACAAATTGGCTATCAATAAGGACTCAAAGGGAATGAAAATAGATAGCACTATTTTATTTCTTAAAAGAAATTGAATTTTATAACAATGATTATTGAAATCCAAAAGTAGCCCTTGGACCTTTAGGCTTGTTAGCAATACGTATAGGTATGTAATAACTCAACTGGGGCTTTATGCCAGAGTTCAATTAGTCAATCAATCAACAAGCATTAATTAAGACTTTACTATGTGCCAGGCACTTTCGATAAGCTCTGGGGATACACAGAACTCAACCGCTAGGTATTGATGCCAGTTTCTCCAGGCTTTCAGTGTTGGCATACCCCAGTCAGGCCAGTCCATCTTTGTGAGAGTTACTGTATAATGAGTGGAAGATTAGGGAAGTAATTAGCCTCATAAGGCTTTTGGGAGCTTATGGTAATGGTGCTCTAGTGAATCAGATGTTTTGTTTCTGTCTCCTCTATTATTTTGTGTGGTTTGGGCTTCTCCAGGAAAGGTAATCAAAAATTCTTGTCATGGGATCTATGTTCTCTTCTTCTCAGTGTCTTCTGTGGGTCACATTCCAGGTCTGAGACAGATGTTCTTTAAAATGATCTTCCATAACTAAACTCAGTGTTCTATCATCAGGACTGTACCATGACAAAGTTGTTCCATGCTCACTCCTCTTACCACCAGCTACCTGAGAGCACAGGAAGAAAACCAATATGGCAGTGGGAACCACTGTCTCTTTGGGACTTGTAAGCACATTGCATATATTCAGGGGTTCATCACTTGAAAGGAGAGAGAGGTGCCATGACTGCTTTTACTGTAGCTGTTGCATCTGGGGGAAGAACTCCTTCTGGAATCTACCTTTTCTCTCTTTTTTGGGGGGTGAGGCAGTGTGGGTTAAGTGACTTGCCCAAGGTCACACAGCTAGTAAGTGTCAAGTGTCTGAGGCCAGACTTGAACTCAGGTCCTCCTGACTCCAGGGCCAGTGCTCTATCCACTGTACCACCTAGCTGCCCCTACCTTTTCTCTTGGTCACTCCCTCTCCAGCCTTGTCAAGGTCTTGCCTTGAACAAAAGACTAAGTCTATGCTTGGCCAGAAAGTTAAGGCTACAAGAACCATAGATTTTGAGCTGGAATGAACTTTAGAAAAAATACCTAATCCAAACCCTTCATTTTGTAGATGAGAAAACCGAAGCCTACAAAGATTAAAAAACTTACCCAAGGTCACAAAGACAGTGCATCATGGAAATAGTAATGATGATGATTAAAATAATTATCATTTAAACAGCACATTGGGGTTTACAAGTAAACCCTTTGAGGTAGATAGTGTCACTATTATTATCCCCATTTTACTAAGGAGAAAATTGGAAGTCAAAGAAATAAAGTGACTTACCCAGAGTCATGCAGCTAATGTGGGCCAACTATCAGTTTTCTCAACTGTCAGTGAGGGAGTTGGACTGCATGAAGTCTGAGGACCCTTCCAGATCTAGATCTCAGATCTTCTGATCCAAATCTTAATTGCCTAAGGCTCAGAGAGGATAAAGGACTTTCCCATAGTCATACACCTACAGTAATTAAGTGTCATAAGCAAGATTTGCACCCACGTCTTTTTACATATTATCACATGTAATATATATAACAATATATTGTACATTTACTATGTTATCATATAAAACATATGATAATACATTACACATTCCATATATTATTTCACCTGAAATAGGGTCAAATTTGGAATCAAGGGACTTAGGTCTAAATTCTGCCACTACTACTTGCTAACTGTGTTACCTTGGGTAAGTCATCACTCAACCTCCCCAGGCCTCACTTTCTTCATTTGTTAAATGGGGAGCCTGAACTAGATGGCCTTTATGGTCCTTTCCATCTCTAGATTTATGTTCCTATGAATCTAAGACATGCATTCAAATCCAGGTATTTCTACTTATTCCCTACAAGACACTGACAAGCCACAGCCCTCTAAACTTCAGTTTACCCACATGTAAAATGAGGGGCTGGGATTCTAAGGTTCCTTCTACTGTAAATCTTATGGTCTGGTTCTTCCCATTATCTTTTTTTTTAGGATCATCCCTAAAATTTCCATTACATCTATGCAACCTTGAACTGGAAAATCAATACTCTTGCAGTTTTTAAAATTCTATAAAATCATAAATTCTCTACCAATTTAGTGATCCTTGAATTATACTTTCTAATATAACTATAGACTAATTTGTCAGTTTAATGATTCTATCTCACATTTACATAGTGCTTTATATAGCACTCTTCTCAAGACAACTTTGTAAAATATATGATGATTAAAGGATAGAATCACAGAAGATAAAATGGACCATTCTGAAAACATAAAATTGAAAAGGTTTTGAATAAAACAAATGCAGCTAAAATTAGAAGGAAAACACCTAACTTAGAAAAAATATTTCCAGCAAATTTCTCTGATAGAGGTCCCATTTCCAAAAGCATAAGGAATTGATTCAAATTTATAAGAAAAATGTCACTCTGTAATAAAGCAGTTACAGGATATGAACAGGAAGTTTTATAAGGAAAAATTCAACAGCTATGTTTTTTAAAATGTGCTAAATTGGGGGGCAGCTAGATGGTGCAGTGAATAAAGCACTGGCCCTGGATTCAGGAGGACCTGAGTTCAAATCCAGTCTCAGACACTTGACACTTACTAGCTGTGTGACCTTGGGCAAGTCACTTAACCCCCATTGCCCCACAAAATAAAACAAAATTTTTAAAAAATAGTAAAAAAATAAAATGTTCTAAATTAATAATAATGTTGTTGTTATTGAGTCATTTTCAGTAGTGCCTGACTCTTTGTGACCTCATTTGGGGTTTTCTTGGCAGAGATACCAGAGTAGTTTCCCATTTCTTTTACCAGCTCATTTTACAGAAGGCAAACAGGGTTAAATGACTTGCCCAGAGTCAACAGCTAGTAAATGTCTGAGGCCAGATTTTAACTCAGGAAGATGAGTCTCCCTGATTCCAGGCCCAGTCCCTCTATTCATTGTGCCACCTAGCTGCCCAATAATAATTAGAAAAAAGGAAATTAAATCAATTCTTATGTCCTACCTCACATCCAACAGATTGGCAAAGATGCGGAAAAAAGGAAAAGAAACTAATTGGGAAACTATTCACCAATCAACTAGGGAATGACTGAACAAATTATATATATAAAAGTAATGGAATATTGTAGTACCACACTGTATGATGAAAGGGTTGGGTTCAGAGAAACATGGGAAGAGTTCATGAGAACTGCTACAACATGAATCACAGAGAATGAGGGATAAAATAGGAATATCATAAAGACAAAAACATTTGAAAGACTCATAGTCACTGATCAATGCAATGACCAAATAATTCCAGAGGGCTGACAGTGATCTATGCTACCTATCTCCTGATGGAAAGTTAATGGATTAGGGGCAGGTAGGTGGCACAGTGGATAGAGCACCGGCCCTGGAGTCAGGAGTACCTGAGTTCAAATCCGGCCTCAGAAACTTAACACTTACTAGCTGTGTGACCCTAGGCAAGTCATTTAACCTGAACTGCCTCACTAAAAAAAAAAAGGAGAAAAAGAAAAAAGAAAGAAAGAAAGTTAATGGATTTAAGATGCACAATGAGACATATTTTTGTGCATAGACATTTCAGGAATTTGTTTTGCTTGATTATGCACATTTTATCACAAGGGGTTTGCTTTTATTTTAAATCAAGGGAAAAGAAAATAAATTCTTGTTTTTTAGAAAAAAGTATCTTAGGATCATAGTTTTTTAGATGAATGAGATATTAAAAAGGACAACAAATCTAGCCCTCTCATCTTATAGTGCAACTGGGTCCAGGAGAGATGAGACTGATTTACCCAAGCTCATAGAGACAGTAAGTAGTAAAGCCAGAATTTATACCTAGATCTTTTGATTTGGGCTGATACTACTATTCTAATTTTCCAGAGAAGAAAACTGAGCCTGACATGTTGAGTGACTTACCACCAGTCATACATCTAGTAAGTGATAAAGTCAAGAACAACTTGGACCCTGCTCTCCTAAACTCAGCTTCTAGTGCTTTGCTGGCCCCTACAAGTTAACTCATATTTATTTTGATAATATATATGCTTAATATGTGCATTAGAATTAGAATATAAGCTCCTTGATGGGAGGGTTTATATCATGTTTGTCTTTGTAAACCCTACACATAGGCATTTGCTAAGTTGTTTGATTGACTGATTCATAGAGTTCTTTCCTCCATAACAAATTATGTTATCAATGCTACTATCCAGTTTTTGTATTGCCAATATCTAACTTAGATATGTTAGTAAGATTAAGTAAAAACTTGGGGGTTAAGTCAAGTTAGATGCCAAATAAATCTATGTGATCTCTAAATTTGATACTTCACTTAACCCAAGCCCCAAATTTATAGTGTGTATGTGTGTGTCTATAGTTAAGCTCATAATGTAAAATCTTCTTTATGTCTTAAGACAATAAGGCAAATTAAAAGTTAATATCAGTATGAGGTAGTACTGTAGTAAATTATCACTATATGAATGGTTATGACAATAGATATCACAGGAGTATAGATTACCCAAATTGAAAGCTATGAAATTATGATGACCATGCTTAGCTCCAAAGAAGAGATGTAAGAATGCACCTCCCTTTCTTATTTGGAATGGGGAGGGCAAGGAAGACCCCTGTGGATTTGCATATAATGTTACATTCGGTTGATGTGTTGGCTCATTTTGCAAAAATTCGTTTTCTCCTTCGTTTTAAAAAATTATCTGTTAAAAGGTATGGGTTGGGGCAGCTAGGTGGCACAGTAGATAGAGCACCAGCCCTGAATTCAGAAGGACCTGAGTTCAAATCCGGCCTCAGACACTTGACACTTATTAGCTGTGTGACCCTGGGCAAGTCACTTAACCCCAATTGCCTCAACAACAACAACAACAAAGGTATGGGTCTTCCTCAAAGGCAAGGAAAAGAGATTATAATGAATGGGGAAATGAAAGTGATTTAAAATCAAAAGTTATTGATAAAAAGTTTTTTTTTAATGGAGACATTATGTTGAAGCTGTGGTAGATAGGTAATGTCTCCAGGAGAAACTGGAACTTGAGCTTTGAAGGATGATTGTATTTTTGATAGAAAAAGTTAGGGGCAGAGGGTAGAGTATGGCTTAGTAAGGAGAAATTGGGAAACAGACTTGCAAAAGCATGGAGGGAGAAATGTACAAGATGCCTTTGAAGACCTATGAGTTTATTCACCTGGCCATCACAGAAGGTTCAAACTGAGGAATACTCAAAATTTAGAAAGGCAGATTATGGGACATATCTTCAGTTCCTTCCAAAGGATAACAATGGGCTGCTTTCCTTTTCCTTTTCCAAAGTTGATGCATTGCTATGGGGAACCTCCCCTTCTTTTTTCCTTATTTTTTTTTTGGTGGGGCAATGAGCATTAAGTGACTTGCCCAAGGTCACACAGCTGGTAAGTGTCAAGTGTCTGAGGCCAAATTTGAACTCAGGTCCTCTTGAATCCAGGGCCAGTGCTTCATCCACTGTGCCAACTAGCTTCCCTCTTCTTTTTCCTTTTTTTAGGGTTGTTTCTAGCTCCCAATTAACATATAGGACTGATAAAAGAGAAAAATTGCAAGATCCAAGTACAAGCAGTCCCAGAGCACCATCCCTACCCACCTTCCCAAATTCTATCTTATGAATCATCACTCAGGAACCCTCAGGAAAGAGGTCATCCAGAATCCTACCATAATTTTACCAGTGAAAAGGAAAAAATGCTTTCCTATTTACTACTAATATAGACAGTTTATATCAAGAGTGTAGGGAGGACCTTTTCTTTCTAAGGTCTTTGAAATACTTACACTGAATGGGGAAAGTAATGTCAATACCATTGATCAACTTCATTCATTACACACAAGTGGAATTATAATAAAAGTAACTCTGCAGAAAGCTGTGAAAAGGCGTCATGAAGCACAAACTATAAAAAATGAAATCTATAAAGGCAGAGCAAAAATCAAGAGTCCTGATTCATCTGAGAGAAATTTTGCAAAGGGAGAAGATGAGTTTTTTGGTCCCTTTCTCAATACTCTAAGACAATATAAAGCAGATGCTGTCTGTACTGAGGTATGTGGGATTGAAGACTGAATTTGTCTCCCATGAGAATATAACACTATGGCAGGAGTCTTTTAAATGACCTCAACAGTGGTAAATCTCTATCCTTCCAGAGTGGTTTTGATATTTGGATATAGCCAAAAGTCACTTTGAGCCAATTCTGTTGAAAAGAGTGTGGTGATAAGTCATAAGATTGATTCTCTTGCCTGGGCTCAGAATTGCTTCCAAAGGTAATTCTGAAAAAGGAGACCTGAAAATGTTTTGTGAGGGGGCAGCAACATATAGAATAAGCACCTATTCTCCCAAGGTAACTACTTTTAATGGATAATTGGGGGGCATAATTATTAATGTATTAGTCACATAATTTTATGGTCTTAGCAAGTACTCAGAATGCTCCTATTTTCTTAATCTTAATTCTAAAAGTCTTACTCCAGTGGTTCATGTAGTGAAGAGGTAACCAAGGTTCTTAAGGAAGGGATTTGAGCCTTTAAAAAGTCCTGCTAAGGTATAAGGGATTCAAGGATGGCAGGGGTTACAAATTATGTGTCTGTTGTTCTAAGGCCAGCGTATCGAAGTTCAGTCTAATCATTGGTTTGACCACAGAGAGAGGAATATTTTTTTTCAGTTTCCCAAGTTTTATTGCAATACTGTGAGTGAACACAGGGAGAGAGCCAGAAAAGTGGAAAGGTATCTCTCAAACAAGGAAAGAAAAGATAGTTATATTTATAGTATGGATGAATTGATTATCAATCTCATTATAATAATCTCCACCTTAAGGAGGTACAGGGGAAGGCCTATCCTAATTTGGAGTTCCTGGGGGCTTAAACCAACCCCTGAAGCAGGTACCTTTTTCTTTGGAGGTGTGTTTTTGAGGTTTACACGTTGTAAGGTGAATCTGGGGATAAATTTGGCCTTTTTTGCACATGTCACTTTTTGATTCCCATGTCCAGTTTCAAAATATCTTCATTTATCAGTTTGAATTTCTATGCCTTGTCTGAATATTAGTTATAGTTAAGATCTATATGACATGCCTCTTTATATTCTTGTTATGGGTACTGATTAATGTGGGTAGGGAGAACCTAAGCCCTGACTTGTATTAATGAAAACTCAAGTCTTAAGTTATCCATTAATTGGGGTCTGAATCCCTTTTAGAGTTCATACCCAAATTAGAGCTTGGGTTTTAGGTTTTTGTCTTAACCACTTTTTTGCCTCCTATATCATTCCCCCCCTTTTCATATACCCCTGGGAAAAGGATGAAGATCATCTCTTCTGTTACTGCTTCCTGCTGAGTGGGGGCAATGTAGGGGCCCACAGCAGGAGGAGTCTATGAATTGAGGGAGATCTAGGAGCTAGAGTTACAAATGCAAGGACCACAATGAAAGACACAAATAATTAGCAAACAGACCAAGGGACAATGGGGACCCTAACACAGAATAAATCTAAGAGTTCCATGAAAAACTGGACAAAGCAAACACTTGTGAACAGTTACAGCCATCCAGGTAATGTAGGACATTTTACCACAGTGATGGTCTATTGAATTATACAGTTCAGGTTTTTTCATCATGAATACCTGAAAGTCCCATTTTCCCCCTGAAAAATTATACACAGTTTTGCTGGTTAGGTTATTCTTGGTTGTAATTCCAATTCGATTGCCATCTAGAATATCATATTCCATGCCCACTGATCCTTTAATGTAGAGGCTGCTAGATCTGGTGCTATACTGACTGTGGCTCCACGGTACTTGAATTGTTTCTTTCTGGCTGCTTGCAATATTTTCTCCTTGTCCTGGAAGCTCTGGAATTTGGCTATGATATTCCTGGGAGTTTTTATTTTGGGATCTCTTTCAGGAGGTGATCAGTGAATTTTTTTCAATTTCTATTTTACCTTCTGCTTCTAGAATATCAGAGCAATTTTCCCTGACAATTTCCTGGAAGATAATGTCTAAGCTCTTTCCTTGATCATGGTTTTCAGGTAGTCCAATAATTTTCAAATTATCTCTCCTGGATCTATTTTCCAGGTCAGCTGTTTTTCCAAGGAGATAGTTCACATTGTCCTCTTTTTTATTCATTTGGATTAGCTTTATTGTATCTTGATTTCTCATAAAGTCATTAGCTTCTATTTGCTCAATCCTAATTTTTAAGCAATGATTTTCTTCAGAGAGCTTTTCTACCTCCTTTTCCATTTGGCCAATCTGGCTTTTCAAGCTGTTCATTTATTTTCCATGACCCTCCCTTCATCACTCTCATTTCTCTTTCCATTTTTTTCCTCTACCTTTCTTACTTTTCTCTCTACCTCTCTTACTTTATCTTCAAAATCCTTTTTTAGCACTTCTATGGTCTGAGACCAATTCCTATTTTTCTTGGAAACTTTGGATGTAGGAGTCCTGATGTTGCTCTCCTCTTCTGAGGGTGTACCTGGATCTTCCTTGTTACTAAAGAAATGTTCTATGGTCATCATATTTCTCTGCCTGATCATCCTGCCCATCTTTTACTTGACTTTTAACTCCTTCTTAAAGTGGGATACTACTTCCAGGATGTACTGTCCCAAGCTTCAGGGGATCTAAGGTGGTATTTAAGGAGGAGCAGGTTCTTCATTCATCTGACCTGTTCTCTGGTCCATAGATAACCCCAGACCAACTTGCTAATTAACCAGGCAGCAAAACTTTGTTTTCTGTGGTTGTTAGCTCCAACAAGCCTGCTCTCCTCCCCTACCTGTGCCACCACCATTCAAGCCTACTTTCCAGTTCTCAGCAGGTGTAAAACATCCAAGGACCACCTCAGTGCCAGGAGAAGACCCTTGTAATCTCCCCCCAGCCAACTGCTCAGCCCTCTCACCAGACTGTGAGCTTAGTTCCAGATGAAACCAGTGCTGCAGTTGATTCAGAGGCTCTGGGGGATCTCCTTCTCTGGCAAGGCCTGCCTGGGACAGGATCTGTGTCAATGTGACCTCAGGATTGGGCTCCACTCCTGCCCTGGCACAGCAGCCCCTTCCTGCTGACCTTCTGAACCATCTTTGGCTGGAAAATAATCTCAGCCCATTCTTCTTTGGGTTCTGCTGCTCCAGGAATCATCCTATGGCATTATTTGAAGGTTTTTTGGAATGATCATGTTGTAGGTTCTGAGAGCTTACTGCCTTCCCTCTGCCATCTTGGCTCTGCCCCAGATATCTCTCACCACTTTTGTTCAATTCCTAGTCTAGTCTATTGAATTATAGAAAAGTTATGATTGGCCTTGATGGGGCAGGGGGGAACTACTCATGTGGATGAAAACAAGGATCCTTGAAGTTCTAAAGTGTTAAGAAGTCATTTTATAAATCCATTCATGAAATTACCATATTCAATGTGTGAATGCTTCCCTCTTCCTTGATAATACCATCCTTTGGTGAAACCCCTTCTCCACTCCTCTACAACAAAATGATTTTGCAACAAATTTAGGTAATGAAATACTGGACAATAAGATCAAGGCATATTTCCTAGAAATCCTCCTAAACAGAAAAAAACATACATTAAAAAATAAACCCAGAAAGCTTACCCATTGACTTGGCGGGTACATTTTTTAAAAATCATTATGGTTGGGGCAGGTAGGTGGCACAGTGGATAAAGCACTGGCCCTGGATTCGGGAGGCCCTGAGTTCAAATCCAGCCTCAAACACTTGACACTTACTAGCTGTGTGACCCTGGACAAGTCACTTAACCCTCATTGACCCGGCAAAAAATTTAAAAAAACAAAAACAAAAAAGGGGGTGGGGGAAATCACTATGTTTGTTTTACTTTGGTGTTTTGTTTTATGAGATTTTGTTTCAAAAGGCGTCTGCTCCTGCCTTTCCTTACTATTATTCTGTTCCAAAGGCAGAAAAGGATGTGTTCTTAACCTGCTTGATTCTATCTTTTGCCCATTGGAAATTCTTTATAAGAAGCATGTATCTTCTAAACTTCATCAATATGGGTTTCTGAATAATGACATTATCTTAGAGTTTTCACTCATATGCTTAGCTCTCAGGCCTGGCACAAGGCCCATTATGGAGGTATTTGTGTGTTCAGACTTAGGGACTGAACTTCCCCACTGAAGTAACTTTAAATAGTTCAGAAAGTACCATTGGGGGGATGTTCATCATGGAAAATGTGCTTACACACATTCTAGGTATGGCACTTGGAGACACCCCCACTCACACATAGGACCCCTAGAAAATTACTGCACTTTAAAGAGACTAAATGGGTCCATATCCACTCAAAACCATAGATCAAAATCATCCACCAATGTGTTTCATTTTAGTAGATAGATAGCCAGAGGACTTAAATAGTTAAAAGCCTGAAATAACATAGTAAAAAAAAAAAAGGTTTCAATGTAGCTTTTTCCCCATAAACCTGAGGCACATCCTTCCATAAAATACATTCATCATCAAAGGGGAGAGTAGACATTTCATGGGAATATGCAGAGGGAACGTTATCCAAATGATGGGTGAAGGGTCAGCTCATACCTTAGAATCCTCATGATAGTAGATCCAAAGAGAATGACATGGAATCACTGGAAGATACATGCCCCTACAACATCCACATTTATGCTCTCTTCACACATACTTGTTCTTTCATTCATGTTTATGCTCTTTTCATACATATTTTAGTTCCTTCATCCACATGTATATTTTTTCACACATTCCCCATACATGCTCCTTAGACATGACTATTTTTCACATTGATGGAGTGTGATTCCCCCATTCCTATGTAAGCTCCTTGAGGACAGAATTTGTTTCAATATTTTCTCTTTTTTTTTCAGGGCAATGAGGGTTAAGTGACTTGCTCAGGGTCACACAGCTAGTAAGTGTCAAGTGTCTGAGGCTGGATTTGAACTCAGGTCCCCCTGACTGCAGGGCCAGTGCTCTATCCACTGTGCCACCTAACTGCCTCAATATTTTCTCTTTTCATTAACACAGTGTGTGACACAAAGTAAGCATTTAACAGATCCTTCTTGGCTGATATTTGTGATAAGTGAGGAAAACATTCTAGTGGTAATTTTTTTTATTGTGCTGAAATTTAGAGAGAAATAAGCAGTCACAGAACAGAGATATTCAAGTCAGAGGATACTGGCTAACTGTAGGAAAGAGTATAATTGGCTAACTGTAGGAAAGAGAACTAGAGAGAAGAGACAGGCAGCACATAATAGCAGCCTTCAAGTATTGGAGGGGCTGTCATGGGAAAGGAAAGTTAGACTGATTTTGCTTTACTGCAATAGGAAATGATGGGTGTCAGAAACAGGATATGAATCCATATGTCTTTGCCTTTACTTTGGATGCCAAGTCCAACATTCTTTCAAGCCGTACAGAATCAGGAGCAAGGTGGTGTGATAGATAGAGGCACAGGTGTGAGAGGAGTACAGAGAAGGGGGAAGTAACTGTTTGAAGGAAATGGAGTTACACTGAAACAGATTTCAGAAGGACTGAATGAATGTGAGGTATCATTATTATTCTTATGATTTAACATAATAAAAGTATCTAATAATTACAGATGACATGGAGTGGTGGAAAATTGCTGGCTCTGGAATCAGAGGTTGTTTTATTGTTGTTTGGTCATTTCAGTCATGTCCAACTATTCATGTCTCCATTTGAGGTTTTCTTGGAAAAGATACTGGTATCATTTGTCATTTCCTTCTCCAGCTCACTTTATAGATGAAGAAATGGAGTCAAACAAGGTTGAATAGCTTGCCCAGGGTCACACAGCTAGTAAGTATCTGAGGCTGGATTTGAACTCAGATCTACCAGGCCAGCAGTCTATAAACTGAGTCAACTAGCTGGTGGACATGGGTTCAAGTCCTAACTTGGGCAAGACTTTTAATTTCCCTAGTCCTCAGTTTCCTTATCTACAGATAAGGAAATAAATAAGGACCTTGGGGGGCAGCTAGATGGTGCAGTGGATAGAGCACCAGCCCTGGATTCAGGAATACCTGAGTTCAAATCCGGCCTCAGACACTTAATACTTACTAGCTGTGTGACCCTGGACAAGTCACTTAACCCCAATTGCCCCGCAAAAAAAAAAAAAAGTATTAAAAAAAAATAAGGACCTTGGACTCGATGTCCTCTAAAGTCTTTTTCTAGCTCCAGGTTGATGATCTATGACAAATAAAATCAGCTTCCTTGAAAGTAGTAAATTCCTCGCCATCAGAGTCCTCTGATTGATAGGTTGGATGACTACTTATTAGGGTATGTTATAGAGGAGATCCCTCTTGAGGCAGCAGTTATACTAGATAACTACAGATGCCCCTTCCAATATCTAAGATTCCATGATTCTTTGAAACAGAAGATCTTGAAGAAGTCAAGGACCAATGAGGGTGTGACATGGTGGCCAGTGTATGAAATGGAGTTCTCCCTGTAGAGCATTCATTCCCTACCTATCCTTCAGATGACATAACATATCTAAATACCTTTGTAAAACTTAAAAGTGCTTAATGATAATAATATAATATCTAGATAACACTTTAAAAACACTTCACTAATATTTCATTTTACCCTCATAACAAACCTGTTAGGCAGGTGTTATTTTTATCCCCATTTTACAAATGAGGAAACTGAGGCAGACAGCAGTTAAGTGACTTTCCCAGGGTCACATAGCTTGTAAGCATTTGCAATCATATTTGAACTCATGTCTTTCTGACTCCAGTCCACCCCTATGAGTCACTTGTGATGTTCTATCCACTGTGTCCCCTAGCTATTGTTTTAGTAATTATTATTCAAGGCTTAACTTTAATCTGATATTCTCCATGAAACCTTGCCTGATTGTACCAGCTGAGTTATTTTTCCCTTCTCTATACTTCTTTCACACCTAAATCTATATGAATCATACCACCTTGATCCTAATTCTGTACTGCCTTGCATTGCTCAACGGGAGGTTGTTGTGGAAAGAGTTGCTGGACTTGGCAAACAACATGAAGGCAAAGACATATGGATTCCTATCCTGTTTCTGGCACTCACTAACTATGTAACTTTGGTGGAGTCACTTAACTTTTCTGAGACTGAGTTTCCAGATATGCAAGATGGAGATAATTAAACCTTTGGTACACACTTCATAGAACTGCAACAATCATGTCAAGTCAATAAGCATTTGTTAAGCCCCTAATATGTGTAAGGCACTGTACTAATTACTGGGCATACAAAGAGAGCAAGAGTGAGAGCAAAAGAAAGAAAGAAAGAAAGAAAGAAAGAAAGAAAGAAAGAAAGAAAGAAAGAAAGAAAGAAAGAAAGAAAGAAAGAAAGAAAGAAAGAAAGAAAGAAAGAAAGAAAGAAAGAAAGAAAGAAAGAAAGAAAGAAAGAAAGAAAGAAAGAAAGAAAGAAAGAGAAAGGAAGAAAAAGAAAGGAAGGAAGGAAGGAAGAGAGGAAGAAAGAAAAAGCAATCAAGAAAGAAAGGAGGGAGGGAGGGAGGGAGGGAGGGAGGGAAGGAAGGAAGGAAGGAAGGAAGGAAGGAAGGAAGGAAGGAAGGAAGGAAGGAAGGAAGGAAGGAAGGAAGGAAGGAAGACAGACCACTCCCTACTCTCAAGGACGTCACAGCCAGATGTAAGATAACATGTAAGCAACTATGGAAAAACAAGATACATGAAAGATAAATTAACAATAATCTCTGAGAAAGATGCGATCAATAAGGGGCACTTGGAAAAGCTCCTGGTTGATGATGGAACTCTAGTTGAGATTTAAAAGAAGCCAGGGAACATAGGAGGTAAAGATGAGGAGAAGAGAATTCCAGACACAGGGGACAGAGGTAGGAGATGGTGTATCATGTGCTAGGTATATCAACTAGGTCAGTGTCACTGAATGAAATGAGATCAGGAGTGTAAAGCCCTTTGCAAACCTGATAACACTAAATAAATTATAATTATGAAGCAGCTGGATGGTGCAGTAGATAGAGTGTGGTCTTATAGTCAGGAAGACCCTTAGACACTGACTAGCTGTGTGATTCTAGAGCAAGTCCCTTAACCACTGTTTGCCTCAGTTTCCTCATCTATAAAATGAGGATAAAAATAGCATCCACCTCCCAGGGCTGTGGTGAGAATCAAATGAAATGATAATTGTCAAGTGCTTAGCACAGTGGCCAGCGAAAAGTAAGCACTATATAAATGTTAGCTATTATTAATTTGATTATTATCATGATGATTATTATTCACAGACCAAGTTATATCTCTTCCATTAGAATAAAAGTTCCTGGAGGGCATAAATGGTATTCTATCCTTTTTTGTGTGTGTCCCTCACAAAAAGGATTTAGCATTCTTCCAGATACTTAGGTACTCGGTAGATACTTATTTAATTGAGATACAAATGAAGGTAATAAAAACTGAGTCTATAAATGCTGAAGGTATACAGAGTAGAGAGTAAGCATAATGAAATGTGGTCAGGCAGGGAGATGTTGCTGAAGTGGGCAGATTTTGAACTGGAGTGTGAAGGAGGTGGAGGTGGAGGTATGGATTTGCTGGATACTCATCATCGTCTCCAGCTTACCTTGTGGTTCAATCTCCTACACTTTAGCACTAAATTTTCATTCACCTACCCTACCCCAACTTTTTTTTCCACCTACCTTTTTTTCCCACTGACATACCCCACTTCATTTACCACCCCCACCCTATGGTAAAGTGATTGATCTAGGGCCTGGAGTTAGAAAGATGAGTCTTCCTGAGTTCAAATTTGGCCTCAGACACTTACTAGCTGTGTGACCCTGAGCAAGTTACTTAACCATGCTTTCCTCAGTTTCCTCATCTATCAAATGAGCTGGAGAAGGAAATGTCAAACCAGTCCAGTCTCTTTGCCAAAGAAATTCCAAACAGGGTCACAAAGAGTTGGGTATGACTGAAATGAATGAACAAGAACATGAACCATCTACCAAATCAATTAGGAAAAGATGAAGGAAGACGCTAGACTTTTCTTTTAAAAAAATAATGTCAAATAGGAACTCTAAAAATTAAATCCTGAATCTTTTACTTACTACTTATGTGACCTTAGTCAAAGTCACAAGGTCTCTTGGCCTCAGTTTCCACATATGGAAAATGAGGGCTTGAACTAGATAACCTCTAGGGGCCCCTTTAATTCTAAATCCTCCATTCTCTAAATAAAATAGGTTAAAATCTTCAGACAATTTGGTCAGCTGAACTCACTTCTTTCTATTCTGGTAGCCATGAAGACAGGAAAAAAAAAAACACCTCTCCCTGATTCATTCCAAGAAGCTGCACAGTGGTCGAGTTTAATGCTTGATCATCCCTAAAGAACTACGT
Organism: Dromiciops gliroides; assembly: GCF_019393635.1. Taxonomy (NCBI): domain Eukaryota; kingdom Metazoa; phylum Chordata; class Mammalia; order Microbiotheria; family Microbiotheriidae; genus Dromiciops; species Dromiciops gliroides. Next base: position 639,961,757 of record NC_057861.1, read on the forward strand.
GTCCATTGCTACATCTGTGCTTCCAGCTGTATAATGACTGAGGGTGGCCCATTCCACTAATTGATTTCTTTTCAGCATACTCCATAGAAATCTAGGCCACTAAACTCCCCAAGGAAGCTAGGGAACATTCTAGAAGAACTGAGGGGAAAAAAAACCACCTCATTCACAGCTTCTCCACCCCATCCAATATAGCCTTAGGAAAGAAGGCTGTCACTAGAGCCAGTCTCATCATCAGTTTGGTAAGCAGTGACATTTATCAAGGACGAATCTTCTAATGAGAAAAACATTCCTAAAGTAATTAGTTGCTTAGTCAACCAAACCCCTTCTCCCCATAAATGCCATGGGGATGTGGGACCAGCCAACAGGGACTCTCTCCCTCCCTCCCCTGTAAAGATAAGTCCCCAGAAAATGTTTGGTCATATTAATGAGAAAATTGAAGGCATCCTTGGGATCAGAGGAATTACAGAGTACGAACCATGATGTGCTCCAGCTTTTCTTCCCCCTTTCCAGTGGCACAAGAATACAACAAACATGTATTGGGTACCAAATACAATATGAGGTGCAGTTCTAGGTGGTGGCATACAGTTTATGTTGGGATGCCGGGATCTAGATCTGGAAGAGCCCTTAGAGATTATCCAGACCAAACTTCTCATTTTGAAGCTGAAGATATTGGGTCCAAAAGAAGGGAAGGACCCTAGATGAAGAGGTGGAAGGCATTGCGGAAGCTAGATGGCGCAGTGGATAGAGCACCAGCCCTGGATTCAGGAGTACCTGAGTTCAAATCCAACCTCAGACACTTAACACTTACTAGCTGTGTGAACCTGGGCAAGTCACTTAACCCCAGTTGCCTCACCAAAAAAAAAAAAAAAAAGAAAGAAAAAGAGTTGGAAGGCATGAAATAGACCATCTAGGCCAACGCCCTCATTTTATAAATGAGGAAACAGGCTCGAGGAGGCTGTGACTTGCTCAAGGTCACACAGGTAGGAAGCGTCTGAGGTGAGATTGTTGAACCAAGTCTTCTAATTCAGCACTGACAGCACCATTCCCTTCCCTTTCCAGGTGAAATGGTCCCCTTGTAAATCAGAGATCCATGAATCTTTTTTAAAAAGTGTTTCAACAGGGGGGGCAGCTAGGTGGCGCAGTGGATAAAGCACCAACCCTGGATTCAGGAAGACCCGAGTTCAAATCCAGCCTCAGACACACTTACTAGCTGTGTGACCCTGGGCAAGTCACTTAACTCTCATTGCCCCCCACACACACACACACAAAAGTGTTTCAATAAGTACATTTCAATGTAATTGCTTTCCTGCATAACCCTATATATTGTCTTTAAGGTACTTCGAAACTTTATTCTAAGAAGTCCATGGATTTCACCAGGCTGCCCATGGGATCCATGATGGGTTAAGAATTTTTGCTATGAATAGTGTCATAGATTATCATTTAATGTTATCTGGCATAGACTAGATCAAGCACAAATGCCCACAAGGATTTACTGAAACGATCTTATGGCACCATTAGATTCAAAAAGAACTTTAAATGATCATCTTGTCTATCACCCTTAGTTTACAGATAAGGAAGCTGGAACTAATGGAAATAAAATCTAAGACCCTGTCTAAAGTATTATGTAGGAAAGTCAGGATTCAAATCCAACCTCTGCTTGAAGACCTCCAGTGACAGGCAACTCACCACCATTGACTAAATCAACCCATTCCACTCTGAGACAACTCTAGTTGTAAAGAAGGATTGCCTTATATCAAGCTTAAAATTGGCTTCTCTGCAGCCTCCACCTCAGTGCTCCTCATTTTTCTCTCTAGGGCCAAGTGGAATAATAATAAAGTCTTTCCCATGGGAAAGCCCTTCAGATACTTTTAAAATGATAGGCCCCCACTAAGGCTTTTCTTCTCCAAGCTAAACTTCACCAGAAGCATTTGAATTATTTGAATTTAATTTAATTTAATTTTCAATTTAATTTAACAAACATTTATTTATACTCATAATATGTGTGTCAAGGCCTTTGGGGAATAAAGAGCAGAATCAGGAAGAGTCCTTGCCCTCCTGGGAGCCAACAGCCTGTTAGAATAAAAAAGACATACAAAAATCATGGATTATAAGATAAAAAATCAATTAATAAAGTTATTAAGTGCCTCTTTGTAGCAGGCACTGTGCTAAGTGCTGGTAATATGAAAATTCAATAAGAGAAGTATAAATACATGAATAAAAAAGCTTTTAGTACACACTAAGTGCCAAGTGCTATTTGAAACACTGGGGATACAAATAGAAAAAGTGAGAAAGTCTCTGAATGCAAGGACTCACACTCTTATTGGACAAGACAGTACTTAAAACAAAAGTTCAGTTTCTGAGAGGTTGGAAAAGCCTGGAAAGTTCCAGTGGTCAATGTTGAGATAGATGGGAAGGTTGTAGGATCCTTATACTTTGTCAGTAAGCCAGAGACAATGCCTTGTTATGGGGTACGGGTTGGAGAGGTCTGTGTAAAGGCAAAATGTATGGTTAGGCCTGGAGGACATTAGGAGCCAATGGGACAGCAGATTGTAAAGCCTGATGGTGCTCCATATCAATGAAAGGAATACAGTTGGTAATTCCACTCTTATCTGCCAAGCAGACACAATGGCTTCTGGGATGATCTAGGTCTGGGAGAGGGAATAAAGAGGTAAACAAAAGAGGAAGGGTGATGCTGGTGGTGGCAAGTCTTCTCACTATCTGACTATCCCAGATGGGTTCTGATATGAAACTGTTTTAAGTTCATCTTCATCTTTTTATTTGTAGTACTTAGCAAAGAGTCTGGAACATAGTAGTCACTTGAGAACAAGGAGAAAACAGTGTCACAGAGGCTAAAGGAGGAGAGGAGAGGAGAGGAGGAGAGAACAGTCAACTGACCATGTCAGAAGCTTCAAAGGGGTTAAAAAGGATGAGGTATCACCAAAAACAAACAAACAAAAGAACAAAAAAACTAAATAGGGGGCAGCTAGGTGGTGCAGTGGATAGAGCACCAGCTCAGGAGTACCTGATTTCAAATATGGCCTCAGACACTTGACACTTACTAGCTGTGTGACCCTGGGCATGTCACTTAACCCCAATTGCCTCATGAAGAAGAAGGAGGAGGAGGAGGAGGTGGAGGAGGTGGAGGAGGTGGTGGTGGTGGTGGTGGTGGTATGGGGCAGCTATGTGGTGCAGTGGATAAAGCACTGGCCCTAGATTCAGGAAGATGTGAGTTCAAATCCAGCCTCAGACACTTGAAACTTACTAGCTGTGTGATCCTGGGCAAGTCACTTAACCCTCATTGCCCTGCAGAGAGAGAGAGAGAGAGAGAGAGAGAGAGAGAGAGAGAGAGAGAGAGAGAGAGAGAGAGAGAGAGAGAGAAAGGATGAGGTATGAAAAAGGGCCATTGGTGTTTAGCAGTTAAGAGATCATTGGTAACAGCCAAGAGAGCAGTGTCAACTCAGAGCTGGTATTGGAAGCCCAATTGAAGAAAGGTTAGGTTGAAAAGGGAATGGGAAGTAAGAGGATGATGGCAGTGAATAGTAGTCATAGGACTAGGTATGGAAAATAGTGTATAGTTGAACCAGTAGAGTATAGAGTCTAAATTCTGAAGAGAAGGGGGTGAGACTAGAGCAGGGGAAATGGATTGAGATAACAGGGAACTAAATGGTTGGGGGGAATTGGAGGTTATGATGAAGAATAGGTATAGATGGAGCAGAGGAACAGTTGAAAAATAGGAGGTTAGGATCAGAGAGAAATATTGCAGATTCCTAATGGTAGCCTTCATGGTTGATGGTGAAAACTAAGACTTGACCGATCCTGTACTTTGTTAAGGTGGAGTGAAGGTGTGGGCCATAGGTATTGAGGGCATTGATGAACTTGAAAGCCAAGGTGTTTGAAAAGACATTCACACATATTCTGAAGTCCATGAGTATGAAGGCAGGGCTTAGGAGAAAAAGGAAGACTCTAAGCCAGATCCTGAATTTGAGGAAGAAAGATGAATGACCTGGATGCCAATAGAAGACTTTTCATTGCTTTAGTCCACTCTGTATCATTTTAAGTTGCAGAGTAGGGGCTAACATAAGTTGTTGGAGAGATGCTTTCTACCTGTGTGACCTTGATCAAATCATTTGAACTCTCTGAGTCTCAGTTTCTTCTTCTATGAAATGAAGGGGGTTGTATGAGATAGCCTTCTAAGAATCCTTTCTACTTTTTTAAACTTATAATTCTACAGTTAGATGTTCTGAATATTGTCCTTAAATGAATTCACTGGGGTTTTTTCTCTCTCTTTGGACATAATTCACAAAGTCAGAATGGAATATTGAACCACAATGGAAAAAAGCTAAGAAACCTTCCAGAAGCTACATTTTAAAAGGGAGGCAGCAGTTAAGATAGTAGAGAGAAAGGAGGAGGAGGATGAAGAGAAGAAAAAAGTCCTCCACTTCCTTCCATGCAGATGGATTCAGCACCAGACTGCTACTGTTAGGCAAGGATGTCCAAACTCCCAATCTGCCTCCACAATGCCTTCATCCAACTCAGTTCCATTTATAAAAAGCACCATAATAATTGCACAGGAGTATTTTCTTTCACACACAAAAAGTGAGGGTGCCTCAAACAGAAGTGCCACAGTTTTGTTTACTGACATTTATGCCTTCAAAAACAATTGGCATTCTTTCTAGAAAAGATTTACAAACAATAGATGCTTAATCAAGATGAAATTATTTTTATTCTATTTCATGCTGCTAGGTAAGAGAGAAAGAGTTAAGGATGTTCTAGTGATGTCCTGTTTTTTATTTGATAAAAGCTTGAGACAGGGCACGTATCACCTCCCTTTTCTGCACCCCTCCCTGAAGATTTCCCCTTGTCCCAAGTAGTCCTTTTTTCTTGTTATTGATCAGTCATTTTCAGTTGTGTTTGACTCTTTGACCCCATTTGGTGTTTTCTTGGCAAAGATACTGGAATGCTTTGCCATTTTATCCTCCAGCTCCTTTTACAGAGAAGGGACTGAGGCAAACACGGTTAAGTGACTTGCCCAGGGTCCCGAAGCAAGTCAGTGTCTGAGGCTGGATTTAACCTCAAGTCTTCCTGACTTCAGGCCCAGCACTCTATCCACTGCACCACCTAGTTCCCTAAGCACTCCTTGGAGCTCATTTTCTCCTTATTCCATCTCACTTCTCCAGTTGTGGAGGTAGAGAGCTGATGAACTCATTCACCAGTGTGGTACATTGGAAATACTCTTGGATTTAAGTCAGAAGACAAAGGTTCAAGATCTGGTCCTGATGCTTACTAGTTGTGAGACTTGAGCTCCAATTTTCTCATGTGTAAAATAGAATAACAATGCCTAGTAAATATCTGCTTCATAGGGTTGTTTGTTATAAGGAAAGCACTTCATGACAATGAAATGTGAACTATTCAAAAAAGAGCTAAGAGAAAAATGATGCCCAATACAAAGAAATAAATTGCTAATGGCAAAATTTCAGGTAGTTCATTCAATACTTTCAGCTCTTTTTTAAATTATTTTTTCCTTTTCTTTTTGTGGGGCAATGAGGGTTAAGTGACTTGCCCAAGGTCACACAGCTAGTGTCAAGTGTCTGAGGCTGGATTTGAACTCAGGTCTTCCTGAATCCAGGACCAGTGCTTTATTCACTGCACCACCTAGCTGCCCCCTCATTCAGTACTTTCAATCACAGTTTCTATCCCTATCCTATTTACTCTGCCACATTGAAGAAACACTTATTGTATTGGATCTTTGAAGATGCTATAAAGCTACACAATACATAGTCTCTGCTTTTGAGCTTTTAAGTTAATAGAAAAGAGAAAGCAAACATATAAAGAACTTGTTGAAGATGATGTGTCAGAGAGAAGCACAAAGTTGTCTAGGAGAATCAGCAAAGAAATTATTTTTATTAATGGGATAAGCTAGTTTTCCTTCCACCACCACCCCCAATAATACCACATAAATAGGCTACCATGTACTTGGCTAACACTTAAAGTAATCCTCATAGCCTTTACCACCCTGAAAGATGTAGCTTTTATAAAGTCTCTAAGCATTATCAAGCAAACACTTTCTTAGGGCTATAGGCAACAAATTCTTATCCTCAGGTCTTCAAGTGTGAGCCTTAGAACCATTACAGCATCTGGAGCTGGTTAGAAGAGGCTGATGCCAAGGTCATGGGTTTGGTCCCTATATGGGCCAGTTAGCTTTGCTCTGTTCCGTGACCAGATAGCATAACTTTAGGGTTCCACCCTTATAGAGGATTCACAGGAGCTCTGTTCCAGCACACTAAGAGCATTTCATGGAATGTTATGGCATGATGTAACAATGGAGAGAGCAATGGATGAAGTTCCCAGATATGGCTTCTTGGGCTTAGTTCTGCCATAAGCCAGGACACTGGGAAAACTGTTAGACCTCTCTGAGTTTCCATTTCCTTGTCTATGAAAAGAGAGTTTTGGACAAGCAGAACCTTAAGGTCCTTTACATGTCTAGAAGTCTTATTATCTAATAAATTAAGCAAACCATAGTTACCAAAGGTGAGTGTATATGGATATAGGGGCTGGAGGATGGGTTGGATAATGGTCTGAATATATGATTTATTCAATTTGAGGAATTCCTAGTATGGAAACTCCATCCATAGATGCAGTTCTGCAATCCATCTACAACTTAGAGTCATGATGTCACCTCCCAATGTCATGGTCCTTTTTGAGAATGAAGGACAAACAACAATAACCAAGAGTCTCAGAGGATTGCCTTGAAAATCAAAAGGTTAGGGCAGCTAGGTGGCACAGTGGATAGAGCACCGGCCCTGGAGTCAGGAGGACCCGAATTCAAATCCGGCCTCAGACACTTAACACTTACTAGCTGTGTGACCTTGGGCAAGTCACTTAACCTCGATTGCCTAAAAAAAAAAAAAAAGAAAGAAAAGAAAAGAAAAGAAAAAAGTTAAATGACTTACTTACCCACAGTCACACAGCCAATAGGTATCAGAGGCAGAAATTCAACCTATATCTTTCTGACTCCAAGGTTGACCCAAGATCACTACCCTCAACTTGCTTATGGATAAAAAGGGGAAAAGGATTGAGTCAGGGGTGAATCAGTAGTAAATCTTGGGGTGGACACATGGCAAGTCTCTTTCCTATTAGAGTCTTATATTCAAAGCATGAAGGCATTTCTAGGAATGAATTAATCCTGCAAATGCATAGGGTCATGGGATTTGGAGCTGAAAGAGATTTCTTACTTTATAGATGAGGACCCAGAAAGATCAATGGTTTTTACCAGGGTTGGTTACTCCAGGAGTAAGTGGGAAAGAGCAGACTGGAACCTAAGTCTTCTAATTCCAAATTCAACAATCTTATAACTAAACCATGAAATAACAATAGCTACCATTTATATAGCACGATAAAATTTGCAAGGGGCCCTGCAGATATTATCTCATATGATCCTCAGAGTTAGAATTTGAGTTCAAATCCCAGCTTTGCCATCAAGTATCTAACTGTGCTAGCCAGGCCCACACTTACTACAGATGTAACACTGGGTAAGTCCCCTAACCTCTCAGAAGCTCATTTTCCTCATTTATGGAATGAGGGGGTTGGACAAGATTCCTTCTAGATTCCCTTCTAGGGTTAAATCTAGAACTCTACCTTTCTACCTAGATCATGTGAGGCCTCTGGGACACATCTGGAAATGAAGGGCATAATACTAGATGACCTCTAAGGCTGCTTTCAACTCTGACTTTAGGACCCAATAAGCCTTGTGAGGTAGATACCATTATTTTCAGAAGAGAAAACTGAGGCAAATTAAATGGCTTATCTAGGGTCACATAACTAGTGCCAAAAGGGAAATCTGAACCCACATCTCCTTGACATGGAAGTCTAGCACTCTATCCATTTTGCCACCTTGCCTTTCTAGGAAAACCTCAGTCTGACCCCTTCTCATTTTACAGATGAGAAAACTATGGCCCAACGAGGTTAGCTTAGCATGTTCTCCAATGCATAGTATCTGAGTGCTTAATCAATGGTGCTTGATAAGTGTTTATTGACTGATCGACTCTCAGCTCTCCCTGAAGTAGTAGTACATGGGAACGGAAATGAGGACCTCCAATCATTGGTCAGTTGAGTCCAAGATCACTTTCTATTTTTTTTTCTTTTTTTCTTTCTTTTGGTGAGACAATTGGGGTTAAGTGACTTTCCCAAGGTCATGCAGCAAAAAAAGTGTCAAGTTTCTGAGGTCAGATTTGAACTCAGGTCCTCCTGAATCCAGGGCCAGTGCTCTATCCACTGCACCACCTAGCTGCCCCTGAGTCCTAGATAATTTTCTATAGTCACGTAGGTAAGGTGACTTGCCCAAAGTTACTCCAAGCCATGTTCACACACTGATCTGACTTTAAAATCTAGCCTAGGCTCTCTATAGCAGGGAAACTGTTTCTCCTAGTGCTGACTTATTCTGAAGCAGGCTTGCTCTAGAACTTGCTTTCTGGGCCCTGTTTGCATAGGCAGAGACCTCACTCCAAAGTTGCCATGGGAAACTGTTGTTGTTCTGCTGGCAGCAGGTTACCTAGGCAAACTTGAAGAGCCCTAATTGCCCAAAGAGCAATGAGCTTCCCAAGTCAGCAGCAGCAGTGGTGCTGCAGGGCCAAAACTAGTCCCCAGCCAGGTCCTAGATTTCACCCCATTGCTTTTACATGGCCACAGGGGTCTGTAATAAGCTATTACTGTCATTGAAGGGTAGGAAGTCTTTTTTCCCATTGAGAGTAGGGTGGCATGGCTTTTGTTCCTAATCCCACCTTTCTTGGTTCACTTCTTATCTTACAAAAGCATTTTCATATCCCATGTTACACATGCAATGCTAGGAAAGAGTAACTAGATCAAAATCCTGATTAAAATGGGGGTTGCTTTTGTTCCTTAAATCTCATAAATACATTTTTAACTGCTCAGTCCCATCTAAAATTGTAATATATTTTAAGAATGACAATTTCAAAGCTACAAGGGGCCCTACTGATTTTTTTTTGGCAAGGCAATGAGGGTTAAGTGACTTACCCAGGGTCACACAGCTAGTAAGCGTCAAGAGTCTGAGACCAGATTTGAACTCAGGTCTTCCTGAATCCAGAGCCAGTGCTTTATCCACTGTGCCATCTAGCTGGCCCCAAGCCCTATTGATTATTTAGTACCATGTCCTCATTTTCTAGATGGGGAAATGGAAACCCAGGAAAAATTAAGTGACTTGCACAGGGTCACACAGCTATTACAAGGCAAAATAAAGGGGGGGGGACCTTTAGTTACGGTAAACACTAAAGAGTTTGGTAAAAGCTTGTGTTTCCATGGTGCTTTAAGGTAATGACACTTCCCACAAAAACTCTTCCAAGTATTTTCATTAAGTGAAAAGTCTAAATCAGCTAAATTAGTAAATGTCTTGGAAAGGTGCCTGAGGTTGACAATTTTAAGTAATATATATGCATGTGGTTATCTAACTAGTAAATGTCAGAGGCAAGATCTGAACCCCATGGTAATAATAGAAAGCTCAAATTTCTATAGAACCTTAATGTTTGTGAAGGACTTCCCCCCCTCCAAAAAAGAAACAAACCCAAAAACATGATGTAAGTAGACCAAGTATTATTATCTCCATCTTACAGATGGGCAAACAGCTTGAGAGAGGTCACCCAGCTGGGGTGACCAGATCCAGATCACACCAAGATGCAAAAGGAATGAAATCCAAGTTGGGAACTGGAGTCACCCAGCTCGCTCCCTCACTCCCTCCCTCCCTCCCTCCCTCCCTCCCTCCCTCCCTCCCTCACTCACTCACTCACTCACTCGTTGTGCTGAAAGGGGATTGATTGGGCACTGGTTGCTTCTCTAGAGGGTGGGGAGGGACAGGCTGCCTGGCAGGTTAGAAAAAATATAGAACAAAAGGCATTCTGACTTTAAAACAGGAGGCCTGAGCAAAGCCAAAGAATCCCTGGAGTGCTTGATTTGGGTCTCAGGGAACTTTTATCTATTTAGAATACATTAGTTAGCGAATTTAGGAGCCAACATGCCTAGGTCTTGAAGATTCCTTTATACCAACTTCAGATTACTTTTGTCTTTGGTTATTAATTTGGAATTCATATATTCACTTCCTTTGTAAACAAAACCTCCAAGATCATAAGGTTAGGAACTGGAAATGACCTGGGATCATCCAGCTTCCTCATCTGGGCAGCTAGGTGGGGCAGCAGATAGAGCTCTGGGTCTGGAGTCAGAAAGGCTTGAGTTCAAATCCAACCTCATATGTGTACTAGCCATGTGATCTTGGACAAGTCACTTAACCTCTGTTTTCCTGTTTCCTCATCTGTAAAATAATAATAGCACCTACAACCTAGGCTTGTTGTAAGGATCAAATGAAATATTTGTAAAGTGCCTGGCATATAGTAAGTGCTATGTAAATATTATTGTTATTATTATTCCCTACAACCAAGGAAACTGGTTCCACATACTGTGACTTACCCTAGGTTACAAAGACCATGGAAGAAAAAGCAGGATTCAAACCCAGGTCCTCTGACTACAAATCCAGTACTCTTGACCCTACACTACTCCAGCGAGACTCAGGATGGATTTATAGGTACTGTGTTGGTTTATCGTCACATCTTTAAATCCTTAAAATACTTTCAACCCACGCCGTAAAACGATTCTAATCATACATAAATCGTACTGCAATTTCATTGCATCAGCCTTAAAGATGGGGAATTTCTTTTTTCAGCTCTCTCTCATGTTTTTTGTTGGTCTAAAATCCATTCTCTAGCCTTCCCACATACACTTAGTGCAGCTACAGAGAAACGGAATGTTGGCAAGTTAGCAGGACAGGATTGTAGGACTTAGAGCTGGAAGGGACCTTAGGCTCCTCTCGTCCAAGGCCCTTAGAGCCCAGGAAAATCTGCCTCATCCTCTTGTCTCTGTGCAGATCCTCAGGGCCTGAGAAAATGATCCAGAGAGGGAAGCCAGCAGAGCAATTTCCGACATTCAAGCCCAGGGCAAAGACCACCTCTCTCCTATGTGGATCCAGAGAACCACCACCACCCTGCCCTCCTTTTTTGTGATAGGCACAAGAATCAAAAAAAAAAAAAAGAACTTCCTAGGATTGTTATGAAGATCAAAAGAGATAATACTGGTATTTGTGCTATGCTTTGTGCTTTCCACTACTCTCCACTCTTCTATTATCTTCATGATTCAGGCTTCCAAGGGTGAAATGGCAGTGACAAGGGTTGAGAGACCAATAGCAGCTACATGAACAAGTGCAACCAGTTCAATGGAGCACCCAGGGGCTGATTCAAGCAATAAGATCAGAATCAGCATTCTCTCGGAATCAGCTGAGGATATGCAGCTACTAGGAATCTTTGGGCTGGTGAATCAAGGAGACTTTCATCTCTCTTGCTTTCATTTCATCCATGAACCTGCTATAGGGACTGAATGTCCTCCCTCCCCATTTCTTTCTACAATTCACAGCTGTGCATTTAGGAAATATTCCTACCCAAAACAAAGACGTGGAAAGAAGCAGGTGTGCTGGGCTGAGTTTGTATCATCCCATATTGCTAAAGCTATGTGGTCACAACATAGTGTTTCAATCTATGAATGCTGAGGGAAGATACCTTAAAGAGTGAAACACCCTCAGGTCTGAGGGCAATGGCCCCAGATGTAAAGAGCATAGTTCATATTTTAATATTTGAGTAATACTTCATATCCTGAACTAGGTTGGAACCCCCAAGACCAAGAGGAGAAATGCCACATAAGTCTCAACAACCTTTTAGGGGCAGTCAAAGGAGAAGACTGCCTACTTATCCACAAGGAAGGCTAACTTAGAGGAATAATTCAATTTATACACCACCTAATGGCAAACTCAGATATTGTATAATGAGCTAATGCAAACCCCATTGGCTGGATTTTTTTCCCCTATGTGACTCCATAATAAAGATCAAATGGATATCAAGTATTACTTGTACCATTCAAGGCATTGTGATAGGTGCTAATGATATAAAGGCAAAATCAAAACTTTCCCTCAAGAAGCCTCCATTACTAGAGCTGGGAGGAGGGAGAATAACAGAAATAAGTACTAAAAAATTGAGGGAGGAAAGAACTCAAGCTGGAGAATGTTTGGAAAAAGATGAAGAAAGGCTTCATCGGCAGGAAGTAGTAACTGAATTATGCTATAAAGTAAGGCAAAGATTTTGAGAGGTAAAGAAAGAGTGAGAGTAAATTCCAAGCTTGGAAAATATTTTGTATGAATGAACAGAGACAAGAAATAAAGTATCAGAATTAGAAATGGCTAGTAGTCCAGTTTGGCTAAAATATAAGAAGAATCAAATGAAATGAGGCTAGTAAGATAAATAAAAGCCAGATGTTGAGGGCCTCAAATGTTAAGGAGTTTGTATTCTGTCACATAAGTAATGGTGAGCAATTCAAAGTTTTTGAGCAAGGAAGTGACAATCATATTTGGCCTTTGAGAAAATTATTTTGGCAAAGGGGAACAATGGATTGGAGTTTAGAGAGACTAGCTGTTGTAGCAACCTAGCTAAAAGTTGATGGAGACTTGAATCAGGGTGGTGACTGAATGAGTGGTGTCATGGGGTGCAGAGCACCCCAGAAGTTCTCTGGGGCACATCAAGGAAACTTCTCCTTGAGAAACTAAACCTGAGGACAGATAACTCCTAGAGAGATAAACTGAACCAAATCGGACTAAGCTAGCTTTGGATTCCTACGCTTCATTCTCGTCTCCCTTACCCTGGGGAGATAAGTTTGGGTGGGGCTGTGGCCTTTGTGTTCTGAAGAGGGATCTGTAGCCACCCCTCACCCAATTCCTCTAGTCACTACCAGTGGGGGATGGTCCTCCACTCCTCACCCAATTCCCCCAGCTACCACCAGTGGGGGATGGCCCTCTCTCACTAAAGGAACTTTTCACGGGCAGATGGTCCACCCCCATCAGTCCTCTATAAAAGTACCTTCCAGTCTCCTGTTCAAGGAGATTTGGTACCTCTGAGCCATGTGCTTTATGCCAATCTCCCCAAGAAAAGTCCAAGGATTTCTTTCATGGTTTCCCTCCCCATACCCTTCCCTTCCCTTGCTTCTAAATAAACTACCACCTTATTCTAACTACTTTTGTGTGCAAGAGGGTGTAATTCTTTAAAGAGGAATTCCTAAGAACCCCTAACTCTACCCATACCCCATTTCCCACCATATCATTGAGAGACTAGCTGTTGTAGCAACCTAGCTAAAAGTTGATGGAGACTTGAATCAGGGTGGTGACTGAATGAGTGGAAAGAAGTGGGTAGATAGAAAAGAGTTTGTAGAAGTGGAATTGATGACCAGATAATTAATTTTATATGGGGGCAAGGAAAAGGAAAGATTCAAGAATGACTCCAGGGATACAAACCTGGGTGACAAAGAGGAAGTCTGGATGAGTGACAAATTTGGGACAGAAGATAAGTTCTATTTTATGAATACATAGAGTCTCATGATAATTACAGGACATCTACTCCAAACCCTACCTGAAAAAAATTCACACTACATTAAATAACTATTCAACCTTTGTTTAAAGACACCCCACCCTACCCCACCCCCAGGGGAAATCCATTATCTCTTGTGCCAGCCCATTTCACTTGTGAATGGCTCTAATGGTTAGGAAGTTTTGTGGTTTTTTGTTTTGATTTTCCAAATAAGGTCTAAATTTGCCTCTACAGTTACAAACCATTGTTTCTGGTTTCACCCTCTGGAGCCAAGCAGAATAAAATTTAATCTTTCCTCTCTATGATAACTTTCTGAATACATATAGATAGGTATTACAACCCTCCATTCTCCACCCATCTTATGTTGATGCTGTGTTCTTAGTTCCTTCAATCAGTTCTTATACAACATGAAAAGGGCTGCCTTCCCCTTGACATACTCCAATTTATCAATGTCCCTCTTAAACTAGGTTTCCCAGAACTCAACACAATATTCTGGGTGTGGTCTGACCAGGGAACAGTACGGCAAGAGTAGATTCCCTAATTCCTGGGAGCTATGCATTTTTTAATGTAGCCCAAGTTCACATTAATATTTTATGCCACACTATTAACTCATATTGAACTTGAATTCCTTTAAAATTCAACAAGACATTTTTCAGATGACCTGTTATCTAACTATATCTCTCCTTTCTTATAATTGTGAAGTTGATTTCATGAAACCAATTATTCCCATTTATTCTTATTGAGTTTTATCTAATCAGTTTCAGTTCAGAGTTGTAGCCATCAAAATCTTTTTTTTTTGATCTTCATGGTTTCATCCAGCATATTAGCTATACCTTCCAGATCTGTCATTTACAAATTTGATAAAGCCATTGCCTATGTCTTTATCTCAGTCATTGATAAGAATCCTTAATACAACAAGGCCTAGGACAGATTCTTGCAGCATTCTACTAGGGAGCTATTTCCAGGTTGATAGACCATAGATAACTATTCTCTCTCTTTTGGGGAGGGGGGGGGGGTGAGTAGTCTCATCATTCTAGTTAATTCCCTTTCCACCTACTATTGTATAGCCCAAACCTCTCTACCTTTTCCACAGAGTATCATGAGATACTTAATCAACTGTATTACTAAAATCTAGGTAAACTGTATCTACAACATTCCTCTAATCTATTAATTCTGTCAAAAACATACTAAGATCAATCTGCTTTAACATTTCCCTAATAAAGCCATGGGTTTTTTTCAACCATTGTTTTCTAGATATTTACTAACCATCGCATTGATAACAAATTCTAGAACTTTTCAAGAATTAGCTAAGCTCATCAATTTTCAGAGAAAGATGTAATGAGCTATGAGAGCAGATTGAAGCATACTTTTCTTACTTTGTTTCTAGCTTTTTATTTTTTTTTTGCAACATGGCTAATATGGAATTAGGTTTTGCGTGACTTCACATGTCTAATTGCCATATTGCTTGCCTTCTCAATGGGTGAGGGGAAAAGTGGGAGAGAAGGATAGAATTTGGAACTCAATTTTTTCAAATGAATGTTAGAAATGTAATGGTATAATGACCAAAAAATTTTAACTTGGAAAAAAATAATTAGTTCAGTTTATTTACCCTGTTAGCAGAAACAATTCTCTTCTATTTTTTGACTATTGGCACATTTCCTTTCTCTGGTTCTTCAGTGCCTTTCCCATTCTCCATGATCCTTCAGCTATCACTAAGAGTGGCTCAGCAATCACAATCACATCTGACAATTCTTTGAGTATCCAAGGTTATAGGACATCTGTTCCACCCAATTTTAATTAAGTACAGCTGATTCTCCCTATTTCCTTACTTATCACAGTTATTAAGTCCATTGTAGCCATTTTTATCTTGTCCTTTCCAGCCCCAAAATACCTTGGCAGAAAAAATAAAAAGAAAATAAGATTTGAGTAGTTCTTCCTTTTCTCTACTAATCAGTTATCATAATCCTACCTATCCCAAGAAGTTGTTTCTCCTCTTTTCACCAAGATAGCTAATAATATCCTAAACACCCTTTTGTTGGCTTAGCCTTCCAAACCAGCCTCAGTTTATTCTGAACTTTGGCATTCCTCACAGTACCATGCCACAATTCGGCTTTCATCCTTGCTATTTGGCTTTTCTTTCATCTTCTATACATTCCTCTTTAAAAATCTAAGTTGTTTGGTTATTCACATTGGTCTAATCAAACAGCTGCCTTTTATGTCTTTTTTTTATCATTATGCAATGTGACCAATGGGAACACAGCCATTGCCAAGAAAGAGAGAAGAGCACCCTGAACAGAGCACTGGAAAATATATACACTTATAGGGTCAAGAGTTGGCTACAAATCCAGCAAAGGAGACTAATAGGGAATAGTCATACAAGTAGGTGGAAATACAATAGAAAACAGGATCAAAGAAGCCAAGGAAGAAGGGAGTGTCTGGGAGGAAAAGATGGTCAATAATATCAATTCAATTCAGGAAAACTAAATAAATAATGTGTGACTATAGCTATCTATAGATATAAAGGGGAGCTAGGTGGCTCCCCTATAATGGACCAGGGTGCTGGGTCTGGAGTCAGGAAGAACTGAGTTCTAATCCAGCCTCAGCCACTTACTAGCTGTGTGACCCTGGACAAGTCACTTAACCTTGTTTGTCTCAGTTTCCTCATCTATAAAATGAGCTGGAGAAGGAAATGGCAAACCACTCTATTATCTTTGCCAAGAAAACCCCAAATTGGGCCAGAAAAAAGTTGGAAATGATTGAATAACACAGTCTATAGATATATACACATACGATTGTTTGGTCAGTCATTTCAGTTGTATCTGACTCTTCATGACCCCATTTGGGATTTTCTTGGCAAAGATATTACTGAAATGACTGACCAACAAATTTATGTGCATATATCTAGAGATTTTGTCATTCAGTCATTTTCAACTCTTTTTGGCCCCATTTGGGTTTTTTTTTTGGCAAAGATATGGAGAGGTTTTCCATTTCCTTCTCTAATTCATTTTATAGATAAGGAATTGAAGCAAATAGGACTAAATGACTTGACCTGAGGCCATATTTGAACTCAAGAAGATGAGTCTTCCTGACTCCAGGCCCAGCACTCCATATACTGCACCACCTAGCTACCCATATGTATGTTTGTGTGCAGGTATATATGTGTGTATATATATATACTCATGTATATACATTGACACAAGGTTAGGCTGAAGAGAGGTCAAGGAAGTTTATGAGAGACATCATACCTATAGAGCTTTTAAAATGAGTTATCAATTTAAAGCCAATGATTATATTATATCTATGGAAATTCAACCACTCATCAGATTTGAGCCTTAAAGACCCTTGTTATTTTCCTACTTTACTATAAATTTTCATCTTATGGAAACCTGGGCTTCTTGCTCAGTGTTATTTCTAACTAAGTCTTTGATACAGAAGATCAAGAAATTGAATCCATCTAACTGTCTGGTGATTAAAGGTATTTCTGTCTTGGGTTTTATTCTTCCAGGAAAGAGGGAATAGTGGTGAAGGGGATACATATATTCATATGTGTCCTTCACTTTAGGGTCTTCAGTGATTATTTCCCTGACCTCTCCAACTTCTCCTTCCTCGCCACCCATTCTAGTACAAGATCCTAATTAACAAAATCTGTATGTTTCTATACCAAGCATAGTACCCTGGATATGATAGAAATTTACCACATTTGTGCAATTGAGTTGACTGTAGAGCATTTGATTTTAAGCTCCACAAGAGCATGGATCTTTTTTATCCCAAGTTTTGACCCTCTCACCAAGGACCTAGTAGAATGCATTGCACCTGCTATGTCCTAGTAAAGTTCTGTGAATGAATGAATGAATTTAAATCTTCCTGCCTTGAATTTTGCAAAAACAAAAGAAAAAAATCAGTAATTCAAAGAATTTTCTTATGCTTTTTACCTCATCACTGAAAGAAACCATAGCAAAACTGTTATACCTCTTTAGTACTTAGAAACTTGCAACAAAGGCCTTTGAGAATGGGAGGTGGCCCTCCATTTATTTTACCTCCTGAGTCAGTGCATCCCCTGAACTTCAGGTGCCTAAAGCATGTTGTGATCAAAAGCTAAATCCTCAAACAATTGTAATAGAAGTCAATTCCTATGAAACTGCAGATTCTGACCCTTTTTCAGTTTGAAGCATAGTCTAAAGCTCCAGATGAAAGGAAAACAATTATGCCAAAAGGGCAAAACTAGAAATTGTCATAAAAAGGCTGGGCAGAAATATAACACCATCACAATAAATTTTATTGAATACTTTCCTCCTTGCATACTACCATTCTAGGGACCAGGGAGATACATAACTTGCATAAGAAATGATCCATGCCTTCATTGATCTTATAGTTGACTAGGGAAACCACTATGTAGGCAGTCTATCAGTCAAAATGCAATTATTAACTACTTACTATATGCCAGGAACTAAATGCTAAATGCTTGAGATACAAAGACAAGCAAAATCAGTCCCGGTCTTTGAAGAACTAACATCTTAAAAAGGATGAGACAACATGTAAATAAGTAAGTACAAATAAAATATATACAGAGTGGTTGTAATGTAATATAAGAGGGTAAGAACTGGACACCTGAGGACACTAGATTAGAACACAAATAGCAGTAAGTGCATCAGTGGGTATGAGAAAATTATGTGAGGTCTGATGTGGAAGTTCACAAATTACTTGGGGATCAGGGAAGGCTTCCTGGAGAAAGTAACATTTGAGTAGGGCTTTAAAGAATAGGTAAGAATTCATTAAAGGCAGCTGGGTGGCATAGTGGATAAAGCACCAGGCCTAGAGTCAGGAAGACTCATCTTCATGAGTTCCAATCTAGCCTCAGACACTTTATAGCTATATAATTCTGGGCAAGTTACTTAACCCTATTTGCCTCAGTTTCCTCATCCATAAGATGAGCTTGAGAAGGAGATGGCAAATCACTCCAGTATCTTTGCCAAGAAAA
The DNA here is from genome assembly GCF_019393635.1 of Dromiciops gliroides. Classification (NCBI taxonomy): domain Eukaryota; kingdom Metazoa; phylum Chordata; class Mammalia; order Microbiotheria; family Microbiotheriidae; genus Dromiciops; species Dromiciops gliroides. Next base: position 639,980,195 of record NC_057861.1, read on the forward strand.
CCCAAAATGGGGACACAAAGACTCCAACATGACTGAAAAACAACTTAACAACAAGAATTAAGCAGGCAAAAAGGATAAAGAGGGACAGTCCTAGCTTAGAAAATAGCGAAGATATTGGAAGTGTAAGAGTACAAGATTTGTTTGAAGGAAGAAACAAGTTTGTCTGGAGTGCATAGGATAGGGATGGGATTATCTCCTCCTTAACAGGGTAGGGAATTGTGGAGATGGAATTTTACTAATGCTGTTAGTCTATTGGTTGGTTTAATGGAACTATTTTTTCTCTTTTTAAAAGTTTTCTTACAAGGCAAGATTTCTCAAGAAGGGTAAGTTCAATGGTGTGTATTCACACAAAAAATGTGATAAAATATTATTAGCAAAGAATTAAAAATAAAATAAAAATATATTTTAGAAAAGAAAAAGAATGAAAAGGAGAGTAATGTGAGAAAGCTGGAATAAAATAGCAGACACAAGATTCTGACCTTAGCTTTGAAGATTTTTGAGATGACGAGTTACAGGACTGGATCTTTGCATTAAAAAAAAAAAACATTGGCAGTGGTGATAGACCTCATCATCACTCTGAACTGTGTCACTTCCATGATACTAAACACAAAAATTTCCTTCTCTCATAATAATTTCCTGCCCTTTGATCTCTCCTTTTTCAATACTCCTAAAGCTATACTCTCACCATTACCTCCATTTACTCCCTTCCTCCGCACTCTTTCAATCCTTCATTCCTCAGCTCTGGCTTCACTTTCATGCATTTACAGTCTTAATTCTATCATTGACCAGTCCAGTTAATGTTTTCCTCCATACCTGGACCCTTTGACCTCTTGTCATGATGCCATTTATTCTCTTCCAATCACCCAACCTTGCTTACTCCCACCACTTTCTCCATTCCTACTTCTAAATTGATGAATGATCATGGAGAAGGTCATATAACCCTGCTGACTAATTTCAACTGTACCTTTACTCTTACAATTCTTTGATCCTTCTCTAATAAACTTCATAATACTCTTTGCAGAAGTTCTTACAAAACTTACCCTCTCTCCTCAAGCTTCCAGGACTAGTCCATCTCTCAGCTAGATATGTATTTTAACCCTATCTTTACATTATTGAGAAAATCAAGGTCATGTGATAGTCATCCAGTTTAGGGAAGAAAGATGAAGGCTAAAGTATGACCATTCCTAATGGTATCTGAGGTAGAGGAAAAAAATAAAAGTTAAAAAAGGTGGGGGGTTGATGAAGTTGAAATCAAGAGGTTTGTGGGCACACCATCATTTTCTTTTCCTTGGCTCCTCACTTTACTTCATCTGACAGATCCAATCAGTTGCAAATCTTGTCATTTCTAACCATATAAAATCTCTTAAAACCATCTCCCCTCTCCTCATGCAGAAAGCACCCTAGTTCAGGTCCTCATTTCCTCTCTCCTAGATGATATCAGTAGCTTCCAAATAAGTCTCCCTGCTTCTCTTTCTTCTCTCTCCAACCTATCCACCCTCACAACAGCCACAGGTATGGCCATGTCATTGCCCTGCTGGACAATTTTTCAATGGGTCCCTATTGCTTTGTGAACAATTGCCTCAGCCTGGTATTGAAAACACTCCACAATCTCACTTACTCCTACAATTCCAGCTTCATTTTATCTTACTATTCTTCACACACACTGTATTCCAGCCAAACTGTACTCAAGGATACATTCCTACCTCTGTACTTTGGTACAAGCTGCTCCTCAGACATGGAATGCTTGTTCTCCTCCAACATGTTTTTCTGAGGCCTTCTCTCAAGGTTCAGCTCACACACCATCTCCTCACAAACACCTTCTCAGATTCTCCCCCAGGTGTTTTTCTTCTTTGAATTACCTTGGCTTTGACTCACCCATGTGTATACTATATCCCCAAATAAAATGCAGGCTCCCTTAAGGGCAGGAGCTATTTCATTTTGGTTTGTGTGCCCCTCACACTTAGCTAATTATATGCAATTTTATTAGAATGTTAGCTCATGGCAAAGCATTGGAAATAGAGGGAATGCCCATCAATTGGGGAACGGCTGAAAAAATTGTGGTATATGAATGTAATGGAAAACTATTGTGCTATAAGAAATGATGAGGAGGAAAAAAAAAGAAAAAGAAATGATGAACAGGCAGATTTCAGAAGAACCTGGAAAGACTTAAGTGGACTGATGCTGCATGAATTGAGCAGAACCAGGAGAACATTGTACACAGTAACATCAACATTGTGTGATGATTAACTGTGATAGACTTAGCTCTTCTCAGTAGTGCAATGATCCAAGACAGTTCCAAAGAACTCATGGTAGAAAATGTTCTCCACATCCAGAAAAAAGAACTGTGGATTCTGAATGCAGATTGAACCATACTTTTTCTATTTGGGGGCTATTTTTTCTTTACTTTTTTTGAGGTTTCCCTTATGTTCTGATTCTTCTTTCACAATATGCCTAATAGAGAAATATGTTTAATGTACATATATAACCCAAATCAGATTGCTTTCTGTCTTGGGGAGTGGGGAGAGAAGGGAGGAAGGGAGAAAAATCTGGAACTAAAAATCTTATGAAAACAAATGTTGAAAACTATCTTTATGTGTAACTGGAAAACAATAAAATACTTTTATGATAAAAAAGAATGTTAGTTCAGTGTCTTATATACAGTTATGCATTATTGTATAATAAATGTATAATATAAAGTCTTTGAGGACAGGAACCATGGCCCCTTTGTAATTGTATTATCAGAGCCTAACAGTGCCTGGTGTATTGTAGGCACTTTACAAAGACTTGTTGATTGATTGATAAAGGTGATTAATACATTTTTGTTGAATTTAATTTAATAAAAAGTAGCAAATTGGGGCAGCTAAGTGGTACAGTGCATAGAGTGTCAGCCTTGGAGTAAAGAGGACCTGAGTTCAAATCCAGCTTCAGACACTTACTAGCCTTATGACCTTGGACTAGTCATTTAACCCTGCTTGCCTCAGTATCCTCATGTATAAAATGATCAGAGAAGGAAATGTCAAACCAATGCAGTACCTTTGCCAAAAAAAAAAATAATAACAAATGAGGTCACATAGACTCAGACATGGTTGAAACTATTGAACAACTATGCTAAACTAAAATTTGGTTAATCTCATCTTTAACTCTTTTCTTTTCCCCATCTGATCACCCACTGAGTCAGTGTAAAATGATGAAATAACAGGTGCCAGAAGAAAAGAAAAACCAAAGGGGCTGAGTAGTTCACATACAGAAAAATGATAATAATACAGTAGTGGCTTCAATCAGCATCCAATTTAACTTCAGCCAGGGGGAGGGGGAGAAAATGACACACTGCAGTTTTATTTAATAAATGCTTGTTGGTTACTTTTCATAAAGCTGTTGATGCCAGTGAGAGCCCTGAAAAATCACCCTGGGGAGCTGGAATAAATCTCTTTCATTAGCTTTTCCCTATGTAATCCCTTTTATACTCTGAATGTGACCCATCAACCCAGGGAATGAACTTTGAGCATAAAAAAAAAAAAACACCTGGTCCCAAACTCACTTTCCAACCTTATTTCCTTACTTTTCCCTAATACAAACCCCCTGCTCATAGGAGCATACACTGAGATCTAGAAACTGAGACCTTAGATGCCACTGAGTCCAACCACCTCATTTTAGAGAGGAGGAAACTGAGACTCAGAGAAGTTAAATGACTTGCCCAGGTTGGTATAGCCAACAAATGTCTGAGGCAGGATTTGAACTCAACTTCCTGACCCCAAGTCCAGTGCCTTATTCACTATCACTATACACCTTCTCAGCTCTGAGTAGATGCTGTTCACTGTCTCCTGAATAAGCAATGTTTATTTTCCATTTCACCAGCTATTTGTGCTGTTTCCTCTTCCTCTCTACCCAACCAAACTCCACCCTTCTTTCAAAGGCCAACTCAAGCTCTACCTTCTTCATAAATGCCTTCCTTAATACTTTCACCCACTGGTAGGCCACTATCCTCCAATCTCAGATTACACTTGTCTCTGCCCTACTCTTATGGACACAATTATGTATTGCAGGACCATAGGATTTAGAGCTACAAGGGAAACTAAAGATAACCTAGTCTGATTCCTTAACTTTACAATGTAGAAAGTGGAAGCTCACAAATCTTAAATGATTTGCTCAAAGTCACACAGCTAATATGAAGCAGAGATAGGATTTTAATTTATACCCTCTGACCCCAAATCCAGAGCTCTTTCTACTACATTGCACACACATACCTGTGAATATCTTGTCTTCCTTACTAGACTCTATGCTATATATATATGCTATAAGGACCATGTTGCTCACAGTAGGCACTCAACAAATAACAGCCAGCTGCTGCAGTGGGTAGAGTGCTTGACTTGGAATAAGGAAGACCTGAGTTCAAATCCTGCCTTAGACAGTTGCTTAACTGTGTGACTATGGGAAAATTATTTAACTTCTCTTGGTCTCAGTTTACTCATCTGTAAAATGAGGATGATAATAATAGCACCTATCTCCTAGGGTCATTTGATACTGAGGATCAAATGAGTTAATAAAAGTAAAATACTTTGAAAACCTTAAAAATTTACATCATCATCATCAATATTATTACTAGTATTACAAGATGAATTAATGAATGATCACTGGGTTCAATTTCTGACATGAAAGCTCATGGTAACACTAACCCTACCCCACCTACAAATAGTGTTATTAATGTTTTGAATTTCCCAAAAGAATATAAGTTCCTTGAAGGCAAGAGATGTTTCACTTTTGCCATTGTATCCCCAAGAATACATAGCACATAGTAGAGTCCAGCACATAGTAGGTGCTTAATAAGTTCTTGTTGATTGGTTTCTTCCATGATGAGTACAAGGAAGAATTTTAAATTATATTATTTTGCAAAGCAAAAATGATCCTAGATTCTATTTTTTAAAAATAGGTACCTAAAAACATTGTCAATTCAGCCTGAACTTATTTAGAGATAAGGTAAAGATTACCCTTGTTATGTACAAATCTAAGGCTTTGTTTAACCTGTTCAATGGACTTTTTAACAGCTAAGCTGGAATTCCTATATGTATTTGAAAATAATAAAATTGGGTTCCTTTTAGAATGCTATTATTAAGAATAATAATGAATTGAAAGTGCTCTTTCCAGTGTCAACTCCAATTAATTTGTCAAAATTAGAAAAGTTTCTTGGTGTTAAAAATGTCAAGAGCATGGGACTCAGGTGGGTCCTGTGGTTGTCATAAAATGATATTTTTTTTCCTGGACAAAATCCTTGTGCCCAAGAACATAAAACAATATTTTTGGGGTAACTTGCTTCTTATGTAGCTTGGTGATAGCCATTCAAATGAAATCTTGATGATTATTTTCTTTCAAAGGAATTCATTTTTAAAAAATAAAGGAATTCATTTAGTCCTTAGAGCAAGTGTTGAGTACCTGCCTCGCAGACCTAAAGACAGAGAATATACTTGGATTTAGGGCTTAGTAGACTCAAGTGGGTAAAGGGAAAAAGCCAAGGTTTCCCAAAGGTGATCAGTCCAGAGGACTACCATGACCATCAGTAACTGAGCAATAACAAAAGAAGGTCTATGGAGGGGGTGGGGTAAGGAATGAGGGAAAGGTCTACAAGGTCAAGAAAACATCCAGGAGGGCAAGGAGAAAGTGTCAACAGATGATAGTTTGTCTTTCACAAGAACTCAGATTAAGACAGTAAACTACTCTTCATGGGGTCAAACAGACTGAAGTATGAAAATAGTATATTTCAGAAATAACAAGGAGAAAGCTTCCCTATAAAGTACTCAGTGTTCTGAACCTAGAGAAAAGACCACTTATATAGTCAGTAATTGCTACCATTCAAAAAAAAAAAGGAACCCATTTCTTAAAGATTCATCATGAATATGGAGTGTTAAGTATTTTTATGACAAGGTGATATAGTTCTGATACAAATAAGGTTCCATTTTCCCATCTGCACAGATGGCAGAGTGGATTATCTCATTTATAGAAGGAGCTTATCTCTGCTACACTCCTTCAATTTACAAATATATAACTTTTCTATTGTTCATGACTAAAAATCAATACAGACCACAAACAATGCCCAGTAATGCCCCATTTTCTAAGTGGAGAAATGAAGGTACTGGGGAATTAACTCACTTCCCCTAGATCATATAATGAGATAGCATTTGGAGCTAGGATTAAACCTGGGGTTCAGGTTGTAATAACCAAAATGATACCTATAGATTTTTTAAATAAGTGAATATATAAAAAGCCATGAGTGTGGCTTATTGAGTAAAATAATGGCTTGGCATTCAAAATCAAGTTATAGCAACAGTGGTAAAGGAATTTTTTCCTCAGGTCCTTGGCCACCATGAACATATCAGTCCAATTCTACATAGAAGCAATTTCAGTAGAATTGAGGCACTGTAGGTAGAAGTTGCCCTACATTCTCCAGGTTTAGTATTCCATGGCTTGGGGGAGAGGATTGTTGTTGTTTGTCCTTCATTCTTGAAGAGGACCATGACATTGGGAAGTTATGTCATGGCTTGAAGGGAATTGGATTTAAGTGGTGACCTTGCACAACCTCACTCTTTCCTCCTGAGCCACCTGGTCCAGTGGATGGATATATATAAATATATAGATATGTGTGTGTACAAGTGTGTATATGTATGTATGTATATATATGTATATGTAGATAGATAGATAGGTAGGTAGGTAGGTAGGTAGGTAGATAGATATCAGGATAACTGGAGTTGTTTAAGGCAATTGGGGTTGAGTGACTTGCCCAGGGTCACACAGCTAGTCAGTGTCCAAGGTGAAATTTGAACTCAGGTTCTCCCTATCAGAGCCAGTGCCCTATCCACTGTGCCACCTATCTATCCTGCAGTGCAGATGATGGGGATAGGTGAACAGAATCTTGGAACTTAGAGCTGGTAAGAACCTTAGAGGTCATGTAGCCCAGTCCCTTCATTTCAAAGCTTAAGAAGTAGAGAAAAGCCTGGACTTGTAAGTAGAAAAACATTGTTTCAAATCCTGCCTCAGACACTTAAGAACTGTTTGATCCTGATTAAGTCACTTTATTATGTTCGACCTCAGTTTCCCCATCTGCAAAATGAAATTATTAATAGCATTTCTCTCATAAGATTTTGATTTGATTTGATTTGATATGAAGATTTTAAAAATTCAAATAAGATAGCACAAGTAAAATACTTGATAAAACTCACTATTATTGGGGGCAGCTAGGTGGCACAGTGGATAAAGCACCGACCTTGGATCCAGGAGGACCTGAATTCAAATCCGGCCTCAGACACTTGACACTTACTAGCTGTGTGACCCTGGGCAAGTCACTCAACCCCAATTGCCTTAAAAAACTCCAAATGCACATGGCTTACTAATGTGTTGGATCCTAAATGCAGGTATCATACATGGAGGATCGTTGGGTTCCTTTCTTGTGTCTTAGCTGCTTCGTGGGCTCCAACTAGTGGTAAACCTGTTATCAACCCTTAATACTCCTTAGTAAAGTGATATCTGCTTGTTCCAAAAGTATTTCTGTAGGCTTTGGACCTGCTCATCATATGTTCTAAGAATGTCTATCAATACTCTTCCTGTTGAGTGAGGAAGTGTTACTCTTTCTAAAGCTTAGTTAGTGATGGGCTCAATGTTTGGTTAGAGCATGAATTTCTGTTAAGATATTTTCTAAATATGTTGTGGTCCATTCCAACATTCCAAAATGTGCATTAAGACATATAGTGTATAAAAAAAAGACATATAGTGTGGGTCTGATTATTTAGTTCATCCTCCACTCAGCCATCAAATTGATCTTCCTAAAGATCAGGTTTATCCCATGATATCCCACTATTAATAAACTCCAGTGGCTCCCTATTATTTTCAGAATAAAATACAAAATCCTCTGGTTGACTTTCAAAGTCTTTAAAAACCCATCCCCCCTCCTACCTTTCCATTATTCTTACCCTTTACTCACCCTCGAGTACTCTGCCATCCAGTAACACCAAACTCTTTGTTATTCCTTGTACAAAGTACTCCATCTCCCAACTACAGGCATTTTCACTAGCTCTCCCTCATACCTGGAATTCTCTCACCTCTCATATTAACCTCTTGACTTTCTGGAGTTCCTTCAGGTCCTGGCTCCCCTTTCTGCAAGGAGTCTTTCCTGATCCTGCTTAAAACAAGTGTCTTCCCTCTGAGATGACCTCCAACTTCTCCTGTATTTATTTTATTTGCATATAGTTTGCATATTGTTTACCCCATTAGACAGAATTTTTCAAAAGCAGGGACTATTTTTTGCCTTTATTTTTATCTCCAGTGCTTATCGTAGTACCTAATAGCAGCAGGCGCTTAATAAATGCTTGCTGGCTTCACTTGAATTGGAAATTCCCAATACTAATGAAATCACAGGGCCAATATCCTATTCCTATCTCTCTTCTTACTAGGCTTTTACTGTATTATTTTTCTGAATTAAGAACCAAGACAAAGGCTTTGCATAAGTTGGGTGTATCCTCTATAAAGGATCTATGGAGTTCTACAGAATGAGAAACCATGGATTGGGCTGGATCTATACCAGTGGGGGGAATTCCTCACACAGATGAGGTCATGGCCTCCCTGGAGTCTTGAAATCTTTTCTCATTGTTTGGTTTGATCACTGACTGATCTAATTACATTTAAGTGAGCTGTAAATTGATCCAACATCTGGGATGCAACTTGGAATTATGTGAAAAAAGTTACTCATCTGCTTATGTCATTTGACCCAGTAATTAAAATATTTAACATATAACCTAAAAAATGATATGATAAAATGACTAATATGATAAAATGACTGATAGAACACATATCAAAATATGTGTGCTTTTGATGATAGTTAAGGTAGCACAGAAGAATCTGTTTCCTCTTTGTGTCTCTATAGAGATCTTCTCTGCAAAGAAATGATTCATGGGGAAGGTTGGAGGAGGAAATTCTGGGATTTGGGCATGGGAATGGTTAAAATCATTCCTTTGCCACAGGAGAATGGAATAGAAGTCATGCAACTGTATTGAAAAGAGTCCCTGTGTTTGTGCTCTCTCTCATCTTCTCATTCAGAATGACCTGAGACAAGTAGCATCTGGGGTCAAGACCAGCTGCTTGGATCAATTTGGGAATTGAGAAGTACACAGCACTCAGTGATCAGCATGACCCAGAATAAGCTGAAGGCTGGTAGCTATGATGAATACAATGGTCTGGTGAGAAAAATTTCATCTTCCCCACTTCCTTATACCTATGAACTTGAGGTGAGAAAATGAACACCACTCACCTTTCTGGCATTTGAACCTTGACTGTTATATGTGGGGGAAATTTTCCTATCAGCACCCAAAGATCCAGAAGAAAGTAGGTATTGATGGTTAGGAGGGCTGTGACAGAGGAAGGGTTTCTATTTGCAATTACATCCTATCCCATGTTATTAAAGCTATGGGATCACATATTGAGTGTCTGAATCTACAGATGCCTGGAGGAAGGGAACCTGAAAATATGAAATGTCTCAGGGAAGTGGGGACAACCCCCAAATAACAAATTTTAAATGTTAATATTTGATGAAAATTTCATCTCCTAGATTATCTTGGGGCCCAGAAGCAAGAGGGAAAATGCTATGTGCAGCAGGGAAGGTCCAATAAGCCTTACTCAGGGTATTAGCTTATTTGCTCAGATGTGGAATATAGAAAGGAAGAGCTCAAGTAAAGTGCCACCTGGTAACTAATGCAAATGTTAGATTCTGAGTTAATTTTAACACCTTGACTGGATTTGGATCTATGTGACATCACATGGAAGCCAAATACTTGGAGTACCAAAACCACCAGTATTTAATTACCCTGTACATTATCATATGTGCTTATGTTACATATGGGGACTTGTAATTTTTGCCCACAAAACTGGAAACAAAATGGATGCCCATTGATTAGGGAATAGTTGAATAAGTTGTGGTATGTGCATATACTGGAATATTATTAGGCATAGAAAATTATGAATATGAGGAATTCAGAAAAAACATGATCTTATGCAGGGTGAAATAAATAGAATCGGGAGAACAGTATACACAAGGACAAGAAAAATGAAAATGAAAATAACATTAAAAGGCAACCTTGCTTTGATTCATAGTTATGACCAATCTCAGTTCCAGAGAATAGGAGGTGAAACACCTCCCTCCTCTCCGTAAAGAAGGGAAATACTGGTACAGAATATGATATAGTCAGTAAACATTTAACACCTCGTGACTATGTGTCATACACTGTTCTAAGCATTGAAGGTATAAAGAAAGGCAAAAGATACCCCTGCCTTCAAGAAGGTTACATTCTAATGTGGTAAAATAACATGTAGAACAAAGCTGAAATGAGGTAAAGTACCTGGTACAGGGGGTGGAAGGTGATAAAGAATTCCAGAACAGTTCATACATTTGGGTGGGAAAACAAAGAAAAGGATGGATAGCCCAGGCATCTTCTCTAAATGGGGTTCTCAGAGAAGCTCTCCACCTTCAAATTAGAGGGATGGTCTTTAGGGGCAGAGGGTGATGTTAAGGTGTGACTTCCAAGGGTGGAATCCCAAGGAGTTTAAAGGGTCTGTTACACTGTTATAAGGGTCACTGATCCTGTTGATATGTGTGAACTGTTTGTTACAAGATAGGTTCTGATGAGAACAATGGTATTTTATGAAATGACCCCAGTATAGAAAAGGAAATCAACAAAACTTTTAAAAACCTGTTTGCTACAGCTTAGGACTCTCATTGTTGCAATTGTCTCTTTATTTTTTACAGAGCACCTCTATCAGGGGGAGAAAGTCAAAGCCTTCTTGTCACACGAGCTGGGCAAAAGCAAGGGTGTAACCCAGTTCAAGCACTTATAACCAAGCAACCTCTCAACACCCACATTATGCTATTCTTTGTGAAATTGCTTGTTATGTGATATGCTTTTGTTAACCTCTTTAGTCTTCTGACCTTGGATAACTGCACTGAAAAGGCAAGAAAGAGGTATGAAAATTCATGGGCACCAAAACTAATCAGGCCTGTTGTAACCTCACGGGTTTCCCAAGTTCATTTGCCACAGTTTGTTTCTTTGCTAAACCTGGCTTGGAAACCACTTTACCATTTCGATGAACACTACTGGGCATTGGCAAATCATATTGTATATGTGTTTGTATGTTGACAACAAAAGAAGAGCCAAAGCTTCTTATTCTGAGTATATGCACAAAGGGAACCTCATGTGGCCACTAAATATGAGGACAAAAGGGGACCAACAAGGAGCATTCTGATGGCTAATGGAGCCCTAAATAAGAAAACACAAGCAGGGTTACTAGTTGTTTCTGCTAGTGCCCACCAAAAGAAAAGAAAGCCCCACCCACCCCCCTCTACTACTAATTTCCCTTTTTTTGCCATTAACTATCATTTTTATAGAATTTCAGGGTTGGCAAAGTACTAGCATGGTGAAAACCTCATGAGTATATTGTACAAGTATTATTATGCCCATTTTGCTGATCATGACCCTGAGGCTCTGAGAAGTAACTTGCCTTAGATTATACAGCAACATAACTATCTGAGCTGAAGCTCAAAGTCAAATTCCAAGACTCCAAGTTCCACATAGCCTGATGATGTCTCTCAAGCTTCAATTCACATGCTAAGATTTAATAGGAACATGGATATCTGTGAGACAAAGAATATTATTGTATAATATAGTACATAATGTTATAAAATAACAATATTACATGTACTATGTAACATAATATTATGCACAAGCATATATAATAGTGCTCCCAAGTGAGACTTTCAGAAAGCTGACGGTTGGGAGGGGCAAAAAGACACTGAAATGTAAAGGGAAGAACTTCAGGTGCAAAAGAGACATTCCACTCTTTATAAAGGGTCTGAGGCTTGAATGCCTTAATTTGATGGGAAGATGCTAGCACCTTTCTCCTTAGACACTCATAAGACCACAAAAAGATCTCAAGAAATATGTTGCTAAATCAAGACTGGTCACTGTAAGCCAAAGAATAATGCTTGAATGAGGAAACTGACCCTGAACCAAGAAGGACTGTCAAGTAGGAAAGGATAAATCTCTCCAAACACCTGCCTGAGGTTTTCAATTGGCCCTGACGGAATCAAAGAGGAGAAATTCCTGCCAATCCTAGGTTAAAAGTTATGGCCCTGGCCCTGGCTGAAAGAGAGCTAATGCTCCAGGTGAAGACAGCACAGTACTATTCATCTGAGCCAAGGACTGAATGCAGTGAAAGACTTACAGCTACCCATCAAGAGCAAGCCCAGGGAATCCAACAGATTAACCCATTCAAACAGAGATGTCATGGCCTAAGGACATCCCAGCAGCAGAGTGACCAGCCCACTCTTGTTCAGCATTAGCTGCTAAATAGCAGAGTGGACCATCTGGTCCTGTCCTGCAGCTGTCCCCAGTGCTGTGTAACCTATCCCCTAAAGCCCAGCAGCAACTGGAGCCAAGAGCCAGGCAACTTTCCTGGTTGAGTCAATCACTAACAAACCTAGTAAGGAACCAGTGTGGCATCTGAGTAATCTGCCTGATTCAGACCAGCAGCAAACTGACCCCAACCAGCTGAGATAATCAGCCCAATGAGGAGCTAGCACAACTGAGTAATAGAGTGACTCATGTATCACCAATGCCATCCCCCACAGAAAATTTCATAAGGACCTTCGAGAGAAAGAAAAGACACTAAAAGCCTTGCAGTTCAGGGGTTGTGAATTTCTTGGGCCAAATGTGTTCCCCATACATGTGCCTCACTGCCATTCTACATGAAGTCCATTCTTATTCTTTTCTTTAGTGGATTCTATATGTATTTCTGGGAGAATCTGCCCTAGTTTGGGTGGAAATGCTTTGTAAGTATTATTCTTGAAGTACCATTTGCTTAAAAGCCTTTGGACCTGAGTCCCATTGGCCATTTGTTAAAGTGAAGAACACCAATGGGGGTTCATAAGTTACCATCAAGAAGATAGATACCCACCAGTGAGAGTAGAAGCAGTCACTCCTCCAAGGATTTAAACTGCCAGTGGAAGTGTGAGCTGGAACAGTGAATCTAAAGAGGCTCTTACACATATATTAATTATATCATACATATATGATATATGATTATAATATGTAATATATACATGTATAATATATGTTATTATGTCTATAGAATTACATATTATTACAATAATAGATAGAATTTCTAAACTGCTTTAATGTATACAAAGTACTTTCTTCACAAAAATCCTGTGAGGTTGGTAGTATGTGTATTAATTATCCCCACTTTACAGATGAGGAAACTGAGACTTGGGATAGTAGAATGACTTGACTCAGATAACATGCTTAGAAAAGAACAGAACTCTTCCCCAGATCCACAGACTCCAAATCAGGGTTTTTCTCAATATACAATACTGCTCCTTTCCTTTTCTTGTAGGTAATAAAACATACTTCATAATCTGACCTCTAACTATTCTACCTGCATCATCTACTTGCCAATATAAATGTCTTTGCCTCCTTTGCTGAGGAAGAAATTCCTAAACAGAGAAGCCGAGGATTAAACATGAATAAGGAAAAAGAATCACACTCCCAGAGAGCTTTTGATTTTTTAAAAAACTTTCATAGACATGGTCCTGAAAGGTAGGAACCGATTTAGATTTTATGTTTGTGTCCCCAGGACCTAGAACAGTGCCTAACCCACATTAGATACTTAATAAATGCTCATTGAATTAAGTTAAATATTTCCTTACTTTTTTTCCAAAGAAATCGAAGGCCTCAAATAAACAAAAAACTTAGAAGGCAGATCTATGATGACGTCCACTTCCAAGATTGCCCTTATGCTTGGTATAATTTGAGGGATGCTGAGAAGGTTCCTCCACCTAAAAGTTTCCCCTCTCTCTCTTATCCCTCCTGCTGTGTTACCTAAAAGACTGCTTTTTGAAAATTCAGTCTTGTGAATTAATCATAGGATGTCAGAATCTTGGAGTAGCAAAGGACCTCAGGAACCATCTAGACCAACCTGTGCCTGAACAAAAATCACCTCTACAACATACCAGATAGAAGTCATCTGTCCTTTGCTGGAAAATCTTCAATAAGAGGGAACACTCTCCCAATTCCTGATACTTTGCCAAAGGCCAAGTCACCCATTTCACACAAAGAGATACAGAAAAAAAAGGTTAAACAACTTGAGTAACGCCACTAAGCTCTTTACATACTGATGAAAGAGTGAAATCCATTGGTTTGGTCAGGAACAGGACTAAACTTCTCCAGCCAAAATAGAAAATGGTTCATTTTTGTGGCAGCATGGTAGAAGATGGGAGGAACATTGAATGTAAAGCAAGGAGGCCTGGGTTTCAGACCTAGCTGGTTTGGCCAGTTACTGCAGGATATTGAGAAAACCATTCAACTCCTTTGAGTCATACAATGAGAATAGTGGTATCTATTTAACCAGGTCAGCATAAAAATCACATAGGGTTGATGTGTAGATCAAGTGAGATTATGTGTGTGTATTGATATTTCGATGTAAAACACAGTTTATAAGGTTGACCGCTTCCCCTGAAGTCACCAGCCTGCTATTTCTTCCTATATCTATTCAAATTCTAAGCTCTCCAGGAGACCAGGGCCATGTCTTAATGTTTTCTTATTAATTATCTGAATTATAATTTCATTCTTATTAATTAATTATTTTACATAAACCCCTTCACCAGCCCATTTAAATATCATTTATTGAATGAACTGGAAAAAAATGCTTTCCAAATAGTAGTTACTAATGTATCTCTGTATATTAAATATATCTGCCTTAATCTTTTGTGACTAAATAAATATTAAAGTTATTGAATAGATAAGTCATTAACATGTAAAATCAATAATAAAACAAAGGCAATGATAACTACTTACAATATGCTGGCTCTGAGAAAGATAATAACAAAAGTCACCTCAAACCTTCATTTGAATAGCATATGCTAGCTCTTCCCTCCTAGATACACAATTCCACCACTCAGTTCACTTAGGATTCCTCTTAAAAGTATTTTCAAGAATCTTCATCATATCTCTTCATGAAAAGTAAATTCAGTTTCTCAAGAAATAAGTAATGTTAGTCCTTGTACTTTCTCTTCTCTTCAGCCATTGAACGAACAATATGTCCAGAATGCACTATAAATTGTCAGTTCTTCACAGACTCTTTAGAGAATTCTATTTATAATGTTTCTTTATAAAATAATAGTTTTAAAAGTTCTTACAAGGAAGAAGTTCATCCTCATCTTCTTTCTTACTCTCTTCTCCACTGATTTCTCATGTATCCTCATGGACCAAGGTTAACTCCCATATTCTTTCCTTTATTTCAAAGTACCTCATAGCACAATAGTAACAACTGCTCAAAGTTGCAGCCAAATTGTGTCTTTTCCACAATGTTCCATTTCACTCTTAGAGACAGTAATAACAGTATATTTTTACTCTGTGGAAAAGCTTAGTAAAGCAAGTGTTTATATAAGACACATATAGATACAAATATAGAACATGTAAGCATACAGACATGCCCTCCCTACATATATGTGTGAATATATATATATATGCACACAGATTATACCCATGCATACATCTCTAAAGTCTCCTCCAGCTCTGAGATTCTGTGATCAACCCAAAATAATTAATTTTCAAAGGTAGTCACAGGAGATATATTGAGAAGAGGGAATCTTCCAAGCATCTCTTAAATCACAACATTCAGGGTTATTTTAAACTCGGGAGATCATTAAATACCAGCCTTATAAGATTGACGCAAGGATTCAAAATTATTAATTTTGACAAGTACTTATTAAATGCCTATTGTGTATAAGGCACTCTCCTGGACAAAAGACAAAATGAAAAGCAGTTTTTGGTTTTCAAGGAGTACGTATTTGAAAGTATTTTGACATCTGGAAAAGACCTTACTGGCTGTGTGATCCTACACAAATCATCAATATCTCAGGTTTCTAGGCAACTCTCTAAGATGACAGGTTATGAGGAATAGGTCAACTGTCATTTGTAGAAGAAGATAACTCATGAGGGTGTTCCTTCTACCAATGAAATTACAGATCAAGTTCCTATCCCCTTGAAAAACTCTATGCAATTGTGATTATTTTCCTTCCTCACAATTCACCTTTGAACAAATACCTTAATCTCTACTTATAGGAATATCTTTACAGCCATTGAACTTCAGAATTGATAGTGAACTTTAGAGTTCATTGAGTATAATCTGTACCCAAAGCCCTTCCTAAAACTCATCCCAAACATTGATCTTTGCTTAGAGACCTCCAATGGCAAGGAACCTATTACTTCCCAAGGCACCCCATTTGACATCTATTTAGCTTGAATTGTTAGAAAGTTTTTCCTTATGTTAAGCCCAAATTTGTTTCAATGAAACAATTTTTTTTCTAGTTGTGTCCCCTGGTGTCATATATTAAAAAGTCTAATCCCTTTTCCACATCACTGCTTTTTAAGTATTTGAAGACTATTATCATGTCCAACCTGAACTTTCTCTTCTCCGGGCTTAGCATTCCCAGTTATTTCTACTGATCCTTATATATCATGAATGAGAAGCTCTTTACCATTCTGTCTGCCCTCCTTTGGTTCTTGGCAATGACTTTCCTAAAATGCATTGTACAAAACTGAATATAACTCTCTACATGTAGTCTGATGAGTTTTTCAGTCCTATTTGACTCTTTGTGACTCCATTTGGGGTCTTCCTGGCAGAAATACTAGAATGGTTTGCCATTTTATTCTCCAGCTCATTTTACAGATGAGAAAAATGAGGTAAACAGGATTAAGTATCTTACTTAGTATCACACAGCTAATAAGCATGTGGGCCAGATATAAACTCATGTCTTCCTGACTTCAGGCCCAATGTTTTATCCACTGTACCACATAACTGTCCCATTTGAGTTCACAGATTACTAAAGCCTCCAGATAGTACAGTCTAACCAGGCCTCATTCATCTTATACTTCAAAAATTCATTTCTTGAGCCAATGTGCACCCTATTCTATTTCATCCTCAGGGACAATGAGATATAATGGATAGAGAGCTACCCTCAAAGTCAGGAAGAACTGGGTTCATGTCTTCTTCTCTCTGATCCATAATATCTGTGTGTGTCTGGGCAAGTCAGACTCTCAATGCCCAAGGCAAGGCTCTAAGACTTGCTGTAGAACAGTAGCCATGCTGCCATCATAGAAGGAATTTCGTCACCTTATTCCCCATGACAATAAATCACAGTTCTGAACAAAACGAATGAATGAATTAGATTAGGTCCAATTTTCTTGCCTGTCAAACATCTTTTTTTTTTAATCTTTATAGATTTCTCCTTGGGGAAAGTGGGTAAATAAATCCATGGTGGAAAGTAAATGTTATAGACAAAGAACAGTTAGATCATTTACATACGTGTATGTGTATATATGGGTGTGTGTGTATATATACATAGATAACAACATATGCTGCATGAAATAGTGGATAGAGAGTTGGCCTTGGAGCCAGGAAGATACGTGTTCAAGTTTTTCCTCCAACACATATTGACCCCCTAGGCAAATCATTTAACCTTTTGGTGATCTAGGCAACTCCCTAATTATAAATTGCAAAGAAAGTGTTGACTTGCATTGCTAGAGGAAGTTTCTTCGCTAGGAAGTTTCCTCTACCAGTGGTATCAAATGTGGTTATACACAGCATATGGCCCCAATCTCCTGAGTGCAGTTTGAACCAGGTTAGGGTATAACTGGGAAATATTTAACAAAACTAGCACAAATACAATAAAACTTAGATAATGTAAATATGTGGGTTTCTAAGTCAATATGTGCCCACAGGAATCCCTATGTATGGGTTTAGTGACCTTATTTCTATTCAAATTCAACACCCCTACTTCTATCCCAATGAAATCACAAGCTTAGTCCCTATCGTTAATACACACACACACACACACACAATTGCATTTGTAGCTCTAAACTGCTGTCAGTATAAGCCATTGATATTAGTATCATTATTATAATTCTCTTCCAAAAACATCTTCCCATAACTCATGACATGGAGAGGATTCTAGATTATCAACAGTAAGCTCAGAAAGTCAGAACCAAGAAAACACTGTATACAGTAACAGCAATATTGTTTTAAGTATGACTTTGAGTGACTAAGTCAAATTGGCTATTTTAAATACACAAATTAAAAATAAAGAATGTATGAAGAAAAATGTAATCTGCATCCAGAAAAATAACTTATAAATAGAAGTATGTATAGAATAATTGTATAACTATATCTAACTATTTGTATCTAATGGTAACCAATGGAGAGAGAAAAAAATTTACATAATAACTGTTGTATATTTGGAGGTGTACATGGTAGATTTAGAATTTCATGTGTAATCATCTTTTTATTTTACTATGTTATAGAAATGCTTGTTTTGTTCTGTGAATTGAAAATAAAATAAATTTATAATATGAAAAAAAACAGTAAGCTCTGACATCTTATCAAGCCTGGAACTCTTTGACTATAGACATGGCAATAGACTGTAAGTCTATTGTCCCAGGACCAGCCTAGCTGTAATGAGGTACTTTTGTATCTGACACAAGGATATAAAAGAATGCCTGCCCTTCACCCAAATTGTATGGCATGTTTGAAATACTAGATCTATCAATTATTCAATAAGTATCTATTAAGCATAATTCAGTCATCTTCTCTAAGGAAGTAATATGAGATGCTCACTCTGGAGTCAAAGGAACCGGGTTCAAATCTCACCTCTGATATTTGCTACCTGGGTGGTCTTTGTCTAGTCTTTCAACCATGCTGGATTTCAGTTTCCTTATCTGTATAAGGAAGGAGTTGGACTAGATGGCCTTTGAGGTACTTATGGCTCCAGATCTACGATGCTAAGAGCTTGTGTGCCAGCACAGTAATACGTATATGTCATATAAAGACAAAAGTGCCAAAGCCCCTGACTTTCAGGAGCTTACATTCCTGCTCCAACTGTCCATATGTGGGACCAGGAAGGTTTGCTTCTAGCTTTGGTGGGGCTGGGCAATGCATTTAGTTATCTGTGTGGACAAAAGGATTGGATGGTTTTCCTTTTCACCCTTAAAACACTGAGCAAGATTACCAGGAGCATCTTGCTTTGTAGAGAAATTTGTGGGATGCAGAAAGACAGTGAGAAAAAGTGGTGGGAATGAAGATGGTATCTCTCCTGTGGCTGAAAGACCTTTGGTAGGGCTGTATCTGCCATGGGAGATAACAGCTTTCACATGGACAGCAGAGAGAATGTTTCCTGGATAATGGGAGGGACTGTTTGACAGATATTAAACTGGAGGAAATTGAAGGCTTTGCCAAGTTCCATGATAAAATAGTATTTCTCACGGTAAGGTCAACCCTTTTTTAATGCAAGCTACTGCTTTTAATACACAGTGGGAATGTGGAAGATGTGGCATGCAGCATCAGATTTTCATCAAGGTACATTTAGAGGGCCCACATGTTAACATTTAAAAAGAAACTGGATGAGTATCAGGATAATCAAAATAGTAGAGCATGAATTTGGAATCCTCTGGTGAACCAGAAATTGAGTACGGTTATCAATAGTGAGTCCTCTAAAGGTTTGAACCCAAAGCCCTTCTGGATGCCCAATTCCCACAGATGTCAGAAAGAGCAGTGTATGTAAGAAAGGCTAAATTAAATTCTTACTAGAGAGTGCTAATGAGTTGGGTAACAGTTGGAATGATTTGAATACGCTTACTTATCAATACTATTGAGTTGTAGAAATTCATTGGTATTGGATATTCTTTCAGTTTCCAAAGCCAAGCTGAAAATAGGTAAATAGGGCTGGGTGAATAGAACTTTGCACCAGGGCAGTGACATCCATGAGGCTACTTCCTCTTGAATGGGGGGAGGAGGGAGGCCCTTCTGGTTCAGTTAGATGACACTGAGTACTATTCTTTGACCAACTCCATTTGCATTCTCAATGCTAGGTTCTCATTCCCTAAGGATCCTTCCCTCTTCCAGGCTCCACTTTCTACCACCACTGCATAATTCTCTATCTCCTGCCCCCCCCCCATCTTCTCTGAGGGGTGGGGGCTTCAACAATCAGTGTTTGTATCACAGATACTGCAGCTATACTTTCAGTGAGACTAATTTCCCCTACTACTGGCATGACCGTACTCAGCTGGAGCAGACTATTCTGTCCTACCCTGCCTGAATTTGGTCAAGGTTGCCAAAATTCATGGTTTGGGCTCTGCTCAGAGGGCTAAGTAGAAAATCAAAATCTTACAATTCACCAAGCACTGAAATGCAAGGAACAGCACTTTAAAGTTGATCCAATAATTTTTTAACATACATTTTTTAAAATTTTGAGTTCCCAATTCTGGTCCCTCCCCTACCCATTAAGAAGGCAAGCACTATGATCCCCATTTTATATCCCGCAATAATCAAATGAGCTTGATAGTGTAAGTATTATTATCCCTATTTTAAATTGAGGCCTATGAATTGAAGTGACTTGTCAGTGGTTATACAGCTAATAAGTCACAGTTGACTGTCATTGTCTTATCTGATCCTGAGAATAAGCCAGTGGGGCAGATAGGGCAGGAAACTTGTCCCCATGAAAAAAATGAGCTTCAATGAGTTGAAATTGCCATATATACATCACCCAAAGAGAAATGACAGAGGTGGAGCCTAAATACTGGTCCACTGCCTCCATCATTTGCCTTCTTCTTTAATAATAACTGACATTTATATAGAATTCTATGGTTTATTGAGAATTTTACAGACCTTTTTCATTTAAGCCTCACAACTCTGTGAGGAAGTTATTGTTGTTGTTATTATTATTATTACAGAAGAGGAAACTGAGGTTCTTCAGAGAAGTGAAATGACTTACCCAACACACAACTAACAAATACTGGAGGTTTGCCTTCCTGATTCCAAGTCTAACATGCTAGCCACTACAATACACTTCTTTCTACCCTGATTGTAGTGGATGAGACAACGCTCTATACTGTTTTAGGCAAGATACCAAACTCCATAGTACTTCCTTGGAAGAGAGGTTGCTCATTGCTTCACACCCCCTATCTTCCTGACGCGACTCCTCCCATTTGCTAAGGATCTCACTACTGCTGATTGGTGGTTGGAAGACAGGTTGGTTTGTCACATTAAATGAAGATTACATTCTGAAGATGCAGGACCACCAAACAAACTTCTTGAGATGAACAGACCTCCATTTCTATTTCATTTTGAAAGGAAAAATTTTTCCAAACACTGGAGTTGCCTGTTTTGCCTCTCGGGAATACAATAACCAGACATTGATTTCTGCTGAAGTTAACATCAAGAATTATTGAACTGAGAGGTACACATTGCCCTGGTCTTTACCTCAGTCAATATTTACCTTGAAAGATAATTAATCTTGATGTTGAGTAAAAGCAGAAGCCAATAGATGTATTTTGAATCACCTACATGCTAGGACGAAAGTGTAATTTATAAAGCAGATGAAGCATTTTAGAGGAACGCCAAACATTTGCAAAGGTGCTTTTAGCATGAGAAAGTTGACCTCAAAATTGCAGCCCATGGATCGAGTTCTTCCCATATGAATGAACTATACCAACTATATATGAATGAACTATATTTCCCTTCTCCTTGGCTAGTCAGTGTAATCAATTCAATTCCCTAAACTTTTATTTAATGCCTACTGTTTGCAAAGTATTGCGCTAGAAACTGGGGATACAAAGACCAAAATGAAACTTGCCTGCCCTCAAGAAACTTACATTCTACTGGGGAGATGTAGCATATACCCAAAGAAATAAATACAAAGCATATACCAAGTAAGAAAAGTTAATCTAGTAATAAAACAGCATCCTAATAAAGTCCCTGAGTTGTTGTCCTTGTCTTATAATCAAAGCATTTGGAATATTCCCTTCTAGCTTAGAACCTATTGATTTCAGAAAGTCTGATATCAAAGAATTCCATCTCTTTTTCCACTAATGGAGGAAAGGAAACAATCGTTCAGAAAAGTTTCCAAGTCGTTATTAGGAGAATACCAAGGTTCAGACAATTTGTGAGATGTAGAGCCAGAGACCAAATTCTTTAAGGGCCCAGAAAACAGCATTCCCAGTATTTTAAATAGGTGCTGCCCTTGGAGTGTTACCTTAAAAGAGAGTCCTCCAAGAGATTTTATACTAATGGAACTGTAGGAAGGGAAGGAAGATGCATTAATTACTCCATAGATTTCCAACCTGGAAAGTACCATAGAAATCATTTTGTTGCTTTACAGATCACTGAATCATAGATAAAAAGTTGAAAGGAACCTTAGAGGCCATCTAGTTGAACCTCCTCATTTTACATTTGAGGAAACTGAGGAGAAGAGAGGAAAAGAGACTTATTCAAGGTCACACAGCAGAGCTGGGACTTCAACTACTCCCCTAATAAAAATCTAGTGTGCTTTCTCCTTTATCATTTGTCTCTTTTTTTTTCTACTGGTGATTTTTCACTGGAAACCATGTAATATCTCATTTCTGTCTCTTATAATATCCAGTCTCTGAAGATATTAGTGTGGCCCTAGAAGTTGACTAGTTATGGAAGGGATGATGAGATATAAATCTGGGACTCAGTTTCCTCATCTGTAAATGAAGATCTTTGACTAATTGATCACTAAACTTCTTTTAGCTAGGTAGAAGCCTATCTAATGTCTTTGTTTTCCACATCGTTACTAGGCTTAACGTCAGTGTGATCCCATCAGTCCAGACTCCCTCATTCCCTTTCCCAGTCAATCTTAGCCCCACAACAGTAATGAAATGTTACATCCAAAATTCTAAACAAATTCCTGGCAGAAAATGGTTTTGGATGGTTAGTATTTTTTTTTCCTCTTTCCAGCTGTGCGCTACCTAGAAGGTCACACAGAAAAGAAGTGTCGATTTACACCGAGAGCAAAGTCAAATCCTCTTTTGTGTTACTTGCTGAAGTTGTTCATCCAGACTTAATATGGAGCCCCTAGAAGGAGAACAGGCTATCTTATTGCTACCCCCAAACCCTAGGAAGTACTTATTAATTTGACTTATTAATTAGAATGACCTGGGAGAAAAACCGACATCCTAAAGGCATTTTAACACAGCTAGGTGGAGTAATGAATAGGAATTGGGAAGACCCAATTTTAAATCCAGTCTCAGATTCTTACTAGCTGTGTGACCCTGAGCAAGTCACTTAACCTTTATCACTTAACCTATTTCAATTTCTTCACTTAATGAGAAAACTCATAAAATGAAATGATGGGAATTGATACTTCTAAAATCTCTTACCGCTCTGTAATCAATCACCTTATTTTCTAAGGCTGAACTAAGGCTGGTGGCTTCCCCTCTCTGTACCTTGGTTTCTTTTTTTATAAAATGAAGGAGCTGGAGTTGTTGACCCCTAAGGGACCTTTCAGCTCTAAATTTGAATTTATGATTACTTTATTTCCTATGTGATCTGGACAAGTAATTTCCCTTCTCTTTGACTCAGTTTCCTCATTTTAAAAGATGTTTGGACAAGACAATTTCAAAGGCATTGTCCATATCTAAAGCATATGAAACTCTAAGTGACTCCAAAAGGCTTAATGGGGCATAATGATTTATGGCTGGGTCTTTTATTCCCTACATCTGAGTTTAGGTTGTTTGTGGGTTTTTTTCTAAAGATACTAAAGAGTATTGACAATGGATAAGCCCTCCAAAAGCCCAATTTAAAGCTACTTCGCTGATGTTGTAGGGGCCGACACTACAATCTTCACTTGATTTGCGCTTTGTCTCCACCAGTCTCAAATATAATCCATCTCCTTTTTGTCAAGAGATAGAAAATACATGCCATTTAAGAGAAGATTCTAAATGTCACCACCATCAGGGATCAATGATTGTCCTCATTCTACTGTGCAAAGCAGAAACAAACCAAGGAGAAATATTCACTGAAAAGCTTATAGAGGCAAAGAACATGGAATCACCAAAGGGGGATTTTTTTTTCTTCTTGACATCACATGGGCCTGGGAAAACAAACACTTTTAATACTGGCTATTTTATATTGCTCATGATTAATCATCTTTCCTCTGAAGTCATTAGGATAGATATTTTTTTCTTTTTTTCTTTGATTTCTTTTAAAGAATGTCCTCTCAGAGTAAAGAGGAAATTCTCATTTTTCTGCTGACAGATTTTAGTACAAGTGGAAATCATAAAAGAAATTGCTGCATCATCGATGGAGTAAGAAAACAGGAAAGCAAACTCCATCCCAAGCTGATCCATCTCTTCTGTAGTTGCCTGTACTGATGACCACAGATTTTCCATCTAGGCACAGGGCCAGTTTGACTAAAATTCCTACAGCAAATGGTCTATTTTAAAATCCTAAAACAATCCCCTGAAAAAAAAAAACAGACATTTTGTTGGGAATTCACATCAGAGACGCTCATAGCCATGCTTATGAGTCTAGATAAAATATTCTGATCTCACGGAAATCATGCATACTTCAAGATTCATGGATGAGTGCTTTCTTCAGTAGGGATCTGCCCTTCGCAGATGCAGATCATGGCCCCTGAATACCTTAATAAATTATCTTCATGACTTTGTGAGTTGTGTCTGAAAAAAAATACCACTTGGTGGCTAACTCTTCTTAGCTAGACTGGTCTTTGAATGACAGAAACAGAGGTCAAGCCCATAGTGAAAACCTTTCTATCTTTGTAGAACCTGTCAACACTTGCACTCTGCTTGCTTAGACTTTGAAAGCCAGCCTGTGATAGGACAAAACATGAAAGAAGGGGTCTGGCAGAGGCATAGAGACAACATCTAAACATAGACAACAAAAGGTATCACTTGTGAACTGTGTGTAATACTTTAAGTGCTCTATAAAAGAAAGAATGGAAGAAGGGAAGGTAGCAAAATGATGGGTAAAAAGAAGAAAGGAAGGAAGGGAACAAAGGAAGGAAGGAGGGAGGGAGAAAGGAAGCAATAAAGGGAGGAAGGGAGGAAGGGAAAAAGGAAGGAAGGAAGGAAGGAAGGAAGGAAGGAAGGAAGGAAGGAAGGAAGGAAGGAAGGAAGGAAGGAAGGAAGGACGGGAGGGAGGGAGGGAGGGAGGGAGGGAGGGAGGAAGGAAGGAAGGAAGGAAGGAAGGAAGGAAGGAAGGAAGGAAGGAAGGAAGGAAGGAAGGAAGGAAGGAAGGAAGGAAGGAAGGAAGGAAGGAAGGAAGGAAGGGAGGGAGGATGGACCACTAAGAGATAACAGTGAAAATAAGATTATCTTGTAAAGTCTTGTGAAGACTTATGAAGAAGACTGCAGATATTTTATCCCGATCTGTAGAGCAATGTGAATGTGCCATTGAGCCCTAAACAGAAGAGTAGACTGGCCAGAATAGTAGCCAGAGAAGACAAAAATAACCAAATATGTAGTTATAAGACAAACCTATAAAATAAAGGCACAAAGAATGTTTACTGAGCACTTATTCCCAGTCCAGGTGTGACAGTGCTACACTGCAATCTTTTCAAGGGTTTGATGAAGGCCATGTCTAGATAACGCAAGTATATTGACTATTTGGGGATCAATTGATATCCTTTTCACTATTCAAAATGGTTGATGGCCAAAAAATTGTGAATTATAAGTAATTGATCAAATTTAGTGAAAATAGCCAAAACAAGTGGAGTGGCCATTTCCAAGTTGCCTTATTTCAAGCAAAAGCATATGGGTCGGGGGCAGCTAGGTGGTGCAGTGGTTAGAGCACCAGCCCTGGAGTCAGGAGGACCTGAGTTCAAATCTGGCCTCAGACACTTAATACTTACTAGCTGTGTGACCCTGGGCAAGTCACTTAACCCCAATTGCCTCGCCAAAAAAATAAATAAATAAAAAGTTTTTTAAAAAAGGCACATGGGTCTATGGCCATTGAGTGGATTGCATGGCTATCATGAATGCTGTATGAAGGCTGAAAGAATGGAATGGATCTGGAAAAAGAATCTTCTGTGGGCTCCTATTCTTCACTATGTAGGCTAGAAGATAGAGGCTACCAATCCCTAAGGATGTACAAACTTGCTCCAGAAGGCCACCTAAAATAGAAGTGATCATGTTAACAGAAATTGTTTCAAACCAGCATCCTCATTAACACTTTAAATCTGGAAAGGCTTTGTTAGGATGGAAAAGAAATAAACAAACATTATTTGCTAAAAAGTGTTCCATAATTATCAGATTCAGCCTCTGGGCCATTTAAAACCAAAACAAAAGCCAATCATAGGTGTAGGGCTAAGTCTATAGAGCAGGAATTTAGAGACACATAGGAAGAACTATATGAATTGGTGTAAATAAAAGAAGTCAGAATTACATATACTATAACTACAACAATGTCAATGAAAACAATGCTAAAGGGAAGTTAATCTAGTGCTTGCCATGATGAACACAGGATGAAACACAGTTCCTTCTTTTGTACTAATAGTTGAGAGACCATAGGTACTTATTGTTGCATGCAATGACAAATACCTTCATTTTCTCTGTTGGTTGTGCTTATTTTTTTCCTTTGTTAAAACAGGGCTCAATGTCTGGGATACATCAGGAATCACTGTGGCGTATAAAAACCCAAAAGATTTCAATAATCTTGTTTTGTTTGTGTCTACATATCAGTACAGCAGTTACTTCATCAGAATTGAGGCTGGATGCCAGTTTTGCTGCTTCTTAACTGTGTGTCCCTGGACAATACAAATCACCCCTCTATACCTCAGTTTCCTTTTTAAAAAAATGTGAATAAAACCTTCACTTCTTACATTATTATTTTATTGTGATAATGACATGAGATAATGTGTGTTGAAAGCTTTGTAAACAGTTAAAGGATTCTATAAATCATGACTATTATTATTACAAGTGTCAGTTATTAAAAATATCAGCTAGGTTCTTATTCCCATGTTTCAGCGTTGGAAGGGACCTTAAAGATCACCCAGTCCCACTTCTCACCACAGTGCAGCATCCCCTCCATTACATACCCATCAGAAAGTCATCTAGAATTCCAATTTCACCTTCCAAAGTAGATTGGCTTGTAATTTACCTCCTTGCTCAATCTGCAGTGTTTTCATGTAATTCCTCTGACCTGGAAAATGTAAAACAAAACACTTGGCATTGATCAGCCCTTGGTACCAACTGCAAAGGTTTTTGAAAGGCCCCAAAAGGAGATATTTCAGAGTTTATGGAGCTACAAAGACAGCCTTTTGTGGAAACTACCTGCTGTTGTCTCTACTAGTGGCCTTGGCCAGCAGAGAACAGGCAGGATTCCTGACCCAGCATCTGAGTAAGAAGACACTGAAGTCCTCTGTCTTCTTTAGCATTTCTCTTTTCTTCCATTTGTTTAACAGCAGGCTGTGTATAATCCCCACAGAGGTCTTGTCACTAAATTAAATATTAAAAATGCATGCCATTAATGCCTAACCGTGGAGCCAAGTCATAAAATCCAGCCTCCAGGTTAAGCATTGGCTTAACGCCAAATGAAATGCCTGAATCTCTCATTTTTAGAGTGGCGGGATCTGATTAAAGTTCTCATCTTTTCCTTAGGTCTGCAGTAGATGGTAGAGGTCCCACTGCTCCTAAAACACAACAATCTCCCCCAAGCCCTTCTGTCCTTTAGGAAGATTGATACATGGATCTATAGCATAAGGAATTTAAAAGTCTTTGAAGAAATTCCAGCCTCAAAATGCAGGATAGTGGTGTACCCTGGATTAGGAGCTGAAAGGCCTGAGTTTGAATCCTAGATCTGTCATTTATTATATTTGTGACCTTGGAAAAATCACTTCACTTCTCTAGGCCTGAATTTCCTCTTCTACAAAAAGAGGGATTGAACTATTAGTCTCAAAGGTCCCTTCTAGTACTAACGTATTCTGATGTCTCCTATAAATATTACTAACTGAAAATACCTAGCCAAAGATGAGTCGAAGAATACAGGATTTGGCCAAGCATGAGGGACATTTCTAACCTATGAAAAAAATCTAAGATCTTTGAAAAGTGATATTTTGAGAGAAAAGCTGCTATCTTTAGAGAGTTCTGCATCTGCCTTTTTGGACTTAATTCACATTATTCCCCTTTTCATTCTTTATTCCAGCCAAACCAGAATACTAGTTATTCCCTTATCTCATTCTGCTCTCTCCAGCCTCCATGCATTCCACATGCCTGGAAGGCATTCCTGTGGTATCTCCACCTGTTAAGAGCATCACAGATCCAGAAGTGGAAGAGACCTCAGAGAATACATAATCCTAATCCAACACTTTTTCTTTGAAAAATTAAGAAACCAAGGTTCAGAAAGGGGAGAATTTTCCCCTAGGTCATATAATTGAGAGAGAAACAGACAAAGACAGAGACAGAAGGAGACAGAGAAAAAAGACAAAAATAAAACAGAGAGAGACAGAGACTGAGAAAAAGACAGAGATAAACAGAAACAGAGAAAATTCAGAGAGACAGAGACAGAGACAAAGAAAGACAGAAAGATACAGAGAAAAATGCAGAGATGGAGACAGAAACAGAGAAAAAGACAGAGAGAAATAAAGAAAAACAGAGAGACAGAGACAGAAAAATAGAGAGAAAGAGAGGAGAGAGAGAGAGAGAGAGAGAGAGAGAGAGAGAGAGAGAGAGAGAGAGAGAGAGAGATGACCCTGGAGAGAACCTTGGGAGACATTCATGCTTGGGGAGTAAAAAATTATAAACCAACAAAAAAAAAATTTAAAAACCCTGATCACGATCAGACAGGTCGAAAGAGAATCAGAAGAGAATAGTGACACAGAAGTCAAAGGAAAAGGGCATGTCCAGGAAGAGATGATAGTCTAGCATATCAAAAGTTGAATGAGTTCAAATACAAATTGGACTGAGAACAAGGTATCATCATAAGAAACAATTTAAAGAAGCTTTGAAAGCTGTTTCATTCAAATATGGGGTCAGAAGCCAGGTTGCAGCAGGCTGAGAAGTGAGTACATGGTGAGAAAGAGGAGGCAACAAGAGTAGGCAGTTTATTCTAGCAGTAAAAAAAAAAGAAAGGAAGGAAGAAAAAAGGAGAAGGAGAAGAAAGAAAGAAGGAGAAGAAAGAGAGAAAGAGAGAAAGGAAGGAAGGAAGGAAGGAAGGAAGGAAGGAAGGAAGGAAGGAAGGAAGGAAGGAAGGAAGGAAGGAAGGAAGGAAGGAAGGAAAGAAGGAAAGAAAGAAAGAAAGAAAGAAAGAAAGAAAGAAAGAAAGAAAGAAAGAAAGAAAGAAAGAAAGAAAGAAAGAAAGAAAGAAAGAAAGAAAGAAAGAAAGAAAAAAGAAAAAAGAGAAAATATAGGATAATTGCTTTTTAGGGAATGTTAGGGTCTATTGAAGGTTTCTTGGGGGTTTTTGTTTGTTTTGTTGTTGTTGTTTAAAGTTTGTTGTAGATGCATTTATTTTTTTAATTTTTTTGCAAGGCAATGAGGGGTTAAGTGACTTGCCCAGGGTCACACAGCTAGTAAGTGTCAACTGTCTGAGGCCAGATTTGAGCTCAGGTATTCCTGAATTCAGAGCCAGTGCTTTATCCACTGTGCCACCTACCTGCCCCCCAGGTCTCTTGTTTTTTAAAGATGGGGGTGACATCTGAAAGTTTGTAGATAGATGAAGAAGGCAACAGACTGGATAGATATTATGGTAGTAAGTAGCAGAGCTAAGTATTCAAATCCAAGGCCTCTGAGCCCAAACCCACTTCTCTTTTCATGACCCACTGGCATTCTTCCACTGAAGATTCACCACTGAATTTCTTCTCCTTCACTGATTTGTGTTCAGATTCTGTCTCCCTTTTGAAACTTTTCCTGCATCCCACCTCCTCAAAATGTTATAGACTTTTGTCTGGATACCTTCTTTGTTCTCATGGTTCTCTACCTTGCATTGTATTTAATTGTATACTTGTCATACATCCCCTATTTGATTATTTATTTAAGGAAGGGACCCTATCATTTTTTTCATCTAGAACCTTGAACACAAGATTTTAATAAATGTTACTCAGATCAATCTAGTGGTCTTTTCAGCTTCTCTTGATCTTGCTACAATATTTACATGAGTTTCCACACAAAACATGGCATCCTTCTAAGTCCAGTTGAATGGGGATGAAAAAGGGTTAATGGCTACCCATATCGATGCATGATCAAATGGGAGACAAGTGGAAGACCTTGTTATATCTCGCTTGAAGTGGCCTGATTAACATGATCTCATAGATTTAAGCTTGGTCTTAATGCTTGCTTAAAGCCAACCTCAATTGCAAGTGAAGTAATTTTAGTTGAATACCCAAGATGATTTATGGCAACCAGGAAGATCTTCGCTCTCAAATTTCTCCTCCATACAGTCTGAAATTCAGTTTACTTTGCCATGACAGCTGAAATGCCATCAATTCTAAATTTATCTTAGTTGAAAGCTGGAAGGGGTTGTGTGTGGTTTTTCTAATGCACAACTTCCCATAAGGTAAATAAAAGGGGCTAGTGAGCAATCATTCACACATCAGTGTGAATTAGTTTGGTCTGAGCTTGCTTTCCTTTTCACACCTACCTGAGATCAGAAGGCTAAGGAAATTGGGGTCTTTAGATTGGGGTGAGAGGAAGAGGCATGGATCACTTTGAGGTAGGATATATTGGATAATTCACTGAAAGAACTTCTGGACTGAGGACACTAACAAATACAGACTTTGCCACTTAGTCCTCTGTTCTCATGAATACTAATCACAGCAAATAAATCGTTTAGTCTGATTCATCTCTGGTTTTACAGATAATAAAAATACAAACTTTTAGAACTAGAAGAGACTTGACCATCCAATCTGATAAGAACATATTGCCTTATGGTTTGCAAAATACTTTACAAATATGGTTTTATTTTATCCTCTTAACAATTGTTGGAGGTAGTGCTACTATCACCTCCATTTTATGGAGGAAACTGAGCCTGGGGAAGTGAAGTAACTTGGCCTAGGTCATACAAATATGGTAAGTAGCCAGGACTCAAATCAAGGCCCTTTGACTCCAGTTCTATGTTCTTTCCACTACACCATGCATATCTGAATCCTCAGCCTAGAGAATGACTCATCATGGAATCCAATACTACATTTTCCTTGTATAGAGTGCACTCTCAGACTCAATGCATGAAGCCAAGACTTAAATACTTCAATCCTGCAATAGATTGGTAATCTCACTGGTGTGGGTACTTCTTTCACCTGTGTGCTATTCACAACCCTTCCATGTCTGCTCATACTTGTTAATTTCCTCCCATAACAAAGGGGCCTTTGTGCTTTTCCCTGACTGGAATTCCATTCCCCACCTCTGTGCCTTTGCAATGGCTGTGTCTCATACCTAGAATGCACTTTCACCTCACTTCTACCTCTTAGATTCCCTAGCTTCCTTCAAAGGTCACCTCATGTGCTTCCTTCTTATGAAAGTATTTCCTGATTGCCCCTACTTGTCAGTGCTCTCTCTCTCCTCCTTAAATGATCATGCATATACCTATTTGTTTACGAGTTACATTGTCTGAGTAGGATATATGTTCCATAATATCAGATACTATTATTTCATTTTGTTTTAGCATCCACAATACCTAGCATAGTATCTTGTACTTGCAAGCTTAGTGTATGGTTTCTGTTGGATCAGATTGGATAGAGGACTGCTCCATCATACTAAAGACATTCTTTTGGTGCTTTTAGGCAACATAGCTAATTGAAAAATGATTCATAACCTGTTTATGATTTCTATATATTATCAGAGTGACTGGTTTGAACAAAATAATTAATAATAGTTGACATTTGTATTGTACTTTAAGGTTTATAAAGTACTTTACAAGACTGTATTGCATTTGATTCTCACAACAACCTTGTGAAGCAAATACTAAAATTATTATCTAATTATTAGAGTTGAGCAACCTTAGGCTCAGAGAAGTTCAGTTATTTACCTCAAGTCACACAGCTAGTGAGTGTCAGGGATGGACTTCCAATCCAGATCTCCCTTTGTTCTTTCCATTTCACAACACCAATGAAATAACCAGGTATTTAAATTCTGTGTTGGTGCTCTATTGAGCAACTCTTCTGTTCCTAGAAAAGGAAATATTTGTCCAATTCAAAAATTTTTAATATATGGATTATGCATGTGTGTATATAAATATATACGCATATATTTATAAGACATGCATCAGAGTCTACATTCCCAATGTCTAGCAATGGCACAATGTAGGTGCTCGACCAATAAATGCTTGTCATTATTTCTTTTTTTAAAAAAGATATTTTTATGTAACCATAAATAATGTCATCATAAGTGCTGAGAATGAAGGAAAATATTAAACTAGATCATTTGTTAGTCTATGAATAATAGTGTTAATAACAGCATTATCAACAACGACCAACATTCTTTCATCACTTTAAGGTTTACAAAACTTTTGTTCTCTGCCTGCCTGTGGCACCAGTCCTAGAGCTACCAAGTCTGCTCTAGGCATATGGTTGGGCACAGGGAGCAAGGACTGCATTTACTGCCCCACTTACTGCCAGAACTGCTATGTCATTGGAAAGCAGCCAACTGTTGAGCCAACTGCTGGTGCCACCATATCATTAGAAAGCCTTCTGTTGGGCCAACAGAAAAATAACAATACTGTGAAAGGCCACTAGCTCCCCCTTCTGGCCATGAGTGGCTAGCCAGCCAAGGCATCCATCAGAAGCTTTATATGAATTCATCATCACAATAAATGCTCAAAAAAGTAGGCAGCCTGGCAAAAGTGGACAGATAGCTGGCCTTAGAATCATGAAGATGTGGGTTCAAGTCTTACTTCTGACATTTACCAGCTTTATGGAACTGGGGAAATCACAATTTTTCAGTGTTCTAAGAAACTCTTTGAGACTATGATCAGAGGAATCATTGATTTGGAATTTGTGGAAAAGTTATTCCCTTTTAAATTACAGGTTCTAATAATAATAACAACAGTTCACATTTATATAGTACATTCCTTATGAAGGCCCAATGGGAAAATTGGTATAAGTAGGACTCAGAGAAATTAAATTAATTACCCAGCATCACAAAGCTAGTAAATATGGGAGCCTAGATTAAACCCAAGATATTTTGACATCTACTCCCAACACTTTTTTCACTGTGCAACTTTATGGCAACAAGGATGAAGGGTTTTATTAAATGATAGTTCCTCCATGAAGCCTTACTCAATCCCTACTTCCCTTTTGTATTATAGTGTCTTCCTCTTTCTCAGCCTCCCCACCCCCATCTTCCATTATAGGAGATGGGAAAGGCTTGGAAAGGACTCAGCTCTGCCTCTATGCTGAGGGAAGAATCTAGCAGAAAAGACTGAGTATTGACTCTCCCTCCACATCAGTACCCACCAGTGTTACATACTTACATCCAACACTTAGCACAGACAGATAGTACAGTACCTGACATGTAGTTGATTCTCAATACATGTTTGGTTGTTGAATTCGAAAGGAACTTCAAGACATCATTAAATAAGGGCAGCTAGGTGGCACAGTGGTTAAAGCACTGGCCCTGGATTCAGGAGGACCTGAGTTCAAGTCCAGCCTCAGACACTTGATACTAACTAGCTGTGTTACCCTGGGCAAGTCACTTAACCCTCATTGCCCTGCAAAACAAACAAACAAACAAACAAAGACATTATTAAATAAATTCATGTGATTCTGGACAGACTTATACTTAATGTCTTCCTGGGCAGATGGAATGGA
This sequence comes from Dromiciops gliroides, assembly GCF_019393635.1. Taxonomy (NCBI): domain Eukaryota; kingdom Metazoa; phylum Chordata; class Mammalia; order Microbiotheria; family Microbiotheriidae; genus Dromiciops; species Dromiciops gliroides. The sequence goes on from NC_057861.1 coordinate 640,013,835, forward strand.
CCAGAATGGGAAAACATTTAATAAATGCTTTAATAAGGGCTTACTATTGGCCAAGAATGGTACTGAAAACTGAGAATACAAAAAGAAAAGTGAGGTGGTCCTTGCTTTTCAAAGAATTTACCTTCTAGTTGGGGAACACCACACATATAGAAGGGACCCACTGTAGGGTAGACGGAAAAGCCTGCTGGTCCTTAGAGTGAAACAGGAGGGTGAGTGGTGAGGCCACTCCAAGACTCCACTATCTTACTGGAAGGATTGTAGTTGGGAACTCCCAGATCATCAAAAGGACATGAGCAGTAATGTTCATTTAGCAGCACTGAGGCGGGCCTGAGACTCTTTAGGAAGGGGAGATATTGCTGAGCACTGGGGAAGGGGATGTCAGGTTTGGGCCTTTACGAGAAGGGGTTCACCACTAGTCTAGTGGACTTGTCTAAAAGATGTCAAAAGTTTATTCTTCCCTAATTTCAAAACCCATCAAAAAGAAACATTCTACAACTAGCATTCTCATGGCACAAATACCTTGTTTGGGAAGGTGTTTCTGTATTTATATTTGGATATTTTGGCAACAGGAGATATATACAGTTAAGTAGCACTGGACTGAGCATCAAGATGCTTCGATTTGGGGTCCAGATCTACTACTATATGACCTTAGACAACTCACTCTATGACTCTCCACTTTAGTTTTCTCCTCTATAAAGTAAAGGGGTTAGAGGAGATACAATCCTATAATTATGGAATCTGAACCTAAAACAAAATTATAATCCCACACTAGTCAGGTCTGACCAGTCAGCTTCCTACCCAGTTCACTTGCTCAGCAACTTCCATTCCGGACCCCCTACTTCATGCTGACAATGGACTGAATCACTTCTTAGACAGCTGCTGAGCTGAACTGAAAAATGCTGGTGCAGTCTTACGATAGCTTAGATTTGGGGCCGAATGAGACCTTGTCAACCCCTTCTTTTTGCAAATGAGGAACAGAGAGATGAAGTGACCTCTCCAAAGTCACACAGGTCACAGAGTAAAGAGGAAAGCCACACTTCAAACCTGTGCCCTCTGATTCTAAGCCCAGGATCCAATAGAGTTGGTCCACATTACTGGCAGGAAGATCCTTTTATTTTGGCTTTAAAGTCATTCTTTTCCAGCCATGGCTCTGCTGGTGTAAATAAAGATGCTATTTATTGTCAGCAGAAGTCTTAATTAAGCAAGATAAATAACCACATCTCAAAGAATATAGATCCTTTCCTCTGGATTCTCTCTAAATTCTCAGTATCCCCCTAAAGTTTCAGAGCCACAGGGCTCTAATATGGTCCTGACCAATTCTGTGGTGCCTCATAAGTATGCATGACATTATCAGCTAAAGTAATGGAAGGAAGGAGCAGCTATATAGAATCATAGAATGTTAGAAACGGAAGAGACCTTGGAGATGTCAAGTCCAAAGCCCCATATAGATGTGAGACAGTGTGGCATAACAGATACATATTACACACGCATACTCACATAGATGTACATATCTGTATCTCTTGAATGTATGAAAGTACATAGGATTTAAAGTAGAGAAACCTGTGCTTGAATCTCCTTTCTGCTATTTACGACATATGTGACCTCAGGCAAATCATTTTATTTCTCTAGACCTCAGTTTCCTCTTCTGTAAAATGAAGTCCCTTCTCACTCCAGGAAATGATCCCATGCACAGAATACCTATGAGACCTCACTCAAGGTATTTACCCTCTGAATTTATTTTTCTCCTCTATAAAATGGAGCTAACAAATAATCTCTTTACTTTAGGCAATTGTTGGGAGGGTCAAATAAGATTTTTTTTAAAGTGTAGTATTTGGGGGACAGCTAGGTGGCACAGTGGATAGAGCACCAGCCCTGAATTCAGGAGGGCCTGAGTTCAAATCCGGCCTCAGACACTTAACACTTACTAGCTGTGTGATCCTGGGCAAGTCACTTAACCCCAATTGCCTCAAAAAACAAACGAGTATAGTATTTGAAAACTATGAAGTACTATGTAAAATGTGAAGTATTATCACCATATAACACCATCTTTAAGACAGTCATGTGAACCTTACATAAGTGACTTCTGTTTAACAAGTCAACAATGTTTTAGGGAACACACAGTGGCACTCTTCTGGGGACACTGTAGAATTATAAGGAAAACAGAAAATGGGTCCAAGCCCTTAAGGAAGTTAGAATTTAATGACAACTGACATTTATATAGCACCTGAAGTTCTCAAAGTGCTTGACACACATGATCTCATTTGAACTTCACAACAACCATCTAAGGCAGGCACTACAGGTATAATTTCCATTTTACAGATGAGGTAATTGGTGCTGAGAAAGATTAACTGACTTGTCTATGACAGTATAGATAGTAAGTGTCTGAGACAGGTTGTGAACCCAGGTCTTCATGAATCTTGTTATTATTATTCAGTCATTTTCAGTCGTGTCTGACTCTTCATGACCCCATTTAGGGTTTTCTTGGAAAAGATACTGGAATGGTTTGCCATTTCCTTCCCTGTCTCATTTTGCAGATGAGGAAACTGAAGTAAACAAAGTTAAGTGACTTGACCATGATCACTCAGCTAGTAAGTGTCTGAGGCCCAATTTGAACTCAAGAAGATTAGTCTTCCTGACTCCAATCCTGGAACTCTATACACTATGCCACCTACCTGTCCTAGTCTAGGACAATATCACCTGGGCTATGTCACCTTGAAGGTAGTAATGTAAATGAGTCAACATAAAGACTTAAAGAAAATCCACATACATAACTAGAGTTAAGGGAAGTTTCATCAAAGAGACTTAGTTTGGGTGTTACCTTGGACAGATACCTTCCCAAATGTGGGTCCCAGTTTTCTCTTCTAAAGATGGAATTACACTGGATGAGTTCAAAGGCACCTTTTTCCTCTATTCACTTGTGATCCTAAGGTTCCTGTAGAACCCACAGAAAAATGACAAAGCAAGGGGAAAGTATTGATATCACACACAAGTCAAAGATAAGTGCTTTTAGTCAGTACGAAGTTGGGCAACATTAGTGAGGGCATCCCCAATCTTCTGGTTTTATATCCTTTCCCCTTCATTGACTCTCCATCCTCTTCTGAGATATCCTGTCCTCAAACAGTCTTACTACAAAAACATCTTCTCATGAAGTTTCATTGACTTCAAATCCCTTCCTTTCTCCTTTAATTGGAATCAGGACCTTAATATAACTAATAACTAGCCCAGAGGGGCTAGGATGCCTTCTACTAAGAGACTCCAGTGATGGATTTATGAGGATTGGCTTCAGTCCTAAGGGCTCCCCAAAGAAGAGGGTCATGGCTTTTCTCAGATTACCTTGATCATTGTACCTCCATCTCTCAAACAAAGGCTAGTTTTGGCTAATGTCTTGGGTCTCTGTCAAAGGTATTAACAGGATCCTTTCTAAAAAGGTACTCAGTGTACAAAGTAGATGAGGTATAGGACAGCTATTTACTTCCTCTACCACAAAAGAAATGCATAAAACAAAAAAGATTCAAAAACACCCACTGACAAATACTTAAAACATGAAGCATCATGTGGTTCTATTGAATGAGCACTTTACTTTCATCTCAGTTTTACAATGTTCCAATAATTCATTCAATATTAATATTTTCTGTTAAGTATGGGAATGGTTAGGACTCATCCTTCTGCTATTGGTCATCTTCTCCTTGAGAAGGGTGTAGCTGCTGGGCCCTCTCAATGACTTGAAAGCGTCCATATTAGGATATTTGTTTGGTCAGGGAAAGATAGGCAAGCAGAAGAGGCAGCCAGAGTCTTAGGGTCCAAGCTCAGGCTTGTCTAGATCAGGATATATGTGAAATTTTATGTGTGAACAGTTACTATTGCTCCCAGGGAGAAGTGGGGAAGAAATCCCATTAAGTCTGAAAGAAAACTATTAGAATCCCAAGCCACATATTCAGAAGAGGGCAAGAATGGAAAGTTGTTCTCTTTGAAGTCTACAGCTCCTGTTGCTCAATGGCCAATCCCCTTTGACACAGCCCATCCCTGCCCCATCAATAACACATCAGAGATGGCTCTTAGGGACGAGCCAGAAGCATGCATTTATGCATGCCTTCTATTAAAAAGCCAAATCATATTTCACAAAAAGTGGCCAGGGCCTCTGAGGCTAAATACTCCTCCATTGAGAAGTGCCCTGGCCACAATATATGCATCATACCAGAAGTGGTCAGGGCACAGGCCCAACCCTACACATGCTCCATGGAATGGCCACTATTCAATTAGAGGAATGATGCACAGAGATCTAGGGGGTAGATGGAAAAGATTTAGGGGGTTTATTAAATGTTGTGCTACCACCTTCAAAAACATAGTATTTTCACAGTTGGAAAGAGCCTTAGAGATCATTTTATCTGATTTTTTTTCATTCTTCAGAAAAGGAAAGTGAGGCCCAGAGAGGTTTAATGACTAAGTCAAAACCACACAGAGAATAAGAGGCAGAGCAGATCCGAACCCATCTTCTGACCCTTTGTTCAGCCCTCTCCCCTTGTCATATTCCCTTCTACAATTGGTGGGTGGCCTCCTCCAGGCAAAGCCAACTCTGTCTCATAGCTTATTTTAAGGGTGGTACATATGATAATCAGGTATCCTTGAGATGTCTATGTCTCTGAAGTCATAGAATGTGTCCAAATTTCCACACCCCATTTTTTTTACAGGGCAATTAGGGTTAAGTGACTTGTCCAGTGTCACACAGCTAGTAAGTGTCAAGTGTCTGAGGCCGGATTTGAACTCAGGTCCTTCTGAATCCAGGCTGGTGCTTTATTTACTGCACCACCTAGGTGCCCCATATGTGTCCAAATTTCAACTCTGACATTTACTACCTATGGATCTTTGGGGACGGCATTTAACTTCCCAAGAACTTAGTTATCCTTTGTAAAAGGAGGGGATGGGAACATAATGACCTCTGAGGTCCCTTCCAGCTCTTTGTTCCAGCACCAGTGCAATGAGTAGCCAACCAACCTCAGGGGCTTGGATAGGGAACGGTGATCCAGGCTCAATCAATCCCCTATTCATAATAGCAGACAGTCACCTCCTTAAGGAGGAATGACAAGGAGTTTTTAATGCTCCTATAGACACAAATAGCACCCTTGGGAGGGTTAAGGTATGAGTGGGTGTAAAGGTACATTCTCTCCTCCCCCCATACCTTTAACAAAGAGCAACCTGTGCCAGTTTTAGCACCTAAAGAAAAGGCTCAGTCTATGTTCTTACTGTGTTTAAATGAAGGTTCATTACTTCAACAATGAATTCTTAGAACGGGTGCTCTGATAGGGATAGAACTCTCTCTCTCTCTCTCTCTCTCTCTCTCTCTCTCTCTCTCTCTCTCTCTCTCTCTCTCTCTCTGTCTCTCTCTCTCTGTCTCTCCTATCTCTCCTCTCTCCTCTCTCCTCTCTCCTCTCTCCCCTGTGCAATGGCACCATCTTGTGACCAAGCCAAAGGACAACAGCAAACTGTTCATCAATAGTGTGTAAATGTAAAAACTGAATATAAGTAGAATTCTTTCAATTTTCATTAGTTTGACAGGAAAGAAGCATACAAGCATTAAGCACTTACTATGTGCTGGGCACTGTTTTAAGAGCTTTAGAAATATTGTCTCATTTGATGCTTACAACAGCACAGAGCAGCAGATATTATTCCCACTTTATAGTTGAACAAACAGAAGCAAATAGTGATTTAGTGATGTGTCCAGGGTCATACAGCTAATAAGTGTCTGAGGCTGGATTTGAACTCAAATCTTCCTGACTTCACACCCAGAATTCACTACACCACCTCACTGACTTACTGCCTATAGGACTTCCATCTTCAAATAGAATTCTGATGCCCTGTTGAAAGAATAAAGCTCACTCCATTGTTTACTCGCTGCTTTGCAATGCTCAATGGACACAATATTCCTCAAATAATAATTAACTAGGGCATTGTCCAAAAGAGGTTGTTTTCCAGGTTTCAAAACATAAGGAGTGGAAATACTTCTAAGCCAGGACTTCTTAACCTAGAGTCTGTTAACTTGTTTTTAAAAAATATTTTGATAGCTGTATTTCAATATAACCAGTTTCCTTTGTAATTCTAGGTATTTTGTTTTATCCATTTAAAACCATTAGTTTGAGGAAAGTTCCATAGATTTCACCTAACTGCCCAAAAGAACCAAGATACAGAAAAGGTTAAGATCCCCAGTGCTAACCATATTTGAAAGTAGCATGAAATACACACAGTAAACATTTACATGGTATAGACAGTGCTAATCTCCCAATGCCCGCTCCAAAGCCCACCTTCACCACCATATTACTGATTATTTTAGGGTACATTTCATCTAGAATGTCCCAGGGGTCACTAGTACTCCTTGACCTGGAGCTGTGCCTGTCATCCTTAGGCCTGGATTGTATTTCAAGTCATGACATAGGACCTCTTCAAGAACAAAGGACAAACACTGACAGCATTGCTGCCAACATTGCCAGGGTAGGGGAATGGGATGAATGCCAAGCTAAAAAGACAAGATCTGTGCTCCAGTTAATGACCTTTGACCTTGGATAAGTCACTTCATTTCTCTATGCTTGTTTCTAAATCTGCCAAATGGGGCAATCCATCATTTATAAGAACCTGTGTGCTAGGAATTGTGCCAGGAAGTATAGGTGCAAAGACAGCAGTCTCTGCTGTGAGGAACTTACATTCTATCTGGCTAATGTCATGCACAAAAATAAATACGTGGTGTAAATAAATATAAAATATGTATTAAGTAGTACAAGGTAAACTGGGGGAGAGGGCACCAGCAGTTGGGAGGATCTGTCAAGGCTTATTGTAGAAGATGGTGCTTGGGCAGAGTGCTAAAGGAAACGCAGGATTTTAAGACATAAGGATAAAAAGGGAATGCATTCTAGGTATATCTGTACTGCCTACTTCACTAAGTTATTGAGAGCTTCACAGGAGAATATATTTGTGAATGCTCTTTGAAAATGGTGAAGAACTTAAATTCACTTCTTCATTACTGCCCTCTTACCCCAAGTTTTGCCATTTCAGTCTAAACAAAACAATGGTAATCCTTCTTCCATGACAGAACCTTTCAAATATTTGAAGGTAGCTGCCATGACCCTGCTAAGGCTTCCTTTTTCTTGGTTAAACATCCCTACATCCCTCAAAGCAGGATAAATATTGGAGTCAGAGGATCTGGGTCTGAATTACAGCTTTGTCACTTACTACCCTGTGTAACTTTGATCTTGGTCAAATCGCTAAACTTCTCTGAGACTGTTTCCTCAAATGGAAAATGAGGGAGGATGGACCAGATAAATTCCAAGGTCTCTCCAAACTCTAAATCTATATGCTTTGGAATCCACTCATTTTATAGGTAAGAAAGCTAGGACCCAGAAAAGTAAAACATCTTGACCAAGGTCACAAAGATTTACAGAACCAAGATTTGAATCCAGCTTCTCCTTCTAAAAATCCAATGTTCTTTCTAAACAAATTGTAACCTGTAACACAATGTTTCATATATATATATATATATATATATATATTCAACCTCATATGCCCAAAATGTATCACTATGGTTTCAATTTGTCCCTCCCTTAAAGCCAACAATAAGCTGAGTTGTAAAGTATTTGAAACTCCCAGTGTCTCATTTCTTGGTTTTCTCTTCCCAAACCTCCCCTGCTCCCACCAAAAAAATATTTATCAAGTCACTTATTGTGTACTAAACTAGGCCATTGAAGGACATATAAAGATTATAGAAGATACTTATCTTACCCTGTGGACACTACCCAAACAACCACACCTGTATAACCTACGCATGCATCCATACAAGGTGAAAATGTCCACTAGTGGTGTCATATGTTCCTCCTAATAAAGCAAATAAGGACTAAGAATGGTCACTTATCTTTGTTTCCTAATTTGTTAATTAAACTTGAGTGTTTCCTTCTTGGTTATGTATCCCCAGTGTCTACCACAGTATCTAGCACATAGAAAGCACTTCATAAATGCTTGATCATTTATTGTGTGAATGTTTCCATGTACCACCTCCCCTATGCCTATTTGCATTTTAAACCTAATCTCTAGATGTAGAGTGAAACACTGCTGTTTACAGAATTTTAGGCATCATAAAGCAAATGGATTGATTTTTAAGGGGCAGAGGAACCTCTAAAATTGAATGTTAGAATTGAAAGGACCTTAGAGATCACATAATCCAATCTCCTCATTTCACAGATGAGAAAGCTGAGGGCCACCATCTTAGCACTGATACTAGAGTGGCTAGCTCCATGGCTAGGGACATCTGGGACTTAATAATATTACCCAGATATCGTAGGAGAAAGGGCTATTAGCAGTTCCTGGCCATTTATTTGTTTGTTTGCTTGTTTATGCCTTTAGACAATTTATATTATTCACAGAGCTAGATTCAGAGTCTAGTAAGCCTATAGGGCTTGGAAAAGGCACTGCTTCATTGTCTAGAAGATATGTTTTTCAGTTGTTTTGATCATGTCCTATTCTTCATGACCCATTTGGGGTTTTCTTGGCAAAGATACTGGAGTGGTTTGCCATTTCCTTCTCCAGCTTATTTTACAGATGAAGAACTAAGGCAAACAGGGTTAAGTGACTGGCCCAATATCACAGAGCTAATAAGTGCCCATCATTCTCTCCATTGAGCCACCTAGCTGTGCTTGTCTAAAAGATGATGTGGGGAGGGGAGGGGAGGTTTACAAAAAGAAAGTCTTCAAGGAGTTTCCCATCTACCAAATGGCAGATCTGGGGTCCCAAACAAGATTCTATGATATTAAATTAAGCATGTTGTGGTGGAAAAAGCATTAGATTGCATTGCCATGCTTTCTATATTTTTTTCTACTTCTGAATGGTCTCTAACAAAGAGCGTGCTACTGGTACTCACCCTTTTTATGAGATGTATTAGAATCATAGGCTACTGGACTGAAACGAAATAGAGATAATTTATTCTAATGCTTTTATTTCACAGAGGATAAAATCTAAGCCCAGAAAGGTTGTGACTTGTCCAAAGTCCTACAGGTAGAAAATGGTAGAGTTAGGATTTGCAAGTAGGTTATCTGATTTCAAACCCAGTGCTGTTTACCTTAGGAAAATGTTTTGGGTTAGAGAGAATGTACCACCTAAACTCTATTTAAATATAGTCTGCATACAGAAACACTTTACAAGAGGGACACCACCTCTGTCATATAAACAGATTACTGTATAGGCAGGGTTTTGCAAATGTAGCTATTAGGCTTCAACACAATTCATACCCACATTAGCATAACCTTGTTATGATGGGCCGGGATGTCATACAGGACATGCAAATCACCTTGTTTCATGGAATAAGACTTTATAAAAATATTCATTAAAACAGGACTGTAACCTTATGCCCATAGTGTCAACTCTCATTTATTCACCACACTGATAGGGTGCACTTGGATAGATAATAGAAAACCACAGCTATTCCTTGACTGGTACAGAAAAAGTAACCATGGGGAATTTTTTTTTCTTAACTACAATCATTCTTTCCAAAGAGTTAGGCTGTAGTCTTCACCTAAGTTGTACATCAAGGAAGAGCCTTTGGAACATTCACAGATGAGCCATACCACTATTGTATAGCTAGATAATGGGAGGTCGACTGTAGAAATATATATAAGTTCAACTCATAAAGCAGGGGGTCTTTTCATGAACTTGACATTTTTTGCACATAGTCATGCTGTCCATCTGGCTTCATTTTATGAATTGCAAGACAGCATGATATATTACATAGTATGTGTCCTTTGCCCTTTGACAAAGAGATCAAAGAAGAAAGGAAAGGTCCTACTCAAAATGCAAAAATATTTATGAGCTCTTTCTGTGGAGGCAAAAAAAACCAAACTGGAAACTAATGAGAATTTCACCAATTGAAGAAAAGCTATGGTATGCAAATGTGATGGGAATCCTAGTGCTCAAAGTTAAATTGGGAGGAGTGTGCTTTCAGATTTGATTGGATGGGGGAATGAAGAAAGGCTACAGTTAAGCCTTTCACACATGTTTATTCTTAAAGGGTGACCCAAATTTGAAGGTTTGTTATTTAATGGATTCTTGGGAGACATTTTTCTTTGTCTTAAAAATGGCTTATAAAAAAATTACTTAGCAGATTGACTTGTATAAGAGGAACTTTTCATACAATACTGAAATCAATGTGTATTCTATTTCTGCTAGGGCAGTTCCAGGTTAAAGATACTGCAACAATCTAGTGAGAAGGGACATAGATATTCCAGAAGCACCTCAAAAAAGCCTGGCAGGAGATCAGCTTTCAAGCCTCCTCAGAAGAAGCCCAAAGGAACAAAAATGAATATGTAGGAAATACTGTCAACTCCCAATTATCTCTCAGAATTTTTCCATGACTACCTCCTCTTGACACATCTTGCTCTCAAGCGCTTCACAACATTGTCACCTGCTCTAGTTAATTAAGACATTTATTGATACAAACAGCATTTTATAAACAGACACAGCAGGAGCTAGAAAGGAGTTTTAACAAATGAATTACTTCTCATTGCTGGAAAGGTGTAAAACTAGAATGTTTGAATGAGACAAAGACAGAGAGGACTGAGCTTAGGTTACTACATTCACCCCACAAGTTCAAAAGGTGATGTCCCTTCCTAGTTTTGAAGAGAAGGAAAGGCAGGAAAAGGGAGGGGTTAGCCAAGAGGACATGATGGGGAAAGGTGATTGTGCTTCCCAGTCAGCACTTTGTTCTTTACAACTGATGTGATTTGGGGATCTGGAAACCCAAACTGATTTCCTCCCTGATTTGCATCATTTCAATTGCATTTGATTGGTTTTCAGTAGACCTTGAAATAATCACGATTGTTTTCTCCACTTCAGCATAAACCATGACTTTCCATTAGCTATCAAGACTACTCTGGGAATAGACCAACTTAGCTCACTGGGTGGTCATCACACCAACAGAGGCTTCAAAACTTTCTCCAACACCCATTTATCACCACCCCACCACACGCTCACTCTCTGTCTGTCTGTCTGTCTGTCTCTCTCTCTTTCTGGTCTCTCTCTCCGTGTCTCTCTGTCTCTCTGTCTCTCTCTGTCTCTATCTCTGTCTCTATCTCTGTCTCTCTCTCTCTCAGGCACACACAGATTCGGAGGAAGAGCTGAGTTTTATAAAACTCAAATAGAAAAAGGTCCCTATGGGCAGCCTATTGACTTAGAAAACCACAAATTAACATTATGTTTTATCGTATTTTTATTTTGTTAAACATTTCCCAATTACATGTTAATCTGAATCCAGCTGCCCTAGGAGTATTGCAGGCTGCATGTGGCCCACAGGCCAAGTTTGACACCCCTCCTGTAGATTATAGTACAAACTATCCATTAGAGAGGTACCAGATCTCTGTTCTGGTATGCACAGATTAACCTGACTCCCTGTACCCCATCCTCGTCATTCTTCCAGTACTCACAGAATCTTTCTGGTACATTGACCCAGTTTGTTAACATTGGATTGGAGTACATTTCTTCAGTGGTACAATATGCTTTGTTAGATAAAAGGGAAGAAAAGAAGGTGGAAGTCAGCAATTTACCACGGCTGCAGCTGGTGCTGCTGCTAATACTAACAAGAACAACAATAATAACAATAACAGTAATAATAGCTTTTACATAACACTTTTTTAATTGAATAGAATTTTATTTTCCAAAATATATATAAAAACAAATTTTGACATCAATTTTTTAAACCTTTGTGTCCCAACTTCTCTTCCTCGCTCCCTTCCCACCCTCCACCCACAAGAACTCAAGCAATTCAAAATAATATATAACATAATAATAATTATTTATTTAAAATAATATACAACACTTTTAAAGTTTTCAAGGCATTTTACAAATAATACCTCCTTTTTCGCAGCTAGGAAGCACAGATAGAGCATCAGGACTGAAATCAGGAAGCCTCATCTTCCTGAGTTCAAATCTGGCCTCAGACACTTACTAGCTCTGTGATCCTGGGCAAGTTACTTAACTCTGTTTGCCTCGATGTCCTCATCTGTAAAATGAGCTGGGAAAGGAAATGGCAGATCACTACAGTATTTTTATCAAGAAAACCCCAAATGGGGTCACAAAGAATTGGAAATGACTTAAATGACTGAACAACAATCTCCTTTTTATCTTCACAACAAATGTGGGAAGAAAGGGCTAACATTACCCTTATTTTAAAGATCCAGGTAACATAGGCAGACAGAGGTTAAGTAATTTGTCAAGGGCCACACAGTTAACAAGTGTCTGAGGTCAGATTTGTGTTTGAGGTCAGGTCTTAAAATGTCATTTCCTTCCACACTGCCCTTTGGACTTTCCTACCATGACTCAGCTCTTCTTCCTGAAGCCTCACTCCAAGCCTGGAAATGCCAAACGATGGAAGTATCCTTCAGTACTATCTCCTCTGCTGCAATAAGAAAGAGGGCTAGGCTTCATAATAATAATGATAACAATAATAGCTAGTATTTATATAGTACTTACTATGTGTCAAAAAATACTGTGCTAAGTGCTTTACAAATTTATCATTTGATCCTCATAACAACCCTTGGCAGTAGAGATTATTATTATCCCCATTTACAGATGAGGAGACTGAGGCAGAGATTTGCCAAAGGATACACAGCTACTGTCTAAGGCCACATTTAAATCCAAGTCTTCCTAACTCCAGGTCCAGCTCTCTAACTACTTGTGCCACTTATCTGTTTTTTTGATCAAGCAAAATTAACAGTTTAATGATTTTGTATTTCATTGCTAAGATGACAAAAGATGCTAACCGAAGGTGAGCTTCAAATTCCACTTGCCCTGATCAAAAATTGGTGAAAAAGGAGTGTTTTCCTCAAGGGAAAAGAATTGAAAAAAAAAAACGAAAAGGATGAAGTGAAAAAAGAAGCAGGGTGAAATATAAAGACCAAGAACTTTACAGGAAAAGGTCATCAAAGGTGATATTCTTCAAGCTTCACTTCAATTCTTTGCAAAATTCTGGAGCAGCTCATTAGACAACAAACATCTGGAAAAAGAAAATATGATTATGAAGGTCCAGCTAGCTTGCCATCATCAAAAACAACTCATGCTAGACTAACCCTCCTTGCTTTTTTTTTTTTTGACAGGATTGTTAAAGCAGTAAATCAAGGGAATTATTTGTATCTATGTATGTACATGCATACATATATATATATATATACACATAAACCTATATATATATAGTTTAAATAAATTTTAGCAAAGTATCTGAAAAGGCCTCTAATGTTATTCTCTAGAAAAAGATGGAGAGGCATGTGTATAGATTAGATAACAGAACAAATAGATAGATTTGTAACTGGTGGGGTAGCCAGACTCAACAATCAGACATTAATTGATTGAATGTCTGCTTGAAAGGAGGTCTTCAGTGGAGTGCCCCAAGGATTTGCGGTTGGTCTTGCGTCTTTTGACATTCTTATCAGTGAAGTTCATGACAGAATTTAATGGTCTTTTTAATGAGATTTGCAGAGGTTGGAGTAATAGCCAACAAAGGAATAACAGTCAACATATCCAAAAAGCTCTTAACAAGCTAGAGCACTGGGTTGAGTATAAGAAGATGGAATTTAATAGAGGTAAATGTAAAGTCATACATGGGTTCAAAGTATAATTTTCACAAGCACAAAGTAGACAGAAAATATATTTTTTTTAATCTGGGTATTTTAATGGACTGCAATCTCAATGTAAGTAAACATGGTGTGAGCAGCTGAAATTAGCCTTCGGATGCCCCAAACAGGCTGCCCCTCCCCCAGCATGATTGGCTCTCCTGAAACCACTCGGCACAGAGGCCTCAGGAGCCCAAGTGGGGATACACACATAAGCCTCACGCAAACGCCAGCTTCCTCCACCCAGCCCGGCTCCAGGACCACACTGCTTGAAGGCTTAGTGCCCCTGCCGGCCTTGGATACCTGCCCTGGAAGTGACTAGGGAATTAGCTTAGCATGCGTGGGTGCAACAGACTGAGGGTCTGGTGAGAAAGAAGGGTTTATATTTAGGAGCGGAGGTAGTGAAAGGGGGTCACTATGGTGAAGCGGAAGGGGGGTCACTACAGAGAAAGAAGTTAGAAGAGGGGGACGCTACAGGGATGCTATGGAGATAGAGAGAGGAGAGCTAGCGAGAAGGATGAAAAGGTCCATGGGTCAGGAGAAGAAGTGCAGGACAGCTAGAGAGAGAAAGGAGATGCAGGGCGGCTTTCAGCTAAGAGAGGAGCGACTGACAGCGAAAGGGCCCAGTTAAGTTAATAATAATATTTTTTACATTGATTGGCAACCACAGCAGGACTTACAGACCAGTTATAAGTTTTGCAGACAAGCTAGGTATAATTTCTCATATAGCTTAATATTGGACACAGTGGATAGATAAAGCACCGGCCCTGGATCCAGGAGGACCTGAGTTCAAATTTGGCCTCAGACACTTAACACTTACTAGCTGTGTGATGACCCTGGGCAAGTCACTTAACCCTCACTGCCCCACAAAAAAAAAAAAAAAAGCATTGTGGGTCATATAGCTTAATTTTTTTCAGCCTAGCAGTTACAGTTATTTTTTTTTTACAATGGTAACATGATAGCCAAACAAACAAGCAAACAAAAAACCCTAATGCAATCTTGAGCTGCATTAAGAAAGTAATGCCTGGGGGCAGCTAGGTGGAGCAGTGGAAAAAAACACTGGCCCTGGATTCAGGAGGACCTGAGTTCAAATCTGACCTCAGAAACTTGACACTTACTAGCTGTGTGACCCTGGGCAAGTCACTTGACCCTCATTGCCCCACCAAAAAAAAAAAGAAAAAGAAAAAAGAAAAGAAAGAAAGTCATGCCTTCCAAAAAAAACTATTAGTCCTTCTGGACCCTGTAATATTCATACCATACATGGAGTATTGTTGTTGTTTTCCTGGGTGTCATATTGTAGGAATGATCATTACAGGTTGGAAAACAAGGATAATAAGAAGCCTTGAGTCCATGCCATATAAGTATTAATTGAAGGAACTGACCATGTTTAGCCTGGAAAAGACTCATGGGAAATGTTATTGTTGTCTTTAAGAATTTGGAAGATTGGCTTGTGGAAGAAATACTAGAGTTACTCTGCTTGTCCTCAGAGAATGAAAGATCTTTGAGGACAGGAAATGTTACATTTGTTTGTTTGTTTTATCTCTGTATCACCACCATTTGGCACTATTCCTGGCATACAGCCTAGGCTTAATAAATGCTATTCGATGAATGAATAAAGCTGCAAAGAAAGTTTAGGCTTGATGTTAGGAAAAAACTTCCTGAAAATTAAAGCTATCCAACAATAGAATGACCTGCCCCAGGTAGTAATGGATTTCCCCTCACTGGATGTTTTCAAACAGACTTGTTGTTCATTAATGTCTGACTCTTCATGACCCCATTTGGAGTTTTCTTGCCAGAGACACTGAGTGATTTGCCATTTCCTTCTCCAGCTCATACGGATGAGGAATCTGAGGCAAACAATATTTTTTTAAATTTTTTTTTTTTTTTAGTGAGGCAATTGGGGTTAAGTGACTTGCCCAGGGTCACACAGCTAGTAAGTGTTAAGTGTCTGAGGCTGGATTTGAACTCAGGTACTCCTGACTCCAGGGCTGGTGCTCTATCCACTGCACCACCTAGCTGCCCCTGAGGCAAACAATATTAAGGATCACAAGACACTTGCTAGCCTTAACCTTGTTTGCCTCATTTTCCTCATTTTATCCAGGGTCACACAGCTAGTGAGTGTCTGAGGCCAGATTTGAACTCAGGGAGATGAGTCTTACTGACTCCGTTCTCTATATATCCTGTGCAGCACCTAGCTACCCAAAAAGAGACCAGATATTTGTTGAGTATGTCCTAGTAGAGGCTCTATCAGGTTAAACTAGATGGTCACTGAGGTTGTTTCCAACCCTAAAAGTCTGTGATTCTGGGAAAGGTTGTCAAAGTCTGCCATGATGATGACCACCACTGGATAATCTCCAGCCATGGGAGGCTGAGCTCTGCTGTCAAAGTTTTGATACATGCTCTGAGGCTAAATGATAATAAATGACATCTAAATACATTTTGGGGTTTACAAGGAAATTGCAAATATTATCTCATTTATGTTTCCCAACAAATCTGTGAGGTTTGTACTACTCCCAGCCTTGTTCTTTACTACATTCTTCTTGGTCTCCCATAGCCAATGAGTTTTCTGAGATAGAATGGGTTCAGGTGTGAGATGGGGGAGGGCCCCACTGCTACATCTAACTGAGACATAGGGAGCTTATAAAAAATGATGCTGAATATACTAAAAGTTAAGTCTAATGAATTGTGTCCAAATAATAATGATAATCTTGAAGAAAAGCTTAAATGGGACATTTCGGGAAAAGGAAATTGAGTATTCCAAGGAATCTTGGGTGATTAAAATATGAGAAAGCAATCACTGAGGAGAAACTGTAGTTCAAATACTTGAGGATCAAACTCAACCCATTAAAAAAAAATCTAAGGATCAAAGCCAAAAAAAAAAAAAACAAATCAAGTTCTCTGTGGCTCTAATATCTCATGAAACAAGTATTCTACAGTCCTAGATCCTAAGCTTATTAAAAACCAAATCCAGGGGGCTAGGTAAGATAATATAGCCTGAGTTCTAGAACGATGTTTCAAAGCCCACAGGGGCTGCCACAGAACAGAACCAGGAAAACCTCCTGAAGGAAGGGGTTCCGTGCTTTATTTATTAAACCCTAAGGCTCATAAAATTATAAATCTAGAAGGGATTTCAGAAGCCATCTAGTCCACCCCCTCTCGTTTTACACAAGGAAACAGAGGCCCAGTGAAGGCAAGTGACTTACCCAAGGTCACATTGCTAATAAAGATCAGAAGTGATATTTAAACTGAGGTGTTCTAACTTCAGAACCAGCGTTTTTCCCAATTTATCATGCTGCCTTTTAGTAATACTTTTGGTGGTGGTGGTGATGATGATGATAAAAACCGGCTTTTGTATGTCATTTAAAGATTGAAAAGTGTTTTATGTATTAGTTGTGGACCATCTTACCTCCCTTCTGCCCTCTACTCAGTGGAAGAGATCACAACCATAGGCTCAGATAAATCTGGCTAATATTAAGGAAAATGCATAGACGATATTATTTTCCCCCCATTCTTGGAATGTTCCTTCTTCCTCTTCTGAAGTGCTCATCCTTCTTTTTCATCTATTCAGATCCAATCCACTCTACTCATCATCCTTCAAAGTTCAGTATGACTTCCACTTCTCTGGGAAGGCTGCCTACTTTATCTCGTCCAGGCCTTTTCAGGGCCTGGGCCTGGCCTTTCCCCAGCTATTACTTCACTACTCTTCCTGAAATCATTTTGTATTGACTTCCTTAGTATGCATTGTCTCTTTCAAGGTAATTTCACACCCTTCTTTCCAGTAGAATGAACACTTGAAAGCAAGAACTTTTCTGATTCTGTCTTTGTCCCCAGAGTTCCTAGCCCCATTGCGCTTAATCGACTCCTGGTACCTTGTACCTAATCAATCCCTAATAAATAGATAAGGAATCTTACATTAATCTGTCTCTTTGTGGAAATTCCTGCAACCCTCATGTAACCTCAAGCAATTTGGTTATTTAACTTATCTACAATTTTTCCCAACAAGATTATAGGTGACAAAGTGGATTCAATCACCCCCAACTTCCCATTGTTCTTAGATTCCTCACTTGACAAACTCACCCTCAAAAGGCATCTAATAGGTTTCTTAGAAAATATGCTTGTTGAAATAATTGGATGAGTGGGTGAGAGGCTCTGGAAGACCAGAAGGTGTCACTAGCAGACAATGAATGTCTTTGGTGCAGTTTTAATATTTGAAGTAGAAAAACTTCCTTGCTTTTCCAACAGTAAGTCTTACAGTATATGTTCTTATTTATATTTCATTTACTCTCTTTTTTTTTTCTTTTAGAAGGTCCCATAGGAGACTTTAGGGGACAGAGAGATCGATTCTAAACCAGAAAGATCTGTGGCCAAATACACTGTTAGGCCCTTAATCACTGTGTGACCTTGGGCAAATTATTTAATATCTCTGGGCTTCACTTTTCTTATCAGTAAAATGAGGTTGGATTTAATGACCGCTAAGCTTTCTTATAGCCATAAATCTATGATCCTATAATCTATGAACTCCGAAAAATAAAAAGCCAGAAATAAAGAAAACCAATTGCTTTCTCAGCAACTTAGTTATAGAAGTCAACAAATAATACCCTTTTAAGGGAATATTTTTTAAGGATAATATTACCTCTCCTTACTTTGTGCTTTAAGGTTCAGTTCTATTCAGTAAACATATGTCAAACAGCTAATGTGTATAGATCATTGTGTTTGGAGCTGGGATAGAGTTTTCCCTTATGCAGTTTCCAGTCAATGAACAAGCATTTATTAAGTGCTTGTTGTATACTAAATGGCAGCTAGATAGTACATTGGTTAGAGTGCCCAGCCTGAAGTCAAGAAGACATATCTTCCTAAGTTCAAATCTGGCCTTAGAGACTTACTAACTGTGTGACTCTGGGTTAGTCACTTAACCCTATTTGCCACAGTTTCCTCATCTGTCAAATGAACTGGAGAAGAAAATGACAACCCACTTCAGTATCTTTGTGAAGAAAACCCCAATGGGGCCATGGAAAGTCAGACACAACTGAAAAATAAATTTGTGTATTAGGCAATATGATATGTGCTTGGGGCAAAAAGACAAAAAAATGAATTAATGAATTAATCTCTGCTCCCAAGAAGTTTATATTCTATGAGAGAGACACCATGCACATATATAAATGTATGGGGGACTGTAACAGATACATAATTATAATAGACAATGAGTCGTGTAAGTGAGGCAGCTTTGCTTGAAAGCGATCCAGTCTTTGAGTCAGCAAGATGTAGGTTCAAGTATCTTTTTTTTTTTTTTTGGCGGGACAACAGGGGTTAAGTGACTTGCCCAGGGTCACACAGCTAGTAAGTGTCAAGTGTCTGAGGCCAGATTTGAACTCAGGTACTCCTGAATCCAGGGCCGGAGCTTTATCTACTTCGCCACCTAACTGCTCTTGGTTCAAGTATCTTAATGAATTGTGCTTGGGAAACCCTAGGCAAGTCTCCTAGTCACCTCTCAGTACCCACAATCCCCCCCCCCCCGCCCCTCCAGGAAACTCTTAGTATATTAATTTCAGAGAAGCTAGTGACCTGTATGGAGAAAGGGAGATGCTCAGCAGATCCCATTGATTTTCTCCACTGTACCATATATGTATATCACACATGTGTGTGTGTGTATATATATATATATATATATATGCACACACATGTACACATATATAAACATTGTGTAATCTGTATGTGTATATATATACAAACACATTTCTTTCTATATGTGTGTGTATCTTGGCTGTACATAGTTGTTTACACATTGTCTCCCCTCTGCTAGTCTGTGAACTCCTGGAGGGCAGGGACTCGGTTTTTTTTTGCTTTTTTTATGCCCCCATGCTTAGTACAATGAGTGGCACATAATAATTGCTTAATAAATGATCGGCAATTAGCTACACAGATGAAATCCTAGATCCCACTTTTTTAAAGTGAGCCCTTTGGGACTGTGAGATTGGAGCCAGAGGTGAGAAGGAAAAACACTTTCAGTTGCTCAGTCTTGAGGTTAACATACTAAAAGACCAAGCTAATTGTTACCTTAAGGAACAAATGCTTAACTAGATGTGAACTAAGGGCATGTCAGCTTTCCCCCTGCATTCTCTCAAACACCTTCCCCAAAAGCTTTTCTATATTTGTCCTTTCTAAAAAATGCTTCTTCCTCCACTTTGGTTAAAACTTTAAAAAGAGGAAAATGTTGTACATGAGTTACTTCCTCCTGATTCCTTGGGGGTTCGAACCTCTCTAGAGAAACTATTGTCCTAGTGTTTCCTCCTCCAGGTCCACAGGGCACCTTTATGACCTTGGGAGCAGAATCTGGTTATTAATTACTTACTAGATCCCCACTTTCCTACTAACAGACCCGCCTCTAGCTTGGGCACAGCCCATGCATGTCCAAAGAGCACTTTTTAAAAGTGCTCCAACTTCAGGTTCAGAGATCATTTAACATTTTCACATTCCAGTTCTCCTTTTGCCTTGAAAATAACAAATCAAGGCAAGTAAAAATAACATGATATGGGTGTACATGGGATCTTCAGAGGTCCTCTGGTCCATAGTCCCTTTTTTCTCTTACTGTGAGAACTTTCTCTAATTGGTAGCTAAATGTACTGTGGATAGCTAAGTTCAAATTTGGTCTCAGATATGTGTCAGTTGTGTGACCCTGGCAAGTCACTTAACTAGTATATGCCTCAGTTTCCTCAGCTGTAAAATGGGGATAAGAATAGCACCTACTTCCCAAGGTGGTTGTGAAGATAGAATGCAATAATATTTGCAAAGCCCTTTGCAAATCTGAATTAAAGGACTATATAAATGCGAGCTGCTAGCTGCTACTGCTACTGCTGCTATTGTACACTTCTCCAGGAGATGAACCAGATAGCAAACTCTCTATTTAATTCTCAACAACCAAAAAACTGTTCTTTCTATTTAATGTGGTCTTACAGGGGCTTAGATTTCAATTTTGAAAAGCAAAAATAAAAGGGCCTTCCTCAAACTCTGTAAATTGTATGAAAAATAGATCATAGGCTCATGAACTGAAGGAACCTTGGATGTCAACTTGTTCAACTCCCTTACAAATGAAGAAACTGAGGTCAGAGAGGTCAAATGACTTGCCCAAAGACACGCAGATAGCAAGCAGCACACCTGGGATATGAACCCAGATCTGATGACTCCAGGAGTGTGCTGGTAAATGTTTAACAACTGGCTTTCTGAAAAAAGGGGGGGGGGGAGAATGTACTCTATACTTTTAAATATAATCTACATTATTCATATTTTCAAATCACTTTCTTAAGTCTAGACAATCAACAAACCAGTAAGTCTAGCCCTGATTTAACAATTTCTTAGATATAAATACTCATGTAGAAAATTTGACAATCATCTCTAGGGAGTCCCTAAGAGCTAGCTCTAGCACAACCTTGAAGGACTCCCAGTTTAGAACTCTTTCTATTATACTGTGTTACCTTTTCAGTATAGAAAAAACTCCCTCCTTTCTGGAGAAGAAAATTTCACTTTTAACACCACTTATGGATTTTCTATATTTTATTTGATATTCCAGTAATGTTTCTCTGTTCTATCACTCATTTATAAAGTCCACCAGGATTCCACCTACTTTAGTTAAGGAATACTAGAATACTGGAAGCATTTGTGATGTGTCAGCTTGGGAATTCCCCATTTAAGAACTGTGGTTTAAGTCTATGACTAAGTAGATAAGTCTTAGGGAGTGGCCTGACTCAGATAGAAATTGCCCAGGTTACAGATACTAGATTTCAGAGGCAAGATTAAAACCAAGATTTCTGATTAAGAATGTTGAGTGTTCTTTCCACTGTTATGATGCTTCTACTCTGTTTAGTTATCTTTTCATTAAAATTTACACTAGAAATCTCCCTCCCACCTCTCATCCCATTGGAGGAACAAATATGTATAGTCAAGCAAAACAAATTCCATCATTGACTCTATAATATTTATGTATATATGTGTGTATATGAATGCATGTATTTCTCCTTCTTTTCCCCCTAAATCTATTCAATTCTCTGTCAAGAGACTGATAGCATGTCTCATCATTGGACCTCTGGTATTATGAATGGTCATTACTTTCAAAATTGTTTGTCTTTACAAAGTTGTTGTTACTGTATAAATTGTTCTCTTGGTTCTGCTCATTTCATTCTTCCTAATTTATGCAAGTCTTAGAAATTGTTAATTTTAAAATATCAATGTTGATATGTGGCAATATTGTAATTGACAATTATCAAATTGCACCTCACTTTCTCCTAGCTATTTGGAATAGTGGCTATGATAATACATTTCCCCCTTATTCAACACCAGTCAGAGAAAACAGATCTTGGGAAAGAAGGCAACAATGGGCTATACAACTGGATCAAGGCAGTAGTTTTTTTCTTGTTAACACAGTTTGCCCTTTTCAGTTGAAAACTGTTTCCTCCTTACAAATGGGCAACATTCCCAATGATCCTTAGATCCTTAGATCCCAGTGATTCCAAGCAGAGAGCTTGGAATGTAGAAAGTAAAATGTTGCTTCCAACCCTGAAACTGAACCAAATTCAAATTTCTTCTTGGCACCTTACCTATGTGACTTGGGCAAATCACTTCACTTGTATAAACCTAAAGTCTCCATCTGTGAAATGGGGGTTTAAGATGGACTATGACCTCTAAGGTTCCTTATAATAGCTCTAAACCTTATGATCATATATATGATCCTATGAAGAGTAAACTTTAGGAACCCTAGTAAGAAGAAAGGTATTCAAAGTAGAGATAAAAACTGTTCCTGATTTAGGGAAGACCAGATAGTTTGCTTAGAAAATCTCAGAGAATGAGTAAAGAAACTAAGATGATGAAAACCTTTTAGTTAGGTAGCAAGGGACAAAATGAATCCAGACAAATTATGGACATTTGTATGAAGTGCTAACCAAAATGAGAGGATGAAATCATAAAAAGAGAAATTGTATAAAATTAAATACAAAATGCATAAATACAACATACTCAAGACTTGTACAAATGTAACTATGAAATGCTCTACAAAAATTAATTGGAAAGATAATCACTGTTTATATTTGGGTTGAGCCAACATTATAAAAATGAAAATACTGCTTCACCTCGTTTATTATTTTAATGCTCTCTCTCATTCAAATGGATCCATGATCCCATCAATTCAGAAGTTCTCTCCAATATTGCAAACCATACTTTACAACTGCACAAACCTTGTCCTTGTCTTCTACCAAGGTCACTGTAGAGGATCCATTCACTATACTGGAGGCCATCTTCCTTTCTCTTGACATCACAAGGGTAACAATGAAAGACTCTAGCCATCTGACTGTCATCCCTCACTCTCACTAAGTGACCAGCCCAACTTTGCTTTCTGCCATTACAATTCTTTGATGAAGTCCTTGACTCCTGCTCATTGGAATTGGGTGGTGCAATGGACAGAGTACCTGGGTCTGGAGTTGGGAAGACCTGTGTTAAAATCTAGCCTCAAACACTTACTAGTTGTATGACCCTGGCCAAGTCATTTAACCTCTGTTTGCCTCCATTTCCTTATCTATAAAATGGGGATAATAATAGCACCTAGCTCCCAACGTTTTGGGGAGGATCAAATGAGGTAATATTTGTAAAGCACTTAGCACAGTGCATGGCACATAGTAAATACTATATAAATGCTAGTTATTATTATTAGATTGTAAACCTGGGCAAGACACTTAGCCCTGTTTGCCTCAGTTTCTTCATCTGTAAAATGGACTGGAGAAGTAGATGGCAAACTCTTCCAGTATACTTGGCAAGAAAACACCAAAAGCAGTCACAAAGACTCAGGCATGACTTAAAAGCAACTGAGGAAAAAAACACCAAACTGATCCATAAACCAAGAACATCTACAGGATTTCACCAACTAACTGGAATCCCTGATGGAACTGGATTCTGCCCTGAATCTCCTCAACCACAGTGGTAAATACTTTTGGTGAAAAGATATCTCACTGTGTAATACCTCACTTGATTATCAGAGACTCATGGAGTAAAGTTATTTCTATTGTTTCCTCTTCCATGAAATCTTCTTCCTCTTGTTGGTGGTAGTCCTTTATTTTCAAAGAGGACCATGAAATTGGGAGGTGATATGATGACTTGCAGTGAATTGGATTTAAGTGAGGGAGGGCTGTGCAAAGTAACCAACCTCACTCTCTCCTCCAGATCCATCAGAAGATCCAGTGAAGAGTTATACAACTGGAGTTGTCCCCAGATGTTTATGGTAATTGGGATTAAGTGACTTGTCCAGGGACACACAGCTAGTAAGTGTCTGAGGTGAAATTTGAACTCAGATCCTCCCAATTTTAGGGCCAGTGCTCTATGCACTATGCACCTAGCTACATGGAATCTTGAATGGTTGTATGAAAGGACTGGAGGCAACTTGTTGTAAAAGACTCTGTAAAGTAGATTTTTTTTTGTCTACAGAGCACATTACTTTTCCTAAGCAACAAACAAAAAACATAATAAGATCTAATATTCTTTACATCTTTCAGTTTTAAGATGATTAGGAATTAGCCCCTTGTTGAATATTGTTTGCAAAAAGTCTGCTTTTTCCGTACTAATATTTGTGCTGACACTGTTCTCAATTCATACAGGGATGAGCCTCATAAAGATTTCATATTGATCAGAGAACAGTCCTATGGGTTAGTAGTTGTTGATGTTCTCTCAGTAACCTTTCTTTGGTTTTGATAATGGATGAGATTTTCCCAAACCTTTGGTATCTTTCCTTTCTTATATGATGAAATAATGGGATTTTGCAGATACTCAAAGACCCACCTGGAGATTAATCTAGACTGATTGAATCAAGTGAGAGTGATTGACTGCTGATTAGCCTACTTCAAGTTAATTGGATTGTAATCACACCTGACTATCCCTTAAGAAGGTATTGTTATCAGAAGCTACACTGTGAACTCAATTTGAGAACACCTTCAAAACCAATGGATTTGGATGATGCCAACCAATCAGCTTGAAGCAGTGTGTAAGGACCACCTCTGTTCCAGACTTATAAAAAGTTTCCACAATCAGCTTGCTGGAGAGTTCCTGATTAAAGCAGGCTCATGGAGGAGGACCTGAGGAAGAACACAACCAGGCTGGAACTCTATGTGAGATAGAAGTTTTCTTAACTTTCTGAACTCCATGTTAATACCTGTATGCTTTAATAAATCTTTAATGCCCAAAGACTGGTGCTAAAGCTTCTAATTTAAGGTGATCACACAATATAGAATTTAAATATCACACTTGTAAACTGATCCTTCAATGCCCCCATAATCACATCACCTCCAACATCTCCTCTATGTAAACGCAGTCCAATCTGGCCAGTTTTTCTACCTTTCTTCCCTTTACTGCCATTCCTACATTCTCTGTAAGCACCCCAGGGCCTATGATGTAATTCTTGCTAGAGAAAACATTTAATTTTTATAAATCTTTCCCATTTTTCTTCTATTTGTATCCCTTTGGTTATTTTCATCCTTGAATGCTCTTAGGTTGGATATCTTGCCAAGTTTTCTTTAGACTGACTTTTAACTTTCACTTATTCTCTTTGCTTTATGACACAATATGGCAAATAACTGACCATCATTTTTCTTAAAATTTTACAGATGAGTTTATATTCTAACCTGATGCTGCCTTTGTCAGATATCTCTTTCCACTTGGCAAATAAGTGAAATGCTTTAAAAGGGTGGGGGGGGGGCATTGTTTGAGCTCTATTGGTCTTCATGTTGAATCATTTAATTTGCATTACTTCAGTTTCTGGACAAAATGATTATAGTTAATTTTTATGTCATTTCTGTTGTCTACTTTCCATTTTCAATAGAAGTTTTAAATAATTCAGTGTTAAATCTGTGTTCCTAATTTTAAAAAAAAAACCCACAAGGATATTCCAGGATTCATTAATTCATACAGCAAGTCTCCTTCCCTAGTCCTTCCTGTAGAAAGCAATCTCCAAGTCTCCCATCTAATTACTTCCTTTTTCCAAAACCACACACACACACACACACACACACACACACACACACACACACACACACACGCACGTACACACTCTCATTTTTCACCATTTCCTGATGTAGGAGTTTGCATATACCTGTACTACTACATATAACTCTGTGACTTTAGGTCAGTCATTTCTCTAATCTAGACCTCACTTTTTCCCTCTGTAAAAATAATGGGGTTGGACCAGATGGTCTTAAGTTTATAGTTGAAAGAGACCTTAGATCGGTATTCCAAACTTTTCAATTAACAAAGAGGCAAACTGAGACTCAGGTCAGAAAAATAATGATGATATCATTAATTCACAGTCTTCCATTACTTATTTCCCTGGACAGCAAAATGCCACACCATGTGGTGAAAAGAACATTGAACTTAGGGGCATCTAGGTGGCACAGTGGATAAAGCACCGGCCCTGGATTCAGGAGTACCTGAGTTCAAATCCGACCTCAGACACTTGGCACTTACTGGCTGTGTGACCCTGGGCAAGTCACTTAATCCCCATTGCCCCTCAAAAAATTTTAAAAAAAAGAACATTGAACTTGACATCAGGAAACAGGTCTGAGTCCTGGATCAGTCAGTCATGAAGTAGATGACTATGGGCAAGTCAGTTTGTCTCTCTGAGGCTTTGCTTTCCTTATCTCTAAAAGCAACAAGGTAGCACAGTGGTTAGAGTGCTGATATAGTGAAGTTCAAGTCTGGCTTCAGGTACTGACTAGCAGGGCACATCATTTGAACTCTGTTTGCCTCAGTTACCTTATCTGTAAAATGAGGATATAATTGCACCTACCTCCTAGGGTTATTGTGAGGATCAAATGAAATAATATTTATAAAGCACTTAGCCTTTAGCAAGGCTAAAATAAGGTGCTATATAAATGTTCTCTATTACTAATAGTAATACTTGTTCCTCCTATCTTATAGAGTTGCTTTGAAAATCAAATTAAATTATGCGTGTGAAAGCACTTTTTAAAATGTAAAGTGCTTTACAAATTGATGATATTTATGCGATCATAAGAATTTAAGCTAGAAGAGATTTTTAATCACCTAGACTAGTTCCTTTCATTTTATAGATGAGGAAACTGAGGCCCAGTAGGGTAAAGTGACTTGTTATCTTCATCCTCAAAGGCAGCATTGCTTTCCTGCATTGTATGTCTTGGTTTGTCCCTCCTCCAGTTGAAAAAAATTCCTCTTGTTAAGAGCTCCGTCATTGTTGTTCAGTTATTTCAGTTGTGTCCAACACTTTGTGGTCCCATTTGGGGTTTTCTTAGAGAAGATACTGTAGTGGTTTGCCAATTCCTTCTCCAGCTCAATTTACAGATAAGGGAACTGAGGCAAACGGGGTTAAGTGACTTGTCCAGGGTCACACAACCAGTAAGTTTCTGAGGCCAGATTTGAACTCAGAAGATGTTTTCCTGGCTCCAGGCCCAGCACTTTATCCACTGTGCCACCCAGCTGCCTCCGAAAAACAGCTAATAAATATTCAGGAAGTTTTATTTTTTATTTAAATGTCCAAAGTTGCCAGACAAAAGTCTCTCCCTTAATATGTTGAACATGATTGTAATGTATAACCTATATCAAATTGCTTACTGACTTCGGGAAGGGGGAGGGAAGAGAGGATGGGAAAAAAATTTGGAACTCAAAAAATACCTTGACATATAATTGAGAAAAAATAAATAAATATTTTTTAAATAAAGTCTTTTCCTTGCCTTAGAATCAAAATGGGAACCTCTTCCCCAGACTTTCTGAAGATGCCTCAGACAGGGCTAGAAGGGGTTTGTTTTGTGCGTGGCAGTCCTCCCAGGAGACAGGAGGCCACATCTTTTCATTTCTCAACCTTGCTATGGAGAAGAGTGGAAACCGATGACAGATGTCTTGGGTCTTTTAGAAGATGGCTTGTAAAATGAAGACAGAACAAAAGGTTGAAGCATGTTCCACATCTCTAAATAAAGTTGATCTCCCCCCAAGTATCAAGAACAGGTTACAGTATCCTATATGTTATCAGCTTACAATTATTAACTCCTCTATCATCTGTTGCAACCTGACCACAGACCACAGGGCTATTTTTGAGTTTCATCAGCTTTTCTACACCATCTATTTCTCTTCACGTCTTCCCTTTACAAATCTAACATCCCAGCTTCTCTTTTCAAAAGTAGAAGGTGATGTTCCCATACCCATCAACAGGTTCAACATTCAATCAAATTAAATAGATGCTTGACTCCTTTCTGGACTGAGGGCCAGGACCAGGAATAATAATAGGAAATGCCCAAACAACCTTGTCTTCTAGATCACCTGATATGGACCCACTTCCAAGGATCTTCTCTAATTCCTCCAGCTCTGGGCGACCTCTCTCCTCTGAACTCTAATAGCAATTGTCTGGGCTTCTTATTGAACACATCTCCTACTTCGTATTTCTTTTTATTTTCTTTACATGTATATTTTATCTTTCTAACTAGATAGTAAGCTCTGTGAGAGCAAGACTGTGTCTTACATTTCTTTGCATTGCAGAACTTAACATAATACCCTAAGCCTAAAGGACACTCAGTAAATGTTTTTAAAAGTATGGTGATGAGGGGCAGCTAGGTGGTGCAGTGGATAGAGCACCAGCCCTGGAGTCAGGAGGAGCTAAGTTCAAATCCGGCCTCAGACACTTGACACTTACTAGCTGTGTGACCCTGGGCAAGTCACTTAACCCCAATTGCCTCACCAAAAAAAATTAATAATATGGTGATAAGATGCATTTTGTAGCAAGCATCAGTTTGATGAGAAGAGAAGAGAAATAGAAGAGGCTGACTCTAGCCATGCTCTACTGAATTTCCCTTCTCACCATTCCCCCTAGCCTTCTGGACCAGAGACTGTAGGAAAGGACTTAACCTTTCCAGATGATGCCCACCCCCATCCTGATTGTGAGTGCCTCTCAAGGGTCACCATTGCTAGATGAGCTCCAGCTTTTCTTCACTTCCTGGCCTTTCCTTTACCCTTTTCTAATTCTGGAGCATAATCCACTCAATCCTCCCATTGCTACTTGAAAGGCTGTGTCAGGCTTCTTCCCTAGTTCCACTCACCACTTTCCAAAACAAACTATCCTTCCCTGGTCACCACTCCCCTATACGTGTGCCAATTTATGTTAGAATGTGCACAGAACATTGTCTCCCCATTGTTGTCCTTATTGTTTGTACTTTGTTTTCAAACAGGGCCAATGACATCACTGGGTGACGTTTTAACTTGTGTGTGAATTGGATTTAAGTGAGGCAGAGTGGCACAAAGTCATCAGCCTCGCTCTCTCTTCCAGAGTCATAAAAGTCAAGTGGCAAGTTAAAATTAAGATGACTGGCAATGACCCCAAAGATGACCTTAGCGTCTTTGATGTGTGACCAAGCTCTAAGTGCCTCACACTGCCTGCATCAGCCACCTCTATGGATGTTGGAACAAATTGTTCTCATCTACCCATTTTGCTAAGGGAAACCTTCATATATTAGGGGTAGACTTCCCCCTAACTTACCAATGGATTTGAGGCCCGTCAGTTACCCTTAACCATTAGAATAGTGCTTGGCACACAGAAATACTGTTTTATGTGTTCAATCCATTAGGAAAGAGAAATTGGGGGCAGCTAGGTGGTACAGTAGATAAAGCACTGGTCCTAGATTCAGGAGGACCTGAGTTCAAATTTGACCTTAAACACTTGACATTTACTAACCGTGTGGCCCTGGGAAAATCACTTAACTCTCATTGCCTCAGGGAAAAAACGGAAAGAGAGATCAGGACAACTGCCCATGAAAAAATGAAGCATGCTACAGGTTTCACATACAGGATTCTAAGAGTTCTCAAGAGTATACCTCTTGATACTAGGTCCAGGACTCCGTTACCCACTGTCACCCAGATATAGCCATTTTCTGGCAATTATGAGGAGCTGGCCATCATCCTCGTTTATTCAAGATTATAACCAGGAAGGTGGTGCCAGTCTAAATATCTGTGCATAAAAATACTCATGAGCCCACAAAAAAAACAAGTATGGTGAGCTTCCCTGGACTCCATGCTAAACTCAAACCCAGTTTTGTTCTTCTGCTACCAGATCCATTTGACTAAACCAGACATCTTCCCTCCCCCCCAACACACATACACACATACACACCATTGATCTTAGTAATGACTCATGCTTCTGACCTGAACCTGACCTCTTACCACAGAATAAGAACTAGAAAACACTTGCAGGAATGTCTTACTTCATTCCAGTATTCCACTGGAGCCATAATTCCATTGGTGTGGATACTCATGGCAACAATTACAGATGGCAACCCATCATGATTCATCCATATCCTTCCCAACCACTGAACATTCTCAGGCTTTTTCTGGACTTTCTTACATTGGATGAAGATTAGTGTGACATGAGGGCTGTCCATTAGTTATTCTACCCTCTCTTTTGTTATCAGTACATTTTCTTTTTTGGTCTTTTTAGTAGGGAGGGAGACAAGACCTGGAATTTCATCAGTATGAAATTCTTCTTACAGAAATTATCTTCACTGATACAGAGCTTAGTCTTGGAAAATTGCCTGGAGAACAGATGAGAGGTTAAATGACTTACCTACACAGCCAATATATGTCAGAGGCAGACTCGAACCCAGGTCTTCCTTCCTGGTAATGTAGTCTGGATAATAAATGACATTTTCTAAATAATATCCAAACTATTTTATTCATTCATTCAGTCAGTCAGTCAACAAATTATTTACTGAGTATCTATATGCAAAGTACTATGTGGCAAATGCCAATATATGTAAGATGTGGGCCCTAATATGGAAGTGCTTACAGTTTAGTGTAAAGGGCATATGCAAATAATTATTTTACAAAGCAGAATATCCATTATATGTCCAATATGGACTATAAAAATAATGTTTGTAGTGGTTCTGGGGCAGGAAGGATTAATTCCTGATATCGGGTTAAAAAAATGTTCCCTGGAAAGGGGGGAGGCTGTATCATTTCAACTGGGCCTTACTGAATTCCTATTCCATCCCATGATCTACATAGAAGTAGGCTTGAAGAATGTAGGACCGTGCCAAGGGAACATACATGCACAAACCTATAGAGGTTTCAAATTCAGGCCTGCCCATAAAGATCAAGGAGCTGGAACAACCCCTCTTCAGAGAGCTGGCCATGAGCTAATCATTTCTTTTCCCTACAGTAACAAGATGGAGTGTGATATAGTGGAGTGAAAAATAGATTTCAAGTCAGAAGACCTGGGTTCAAATGTTCTCCACTAATTATTTCATCTGAGATCTTGAGCAAGTGACTCATTGCTATAACTTTATTGTTCAGTCATTTCAGATGTGTCTGACTCTTCAATGCGTTATTTGGGGTTTTGTTGGAAAAGATACTGGAGTGGTTTGCCATCTCCTTCTCCTTGAGGAAACTGAGACAAACATTGTTAAGTGATTTGCTCAGGGCTACACAGCTAGTGCCTGAGACTGGATTTGAACTCATGGAAGATGAGTCATCTGGATTCCAAGTCCAGTGCTCTATCCACTAAGCCACCCAGAATATAGAAAAGTTACCTGCCTTTTATGAGCCCCCATTTCCTGCCCTTGCAAAATGAGAAAGCCGGAATAGATAGCTTCTGAAGTCCCTTCTCTTTCTAGATAATCCAATCAATGAGCCAATGAGACAAAATAAACAGGATCAGGATCAAAACATGGCTGAAGATGGTGTGGGTCAAGGTTGGTAAAGGTGATCAAAGGCCAAAAACAATAAGATCCTTCTATACCTAAAAATGGCCAACTAAATTACAAAGAGCAAGCTTGGTCCCAGAGGAGATATATGAGATAAGACCTCCCCCCTTCTTTGCAGGAGCTGGGGGAGGGAATCCATCTGTGTAGAACATTGCATGTATTGTCAGCTTTTTTCCCCACTTATTAATCAGTTTTACTGACTTTTTAATCTCTCTTCTTCCTCTTTTACTTTAATCTTTAGAAAAATTCTTTGTTACCTTAGGTGACTCTCTGAAAGGGGGAGGAGGAAATGGGGGGGGGGGATTTAGGTGATGCAAAAGCAAAAGTTAGCAAAAGAAACCCTTATTTTAAAAATGTTTCCTGTCAAAGGATGGAAAAACCTGAGGCTGAATATAGAAAACAATCTCTTGCTTAGCTTTTAGTTCCATCTCTTCTCTATTATTTTCCCTTCAAGGTCACCTTTAATATTCATTTTCAATAGCTTTCACTCTTTTTATTTTCATTCAACAAACACTCAAGGGCATGTTGTAGACTTGTACTGACAAAACTTTGCATAGAATAAAAATTCAAGGGGGAGGGTTGACATAGTGTGAATAGATCAGAGCACAGTCCCAGACCCAGGAAAAAGGTACCCAGATTCTGGGGGAAGCAGACAGCTTGACATTTGAATCACAGCCCTTGAAGGATCAAAGCAAGGCTTCTCCTCCTCCCCTACCCCACCCTTTGACAGTTTATAGGCCTCTACTTCTAAAGGTCCTCTAAGATCTTGGTCTAATAGAGATATTAGCAGTTTACCAGGTGTCTTAAACCTCAAAATAGACCAGAAGAATGTGAGCCCTTCTTGTCATACTCTTCTTCACAGAGAATAGGTCCTTTTTGTAAGGTGTCATTTCCCCTTTAATGATTTCTTATCCTCTCCCAGTCCTAGTCCAATGTTCAGAGTCCAATAGCCACCCCAGAAATAGAGAAGCTAAAGACTGCCTTGTGTCTTCACAAGGTTATCATCGGGCCTGGGACAAAATACCATTTCCTCTCCACTGAAGATGAGAAAACAAAAGACAGACTCAAAACAATAGCAGGTTTTGAAGTTAGATGCAGAAGGCTGGTTCTGAAGGAAGTTTGGGGAATGACTTCTCTGGATGTCATTAAAAATATGATAAGATCTAATTTTGTAGAATCAAAGATTTTCAGAGTTCAGGGAGGTCCCAGAAGCCATCTGGTCCTACCAACACATGAATGAGAATCTCCTCTACAACACACTCAGCAATGGCCATCTAGCCTTTTTTTTTAGATCTCCAGAAACAAAGAACCTATTACATTGTGAGGCACCCCATTCCACTTTGGGGCAGTTCTAAGTGTTGGAAAAATTTTCATAACAGCAAATCTAAGTTAATCTCTTTGCAATTTCCAACCCTTATTCCTAGTTCTGTCCTCTGGAGCCAAATGAAATAAATCATTTTTCCAAATAATAATTTTTCTTTTTTGGGGGGGGTGGTTTGTGGGGCAGTGAGGGTTAAGTGACTTGCAGGGTCACACAGCTAGTAAGTGTCAAGTGTCTGAAGTCAGATTTGAACTCAGGTCCTCCTGAATCCAGGGCCAGTGCTTTATCCTCTGCATCACCTAGCTGCCCCCCACATAATAATTTTTCAAAACAGGTATCACTCTTTTTATTTTCATTCAACAAACACTCAAGGGCATGTTACTTCCTCAGTTCCTTCAGCTGATCCCCATATGACATGAACTCAAAGCCCTTCATCATTCTGGGTGCCTTACTCTGGACATACCCCAGTTTATCAATGTCTTTCTTTGCATATTACAAGCTTCTTGAGGGACAGGGATTGTTTTGCCTCCTTTTGTACCCCTAGCACTTAGCACAGTGTTTGGCACATTGTAGGCACTTAATAAACATTTATTGATTAATTGGTGTGTGATTTATAACTGTGGCTCAGCACTGAACATAATCATCAATGTTATATATGATCTTTCCTGAGTGAGGAAAATTGGGCTTTGAAAGGCCAGGGCTTAATCACAGACAAGAAGCCAAGAGTAATGAGTGATTAAACTGACTTTAAATTCAGTTTAAACAGGTTAATTTCACCTGGCCACCAGGTGATTCCTTTATGAGGTATAGACAGTCCCCATGAATAAATCAGAAAAGGAATCTAGTGATTGGCTGAGTAAACAAACTGTCCAGACTCCTTAAGGCTTTAAGTAGCTAAGCTTTGCAGTCAGGGAGGTAGTTGAGGTAGTTAAACAGAAAGCCAGAAGTGGGGGGTGGAGGGGGACAGATTTTTCACCCCTTGTCTAGCCATAGATTTTCTCACCCAGAAGGAGATACCTAATCAAGCAATTGAAGAGTCAGTTCAAAATAGATTGAGACCCAGTTGGGAGGAATAGCTGGATTTTTTAAAAGTTCTTTCTTAAGATGACCCAAATCTAAAGTCTGGCCTCCCTAGATAAATGACTGGTTATCCTATAGCTGTCCATAAATCAGAAAAGGCAAGAGTCAAACATCTGCCATCATGTTTTTCTTTACTTAGTTTTTGTTTGTTTGACTTGTTACTTTTTTAAAAATCAATTTGTTTTGAATAAGGATTAATTCTCTTCAGTTAATACCTCAGGGAAGCAGTTTTAGACACTAGTCTTGTTCCTAGGCAAGGTAAACTGAATCATTTATTCACCAACAAACATTTATTTATAGAGGGCCAACCATATACAAAGCACTAGGAGTGATACCAAGAAAAATCACAAATGAGCCCTGTCCTCATGGAGCCTGTAGTCTGGCAAGGGACAGGAGACTGATATATAGCTCAAGGTATAATGCAATAATATAATACTTCATGCAAGCTATAATATTAGCTAGAAACAGAACAAGCCATCATCTTGATTATGCTTGTGAGGGGCAGGATTGGGACTTGTTCTTCTGACTCCAAAGACAATCTGTTTAACATTATATCCTACTCACCCCCTCCAATCTTCCTACCTTTGAAGGAAGGAGATGGTTATTTTTAGGTTGAGTTAAAAATGGTATCAGTTTTAAACTTGAATGAAACTACAGATAGTGGAAGGTGGCAGGCTGTGCTGGGGCCACAGTCCCATAGCTAGTTGTTTCCAGTAATTCTAATTACCTTTATTGGGCAACACCTATTGTACTTTAAGGAATACAAAATGTATTTCTCATGACAACACTTGCCCTCTGACAGTTGTTGCCTTGTTCAGCTCAGTTCGTCCAGGGATTGGGATAAAAACTTGATCTGTGATTTCATTGGCATTAAGAATTCCCAGGTTGGGCAGCTAGGTGGCGCAGTGGATAGAGCACCGGCCCTGGATTCAGAAGTACCTGAGTTCAAATCCGGCTTCAGACACTTGACACTTACTAGCTGTGTGACCCTGGGCAAGTCACTTAACCCCCATTGCCCTGCCAAAAAAAAAAAAATGAATTCCCAGGTTGGGAAACTCCCTCTGATCAATGCAGATAGGCACCTTCTTTGAAACAGTCTTAGAAAGATGCCTAGAGAACTCAGAGGTTAAGTGACTTTCCCAGGGTCACATAGCCAGTATGTGTCAGAGACAGGATCTGAACCAAGGTCTACCTGGCTTTAAGGTCATAGCTCTATCTACTCCTCAAAGATGACTCTCATACAGACCCTTTGAAACTGGGTCCTTAACTTGGATTTGTTAAAGGACCAGCAATCCCTTGGATGGTAGATGGCACTTGCCTTCCACTATCTTATCTCCCACTCACTTCTTGACCTCTTGCAATCTGGCTTCCCTCACACTACTGTAATGAAATTGCTCTCTCTAAGGTCACCAATGATCTCTTTATTGTTTAATCCAATAGTCTTTACTCAGTCCTCATTCTCCTTGATCTCCCTGAAGTGTTCCACTGTTGACCATTCCCTCCTCCTGGACACTCTTGCTTCCCTGGGTTTTCATGATGTTCTTCACTTGGTTTTCCTTCTACCTGTTTGACATTTGTCCTTTAAATCTCCTCTGCAACCCCTGTGCAAGGGTCTTCACCAGGGTTTAGTCCTATGTTTTCTTCTCTTTTCTTTCTACATTCTCTCTAGATGAACCCATCACCTCCCAACTATTATCTCCATGCAGATGACACCCAGATCTCTGCATCTAGTACACATCTCTCCACTGATCTCCCATATTACATCTCTGACTGCCTGTTTGACATCTTTACCCAGATATTTCATAATAATCTCAAAGACAGTATGTCCACTAAATTCATCATCACTTCTCTTAAACCTTTTCTTCCTCTTATGTCCTTATTATCATCTAGGGCAGAGGTGACAAACTCTAGGTTTGCAAAACTCCTCAGTATGGCCTGAATCAGATTAAAATGGCAGCTAGGTGGCACAGTGAGTAGAGCACTGGCCCTGGAGTCAGGAGTACCTGAGTTCAAATCCAGCCTCAGACACTGGACACTTACTAGCTGTGTGACCCTGAGCAAGTCACTTAACTCTCATTGCCCTGCAAAAAAACAATAATAATTGGGAAATGTTTTTTAAATAAATAAAAATACAAGATAGATAACGTTAATTTGTGGTTTTCTAAGTCAATATGCTACCCACATGGATCCATTTCTATTTGAGTTTGACATCTAGGTGTAGGATACCACCCTTCTTCCAAATCATCCTGGTTTGCAGCCTGGGAATCAACTCTTCAGTCTCTCTCACCCTTTATCTGATCATTTGCCAAATTTTATTGATTCTGCTTCCACAACATCTCTCATCCATTTCCTTCTCTACACTCAGTTCAAGCCCTTATAGCCTCTCAACTAGACTAGCACAACAGTCTCTAACTGGTTCTCTGTACGTAGGCTCACCCTCACTAATCAAGACATATTCCACATAGGGACCAAATTATTATTCCCAAAAGACTGAGCCAACCAGTCACTACTCTTTCAAGAAGTCAAGTGGCTCTCTGGTGTTGTTAGGATAAAATGAAAGACTTGTCTGTTTGCTATTTCAAGCCCTTCACAAATTGTCCCCCAAACCCTCTTTCAAATCTGATTGCCTATTTTTCCCCTTCATGCACTTTACACTCTGGTTAAACTGGCCCACATGCGATTCTCTACACTCAGTATTGAATCTTCCATCTCTATACTTTTACACAGGCTCTCTCACACATGCTGAGATTTCTCCCTCTTAACCTCTGTCTCTCTTGAGACCCTTGGCTCCTTTTAAGGCTCAGCTCAAGGGTCACCTCCCACAAAGAAGTTTTCTCTAATTTCTCCCCAGTTGTTAGTATCCCCATATACATACATACATGTATATATATAATATATTAAATATCAATAAATAATATAGAATTAGATTATTAGTAGTATTATTTGTTGTTGTTGTTCAGTCATTTCAGTCACATCCAACTCTTTGTGACCCCATTTGGGATTTTCTTGGCAAGGATACTGGAGTGGTTTGCCATTTCCTTCCCTAGCTCATTTTACAGATGAGGAAACTGAGGCAAACAGGGTTAAGTAATTTGCCCAGGACGACACAGCTAGTGTGTGAGGTTGGATTTGAACTCAGGTACTCCTGACTCAAGGGTCAGTCCTTTATTCACTTCCCCATCTAGCTGCATACATTATATATAATCTGTTATTATACTATATATCATATATAAATGTGTGTATAAGAAAACTAACAAGTGGGAGAATCATAATTTTACATATAACATATTTTTATATCTTATATATGTATATACATGTATAATATATGGACTAATCTGTAGAAACTGGGAGATGCAATAGATAGAGGGTTAGATTTCGAGTCAAGAAGACTTGAGTTCAAATACAACCCCACACTCTTCCTAGCTGTATGACCCTAAGCAAGTCACTTAAGCAGCTTCAATTTCCTCATCTGTAAAATGGGGAAATTAATAGCAGTTACC
The DNA here is from genome assembly GCF_019393635.1 of Dromiciops gliroides. Lineage (NCBI taxonomy): Eukaryota > Metazoa > Chordata > Mammalia > Microbiotheria > Microbiotheriidae > Dromiciops > Dromiciops gliroides. The sequence continues at coordinate 640,051,105 of NC_057861.1, forward strand.
TCCCAGAGGTATTATGATGATAAAATGAGACAAAAATTTAAAGTGCTTTGTAAACCTGAAAGGGCTACATAAATTTTTATTATGATTGTTGTAACTGCATATATTGTTTTTATCTTATGTTGTTCTATATTGTCGTATCTGGGTACATGTCATCTACACTGAGTAGAATGTAAGCTCCTTGAAGGCAAGGACTGTTTCATTTTTGTTTTTACATTCTCAAGCATCTAGTATAATGTCTGGCACAAAGGAAATACTAAACAGATGCTTATTGAATTGCATTTCAGTCATACTTCCTATTTCGCTTGTGCATCCTGCCCATTGAAGTATAGCATGAGGTGCGGTGCATTTGGAATCAGAGGGGACCTAGATTCCAATCTCAGCTCTCCTATTTACTATTTGACCATGGAGGAGTTACATCACCACCCAAAACCTCAGTGTCCCACTTTGTAAAATGAAGATATTGGACCTGATCATCTCAAAGGTCCTATACTTGTCTGATCTCCCCTTTTAGCCCTTTCTCTCCTCCTCACAGGAAGGAGAGCAGGAAATATTCTTTGGGCTCTTTTTTGTTAGTCCTGCTTCTACCCCAAACCTAATTACTTTGTACCTAAGAGATTTGCATGGCCTCTTAGGTGGGGCCACTGAGACCCAGGAGAAGTAATCTAACTCCATCTTATTTGCAAGAATACTTATGGGGGCAGCTAGGTAGCACAGTGGATAGAGCACCAGCCCTGGAGTCAGGAGTACCTGAGTTCAAATCCGGCCTCAGACACTTAACACTTACTAGCTGTGTGACCCTGGGCAAGTCACTTAACCCCAATCGCATCACTAAAAAATAAAAATACTTATGTGCCTCTATCTTTAGGGTTCCTGTTAAGAATTATATTATCAGCCATGAAAAGTTATTTCTGATGGGATTGCAGCTTTATCTTGAGCCAAAAATTTCCATAGAGGGTTGTATGCTTCTAGAATCATACAGAATGCCAGAACTGGAAAGGATCACAGAAAAAAATTCAACTTCCCCATTTTACAGATAAGAAAAGCAAGACCCATAGAGGTTATGTCCCAAAGTCACACAGACAGGAATAGAGTCAGAACTGAAAGCCAGGTCCTCTTACTACAAATCTGGAGGTTTTTCCCTCATGCTATGCTGCCTCAAGGAGTTACCAGACTATGATTCTGATTCATTGATTTCTGGGTTATGGGTATCAGTGTGCTGGTAAATATTTAACAATCAATCAACTCTCTAGAAAATTGTATGTACAACAACCTGAATTATTAACATTTACTCTGTCACTTTCTTAAGTCTGGGTAATTGACAAAACAATAAAACAAGCCCTTATTTGTAGTGATTTCCGGACTGAGCTCGCTCCAGAACACCCCTGGCTACAAACCTAATATTGCCTCCAAGTTATTCTAAATATCTCTCATCTCCTATTGAGCAAAGTGGTCTCCACTGAATGGCTGCATCAGCAAAGGGTCCTATTGACCATACTCAAAGAGCCTAAGCATTACTTACTAAGGGGATCGGGTGTGCTCCCAAATCCCAAAGGAACAAATGTTTAATATCTGGGAGGAAGGGCTCCCTGGAGCACCACAAGTCAGCTTCCTATTCCTTTACCAGTAAAATCACTCTTCATTTTCCCCTGTTCTCTTTTTAGTCTGTCATTATCTCTTTTAGACTCACCTGAAAGCTTTCGTCGCTATGCCTGGATGCTCCCTAAGGACGTTCTGAACCTTTACCAGAAGATGGATAATGTACATAACTTAATGGCTGATGCTCTAGGCCCTACTATCCCTTATTCAAAGGAATATTTTTCTTGATTCAGAGACGTGGAAGGAATAAATGAGCAATCTGGGACTGCTCAAAGCCATCTATTTCTCTGGGAACGAGGAGTACAGGCTGCTAATTAAAGGACATGGCAAACGATCTCTGAACCTGGAAGGCTTGCTTCTTTTTCACTAAAGTGTCTTATGAAAAAAAGGCAAAAGAAAGATCTAACCTTGAAACTTTCAATTGGAGATGTTTTGGCTTTATGTGCATTGTTGGGGAGGTAGAAGCGAAGCAGACACAGCACTGATCCAGATGCAGTGCCTCTGAAAAATAATTCAACTCAATCCATAAGAAAACTAAAGGTCAGCTGCATGTCTGATGCCAGTTTTGGCATCAACTCATCCACTGAAGTCAGCTGGAGATATGCATGTGGTTTGCATTAAGAAAATTTTATGAGGCATCTTCTTTAATATAGATTTTATTTATTTCATTAAATATTTTCCAATTACATGTAAAAAACATTTTAACATTAATTTTTAACATTTTGATTTCCAAATTCTCTCCCTTTCTTGCACCTCTCCCCACCCATTTAAAAGGCAAGCAATATGATATCAATTATACATGTGACGTCATACAAAACATGTTTCCATGTTAGCTGTTGCAAAATAAAACACATACAAAATTTTTTAAAATAAAGTTTAAAAAGTATATTTTGATCTGCACTCAGAGTTCATCAATTCTCTCGCTGGGAATGCATAGCATTTTTCATCATGGATCCTTTGGAATGCTCTTAGATCATTGTCTTGTTCATAGTAACTGTTTTTCACAGTTGGTCATCCCTAAAACACTGCTGTTATTGTGTACAATGTTCTGCAGGTTACGCTCACTTCACTCTACTTCAGTTCATATGGGTGTTCTCAGATTTTTCTGAAATCATCTCCCTCATTATTTCTTTTTTTTTTACAGTCTTTATTTTTTTTGCAGGGCAATGAGGGTTACATGACTTTACCCAGGGTCACACAGCTAGTAAGTGTCAAGTGTCTGAGGCTGGATTTGAACTCAGGTACTCCTGAATCCAGGGCCAGTGCTTTATCCACTGCACCACCTAGCTGCCCCCTCCCTCATTATTTCTTATAGCACACAGTATACCATCACAATTACATACCACAACTCGTTTAACCATTCCCCAATTGATGGGCATCGCTTCAATTTCCAATTCTTTGCCACTACAAAAAAGAGCTGCTATAAATATTTTACACAAATAGGTTCTTTTCCCTTTTCTTTGGTTTCTTTGGGAAACATATCTAGTAATGGTATTGCTGGGTCAAAAGACATACACACTGAATTGTTTTATAGCCTTTTGGGAGTAGTTCCAAATTGTTCTCCAGAATGACTGGACCAGTTCACAATTCCACCAACAGTGCATTACTGTCCCCATTTTTCCACATCCCTCTATCATTTGTCATTTTCCTTTTCAATCATGTTAGCTAATCTGATAAGGGTGAGGTGGTATTTCATAGTTGTTTTAATGTGCATTTCTCTAATCAATAGTGATTTAAGGCATTTTTTTCATGTGACTATTGATAGCTTTAATTTCTTTTTCTGAAAACTGCCTGTTTATAATCTTTTACCATTTATCAGTTGGGGAATAGTTTATATTTTTATAAATTTGGATCAGTTCCCTAGATATTTGAGAAATAAATTGTACTGGAATTTGCTATAATTTTCTGCCCAGTTTCCCGTTTTCCTTCTATTTTTTGCTGCATTGATTTTGTTTGTAAAAAAAATTCCCTTTCATCCATTTTACTTACCATGATTATCTCTATCTCATTTGATCATAACCCCTTAGCATTTGTTTTTAAGGACCATAGGATCTAAACATTGGATGGTAAGTCACCTTAGAGACCATCCAGTCTAACCTCAATTTTACAGCATAGAAAAGTGAAGTAACTTGTCCAAGATCACACAGTTAGTAACTGTCAAAAGTGGGATTTGAACCCAGATTCTCTGACTCCAAACCCATTTTTTTTTTACCACTGTACCAGCCATCCCTTAAGAAGAGAGATTATTTTTCCAACACCATTATAATTCCTCAAAGTGCAAACACAATGACATTTAAGTATGCAGAGCAGTGTACCCAGGTCTGGTTGCAGAGGGCAAACATCAGGAGGGACATTGTCAAGCCAAATAGCAACCAAAAGAGGGCAACAAGGTAGTAAAGCGTCTTTGGTTCATCTTAAGTAAGGATAAAATGAAGCTTCTGGAAGTGTTCAGCCTGGAGAAAAGAAGACTTGGGGATAGGCATGATCACTTTTTTCAAGGCTTTGAAGGACAGTCTCATGGAAGAGAGGTAAGACTCTGCCCCAGAGGGCAGGACTAGGAATAATAGGCAGAAAATGCAAGAAGGCAGATTTAGACTCAATATAGAAAAAAACTTCCCAAGATTCAGAGCAATCCAAAAGTAGAAGGGGCCACACAGGAGATTGAGTGTTGGTTGCCCTTTATTAGAGGTCTTCAAGAAAAGTCTAGATGGCTGGTTGTCAGCTATGTTGTAGAAGGGATTCTTTTACACGTGAGTTGAATGCATATGAAGAACCACCGAGGACTGTTCTAAACCTGAGATTCTGTGATTCTGTATCCCATTTGGATAATTTCATTTCCTGTGGAAGAAAAAAAGAACAGGCCCTGGATAACCCTATCACCTGGATATTTGTTTATAAATAGGGGTAGATCCTTCCCCTACTTATCAGGTCCATTCCATACATTGAGGATGAAGCTTAGTGTAAAAGGAAGAAATTGCACTCAGAGACAGGATACCTATAGAGAGGCAAAGTTCAAATTAAACATAGTCTACATCCTTCCAGAGCTCCTGGTGCAATAGAGGAATGAGACACTAGCATAGGTGACACAATATTACACAGTACATATATTAGAGAGGCATTTATCAAAGTACTATATGGGGGGGCAGCTAGGTGGCGCAGTGGATAGAGCACCGGCCCTGGAGTCAGGAGTACCTGGGTTCAAATCCGGCCTCAGACACTTAACACTTACTAGCTGTGTGACCCTGGGCAAGTCACTTAACCCCAATTGCCTCACTAAAAAAAAAAAAAAAAAAAAAAAAGTACTATATGGGGTCTGAGAGGGAAGGCTTTTGGAATATACATATTTACAGGCAGAACATTATCTCCAAGAGCCCTATCTGCTGTATTGTAGCCAGTGTGGACGAGTGTCAATTACAATTATGTTCTCATAACTGGGCTTAATCAGTTGGGCTGGAAAAAAAAAACCACACCTTTCCTTCCATCCCTCTTTGAATATTCAGTAGATGATTAATTATTTATTTAAAAATTCTAACCCACATCTCTGCAGAATTTTCATAATCCTATCTAAAGTAGTTCCTTATTACTTGTTTAGGACGTCATTTCACATAATCAACATGCTAAAGGTTAATGTCTGAGTTCTCATGCAGACCGTGTTCATGATAAGGAACATTGTGTATATTTATTTTGATCCTAATAATTCACTTAGACTAATTCCTAGTATGCAAAAAAAGCATTTTTGAGAATATAAAATTTCATTGACCTGTCATTTTGATGAGTTGACTGTGAAACAAGTTTTACTGACCTGTATTTAGACTTTTTTCCCCTTTTTTGTGAGGCAATTGGGGTTAAGTGACTTGCCCAGGATCACACAGCTAGTAAGTGTTAAGTGTCTGAGGCCGGATTTAAACTCAGGTCCTCCTGACTCCAGGGCCCGTGCTCTATCCAATGGGCCACCTAGTTGCCCCTCTGTATTTAGTTGTTTTTTGTTTTTTTTTTTTAGTGAGGCAATTGGGGTTAAGTGACTTGCCCAGGGTCACACAGCTAGTAAGTGTTAAGTGTCTGAGGCCAGATTTGAACTCAGGTACTCCTGACTCCAGGGCCAGTGCTCTATCTACTGCGCCACCTAGCTGCCCCCTCTGTATTTAGTCTTAACTAACTTCAAAAATAAATAAACTGTACACCTAACCTGATTATTTTGTATGTTTGTTGACATGCAACTTTTCTTCTCTTGTCTTTTTTGTGGCTTTAGCACAAGAAGACACATCAATTGGCACAAGAATTTTCAAAATAATTTTACTGTAATTTCTTTCTGGGCAAATGCATTTTAAACTCAAATAATTATAAGCAGACATTATCACTTTACTTAAAAATAAACATTTTAATCTTTGCTTTATGGGTTAAATAAAAAGTACTGAGTCATTTGGTGAAGCTTGGTCCTTCAAGGTATTTTGAAATTCCATTCCTTTTAAGGATGGGACAGATACCCAGCTCTGGATCTTCCCTGATTCTCCAGTCTACAGCCAAGAACAAGTTTGGTACAATAGGAAAAGCTATGATCTCGCTAAGTTCTACAAACCTAGTGAGGCTCAGCCTGCTTAATAAATCCTGACTTGGGGAGAAGGCCTCAACAGGATTCTCACATATTTGCAGGATACCTGTTCTGTGTGAATTCTGAATATCACTCTTAGTCAATCCTATGAGAGGCAACATAGTATAGTGGAAAGAGAGCTGGACCTGAGAGTTTGAAGAAATGGGTTTGCATCCCAACTCTGTCTTCTGCTACTTGTTTGATCTTGGACAGATTACTTAACCTCTCTGGACCTCAATTTCCCTATTTGTAAAATGTGGGGGTTGGATTATATGACCTCTAAGTTCATTTCCTACTTGAAATCTATGATCCAATGACCTAACACAGGAAAAGCAATAAACATTTATTAAGTGATTACTATGTGGCAGTCACTGTGCTAAGTGCTGAGGATATAAACAGGAACAAAAATAAAGATAGTCCCTGTCTTCAAGTATATATATTCTAATGAAGCAAGACCACACATAAAAGGGTACTTAAAAGTAGGGTGAGGGTGAAGATATTCTCACAGGGCATGGTGTTAAAGTCCAGAAAGTTAGAATTATAGCTGGGAGGGGAATGAAATTGCTGGGCCTACCTAGGACACTCCCCAAAAATGGAGGCCTTGAGAAGAACTCCCTGATGTGAACAGGGAGCCAGCATGGCAGATGGATGTTTGTGCATGTTGCTGTGGAATGTTCCTCCATGAGATTACAGATGAGGCATGGTGTTGAGGTCTGGAAAGCCAGAAATATGGCAGGAGGAGAATGAGATAAGATACAGATAAGTAAAATACAGGGTCCTGGGTGAAGGAGAGACAAAGAAGAAATCCAAATTCTAGGAGTAGCTAAGGCAAGGTGCTGCTGAAATGTTAGTAAGGACTCCCTGATGCTTACCTTAGCAGGTTAGCACTGGTACTTTGGCTACATTCCAAATCAAGCATTTGCCTACCTATCTAATTAATTCCCAGAAGTTTCGATTAGATAAGGAATCCCCGTCCTTCCTATATCAAAGCACTGCTAAGTTAGAGAAGACCGTTGAATTAGTGCCAGGTAGGAGGTGCAGTGAATAGAGCGCTGGGCTTGGAATCAGGAAGACTAATCTTCATTTGTTAAAATCTGGTCTCAGACACTTAGCAGCTCTATGACCCCAGGCAAGTCACTTAACCCTGTTTGCCTCAGTTTCCTCATCTGTAAAGGGAGCTGGAGAAGGAAATGGGAAACCAATCCAGCATCTTTGCCAAGAACGCCCCAGATGGAGTCGGGAAGAGTCAGACACTAGTGAATAACAATTCACATACTTCCTAACTTTGTGACCTGGGCCAAATTACTTACCCACCCACCCTGAATTCCATCTGTAAAATAGGGAGTTTGGATTTGAGTTGGTTCCTTTCAGCTTTAAATCTATGATCCTATAGTTGGGATTAGGAAAGGCTTCCTGGAAGAGATGGCCTACAAACTAAGCTTTAAAAGGTAGAAAAAAATACATTGGGTAGAGGAAGGAGGACATTTCAAACATAAAGAACAGCAAGAAAAAAGCATAGAGATAGAAGGGCAACATGGTGTATTCAGAAGTCCTGGAGTAGTCCAGTTTGCCTGTCACCTGGAATATGGGGAAGGGAGAAACATGAAATAAACCTGGGAAGGCAGGTAGTATCAGGTTGTGCAGAGCCTGGAATGGCACTTTTAAACCCTACTTGGCAGGCAAAAGGAAACCAAGGAAATTTTTAGCAGAGCAGTGGAAGCCTCGTGATGGCTTGTTGGTTACTCTTGGATCTCTGGTACAGAGATCGTGGGCCATATACCCTTTTGTCCAGTGCTTAGCACAATGCCTGGCATATAGTAAGATCTTAATACAGCATACATCAGAGATATTTTGAGTTCAGTTCCAGACCACAGCAATAAAGTGAACATTGCAATAAAGTGAGTCACATTAATTTTTTGGTTTCCCATTGCATATAAAAATTATGTTTACATTATACTACAGTCTATTAAGCGTATAATAGTATTACGTCTAAAAAATGTACATAGCTTAATTTAAAAATACTTTATTGCTATTGATCAGAGAAATGCAAATTAACACAACTCTGAGGTATCACCTCACACCTTTCAGAGGCAATTATAGTAAAAACAGAAAATATTGGACGTTGGAGGGGATGTGGGAAAGCTGGGATGATAATCCAGTGTGGGTGGAATTGTGAAAAGATCTAACCACTCTGGAGAGCAATTTGGAACTATGTCCAAAGGGCTATAGAACTGTCGATATCCTTTGATTCAGCAATACCAGTGCTAGGTTTATATCCCAAAGACATCCCCCAAAAGAACAAAAAGAGCTATTTGTACAAAAATATTTATAGCAGCTCTTTTTGGGGTGGCTAAATCAAAGGTACGCCCATCAATTGGGGAATGGCTAAACAAGCTGTGGTATATGATGGTGATGGAATATTATTGTGCTAAAAGAAATGACAAGCAGGATGATTTCGGAAAGGCCTAGAAAGACTTGTATGAACTGATGTATAGTGAAGTGAGCTGAATTAAGAGAACAATTTGCACAGAGACAGCAATATTGTTTGATGAAGAACTGTGAATGACTTGACTATTCTCAACAATACAATGATCCAAGACAATCCCAAAAGACTATTAATGAAACATACTCTCCACCTCCAAAGAAAGAACTGATATTGATGGAACAGACTGAAGCATGCTATTTTTCACTTTCTTTTTTTCTTTTAATCAAGTTTTCTTGTACACAATGACAAAAAATACTTTATTGCTAAAAAAAATATCAGGCACCATCTGAGCCTTTAGCAAATCATAATCTTTTTGCTGACGGAGGGTCTCGTCTCAGTGTTGATGACTGTTGATCAGGATGCTAGCTGCTGAAGGTTGGGGTGGTTGTGGCAATTTCTTAAAATAAGACAACAATGAAGTTTGCTGCATCCATTGACCTTCCCTTTCACTTGAACACTTAGAGGCCATTGTAGGATGATTTATTGGCCTAATTTCAATATTGTTTTGTCTCAGAGAGAGAGAGAAAGGGAAGCAGCCTATTGGTAGAACACTCAGAACACACACAACATTTACCATTTAAGTTCACTGTCTTATATGGATGAGCTTCATGGCACCCCAAAACAATAATAATAGTAACATTAAAGATCACTGATCACAAATCACCATCGCAGATAATGAAAAGGTTTGCAATATTGTGAGAATGACCATAATGTGACACAGAGACACAATACAGAGAACAAGCTGTTGGAAAAAGTGACATCAATAGATCTGATCGACTCAGGATTGCCACAAACCTTCAATTTTTAAGAAGAAAAAAAAACTTATAATATCTGCAAAGCACAATAATGTGAGTACAACAAAATGTTTCCATCTCTCTCTCCCTCCTTCTCTCTCTCTCTCCCTCCTTCTCTCTCTCTCTCTCTCTCTCTCTCTCTCTCTCTCTCTCTCTCTCTCTCTCTCTCTGTGTGTATACATGTGTGTGTGTGTGTGTATATATATATATATACACACACACACACACACACACACACACATATATATATATTTCCCAATACATATTGAACCACTCCTTGGAGGTAGGGACGCAACATCCTCCCTTATCAGTTGTACAAATTGGGGTCAGAAATTAGAACATATCTTAACATAAGAATTTATGGGGAATATATATGCCTATAACTTCCTAAAGGCATCTAAGGCTAAAGGAGAGGTGGCCTCATTGCAGTGGGGAATGCAATCTGCTCTCCAAAAAGAGAGTAACATCAGGGGAATCAGGAAGTGTCAGACAAATGGTCAATGCCTAACAGATCCCTGCATTTTGACTTCCTCATCTCATATGGATTCTCCTGACTTGCTTTTTGCTTGGCCCTCTGCAATCATCATTCCTACCCTATCTGGGGGTTTCCAGATACGGTAGGAATGATGATTGCAGAGGGCCAAGATCCAAAAGCTGAAATGAATGCAATAGGGAAGTGGAGGGGGATGGGGAAAGGGTATCAAATTCTCTAACAAGAATTTATGTAAGTTTCATAATAATGACCTGATATTTAGAGAGTTCCTGAATTCATGTAGTTATTTGACCAGTAGAAACAAGAAGTATTTCATAAGCCTGGCATAGGGACACATTTGCCCTGCTAATGATACCTCTATAAAATCTACACAAGATGTGGGGAATGGATAATAAGACGACATGATTTCTAAATCCCAGGGCCTTTGTTTCTGAAATATACAGCATGATGAGGCGACCCTTTGAGAACATGGGTTAATTGGGAGGTGGTATTCTGGCATCAGCCATCTTGGCCACGTTGTTCTTAAATTGGATTTAAAATTTTGACTGACTCAGGCTCAGTTCTGCACCTCTCTTGATCTCCTGGCTCCACTCCTATACCCTCTTGTGTAATTGTTGCAGAAGCCTGAGGCAGACTGGACTATGCCATTTAATTTCCCCATCCTTTGAACTCTAATTGCTTTTCAGTTACTACTCTCCCAAGAGCTATCTAATCTCTCATTTTCAGACACATTGGGGGTTAGGAATCCTGTTCTAGCAAATTCTCATTTGAAGGATATCCTGACTCACTGTGAAGTTCTCCAGTGGTCCAACAAGGAGACTTTGAAGTGGATATAGATTTGGGGATAAGCATTGCAAATGAAATCCTATTTTTGTCAGGAAGTGATGGGATCTGTTGCCAAAAAATTTGGTTTTTCAAACCAGTGTTTACACTCTCCTCTTTCACTCTCATTGAAAGGCTTCTTAATTGCTTTTCCCTCTCTGCCATCAGAGTGGCATCATCTGCAGTACCTGAGACTTTTTTATATTTCTCCTGTCAACCTTAATCCTGGCTTTTGATTCATCCAACCTGGCATTTCACATGATGTACTCTGTATATACATTAAATAAGATGATAATATTCAGCCTCGTTGTACAACTTTTCCCATTTTAAACCAATCAATTGTTCCATATTTGATTCTAACTGTTGCTTCTTTACCCACATACATATTCCTCAGAATACGAGTAAGATGATCTGGTTCTCCCATCTCTTTGAGGACTTGCCACATTTTGTTGTAATCCACACAGTCAAAGGTTTTAATGTAGTCAGTGAAGCAGAAGTTGCTGGGGTTTTTTTTCTGGAACTCCTTTGCTTTCTCCATAATCCCTCAAATGTTGGCAATTTGGTCTCTAGTTCCTCTTCTTCTTTTAAAACCAGCCTGTTCCTCTGCATTGATTAGAGTAAGCCTACTCAGCTTCAAAGGAAAGGGGAGAACAAGCATTTATTAAGCACCTACTATATGCTAAGAATTGTGCTAAATATCTTATTCAAACCTCACAACAACCCTGGAAGGTAGGTGCTATTAATTTCCACATTTTACAGTTGAGTAAACTGAGGCATACAGAGATTAAATGACATACCCTAGATCACATAGCCATTAAGTATCTGAGTGCAGATTTGAATTTAGGTCTTCCTCACTTCATGCCTAGTGTTCTATCCACTCTTCTACATAGTTGGTGTTGGATCCTCTTTGTCAGCAGGCAAATCTCCATATTACAAGTGGACTGGGGGGTAGAAGTCATAACAGATGGTCCCAATATAGTTAGGAAATAATTCTAGATTTGTGTCATCCAAACTTTAGAATATTAGATTATATAGAGAGCTTAAAGGAATCTCAGAGTTTATCTAGTCTAAATTCCTCATTTAATGATTAAGGAAATGGAGATTAAATGGCTTGTCTAAAGTCACAGCAGAATATAACAGCAGAGAGATTCCAAATCAAGTCTTCTGACTCTAAACACAATGTTCCAAATACCAGGTCACTGGGCCATTGACCTTTTCAGACCAAGGCAGGGGTCTTGGCAGCAAGGAGCCTTACAATTTTAAATTGATTCCTCTAAGTGCTCCCAGCCAAACCATTTAACTTCTCACCTGGATATTTATGCCAATACTTTACCTAAGCCACCATCAGACCAGGGCCTCTGTGGCAGGAGGATTTTCCAAACCAGAGATAGCTGGGAGGTTAGATTAGACAGATGCATCAGGGTTGGACTGTTGGACAGAATATTGAAGGACATATAGAAATCCAGATGGGTGGCCAGCTGAGAGACATCAATGGGCATGGGGGGAAGTAATAAGTAAATGTCTCAATAGGTGGGTGATACAGTACAGCAAGCAAGTCTCACTGTAGGAAAAAGGCAGAGGTCCAGGTTGACAGTCTGCCGTCAACAGGACTGTAAGATTTAGGACTGGAAGGGACCTTGAAGAGACAATCTAGGTCTTAAAATTTTGTTCATCATGGGTGCCTTTGGCAGTCTGGTGAAGCCTATGGACCCCTTCTCAGAATAATGTTTGTTGTTTACATTCATAGTTCAAGGGAAACATAAAGAGCATTTTTTTTCTTTTTTGCCTGTCCAAGTTCCCAGGACCCTTGTAATCCATCCATGAACCCTTTGTGGGTCTTTAGACCCTAGGCTAAGAACTTCTGATTTAGTTCTTCCCCCATCCCAATTTATAGATGATGAAATTGAAGCCCACATAATTGGTGATTTTAATACTGAAAATAATAACTCACATGTATAGAGTTTTAAGGTTAGCAAGTGCTTTTACATACTAATCCCATTTGGTCCTCACTACAACACTATTAGGTGTTTGCTACTACTATTCCCATTTTTACACAAAAGTAAATTGAGGTTCAGAGTTGTACAGTCATTTCAGTCCTGACTTATTCTTTGTGACCCCATTTGGGGTTTTCTTGGCGAAGATATTGAAGTAGTTTGTCATTTCCTTCTCTGGCTCATTTTACAGATGAGGAAACTGAGGCAAACAGGGTTTAGCAACTTACCCAGGATCACACAACTAATAAGAGTCTGAGGCCAGATTTAAACTCAGGAAGATGAGTCTTCCTCACTCCAGGTGGGATAGTCTATCTACTGTGTCACTGTACTACCCCAAGGCTCAGAGAAGTTTGCTCTAAGTCACATACCAAATTTAAGTTCAGGTTCTCCTATTCCAATTACAGGCCTCTGGCACCAGAGGTCTGGCAGCAGACAGTGGGGATGGATTTTTGAGGGCTAGGGTTCAGATATGGTTCCAACTACCAGGAAGACAGAAGAAGCAAGTCTCCATCCAAGCTATAACTTAGCCCCTACTGGGTGTAAAGTATTGTTAGGCACTGGAGGAGATACCAAGGACAGATGAATTCCCAGTCCCCAGGGAGATTGTAGTCTAGTTATGGGAATAAAAATCCCTGTTTACAAATCCTACTTCAAAGTCTAGACCAGTTCTATTTGTTTTCAGTCTAATTTTCAGATAGGAAAATGAAAACAATGATCTTACTATGACTTGAACAAAGAAAATGTTGCACCAATAACCCATTCATCTAATGATGCAGAAGGTTTGACTTGTGGACAACCCAGCAGAATCCCTTTAATAAAAAGTTTGGAGGAAAGGCAGTAAATGCTGAGACTTCCTGACACAATTACTCCAAAAAACTCCAAACACAGCCAGAAAACAACCCCTGGAGCAGCAGAACCCACCAATGTATGGCTGAGATTATTTTCCAGCCAGGGACAGCTTGGAAATTTGGCAGGAGGGGGAGCCAGTATGTAAGTAGAATTCAACCCCAGGCAGGTTGTGCCAGAGAAACTATCCCCAGAGCCTTTGAATCAGCTGCAGTGCCAGCATCTTCTGGAACTGAGCTCACAATCTGGTGAGAGGGCTGAGCAGCTGGCCAGGCAGGGTGGAGGTTGGGGGGAGTCTACAGGGGTATATGCAGGAGCTAAGGGGGGATTTGGATGTCCTACCCCAGCAGGGAACCAGGAAGAAACCTTGAGCAGTGGTGGTCCAGGTGGGGGTGGGGTGCAGGCTCCTTGGAGCTAAAAATCAACAGCACACAAAATGTTGCTTCCTGGTTAATTAGCTGGTTGGCCTGGGGTTATATATGGACCAGAGAAAAGGCCAGGCAAGGGAAGAAACTGCCCCTCATTAATTCATAACACCTGGGACCCCCTGCAACTTGGGACAGTATAACCTGGAAGCAGGACTCCACGCTGGGAAGGAGTTAAAAGCCAAGTAAAAGATGGGCAAGATGAGCAGGCAGAGAAAGTTGCAAACCATGGAAAGCTTCTTTAGCAACAAGGAATATCGAGGTGCACCCTCAGAAAAGGAGAGCAATGTCTGGGCTCCTACATCCAAAGCTTCCAAGAAAAATATGAATTGGAATGAATTGGTCTCAGGCCATAGAGGCACTCAAAAAGGCCTTTGAAGACAAAGTTAGAGAGGTACAGGAAAAAATGGAAAGAGAAATGAGGGTGTGCAGGAAAGTCATAAAAAAAAGTCAACAGCTTGAAAAGCCAAATAGAAAAGGAAATACAAAAGTTCTCCAATGAAAATAATTGCCTAAGAATTAGGATTGAACAAATGGAAGCTACTGACTTTATGAGAAACCAAGACACAATAAAGCAAATCCAAATGAATTTTTAAAAATAGAGGGCAATGTGAAATATCTTCTTGGGAAAACTGCTGACCTAGAAAATAGATCCAGGAAAGATAATTTGAAAATTATTGTTCTACCTGAAAACCATGATCAAAATAAGAGCTTAGACATCATTTTCCAAGAGATTGTCAGGGGAAATTGCCCTGATATTCTAGAAACAGAAGGTAAAATAGAAATTGAAAGAATCTACCAATCACCTCCTGAAAGAGATCCCAAAAGGAAAACTACCAGGATTATTATAGCCAAATTCCAGAGCTCCCAGGTCAAGGAGAAAAATATTACAAGCAGCCAGAAAGAAACAATTCAAATACTGTGGAACCACAGTAAGGATAGCACAGGATCTAGCAGCTTCTACATTAAAGTATCAGAGGGCATGGAATATGATATTCAGGAGGGCAAAGGAATTGGGTTTGCAACCAAAAATCACCTACCCAGCAAAACTGAATGTAATCTTTCAGGAGAAAAAAATGGAACTTCAATGAAAAAGAGGACTTTCAGGTATTTGTGATGAAAAGACCTGAACTGAATAGAAAATTTGACTTTCAAATATAAGACCCTAGAGAAGCATAAAAAGGAATTTATGAGAGATGTTAAAAGGTTAAACTGTTTCTATTCCTACATGGGAAGATGATATGTCTAAATCATAAGAGCCTTCTGAGAATTAGGGCAAATGATAGGAATAAATTTAGACAGAGGACACAGGTGGGAATTGATTATGAAGGGATGATACCTGTAAAGCATCTATATTTTGTTTCTTTTGGTGGGGGAGTGGCAGGCAGGGTTGATGAGTGTCTTATGTCTGAGGCTGGATTTGGGCTCAAGTCCTCCTGGGTCCAGGGTGGGTGCGTTGTCCACTGTGTCACCTAGTTGCCCCATGATGACATCTTTGGGGTAAAATTGAGGGGGAAAAGGAATACACTGGGGGAGGGGATAGGGGAGTGGTAAAATGGGTGAAATCTCACATGAAAGGAGAAGAAAAGAGAGTATAGAGTAGGGGGAGAGATGAGGGAGGAGTGGGGAAATGAAGGAGCCTTACACACATCAGAATTAGCTCAAAGACCTTAATCTCATCAGAGTTGGCTCTAGGAGGAAATAGCATACACTATCTAACCCTGCAGAAAAGTAGGAGGAGAAGGGGGATAAGGAGGAAAGGGTGAAAGAAGGGAGGGCAGAGCAGGGGAGGGAGCAGTCAGAAGCAAAACACTTTTGAGGAGGAAGAGGATAGAAGAAGATAGAAAATAGAGTAAATATCATGGGAAGGGAATAGGATGAAGGGAAACAATTATGATGATTGATTAATGATTGATTGATGATAATGGCAAAAAATATGGTACTTACCTTGCTGGGCTATTGTGAAGAAAATTCTTTGTCAAGTTTAAGGTACTATATAAAAGTCATCTATTAGTAGTAGGCTTCCACCAGTCACGGATGACCATGGATCAGTGCCTTGAAGAGACATAGGCCCGGCCATGCAGTCTGATATGGGAGCCGCAGCTCCTGCTGCAATGAGGACATCAGAAAACTACACTCTCTGTTGCCCGTCGGTTCCTGTGTCTCATTCGTTTTTCTTCCTCCAGAGCTTGGAGGCCCATCTCAGCTGCGCGCAAGCTGCTCCTGAGTACTGAACTCCATTGGGTGCGGTCCTTGGCCATCTCCTCCCAGCTGCCGGTGTCTATTCCCAGAGTCCTCAAGTCTCGCTTGCATACTTCTCTGTAGTAAAGCTGGGGGTGTCCAGCAGGTCTTTGGCCTGAGGCTAACTCGACATAGAGTGGGTCTTTAGGAATGCGCCCATCTTGCATGCGGTGCACATGACTGAGCCAGTGCAGCCATCTTTGTTTCAGTAGCATGTAGATGCTCAGCAGTTGCACGCATAGGAGCACTTCTGTGTTGGTGATCCTATCTGACCAAGATATGCCAAGGATGTGCCAAAGGCAGTGCATGTGGAAGCTGTTAAGCTTCTTCTTTTGTCTAGCGTATGTAGTCCATGTTTCGCTGCCATACGGTAAGGTACTCAGGACACATGCTCTATAAACGGCAAATTTGGTTCATCTTGTCAGTTTACTGTTTGTCCAGACACGCTTGACAAGCTTAGACATGTTTAAAGTAGCTTTCCCAATACTCTGATTGATCTCAGAATCAAGTGATAAATTGTCACTGACAATAGAGCCAAGATACAAGAATTGGCTTATGACATCCAACTGGTAGCTACCAATGTGTATCAATGGAGGAGACATAGCACTCTGACACATGACTTTCATCTTTTTAAGATTAATGGTTAGGCCAAAGTCCATGCAAGCTTGGGAGAAGCGATCCATCAAGGTCTGCAATTCACACTCTGAGTGACAGGCAAGTGAGGCATCATCAGCAAAAAGCAGGTCTCTAAGGGTACTACCTCTCACTCTGGTTTTGGATCTCAGACATGAAACGTTGAACAGGCCTCTGTCAAACCAGGAATGCAGATAGATGCCATCAGTTGACGAACCAAAAGCATGACGTGCTTGCTCCCATGTGGTTTGGAATTTTCTTCTCCATGCTGTTACGTCAAAAGTCATCTGTTTCTGTTGCAATAATCAACCTCATGGGTTTATTGTAAGGAAATCTCTCTTTAAAGTACTATACAAATGTAGCTTACTACAAAAAATAAAAAAAAATGATGAGCAGGATACTATCAGAAAGACCTGGAGGGACCTGCATGAGCTGATGCAAAGTGAAATCTATGGTATACAAAAGAACAGTATTATTGTGAGATGATCTGCTGTAAATGACTCGGTTATTTTCAGCAATGCAATGATCCAAGAAAATTCCAAAGGTCTTACAAAAAATGTAATCCATCTACAGAGAACTGTTGGTATTTGATTACAGATTGAAACATAATTCTTTTTTGTTAGTTACTTCATAGGAAACAAAAAAAAAAATGTGATGAACAGGATGCTATCAGAAAAACCTAGAAAGACCTACATGAACTGAAGCAGAGTGAAATGTACTATATACGGGGCAGCTAGGTGGTGCAGTAGATAAAGCACCAGCCCTGGATTCAGGAGTACCTGAGTTCAAATCTGGCCTCAGACACTTGACACTTACTAGCTGTGTGACCCTGGGCAAGTCACTTAACCCTCATTGCCCCACAAAAAAAAGAAATCTACTGTATACAAAATAACAGCAGGGGGTGGCTAGGTGACGCAGTGGATAAAGCACTGGCCCTGGACTCAGGAGTACCTGAGTTCAAATCCGGCCTCAGACACTTGACACTTACCAGCTGTGTGACCCTGGGCAAGTCACTTAACCCCCATTGCCCCACAAAAAACAAACAAAATAACAGCAGTAGTATAAGATGATCTACTGTGAAGGACTTGGTTATTTTAAGCAATGCAATGATCCAATATAACTCCGAAGGATTTATGAAAATTGCAGTCCATCTACAGAGAAAGAACTGATGGTATCTGAAAACAGACTGAAGCATAATTTTTTTTGATAGCTCCTTAATCTGAAGCTTTGTTTCTGTCTGTTTTCTTTCACAATCTGGCTAATGTGGAGATGTTTTGCATGACTACTCATGTATAACCTATATTGAATTGCTTGAGTTCTGGGAGTGGGGGGGGGAGGGAGGGAGGAAGAGAAGTTGGAACACAAAGTTTTTAAAAATTTATGTCAAAATTTGTTTTTGTATGTAATTTGGAAAATAAAATTCTAAACCAAAAAAAAGAAAAAATTTTGGCAGAATACACAATCTCAGTTTAAAAGAACTTACTACAAGGATATGTATGTCCAAGCTGTCAATCAGATGTCACTCTGCTCTTCCACTTCAGTGGTTTTTCCTTAGCTTTTGTAACCCCTGTTTGTTCTTACTAGTTTTTAATTTTGGCTACTGCTTCTCTTCTCTTCCAACCCTCCTGCTTTGGTTCCTTCCTTTGGAATGTTGTATTTGCACTCAGATACCCTGTCTCGTTGATGCTTGACACTGTGCCCTGGCTAGTGATGCTTCAAAAATTTCTTGTCCTGGGCCTTGGTTTTCTAGCACCCTGGGGAACTGGCCTACCTGCCAGGTTCCAAAGACCAAAAAGGGTCAGTACCTCAGAGTATAATATTTTTATAACACTGAGGACCCAATATGTTTGGAAGGAGGAAGGGAGGAGACCTCAGCTTTTTTTTCCCTTGCCCTATAGTCTTCATGACTCAATAATCCCAAACTTGGTGTTAATGCCCTCTAGTAGAACCATTTAGCAGCATGTTTTTTAAAAAATAATTACTATATTTATTAATTTATTTTTTGTGGGGCAATGAGGGTTAAGTGACTTGCCCAGGGTCACACAGCTAGAAAGTGTCAAGTGTCTGAGGCCAGATTTGAACTCAGGTCCTCCTGAATCCAGGGCTGGTGCTTTATCCACTGTACCACCTATCTGCCCCCTAAAATAATTACTATAGACATCAGTTTGGGGTAAACATATATTAATTTGTCAATATCATACCAGTAAAGGATTGACTATGAGTTTCCCTAACTTCTTATGGCCTCAGGCCATGTGGTAGAGAAAGCAGGGAGAGATCTTCAGCATGCCAGTTAGTTTCAGCAGGAGAAAAACCCCAAACATCCTATGCTGCCTTCTAGAGAGACAGCATATGATCACAAGGAAAGCCAAGCATATGATCCCAGAAAGCCAAAAGAGAGAGAAAGGACTGAGAAAATGATCTCTGGGTTTCTCTAAGAAATCAATTACTAATAATTTTTTTTCACAGCAGACTCAATGAAATTAGTAGAAGAAGAGATCACAGTACCTCTGTCTGATATCTTTAGCATCAAACCAAGCTGTTATCATTCAAGTCCACAGACTTACCTAACTATAAGACAAAGTGTCCCCACTACTATATATATATATATATATATATACATTTATGTATATGTGTGTGTGTGTATTCAGAACTTGAGGCAGCTGAGTGACACAGGAGATGGAGCCCTGGATATGGAGTCAGGAAAACCTAAGTCCAAATCTTGTCTCAGACACTTACTGGGTCACTCTGGAATTCATTTGGTTTCTACTCATCTCAGTCTGATCATCTGTAAAGTGGAGAAAATAAAGGCACTTAACTCCCATGGTTTTTGTGAGAGTAAAATGAGATAATATTTGTAAAGCACTTTGCAAAATTTTAAATGCTATGTATATGTTAACTGTTGTTGTTACATAGACAGCCATTAATTCAACTAGTATAACATATCTGCTTACAGCCATAAGATATATGAAAAAATAATAGAATTGGAGACAGTGTGTCCTGATGGCAAGACCACTGAATTAGGAATCAGAAGACTTGGATTCAAAACCCAGTTCTACCACTTATTGCATGTAAGGTAAGTTAATTCTCTCAGAGCCTTAGTTTCCTCCTTTGTAAAAATGGGGGGGGGGGGTTGGACTAGATGGTCTCTAAAGTCCCAACAAATATAAGTGATGAGGGGCAGTGTGGAATCCTTGGAAGATCACTGGAAGAGAAGACCGGAGTTCTAGTCCCAATTCTATCATTAACTGGCTGATTCACCTATGGGAGATAGATATAAGCCTTGATTATTTTTTCATTGGTAAAATAAGGACTTGATCTCAATATATGATCTCTAAGGTCTCTTTCAGCCCTAACACTTTGTGATTCTATAACATAGTCCCTACCTTTGGCAACCTTAAAATCTTGAACAATAACGAACTCAACAAGCTCCAATGAACTACAGTGGCCCCCTGTTACCTCCAGGGTCTGATATAAAAGCTTCTCTTTTTGGCATTTAAAGCCCTTCACAATGTGGCCCCTTCTACTTTCCAGCCTTTTTATGCCTTACTCGCCCTCTCTTACTCTATGATTTTTGGGTACTGGCCTCTTTACAGTTCCTCCAACATTGAGTCTCCCAAGTCTGCATTTGCACTGGCTATCCCTAGTCCCTAGAACATTCTCCCTCCTCATCTCTACCGCCTATCTTCCCTGGGCTTGCTTCTCACTAAGCAGTTGTGTCCCCACTGCTTTCAGCTTCAGACTCAGCTGTAATCTTCAGCTGAATCAACGTTCTTTCAGAAAGAGAACTTTAGTCTAAGATTGACAAAAGACTCTACTTCTATTCCTCCAGAGTCATTTCAACAATTATTTCTGGTACATTTGTAGGTCCCTTTGATGAGAGACCTCACCAAAGTCTCCATGGGGTTATTATGGTGACTGTCTAAAACCTCCATGCCTACAGACTAGATCATAACCAAGCAGTGGTCATTTATTTGCACAATAATTACCAAACAACTTTGGAGTCTTGAATTCCCTAGGTTTTCTAGAACTCTTGGGTTCTCTTGGCCTATACAAATGAAGGGCATGGGGGGAAGTACTGAGGCAATCTGTGTCCTAGGGAAAAGATCAAGGTCTCCTGAAGTGGCTCAGATGATTTCCTCATCTTTTCATATGTAAATTAGCTATTCAAATGTTGGGGGGTAACTTTACATCCTTTAAATATATAGAATTAAGCACTCACATCTGAAAAAGGGACTTACTCTATACTACATACATATTAGATCCGCATGGAACTGGTCCTCTCAGAAAAATATGGTTCCCTTACTTTTCCGGTTTTCTTTCATATCACTCCCTTTCATTCACTCTTCTTTCTTGTCCAACTGGTATGCCAAGTGTTCCTATACACACCATTTGATCTCTTATCTCAATGATTTTGCATTGGCAACCAATAGCATGGTGAGATTCTTCCCTCCATTTCAAAACACAAATGGATTTATAAGGATCACGTGGTCAGAATGGACCTGATGGAAAGGCAGAAATGTAGAGAAGACATGGCCAGCATAGCTTGAAACTGCAGGGTTCCTAGTTTTTTCTGGTATAGAAATTGTGCTAATCTATTTGGATCTGCTCCTCATTGGGCATTGTTCTTTGTTGGTTCTGTTTCCCAAAAGGTGCTACTCTGTTTTTGGTCTATACTTGGAATTCTCTTCATGGCACTTCTGCTCCTTACCTCTTTCTTTTCTGTCTAGCTTTATATGGAGTCCAGTTTCTCTTGACAACTTGGCTCCAACTTTTCTTTCCAGGCAAACTGATTTTCTTGCTGTTCTTGAATGGGACTCTCTGGAATTCATCTTCATGTCTCAGCATTGGCCATCCCCCATGCCTGGATTGCATGCCTTCCTCCCTAGTTTCCTTCAACTTGTAGCCTAAATATTACTTTGGCAGTTAGGTGGCAGTTAGGTGGCAGTTAGGGTATATGGATCCCTAGAGTTAGAGTCAGAAAGATCACAGTTCTCACCTGCCTCACCAATGCGTTGGCTGTGTGACCCCAAAGTCATTTACCTCTCTGTTTCTCAGTTACATCGTGTAAAATTGGGATGCTAGTCACACCTTCCTCACAGGTTATCTTGTTTGTCATGAGGATCCAATGACTTAACATCTATAAAGTGCTTTGCAAACTTTAAGGTACTATATAAATGCTAGCTCTTATTATTTCCTTTTACACAAAGTTTTTTCTGATCCCAACTGCCAGGGTCCTCCCTCCCTATACTGTATCTGACTACCTTGTATTGGTTTTATATTTATTCTGTATGTATTTATCTCATATATACACACATGTGTATATTTTCATATATACATATACGTATGTGTTACTTCCCCTTTATAGAATATAAGCCCCTTGAAAGCAGTGACTATTTTTTTGTCTTTGTATTCCAGTAGTACATGGCCCATGCTTAATAAATGCTTGTTGATTTTTTATTGATTTTTACAAAGGCAAGACCCTCATATACCCAGTCATGAGACTAAGAGAGAAAACCTCAGCTGCTTTCTCTCTCTAAGGTGAAGCATCTGCCAGTTCCCAGGTTTTCATTTCAACGAGCAAAGCTGTTTTGGAACACACAACATCTAGCCAACTAATTAAAACCTAAAAGCACTTGTATATTAAAACTTATTTTCTAATGCTAGTAAGATCAATGTTTCTGTCTCAAGCCTTTATTTGACCTAGGGTTAGAAAGTCTCTTTTAACTCCTATCAACTCCTGTAATTGATAACCGGTACCTCCCTCAAATCATTTCAGGGGGTTGCCTTCCAACAAACCACAAAGAACTGTCTGGATTTAAGGCACAAAAGTTTTCCTTAGGTGCTCCAAATCCTTTGGGTCCTGCCATGCAAATGAACCTAAGCAGGCAGAAAAACTAAAGTAATAGAGCAAGGTCATGATGTTCCTCCTGACCCACATTGCTGCTTTTATTACTGTATGTGGAGCAGAATTCTAGTTGCCCTGAGTGAGAACTTGTTTCCCTAAACCCAGTAAGTATTATTTGCTATGCAAAACACTCTGCTAATGACCAATCCAGACTCTCTATAGCCACAGCTGTATTTTTATGAGTCAAATCTTTCCCAGGAAAATGCAATCACATCATTGGTATGTGGGACATCCTTCCCTAAGTTGCTTTTGCTTCTTCCAGTTATGTCAGACTCCGTTTGGCAAGTCAATGAAATGGCATGACAAACTGAAGGAAATGAGAGGCTGTCTCGAAGATACTTCCCACAAATAGTCTCATTGTTGAGCCTGTTTTGCTGGTGAATAACCCTGATGGGTTGGGTTAAAAGTGATGATGTTCTTCTTAATGGTTGTCAGCTACCTAAAAATGTCAACATCCTATTGCCCTAGAATCTTACTCTGATGAAGTTTAAGAGTGACCTAATTCTTACTCTTTAAGAATGAAAATAGCTATATTTCCGAATGCCTTTCAACCCTGGCTATTATCCAAAACGCCCCTGCATTTCTGGAGACTTGCACCCCTAGCCCAGGGTGCAAGGTAGAGGGTTATTGTTTTCCTTTTTCACCCCATTAAAAATTATATTGATATAATTTTTCCCATTATAATCAGTAGTCATTTCCAGATTACCATGCCTCAATTCATGGCGAGGAAAAATCATTAACAAAAACAGAAATTCAAAAGTCTTGTCTTACAATGTATGTATATCTTACAATGTATTCCATCTTAGAAGTCCCCCACTCTCTGTTCAGTGAAAGAGGAGACATGTTTCATGATCTCTTCAGGATTTTCTTTGGTTTTTCTATTACGTTGATGTGTTTCCGAGAAGGTGCTAAAAGGTCCATTCCAGAAATCTGGTTGACCTGAAAATGTTTCCCTCTATCTAGCTGTGTAAATCCACTGTTAATGACAACTTCAAAGCATCTATTTAGAAACCTAAGAAACCCAAGGCTGC
Organism: Dromiciops gliroides; assembly: GCF_019393635.1. Lineage (NCBI taxonomy): Eukaryota > Metazoa > Chordata > Mammalia > Microbiotheria > Microbiotheriidae > Dromiciops > Dromiciops gliroides. Next base: position 640,074,958 of record NC_057861.1, read on the forward strand.
AAGGACCCAACAATTCCTACAATCATAAGATTATAAATTTAGAGCTGGAAAAGACCTAATAATTCCTAGGGGCCAACACCATCATTTTATTGATGAGGAAGCTAATTCTGAGAGCAGCTAAGTGACTTGCCCAGGGTCACCCAGTTAGTAACTGTCTAAATCAGGATAACAACAACAACTAGCATTTATACAGTGCTTTGAAGTTTACAACGTGCTTTACATATTAACTCATTTGAACCTCACAACAACTCTGTAAAGTGGGTGCTATTAAATCACTACTTCATAGAAGGGGAAACTGAGACAGAGAGGGTCACATAGCTAGTAAGTGACTGAAGTGAGATTTAAACTCAGGTTTTCCTGACTCCAAGCCCAAGCCCCTATTCACTGTTCTACCTAGTTGCCTCAATACTGTCTCCTGGACCTAAAGAAGTCTAAAAGATTTGATTGTCTCTTCCCTTAGAATTACAGAGAATTACCCAAAAGTCATCTAGCTCAAACCATCACCTTCAAAAATGCTCACCACTAACCAGGCCCAGAGCGGACAACTGATTCTATTTTTAAAGTTCCCTACAACCTCTCTAATTAGCCTATTCCACTATTTAGCCACTCCTATTGAAGACATGATTGAAGAATAGCAGTGGAAAAAATTCTAAACCCCGCCCCCCAGCCTCTTCCAGTGTCCTAAAGTACTTCAGACAGTATTGCTTTGTTTTATAAGAAACACAAGCCAAAGCATTGTAGATTTGGGACTTTTCCCTGGATACAAATCATTCCCATGGCTGGGAACCATACTTTGGTTTCCTAATGAGAAGTCTCTTAGAAGGCCAGAGTGCTGAATAGATATGAAATAAACAAGACCAAAATGTTCACATTCTATCTCTGACTCTAGCTGTGCGATTTGGAGTACATTGCTTAACTTCTCTGAGCTTCAGTTTCCTTACCTGTAAAATAAGGAAATATCTTGTAGTAAGGATAAAAAGCTGTTGGGTTTGGGACTTTTTGCTTTGTTTTGTATTCAAAGAAGACTAATGACACCACAATGTTGGGGTCAGGGTCTAGTGTGTTCAGCTATGGCTAATAAATCTAATATGAGTTCAGAGGGCTCTACCACAATTTAGGCACAAGTAGTCTAATAAGTCATCTAATAATTAGAACATTTGGGATGGAGATGGATAGATGTCTGCAGTTCACATTTCCTTTGGGCGTCTGTGATTCTGCTTTGCTCATGGAACTCAGTACCTTCTTTAATATGGGCACACCATGCTGGGTGGTCCTGTGCCAGAATCTCCCGTGTCTTACAGTCAATACTAAACTTCTTCAGAGAGACCTTGAAAGTGTCCTTGTATTACTTCTGACCACCCTGTTTAAGTTCTTGGTAAAATGGTCTTTTAGGTAAGTGTGCATTTGGCATTTAGGCTAGCATATTAGAGCTGTACTCTCTGCAGTAGTTTGAATGCTTGGCAGTTCAACTGGAGAGGGCATCTCAATGTTACCTTATGTTGCCAGGTAATCTTCAGGATCCTCCTAAGACAGGTCAAATGAAAGTGGTTCAGTTGTCGGGCATGGTGCTGGTAAACTGTCCAGGTTTCACAGGCATACAACAATGAAGTCAGCACAAAGGCTCTGTAGACCTTCAGTCTGGTGGGCAGCCCGACACCTCTTCTCTCCCACACTTTCTTTTGGAGCCTTCCAAATTCTGAACAAGCTCTGGCAATGTGTGCATCAACCTCATCATCTAAATGGACAGCCCTGGAAAATATATTGTGAAAGTAAGTGAACTTATCCACAGCATTCAAAATTTCACCATTTACTATGACCAGTGGTGTGGTGCTAGCTGGTGCTGATTGTCAGGCCAAAATTAGCATAAGTGGCAAAGAATCAATCCATATTCTGCTGCATTGATGGTAAACTATTGAACTTGAAAAGACTACAAGCCAAGACCAAAGTGGAAAGGGTGTTGGTGTACAATTTTTTGTTCTCAGAAGATTGTACACTCAATGCAGCCTCTGAGGCTGAGATGCAAGGATAAAAGGATCGAGTGATTTAGAACAATTTGTAAAATACTTCAGAATGCTGCAATGAACGTCAGTTATTATTATGCCCCTAGGTTTCTCCCATGATCCTATTTTTCTTCCATGCAATGTTTCCCTGCATTCCAATCTTGTTTTAATCTTCACCGTATTCTATATTTTCTATTCATTTTCTTCCTAGATGCCAACACAGCAGGCACTTGTGAGATACTGAGTATAGACAAATGCAAATGATTTTCCCTCTGTCTGTTGAAACATCCATCCAAAACCCACCAGGAACTGAACCAGTTAAAAGTAATCCCTTCCCTACATGACATGGAATATAGATAGAGTGACTAAAAGGTGTTAGTTCATTTTCAGTCTGTGCTTTCTATTCTATAGTGGATTCTGGAGCAGAAGGGACAGTGTCAGATTCAGGATGTCAATCAGATGTCTGAATTTTCTCTCTTATAGAAAGTGAGAAATCATGGTAGAGTGAAAAGCCCACTGGACCAGGAAGAAGTCAGATGACCTTTCTTTGAGTTCCAGCATCATTTAATCATATCACATAGGGAAACAAGAGGCTAACATGACTACTAAACAACTATCTGACCTTAACTAAGTCAAAACCTCTCTGAACTGTATTTTCCTCATCTGTAAAATGGGGGAAACTGCACTAACTCACAGATTTATTGTGAGGAGACTGTAAGCTAATAATAATAATAATGATTCAATACCTGTCTTACTAGGCTAGTATAGGGTAGTTTGCATAAATATGTTATTATTGTGTCTACAGGAAACTTAGAAAAATGTATGCCTACACACCTATATAAGTGTATTATCCCTCTTTCCAAAATACATGTAACTTTGGCATCATCAAGAAACATGTCTGGCACAAATTCGATGATCTACTAAGGTCTGCTTGTCCACTTCTGATGTCTCATTAGGGTGGAGGGGTCATGTGTTCTTAAAGTTCATGCCAAGCAAGCATAAGCCCAGAGAGGTCTCAGATCTTATGCCATGCTCCTTAAATTTTCTCATTACAGGTCTAATTATATCCAGTTCTTTTAATCAATTCTCCCAAGGTAGAGTGTACAGTGTCCTCACAGTCCTCACCTTCCTTTCTATGAGCTTCAGTTTGTCAGTGTTTTTCCCCAAAATGTGGCCCCCAGAACAGAACCCAAGGCTCCAGTCAGGGTGTAACCAGTGCAGAGAATAGGGCAGCCCAAGATCATATCTGTGTTTTTTTTGTTTGCCATACATTGACATTGGACTCTGTTGCTCCTTCTAAGTCTTCCTAAATGACACTGCACCACATTCACTGTCCATGTCTGCAGATAGCCATGTGGGGAGGGAGCCGACTCTGTCTCTGGTCTCTGTCCTCATAAATGCTTTCAGCTGTAATTGCCTAACCTGAACTATAACAATAGAAACATATTGAGAAGATAAATTAGTTAATCTACAATCTAGTTTTATGGTCCCAAGTTGTTGTTTTTTAAGCTCTCTAAACTGAAAGTGGGATGAGTATCCTTTTTCTATGATCCAGGTGAAGAAGGCAGAGTTTATGCACCATAATTTTTACAAGAAAAAAAGTTCCAAAGATTAGCTAGTAATCGTCATTGAATTCATTTTAAATAGACCAGGATTCTTAACCATTTTAGCCATGTCAGTTGTCATGCAGAAGTTAATATTCATCTTATTTGGAATTCTCACTATTGCTGATCATTGGTGAAAAGGATTTTTTCATGGATTTTTCTCCCAATAATGATCCATGCAATCAAAAATCCTTGAATGTGAGGATTGGGTGAATTTCCACTTCAGCAGTTTCATGACAGTGTGTTTCACAGAGCCAAATGGACCCAAACACTGTCCAGAATGAAGACATAGAGTCAGCAATTTCAACCAGGTAGAATCTACTGGTCTACTAATTAACAGATGCTGGAAAATTAGGGAAAACAAAATTTTTTGCTCAACAATCCTAGTCAGGCTATATATGATATAAAGAACATTTAATTTGGGATCACATAACCTGGGTTCAGATCCCAGCTCTGTTACTTTCCACTTGTGTAAATTTGAGCAAGTACAAGTCACAACCACTCTAGGCCTCAGTTTCCTCATCTGTAAAATGAGGGAGCTGGACCAGATGATTTCTAAGGTTACATTCAGCTCTTAGTCCAATAAACTAGGGATCTAATGGGCTATCTTTTATTTAATTTTTTTTTAATTTTTAAAATTTTTTTAGTGAGGCAATTGGGGTTAAGTGACTTGCCCAGGGTCACACAGCTAGTAAATGTTAAGTGTCTGAGGCCAGATTTGAACTCAGGTACTCCTGACTCCAGGGCCAGTGCTCCATATCTTTTATCATTATTAGGAGTAATAACAACAGATAGTTACATAGTGCTTTAAGGTTGACAATATACTTTTCTGACAATGATCCCATGAGGTAGATAGTATATTACTGTTCACATTTTACCAATGAGGAAACTGACCTGGGATATAACAATAGACCCCCTAATTCCATTTAGGATTATAGGATCATAGATTTAGAAATGGAAGGAATATTAGTCATGGAGTCCAACCCACTCACTTTATAGATTGAGGAAGCTGAGGACCTGAGATGTCAGTGACTTGCCCAAAGTCACACAACTAGTGTCTAAAGCAAGACTTGAACCCAGGTCTTCTTTACGTGAAATCCAGAACTCTTTCCTTTCACCATTCTTGCCCTTCTAGCCACCAGTGAAAGCCCTTGCATGTATAAGAGCCTTATAATTCAGATTAACCCAAGCAGTTCTCTCAATCAATAAAGCTTTCCCACTCCCCAAATATAGGGTCCAAAATTCTTTGTGAATAATATTTTCCAGGTAGTAGTCTCTCAGTTAGGTCACATGAGGCTTCCTGCTCTCTGCAATCCATAAAGAACACCATTGCATTTGAGACTTTAATAATCACAATTTCCATGAAAGGAATTTTAGGGTGCATATCAGTGAATGCATCTTTCAGAATGTCTTCTTTATATATTGCTAATAAATGGGGTGATATGAACCAAAGGCAGGGAAGACAACTCAACAGCAACTAAAATGCAAGTTCATTTATCACCAAGAATGGAATGGCTTGAGAGAGCTCCTCAATTCAGGACATATCCTTCTGTATCATAAAAGCTCATAATAATGATTTACTGACTCATTTTTGAGGTATTATCATATGAAATAGGAAAAACATTTATTACACAATTATTATGTGCCAAGCACTATACTAAGAGCTTAGAATACAAATAGGAAAGTGAGAAAACCCCTGCTGTCAAAGAGTTCACATTCTGGAGCAACTAAGTGTGGTGCAGTGGATAGAATGCCAGCCCTGGCATTGGAAGGACCTGAATTCAAATTCAGCCTCAGACATTTACTAGCTATGTGACCCTGGGCAAGTCACTTCACTCCAATTGCCTACAAAACAAAACAAAATAAAAAACTCTAAAGAGCTCGTATTCTAATTGGCAACACAACACATAAAGGAGGTTCATCTGTATGGCAAGTGGAAGGCTCAGTAGTCTTTAGAGAGCAGGTCAAGGCTAGAGATGGTAAAGTATTGGCTGAGGTGTATAGAAGCCAACTCAAACAGGCTCAAGAAATTCAATTATTGAGGGCAGCTAGGTGGTGCTGTAGTGGATAAAGCACCAGCCCTGGATTCAGCAGGACGCGAGTTCAAATCCAGCCCCAGACACTTAACACTCACTAGCTGTGTGACCCTGGGCAAGTCACTTAACCCTCATTGCCACGCAAAACAAAAACAAAAAACAAACAAGAAATTTGATTATTAAATTTACATTTTGAAAATTGGAAATATCACAAATCAGGGCTTCATTAATTGCTTTGCTAATTGTCTAGATTTAGGAAAGTGATGTAAAAATATTAATAATGTGAGTTAAACTTAAGTGTATTGTACATACTTTTCCAAAGAGCTCATTCTTAAATATTTACCAGCATACCCCTGCCTAAAGGCCAGCTAGTCTGTTACTTTACAGATTATGCAACTAACACCCAGTGGCAGGGACAAGACGTGGACCCAGGTCCTCCACCTCCAGATTCAGTGTCCATTTGCACAGGACCAGAATGGGCAGTAGTGAGTCCCCTATCACTGAAGGTCATTAAGACTGAATGGCCATTTATCCAGGACATTATTAAGATATTTCCTACTCAGAGGTAGACAGCTCTAGGGCAGAGCCATAGCTAATATGAAGATAAATATCTGTGGGTTTCTCTCCTGAGCACCAGTCCCAAATCATCAAATATCTGTTGGGCATTTCAAAATGGATATCCCAAAGGCATCTCAAACTCAACCTGTTTAAAACAGAACTCCTCATCTTTCCCTCTAAATGCTTCCCTCTATTGAACTTCTCTGTTTCTGCTGAGGATACCACCATTCTTCCTACCTCCCAACTTTGTAACACTGGGATTTATCCTTAATTCCTAACCCCAAATCCGAGTCCTAATCAGCTATCAAATCCTATTGTTTCTATTTCCACAATATTTCTTGCATTTAACTCCTCTCTCACCATTCATTTAGCCAGCACTAGTTCAGATCCTCATCATCTCTCCATTGGATGATTGCAATGACCTTCTAATTGGTCTCCCTGCCTCAAGCATCTCCCCACTCCAACCTACCCATCACATAACTACTAAAGGGATTTTCCTTAAACACAAATATGACCATGAGACTCCTCTACTCAGCCAACTCCAGTAGTTTTCTACTATCTTTAGGATATAATACAACTTGGCTCCAACCTTTCTTTCCAACCTCTTTATACATTACTACTCTCAATAGCCTCTTTCCCGCCCCCCCCCAACAATACTACACATTTCACATCTGCATACTTTACCCGGGAGTGTCCCTTATTCCTGGAAAATACTCCTTGCTCCATTTTGAACTCATAGAATTCCTAACTTGTCTCAAGACTCAGCTCAGGTACAAAATCTGACTTCAACACCTTTTCTGATCCTCCCAATGGTTACTGCCTTCCTTCACTACCTCATGTTTAACTAACTTCTGTTTACTTTGCTTTTATTCTATATAGTCTTAAATTTGTACAAGATATCTCCCTGATGGAATAAAAGCTCCCCGAGCTTTTTGATCTTTATACCCCAGCATCTAAGGCACTTAATAAATGCTTATTGATTCCAACTCTATGATCAGAATGCTGAGGACACTGGGCAACAAGGTACTAGTAAATGTTTAACAACAAGCTTTCTAGGGGAAAAGTATTATCTGCTTTATTAACATTTTCCCATCACTTTCTTAAATGTAGACAATCACCAAAACAATAAATTAAGCCTCAATTTGTAGTATTTGCCAATTTCCAAGACGTAAAGGCTTACACTGAAAATTTAATAATCTGCCTTCAGGAGCTGGTCCAAGCTGGCACCAGCATACCCCTGAATCAGAGCAACCATGCCATATTGAAGGAAGTGGAATTATTGAGTCCTGAGAAGAGAGTACTTAGGACATTTATGACAATCATCAAGTGCTTAAAGAGCTGCCATTTATATAAGGGAGAAAGCATTTTCTTGAATGACCCCAGATGGTAGAGAGTATAGGAAGATAGATTTCAGCTCAATTTAAAGCCAACTTTCCCAATAACTAGAGCTGCCCTAAAGTAGAATGAACCACTATTTGATAATAACACCAACCTCACAGAGTGTTGTAAGAATCAAATGACATTACCTACATAGAAGACTTTGTAAACCTCAAATATATGAAGAGCAATGCTCCCCACCCAGCCCCCACAACCACTACCTGTCACCACCACCATAGCCTTCAGGCAACAGCCAAATCATTACTTGTTGACTGATCTCCTAGAGAGTAGGGACTTTTATTTTTGCCCTTTTTTGTATCCCCAGTTCTCAACTCAGTGCCTGGCATTTAGTAGATGCTTAATGAATTCTAGTTGACTAAGGAGCTAATGTTGCAGAGGGGATTCGAGTTCAGGTATATATTACTTTAGCTGTCCCCTAATGGCCTTTCCAAATCAGATTCTGTGATATGATCAACACAATTCTAAACTTATGTTCACAGCACTAAACTAGAAAGAGGTAAAGGGTACCTCCAGAAAGCATCCTTAACAAGAAAACAATACTAATCAGCATAAACTGTGTAGATGAAAGTTCAATGGAAATTAGGGAAGGGGGTGCGGCATGAAATACCATAGAAGGCAACTAAGACACTATAGGATCTTATAGCAAGACTTTAATCAACAAATATATACCTTCATCTTCAAGGTATGATTGAAGTATGGCTCTGTCTGAGGGACCGCTTATGTTGCTTTCACTTTATAATTTTGCTTTTTGAATATTTTTATAGGGAAGGGAGGGAGCATTAGTGAAATTCCAATAAATTCAATCTATTGATTTAGCTGGGAATAAATATGTCCAGTTTCCTCTGAGCTCCAATATATCCTTGTCTGTTACTGCTAGAGCGGAGCAAGAAAAGTTCTGGGTTCAGATTCAGAAGATATGAATCCAAAACCTGGTTCAGCTGCTCATTACCCTCAGAATTGGGGGCAAGTCATGTTGCCTCCTTCAGGCTCAGTTTCTTCTTTCTATTAAAAAAGGAAATAAATAATATTGACATTATCTACCTTCTAGGGTTATTGTGACTAAAGTGACTTATAAACTGCAAAGGACTACATACAAGTGAGTTATTATATTCCCAGTTAACTTAATTTTACCTTATAATAACTAAATTCAATAAATATGTATTAAGAGCCTATTATGGGCAACACCAAGAATTAGAAATGTTGGGGATATGAAAATAATTATATACAATTATATACAAAATGAATATAATTATATTTGGCTTGATCTCAGGTGTTTTTAAATTAAGTATAAAAACAGGGAGGGAGAAAAAGGAGGGAAAGAGGGAGGGAGGGAGAGAGGGAAGGAAGAAAGGAAGGAAGGAAGGAAGGAAGGAAGGAAGGAAGGAAGGAAGGAAGGAAGGAAGGAAGGAAGGAAGGAAGGAAGGAAGGAAGGAAGGAGGGAGGAAGGGAGGGAGGGAAGAAACATTAAACACCTACTACGTGTCACCAAGCTGTCTATAAAAATGGTCTAAATAAAGGACAAGGCACCATGGGATAGTAAAAAGAACACTGCATTTGGAGACAAAGGCTTTAGATTAAATCCCTTCCCTAATACTCACTACCTATATGACATTGGGCTTAATAAATTTTAATTGAATTTGTATTCACTACTCCTTTTGGGGGGGAGGCAATTGGGGTTAAGTGACTTGCTCAGGGTCACACAGCTAGTAAGTGTCAAGTGTATGAGGCTCGATTTGAACTCAGGTCCTCCTGAACCCAGGGTCAGTGCTCTATCCACTGTGTCACCTAGCTGCCCCTACTCCTTAATTTTTATTAGTTACTGATTCAAATGGAATGGGGTGAGGATGGAGCTCTGAATCCTCTCCTCCTCCCACCCCAACCACAATTAATGTAATCACAGAAGGCCAAGATTGCAAAATGGAGATAGTCATAGAATTAATCCATGAACATGATTAGTTTATAATCATATAGCATAAGCCAGGTGTTAAGCAAATTCTCTACACCTCACATACAATAAGTGAACAAATACTTAATCTGTTGAAAAGGAATCCAGAGATTTGGCCATTGGATAAAAGCAGATGAACTCCAGGAAACATCTTGTGATTAAATGAAAGAATCATTCACATCTTTCAGCCTACATATACAATAGCAGCTAGTCCACCAATAGAGAACACTGTGTTTGAGGGATAAAGATATCAGAATTAGAGGAAGCCCCTGAGAAGAAATCTTGGGAAGGAAAGAGGGTTTTTTTTTCTCTTTTCTTCTCTATTTTTCCTTTATCTCTTCCCTCTCTCATCCCATTGATCATATCATCAGGGAAATTAGACCAGTAGCATACAGCTTATCCAGTTGGGATGATTAGAGAGAATGGATAAGAGAACACAACAGATCTAGGAGAACACAACTCTGCTAGGAGCAGAGAAGACAAGTCACATAGCAGATATTTGTTAGACAAATGAATTGGTAAGTGAAAAGGTTTTCATATACAAGTTGTCTCACCACAAATAGAAGACCTCTCAAATTCCCCAGTCATCTTCTCAACAGCTTTACAAAGTGGACTCAAATTTCTTATGGGCATTATGACCCGGTGTTATTGCTGTGTGGTGATGGGGATTCCAGTCCAAAAAAAAAGGCCTTCTTAGATGTGAGATAGGGGGTGAATAAGAGTCAAGCTCCTACTATGATTGATAATCCTTTTGAAACCTTAATAGTATTTTAATTTTTTCCAATTACATGTAAATAGTTTTCAACATTCATTTTTATAAGATTTTGAGTTCCAAATGTGTCTCTGTCCCTCCCTTCCCTTCCCCTTCCCTCAGACAACAAGCAATCTGATATAAGTAACACCTTACAATCATGTTAAACATACTTCTACATTAGTCATGTTGTGAAAGAAGGATCAGAACAAAAGGGGGGAAACCACAAGAAAGAAGAAACAAAAAAAAAGTGAAAATAGCATGTTCTGATCTGCACTCAGACGCCATAGTTCTTTTCCTGGATGTGGAAAACATTTTCCATCATGAGTCTTTTGGAATTGCCTTATAATGATTAATTACTCTTATAGTGGAACTGACTTGGGGCCCTGACCCAGGGCAAAAGTTAAAGATGAAAATGGCACCTGGCTCTGTGACTTCAGTAACTAGATTGCCTTGGAGCAGGTCAGGAAATAGAGAACACCCCTTCAATGGAAAGCCATCCATGCGAGGGAAGTCACAGTGAGAAGATCCTCTAACCCCCAGAGAGAGGCTGGTAAGGTAAGAGACTATTTCCCTGACAAGGCGGAGAAAGGGTCACTTGGGACAGGTAGCTAAGAGGTTAATAGATGGCCAATAACTGAGGCAGAATTTAGGCTCACACAAGATAACCCCACTATTGAATTGAGGTCAGATAATTGAAGCTTTCTTAAGCAGGACCACCTGCGCAGGCTGAGGAACAAAGCCATTATAAATAATTTTTATACTTGGAGGAAGCAACATGGAGTTGAATTGTAGAGGCAGGCTCACGGTGAAACTATAGAGGGAAAGAATCACAGCCCAGACTTGTGTCTTCAAAGCATCATGAGGTTTCTATGCTGAAGCATTGGCTGCTGCTTTGTGTTGTGGTAGGGAAACTAGCAAGGGTGGAAGTAGGGTATGGGAAAGAAATTTGAGAAATGCCAGTGCTGTTTAATTGCTTAATCACTAGGATGAGAAAACATATCCCAAATTAAAGTCACCTTTGGAGGTAAAAATGGTTAGGAAATGAAAGAAGTAGGAGGTAGTGCATCCTTGTAGAGTGCCATTAGCATTCTCAGTATCTACCTTGAGTACAAGCACACATACAAAGTACTTGGACCGTGGTGGCACTGTGGACAAAGCACTGAGCCTGGAGTTCCTGCCTTGCACTCTGCAATCTAGCCATACTATCATACTTGCTATTCTTCTTTCCATGCAAGGCATTGTTCATATCTCTTCTTTAACCATCTTGATCTTAACACAGCTAAAGAAACCTTAAAATGCCATATAATTGTAAGCAGCTGATATTACTACATTATAGCACTTTTGCATGATGGGGTATTTACTAAGTAGGTACAACAAGAGTAGTAGTTATAGAGATAGCTTCCCTTCCCCCTACCTGAGGGCATATGCTCACAGCTGTGAGTTTACCCTTTGGTCATATGGGCTCTCTAAACTTGAGCCCACTCTCCCCAGAGACTTTGTGTGTTCAAGGGGAGAGAACTGAAGATATTAAGAAAAAGCTAAAACAGTTCCTAATCTCAATGTGGATCATAACACACCTATAGTTTATCCTTTGTGGCTCTGGTCCATGTCCTCCTTTTAATCATCCAGAGAGGGTCCAACCACTGCACTAGGGAATTTCCTTTAGATCTCATGATATTATGTATCTTTATATCTATATGTACATATACAAACACATACACACATATGTGCACACACACACACGCACACACCCCTATTTCTTTTTTGGGGTGGAGCTTGGTCAGGATGTCAATTCCTTTTGATTTCGAATGACACAGTGATGAGATAAAAGTACTCCTGACTCTCTTTGCCAGCCCATCTAATCTGCTCTCTGTAGGAAAATACTCTCATCTCTTCACCCATATTCATCCTATATCTTCCTTGAAGGCCCAGATTGGGTGCCATCTCCTCCATGATGAATTCCCTGGTTCCCACTTATTAAATTAGCAAGTATTATTAAGTGCTTTCTGTGTACTGGGAATATACACACAAGCAGAAAGAGAGTCCCTGCACTCAAAGAGTTTACACTCTAATGGAGGAAGGCAATACATTAAATAGGAGCTGAAATGAGGGAGGAATAGGATGAACATACCTAGTGTGGAGACATGGTAGAGAAAGTCCTGTAGAGAGTCAAAGGTACAGTCTGGAGAAGAACAAAGATATGGTTGGCCTCTGTCTCCTCCTTAAAATGGAGGCTCTCAAAGCAATCAGAAGGAGAGGCCTCAGGGCAAATGTGAAAAGTAATCCAGAGGTAAAGTAAGTTTCCAGGATGAAGAGGTTTCTTTGGCATGACTGACTAAATCCCATGGAAAGTCAAGGGACTGGCCTCCTAAAAATTTCTAAGCCTGGATTTTGCCTTGACTTTGATCACATTCTATTGTATATATCTCTGACTCCCTGAGAAGTATGCATTTGATTATTCTGAATTTGACTATTGTTGTACCCTGCCTCTGTTGTTGTTCAGTCATTTTCAGTTGTGTCCCACCCTTTCTGACCCCTTTTTGAGGGGTTTTCTTGGCAAAGATACTGGAGTGATTTGTTTCTACTTCTGTCCAAGCTGAGCTCTCTCTGAATTCTACATGTTTGTGTGGTGTGTGTTTATGTGTATATATGTAAATATGTGTGCCTATAAGTATGTATGTGTGTATATGAGTGTATTGTGTATGTCAGATTCCTCTTCCTCCCTCCCACTGGACTGTAAGCTCCTTCACGGACACTATACCATTTTTCATTTTTGCATCTCACATTCATCTTCTATGGAAAAGACATGGAAAAAAGACACATAGGATAAGAAAGTATGGAAGGGCTTCATCCTGCCTTGTTGGAGGGTTTACATGGATATTGATCACAGTTCCATGTAAGTACTGAGCTACATCCATAGCAAGCAACAAAATGCTCTCTACATAGGCATTTAACAAACGCTTAGAAAATATTTGAAAGACAACCAGGCCTTATGGCTAGAGTGCTGGACCTAGAGTTAGAAAGACCTGAGTTTGACAGGTGTCTCTGATCTTTCATTTGTGACTGTGATCAATTGAATCCAAAGCAAGTGCTTAATAAGTGCTTATAGGGTATGTGAGGCGTTGTGCTAGGCTCTGGGGATTCAAAAACAAAATTGAAACAGTCCCTGCTCACAAGGAGCTTACATTCCACTAGGGGAAGAAAGGGAAAAGAACAGTATGTTCACAGATATGTAATTGGTGGGAGATGCAAGAGTGGAGCCCTAAATGCTGGGAGAATCAGGAAAGGCTTCCCGTAGGAAGTGACTTCAGCTGTCTTAAAGGGATTGGGGACTCCAAGAGGAAGAGTTGAGAAAGGAGGGCATCCTAGGCATGGGGGACAGCCTGGACAAGGCGTAAAGGCAAGAAATGGAATGTCTGGTTTGGCTGGAATGTATAAGGAGGGCAAGTCATTTTTCCTTGTTAAGCTTCAATTTCCTCATCTGCAACATAGAGATAACAGGACCTGTAGTATCTACATCACAGGATTATCATTTGTTGTCTTAAATGATTGAAGTGGGATTTGGTACAGCGGAAAGTGTGCCAGATTAAGAGTTAGAAGACATAGGGCAGCTAGGTGGTGCAGTGGTTAAAGTGTTGGCCCTGGATTCAGGAGTACCTGAGTTCAAATCTGACCTCAGACACTTAACACTTACTAGCTGTGTGACCCTGGGCAAGTCACTTAACCCCAATTGCCTTACCAAAAAAAAAAATAAAAAGAGTTAGAAGACTTGGGTACAATGCCCAATTCTACTACTTAGTCAGTTCCTTTTGGCCTCAATTCATCATCTATAAAATAATGAGGCTAGACAGTCTCAAAGGTTTAATCCAAACCTAAGCCTATGATTTTATATGTGCTTTCTTTATATATAATATATAACATATTTTATATTTACATATTATTTTTGTACCTATATATCTTATATTTGACTCTATATAGTTTATATATACTTTTATATTCATATTTATTTCTATTTTATATAGCTTATATGTGGTCATATATCCTATATATACTTAGTGAAGTTAAAGTGCTTTTTAGATATATCATGTGATATATTTATACACATAGCCTACATGTTCTCATATATCCTATATATAATTTGTAAAGCTTGAAATACTATATATATGTATTTATTTTCTTATTTATGTGTATCCTACATATGATTATATATCCTATATATGCTTTTCAAAGGTTAAAGTACATTTGTTAAGTGCCTACAATGTGCCAGGCATTGTAGTACGTGTTGTGAATATACATACAAACAAAATGAAAGATAGTCCCTGACTTTAAGGAGCTTACATTCCAAGGAGGGAGGACAATACATAAAAGGGAGCTCAAAAGCTGTGGGAGGGGTGGCCTCAAGAAGGTCCCTTTTCTAACCATCAAACTCTAGATCCCATTTATCCATGGGATGAACTTTAGAAACAGAAGACTTCATTAAATACAGTTTGTAGTTATACATGTGCATACACATACCCACACATGCCTATTCACATATACATATGCAGTAATAAAAGTATATGTGTATAATTCTATGTACTTATGTGTAATACAAACATACATACAAGTATAAGTATTTGGTTCTGAAACCTCAGTAGTTTTGGTTGGATGTCCCTTAGGGAGCCTAATTGCAAATAGTTTCCTTGGCCAGCTTTCTTCACACCTTGGAATGTTACCATCAGAATCACCAGTACCATGGACCAAAGGACTTGTTGGTTGGGTTGAGTTCCCTATGTGTGGAATTTCTTTGTTTCAGCATCCTAGCTCTGACTTTTTGGAACCTGATTTTCTCAGGCCATCATAAATACTGCATTCCAACCATTTATACTTCAATTAGAAAGTGCATGTTTCATGTCATATTTATATTTGTCTTTCTGCCTTATCCTAGAGTGCAAAAGGTCAAAACCCAGTGATCCTACAGGCTCTTCATAAAATATGTAAGCAACTCAAATTACTGTCTTGAGGAATGGGAGATTTCGAAAATGCTTTCCACAGTCAGAAGCATAACTGATGTTGCATAATTCATGTCAAGCAGGCATGACTCTACTTGAATTTAAAATCCAACTTTTGCCGTGGGGCCTAACACATACATAGAAAGAGTAAAGAGTAAGAAGATCTCATTTCAAGGTCCTTCTCTGTTTTTCATTTTGTTTTCTTTTGTTTTTTATCACCTTCTGAATAACCTTAAGCAAATCACTAAACCTCTCTGGGCCTCAGTTTCCTCTTCTGTAAAATGGAGAGAGGTATTTGACTAGTTGATCTCCGAGGTTCCTTCTAATTCAAAATCCTACCACCCACAATAATAATGGAAAGTTGAGCCCTCAGGTGGTTTATCTACCTCCTCTCAGGATTACAGTCATATAATGGAAGCCTTTTCTCATCCACCCTCTCACCCTCATCACAGCAAACATTTTGTAATCAAGAGATCACAGATCTGACTGTGATTAGAATTAGACTAGAACAAGGCATTTTTGCTAAGAAGCCAGAAGTGAACTTGAAAGTGGAAAGGAGCATTTCTACTTACCAGAGATTAAGCATGCTTTATGGAGAATGGTAGAGATTTGAATTAAATTCAAAGAGGAGCAACTCTGACTAGTGAAGTCTCAATGGGAAGATAGCTCCTCAAACTAACTTAAAAGACCAAGCATGAGAGATTCTGAAGAGGGAGAAACCTAACTCTAACTCTAACCCTAACAAACATGTTAGCCTTAATCAAAGAGGACAGTTGTAAATTCCCACTCAGTTAGGTTATAACGAACCAACTAAGGACATTCACCTGATGCTATTAATCAATGCAATTTGTGTGCCTAAACTTTTTTAAAAAGGAAAAAATAGGCCCTTGGTACGTGAATCAGTTCTTGAGAGTACATGCTAGGTAGAATATAAGTGTGAGAACAAAAGTGACAAAAGGTGAACAAGTGAATCAGTGTGAGTCTACTCCAAAGGAGAAAGGGAAAAAGTTACATGACTATGTGGAAATTATGAGTTACTTCATACAAGGGGTTTATGGATCCCCAGAAGACCAGGAACGGAGGAGTTTGGGTTTGCCCTCGAGTTAAGCTTTATTTAAGAAACGTGGGAAGAGAAGAATTAAGGTGACACAGGGAAGGCTGTAGCCCTCAGTCTGTGAACCTATCCAATGAGATTGAATGTGATCTCAGTTCTGGTGTCTTTGCCCCAGAACAATGCCAACCTTTAGGAAGCAAAGAGGAGGGAATCCTAATAGATGCTCTGAGTGGTGAAGTTCTGAAAGTCCCTTACAATACAGCTGAGTCCGGTTCAAAGGACGCTGCTAAAAAGAGAGGTTGACTCTGACAAGATGTGTTTCTTAGACACTGTTAGTCTTTAGATACCTTGGTCTCTTCATGAGAAGAGAGTCTGGCCAGATAGAATGAGCTCTCTCACTAATCTGGGCAGCAAAGCCCCAGGATAAGCCTTCCAAATTTTTAAGTCGTTTAGCCCCTCCAGGACATGGTCTCTGGAGGTCTGTTGAGAAGGGGCAGCAAAGACAATGTGGATGGAGAGAAGGGAGCTGGAGTGAAGCATGGAAAGCTCTGGGACCACCTGGAAATTAGTGATATAGCCTTTATGTTGATGAGCATAGGGGGAGACTATCCCTCTCCTAAATGCAGGTTCATTAACTGTATCTGTGCATATTCAGAATTTCAAGTAAGAACCCATTCCTACAGGTTTAATTTTTTAATTAAAAAAAAATTTATTGAGGCAATTGGGGTTAAGTGACTTGCCCAGGGTCACATAGCTAGTAAGTGTTAAGTGTCTGAGGCCGGATTTGAACTCAGGTACTCCTGACTCCAGGGCCAGTGCTTTATCCACTGCACCACCTAGCTGTGCCCCCTACAGGTTTGAATCTGAAAATTGAGGGTAATAATGAAGAGTCTAGTCCTCACAGAAGATGTTTCAGGTGTGTAACCAACCTCTATGTCATTCCCAGTATAGGACAGAAACAAAAGTTTGGGTCTTCCCAAGGATGGGACTAAGCTGACTCAATATACCTAAGCCCACTTCATTCTGGGTAGCTAGATGACACAATGGATAGAGCACTGGGTCTAGAGACCTGAGTTCAAATCTGGACTCAGAAACTTACTAACTGTGTAACCCTAAGCAAGTCACTTAACCCTCTTTGCCTCAATTTCCTCATCTGCAAAATGAGGTGGAGAAAGAAATTTCAAACCACTGCAGCATGTTTTCCAAGAAAATCCCAAATGGGAGGATCACAAAAGAGTGATGCATAACTGAACAACTCAGTAACAATTTCATTCTAGTTGTAGCATCCTGGGATTTAGAAGTGGAAAAGATACTAGAGATCATCTTGTCTAATACCTTCATTTCATATATGAGGAAGCTGAGGCCCAGAAAGGACAAAGGACTTTTATATGGTCATATAAGTAATCCATGGCAGAGCTCAGATTTGAACCTGGGTTCTTTGACTCTAAATCCAAATAACTTGCCCCTACATCATGCTAACCAGGTTCCACCTTCTTGGCTAGCCTGGGAGTAATATTGCTTCTACAATTCCTCCTACCCCGCATATTCTTCTCTGATTGAAATTATCTTTTTCTACCAAAATTGTCACTCCCCAAATAGGTTTGGTATGTTGGCAAAGGACTTAGGGAAAGTAAGTGCTTTGTATATAGTCTATCTATACTTATTTGGTACATACTTATATATGCTTCTCAATATAATGTAAACTCCCTGAGGTAAGGAACCATTTCAATTTTGCCTTTAAAAAAATAATTCTCTCTATTTCAACCAGACTGGAAGTGTGACCCAGTTGACCTTTCTTTAGATATCCTGGTTGTTCCCCTGCTCTAGGGAGCTCAACTTAACAGTGTTGGATTTAGTCTGGATGCCTGACCAGCTTTAGCCTTTCTGCAGCTCAGGACTCCTCTAGCCTCAGCCTCCCTCAGTAGCAAGGATTTCAAGTGTGTGTAATTTTTGTCTTTGTTTTACCAGAGCCTAGCGTGGAGCCTGGTACATCCCAGGAACTTGGGAAATGCTTATTGATTTACGGATTGATAGTGGTTGTTACATAATCACAGTGTTGGAGATAGAGAGAATAATTATCTAGTCAGTCCAATGTCTGCATTTCACAGATAGGAAAACTGAGGTCAAGGATGAGATTTTCCCAGGATCCCATAATTAAAGTTACTGGCAAAGCCAGGAACAGAGCCTGTCTTCTGATACCTAGTGCAGTAAGCTTTCTACTAATTGATGGTGTCATTAATCAATGACTTCAACCTCTAACTTCCCAGTCTTTCAACTTTAGTTAGTCTTCTTAGTCAAAAGAAAAGTTTTTAATGTTAAAAGAAAAATTTTCATTTTAAATCAATAGTCCCATGGACAACATTTATAGTTAAATCATGGTCATCTTAGCATTTCAGACTTGAAAAGGATTCTAAAGATATCTACCCCAAAAGTTCCTTACCTTCTTGTGTAAGTCCTAGACTCCTTTGAAAGTCTACTGAAGCCTAAGAACCCCTTCTCAGAATACTGTTTTTAAATGCATAAAAGAAAACAAAATAAATTCATTATATTGTTATAGTTACATATATGCATATATACATACACATATATATACATATACATGTGTGTATGTATGTATAAAAGTTCATAGACCCCAGCCTAAGAATTCTTTTTTTTTTTTGGTGAGGCAATTTGGAGTTAAGTGACTTGCCCAGGGTCACACAGCTAGTAAGTGTTAAGTGTCTAAGGCTCAATTTGAACTCAGGTCCTGAATCCAGGGCCAGTGCTCTATCCAATGCACCAGCTAGCTGCCCCCAGAACTCTTTATCTAATTCAACACCTGTGCGTGTGTGTATGTGTGTGTGTGTGTGTGTGTGTGTGTGTGTGTGTGTGTGTGTTTGGAGGCAATTGAGATTCCAGAATTAGGGCAGTTCTAAGACTAAAACTTGATGCCAGGCTCCAAAAGGGAGGGACATAGTGGCAAGAACACTAAATATGTTGTTAGAATCAATCATTGATTAATGATTAAGTAAATAGTGTGTGCCAGATACTATTGTTAAGTGATAGAGATTCAAAGAAAAAATAAACTTGTCCGTACATCTAAAGAACCTGCATTCTATGAGGAGAAACAAATGAGTCTCTTCCAAATCTAGATGTATGATCTGTAATCCTAAATGTTCATATAGAGGTATATACAAAGTTGATACCCAGGGAGGAGGGGGCAGGGAGAAGGGGAGGCACCAACAGCTGGAAAGACCAGGAAAGGATTCATGTAGAAGGTATTATTTGAGCTGAGTCGTGAAGAAAACTAGGAATTCTAAGAGACAAGTGATCAGGGGATGCATCTAGGCATGTGCAAAGCACAGAGACAGGAGATGGAATATCATGTGTGCAGACTTCATGGTTAGAGTTCTAGTGTAGCTAGATTCTAGTATGCGTGAAGAGGAGTGATAGGTAATAAGACTGGAAAAGTAAATCAGAGTGAGGTTGGGAAGAACTCCGAATGTCAAAGTAGAGATGGGTCAATTTGATCCTAAAGGCAATAGGGAAGCACTGAAGTTTATTGAGTAAGGGGAGACATGATCAGATCTATGCTTTAGGAAAGCCATTTGGGCTTCTATGTGGAGGATGAATTGGAATGGGGGAAGACACTTGAAGCAGGGAAAGTGATTAGGAGGCTACGGACATATTCCAAGTGAGAGGTCATGGGAGCCTGAACTAGGTGGTTGGATGTGTGAACAAAAAGGAGACACGTGTGAGAGATGTTATAGAGACAGAAATTGTAATACTTGGCAATTGATTGAATGTACGGGATGAATAAGAATAAGGAGCTTAGGAGGACACTGAAATTGTAAACCAGTATGATTGAAAGGGTGGTGGGCAGGCTTTCTTCCAATACGACTCATTCATGTTTTCGCAGCCTATGAGATTTTTATCTTCATCTTTCTGATCTTTTGTAGAGAATTTACCCAATGCCTTGGATTTCATTCCTCTGGCTCTTTTAACATTCTGTGAATGCCTATGTAGGACTCGAGCCATCCCATCACCTATGATTAATCCTCATCCTCCTCTAATCATTTTATAGATATTAAAACTAGGCCCCAGAAAGAGTAGGTAATTCACACAGACACCCAGGTAATTAGTATTAGAGATGAGATTCAAAAATGGTTCCTGTTGACTTTGTTTGTTTGGGGTTTTTTTGTTTGCTTTTTTTGCAGGCAAGGGGGGTTAAGCGACTTGCCCAGGGTCACGCAGCTAGTAAGTGTCAAGTGTCTGAGGTCGGATTTGAACTCAGGTACTGCTGAATCCAGGGCCGGCGCTTTAACCACTGCGCCATCTAGCTGCCCCCTTCCTGTTGACTTTGAATCAGTGATCTGTCTACTACCTCATGCTTCCTAATTCAACACCCACCTTCTAGTGGCATCAGAAAGCTCTTTTTATCTTTTTTCTACTCTATGCATTACATGGCTCGTTATCTTTGGAGTCAGAGGACCTGTGCTTGAATACCAGCTCTGCCACTTACTGTTATAGTGTTATATAGTTACAGTGTTATAATGGCTGGACTTGGAGGCAGAAAGACCTGAGTTCAAATCTTGCCTTAATCATTTTATTACTTAGCTGTGTGATAGTGGGTAAGTCACTTAACCTCTTTTAAACTCAATCTCTGTATCTATGAAAAGAGGATAATAATAGTACAAGCTTCTTTTCAAGATCAAATGAGATACCATACAATAAAGTGGTTTGCTATGCTAATTATTATTGCTTAGATGGCATTGAGCAAGCCATTTAACCTCTAGACCTAAGTTTCCTTAATAGTAAAATAAATGATGTCAAAGGCCCCTTTTGACTCTGAGATCTCATGATTCTGAATATTTCCTGATTCTCTTATTCTCTCCCCATTCTCATTCCAAGTGCATTCCCACTTATAGTCACTAAGGTCCCTTCCAGCTTTAAATCCCATGAGTTTATGTTTTAGTGATTGTTTAAAAGACTTTTAGCTTCATCCCCTCCTTGGTCAAATGCACAACTTGAAATCAGATTTTCTCATTCATTTCAAATGAATTAAAACAACAAAACAACAAAAAGAAGCCATGTGCTATGGGGAATCTGTGATGCAAATGATTGATTCTCAAGTGTTTTTAGTCTATGGACCATTTCAGTGGAGCCAGAGAACTTCTAGGTCACACACCCCAGGTGCTACTACTTGAATTAATAGGAATAATGGTGCTACATTTGATGAGGCATTACAAGTAGAGGTCAAGAGTAAATTATTCAGACATTCCAGAATCAAAAGTATAGATGGCATCATCTTGCAAGAGAATCATTCATAGAACACAATGAAGACTCAAATATTGGAGTTGAAACTGGAGATTTAGCACACTGAGGAAGCTAACAAAAGTTTACTAAGTCATGGGAACATTCCATTCTGTTTATCCATTTTCTTGGGGAAATCTGGGTCTGTACTTAGCTTTACAGTTCTACCAGAGATTTGTAATGACTCATGGGATCAGTCACATTTGCTAATTACCCATTGTATATGGAACTTCCAAGCTAAAATAATGTCTAAATTAGCTGTTTGGAATTTGGAACACATTTCCCATAGAAACACATTATAAATGGTGATTAAAGTCTTAATTCATGATGTATCTGAACTACTTCATAATAACATTAACCTGAGTTCTGCATCATGGAAATGAAAAGTCGTGCTTTTACATAAAGATAGAGGATGAAAATCTCTCCCCTTCTCTGGAGGTACATCTAGACCTCCCCAGGCAGCCTTAAAATAGTTGAAATGTCTTTAACAACTTAACATTTCCCTTTCTACCCCTCTCTCCTACCTCCTAGTGGCTCTCTCCCAAAGTTCCCAGGGCACTCAGGTTGCTCCATTCCATTTCCCCTATTTAAAAAAAATACCACAGGACGAATTACTTCCTGTTCTCGTCACTGCCCCCAGTCAAAGCTTCCATTCCCTCAGTGTAGCAAGCTTAGCTAGAAGTTAGAAGATAAATAGAAATAATTCTTACTGAAATGTGAATTCTTAATATCTACTTGGCCCTCCTTGAGTTGCTCAATTCCAAAAAAGAAGCCTTGCTAAATCAATTGCTAATTGGTGGAATTCCAAACACTATGAATTAGAAAGCTAAATGAAAAATTTCACAGTACTAAAGAATACATTTTTGCTCAGTGGTCAGTCAGTCAATAAATATTTATTAAGCACCTACTATTTGCTAGGCACTGTGCTAAGTCCTAGTAAACCTCAAACAGATTAGTCCTGACTTGCAGCTTGTTTTAGAGTTCAGCTCTTCGAAGGTGTTTTTGCTTTTCAGAGTATTTCCTTTACCTCCTTTAGAATGCAGATTCCCTCACGCTTGACAATGCCTCTCATTGGCAATGACTTGACTTTGGCCATCAGAATAAGATTTATAAATATGGATCATTTGTATATCAAATGTCCATAACTCTAGAGTATCATGTTTCTTAGTACCTCATATGAGTGTGTGGAAGGAAGAAATAGAAAAGAAATGAAAAACATAAACTGTTCGAACTAGAAGCATCCTTACAGGTGACCTAGTACAACCCTTTCAGTTAATGGGATAATAGAAAAGAGACACATCAAAGAGACAGGAACTATATTTTGTTTGGCAGATATGAACTACACATGAAGAACAGCAATAGAAACAGAAAGAATCCCAGTTAAATAAAACTATTTACCTCTGCATTCAAAGAATCTCGCTACAAAGAGAGGTTGACTCTGGCAAGCCTTAGAGATGTGTTTCTTAGACACAAGTATGTGCAATACAACTAAATTATATCAAGAATTGGAGAAAACTACATATTACTGATTTAAAAATTTGAATAATACTCAAAATCAGCTGCAAATTTCATTTATTGCTGTTTACTTCACATAGCTTTCTGGGACCTCAGGCTAATGGAAACCCAAACAAATAATCAACCCTTGCTATTTAGTGCTGCCAAATGATACCTGGAGATATTCATTATATACATAGCTTTCTTCTTCATTATTCTGAAATACCTGGAGTTGTTCACTGGCTACATATTTTTTTAAGTAATAAATATTTTTATTTATTAAAAAAAAAGAATTGGAGAAAACACTCAAATCCCAGCTACTTCCTATAAATAGAACAGATTCATTAAGCAATTCTTCACTTTCCAGCAATCTGACTACCAACATATAAGACCAAGTATTAGATAAGCATGTAAAGGCTGCACATGACTGTGTAAGAGGTACAGATATAACATATACCTCTTATATGTACATATATGTAAATATATGTATACATGTATGTGTGTGCATTGTGGTGTTACATGAATCATATATTGTGAACATGCATATTGCAATATAGTAGACATGTGACATACATGTTATATAAAAATGTGTACATTATATGCATTACTATAATAAACAATTTAATAAAGTTTGGAGATTTGGGGGGAAAGTGCTTGATCCTAGACAATTTAAATGTTGCCCAGAACAGTGGGTAGAAGTATACATTAAGATATAAAAAATGAAATGCCATATCATTTGTTTAATAAAAAAATTAATGAGAACAAATTTAAAAAATTAAATTAAAAAATGAGAGAAATGTTCGATGAAAACCATCAAATGTCAGTAGCAATAGTCCAGAATAAGACAGGGAGAATTATTATGTCAAGAGGACTATGACTTCCATAAGGATTCCACTGGAGATCCATGCAATATGCTGATTTCTTAGTATTATGTGTTTATATAATGGAGTATTTGAATTGTCCATCAGTTATCCCTCATTCTGTAAAATGAGGGTAATAATAGCACCTACCTCTCAGGGTTCTTGTGAGTCTCAAATGAGATAATTATTGTAAAGCACCTGGCACATGGCAAGCACTAAATAAATGTTATTTATTATTATCTTCATCATTATTATTTAATTCTGGGCACCAGATCAAATCTTGTTAGGTATTTAATGGCTCCTAAAGTTTTGAAAACTGCAGTGAGGTATGGCAGAGTTTCTGCCATTTCTTTGCTTGTTAAGCCTTAATAGCTAAGTCTAGATTACTTATGGAGAAGCCTTCTGTAATTTTTTTAAAAAATAAACATTTTTATTTACAGTTTGGGGTTCCAATTTTTATCACTCTTTCCCTCCCTCTCCTCCCCCCTCTCTGAGGTGGCAATCATATGTGGGTTATATATGTATGATTATGTAAAAAATTATCATATTTGTCATTTTGTACAAGAAGACTCGATTAAAAGAAAAAAAGAAAGTGAAAAATAGTATGTTTCAGTCTGTTCCATCAATATCAGTTCTTTCTTTGGAGGTAGATAGTATGTTTCATCAATAGTCCTTTGGGATTGTCTTGGATCATTGTATTGTCGGGAATAGTCAAGTCATTCACAGTTCTTCATCAAACAATATTGCTGTCTCTGTACAATGTTCTCTTGGTTCAGCTCACTTCACAATATATCATTTCATACATGTCTTTCCAGGCCTTTTCTGAAATCATCCTGCTTTTCATTTCTTATAGCACAATAATATTCCATCACCATCATATACCACAGTTTGTTTAGCCATTCCCCAATGGATGGGCATTCCTTTGATTTCCAATTCTTAGCCGCCACAAAAAGAGTGGCTATAAATATTTCTGTACAAATAGGTCTTTTTCTCTTTTGGGGGATGTCTTTAGGACATAAACCCAGCATTGGTATTGCTGGATCAAATGGTATGCACAGTTCTATAGCCCACCTTCTGTAATTTTTAATGGCAATGGCTTGATCCTGAATTGTCACCTTAAACCCCTCTGTTTCCATAAGCAAATTTCATGACTCAGCCATTTGTTCCATGCTTTTTGGTGAACATATGACTGGCTGGATTTCATACATAAAAGGCCTTTTGATTTCTCTCTTAGTTCTTTTTTTTTTCAGGGGATCCATTGGAGATAAACCACTTGGAGTTATATCTGACAAATCCACCAGCATATAGCAGTTGTCAGCCTTTACTGTTGCTCAGTGAAGCACTGTCTACTTTGCTTGAGGCAAATTTCTGTGGACTGTTGGCCTGTTTATCCTATGCTTTTTAAGAATGCCTATCCATCTTTCTTCTATTTGGTGAGAAAGCATTGATCTTTCCATAGTACCTTAGGATATTGGGTCTTGTTATGAATTAAAATGAATTATTATTGTTATTAATTAATAATATTATTAATTAGTATTGTTCAAAGTTCTATTAGGATACTTTTCAAATCAGTTACAATCCATTTTATAGTTCTGAAAGTGTCCATTAAGAGGTATACTACATAGGTGTTAATTTTTTAAATGTTTTCCCCACTAAACTTTGATATAACAATGCTAGTAAATCTCTTAATATATTTAGACACAGCTTTCTCCTTGATGTGTCTATGTTTGATAAGTCTTGTCTAGAAAATACCAAGGTATTTGCAAATATTGCTTTTGTCTGCTGATTTAATTTGACCTCTGGTTTTGAAGCCTTCAACTTCTATCTTTCCTTCCTGTACACTAGGAATTTTACACTTACAAAAACCAAGACACTTTTATGTCATTGGGAAAAGTTAAGATTGAAGGAAGATATGAAAGTTAAAGGGGTTATTTGATGTTTTCAGTAGAACCCTAAAGCTTGATATAACCTAAGTACATAAAGTGAAAATAAGATATCTAGTTCAATTCCCTCTTTAACTTGGAAGCCACATTTAGTTCTTTATAAGAAATGATCATAGATTTAAGGTTGGACAGAAGCATAATGGGCTAAAATTGTATCTCTGGAAAAGACATTTTATTTCATTGTTCTTGAAATCATGTTGGTAATATGTTTGAAACAGAGAATCATTTTCCATGTGGACATCAAATACTCCAGTGATTTCAATAAACACATCTATTTTACATTTATATGCCATCAGTATAGAAATGAATCAAAGGCTTTGAGATAATCAATAAAGGCTATCATTATTCTTATTATTTAATCAAGTCTATTTATTTTCCTCATTTTTGTGTTCATTAGTGCTATTTCCAGTTTCTCATAAAATACATATAGAATTTCAGATTAGAGCATAATTTTGGTAGCAATGTTATCACTGATGAAGAAAAAGGGGTTTTTCAAATTTTAATATTTTATTTCATTTTTTCCAATTACATGTAAAGATATTTTTCAACATTCACTTTTGTAAGATTTTGAGTTCCAAAATTTTCTCCCTCTCTCCCTTCTGCTTCCTCCCTAAGTCAGAAAGCAATCTGATGTAGGTTATACATTACAATCATGTTAAACATATTTCCACATTACTCATGTTGTAAGAGAAGAATCAGAACAAAAGGAAAAAAACACAAGAAAAAACAACAAAAGTGAAAATAATATGCTTCAATCTGCATTCAGACTTCATAGCTCTTTTCCTGGGTGTGGAAAGTATTTTCCATTGTGAGTCTTTTGGCATTGTCTTGGATCATTGTATTGCTGAGAAGAATTAAGTCTATCACAGTTGATCATTATACAATGTTGTTGTACCATGTACAATGTTCTCTTGGTTCTGCTTATTTCACTCAGCATCAATTCATGTAAATTTTTCCAGGTTTTTCTCAAATCCACCTGCACATCATTGCTTACAGCACAATAGTTTTCCATTACATTCATATACCACAATTTGTTTAGCCATTCCCCAACTGATGGGCATCCCCTCAATTTCCAATGCTTTGCTACCACAAAGAGAGCTGCTATAAATATTTTTGTACATGTGGGTCCTTTTCCCTTGTGGTCTCTGTGATAGAGACCTAGTAGTGGTATTGCTGGGTCAAAGGGTATACACAGTTTTATAGCCTTTTGGTCATGGTTCCAAAATTTAATTTAATTTAATCAGTAGTGATTGAGAGCATTTTTTCATATGGCTGTAGAAACTTTAATTTCATCATTTGAAAACTGCTTATTTATATCCTTTGACCATTTCTCAATTGGGAAATTACTTGTATTCTTATATATTTGATTCAGTCCTCTATATATTTTAGAAATGAGACCTTTATCAGAAACAATAGCTATAAAAATTGTTTCCCAGCTTTCTGCTTTTCCCCTGATCTTTGTTGCATTGATTTTGTTCGTGTAACCCCTTTTTAATTTAATGTAATCAAAATGATCCATTTTGAATTTCATAATGTTCTCTATCTCATCTTTGATCATAAATTCTTCCCCTTTTCCTTCCTTTGCTAATTTGCCTATGGTATCACCCCTTATGTCTAGATCAAGTACTCATTTTCACTTTACTTTGGTGTATGATGTAAGATGTCGGTCTATGCTGAGTTTCTGCCTACTCTTTTCCAGTTTTCTCAGCATTTTTTGTCAAATAGTGAGTTCTTATCCTGGAGGCTAGAGTCTTTGGGTTTATCAAACAGGAGATGGCTATATTCATTTATTACTGTGTTTTGTGTGCCTACTCTATTCCACTGATCCACCACTCTTTCTTGGCCAGTATTAAATAGTTTTGATGATTGCCACTTTATAATATAGTTTTAGATCTGGTATAGCTCGGCCACCTTCCTTTGCATTTTTTTTCATTAATTCCCTTAATATTCTTGACATTTTGTTCTTCCAGTTTGTTATTATTTTTCTAGCTCTATGAAATAATTTTGGTAGTTTCACTGGTATGGCATTCAATAAGTAAATTAATTTAGGTAGAACTGTCATTTTTATTATATTAGCTCAGCCTAGCCATGAGCGATTAATATTTTTTTCCATTTGTTTAGATCTGATTTTATTTGCAAGAAAAGCATTTTGTAATTATGTTCATATAGTTCCTGGGTTTGCCTTGGCAGGTAGACTCACAAATATTTTATATTGTCTACTGTTATTTTAAATGGAATTTCTCTTTCTATCTTGCTGCTGAGCTTCATTGGTCATATATAGAAAAGCTGAGAAAAAGATATATTTCTTTCTATCCCCATTCAACTTTGCTAAAGTTGTTAAATGTTTCAAGTTAACTTTTTAGTTGATTCTTTAAGATTCTCTAAGTATACCATCATATCATCTGCAAAGAGTGATAGTTTTATTTCCTCCTTGCCTATTCTAATTCACTCGATTTATTTTTCTTCTCTTATTGCTAAGGCTAACATTTCTGGTACAATATTGAATAATCATTGTGATAATGGACATTTTTGTTTCACCCCTACTCTTATTGGGAATGCTTCTAACTTGTCCCCATTACATATGTTTGCTGATGCTTTTAGATAGATACTCTTTATCATATTAAGGAAAGCTCCATTTATTCCTATGGTCTCTAATGTTTTAATAGGAATGGGTGCTGTATTTTGTCAAAAGCTTTCTCTACATCTTTGAGATAATCACATGATTTTGGTTAGTTTTGTTATTGATGTGGTTGATTATGTTGATAGTTTTCCTAACATTGAATCAGCCCTGCATTCCTGGTATAAATCCCACCTGGTCATAGTGCATTATCCTGGTGATAAATTGCTATAATCTCTTTGCTAATATTGTATTTAGAATTTTTGCATCAATATTCATTGGGGAGATTGGTCTATAATTTTCTTTCTCTGTTTTTGCTCTTCCTCGTTTAGGTATCAGCACCATATTTGTCTCATAAAAGGAATTTGCTAGGACGCCATCTTCACCTATTTTTCCAAATAGTTTGTATGGTATTATAATTAATTGTTCTTTAAATGTTTGGTAAAATTCACTTAGAAATTCTTTTAGGCCTGGAGATTGTTTCTTAGGAAGTTCGTTGATGACTTGTTCAATTTCTTTTTCTAAAGTGGGCTTGTTTAAAGATTTTATTTCCTCTTCTGTTAATCTGGGCAATTTATATTTTTGTAAATATTCATCCATTTCATTTAGATTGTCAAATTTATTGGCATACAGTTAGGCAAAATAGCTCCTAATTATTGCTTTAATTTCCTCTTCATTGGTGGTGAATTGATCCTTTTCATTTTTAATACTGGTAACTTGGTTTTCTTCTTTCTTTTTTAAATCAAATTAGCCAAAGGTTTATTTTATTGTTTTATAAAATCAGCTCTTAGTTTTATTTATTAATTCTATAATTTTCTTACTTTCAATTATATTAATCTCTCCTTTGATTTTCAGAATTTTTAATTTGTTATTTTTCCAACTTTTTAAGTTGCGTGCCCAATTCATTGATCTCCTCTTTATTTATTCATGTAGGGACTTAGAGATATAAAATTTCACCTAAGAACTGCTTTGGCTACATCCCATCAGTTTTGCTATGTTGTCTCATTGTTGTCATTCTCTTTGATGAAGTTATTGTTTCTATGATTTATTGTTTGAACCACTCATTCTTTAGCATGAGATTATTAAGTTTCCAATTAATTTTTTATCTATCTTTCCATGGCCCTTTATTACACATAATTTATATTGCATCATGATGTGAGGATACATTTACTATTTCTGCCTTTCTACATTTGACAGTGAAGTTTTTATGCCCTAATACATAGTCAATTTTTGTGTAGGTTCCATGTACCACTGAGAAAAAGATATATTCCTTTCTATCTCCACTCAGTTTTCTAGAGGTCTATCATATTTAATTTTTCTAAAATTCTATTCACCTCCATAAATTCTTTCTTATTTATCTTGTGGTTTGATTTATATAGTTCTGAGAGGGGGAGGTTGAAGTCCCCCACCAATATAATTTAGCTGTCTATTTCTTCCTGTAACAGACTTAGCTTCTCTAAGACTTTGGATGCTGTACCACTTGGTGCATACATGTGTAGTATTGATATTACTTCATTGTCTATGATACCTTTTAGCAAGATGTCATTTCCTTCCTTATCTCTTATCTCTTTTAATTAGGTCTATTTTTGCTTTTGCTTTGTCTGAGATAAGGATACTCCTGTGTTATTTTTTATAATTTCAGCTGAAGCATAATATATTCTGCGCCAGCCTTTTACCTTTACTTTGTGTGTATCTCGCTCTTTCAAATGTATTTCTTATAAACAGCATGTTGTAGGATTCTGGTTTTTAATCCATTCTCCTATTCAGTTCTGTTTTATGGGAGAATTCATACTATTCACATTCACAGTTATGATCACTAATTGTGTATTTCACTGCATGTTATTTTTCCCCTTGTTTATGCTTTTTTCTTTCTTTTCCCCGTGTCCTTTCTCACCAGTGTTCAGCTTCTGACCACCACCTCCCTCAACCTACCCTCCCTTCTATCAGTCCTACCTCCTTTTTCTTTCCCTTTTTGCCTCCTAGTTTTGCCTTATTTTCCATCAACACCCCATACTTTTCTTTTCCCTTTCCCCTCTTATTTCCCTATAGGGTAAGATAAAATTATATAGCCAACTGAGTGTGTATGTTTTTCCCTATTTAAGCCAAATCAGATGAGAGTAAGGTTGAAACAATCCTCACCCTTCCCTTCTTTCCCTCTATTGTAATAGGTCTTTTGTGCCTCTTCATGTGATGTGATTTATCCCCTTTCCTTTTCTACTAATGTAATCCTTCTTGTCACCCCTTAAAGTTTTTTTATATCATCACATCAAAATAAACTTATATCCACACCCTTTGTATATGGGTGCTCTTCCTATCTGCCTTAATAGAAATACAGTTCTTCCTTGGATTTTGTGGGTCAGGTAGGGTGGGTTGGCTTATATCTGGGGCTGGATATAGGCTCGGGGCCTCCTGGGTCCAGGACTGGTGCTTTGTCCACTGTGTCACATAGCTGACTCATGATGACATCCTCAAAATAAAGTTAAGGGGTAAGAAGAATGCACTGGAAGAAAGGGAAAGGGAGAGGTAGACTGGGGGAAAGTAGCTCACATAAAAGAAACAAGAAAAATCTTATGAAATAGAGGGGAAGATGGGGAAAGAGCGGGGATGTGAATGAACCTTACTCTCATCAGAATTGACTCAAAGAGGGAATAGCATACACACTCAAATGGGTATCATAATATATTGTGCCCTGAGGGAAAGGGGAAGGGGAAGGAGATGGGAGGGAGAGGCAAAGGAAGGAAAGGTGGATTATGGGAGGGGGCAGTAAAAAGCAAAACACTTTCGAGGAGGGATGGGGTGAAGGAAGATAGAAAATAGAGTAAACATCAAGGGGAGGGAATAAGATGGAAGGTAATACAGTTAGAAATAGTGACTGTGAAAGAAATTATGAGCAGGATGATTTCAAAAGGATATATGAAAAATGCAAACCATCAACAGAGAAAAAACTGATGGCATCTGAATACAGATTGAAGTATAATTTTATTTGTTAGCTCCTCTTTCTAAAGATATTTTGTCTATTTTCTTTCACAACCTGACTAATGAGAAGATGTTTTGCATAACTGCACATGTATGACTTATATTGAATTGCTAGGTTTCATAGGGAGGGATGAGGAGGAAGGGAAGAAGAAAATTTAGGCTTCTAATGTAGACATTTTGACATTATTGTCCTCTTCTGAATTTGTGTTTTGGTTTTTCCTGTCCCCATAATATTTTTCTATGGTGAGGGTTCTTTTCTGTTTTTTATTCATATTTTAGCCTATTTCATACCTTTTAAAGTTGAGCTCTGCTCCTGAGGTACAGAGTGCACTCTCCCAAGATTCTTTTGCTGGGGGGGGGGGGCAGAGGCCTGATTACTGGCTTTCTTCTCTGAGGCCTCAGCAATTTGCAGCTTTCTCACTGTACTAGGGTGGCCCAGCTTAGTTGTGCCTGTTGTGTAGCAGCAGCTGCCAGATTGCCTACTGCACTGAAGCTGGGGACCTCACAATTGGTCTGCTGTGCCACTAACTTGCTGAGCTAGGACCAAGGATCCTCAGCTACTGATCTGTGCTGTGGCTAAGAGCCTTCAGCTGGCTTTCCCAGACACCCTTCGTGCTGAACTTCACTCCCCTTTTACCCAGGTGAGACAGACCTTCCCTGAAGTCCTTCTAGGTTATGTTAAGTCAGAAAATTGTTTCACTCCATCTCTTTATAGGCTATCCAGAATCTGTTTAGAAATTTCATTTAGGGGCAGCTAGGTTTTGCAGTTGATAGAGCACTAGCCCTGGATTCAGGAGGACCTGAGTTCAAATCTGACCTCAGACACTTGACACTTACTAGCTGTGTGACCCTAGGCAAGTCACCTAACCCCAATTGCCTCACAAAAAAAGAAAAAAAAAGAATTTCATTTAATGTTTCTGAGGGAAATTTGGGAGAACTCAGGCAACTTCCTGGCTTCTCTCCACCATCTTGGCTCCACCCCCAAGAAAAGGGTTTATTACAAAAATCTTTTTAAAATTTTAATTTTTCATCTATTCATTGTTTTTTTCCACATTCATCCTTAAATGCCCTTGGGAAGATTTTGCTTAATTGGTTATCTAACTAAGCTTTCTAAAAACTTGTTTTCCCCTCCACTGCTCCTTATTGATTTATGTGATGCTGTCCATCATCTTTCACTATCCTCAATAAAATTTAAAAATGAGTTTGTATTCTAAACTTACATTGTCCTTTGCTGTCTTATATATCCACCAGACTAAAGCTGTGTGTGTATTTATATGTCTATGTATATATGTGTATATGTATGTATGTATGTGTATATATAATCTTTTTTTAGAAAAAAGGTGCAGAAAATGAAAAAAATAACAAACCAAAGAAGTTGAAGGAGAGGAGAGGGAAGAGGATATTACTTGACTACTTAACCAAGAAGGGGAAAATGTGGGGTAAAGAATTAGAACATTAGATAAAATGAAGAAAGAAAAACAAATTGTTTAGTTAAGAAAAACTAGAAAGGGCCAAGATACAAAAATGGGGAAGGCTTGAGGGAGAGAGGAAAAGAGGTGGTAAGAATAGAGTTGCTTCAAAGTAGATTAAGTAAAATATAAATGAAGATGGGGCAGCTAGGTGGCACAATGGATAAAGCACCGGCCCTGGATTCAGGAGGACCTGAGTTCAAATCCGGACCTCAGACACTTGACACTTACTAGTTGTATGACCCTGGGCAAGTCACTTAACCCCCATTGCCCCACAAATATATATATATATGAAGAGAAAAAGTATTCTCTTTACAGAGGAAGAGGAACAAAAAAATCCTGATTTCAGAAAAAAGAATAGTGGAGACATGAAGGAAAACATGGACCTTCTCATGCTTTCAGATGTGAATGGATTAAGCAATCTAATAAAATGAAAGAGTGAAAGATTGAATAAAAAAATAAAACCCCACAATCTGTTGATTTTTAAAAAAAACATGTAAAAAGCAAAGACATACCACCAAATAATGGAATAAAAATTTGCTATGAATTAATTGCTGGATGAAATTGCTGTAAAATAAAAAGTCTAAGTATCAGGCAAATTCCAAAAAGTAGGCAATTCAATCCTGCTAACAAAGCAAAAGCAAAAATTCACAATATAAAAACAGATTAAAATTACATTGTGTTGAAACTATAGACAAGAAACTAATATGAGTATTAAACTTATCTTCTCCAATTGCATTAACATCTAAATCCATATAGGAAAGATTTTTTAAAAGAAACAAGTTCTTGCTAAGGCTCTCCAGAGGGTGTATTTACATTTTAAGAAAGACAAACCAAGCCAGAACTTTGGGTTGGTAAAACAAACAAAAAACCCACCTCAGGTAAAAAGCAAGCCAAAATAGGAAAGTTTGCCACCACCACCACCACCCACCACCCCCAAGCAATGGAGCCTTCACTGAAACAGTTACCTGTGCATAGAAAAATTCAAAAGTTGATGAAAACTGCAAGTATTGGCCAATTTTAGGATGGGTGATCAGGGAAAAGGGCTGTCAGGGTCATTTGAAGTAGAAAAAAAGAGTAAAAGTGAAGACGGGTTGTCATGAAACTAAAAACGAGAAATTTACATAGTTATTAAAAGGGAGTAAATCTAGAAAATCTATTCAGAGGCCAGGACTCTGAGAACTGAAAAAGGAAGAGGACCACTAATTTGGACTACGTAGATCCTCTTATGATCATTTAAATGCATCTAGTCTCGAGGCATAGTTCCAGGAGCTCAGCTAAGGACAACCTCTCATGGGAAAGCTAAATACCTTGCTGTGGTTGCACCAGACATTAATCAGAGTTTACAATGCACATGCCCAATTAGTCTCTGAGATGATCCGACCTTGCTGTGGTCTCTGTGACTTGGGCTGAAGTTTGACATCTTCTGTGTGACCTTGGGCAAATCACTTTATCTCTGTGAGCCTTAGCTCCACATCTGTACAGTAAAGGGGACTAATGATATTTATACTACTTTAAAGGATTGTCCTAAGAAAAGCTCTGTATAAATCCTAAAGCACCCCTATAAATGATCATGATGAATGAACGAGTTATAACAACAGTGAGGCTATGCTTTGGATAAGCAAAGGCTAGGTAAGCAAAGAGAGAGAGACAGAGAGATGAGAGAGATGGAAAGAGATATACATATATAGTATGTGTGTGTATATATATGTGTGTGTGTGTGTGTGTGTGTGTGTGTATCACACACACACACACACACACACACACACACTAAAACTATTTCTATATCTATATCTGAGTTCTGTGGGTGACCATTATGCAAGACCGAATAGTACTAAGGACTAGCGGGATACTCAGGTTGGGATCCAAAGAAAGGCATTTTTGGAGACTTTGTGTGTGAGATGGGAAAAAGCAAGATTGGGGGAGGTGAATGAGTTGAGTTGGCTGGCACAGATCCCCAGATCATAGGAGCTTAGAAGAGACCTTAAAGCAAATTTAGTCTAACCCCCCTCCTCATTTAGCTGCTAAAGAGACTGCGGACAAGAAAGAGGAAGTGTCTTGCCTCTTAGGTTACACAGGCAAGAAATAGCAAAACCTGGATTCGAACCGTGTGTCTTGATTTCAAATAAGCGTTCTCACCTCTTTACGAAAGCAAGAGGAACTGAGGCGACTAAAGAACTCTGGAGGCTGGGGAGCCCCTGAGGAGAAGCGGTCCGAGCTTCTGCCGCCGCCACTTGGCCGGGGCGGGTAGTGCGGCAGGTGCGGAGCTCTCTCTCCGCAAGCCACAAGCTCTCAGGGGACTCAGCCCCCCAACCCCGCTGACTCCAGCTCGACTCCGGGCCAGCCGCCGCTCCTCCCTCTCCAGGCCCTGGTTGGCCCCGGCGCTGCCTAGCGTAGCGGCAGCAGGAGGAGCCGAACCCGCCCAACTCCGCACGGCTCCCCCACCCCCCACCCCTGAAGCTGGCACTCGGGTGGCAGAAGCAGCGCGCAAGGCTGCGGGCTTCCGGCCACAGAGAGGCAAGCGCAGGAGCCCCGGCAGCCTCCAGAGCCACAGCCGGCCTTGCGGCTCCAGCACACCCAGTGCGCTCGCCTTCCGTTGCCCCGGCTCCTCGCCGCCTGCTCTGTCCCGGGTGGCCGGAGGCTTCCGACCCCTGGGGACCCCTACCGCCAACATCAAGAACCCCTCGGCAAAGGATCAGAGGCTGCTGGCGCCGGCAGCTTCAGTACCCACCATGGGGAAACCAGCGAGGAGGGGATGGGACTGCAAGCGATTCCTCAAGAACAACTGGCTTCTGCTATCCACAGTGGTCGCTGTGGTCCTAGGTGAGAGAGGCGGCTGTAAGGATGGAGATGGAAAATGGGATAGGGATGGGGATGAGGAAAGGGCTGGAGACAGGGCAGATGAGGGAGCCTCTAGGGAGCGGGACGTGAGGGGCTAGTTTCTTGCCAATGTGACTGCACACACACGAACATAGAGTGTGCACTCCAGGACTCGAGGTTGTGTGAAGCATGTGTAGCGTGTGTATGGCTGTACGTGTGGGTGGCACAGCTGTGCCTGCCCACGGGCAGCTTTGGAGCATGTGTCCCCGGTTGGGGGGCGGGGGGAATTTCTAACCCATGCACAAGAGCCTAGGACTTAAAGGTGGAAGCAACCCCCAGCCATCAGCTAGGATAACCTCCTCGTTTTCCAGACAAGGAGATGCTTCTCCGAGCCCACCTCCTGGCCACGCTTATCTTTTCATGCAGAAGGAAAAAGTGCTTTTTCTGTAGCTCCGTATTTAATGTTCGCTGCCGGTTTTCTTTTTCTGTTTTTACCAAGAACTGACAGTGGGTTGGGGGGGGGGCGGGAAGAGGAGGGGGTAGTACAGAGAGAAGAGGAATGGAAAGGGGAAAGGAAATGCAGTCTAGTCCTTCCGTCTGACAGTCAAAATAATTATGCTTTAAAAATAATCTTTCTGCATCCTCTAAAAGAAAATTTCCTGAAAGGGGCTTGAAGGTGAATGAATGGACTGTTCGATTAAGAAGCTTATTTAGGTGCTTAATGTCACAGGTTCCTGATGGAAACTGATTTATGGGTGTGTGGGTGTTTGTGTCTGTGTGTGTCTGTGTGTGTGCAACTGGTTTATGTAGGCGTGTGTGTAACTGACTTATGGGAGTGTGGTGTGTGTGTGTAACTGGTTTATGGGTGTGTGTATATATGTATGTGTAACTGGTTTATGGGAGTGTGTGTGTATGTGTGTGCGTGTGTGTGTTGCTGACACTAAAGGGAGGGGGTGGCTGCCAGAGAGATGACAGCTAGTGCATTCATTTTCACCATGTCTGAAAATCTGCCAGTTGGATTTCTGTGTGTGAGAGAGAGAGAAAGAGAGAGGGAGGGAGACTTGTCGGGGGTCTTATGGAGAAAAGAGGTAGCAGGAAAACCAGATCCCTCCTCCTCATAGCCAGCTGAGCGTTATTATTCATTGTCATTTGCTCAGAGGACACTCCTCCCTCCTAATCCAAGCTTCCTTTCACTCCACATTTCTTCTCCGTGTTTGTTTTTCCATTAGGCTGCATTTAAATAACATACTTTGGGCAACTTCCTTGGCTAGGTGAGGTTCCAGTAACTGAGCAGAGATGTAAATTAATCTCCTTTAGCTGCTTGATTTCTATTAATGTAAACAGATCCTGACCCTCCTCCCCAAAATCAATAATAAATTGATTTAACAATATGTTAATATATTAAGGACATGTGATTTCTTCTGTGTTCCCTTTACCTATACAGATCACAACCTGTCTATAACTTGTAGTTTTAGAGCCTTAATAATAAAACATATCTATTGTACGTTACTCTATATAAAGGTTTATAACTTATAGAACTTAGAGTCAATAATGATTGACTTTTGCAAAGTGTTTTAAGGCTTGCAAAGTGCTTTATGTACAACAACTCATGTGAGCCTTGTAGTAACCCTGAGAGGTACATATTATAGTCATTATTATCCCCATTTTACAGTGAGGAAGCTCAGGAGCTCAAGAAAGATAAAGTGACTTATTGTTCAGTCATGTCTGACTCTTCATGAGCCCCTTTAGGATTTTCTTGGCAGAGATACTGGAGAGGTTGGCCATTTCCTTCTCCAGTTCATTTTACAGGTGAGGAAACTGAGGCAAACAACTAGGAAATGTCTGAGGTCACATTTGAACTCAGGAAAATGAGTCCTCCTGACTCCAGGCCTTGACCTCTATTCACTGTGCCACCTAGCTGCCCATGGTCTAATTGTCAGAGGTATGAGAATCCAGGTATTCTTTACTTCAAACTCTGTGGTCTAGCCACATTCTATGAAAGATGAACTTGGGGTTATTTTTTCTCCTCTTAACAAAATTTCTCCTTCTGTGTTTTTCCCCTTTGACAAACTGCCCCCACCGAATCCCAATATTCTATATATTAATACAGCTGCAGCCCACAAGCCTTCCAAGAAGGGCCAGGATTTGAATGGTCACACTGATCCCTGTCCACTTTTGGAGCTAGCAATGGGAGTTAGGCTTGTAAAAGTAGCAGGGGAAAATGTAGGTCTCTCACTTCATTTGTCTCATGCCATTACTTCTAAGACTGGCTATTTTAGCATCTCTGCTGGTCCCCTTGGGAAGATCTAAGGCAGGAGTTGCACCCCTTTATCATTGATAATAGCAGCAACTCGAATTTACCTAAAGCTTTGCAATTCTAAAGGCCTTTGCATACATTTTCTCAGTGGATCCCAAGAACAACCCAGGAAAGTAGGCGGCAGTAATAATAGCTTGTGTTGATATAGGGAATCAAATGCTTTCCCCAGAACAATCCTGTTAGGTCGATAGTGCAAGTGTTATTATTCTGTTTTCAGAGATGAGGAAAGTGAGGTTCAGAGAGGTTGTACAGGCCAGAAGATCAGACAGCGTATTGCAGAAATGGGACTATAACTCAGGTCTTTTGACTCCTCCATGTCCAGGGGTCCTTCTGGAGTCCTTTACCACACTAGTGCCAGAATTAGATACCCATTGAACTGGAGGTCAAGAGAGGTCAAGTCGTGGAGGATGATGATAGGATTAAAGCTGTAAGAGACCTCAAAAGCCAGCTCTAGTCCAATCCCCTCATCTTACAAGTGAGGAAACTGAGGTCCATAGAGGGTAAGCAACTTGCTCGCATGGAGAATAAGTAGAGGAAGTAGGACTTGAACCCAGGTTCACTGACTCCAAAGTCACTGATTGTTCTACTGTCTCACCCAATGCCCAGGGTCCTGTAGCTAGTAAATGGCAGCGCCAAGGCATGAATTCGGTTCTTTTTTAACCACAGATTTAGTGTTCTTTCTAATATGACTGCAACTATTAACTTGTATTCATACTGAGCTTGAAACTTTCCTCACAACAAATCTGTGTGGTAGTTTAGAAGGTGCAAATAATGGTAAAAGCGATATACATAGCACTTTAGAGTGTTTTATATACATTATCTCATGTGATTTTCACAACAACCCTGTGAGGTAGTTGGCCCCATTTTACAAATGAGGAAACCAAGGCTTAGGGAAATAAGTGTCTTCAAGGTCACACAGCTCATAACTATTTGAAGTGAAACTTGAAACCAGAGCTTCTGATGCCAGATTCAGCAGGTTAGCTAATATCCTAGGCTGCCACAATAGTATTATTATTTCCATTTTACAGATAAGAAAGCTGGGGCTTTGGGAGTTTTAAATTATTTCTTCCAGATCCTTCAACTAATTAAGCAGCAAAGTGTTCAAACCCAGTTCTTCTGTCCAAGCTCCAAGTCCAGTGTTCTTTCCACTCAACTGTACTGCCAAGTAGACATGCAACTTGATCGAAGCCTTCAGATGATCTCAGGATTTAAGCAACACCGGATATTGTACTATCTAAGAACACAGGGATTCTTGTGGCATTCTCCTCCCAACCCTCCACATCCCAGATCCTTAAAATTGTACATGCATTTTAACTATTTATGCTGCCCCATCAATACAAAATTCCAGCATCAGCCCCACCAAGAAACTAGTCGATTTCATTATACATTTATTAAGCACCCAAATTTGTTTATTTTAACTTTAAATTTATTTATAATATTCATTTATTTTAAAATTTTGAATTACAAATTCTCTCTCTCCCCTACTGATTGGGAAGGCAAGCAATGTGATATCAGTTATACATGTGAAGTCATACAAAAGATATTTTCATATTAATTATGTTGCAAACAAAGCAAGAAAAATAAAGTGAAAAAGTATGCTTCAATCAGCACTCAAAATTCATCAGTTCTCTCTTTGAAGATGGATAGCATTTTCCATCATGGGTCTTTTGCAATAGCTTGGGATCATTGTCTTGATCATAGCAGCTAACTCTTTTACAGTTGATCGTAGTTACGATATTGTTGTAACTGTGTACAATGATCTGGTTCTGCTCACTTTACTCTGCACCAGTTCATAGAGGTCTTCCTAGGTTTTTCTGAAACCATTCTGCCTGTCATTCCTTATAGCACAATAGTATTCCATCACAATCATATACCACAACTTGTTCATCCATTCTGATGAGCATCCCCTAAGTTTCCAATTCGTTGCTATCACAAAGATAGCTGCTATGAATATTTTTGTACAAATGGGTCCTCCTTTTACCTTTTTTAAATCTCTTTGGGATATAAACCTAGTATTTGCATTGTTGGATAGTCCTTTGGGTAAAGTTCCAAATTATTCTTCACATTGGTTGGACCATTTCACAATCCACCAACAAGCACCTAAATTTATTAAGCAAAACACTGTTCTGATGGAAGACATACAGAGTTTAGAAAAGCTATAGATACATTTAAAGCTGTAAAGAATTTTAGAAACTATCTAGTCCAACCTTCTCATTTTCCAAATAAGGAGCTAAAACCCAGAAATGGCTTAATGGCCCAAGTCCATGCAGGTAATAAGAGACAGGATGTGAACCCTGGTTGCCTGATTCTAAATCCAGAATTCTTTCCATCCCTCCATGCTATCTTCATGTTCAAAATGTGGGGGTAAATATGATCTTTAGTTTGAAAAAGTGTTTTTTCAGCAGACTGGATGGGAAGAAGAGAGAAGGGAAGAAACTTGACAAATGATCCTTTCCTAATAAGGGATTTTAAGTCAATTTTAGCTTTTTTAGGTAAGGCTGATCCCTCTCATTCCCTCATTGTTCATTAACCAACATAAGAAAAGGAAGCTTTAACCTCCTTGCAAATTAAACAGCCAGATCAAAGTATGGTAGAAAGAGTACCAACTTAGGAGTCAGGAGACTGGCTTCTCACAGCAGCTTGGCTGCCCACTAGCCATGTGACCTTGGGCAGGGTACTTCTTCAATCTTAGTCTCAGTTTCTCCATGTGTAAAATGTGAGGATTGGACTAAATAGCATTTATCTAGAAGCTAAAATCCTATGGCTAGAGGATTTCCACTTGGTAGGACAGTTAGATGTCATTTAGTCCAATCTCTTCATTTTAATGATCAGACTTTACAGAAAACTGAGGTCTGGAGAAGTAAAATTACTTGCCCATGATCCTATAGGCGTTAAAGAGAGTCAGGGTTTGAATCTAGGTCTTCTGACTTCAGAAGGTATTTCAAGATATTTTTTACAATATACTACATCACTTTGTTCTTATTCCAAACAGGAAAGAACCTTCAGGGTGATGTCAATTCTCTTCTTAGAAATGATGAGAATTCTCATAGACACCATTTAGACCTAGAAGAGACCTTAGAAATCATCCAGTCCATGAGGTTCTTAATTATTTTTGTACCATGGACCCCTTTGGAACTCTAGTGAAGCCTACAGACCTCCTTTTAGTACAATACTATTAAAAGAATAAAGAATAATAACATTCAATACTAAAAATAGTAGTAAAATAATGTTATGAAAATATATAGAATTATGTAGGAAGCAACTTATATAAGTCCCAACTAAAATCCTACTTTCTACAGGAAGCCTTCCCCAACCCCTCTTTTCCTATTTATCCTGTGTATAGCTTGCTTTGTATAAATTTGCTTATTATCTTCCCCATCGGACTGTAAGCTTCTTGAGGGCAGGGACTGTCTCTTGCCTCTTATTATATCCCCAGTGCTTAGCACAATGTCTAGCACATAATAGGTTCTTAATAAATATTTATTGACTGATAATGAGTATATGTGTATAATTTAACATAGGGGCAACTGGGTGGAGCAGTAGATAAAGCACCAGCCTTGGATCCAGGAGGACCTGAGTTCAAATTCAGCCTCAGACACTTGACACTTACTAGCAATGTGACCCTGGGCAAATCACTGAACCCACATTGCCCCGCAAAAAAAAAAAAATTAATGTGTAGTTATCAAGATTTTTTTAAGTTCATGGACACCTGATCTATGGAGTTAAGGACCCCTGACCTAATCCAATCCTTACCTTTTACATATGAGGAAATTGAATCTCCAATTATATCCAGAAAGGAAGATGGAAAGAAACAGATTCCCCCTGCATTCATTTAGGATATGGTTACCACAGGCATATTCCTTCCCCCTCCCTCTTTCTCATTTTTTTACATAAAAAATCCCTTTCTATATAATGTTGTTGCCCACCTATTCTCCTAGATATAGCACTGTAGCCATGCTCCCTCAAGGATGTATGTAAAATGCAAAAGAGCCTTATGCCACCTGCAGCAAGGGTGGGCACTTCAGGACAGGGGAGAGCAGGTCCCAACGAGCATGTTGGGAGGCTATCCAGCCCTGGCTATATGTAACTGATGGAGAGTCCTTCAGCCTGGAGCCTCTAGCTAGGCCCCACCATCATTCCTGGCTGGCATCCTACTCATTACTTGGGGCACAAAGGGATGATAAATAGGTAGCTTTTCCTTTGGGGTTCTCTTGAATCCCCCAATTGTAGGCTGCCTCATTGGCACTTGGCTGTACCGGCTGCCATCTGGGAGCCAGATCCCTATACCCTCATCCTGCCCTGCCCAAGTAGTCTTGAAACAGAGGCTGGATGACCTTTGCTTCAAGATGTCTAGAGATGTTGAAGAGCATTCTTGCTTAGTTATAGGTACAGCCTCAGCTAGATCACCTCTGAGGTCCCTTCTAACCCTGAGATCCTACTATGCCAAGAGAGGTTACTCAGGTCAATATCAGGGCTGGGATCCAAAGCCAAATGCAGGGTTCTTTTCATCATGCATTGCAGCTGCTACTTCCAACTCGGCTTCTTACTAGCCTGGTGACCACAGAGAAGTCATGTAACTTTCCCTGAGGCTTGGTGATTTCATCCATAAGATGGGTAAAATCATAACTTGAATTACCTCCTTCACAGGGTTGTTGTGACAAGTAAAAAGAAAGGTGAATATGAAGTATTTTTAAACTGTCACACAATTTTATTTAGCATTATCGTTATTGTTGTTGCTCCTTCATTAAGTCAACAAATGTTTATTTAACATC
This sequence comes from Dromiciops gliroides, assembly GCF_019393635.1. Taxonomy (NCBI): domain Eukaryota; kingdom Metazoa; phylum Chordata; class Mammalia; order Microbiotheria; family Microbiotheriidae; genus Dromiciops; species Dromiciops gliroides. Next base: position 640,117,858 of record NC_057861.1, read on the forward strand.
TACTATGTACAGAGCACTATGGTGGACAATGGGAAGAGGAAATGATTCTAAAATCTGGCTTTTGTCCTCATGGAGGTTGCCTTAGGAGGCTAAGATACACATACATATGACTATAAGTGTAAAATAAAATGCTGTTCATGGTTCAATGGGCAAGGGAATTTGTCCTGATTGTATTTCTTACTATTCCATGTGAATTGTTTTCTTTTAAGCTTCCAGAGGCTTTTGGAGGGTGGTTTGGATGTTAATTTGTCAATTCAGCTATTCAGACCCACGATTCAGCTATCTGATGAATTAGTTTGGGAAGGATTTTAAATAATCATTTAGTAGATGTCATACTCTGCTTTTATGAATAAATCTTCTGGTAACCACAGGGGCAATGCGCTTCTAGGCATCCAGGGCGTGTATAACACAGTGGGTTACTTTTTGTGTGGTTTTTGTTTTAGTAGAGATGAGTTTTGTGAGCTCAACTGGGTTTCTTTTTTCTTTTTCTGAGGGGGCTCATAAAGTCCATCGATGCTTTTAGCTTCTCTAGAGAAAATCAACTACATTATTTCATCCTCAGGTGGAGAGATGGGAGGGACCTTAGAGATAATTACTATCCCTAGCTTCTCCTAGCCCAGATAGCTGGTACAATGGGTAGAATGCTGAGCCTGGAGTCAGGAAGAACTTAGTTCAAATCTGGTCTCGGACACCTGCTAGCTATGTTAACCTAAGCAAGTCACTTAACCTCTGTTTTGCCTCACTTTCCTCATCAGTAAAATAGGGGTGATGATAATAGAACCTACATTGCAGGGTTGTGAATAAGGATGAAATGAGATAATATTCATCAAGCAGTTAACACAGCGCCTGACACATAGAGGGCACTATATAAATGTGAACTATTATAATCATTAATCTTGTGAAGCCATTTCCTTTTTGCTGCACACCTATACATGCTCTCCCCCACTCCCCTGCCTGAATACCAAGATAGCTAACTCTATTATTTCGATACTATATAAAGACAAGAACTCACCTTTACAATGCATGTTAGGTTTTACAAAGTACTTTTCCCCACAAGAACCATGTGAGGCCGACTGACCAAATAATATGGTGCCTATTATACAGATGAGGACATGAAAGTGAAGTGATTTGCCTCAGGGTCTCTAAACTAGTAAAAATCAGAGATGGGATTTCAGCTTAGTACAGTATTCTTTCTACTACAATACATTACCTTTTAACTCATCCAGGGGAGATTGGTTTAGCCTCAATGAACACTTTCCAGGGAACATCCTTTTTCCTAGCATGCAGTATCTAACTAGAAATTGCCTATCTTATGGTGTATGGGGTGTTCACAAGGACTAGCACCTCTAGTGTGAGTAGTTGCTGAGCCCTTTTCAGAACTTTTCATCTACCTTTGGTGTCCACATGTCACCCACCTCTCACCCATGGCTCCAAGAAGCTGGAGCTACACCCTGCTAAAACCATCTCCGCAAATGGTTGAGAGTAACCAACAGGCCTCATACCCTTGAATGAGTTGGGGTGGGGGGTGTCTACCCCAAGCATGTGAAAGCTTTCCTCAGAGGAATGAGCAGATGAGAACAGTTTGTTCCAATGGCCATAAAGATGGCTGAAGCAGGTGCTGTGGAACACTTAGAGCTTGGTCAGACATCAGAGACACCAAGGTCAACCACTATATCCTGGGTCATTGACAGTCATTCTAACTTTTGTCTTGCCACGGGACTTCGATGACTCCAGAAGAAAGTGTGAAGCTGATGACTTTGTGTAGCTCTGCCTCACTGAAATCCAATTCATACATGAGTCCAAATATCACTCCATGATTTCACTGGTCCTCTTCAAAATGAAGGATGAACAACAACAATCTGATGGTGTGCATGTGTAATCTTATATTAGACTGTTTATGTTGCTTATGGAGATATGATCTTACAGTATCCTATCCATATTCCTTTAATGAACCATATTAACCTCTCCTAACTTCAGCCTTTTCATCTGCAAAAATGGGCAAATAAGACTTAACACCCCCTTGTCTTAAAGAAAATGTTTTGTAACTCTTAAAAGTGTTATAGAAATGTGAACTATTATTATTTTAAGGACATATTTAGATAATTTCTTTTAAATAGCTATATAATATGAATTTCTGTTATTACCATAGTTATAATGTTGATTCAACAAGAGCTAATATTTCTATAGCACTTTAAAACTTATAAAGCATTTTACCTGTTATGTATTTGGTGAATCCTCAGAACAACAAAAATAATAACAGTTAGTGTTTGTGTATCTTTAAATTTAATGTTTACAAGGCAATTTACAAATATTTTATACTCACAACAACCCTGGAAAGAAGGTGCTATTATTATCCCTGTTTTACAGGTGAGGAAACTGAGGCAGGCAAAAGTTAAATTGACTTGCCCAGGGTCACAGAACTAATAAGTGTCCGAATCTGGATTTGAACTCAGGTCTTCCTTGTTCTGGGGTCTCTCCTATGCCACCTAGGTGCATCAATCCTATGAAGTGTTATTGAAGATATTGTTACCATTTTGCAGAAGAAGAAACAGAAAATCAGATAGTTGAAGTGATTCCCTGAGGGTCACACAGTTATTATAAGTAGTCAGATTTGAACCTATGTCTTTCCTGACTCCAAGTACAGCATTCTCCCATTGAACAACTTTTTGAACCAAGATTACAGCTAGATGTGTTGTTACTTCTTTTGGCAATCTCTTAGTGTTAAAAGGGAAAGGAATAAGTATTTCTGTAGTACCTACTATGTGCCAGGCACTGTTTAAACAGTTTAATAGATATTATCTCAATTGATCCTCACAACTATCCTGTGAGGTAGGTGCTGTTACTACCCCCATTTTACAGATGAGGAAACTGAGGCAAATAATTTATTAATTGGACAAAATGTCATCTCCCATTTATAATTGAGGTGATTATCTGTATCATTTACTTCAGTAAACCTAGCATTTGAAAACACATTATTATTGAGTACAGTTTGGAAATCTGTGATTTCATCTTCTTGCCTTGTGCAAATCTTTTATGATCAGCCTTTGTTCTTTTAAAGACATGACCTAAACTGCGAGAGGGCATACACAGATACTTTTTTACTAGCTGAAAGAATTAATTCTTTTTTTTTTTTTTTGGTGAGGCAATTGGGGTTAAGTGACTTGGCTAGGGTCACACAGCCAGTAAGTGTTAAGTGTCTGAGGCCAAATTTGAACTCAGGTCCTTCTGAATCCAGGGCCAGAATTAATTCTTTAGAGCCAGAACAAGAGAAATGTTAGTTAGTACCAAGATGGTAACAAGGATTGAATGTTTCTCAAAAGCAGCCCCAGAAGAATTCAGCCTATCAAATTCTCCTAAGATGATAAAATCTCTCTATCAGGTGCTATAGATAGGTTTTACACACTGAAGTTGGTGGTGGCATGAATACTTCTTGCTCTTATCAGGTTAAAATGAGAGGACTCTACAAAGTGCCTAACAGAAATAGTTTAACTCTATCTTGTTAGATTACGTGTAGGTCCTTTCCATTCTCCTCTTAGCATTTAACTTTGGGGAATTTTAAACTTTTCCTATATCAATCCATCAATTAATAAAGATTTATCCAACCTACCTTCCTAGCAATTTTCTATATGACTCCCCTTCAAGCACTTGAGATCCAGTCAAGCTGACCATTTTTCTGTTCTTCATAAGCAATACCTCATCTTTTTCCATAAACTTTGCCCAGACTATCCTCTGGGCCTGGAATATACTCCCTTCTAAGCTCTGCCTCTTAGAATCCTTTAGAATTCTGCTCAAATGGCATCATATATTTGAAGTGCTTCCTGATCTCTAAGTTGCTAATGTCTTTATTCACTCTCCCCAATTGTCTTCTATTTCTTTTATACGTATTTTGTTAATACTTACACAAGTATGTGTTGTTTCTCAATGTATGTGTTGTGAGATTAAAATTGGATATTAGATCATAAATCTACCCTACTTAACCTTTCCCTTAATTTATCTCCCAGACTAGTAAATGGAAGAAGCTTCTGGTTTTCTAGATAGACCTTTTATTGTATGGTAGTCACAAGGTGATGTTGATTAGAAGGATAGGAAAGTAGAAATACAATACAAATCGTCTTAAGTCTAGGCTTAGTCTATATTCTGTATAAAACTCACCAAAACCCAAGGCCACCTTTGGGGAGAGAGACCGAGTCAAGCGCGTGCTGTTAACCGAGAGCCGGGCCGAGTCAAACTCCAGTCTGTGGAGCAGGAAAAAAGGAAAAAAGGGCCCACTTCCGTTCTCTCCTTGCCTTTTAAGCTCGCACCCCGGAAGTCGAGTGCTCAGCAGGCAATCTGGCGTGCGTCGCAGGTGGACTGGTGTGCGTAGCTCATGCTGTTGGTCTCCTCCCCAAAAGGGAGGTCCTAAAAAAAAACTGGCATCTCTCCATTATCTAACCGACTGTTAAAACTTTTTACCACAGTGTTCTTCCTCCTTGAGGGCAGGAACTATTTAATTTTTTTCTTTGTATCAAATGTAACATATGTAAACATGTAAGCTTTACAAACCTTAAAGTTCCATATAAATGCTTGTTATCTATTGTTATCATTATTATTAGCTATTGCTAGCTATTCTTATCATTATTATTGTTTTTGCCATATTTAGTGTTTTAACACATGCTTACAGATTGATTCATTTATTGCCAAGCTCGTTGAAATTTGTCTTTCCTTTTCTCCCAAATACTCTTTCCTTGGGGGCAGCTAGGTGGCACGGTAGATAAAGCACCAGCCCTGGATTCAGGAGGACCTGAGTTCAAATCCCGCTTCAGACACTTGACACTTACTAGTTGTTTGACCCTGGGCAAGTCACTTAACCCTCATTGCCCCACCAAAAAAACCCCAAAACCCTCTTTCTCTCCAGCTTGTCATGACTCCACTTCTTCCTGGTCTTCCTTCTCCCTAACTTCTTCTCATTCTCTTTCGCTGATTCTTCATCCTTATCATGCTCTTGTTAACCTCCAAGGTTCTGCCTTGAGCCCTCTTCTCTTCTCCCCAGCACTCAATTTATGACATCATCATCATCATCTCTTGGCAGACCATAAACTCCTTGAGTACAGAGGCCTTGATGTTTTTTGTCTTTGTGTCCCCAGTACCTGACATAATTCCTAGCACATAGCGGGGACTGTTGTGGAATTAAGCCACTTTTTTTCTTCAGGCAAGATTTTTTTTAATTGAAATGTTTTTATTATTTAAAGTTCAGAGTTTTTATTAAAAATACAGTCAGTTAGTTTTACAGTAATTGGGGAAAATAAAATATTAAATAAATATATACAAATTTTTAAAATCTCCTAGATGATACTTTAAAAAAAGACAATTGGACAAACTGTGAGACATCCTCTTGAAGTCTTTAGGAAATGATTCCTAAGCCTTGAAGGGTTGAAGTGTTAAATACACACACACACACATATATAACACACATGAATCTCTATGTTACAGGTTGAAAAGGATGTGACCTCCATGTATAGCAAGGTCATAGGTTCTAGTATCTGGCCGCATTTGCCTATAGGTCATCTCTCATCTTACCATGTAACTCATTCCCTAATTTTACAGTTATCTTCCCGAGCTCTAAAGAAATCCAGAGGTACGTTGTAATAACTTATCAATTATTAATAAACTTGCTATCTTTCTTCTTTATAATTAGCTCAAGTCCCAATCCCAGTGAATTAATTATTAATCATTTAATAAACTGGAGAAATCTCATTTTCCTTTGGTAACTTCTTATTTTTCTATAATTAAATATGAAAATGACTAAATGTATTCAATTTGTTACAAATCAAAGCAATAATGTAACGAAGATATATTTACAGTATTCTGACCAGTACAAATGTTACTGCCAGAGTCACCTCCAATCCTCAATATTATCTATTATATTCTTATATTCTTCTCTTGCGTGAAAACACAGGCTCATACAAATTTACCCCAAACACTTATTAAAGGCTCTTAGCATGCTTCACATTCCTTCTCAAGATAGTAGTTAAATTTAGTCTCTTAACAAATAATCTAGATTAGGCCTTTTTTCAGTAGTCACAAGAAACAGTCATTTCAAAACACACTGTAATTGTCAGCTCCTCACGAACTTTTCACAGAATCCTCTTGATAAGGTTCCTTTATATCATATCACTTATGACAGTTCTGACAAGTAAGAAGTTTCATGTCACCTTCTCCCTTCTTTATTGTTTGCATGGATTTCTCATAAATCTTCCTGGATCAAAGATAAAACACCTTCACCCTGATTCCAAAAGGCGTCATTTCTCAATACCTAAGATGCTTTTCTCAGCATTCCATTTGCCTTCTCTTTTGGTTACTAAAGTTACAGTAACAATATCTATAGTCTCTGTGTAAGAGGTACATTTGAAAAAGGGGAGGGGGCAGCTAGATGGCACAGTGGTTAAAGCACCGGCCCTGAATTCAGGAGTACCTGAGTTCAAATCCGGCCTCAGACACTTGACACTTACTAGCTGTGTGACCCTGGGCAAGTCACTTAACCCCCATTGCCTGCAAAAACAAACAAACAAACAAAAATAATAAAAAAAAGAAAAGAAAAAGGGGTTACATATACATCTTAACAGATAGGGGAGAAGCATTAAGTCTGGTAGGAGTCAGGCTATCTCTTGGATCCAGATTTTTCCATGGCATTTGACTTTAAACATCCTGTTGTAAACATATGCTGAGGAAAGATATAAACTCCAGGATTTACCTAAGAGTCGCTGAGATTAGCCTGCTTTTAACAGCTAAACAACATCTTCTTGGGCAAGACTGCAAATTTGTGGAGGAAAGAGAAAGAATGAGGGTTCTAAGATGTGTGAGGCAAACATATAATAGAAAAAGACAACATTAAAATAGAAGGAACTAAGTTGGCTTCTATAGGGCTTAATACATAATTGTTGTCTTCTGCTCCATAGGACTAGATGTACAGTTCACTTTAGCTAGTTTTTGTAAAAGTCTCATGGATGAGTTCAAATCCCAGCTCTAACCCATACTGGCTATGTGACAAGTCACATCTTTACCTCTCAGTCATCCGGGGTGTCTCTCAGACAACAAGTTGTAGAGAAGATTCTGATCTGCATTGGTGGAGAGAGTTTTCTCACCCAGGAGGGTCTTCTTATACCCATGAGATCACAGGTTTAGTCCATGTTTCTAGCCCTTAAAGTTTTCAGTAATGCATTCTACCCAGTCCATAGGGCTCTCTCTCCTTCCTCAGAGCTCCTGACCTACCCATTTAGTACTATTTTCTGATATTCTTAATTCTCTTTTTAAGTGTTATATTCTGCCTCCTCAATTAGATCATAATCCCCATGAGGTCAGGGCCCTTGTCTTATATGCATAGGTATCCTGTGTAACTAGGTGAGGCTGTTTTCCCAATAGGTGCTCAGTAAATATTTTGCTTCTACTGGTATTCTTATCTTCTGGGTATCCACAGCTGGTAATCACATGCTTACTTTAAGTTAGCATGTGATTCAGTCTGAGAATACCAAAAATCTCTCTCTCCCTTTCTTGCTTCCTTAACAAATGCTAATTCTTGGTGGTGGTGTTGGAAAGAATGGAAATAGGTCTGCTTGTTGTCTTCCTTAATAGAGTACGAGCTCTTTGAAAACAGGAACTGGGTTTTCTGTTCATTTGTTTCTTATGTTTTAGGTCTTTCTTTGTGTCTCCACACAGTACCTCACACATAGTAAGTAGGCTTGTTGTTTTCACTTGACTTGGAAAAGAAAGACCAAAAATGAAATGATCCCTTCCCTAAAGGAGTTTTCATTCTACTAGCCTGCCAATCAGTCAATCAGCAAACATTTATTAATCATTTATTCTACTCTAGGCACTGTGCCATCCTTCCTTCAGAAACTACCTTGCTTCATATATATACACACACACACATACATGTTATTTACATGTTGTCTCCACCATTAGAACAAAAGTTCCTTGAGGGCAGGGAATCTTTGCCTTTCTTTGTATACCAAGGATATTACTCATAACAAGCATTCACTAAATGCTTATTGATTATAATAAAACTAGCTTACATTCCTCCTTAACCTCTTCAATTTTAGAAAGTACTTCCCTCACAACAGCCCTGTGAGGTGATAAGTACAATTATTATTATCCTCATTTAGATTGAAAGCAGAGATTCAGAGAATTAAAATGACTTGGCCATGTTTACACAGACAGTAAATATGTGTGGGAATTTGAACCCAGGTTCAGTTCCAGGTATCTATGGTGCTTTTTCCTCTGTACAACACAGTATATGCATCTCTAAAATCTAATCAGTTGGTCTAGAAATTTCAAATACTGGATCCTTAGAGCACTCCCTCCCATTTTTGTCATTTATTGTAAGTGAGAAGGAAGTCACTCAGATGGCTTACAACTATCCAGAAATCTTTGTTGTTGTTGAGGAGGAGGAGGAGGAGGAGTTTTCAGTAGTGTCTGGTTCTGAGTGACCCCATTTGGGGTTTTCTTGGCAGGAATACTGGAATGGTTTGCCATTTCTTTCTCCAGCTCCTTTAACAGAGGAGGAAACTGAGATAAACAGGGTTAAGTGACTTACTCAGGGTCACACAACTCGTAAGTGTCTGAGGCTAGATTTGAAATCAGGAAGATTCATCTTCCTAACTGCAGGCTCAGTACTCAATCCACTGTGCCACCTACCTACCCATCTTGAAATCTACTGGAGGTGGTGTAGTGGATAGAGCACCAGTCCTGGAGTCAGGAGGGCCTGAATTCAAATCCAGCCTCAAACACTTGATACTTACTAGCTGTGTGACTTTGGGCAAGTCACTTAACCCCAATTGCCTCACCAAGAAAGAAAGAAAGAAAGAAAGAAAGAAAGAAAGAAAGAAAGAAAGAAAGAAAGAAAGAAAGAAAGAAAGAAAGAAAGAAAGAAAGAAGGAAGGAAGGAAGGAAGGAAGGAAGGAAGGAAGGAAGGAAGGAAGGAAGGAAGGAAGGAAGGAAGGAAGGAAGGAAGGAAGGAAGGAAGGAAGGAAGGAAGGAAGAAATCTACTGGAGTAAAAATGCCTTGGTCATGGTAGGAACTTAAGGCACATTCAAGGAGCACATGAAAACCCAGTATCTGAGAGGATGGCCCACAGATCCCCCCAGGATCCTTGACCTACCTACACCAAGACTTATTGGTACTTTCATCAAAGTGCTCCTGAAGTGATAGTTTCTGACTCCCCATTGTCTCTCAGGGACTGGGAGAGGGGGATCAATAAGTTTTGGCTGGGGCTGTTATCAGGTTAACACAACGTGGAATTATGAATGTATTGTTTCATCACTGCAGTGATCTGAAGAAGCCTAATTAATTTATGTTTTTAGCTTTAAGCATCTCAGATTAAAGAGGCTTTCAAAGGCCAGAAATATTGTTGCTTTGAAAAAATTTCATTGAAAACAACAGGAATGACCTAGTTCCCATATTAATAGAATGAAAGACAAAACAGACCCTCTTGTACCACATCCGATACTTAACTTATCACAGCAGAAACACAAAATGGCATAATTGTGAGCCTTTTGTGCTTAGAGCAAAAGTGGCTCTTTGTGTAAAAATGTCTTTCTGGACAGCTGTTGAAATACTCAAGTGGATGCTTGTATTTATTTGATCTACAAAGCTTTTTTTCTATAGCATACTGTAAACCATGGTGTTATTGTGAAAAAAAACAATCATGACCATGTAAATAGGGTTGTAGACTTTTGGAGTTTCCTATGATGCTAGCCAGAAATTTCAGACGTTGTTGGCATTGTTGGGCTTTTTGCAAGCCATTTGTATCTTCTGTCACTAAATCCTCCAATGACTCATCATGACATGGAAAGCCATCCAAACAACTCAGCCACAGCAGCTCATTAAGTGACAGCTCAAGGCATTGAGAGTTATGATCTGTACTAGTGAAGAAAGTATACCCAGCAATCAACAAGAATTCATTAAGCATCAACTCTGTGCCAAACACTGTGCTAGGGACTGGAGAGATACAAGTTAAACAATAGGTGTTTATTAAGCTCCTACTTTGTGTGAGATACGTTTCTAGGTGCTGGGAATACAAAGACAAAAATGAAACAGAATATAAGCCCTTTGAGGGGGAGGAGAGGAAAGGAGAGAAGAGGTGAGGGGAGGGAGGAGAGAGGAGAGGGCAAAGAAGCAAGACAGGAGAGGAGAGGGGAGAGGAGAGGGGAAAGAAGATGGGAGAGAAGGGAGAGAAGGGAGAGGAGAGGGGAGAAGAGAAGGGAGAAGAGAGGGGAGAGGGGAAGGAAGAGGGGAGGGGAGAGGGAAGGAACAAAGGAGGGAAGGAAGGAAGTACTTTTTTTGTTTTGTTTTGTTTTGTTTTGGTGAGGCAATTAGTGTTAAGTGATTTGCCCAGGGTCACACAGCCAGTAAGTGTTAAGTGTCTGAGTCTGGATTTGAACTCAGGTCCTCCTGACTCCAGGGCCGGTGGTCTATCCACTGCACCACCTAGCTGCCCCAGGAACTACTTTTTTCCCCCTGTTAATTACTATATATGAAACATGGTGTTCTACACTAGAAAAGCTATAAAGACGATCAAGTCATTTCAAGGAGTCCACAAGCAAATGGGGAATTCCATGCCCAGAAATCTTCAGTAGCTCCTAAATGTCTACTGAATCAAGTTCAAACACTTTTGCTTAGTACTCAAGGTCCTCTACAATATGACTCTATCCTCATCTCACTACTCCTTTCTGCACACTCTATATTGGAGCCAGAATAGTTTATTACCCACCCTACAACTATACTGAGTACTTCCCTGTGCCTATTTTTGCTCATGATATTCCCTAATCCTATAATTTCCTCCCTCCCCAGTCTTCCCATCCTGAATTTCTACCCATCCTTTAAAACCCCACTCAGGTGACACTTTCACAAGTAGACCTTGTTTGATTGGCTTCTTACTGCCAAACATTAGTCAAACTTCTAGTCAGACTTCTCACAGCCCTATTTCTTGACTCTCTTAATATACATATAATCTAATACTGTGTGTTGAAGTTATCTATGTTTTATCCCCTCCTGTTAGCTTGTAAAGCCTATGAGAACAGGGACTGTGTTGCCATTAATCTTTAATATCAACAAAGTTATCTGCATAATTGGTGGTGGTGGTGGGAGGAAGAGGAGGAAAGTAATAATGGTAGTAGTATTAATAAACAATATAAATATAATGATTTAAGTTTTGTAAAATTCTCTCGATACATTATCTCATTTGATTCACACAAAAAACCCTATGAGGCAGGTACTTTATTAGCCTTGTTTTACAAGTGAGGAAACTGAGGGTCCTCCCAGGATCCTATGGCTAGTAAATTATTGAGGCAGGTCTCTAATTCAGATCTTCCTTCAAATCCAGTACCATGCACCACAGACCACTAAGGTTTTTTACCTTGGTTTCTACTTTATCCTAAGGCCAGACTTGACAGCATTTGCAATCCAGAAGTTGCTAGAAATAAATTAGAATCTGGTTAGGAAGAATAATTGGTTAAACTTGAAAGGTACCAGATGGCCCATTAACTTCCTTCCTCCCACCCAAAAGGTCATATCTTGGGGGAGCCTCTTCCCCCCCCCCGAGCTCCAGCTTACTCTGCAACTGGATTTATTTTTAAAAGTTGACTTTGAGCCATTATCTCAAAAAATGCTAGTGACAGACAGCTCTGACTTAGTCTACTAAACTCAAACCCAAAGTAGAAATCAGAAGTGAGTTTAAAAAGTAACTCGAATATTAGTTGTGTCACTAGAATGTTAGTTATGTGATGTTTAATGAATGTGATACTTTGTGCTGCCTTAGAAGGATCAGAATCTTTGGAGGACACTGGATGGATAAGTATGTCTATCCTAACAGCTAAAGTGACCTTGTTTTGCACAAAACATCTCACCACTTGTTAGAGGATGTCTGGTTTCATGTACACTAGTTTTATTTGCTACTGTGAAACCAGAGGTACTGAACAATTGGGAACTCTAAAAAATGAAGATGTCTGAGAAGGAACCTCCCTTTTTTGCATTGCACATAGTAGGCTCTTATTGAATGTGGTGGTACTTCAATTAAGAGGGCTGCTTTAAACAACATGCTATGGTGGAAAGAGCCTTGAATCACAGAAGAACTAGGTTTAAATCTTGCCCTCAGTATTCACTGCCTGCTTGACTCTGAGCAAGTCCATCTACTTTCCCTGGACTTCAATTTCCTTATCTGTAAAATGAGAGTGTTGGATCAGAGATCTCAGGCTGAAAGGGACTTCCTTTGATCCTAAAATGATGTGTTAATTCTGGTTAAGTAAGCCCTAATTGCTGAGGCCTGGTGGCACTGGGTTTTGGATCCTCATATTGGATAATAAACCATGGAGACTGGTGAGGAATAGCCAATCGTGGTTCAGGATTAGCTATAGAAATATCTCTGCATATGTGTGTGTCTATGTGTGCCAGTCTCATTTCCACATTAATTACTTGTTGGGAAATGTGATTACATTTAATAGAAGCTGGGACTGAAAATAATTGTCCTAAGGAGGCAAAGCTCATTGGCCTTGTGCCAAGGAAACACTGGTAGCCTAAGGAACTGAAAGTCTATGGTAGTCCCAGGTCTGCTGCTGTCACACAAATAGCTAGGACTTCAAGGTCCCTAAAAGGAAATTAGTGGGTTACAAATGGTAGCAGACAACCCATTTAGAACACACTGGCCCTACAGAATAGATTTCTACCCAAACTGTTTAAAATGGACTTTCCTACTTTTTAATATTAAAGATTAATCTCTTAACAGTGTGAGAGAACTCACAACCCAGCTGCATTGGGCCAGTAATTCAGGCCCCCATCTGGTTCTGTGCATAGAGTTCAAGAGTGCTCCTCATTGATCTCTATGACAAATATCTAAATAATAAGATGAATACATGAAGGATCTGTGATTTTGTCAATGTAGGTGAACTCTTCTTACTCACACAGATCACCCCTATGACTTAGATAAGTACTAAATTGATGCTTGAAGATAGATTAAGGGGCTTGCCCAGGGTTACAGTTATTAAGTGTTTCTTTGTTTTGTTTTGTTTTGTTTTGTTTTTTAGTGAGGCAGTTGGGGTCAAGTGACTTGCCCAGGGTCACACAGCTAGTAAGTGTTAAGTGTCTGAGGCCAGATTTGAACTCAGGTACTCCTGAATCCAGGGCCGGTGCTCTATCCACTGCGCCACCTAGCTGCCCCCAGTTATTAAGTGTTAAGGTTGGGATTTGAAACAAGTCACTTGGCCTCTCTGAACCTCAGTTTCTTCATCTGTAAAATGATGGGGTTGAACTTGATGGTCAGTCACTTCCAGCTGATTCCAAATACTCCATCCACTAGGCTTACCAATCCCACCAACTGTTTTGTAATTGGATCTGTCCTTTCATCTGGGTAGGGAGTTCAGAGTGAGGACTTCCTTCTACCAACTCAGAAACCCTACTCCACAACTGATATCCTTAGAGAGTTGCCTAGGGGCCTTAAGAGGTTAAGCCATAAACTCAGAGTCACACAGCCAAGATGTATCAAGGCAAGACCTGAACCAAGAACTTGATAATAGGCCACATCTCCTAAAACTTATACTCTATCACCTCTACAAAAATGGTTTTCTTTTTTGTTTATAATTTTTATTTTTCTAGTATTTTTATTAATATATCCTCTATTTAGGAATTCTTAACCTGGGGTCCATGAACTTTTTTTTAATATAGAGTTCTGGACTTGGAGTCAGAAATATCTAAGTTCAAGTCCTCCCCCGGAAACTTATTAGCTATGTGAGCCTGGATAAGTCATTTAACCTTGCATAGACTCAGTTTCCTTATCTATAAAATGGGAATAATAATAGCACTTACCTCAAAGGATTGTCCTGAGGATCAAATGAGATTAATTATACATATATGATGCCCCCTCTGGAAAAATTTCTTACAGGAAACAAGAGTATGGAATGTCTCTCAGACTAAAGACAATCATAGCAGCAAGACTCACAGTTTTTGTATCCTTGAAACAGTAGGTGATTAATGGAGCAGAGAGTTGACCCCTGCACAGAAGGATTACTTCCACTCAGATCACCCCCAGTTTTGACCTATCAAGTCAAAGAATGTATCCCATCTTCAATGGGAGGGAGGGCAAATTTCTCCACCTTGGACAGATAAGCTTTTGGCTATCTAGACCAAAGGATCTGTCTTCGCCCAAGCTTGAGTAGAACACAATGAGTTTCACCACCCTAGACTAAATTCCTTGCTAGATCAGGTGGGATCTTGACAAAGATTGAAGAGAGTCTATGCAATCTCATTATCAGTGATTCGAGATTCAAGAAAAATTGGACTAACTCAGGACTTTGGAAGCAGGGAAGAACTCTGAATCTCCTCCTAAATTATTGGTTATTAATAATCATTTCTCACATATTAAACAAGGTTAGATCTTGAAATCTGTCAATGACACTCCATACTCTTGTTTCCTGTAAGAAATTTTTCCAGAGGGAGCAGCTAGGTGGCACAGTGGACAAAGCACCGACCCTGGATTCAGGAGAACCTGAGTTCAAATCCAGTCTCAGAGACTTGATATTTACTAGCTGTATGACCCTGGGCAAGTCATTTAACCCTCATTGCCCCGCAAAATAAAAGAAAAGAAAAGAGAAGAAAAAAAGAGAAAGAAAAATACAATTTTCCAGAGTGGCCATGTCATGAAAAAGGAACAGTGTTTATCAACACTTATAGAGATCTTTGCATTATATTTATAAACTGTTCAGCTGGAGACCTCAGGGATTTTCATATAAGTTATCTCATTAATCATCAGAGAATACCCCTGGAGGAGAGAGAGGAATAAAAAATGGTGCTATTCCCAACCGGCAGAAGGGAAGATTGGAATTCTAGAAGGTAGTGAGTCTTTCCCTTTTCCCCCACCCTCCAGTGCCCCAACCACTACCACTTCTGTCTTTCCCCAGCTAAGTTTACACATTGAAATTTCCAGTCCTGGGCAGCAGCCACTGTATTGGAGTGTTAGCTGCCTCCGTCTCACTAAGAGGACAAGTTTCCAGAATGTAGCAGGGAATTGGAAGTTACCACTATGAATTTAAGCTCAAAAACATGTACTATATTAAGCAGTGTAAGAGAAGGAATCAGAAAAATGTATGAGAAAAAAAAAGATAGGCCAATCCTATGGCAAAAACAAGGACAATGAATGGACCATTGGTAGCCTTATAATGTTAAAAGAACATGAGAGGGGGCAGCTAGGTGGTGCAGTGGATAGAGCACTGGCCCTGGATTCAGGAACACCTGAGTTCAAATCCAGCCTCAGACACTTGACACTTACTAACTGTGTGACCCTGGGCAAGTCACTTAACCCCCATTGACACCCCCCCCCCCGCAAAAAAAGAACATGAGGAAGGCCCCCAGGGCAGGTTGAGCAGCTCTTCCTGTGGCCAAAGGACAAAGCACATCAGGAAGGTAATGTCTTGACTTGCAAGTGAATTGCATTTGTGAGGCAGGGCTGTGCAGACACCAGCTTCACTCTTTCCTCTGGAGCCATCTAAATCCAGTGGCAAGACAGATCAGGATGACTGGAGATGGCCCCAGATGCTGTGAGAAACCTTGGCTAATGTCTTTCCCAGATGTCAGTTTGTCTGAGGCAACACCCATTCAGTGATTAAGGCTAGGTAAGAATTGAGGCAAAAAAGTGTCCTCTCTTACCTACCCAGGAAAAGAAAATCAATCTTGGAGGAGAAGACCTTCAGGGTTTCTGGCTAGAACAAAAACTACTGCTATTTACACTCACTCTGAGCCAACAAAACCCAAACAATGACAAACAGAGGCTTGGGTTGGGGTTCATTTCTGGCCAATCAGTGAGAAACCAAGTGATTTGCCTGTGGCCATTATAGGACAATGGAAGAGTTACAGAAAGGGCAGATAGGATGGGGTGCATCCTTAGAAACAGTTCAATTTAACTCTCTATATGAAGTCTTTCCTGCCCTGCTCCTGCACTCTGTTAGTGTCCTTGTTCCCCTGACTACCTTGTATTCATTTCAGACTTATTCTGTAGATACATATTTATGTATATCTTGTCTCACCCCAATAGAATATAATATCCTTGAAGTCAAAGAGTGTTCTAGTTTGCTTTTCTATCCCCAAGGGCCTGGTATAATTGCTGGGATATAGTAGATGCTTGATTCTTATTGATGTTTGCACATTTAACAGTTGCTGGAAATATGTATTGACACATGGATATGCAAAAGTAACCCTTAAAGGAACAAGGAAATTGAGGTATACTCATAAAGGAAAAATATTGAATATAACATTATGTTTAGAAAGATATGCAACTTTTAAAAGGAAATATTTCTATTTCAGTGTGATCTGGGATGTTACTGATGGTGCTGTATGCAGTTTTATTAAAGAAATACATCCTGGTGATCTACTTCATTATCAGAAACTTTTTTTTTTTTTTTGGTGAGGCAGTTGGGGTTAAGTGACTTGCCCAGGGTCACACAGCTAGTAAGTGTTAAGTGTCTGAGGCCAGATTTGAACTCAGGTACTCCTGAATCCAGGGCTGGTGCCTTATCCACTGTGCCATCTAGCTGCCCCTATCAGAAACTTTTTAAAAAAGAGGTAGAAACAAAATGACACACAGAAGGATATATCTGGAATCTCTTCCTTGCTGCTAGTTCTTCCTATAAAATTGATCATGTTTCTCCAACCTCCCCAAATCCAATCAGTTAACTCTTCCATTCCAGCTTCCTTCCCATTGCTACCATCCTAGTCCCTTATTGCTGGATAAATAGAGCACCAGGCCTGGAGTCAGGAAGACCTGAGTTCAAATCTGTCCTTAGATACTTAGCAGCTGTGGGACTCTGAGCAAGTCACTTTCCTTCTATTTACATGAGTTTTCTCATCTGTAATATGGGGATAATGACAATACCTACCTGCCAGGGTACCTACAAAAATAAAATGAGATAATGTTTATAAAATACTTTGCAAACCATAAAGCACTATATAAATGCTAGCTGTTATCATCATCGCATCATCATCATCACAATAGTCTCTTTAAAAAAAAAAAACTTTTTTTTTTGCAAAACAATAGGGGTTAAGTGACTTGCCCAGGGTCACACAGCTGCTCAGTGCCAAGTGGCTGAGGCCAGATTTGAACTCAGGTCATCCTGATTCTCAGGGCCAGTGCCACCAAGCTGCCCCACAATAGTCTTTTAACAGGTCATCCCACTCCACTCTGCTCTGCTCCGCTCCAATCCATCCTTCACACCACCATAGAAATAATTGTTCTCATGTCTAAATCTAATCTTGTCACTCCTCTTCTCAGAGATACTTAGCAGATTAATATAGTCCAGAACTCATAGAGCCCTTTGCTTTGAAAGTCTCCAATACACTTACCATGTAATATTATGTACCATACCCCTCCATGTCAATATCTTATTCATCTATTAGATTCTAAGACATGGCGTCTGACCCAAATTCTCTTATTCTGCATCCTGAAGGCATGGAGCAAAGGTTTGTCATAATTTTGGTATTTGTATTCCTGGGCCTGGATTCCTGTTATTATTTTTTTCTCTTCCTCACCTCTACACAAGGCAGGATGTAGCGTCTTGACAGCTTTCTTCCTGGAAGGGTGGAGAAGTGGCTCATGTCTCTCTTAGGTCAATCCGTTGCCCAGTGACACAGAATGTAACAAAATATAAAAGTTGGAAAGGAGAAGGTTTTATATTTTGTAAGGGTTCCTGTGGTTTCAGCTTTGTCCTAAGTACAAAGCCTACTGTCTCCTCCCACTTGACCTCCTCTTGTCTGTTATGTTGTACCTTAAGAATGACCCCTTGTGACTTCCTAGGCACGGATCTGGAAGGGACCTCGGAGGCCATCTAGAGCAAGCCCCAAATTTTATAGACAAAGAAACTGAGGCCCATGAAGGTAAAGCGACTTGATAGTTCTGTCATCTAGGCTTCAGTCTCTCAGGTTTCAACCTTTAATTATAAAATAAGACTCTGGAGCTCAAGCAGGTATTTTCTATGACTTCCTGGCTCTGTCATCCATTAAGGCAAAATACTTAACCCTCAACCCCACTGGTTCTGGCTTGAGAGAAAGTTCTGCTTATGCCTACCCCAACTCCATGTGATAAAGGCTCTTTCCTGAGAATTACCTTTATCTAACAGTTCAGTGTTCAGGCTTTGCTGGAAGTTCCCTCTCACACCTTGCCCTGGCTTCTCCCTATAAGCTGGAATCCAATTCTACTAGCTGGATCTTCCAAGGCAACTTGGTCCTGAATGACTTTTACCTAGATACCAGATGAACCTTGGGCTCCACCAACCCAGACCTGGGTACCATTTTCTACCCACTTCTCTCATTCTCTGTGAGGGAACTAGTCTGTGCAGTATCTAGATTGTCATATTTGGAATATTTGGAATTGGAAAGACTTCAAACCCTACAACTTGCTAGTTGTATGACCCAAGATGAGTCATTTAACACCTCTTAGCATCAGTTTCCTTAACTATAAAAAATTTTGTTGTTCAGTCATTTCTGGCCCCATTTGGGTTTAGGGGTTGGGTTTTTTTGGCAAAAATACTGGAGTGGTTGACCATTTCCTTCACCATCTCATTTTACAGTTTAAGAAACCGAGGCAAACAGGATTAAGCGACTTGCCCAGGGTCACACAGCTAGTTTGAGGATGGATTTTAACTCAGGTCTTCCTGACTCCAGGCCTGGTGCTCCATCCATTGAGCCACCTAACTGCCCACTATAAAAATAGGGATATTAATAACACCAACCTCACAGTGTTATAGTAAGGATGTAGTGGGATAATATGTGTAAAGCACTTTACAAGCCTTAAAGTACATTTCTATAAAATGTTAACTGGTATTATGACTCTGATCCTGTATCCCTTTAGTGTCCTATCCTTATTTTCCATTCACTAGTCAAACAGAGGTTATAGACACATTCCCTAGGGCTAATGATTACTAGGCACCTTCTCTTATTCCCTTCCTTGAGCCAGTAATTTCCTCATCTCTGGGCTATCAATATATGCTTGATTCTTTCCTTTCTGGGAGTGGATCCCAAAGGTTACTTTTTAAAAACTATAATTACAAATTAAAAATGCAAGAACCTACAGTAATAGCAATATATCCTTAAGAATACACTCCCAATAACTAGGCAGAGTTAATGAGCCATTCTGGGTATTCCTATATTGCACTAATCTATGAAACCATCAACATTGTGTCCAAAGCCTTGAGCCTTTAAAAAATGGTTAAGGAACCCAGGAAGCAGGATTTCCTCTTAGTCTTCCTCTGTGGTAACAGTCTGGTGCCTCTTGACTCTGGGAGTTAGTTCAGAAATTGGCCTTAAGCATTCTTTGTGCAGGTTTCCTAAGAGCATATTGAGTCAACCTTGCCACTGCCATAGTGTCAGCAATTAAAATCGCCATGTTGAATCATAGTATTGGCAAGGAAATCCTTAGGAGAGAGAGTCTAAGAGACAGAACTATGTAATTGAATTCCTCCATTTTACTACCTTGGTCCTATTGCTTAAGTAGAATTATCTAGTTACTATTACCACAATAAAGACCAAAATCAATAAAAAATGTGTCATTACCAGAAATACCACTTTATAGGAAGAAACAGTTCCTAGGACTCTCTCCTCTATGAGATAATTCATTTTTTTGAAAAAGTACAATAAAGTACAAATCAAGTACCTGCTTTCTCGCTTGCTTTTACAGAGGACTTTCATTACCAGATGACAAAGAAGGCTTTCTCTCTAGAGTAGTTCTTTGACCTTTGACAGTCTAGCGGAGCCCATAGTTGCTTTCTCTAGATACTATGTTTACATAAATAATATTTTCAATACTCCTCTCTGGCAGGAGGTAAGTTATAGACTTCTTCATAGGTCCTCTGGAGATATAGTTGGTATAGTCTTCTCCTCAAGCCCCCAGTGATATGGTATATATTGGAATGATTGGAATGATGCCACCTACTGGAGACTTGCTGTGGGAAAGCTCCGCCATGAGGAAAATGCCTCAGAGGCATTGTGGCTTTTCCTTGGCGTCAGGAAATGACATTTACTCGTGGGTGCTGTCTATCAAGGCTACCAGCCAATCAACTTGAGGAGCCTCCTATTTTGTGGGAGGAGACAGGAAGGAGGAAAGGGAGCCTGTGCGGAGAGCTCTCATGCTTTTGGGTTCCTGACTTGATGGTGGTGGTGACGGCAGAGGACTTCACAGGAAATTTGAGGAAAGATAGGAATGCCAGGCTGTTGGAATTCTGTTCTCAATCTTTTTCTTTCTATTTTCCAATAAACCCTTAAAAACCTAAACTTGTTTTATCAGTGATTTTAGTCAGTTTCCCCCAAAACTGGGGGAACAGATTAGAATCCACATTTAGAATCTTAAATTACACAATATACTGTATCTGAAGTGAGATTTGAATTCAGGTCCTCCCAACTTCAGGGCCTGTGTTCTATCCACTGTGCCACCTATGTGCTCTTGCATACAGTAGGCACTTAATATATAGTATATTGTTCTCCAAGGTTCATACCTTGACTTTATGCTCTTTGCTAATTTTTGTACTCTGCCTTGAGAATCTCTTCCATTTCTATTGATTCAACCAATATTTCTTTTGGTTGGTTTTTTTTTTTTAATAAATTATACTTTTTGAGGGGCAGCTAGGTGGCGCAGTGGATAGAGCACCAGCCCTGGAGTCAGGAGTACCTGAGTTCAAATCCAGCCTCAGACACTTAACACTTACTAGCTGTGTGACCCTGGGCAAGTCACTTAATCCCAATTGCCTCACTTTTTAAAAAATTATACTTTTTTCTAATTACATGTAAAGACAATTTTAAAAATTCATTTTTTAAAAATTTTGAATTCAAATTGTTCTTCCTCTCTCTCTCCTCCCCCTTCCTAAAATAGTAACCGATTTGATATAGCTTATATGTGCAATCATGTAAACCATATTTCCATATAAATAATGTTATGAAAGAAGAACTAGACATATGAAGAAAGGAAATATGAAGGAAGATAGTATCTGCATCCAGAGAAAGAAATTAAAAAAATTTTTTTAAATAAAGAAAGTGAAAATATTATGATTTGATCTACATTCAGACTCCATCACTTTTTCTCTGGAGATGAGCCCTTTGGAATTGTCTTGGATCATTGTATTGCTAAGAAAAGCTAAACCATAGATGATCATTGCACAATGTTCTTCAACCAATATTTCTCAGGCACAAATGAACCACAAATCTTTACCTTTAGTTCTGACCTTTCTCCTAAGCTCTGACCTCTTTCCTAAGCTGCCAAGTCCCCCATCTCCACAGAAGGCATAAGAATGATTTTCTTTTCTCTTCAACGTTTTGCCTTCATTTCAGTTTTTTTGGCAGCCGAGTATGATGGAATGAAAAAGAGAAGAAAGCTAGGAGAAGTTGGGTGTCATGAGTTCTAGTCTTGGTTTCTGCTGTCAGCTATGGTAGACCCCAGGGGTCCTGGAGTCTTGCTTGGAAAAAAATTAGTAAAAGGATAAGGATAATTTTGCTGAACATTAACAATCAACCTAATGTTTTCATATGTTGCACCAGGTAAAGAATTATACTGCTCTAACCTGATTTCCATTTCTTTCTCTTCTCTCTATTCCCTTCATGCATAGAATTTCCTGTTGACTTTCCCAAGAGACTTGCTTAACTGAAGCTCTGTAAAAAGCATGGAAATTGGGTCAATGTTGCATATAACAAAGTTACCATGTACTCCTTTAAGTAAAACATGTCTGACTCTGTTTGCCTACTCTGCAAACTGCCCACAATACCTGGGTTTGCCTTTGTTGGTATTTTTTGATCAAGCTGAAATTTCTAACTAGACTGTTTATCCAGAAAATATGTGTGCTCATCCACTTTCATTTAAATGGGATTGATTAAATAATCAGGTAGTAGTTTGCTTTCATTTTGCCCTCAAATTGGTATCCATAGAGAGCTAAGTACATTGTTTCTAGATACATGACTAAAGTTGGTTGACCCAGGGCTCAAAAATTGAGCTGTCTTGAAAAAATGCACCTTCTTCTCTTCTTTGCAGATAGATATATAGACAGATGAACAGACAGATAGAGTATTTGTTAAGCTCTTATTATATGCCAGAAGTTATGCTAAATGCTGGGGATATTATAAATACCAGAAAAGAAAACAGTCTGTCCTCATTCTAATAAGGGAATATAAAACGTTAAGGAGAGTTTGAAAGTAAATGGGGAGGAAGACCATGGAAGAGAAGTTCAGAGAGTCAGCTGAACTGATAATGAAGAGGGCTGTGTGGCTGGTGCTCCTCAAGAAATGTTGACCCCAGTCAGGAACACACCAATGAGCAGGCCTCAGGGCAGCCATCGAGAGGTGGTCAAGGCAGCAGGTGGGGAGATAAAATAATCTACCCAGTGACTTGAGCTGGGAGTTCAGAAGTGGGGGACTATGGATATGGGATTTCCTACATATGTGAGACTTGGTTGATATATTGGTTAGTTTTACCAAATTGCCTTTTTTTTCCCCTCTTTATTCTTTATCATAAGGATTGATTTGATAGGTAATGGAGATGGAAGGCTATAATAATAAATGGAGATGATATAAAAACAAAAAATTAAATTAAAAAACAAGTTTGGCTTATTTTTATTTTAATTCTTTGAACATGTAAAAAAATAGATGGACAAAGCAGATCAGTTTGGGAGGAAGTAACATCTGTGCCCTAATCCATTTTAATTTAGACTTTCTCCCTTTTGCTCACCTCTGTGGGAACTTTTGCTATCAATGAAGTGAATGGTAAGGATTTTAGTCTGGCAACTGAAAATTGCAGCTTCTCCAAACCTGGAGACCCATTTACTTTTGTCTTTTAAGAGGACAGAAAGAAATTTTTCTTTCTTTTTTTTTTTTTTTTGCATAGAAAGACATTTTTCAAGCATGCTTATGAAAAGTTTGGAATCCCCACAGTTGATTATGTCTCAGATACTGATGCTAATGCTCTTTGATCACAGATCATCTTCTTCCAAAAAGCAAGTTGACTGTATATGTGCACATATGTGTGTGCGCACATATAGATCTGCATAAGCCAATGCATACATACAAAAAACATACATATACTCCTCATTTCTATACACACATGCAAATATGTGTATGATGTATATGTATATGTGTATAAATATATATATATATTTAAATACACACAGCGGATGTCGCAAAAGTCTTAGTGCAGTTTCAGGCTCTTTGGCATTCCCTATACATATGTAGAGAGAGCAATCAATATTGCATAGTCAATAGAGGTCGATTCTTAGAGGCAGGAAGATGTGTGTTCATGTTTCATCACGGATGCATGCTGGTTGTGTGTCCCTGTGCAAAATACTAAATCAAATAGGTCTCAAGATAAATTGTCAATCTGCATATGCAGAGGGAATTTCCATACCGGGAGTTTTCCCCAATCTGAGGCAATCATGAATGCAGATATGTGATTTTGAACCATACTTTAGGTATCTGTGTAAAGCTGTGCTGACGCCGCATCGCTTCTTAGGAAGGACAAAATCTTTGTCTACCTACTAAGGTATTTCAAGAAAGGGTGTTTCGAATTCATGGTTTGGTTGTATACCTAGTAGTTTGCCTTTGGTAAATAGCAGTAAAGAATGTTTATTGAGATACAGTGTGTTATAGTAACAAAAGTGCTGGGTCTGTGAACAGGAAACCTGCCCTGGAATTCCAGCTCCAGCCCCCATTAGTTCTGTGACCATGGACAACTTATTTGAACCTAAGCTGAACCCTCCCCAATGCATTGCCTCCCCCATTTGTGTGGGGAATTTTTTCCCATTTAAAAAAATTTTATTTTATGAAAGAAAACAAGCATTTCCATAATATAACATAATAAAAATATGATTGCATATGAAACTGCAAATCTATCATGTACAAGTTGCTATTCCTTTTAAATATATAAAAAAATTATCATCGTGTACATTTCTTTTTTTTCCCTTCCCTCTCTCCCCCACCCTACCCTAGAGATGGCAACCATTAGACGCAAATGTGGGGATTTTGTACCTATATCCCTTGTACTTAGCCGAGTGCTAGGCACACAGAATGCACTTAGTAAATGCTTTTTCATTCATCCATAAAATAGAAATAATGCTAGCTATGGCATCCTTCCAGTGTCGCTCCAAAGAAAGTGCTTTGAAAACCTTCAAGTGCTGCATTAACATATTATTACTATTTTTTGTTAATGATAATTATTCATTACAGGCCCAACAAACTTACAATTATTATGAGTTAACAATAACTGGCACAGCTCCAAATACAAGCTTCTACAGGAAAGGCCTTAAAGTCCTAAGGACTTTTTATTACTGGGGAAAGGCTTGTCATCTTCCACAACCTGCTACCCTTTCTGCAGCTCTGGTGGGTTTACTAACTTCTGAGAAAGGAATATAAAAGGGAGGAAGGGAACAAGAATTTACTAAATTATTACTATGAGCCAAGCACCTTGCAAATATCATTTCACTTGATCCTCACTACCAACCCTGGGCATAGGTTTTAGAATCATTTTTTTTTTTTTGTGGGGCAATGGGGGTTAAGTGACTTGCCCAGGGTCACACAGCTAGTAAGTGTCAAGTGTCTGAGGCCGGATTTGAACTCAGGTACTCCTGAATCCAGGGCCGGTGCTTTTATCCACTATGCCACCTAGCCGCCCCCTAGAATCATTTTAGAATCGACAAAACTGAGGCAGACCAAAGTTAAATGATTTACCCAGGATCACAGAGCTAATAAGTGTCTGAAGCCAGATTTGAACTCAGATCTTCCTGACTCGAGGCCCAGTGCTCTATCCATTCTACCTGAAGCTATCCTGGCTTCAGATTTAAAGGAACTTGGTTAGACAGGCAGGAGGGTAGTAAGGTTTAAGGGAAAGGCCTAGTCAACAAATATTCCCTTTTTCTTATCCCCCTATAATCCCAAGGGAAGTAAAATACCCCTGGCACTTTCATTTTGCCTTCTGAGGTGGGAACTCATGTTGTGAATAATTTAAGCACAGCGGTTCCCTTAGCAACCTCCTTGGCCTACCTTTTACAACTCACCCAAATTTACCTTCCTTTCAGAACTTCTCTTTAAAACTTCTCTAAAAGGGCTGGCCAGCATTTCCCCCAAATGATACATTAAAAAATAGGAAATGTAGAAAGGATTCTGAACCAAAATTTGGAAGTGTCTCATCTCACCTACCACTCTGCACTAAGCATTCCACTCCCTGTTCTTACCTGGAGGTGTGGAATGTTCCCTGCTCCACAGACAAGTTTCCCCCCCACTAACTCTGCCCAAACCTAGTCAGCCTTATTTTACCTTTGCTCCTCTGAGTGAATGTTGGCAGCAACATCTGTGAAACACATAAAGCAGTGATTCTCCCACCTAGCCTTGAAACACTCCAGTGTCTCCAGTTTTCTCAAGGAAACTCAGTAAGATTCTTTTTTAAAATTAACTTAAATTATGATAGTTTATAGCTTCTATTTCAATTGCAGTAGCTAGCACTCTTCTGATCTCTCCCTAGCAAATAAGATTCTGAGAAGTGGGAGACCATTATGCCAAGAACAGAGAACAAAAATCTAAGAAATAGTGAAAGTCTTCCTTAAAGCTCTACAATAATAGTGTAAAGATAGAATGCACATTATACAGATTAGGCAATTGAGGTTCAAAGAAATGAAATTACTTGTCCGTGGGGGCAGCTAGATGGCGCAGTGGATAGAGCACCGGCCCTGGAGTCAGGAGTACCTGAGTTCATATCCAGCCTCAGACACTTAATACTTACTAGCTGTGTGACCCTGGGCAAGTCACTTAACCCCAATTGCCTCACTAAAAAAAAAACAAAAAAAAAAACGAAATTACTTGTCCGTAGTTACATAGCTAGTCAGTATTAGAAATGGAACTTAATTTCAGGTCTCTAGACTCCAAATGCAATACTCTTTCCACTACATCTTATATTTTACTTGACTGTGAAAGCCCATGAGTGTATACACACACACACTTTCTCATTTATAGCATAGAGCAATTCTAGATTTGGAGGGAGGAGACAATGCCACAACTCCCAAGAAGTTGAAGAAAACAGCATGTAAGAGATGGATTACTAGTAGGCAGGTAGACTTGTAAATTAGTAATGATTAATAGAGAGAAAAGAATGTGACACAAATCTGACTAACCAAGCAAGTCATGAATGGGTTGAGAGAAACTAAGGAGACAACTTCCCTCCCAGCTAAGTTTTTTTTCCCAATACTAAGACAACCCAAGTCCACAATCAGGCAAGCAAAGACAAAGATGATAGAGGCCTACCCCTTAGGAGTCAGTAATTGCATATGGCTAAAACCACATGTGGGGGAGTTGGTTGGATTTCCTTGGACTGGAGATTTGCTCTGAAGGGAAACTGCTTTATTGAAATTGTGTAATGAGCCCAGAAGGTGTTTGAGAGACTTGTGAAACTAGTTATTAGTAAGGAACAGCTCTGTATTGAACTTAAGGAAGAGGTGTGGCATCCAAAGCCGGGAATTCCACAGCCTTCTACAAACACTGAAAGCTTGCTTGAGAGCGGGGCTGTCACCCCATGTGACGTCACATGGATTAAAGGAAATGTAACTCAAATTATGTCTCTAAGGTAGCCTTTGAAGGATGAAAGGGGCTCTTAGTAGAGCCAAGGCAGTGAGGAAGAGATGACAATGATAAATATGTGGTAGCAAAAAAAATTTTTTTTTAATTATAGGTGTACTGCAGTGTTCTACTTTGAGGGAAGAGGGAGATTTGAGGTATGAGGATTCAATTCAACAAGCATGTATTAAGCACTGAATATGCACAAGGTGGCAGCTAGATCTTGAAGTAGATAAAGAGATGGACCTAAGGTCAGGAAGTCCTAAATTCAAATCGAATGACAGGCATTTAGTAGCTTTGTGACCCTGGGCAAGACACTTAACATATGTCTGCCTGAGTTCCTCATCTGTAAAATGGAGATATAATAGTATCAGCTTCCCAAAGCTGTATTAAGGATAAAATGAAATAATATATTAAAGTACTTTGTAAACTTTCAGGCATCATATAAATGCTATTTTACTATTATTATCATTATTAAAAAGGCAAAGCAAACAAAGAAGTTACAATCTACTGGAGAAGTACAACATTTAGACAAATAAGTAAATACTAACAACTGCTAGCATCCAGAAAGGTTTTCCATAAGGGATGGGAATTAAGTTGATCCTTGAAGGAAACTAAAGATTCTCTTGGGTAAAAAAAAATGTTTTTGGTTGGTGGTCAGTTGTTTAGTCATGTCTGACTCTTAGTGACCCCATGGACTGTACCACACCAGGCCCTTCTATCCTCCACTATCTCCCAGAGTCTGTCCACTCTCATGTTCATTGTTTCCATGATACTGTCTATGCATCTCATCCTTTTTTCTTCAATCTTTCCCAACATTAGAGTATTTGCCAATGAGTCCCATCTTATCATTATGTGGCCAAAGCATTTAACCTTCAGCTCCAGTAGTTGTCCTTTCAATGAATTGTCTGAACTAATTTCTTTAAGTATAGACTAATTTGACCTCCTTGCTGTCCATGGGACTCTCAAAAGATTTCTCCAACACCACAATATGCTCAGCTTTCCTTATAGTCCAACTCTCCATACATTAATACTGGAAAAACCATAGCTTTGACTAGACTGACCTTTGTTTGCAAAGTGATGTTTCTGCTTTTCAGTATGCTGCTTAGATTTGCCATAGCTTTTCTTCCAAGAGCAAGCACCCTTTAGTTTCATGGCTGGAGTCACCATCTGCAGTCTTCTTTGAGCCTAAGAATATAAAATCTGACACTGCTTCCATCTCTTTTCCCTTTATTTATTTGCCAGGAAGTGATGGGACCAGGTGCTGTGATCTTGATTTTTTTTTTAATGTTAAGCTTCAAGACAGCTTTTACACTCTCCTCATTCACCCTCATTAAGAGGCTTCTTAATTCTTCTTTACTTTCTGCCATCAGAGTGGTATTGTATGCATATCTGAGATTGTTGAGATTTCTCCTGGCAACCTTAATTCTGGCTTTTGATTCATACAGCCTGACATTTCACATGATATATTCTGCAAGTCAAATAAATAAGGTGACAATATGCAACCTTGGCATACTACTTTTCACAATCTTAAACCAATCAGTTGTTCTATGTTTGGATCTAACTGTTGCTTCTTGACCTACACACACATTCCTCAGGAGACAAGAAAGATTGTACTTTGATCTCTTTAAGGACTTGCCACATTATGTGGTGATCCACATAGTCAAAGGATTTACTGTAGTCATTGAATCTGTATGTGTTGTTTTTTCTGAAACTCCTTTGCCTCGCCATAATCAAGTAAGTGTTGGCAATTTGTTCTCTAGTTCCTCTGCTTCTTCAAAAACCAGCCTGTACTTCTGGTATTTCTCATTTCACATATCGATAAAAGCCTAGCTTAGAGAATCTTAAGCATAACTTTGCTAGTGTGCAAAATAAGTGCACTTGTTTGGTAACTTAAGCATTCTTTTGTAATGCCCTTCTTCAGGATTAGAACATAAAATTATCTTTTCCAATCCAGTGGCCAGTGTTAAGTTTTCCAAATTTGCTGGCATACTGAGTGCAGCACTTTAACAGAATCATCTCTTAGGCTTTTAAATAGCTCAGCTAGAATTCTGTCATCTCCACTAGCCTCAGTTTCTTCATCTGTATAGTAAGGGTAATAATATTACCTACCTCATAGATTTCTTGTAAGGATCAAATGAGATGTATGTAAAGCATTTTGCAAACCTTAAAGTGATATGGATATATGCATATATGAAACATAATGTTTGTTATTTTTCTTGCCCTCATGAATCTCAAAATCTAGTAGAATATAAAAATATAACTGTAATAAAAAACATTACTAGTGAGTTCACTACCAATTTATAAAAAGTGTCATATAAGGTACAAAGAAGAAAGTTTAGATTGGATTAGAGAAGACTTCATAAAGTTGTATCTGAATGAAAACCTGGAAAGACTTACATGAGCTGATGCAAAGTGAAATGTACTGTATACAAAATAACAGTAATATTGTAAGATGATCTGCTGTGAATGACTTAGTTATTTTCAGCAATGCAATGATTCAAGACAACTCTGAAGGACTTAAGAAAAATGTAATCCGTCTACAGAGAAAGAACTGATGGTATCTGAATACAGATTGAAGCATAATTTTTTGTTAGTTCCTTTTTCTAAAGTTTTTTGTCTGTTTTCTTTCATAACCTGACAAATGTGGAAATGTTTTGCATGACTACACATGTATAACTTATATTGAATTGCTTGAGTTCTTAAGGGAGTGGAGAGGGAGGGAGGAAGATAATTTGGAACACAAAATTTT
Organism: Dromiciops gliroides; assembly: GCF_019393635.1. NCBI lineage: Eukaryota > Metazoa > Chordata > Mammalia > Microbiotheria > Microbiotheriidae > Dromiciops > Dromiciops gliroides. Next base: position 640,147,191 of record NC_057861.1, read on the forward strand.
AAAAATTGATGTTAAAATTTGTTTTTATATGTAATTTGGGAAAATAAAATTCTAAATAAATAAATAAAATTTTTTTTAAAGTTGTATTTGAGTTGGGCTCTAAAGGATGATGAGGACAAATTCAAAACATGAAGAGGGAGATGGAGGATATTCCAGGAATAAGGCACAGAATGGGAACAAAGGCCCGGGGCCAAAAAGCACAGCATGTATTCAAGGGACAGAAGGTAATCCAGTTGGCTGGTGCCTAAAGTGTGTGGAAGGGAGTCATATGAAATAAAGCATAGAAAAGTTCAGTGTCAACAGATTGTGGGCAGCCCTTGAGTGCCAGGCAAAGGGTTTGAACTTGACTCAGGAGGAAAAAATTGAGCCAATGAAAGTTTTCAAGCAGAGAAATGACCAAATATATGTACAATGAAGATTATTCTGGAAGGAGGATGGTGTTTGAATGAGAGGGGCTAGAACCACATTAGGAAGACCTATACAGGCATATAGTAATGAAGGTCTATATTAAAGTGGTGGCACTTGTAACAGAGAGGAGGGGGTATCTATAATCATCTGGTGGCCCTGGGCAATTTAACCTCCTATTCTCTATCTACTGGTTTTCAGTAAGGGGGGTGGGGAGGGGAGAGGAATTAATCATTTAAATACCACTTAACATATGCCAAGCACTGTACTATGTGTTTGAGTTTTGCTCACAAATATTGCCTCATTTGATAATTTTGAATAAAACCTTTGACAAAAATCTCTAAAGCTGTTCTCATGAACAGAATAGGGAGATTTGGGATACATGACAGTACCATTAGGTAGATTTGGAGCTGGTTGAGCAACTGTACCACAACAATCCTACCTTGTCAAAGAAACCTTTCCCAATAACTCAATGCTAGTGATTTTTCTCTGAGATTATCTCCAATCTACCCTGTGTACATCTTATGTACCTAATGCTTTGTATATTGTCTCCCCATTAGAATGTGGTTTCCTTGGGGGAAGGGACTATCTTTGCTTTTCTTTGTATCCCCAGCACCTAGCACACAATGAGCACTTAATAAATACTTGTTGGTGCCTTGATTTTGTTTGTTTGTTTGGTTTGGTTTGGTTTGGTTTTGCAGAACAATGAGGGTTAAGTGACTTGTCCAGGGTCACACAGCTAGTAAGTGTCAAGTGTCTGAGGTCAGATTTGAACTCAGGTCCTTCTGAATCCAGGGCCAGTGCTTTATCCACTGCGCCACCTAGCTGTCCCTGCTTGCTTGTTTAATGTCAACTTGGAGGAACTAACGTAATGGATTATCTCATGGACTGTCCTTGACATTCACTGTTTAAAATTTTTATTAACATCTTTTTACCTTAATCCCATTTTTAGTGACAATTTAAAATATATTTACATTACTTAAACTTTATACCTGACACCATGATTTTTAATTTCTTTCTTACCCATGTTGTAACTAATTTGAGTATTTAACTCATCATAAACACCAGCTAACGGTGTTATCCTATAGTGGTTTAGAGGATCATATCTGCAATTGTAAGTATCTTGATTCAAGACAAATTCAGACTTTATTTAAACAAATAAGGGACTTAGAAAAGAAGAAAAGATCTCTTCTAGATCTTAATCCTGTAATTCTAAAAACAGTAACAGCAGTTATTAAACTTACTTTCTTTGGTCCAAAAGATAGAACTAGGAGCAATAAGAAAAGTTGAGTGGAAGGGAAAAGTCCTAATAATTAGGACCATACAAAAGCAGGATGACTGCCTCAAGAAATGGTATCAGTCCCTGAGGGCCTACAGGTGCAGGTCTTCCCTATTAAGAAAAAGGCATCACACCACTGCCATCCATGTAAATAAGCATCTTGTATCTTTCATCCCCTTTTCCTATAAAGAGTTGTCTACTTTTCTTGTGACTCCACTTGGGACTACCTGCTCATCTCTCATCCCCTTGTAAACAGGCTACCACCTCTGACACTCTACCAAAACTGCTCTCTCTCTCTCTCTCTGGTTACTAACCATATCTCTACTGCTATATCCAATGACCTTTTCTTGGTTCTCATCTTCCTTGATATCTCTTCCAGTTCTGACACTGATAGCCATTCCCTCCTCCTGAAAAGTCTTTCCTCCTTCAGCTTCTGTGGCACTGCCTTCTTGGTTCTCCTATGTACTGCTGTTGATTGTTGTTGGACTGCTGTTTTGCTTGTTCCTCATTCATCTCTGGCCCTTTAATCACTGATGTCCCTCAAGACTCTGCCCTGGTCCTTCTTCAATACGACAAATTCTTTCCCTTGAGGATGTAACTAGCCTTCTTAGATTCAATTATCATCTCTATGCAGATAATTCAAGTCTATATAACCAGACTTAATATCTTTCCTGAACTACAATCTATAATTGCCAACTACCTATTGGATAGTCCATCAAAATCTCAAATTCAACATGTCCAAAACAAATCATTTTCCCTCTTAAACTCATCCTACTTTATCAAATTTTCTTATTAATATTCAAGGCATTGGGGCAGGTAGGTGGCACTGGGCCTGGATTCAGGAGTACCTGAGTTCAAATCCGGCCTCAAACACTTGACACTTACTAGCTGTGTGACCCTGGACAAGTCACTTAACCCCCATTGCCCTGCAAAAAAATATATTCAAGGCACTACCATGCTCCCAGGTTCATAACTTTAGAATTATCCTTACTCTTTCCTCTCCCACATACCCCATCCAATCATTTTCGAAGTCATTGTTGAGCCTACATCCATAACATCTTAAATCTATGCCTTTCTTTTCACTCATATGGCTTCCTCCTACTGCCCTGTATCAAACTAGTTTTGTTTATTCTTTGTATACTTATATATGTGTTCATTGCCTGCTCAATCAGAATGTAAACTCTTTGAGGGCAGGAACTATTTTATTATTGTCTATTTATTATTTATTATATATAACTATTTATTATTTAGAACCTAGAACAGAGTAAGTATTAAATAAATGTTTGTTGATGTGTTGATAAAATATAAATCCTGAGCCTTGGCTTACTTATCTGCCAAATGAAAAGGTTAGACCAGATGATCTTGGGATTGCTTCCAGAGGAAGGGATTCCATATTATTATGAAATGATAGAGGAATGCTTCTCACCCCAGGATATTTTGAAAACCTGGGCTCTTATCTTTTGGAATTCTGTCTGTTGTACCTTCCCGGTAAGGCTGGGAGCTACTTACCTGGAACATAGTAGGCACTTAATAAATATTAACTGTTAATCCCCTTCATAGTTTCTTTTTTTGTTTGGTTGTTTGGGGGGTTTTTGCTTTGTTTTTTTAGCGAGGCAATTAGGGTTAAGTGACTTGCCCAGGGTCACACAGCTAGTAAGTGTTAAGTGTCTGAGGCCAGATTTGAACTCAGGTACTCCTGACTCCAGGGCTGGTGCTCCATCCACTGTGCCACCTAGCTGAGCCCCCTTCATGGTTTCTTAAAGGCAGAGACTGGATCATAAACTGCCTTTTTACACTCACAATACCCTACACATAGTAAGGACTCAATAAATTCCTGCCTAGGTCATCAGTTCAGTTTCTCTATTATAAAAATGCTTTGTCTCTATATTGATTGTCCCTTTTGTATTCCTTCTTTGGGGTATGCAATTTAAATGTGAGGTTTTTGATGTTATCCTTGATATACTAAGGACTATAAATCTAGAATTGCAGCTTCTTTAAAAATTGATCATCTCCTTTGAGCTGTTAATAAACAATTCTAGCTTTCCTTGAGTTGTCAAATCTTCACCTCCAGATGGTGAGAAATTAAAAATGAATAGGTCCAAACTTATCCAACCAATTGGAAATAAGGATATAATACCATTCCTTTGGCAGATTGCCATGCTACTAGCATGATGATGTTTTTCTCTACCCCCACCACATCATCAAATTGTCAAATAACCAATATGTGGGACAAAAAAAAAACCATTCACCAAACAACCATGTATTTCATACCTTCTGTGTGTATTGTACCATACTAGGTGTTAGAGGAGATACAAAATTAAATAAAACACAGTCCCTACCCCAAAAGAGCTTACAGTTGAAGAAGGGCATATGATATATACATACTAAAATATATACCATTACATAATACATGCATTAGAATTGTAAAGCAAAATACTTGAGGTCCAAATTGGGGATATGTCAGGAAAGTCTATATGGAAAAGGTAGACTGTGAAATGGGATTTAAAGGATAGGAAAGAGGGGAAGCACTACTATCTCAGAGACTCTTGTATCTCTCCCATATTCTTAATCTCCATACCCTTTAACCACATCCTTGGTGACCAAAATTTAAGCTGATCACCCTCAACACTCTAGTTTTCCAATTCCTCAATCTCCTGAACTTCCATGACCTCTTTCTTTCTCCAATCCACTCCAGAAAGACAAAGAGGTGAGTAAGACTTAGCCCTCACCAGTTCCCAAGACTATTCCACCTCCATTGTCTTGGAACCTGAAATTCTCTTCTTTCATCATGGTCTACTGTCCCTCTACCTATGCTACTGTATTTCTCCAAAACCTGATCTTCATCCTTAGCATCACCTCAGATCTCAATCCTTTTTTTCTCTGGCTCCCTCTCTCTCTGCCCTCCCCAATGCACCATTAGTATTCTGGCCTTCTTTCCTTTCCTTTGTAGTCTTGACTCCATTTACCAATTCAACAAAGACACTATTCTTCATCCTCTAATCCTCTGCCCCTGTTTGCTTCCAGTATTCATGCCCTTTTATTCTTCATCCTTGGGTCACCCCTAACCATGCTTATTTTCAGCTCCTACTCCTACGTTGTTAGATGCTACTAGAAGATGTTATAATACCATGGAGACTGAGTCAATACAAATTCATCTTGTCTTCTCTCATCTACTTCCTCACCACTGCATGAAAATCCATTTTTTCTTCTTCCTCGACCTCCTTGTCATACTCCTCGCACTCTCTGATCTTACTTTACATGAAAGATTGAGGACATCTATGGAAAGCTCTCTCATTTCTATTCATCTGCACCTCAAAACCTAGATACTTCTTTAACTTTCTTTACTGCAGTAATTTTTAATTGAATTTTTTTAAAGATTGTCATCAACAATCACAAACATCTCAAAACACAAAGGAAAACATAACTATGTAAGAAACTGTGAAGCAACTAATTTTCTCTATTTTCAAAAAAGGAAGAGATATCCTTCTCTCTATTGTCTCTGTCTCTCTCTTGCTCTCCCCCCGCCCCACTCTATGGTTGTGAAGTTCAAATGAGATTGTAGTTGTAAAGTGCTTGGCACAGTGCCTGGCACATAGTAAGTGCTATATAAATGTTAGCTATTATGATTATTATTATCAGGTGAGGCTCAAAGAGATGAAGTGATTTGCCCAAAGTCACAGAGTTAGGAAGTAGAAGAAGAGATCCTCTCTGCAAAATTTATTGGTAGATATAGATCAAAACTGCATAGGAGGGGCAGCTAAGTGGCACAGAGGATAGAGCACTAGCCCTGGATTCAGGAGGACCTGAGTTCAAATCCAGCCTCAGACACTTGACACTTACTAGCTGTGTGACCCTGGGCAAGTCACTTAACCCAATTGCCCCACCAAAAAAAAAACTGCATAGGAAGAAAAGATGCTAGGATTAACATTTTACATCACTGGAGGAAGTACTCTTATCAATGAGATTATGGATCAGTTGAAATACACGGGACTATGAATCAATTCACAATCCCTGGGACATAACTGTATATTGTAAGAGCCTGATATAACACAAACTAATACAATCAACATTGCAATTGAGTTTAACAAATTTTTATTACATGCAAGACACTAGGTTAGATGCTATAGATACAAAGACAATGAAACAAATCTTCCCTCAAGGAGCTTCTATAGAAGCATCAGGGGTGAGGTAGCAGATAGGCCCCTGTCCCTGTGGATATGGGAGAGGAAGAGGGATAGAGGTAAGAGAGAGAAAGAGGAGGGGATGGGGAGAGAAAGGGAGAGGAAAAGAGAGAAAGAAAGAAGAGGGGAGGGGAGAGGGGGAAGAGCAAAGAGAGAGGGATGGAGAAAGAGAGAGAGAAGAAAAGTGTGAGAGAGGAAGAGCAAGAGGAAGATAAAGAGATGGGAAGAGGTGGCACAGCAGATAGAGGGCTGGGCCTGGAGTCAGGAATGCTCATCTTTCTGAGTTCAAATCTGACCTCAGACATTTTACTAGCTGTGTGACCCTGGGCAATCACTCTTTGCCTCAGTTTCTTCCTCCGTAAAACAAAATGAAATAAGAAATGGCAAACCACTCCAGTATCTTTGCTAAGAAAACCCTAAGAACCAAAAGAATAAGATGTGACTGGAATGGCTGAAGAACAAAAACTATTATTCAATTCTGAACCCAGTCTGGCCAAGACATATGTATTGATGGATTAGCTCAATGAGCAGTCTTTCTAACTCCATGTTGAAGCCTAGACCAGGGATTTTTTTCAAGATACTGGATAAATTTCAGGGCAGGGGTGAGAGAGCAGTGACTATGAATGTGAAGGGGCAGGAGGGAAATCGTGTCATTACTTCATTTCTTTCATAATTCATTTCCTTTGCAATCCTATGTATTTTATTCTATGCATTAATAGACATTTTTCTGAGAACGGATCCATAAACTTTACCAGACCACCTGTGGTAGCTGCACCATAATTCGAAAAAAGTGAAGAGCCCCTGGGCTAGACAATAGGTATTCTTCTCCCTATATTCTCATCAACTTATTGAGTTACAGAGATGAAAGGAACTTCAAGATCATTAGTAAAGTCCCCTTAATTTTCAGGTGGACACCTGAAAACCAAAGAAATTAATTGACTTTGCATAAGATAACACAGCTTTTTAGAAAAGCTGGTTCTGGAGTCACAAGACTTGGGTTCAAATCTAAACTCCCATACGACTTGTGTGACCTGGAGCGAATCACTTAATCTCTCTTGGTCTTAGTTTCTTCGTCTGTAAAATGAAGGGGTTAGACTAAATAGCCTTTAAGGTCTCTTCTTGCTCTAAGTCTGTGATCCTTTGAACATAAATCAATAGAAAATATATGCAAAATAAATTCAAGGTAATTTTGACAAGAAGAACATTAACAGCTGGGGAAGCAGGAAAGGCTTTTGGGAGAACATTCCAGGCAGGGGCCCAAAGGTAGGAGGCAGAATATCATTATGGGAGCAGCAGGTTGGCCAGTGTAGCTGTAAAACATGTGAGGGGGATTAATATAAAATTATTCCTCGAAGAACAGAAGTCTCTATGACCCTTTCGGGATCACTATTAACTGAAAAAAGCTGAGTTCTAAACCATGTCAGAAGCCTACGGGGAACCCTGTTTAAGCCTGGGATGGTCCGCCATGGCACAAAATAACAAAAGGAAGCAAGACTCTGTGGTTGGAAGGCTCTTTTCACCTGGATATTCGTATAAGGAGAACATGTCGTCCTGATCCAGCCAGATAGGATTAAGCCTGTAGTGAAAAGAGCAATGGATTTAGAGTCAGAAGATGAGTTCAAGATCCAGCCCTTACTACTTGTGTGACTAGAAACGTGTTATTTCATCTCTCTGGAGACCTGTTTCCTCATCTGCAAAATAGGGACAGTTACATCAACCTTTCAGAATCATTGGCTGTGAAACCACTTTAAAGCACCCAGCAAATACGAGATGCTGTTATTCATTTGACCCTCGCCTAACCCTAACCTAATTTCCCTATCCCTACGGCCCCCACCGAACTTGGCATTCTCCCAAAGATCTTGGATTTGAATTGTCACTCGTTGCAAGATTTAAGTCAGCAAACTAAATACAGATAGGCCTTTCACCAACAGTTGACTGTGCCCAGAATTCTGTCCCAAAGTAGAATGCAACTTTTTTTTTCAGGGCAATGGGGTTTAAGTGACTTGCCCAGGGTCACACAGCTAGTAAGTGTCTGAGGCTGGGTTTGAACTCAGGTCCTCCTGAATCCAAGGCTAGTGCCTTATCCATTGCACCACCTAGCTGCCCCCAGAATGCAACTTTTGATGCCTTAATGTACATTGTCTTATGTTACATGGGTATGATGAAGTTGTTTTGCTTGTGGTCCTATAAATGCGATACCCTTAAAACTTTTGTTGTTGTTGAGTTTTCAGTAGCGTCTAATTCTCTGATCCCTTTTGGGGGTTTTCCTGGCAAAGATATTGGAGTTTTTGCCGCTTCCTTCTCTAGCTCATTTTACAGATGAGTAAACTGAAGCAAATAGGTTTAAGTGACTTGCCCAGGCTTGTTTAGTCATGTCTGACTCTTTATGACCCCACAGACCATAGCACACAAATACTGTCCATGGGGTTATCTTAGCAAAGATACTAGAGTCGTTTGCCATTTCTTTTCCCAGTGAATTTAAAGCAAACAGAGGTTCCGTGACCTGCCCAGGGTCACATAAGTAGTAAGTACCTGAGTCCAGATTTGAACTCAGGTCTTCCTGACTCCAGACCTAGCACTGTATCTACTAAGCCATCCAACTGTCTTCTGAACAGCCTGAGGTTTCAATTAGATTTGAAAATCGAAGTATTTTTAGGGTTAAGTTGACTTGGGCTCACACAGAAAAGACAAGGTTGTGCATCAAAAAACACATTCCTAGTTATGTATTAAGCCCTCTTGGACTGAAAGGTTAACTTGGATGTAACTTCTCCTGGGCACACAATTTTAAAAATAGCAGCAAGTGAATGATAGGTCTTGGTTTGTTACTGTTTGTATTTAAAATGAATTAGAAAAAGGAGATTCTCTTATGTGTGTACTATGATAATAGGCACTATTGGACATTTATATAGTAGATTTATATGGTGCCATTATATTATACATTTATATAATGTAGTAACTATATATGTATATATAATCACTTTGTAACCTTTATTAATGCACTGAGAGGCAGTGTAAATTGGTGGATAGAGAACTTTCATCCAAGCCACCTAAAAGACCTGGGTACAAGTCCTGCCTGACATGAACTGCTATGTGTATCTTAGCTTTAAGTACTGTAGCCCAGTGGTGTCAAACTAAAAAAAATGGCCGGGGGGGGGGGGCGGGGACACTAAACAGGACATAAAGATGCCTGCTGGCCACATATTTACTTAAAACCACATATTAATATTATGTGTTCTTTTGTTAAATATTTCCCAATTACATTTTAATGTGGTCAGCTACTACTGCTCTGGATAATTCTCTAAGACTAACTATAAATTGCCACGTAGGTACTAAACTGCACTGGTAGTTTCCTTGCCCACAAATTCTCTGTACCAATGAATTCATAGGCCCAGTCCCTTTCTCTTATTAATATAATGTCATTTTATTCCTATAACAAACAACACAGTGAGATAGCACAAATAGTATTACTTCTAATTTAAGGAGAATACATTGACACTCAGAAAAATGGTTTGATTTACCCATCATCACACAGCTACTAAGTGGCAAAGTCAGTACCCAAAGCCAGGTCTTCTGACTCCGCCAGGTTGAGTTTTGTTTTGTTTTGTTTTGTTTTGCGGGGCAATGGGGGTTAAGTGCCTTGCCCAGGGTCACACAGCTAGTAAGTATCAAGTGTCTGAGGCTGGATTTGAACTCAGGTACTCCTGAATCCAGGGCCGGTGCTCTATCCACTGTGCCACCTAGCCGCCCCCCAGGTTTAGTTTTACAATCCATCCCAATGCCTTTGTGGTATAGCCGTTGTTAATGTGGCTTGGTCAAGAAGCACATGTTCTGGTTAATCAAGCATGCTGGTTGACAGCTACCATTACCTATTCAAGATAGAGTATGTTAAGGCTAAAATTCTAGCTATTCTGTCTAAAATATCTAATGAGTGGTCGCCAATAAATTATAAGCTTTAGCAAGAGTTAGGCTTTTTAGCATTTATTAAGGAGAATAAGAATTTGGTAAAGAGAGAAGAAAAGGCCTAGATTCCTATCTATTAAAAGGAGAGCACATTTCTAGCTCCCTTCTCCACCAGAGTCCTCAGGAAAAGAGAGAGAGACAGAGCACCCGGCTCCTCCTTCCTCCTCCCACCAGCAAACGTCACTTCCTGACACCAAAGAAAAGACCCATGGTCTTGCCCTCAGAGACGTTCGCCTCATGGCGCAGCTTTTCTACAGTAAGTCTCCAGCAGGTGGCGTCATTCCAATCATTACAAGTAGTAATTTTCAAAGAGCAGAAATCCATTAAAATGTACTTGATACGGGGCAGCTAGGTGGCACAGTGGATAGAGCAACGGCCCTGGAATCAGGAGTACCTGAGTTCAAATCCAGCCTCAGACACTTAACACTTACTAGCTGTGTGACCCTGGGCAAGTCACTTAACCCCAATTGCCTCACTAAAAACAAAACAAAAACAAAAAAATGTACTTGATACAAAGTTCCATCTTTGATTCAGAATGTTCTTGGAGTACCTCAACCATAATTATGAATGTCAGTTATCAAATGGAAATAACATTCTGGTTGAGAGAGCGCTAGAGAGGCCAGTTCTTATCTCAATAAGACATGTGCTTAGGGAGGGAGGGACAGTCTCCCTTGGGGTATCATTTAGTGTAGCTGACCCTTTCATCTCCCCTACAAAGGCCTAACTGTAAGGAGGCCATGTGGAAGAGCTCAGAAATCTAGATACATCTTCAGGCCTGGGTTCACTCCCACTTCTGCTACATACTACCTATGTGATCTTTAAAAAAAAAAGTCATTTCAACTCCATACTCCTCAATTGCCTAATCTTTGATTTTGTTTGTTTGTTTGTTTCCCCCCATGGGGCAATAAGGGTTAAGTGACTTGCCCAGGGTCACACAGCTAGAACATGTCAAGTGTCTGAGGCTGCATTTGAATTCAGGTCCTCCTGAATCCAGGGCCAGTGCCTTATCCACTGCACCACCTAGCTGCCCCAATTGCCTAATCTTTGAATAAGATTTATACTACCTACCTCACCCAGGGCTGTTGAAAAACTTAAAAGATGGGACAGCTAGATGGCGCAGTGGATAGAGCACTGGCCCTGGAGTCAGGAGTGCCTGAGTTCAAATCCAGCCTCAGACACTTAACACTTACTAGCTGTGTGACCCTGGGCAAGTCACTTAACCCCAATTGCCTCACTAAAAAAAAAAAGAAAATTTTAAAGATCTCTGTAAAGTCCTCTCTCTCTCTCTCTCTCTCTCTCTCTCTCTCTCTCTCTCTCTCTCTCTCTCTCTCTCTCTATATATATATATATATATATATATATATATATATATATATATATATATATATATATATATATCAGGGATTATAAGAAGAACCCTTTGACCTATTAAAACTTGTTAGTTTAGCTCAGAAAAGGCCTTTATTCTAGGATAGGTCTTCTTAAACTTTTCCACTCTCAATCCCTTTTCACTGAGAAATTTTTATGTGACCTCAGGTATAATTTTTGGTCATTCCATGTTCAGAAATCTTTTACCATTGCCAAATTTTTTGCAACTCCCATGTTCAGTTACAAGACCCCATATGGGGTCACAACCCATGGTTTAAGAAGTTTTGTTCTAGGATAACAAACTGAACTAATCCAGGGTACTGGTCAAGAAGGTTATTGGCTCAGAATAGCCCATCATCACTGTTAGTCAGGATTTAATAATTTAATCATTGTGGGGCAGTTCCAGTGTGAAAACTCCCTCTACACAATACAGAACCCCAGCTGGTCTGCAACTGATCTGCAGTTTTATATTCTTATAAAGTTTTCTGGAAGCACTGAGTGTTTAAGAGACTTACTTAAGCATCAGAGTCCAGAGCCCCTCCTGAATTTAAGCCTGGCCTTCTATCAACTATTTACCACCATTGTTGATAAAACATCTTCATACATGGAAGTCAATCCCTTTTATCATTAGCATATTCTAGCTGCTACTTTGTAGTAATGTGGGCCCTGTGAAGACTACAGTTCATCCTGACCTTGAAACCAGAAACGGCAAATTAGCTCATCTCTGCAATTGTTGTATTCAATTATCCAGAAAATATGGCAACATTAAAAAAATAGCTGTATAGTTAATAAAAATAGTATGACCATAAAAGGAAGTGACCTAGATCTGTAGTAAAATAAATCAAGACCATAGATGAGGGGCAGCTAGATGGCGCAGTGGATAGAGCACCGGCCCTGGAGTCAGGAGTACCTACCTGAGTTCAGATCTGGCCTCAGACACTTAACACTTACTAGCTGTGTGACCCTGGGCAGGTCACTTGACCCCAACTGCCTCACTAAAAAAAACAAACAACAACAACAACAATAACAAAAAGACCGTGGATGATACATTAACACCTTCACAATATTAAAGGAACCATACAAGTTATGCAGATTATCAATGAAGCATTCATAAAAATTCACAAGACACACATAAAACAGGAACATATGGAGGGGTAAGAGTCTGTAAGAATGATAATAATAGCTCAGATTTATATAGGTTTACAAAGTATTATAAGGTTTTCAAAGTATTTTTCTCACAACCAACCTGAGACAAATAGGGCACATATCATCCCAAGGTTACAGATGAGGAAATTAAGATTCAGGGAGCTAACATGACTTAATAATAGTCATACATCTAGGAAATGTTGGAGCCAGAACTCACAGGTCTCTTGCATCTAAATCCATGGATCTCTTTACTATATTACATAGCCTGTACCAAGAGAACAAATACCTATACATTTAGCTATCCAAGTACTGAGTCTTCTGTGTAGAGTATGAATATCTTCTTTGCAAAAAGTAATAATATTAAGTACTTGGAGAAATAGGCAACTAAGTGGTGCAGTGGATAGAGTGCCAAGCCTGGAGTCAAGAAGACCTGAGTTCAAATCCAGACTCAGATTCAATAGCTGTATGAAGCTGGCCAAGTCATTTAACCCTGTTTGCCTCAGTGTCTTCATTTGTAAAATGAGCTGGAGAAAGAAATGGCATACCCCTCTGATTCCTTCGCCAAGAAAACTCCAAATGGGGTCACAAAGAGTCAGATGTGACTAAAGCAACTGAACAACAACAAAATATTCTTCAGGATATTTGCTAATGTTTACCCAATTTTAATAAAATTGTTCATCTTAGAGGATAGTGATTGAATGCTATGTAGGCAGCTTTTAGCTTCCTTTTCCAACTAGTATCTATTTTCTGAACTAAAGTGGGCATGTGGAACTCCAGCATCTCCTTTTAAATTAGTAGTGCCTATTTTCATTCCCAAATAATAAAGTGGGGGGCAGCTAGGTGGTGCAGTGGATAAAGCATCAGCCCTGGATTCAGGAGGACCTGAGTTCAAATCTGGCCTCAGACACTTGGCACTTACTAGCTGTGTGACCCTAGGCAAGTCACTTAACCCTCATTGCCCCGCCAAAGGAAAAAAAAAATAAAGTGCTGTACTGAATGACGACTTGGTTCCCATCCTCCTGGTTGTTTCTTGCCTCTGTTTTGACTGAGCACTTGTGGATTATAAATTACCATAGTAACAACCCCGTGGCAAAAGACTGTACTTTGGCTGTCCTGGAATCCTATGAGCTGCTCACCCCAGAAAAGGTGGCTGAGTCTCACTTGACATGGATTTCCAGAGCCAGAGAAGCATCTGCTTCTGTTTGCGAAGAGTGGAGAAATGTGTGTGCTTTTTGAATCCAATGGCCAAAGCAACAGTTCACAGAAGAAATTTTAAAATGTAGGAAATATGTATAGCAAAAAAACTCTGTATTTGGAGTCAAAGGACCCAAGTTCAGATGCCAGTTTTGCCACTCGCTACCTATATGATTGAGGGTATATCACTTTTCCACTCAGACACTTACTAGCTGTGTGACCCTGGGCAAGTCACTTATCTCCTTTTGCCTCAGTTTCCTCAATTATAAAATGAGCTAGAGAAAGAAATGGCAAATCATTTTGGTATCTTTGCCAAGAAAAGCCCAAATGGGGACTGAAATAATGGAACAACAACCTTTATACCCCTGGTCTTATCTGTTAAAAATGGGACTAAATCATGCCTAATGTCATCATCAAATTTTATGGTAATTTTGATTGAATAAGAATAATAGGCTGAAGGAAAATATTTTAAGTACCTTTGAAAACATTATCTACTCAGGGAATTTTTTCCAGCTACTGTTTGAATAATTCCCCTTCTACAAACATTCTTAGGATCACTGGTGCCTTAAGGAAAGGAGCCTTAGAGATCCTCTAGTTCAGCAGCTCTCAGAGTGCGATCTGAAAATCCCTGGGGGTCCATGAGACCATTTCAGGAGGTCTGTGAGATCAAAACGATTTTCCTAATAATGCTAAGCTATTTTAATGTCTAATCCTATGAATACTAATAGATATAATCTACATAAGCAAAAGTTTATGAAGGATCCTCAATAATTTTTAAGAACATTAAGGGCTCCTGAAACCAAAAGGTTTGAGAACCAGTAATCTAGTCTAACACTCTCATTTTACTGTTGATGGTACTATGGCCCAGCCAGGGGAAGTGACTTGGCCAATATCTCAAGAGGAAAAAAAAAGCCGAGCCAAAGACTAAACCCAGGTCTTTTGACACTAAATCCAATTACCTTTCTACTGTACCATCTGATTCAACAAGCATTTATTAAGTGAATACTCTGTGCCAGGCACTGGGAATTGAAGGAAGATGGTGGACACAGTGCTTGGCTTGGAGTCAGGAAGACCTGAGTTAAAATCTGGCTTCAGAAACTAGCTATGTGACCCCAGGCAGGTCCACAACTGTAAAATGAGGATAATAATTAACACTTACCTTGTGGGGTTGTTGTATCAGCTGAGATAATTCTTATAAAAAGCACTTAATGCATGCCTGGCACATAGTAGGTACTATATAAATGCTTCTTTCCTTCATCCTTCCCTCTACCCTCAGAGATGAAAAACTGATACAACTCTTCCCTTCCAGGAGTTTACAGTTTCATTAAGGGGATACAACATATACATAGCTAAATATGGTATAAAGTTGAATATAATAGGGGCAAATGGGACATTTTGACCAAATGCTTTAGAAAAATCTAAGTAAGAGAGATCATGTTCAGCCTGCCAAGCAGTTAAGATCCAAGACAACCAATATTGACCAGGAAAAATATATAGGAAATAGTCATTTTGGTGGTTTTTGTTTTGGTTTGGTTTGATGTTGGTGAGGCAATTGGGGTTAAGTGACTTACTTGCCCAGGGTCACACAGTTAGTAAGTGTCAAGTATCTGAGGTCATATTTGAACTCAGGTCCTCCTGACTCCAGGGCCGGTGTTTTATCCACTGTGCCACTTAGCTGCCCCAAAATAGTCATTTTGTAAAAAACAAACAAACAAACAAAAACTCCATATATTAGATGAGTTTATGTATCGGTTGATGGCTACTTAGTTTCAACTCATTGGCCCAGGAACTATGTGTGTCTTCTGAGTACCTTCCCCATCCTCTGCTCCTGCCTTTGCCTTCTAAGCCCCCAAATCCCCAAGTTGTGATTTGTAGCCTGAGTGGAGAGAGCTGAGCATTCTAATCACATATTTTCCAGGTTTGTTGCTTCTGTTTCCTTGTTCCTTTTGGGGTGAAAAGGCCAGGGAATCAGATACCAGTCACCACGGAAACTGTAGTAGTCTTAGGAGACTGCTGTGGCCTTTACTATTCTATATATGCTGAACAGCCCAGCAGAAAGTTAACACGAATTTATTAAGCTCTTTCTGAGTGCTAGACACTATGCAAGACACTGGGAATACAAAGAAAGGCAAAAACAGCATTATGGGAATTCTTTAACTTTTTACATTCCCTGTGACTGGGCACCTTGTCGTTGTTGTTGTTGTTTGTTCTTCATTCTCAAAGAGAACCATGACATTGGGGTGATGTCGTGACTTGAGCTGAATTTTATTTAAGTGAGGGAGGGCTGTGCAAAGTCACCAACCTCACTCTGTCCTCCAGAGTCATCTGCGTCCAGTGACAAGACAGATATCAGGATGACTGGAGTTGGCCCCGGATGTGGGTTTTTTAAGGCAATTGGGGTTAAGTAACTTGCCCAGGGTCACACAGCTAGTAAGTGTCTGAGGTGAGATTTGAACTCAGGTCCTCCTGACTCCAGGGTCAGTGTTCTGTGACTGGGGGTAGCTCTGGGAGGGCTCTGTTGGTTTGCTTGCCCCAAAGAGAGAGTCCTTGAGCTTGAAATTGCCCATAGATATGACCTTGGTCTCAATTACCTTGTCTCTACCATAATCCTGCCCTTAGACAGTTCTTTGGAAGCTTGTATTTGCCTTAAGAAATAGATATAATAAAGGAGGAACATAGCCTATCAATGAATCATAGAGAATCATAGAATTTCACAGTCACAAGGAACCTCAGAGGCCATTTAATCTAACCTATATCTCCCAAAAGAATCTTATATAACTGACAAAATAATCCTATGTAGCAGGAGTTAACTTTGGGGGGGGGGGCGGTCATGGACCCCTTTGTCAGCCTGTTGAGACCTATGCATCCCTTCTCAGAATGTTTTTAAATGCATAAAATAAAATATACAGAATTACAAAGGAAACCAATTATATTGACATAATGTTATCAGTATTTTTTTTAAAATAGTCCAGATCCCCCAGTTAAGAACATCTGCTGCATAGAATTCTCTATCATTTATCTGAGTGGTCATCCACCCTTTGCTTGAAGACCTTGAAAGAAAGAGGATTCACCACCTCACAAGGCTTCTCATTCCACTTATGGATAGCACTAATTGTTAGAGTCTGTTGGGTCTTTTTTTCTTGAAATCAGACCTCAATTTGTCTTTTTATACTTTCAACCCATTGCTCCAAATTCTGGTCTCTTAAAGCCAAAAAGGACAAGTGCAAATGGTAGGTTGGGAATATAGTGGACAGAACAGGGAGACTTGTATGTACTCAGGAAGACCTGAGACTGAATCCTGCCTCAGACACTTACTAGCTATGAGACCCTGGGCAAGTCACTTAACCTTTGCTTTACTTTCCACATCTGTAAAATGGGCATTCTGAGTGCCCATTATTAGCACTTACCTCACAGGATTGTGGCATAGATCACATTATTTAACCTTGGCAAACTTGACTTAAAGCACTATATAAATATTACATATTATTATCATTCTTCACATGATAGCCCTTCAAACCACAGGTAGCTATCCTGTCTCATATATACACACACCCACAAATATTCTGCCCCAAACTCTTGACTTGGGAATTTTTCAGCTACTTCTTGTTCTGTATGTAGTTTCTTAAACTCAATTACTAAAGCTCAGATAGCTGGCTTCAAATCCTACCTATTCCCCTTACTGCCTTTGTGACCTTATTCCAGTCACCATTCTCAGTTTCTATTTCCTCATCTGTGAAAAGAAGACATTGGACTACATGTGTAAGGTCCCTTTCAGCTATAACTTTCCAATGCTTTTATTCTTCATTCTGCTGCAATGCAGTTATGTTCCTCAAGTGTCCAAAAATTACATCTTTGACTTCCCTATCATACCCTTTTTTTTCAGTTACTGTCTATTATTCTCAGGGGTAGAAAAAGCTATATTAAAGAAAACAATCGACGAGATATATCAAGAACAAGGTTAATAAAAATCTTCCCTTGATAAACAATCTAATCAGCCAGGCCAGACACCCTGACTATCATGATTACATCCAACCTCCTGGATCTCTTAGCTCTTTTATCTGCCCCATTGTTAAGGTCCCCGAATTCAAATGACATCCCCCCTCTAACTACCCTGCTTTCGTGTGCTTTTTCAAGCATATAGTCAATTACCAAAAAGCACAAGTAGTAAACCTGGAGGCCAATGAGGTGGTCAGGCTCCCTGTCTGCTGAGCTGGGCACTTGTAAGATTGATCTCTTCACACAGGCTTCTCCCGCTTCCTCTTGTAGAGCCCTCTGCTGTCAGCCTCCCCAAAATGCCTCCAGAGGAATCTGTCTAATCACAACAATGCAGATATAGAGCTGAAAGGTCATCTTAGAGGTTATCTTTTCCAATCCCTTTATTTCACAAAGGAGGGAACCTAGAACCAGGGCACTTATGATTTGCTCAAGAACACACTGGTTTTAAGTTATCAGAGCTAGGATTTAAGCCCAAGTCCTTTGATTCCAACTCCAGGGTTCTTTCCAGTACCCCCACTATTTCTAACCGTGTAAATTATTTGGGAGGGAGGGGGAAGTCTAGAGACAATAGACCCAGCTCTGAAACTTCATATGATCATAGATTTAGAATTGGAAGGGACTTTAAGACCATGAGGTCCAGTAACCTCATTTCTAGATGATCTGACATCAAAAGAAGGTATGAGTCTCATCCAGGGTCCTGTAGCTAGTATAGGAACAGCTGAAGTGGGATTTTAATCCAGCTCTTCCTTACTCCAAGTTCAGCATTCTATCTACTCTGCCTTGAGAAAGTCCCTTTACTCATTTGTACCTCAGTTTCCTCTTCTATTAAGTGAGAAAGGTAGACTAAATGTTATCTAAGGCGGGGCTTCTTAAATTTTTTCCACTTGTGACCCCTTTTCACCAGAGAAATTTTTTGCAACCCTGGGTATATAAGTATATAAAATAGGAATATATAACCTTTACTGCTGCCAAATTTTTCATGATCCCCACATTTAGTTATGTGATTCCCGTGTGGAATGGAGACCCACAGTTTAAGAAGCTTTAATCTTAGGCACCTTCCACATCAAACATCCTATCATCAATGTAATTCTTTTTTATGGACGTTTCATCTTCCTGAAGTTGGTACTTTGGTACATTGGAAGTTTCCTGATTTCCTTGTTGTGGGTACTTCCTCCAACAGGGCTGATCACAACCCCCTTTCCACTTTAGCTGATGATTTCTTGAGGTACTATGGCCAAAAAAAAAGTCATGACATAGCAACCAAGTTTCTGAGGGTGAGTATCTCTAAACTTTATTAGACAGGGTCCCGGAGACTAGTCTGCCATAGGGCCTGTAATCACAGATTTTCTAGGAACTTTTATTCCTATACCACAGCCTTTCAGAGACTAAGGGCTCCTCCCTGACATAAGAGTGAAGGACAAACAATGCATTCAGTGGAATTTCACTCCTTGGGAATGTACAAAATACAGAATGAATTGGACATGCCTTTAAATTAGATGTTGAACACCTTGAGGGCAGGACCTACTTTTGTCTTTCTTGAATTCACATCATCTAGCACAGTGCCTGGCACATAGAGGGTGCTTGATAAATGCCGGTTGACTTGATATAAATTTATACTTACGGAATTTTTCATTATGCTAGCACCTGACCCAAAAGCCTCAGGAGAAGTGGGCATATCGTAGTTTAACAAAATACAAATCAGTGGAAACAGAATGGACATCCAACATTTTGTGCTAATAACATCCTTTAGGTAATATGTCTGTTCTTTCTCTTTGGAGATACCTGCATTTCAGTGCAAGACCATTAGATTTATAGCCAGAGAGAACCTTTAGAATGACCAGGCCCAACCCCTTCCTAAATTCATGGAATTAGAGCTGAAAGGGACCTGAGAAGGCATTCAGTCCAACCCCCTCATTTTATAGATGAGGAAACTGAGGCAACAGAGTGGTTGTGAGTTGCCTGGTATCCCCCAGCAGGATCCTGAAGCAGGATTCAAATTCAGGTTTTCCTGCTGTTAAGGCCAGTGTCCTATCCACTCCATCATGATGCTTTGATTTTGTTTTTCTTTTCCTTTTTGGGGGGTTTTTTGCAAGGCAATGAGGGTTAAGTGACATGCCCAGGGTCACACAGCTAGTTAAGTGTTGAGTGTCTGAGGCCAGATTTGAACTCAGGTCCTCCTGAATCCAGGGCCAGTGCTCTATCCACTGCACCACCTCGCTGCCCCCATACTTTGATTTTAAAGATGAAAAACTGAAGCCCAGAAAGCTGAAATGATTTTCCCAAGTTCATACATATAACAAATAGCTGAGCTAAGATTTTAACCCTATTCAAATGCTCTTTTGGACACAGTCAAATCCCATTCAAATGTACAACCATTTAGAGTGACCCAGAGTTCTTTACTGTGCACAGCCAATCTTGAGTAATTCACATTGGGTATTCCCATTTGTACCCTGTCCCACCCCTTTTCTTCTCCTCTGCCTTTCTTCCCAGTACACTTTTCTTTAGCCTCATCATAAAAGGATGAGCAGGAGAACAAAATAAAGAAGCTCAAACAAGTAGGTTTTGCTTCTTCATGAAAGGTTTGGTGATGGGAATTAAAGGTTGGGTCTATCAGAGGTAGGAAAACTATAGTGTAACAACCCAATTCTGCCCTCTGCCTGCTTTTCTATCTTCTGTGATCTAAGAACAGTTTTTACGTTTTCAAATATTATCTTTATTTTAAAATGTAAAAACCATTCTTAGCTCATAGGTTGTATAGGTAGGGCCTAGTTTTCTGACCCTTGAATAGGAAAAGTAACATTATTTAGATTTTATCTATGGTTTTTAGCTCTTCATGTCCACCCTAACCCCACAAGTAGGATTTGAATTTCAGGTGTTCTCCACATAACAGAATTCAAACATACATCTTTAAGAGCAAATTCTTTCAGCTATGTTAAATAATTTCCTAACTGAAGATACTACCTAAGTTGATACTACAATTAAGTTGCTCAAAAAGATGTTTCAGGGGGCACCTAGGTGGCTCAGTGGATAAAGCACTGGCCCTGGATTCAGGAGGACCTGAATTCAAATCTGGCCTCAAACACTTGACACTTACTAGCTGTGTGACCTTGGGCAAATCGCTTAACCCTCATTGCCCCGCCCCCCCCAAAAAGATGTTTCAGATGAAATGCTTCTTCATCAGATAGTTATAACAAATAAAACTGATGTCTCGATCAATATTCATTATTTTATTGTAGCATAAATATTATTTCATTACAAAATAGATTTTTGCTTTATTATGAAATAAATATGTATTATTTATTTATTACCTGTGAAAATTATAAAATATTAATTTTATAATGAAAATAAAATATTAGTTTTATAAGAAAAATAAAAGCTTTTTGAAGTATTTTTAAGCAGAGAGAAGCAGTACGGCATAGAGGATAAAGAATTAGCTTTAGAGTCAGGAAGACCTAGCTTCTGACACACTGACATTGTGACCCTGGACAAGTTACTTAACTTCTTCATGTTTCTAGGCAACTATTTTAAACTGGGATGAGTTTCCTCATTGACAAAAAAGGTACAACTCCTATTTCTTATTTAAAAATTAAAAGAGGAAGGGGGCAGTTAGGTGGCACAGTGGATAAAGCAACAGCCCTGGATTCAGGAGGACCTGAGTTCAAATCCGGCCTCAGACACTTGACACTTACTAGCTGTGTGACCCTGGGCAAGTCACTTAACCCCCTTTGCCCCGCAAACAAACAAAAAAAAAAATTAAAAGAGGCATGCGGCCTAAAGAACATTCATTCACAGGTTTATCTGGTTCATTAGACTAGAAGTGACATTAATTTTTTTCAGTAATATTTTGATGACTGATTACTACTAGTTATTAATCAATGGTGTCTGTTTCCTAAGAGGATCTTGTTTTTCCTTAGGGTAGGGCAGGGTAGAATAATCTTGGAAAATGAGATTGTTTGTAAATTCATGACCTCTCTTCATAAGTGCTTCTGAGAACGTCAAAAAGAAATGCAGCAGGACATAAGGGGAAAGAGAGCTTTTTTTTGGAGTCAGAGCACATGCATTGAAACCCAAGTTTGGTCACTGCATGCTCTTTGAAGAATTCATTTAACCTTTGTGGACCTTAGTGAGTTCATCTATAAGATAAGAGGTGTTCTCCTAGGAGCCTTCCAGCTCTAAGTCTATGATCCTGTTTTTATGGACCCTTTTTGAATGGTTCTATTCATCCATCTTTGTCTTTAATTTGTGGGTCAAGTACCAGGAGGTTTGAACAAGGAGGTTTGAACAACATCGTGTTCAACTTGATTTTCTTTCTTCTTTAGGAATTGGAGTGGGAGTCCTGGTCCGGGAATACAGCAAGCTATCAAACCTGGACAAGTTCTACTTTGCCTTTCCTGGAGAGATTTTGATGCGAATGCTGAAGCTCATCATTTTGCCCCTAATTATATCCAGCATGATTACAGGTACTCTCAGAAAAACTCAAAGATCTGTTAGATCTTTGTTGGTTTTCACTATTTAGAGATGTGTTCTGCCATACCAGGAGTTCTTGCATTTGGAGAACGGTCTTGTCCTCTGGGGGAAGTGTTCATGACACACTTACAAATGAACTTGGGGTCGTGCTGTAGTACATTAGGTATATAGAGCTCTCACCTCTTGCCTTTCACCTCTCTCTTTCTCTCTCTCTCTCTCTCTCTCTCTCTCTCTCTCTCTCTCTCTCTCTCTCTCTCTCTCTCTCTCCTTGTGTCTGTCTCTCTCTGTTTCTCTGTCTGCCTTTCTGACTCTGTCTGTCTGTGTCTCTATCTCTCTATCTCTCCCTCTTAGATCTTCATTGGTCAAGTCAGATGATAGGTCTTCTTAGGAAGACGCAGTTATTCAGAGTTGCTATAAATACACTCACACTCAATGACAGGAGGCAAGAGAAAGAACATTTGGTTATCTAAGCATCAGTCAGTGTCCTTTGGCAAAACGAGGATGTCGGTTTTAATAGCATTTCAGATTACTCCCCTTCTAGGCTTTTGTAGCATGAAGGATATACACAGAAAAGATTTCACAAGATAGGATCTATATCTATTTAACTATAGATAGGACCACAGACCTAAGGCTGGAAGAGATCTCAGAGACCATATAACCCAACCCTCATTTTTTTATATGAGGAAACTGGGACTTACCCAAGATCACACAGTAAGCATCAGAGGAGAAGGCGTGCTGTTGTATTACATGTTGTCTTTCCTCTGTAGTATAGCAGAAAGAACATTAGACTAGAAATCATTGATCTAGAATTTGGGTTAGGGCTGGGGTTAGAGACAGGAGCTAGAAGGAACCTAAGAGAACATCTAAGTCCAAATCCTTCAGTCTGTAAAAGAGAAAGCTGAGACCTAGTGAGAGAAATGAATCTCTCTTATATTAATAATCAATTTCTGGGGCAGCTAGATGGCGCAGTGGATAAAGCACTGACCCTGGATTCAGGAGGACCTGAGTTCAAATCTGGCCTCAGACATTTGACACTAACTGTGTGACCCTGGGCAAGTCACTTAACTCATTGTCTTGCAAAAAAACAAACAAACAAACAAAAAAAAACCAAATAATTTCTGAATTAGGATCGGGATGTTTTTTCAGAAGCCTATAGGTTGTTCATTCTCTGAAGGGCATTGTTGATGCATGAGATTACCCAAATACCTGGGTTACATGCCTTTTGATCCTGGGTGGGACACCCCACCCAACTAGAGAACCTTACAAAGAATTTAACCTAAGGTGAATTCTGTTCCATTGTGTTCCACCCTGGCAGGTTTGGGAAGAGGTGATAGATCCTTTTGTCTAGATCTGAGCTTCTTAAACTTTTTGCCCCCCAAAATTTATATGCAACCAAGGGTATATAAAATCAGTATACATAACCTTTTACTGTTCCCAAATTTTTCACAATCCCCACATTCAGTTACACAATCCCATATGGGGCTGTGACCCACAGTTTAAGAAGCTAAGGTGTAGATTACCCTAGACAGGGTAATATGGATATAGATAAGTCGCTTTGACCGAGATTGAATGATCAGAGTCTCATTGATAAGCCCCTCATTAGAATAGGTTCACCTCTCATTATAATATTCATTCTTCTTATTAATTGTTAACCGATCGAATTCAATTGCCACCCTCAGGAACACTGCTTTTCCAAGAGTGGTTCCATGAGGGGTCTCTGGCATTTGAGAGTGTCACTGACCCCTTTTATCAATTATTGCTAGCATGATTAATAAAATGATTATGCAGAAACTATGTCTCTTGAACTTTTGTACATCATAGTAGAAAAGTTAAGGGATTTGCCCAAGGCTACACAGTTAAGTGGCAGAGCTAAGATTGAAGTTTAGGACCAATGACTAGAAAAGCTTCATTCTCTCCACTGTAATAGGCCATACTGTCCTCAGCAAAGATACACAGAGCTTCCTAGTGCTATTCACAGTAGAGCAACTGCTGAATAGCAAAGAGATCTGGGTTTATAGCCTACCTGTAGCAAATTATGAGCTGTATGACCCGAAGCAAGTCACTCAGGGGCCAAGTTGTGTTACCTTCATCTGTAAAAATCAGGATAATAATACTTCAAATGACTACCCTACAGCTTAATTGTGAGAAAAAATGTTTTGTATGATTAAAAAACTATAGAAATGGCAGCTTCTTATCTCCTAATATAAGACTCTCACCACTAAATTGTACCATCTTTCTTTTTTAAATATTTTTTGTTTGGGGCAGCTAGGTGGCACAGTGGATATAGCACCGGCCCTAGATTCAGGAGGACCTGAGTTCAAATCTAGCCTCAGACACTTGACACTTACTAGCTGTGTGACCCTGGGCAAGTCACTTAACCCCAATTGCCTCACCAAAAAAACAGAAAAGAATAAAACCAATATTTTTTGTTTGTAAAGCATATTCATTTCTGAATATATCCCTCCATTATCCTCTCTCCTTTCCAGTAAACTCTCAATCATAGTCCCCTACTTAGTCCCCCTATGAAGGAAGGAAGATAAAATTTTTTAATTCTTCTGGTACAAACTGGGGGAGGGGCAGCTAGGTGGCATAGTGGATAGAGTGCCAGGCCCAGAGTCAGGAAGACCTGTCTTCCTGAGTTCAACCTGGGCAAGTCACTTAACCCAGTTTGCCTCAGTTTCTTTATCTGTAAAATGAGGTGAAGAGGAAATGACAAACTCCAGTATCTTTGCCAAGAAAACCCTAAATGGGACCACATCACTGAAAAATGACTGAACAACAATAAACTTAGTCACTATAATTACATGAGCATCCAATTTTATTCTATTTTCCATTTACATCGTAATAATTATATAGTGTTTTCCTTGTTCTACTAACTACACTCTGCATCTATTCATGTAAGCTTTACCATATTCATGTGAGTTCTCTTCATCTTGTCTTATAATGTAGTAAAATATTCCATCATATTCAAGTACCACAATTTATTCAGCTATTCTACAATTGATGGCATCTACTTTGTTCCCATACCACCTTCCTTAAGGCATCTGGCAATGGAGAAATGGTATATAGGCTTTAGAGTTAGAAGGGACCTTAGAAATCATCTAATCTACCTCCCTCAATTTATGCATGAAGATACAGAGACTCCAAGACAGTGAGTGACTCACCCAAATTCACCTAGGTAGGAAGTAGTAGATGTGAGAAGTCCTGGCTCCAAATCTAGTTCTGCAAAGGCCTGAAAGTATTTGTTTATATTGAAAATTGAGCCACTTTAAGAGAGGTCCTGACTACAAATTTAGTTCTCTTTTCAATACACAATAGTACTGTGAAAGCCTGAAAGCATTTGTTTATATTGAAAATTGAGCCACTTTCAGGCCTCACTGCTAAAATTTGGTTTGACTATGATTCTTGGGGGAAAGGGAGAACATCTTATCAACTGGAGAAATAGTTTAAAAGGAACCTAGGAAAACTGATTGGAGAAGAAAGGAAGAGATTGGAAAAAGGGAGACCAGTTGAGGCATTTGTAATAGTCCAGGTGAGAAGTGATAAGGACCTAAACCAGGGTAGCTGCTATGTGAGTGAAAAGAAAGGGATGGATGAGAAAGATATTATGGAGAGGGAATAAACAAACCAGGGTACATGGATATGAAGGGTGAGGAAGAGGGAAGAGTCAAGGATGATACTAAGGCTCATACCTGAGTGAGGATTGTGGTGTCCTAAAGAGAACTGGGGAAGTTTGGAGGGAATCTAATGAGTTCTTTTGGGAACATGTTGAGTTGCCGATGTCTTTAGGGTATCCATGTAAAGAAATCCAGTAGGCAGTTATTAATACTATGGTTGGGAGTTGTTGACATGAAAAAGGGATATATTGCTTCTCTGAGCCTCAGTTTCCTTATCAGTAAAATGGGGATATGACTTTACCTCAGCAGGATATGCAGTAATGCAATAACAACAATATTGTAAAAACAAACAACTTTGACCTAGGAACTCTGATCACCACAATAACCAACCACAATTCCAGAAGACTCATGATGAAATAGGCTACCCATCTCCAGATAGAGAGCTGATGGATTCAGAGTGCAGATTGAGGCTTTTTTGGACATGGTTAATATGGGATTTTGTTTTGCTCGATCATATGTGGTTTTGTTTTTCTTGCTGTGTCAGTGGGTGGGGAAGAAAGGGTGGGATGGCGAGAATTCAGAGCTGAAAATCAAATAAAATTAATTGTATTTCAAAAAGAAGGTTATGCAGTAATATGGATGACCATGCTTTGAAAACTACAGTGTATTATGAGCATATGATGTACTATCAGTGAACAGAGACTCTCCACACACCACAACATATTGCTCTGTCATCTGTGATCTCTGAATAAAGGTAGCTACTGTTTGCTACATTCTTGGTATTGGTGACTTCATGCAGTCAGAACTTGGGGATGGGAGAAGAGGGGAGGTAATATCCCAGAGTACCTACTTGTTTAAATCATTCAGCCAATCCTTTAAGGTCCAACTCAAGTCCCACCTGTCCCATACCACCTTTTTTAAAAGTGTCTATCCTAGGATAAGTTGATCTTTCTCTTTCCAGACATCCTAGAGCATTTATTTCCATATTGTCCATTTGGACACCTGCCGATTGTAAGTTTTTTATGCATGACTTTTTGTGTCAGCAACTAAAACTACAAGCTTCTTGAGGTCAAGGGCCTTGTCATATGCATTTTTGTATCCCCATCATTCTTCCTATTCTCCTCTCCTCATGTTGAGCACACATTTATCAAATAACCGAAATACTATTCAAATCCTTGATCACCTAAGTAGTCAAACTCTAAGAAAGTTCTCTTTATTTGAATATGTATGAAAGTTTTACTAGAATTCCTACCCATTCCTTTGACTTCAGGTGTTTTTAAGTCCAAAGAAAGAATTTTTAATGAATCTTAGAAATGATAGACCCTAAAGACTGCAAGGAACTTTCCAGATTATCCTCAATTTACAAATAGAGAATTGAAACGAGAGAAGTTAAATGACTCTGTAGGACACACAGGTCATTAGTGGCAACTCGGGTTTATTGACTGCTACTTCAGTGTTCTTTCCATTTATACCATACCATAATATGGAACTAAATGAATTTCTTCTATTAGTTCCTTTCGTCCCAGCAGCATACTGATAATATGAATACAGATGCTTATTATTTACTTGCTACTATCTACTATCAGCAGCCAGAAATCAAATCAGTCTATCAATTATATATTAACATTTTAACTGGGTACCTACTGTGCCTAAGATTTTGTGTGATAAAACCATAACAAAAAAGAGTCTGAAAACAGAACCTGGGCCTAGTTCCTGAAAACAGGGCCTGGTTCCTTTTGGCCTCATATCCCCAATGCCTTCCACAGAGCCTTACGCAAAGTAGGTGCTTAACTAAAATGGTAGTTTAGAGAGAAAGGGCACCTAGTATTTGGCAGGAGGGAAATCAAAAAAGTCTTTGGTTAAAAACTTAGAAGGATATTAATATTCTGTTCCTCTGCATTATTTTCCTATATTTCAGAAAGAGAGGATATTAAAAAGAATATAGAAAGTAGGTCTTGAGGGAGTCAGATAGGGTATTGTTCAGTCATTTCAGTTGTATATGACTCTCCATGACCCCATTTGGGGTGTTCTTGGCAAAGTTACTGGAGTAGTTTGCCATTTCCTTCTTCAGCTCATTTTACAGATGAGGAAAATGAGGTAAATGGGATTTAAGTGACTTGCCCAGGGTCACACAGCTAGTAATTATAAATCTGTGTAAAACGTGTAAATCTGGGGGGCAGCTAGATGGCACAGTGGATAGAGCACCGGCCCTGGAGTCAGGAGTACCTGAATTCAAATCCAGCCTCAGACACTTAACACTTACTAGCTGTGTGACCCTGGGCAAGTCACTTAACCCCAATTGCCTCACTAAAAAACAAACAAAAAACAAAAACAAAAAAACATGTAAATCTGAGGTCAGATTTAACATCAGGTCTTCCCTTCTCCAGGCTTATGTTAGGACCATGGGATTATACATTCAGAGCTCAAAAGGACCTCTGAGACCATCAAATCCAATCCCTTCATTTTACAGATGAAGGAACTGAAGCTTCAAGTCATTAAGTGACTTGCCTATTGTAGCAGCAACAGAGCTGGATTTGAACTATGACCAAAAGTTGACCCAAGGTCCTCTGAATCCTAATCCAGCATCCTTTTTATTGTACCATGCAGGCCCATCAGCAGGGTTCAATTGTAGCTTTAAGATGATTTAATACATAAAAATATGAATGTCTAACCCAACTACATTAGGGAATACTTGCTTTACAAATTAATTCATTGCAGAATTCCTTTAAATAAAAAAGCTACCATGGAAATCAATCAATAAACATATTAGGCACCTACTATGTGCCAAGAAGGGATACAAACTCAAAAATAAAATAATTCCTATCCACTAGGAGTTTACGTTCTGCGGGAATGTGGTTGAAAATGGTATAGTACAGGGGCAGCTAGGTGGTGCAGTGGATAGAGCACCGGCTCTGGATTCAGAAGGACCTGAGTTCAAATCTGGCCTCAGACACTTAACACTTACTAGTCGTGTGACCCTGGGCAAGTCACTTAACCCCAATTGCCTCACCAAAAAAAATGGTATGGTACCTCAAAAACTCATCAGTTTTATTTATGTATTATTTATAGGCAACTTTTTAGGGAGATATCCATTAAATGAATTGAGGAATACTTACAATAATCCTATGAGATGTGATTTCTGTAAAGCTTTAGAAAACATCTGCCCAGCCTCTACCCAGTTAGGAATAGTATCTACAACAACCCCAACAAATGGTCATCCAACCAATTAACTTTTATTTGGAGACCTCCAGGGAAGGGAAATCTACTACCTCTCAAAGCAGCCCATTCAGCTTGGGAGAGCTCTAATTGTTAAGAAAGGTATTCCATACCTTAAGCATAAATCTCTAGCTCTACAATCTACTTGTTGGTTCTGAGTTCTCTTCACTTGTATTGGACAGAATGGACCTAATTCCTCTCCCATGGTACCATCCTTCAAATACTTCGAGGGACAGCTATCACACCAACCCCACCTC
The DNA here is from genome assembly GCF_019393635.1 of Dromiciops gliroides. Classification (NCBI taxonomy): domain Eukaryota; kingdom Metazoa; phylum Chordata; class Mammalia; order Microbiotheria; family Microbiotheriidae; genus Dromiciops; species Dromiciops gliroides. The sequence continues at coordinate 640,176,277 of NC_057861.1, forward strand.
CATCTTCAGCCTTTTCTTCTTCAGACTAAAAGTCAGAAGACAGATATGGGAGCATCCAATAGAGGAATCTTTACCCTTGCCGGCATTTGGGCAATACAATAAATACACTGTAATGAGACCCTTATGTTAATGTGAAAATTAGTTTCACTCTCAAATAAAAGGCCACTAGAAAGCTAGAAATGTTCTCTTTCAGAACGTATTAGCTGCCACTGTCCATTCCCAGGCTTCCCTGCTTACTTCCCACCCCACCCCCAAAAAATAGAGGCGAATCAGGGTGGAGCACAATGCTATGGATGAGGTAGGATGTTGATGGGTGGTATTTAGGGATTTTACTTGCCTAGACTAGACCTCAAGTCAGACTCCCCATATACATATGTGTGTATGTATGTATGTATGTATAGATATAAATTTTATATAGATATAGATGTAAATTCATCAAGTTGCTTAATAGAGACTGTTCTTCCAAGAAGTTAAATGAATAGTTTCAGATAAAGTTAATACTATCACCATGAGTAAACCATATAAAGGTTTAATGATTACAATGGACAAACCATTTAAAATAAATCAATAGATGTTCCCTTGGGTTTTATAGGGCACCATGCCTGTTTATATTTGATGCTACAGGACTACTTTATTATAAAGATAACTCACTTCACACAATGGACTCTTTCCTGAAAATTGCTTATAAATCATGCTTATGTAAAATGTGTTTTCAAGGTATCTGATTTTCTATTCATTTTTTCATCATCTATATGGCATTTATAAGCAGGCACGATACCTTGTTAGAAGACTGAATGTTGTTGTTGTTGTTGTTGTTGTTATGATTATTTTTAATGGCTGGTCCTTTCTAATCCTCAAAGGTTTCTTTATATGGTTATTCATGAATTACAGTATTAAATTTATCTGTCTACAGAAATGGCATGGAAGGATGGCAAATTAAGCAACCAGAGGAAAAAAAAATAATAGAAAATCAGGTTTTAATGAAACCACTTTAGTAATGATACATACATACTTTAGTGTAGTTATACTGTTCAGGGGTTATTTGAAAAACGATCAATATTCATAGTCTGGTACATTTACATGGTAAAACTTCTGAAGTAGATTTTATAGTTTAACTCAACTTTGCAAGCAATCTACGGAAATCATTGATACCAGTAGACATTCCAGACCTGCCTTTATCTAAGTTTTTTCCCAGCTGAACACAATTCAATTTAACAGGAAGCAATGAAAAGAACACTGGGTGTGAAGACAGAAACTTAGGTTTCTATCTTGGCACTGCTACTTCATACTTCTGTGGCCTAGAGCAAGTTACCCAATCTCTCTGGGCCTCAGTTTTTTCCTTTGTAAAATGGGGGTGATAATCAATGTACTATCTGGCTCATGGAGTTGTTTTGTAAACCATTAAGTGCTATTAAATGTGGCTTTGTGCAATTCTCTTGGCCCCACTTTCCTCAACTGTAAAACCAGGCAGCTGGACCATATGCACACAAAGGTCCCTTCCATATGGAAATTTCATGGCTCAAGAATAGCCTTTCCTGTAGTACTTCATTGGGTGTCCAAATCATGTGAGTATCTCTAACATTTCTTTCAACTCTAATCTTCTATGCCACCACATTAAATGTAGGCTCTAATTTCTAGGAATATACAGACTAAGACAGCATTATTAGTATAAAAGCATGGAATGTTAGAGACAAAAGGACCCTCTATAATATACTGAATCAGGCCTACAACTTCCAATATCTTATAACATATGTATACCATAAAATCATTTATCTGTTCAAAATATAATGCTGTTAATTAGTTCCAGATAGTCACTGGTATACGAGGGTGTGCTGGTAAATGTTTAACAAGCAGTTCTATGGTGGGGTGGGGAATGTATGTACAATACATTTCCAGTTTAATTCGAATGATTAACATTTCTACATTACTTTCTTAAGCTAAACAATAAAACAAATCAAGCCCTAATTTATAACTTTGCTGATTTCCAAGGTGTAAATGTTCACACTGAAATTTAACCATTAGCTCTTTCAAACCTTTGCACACTGGCTCCAGCAAGATTCCTTGCATTTCCATAAGTCACTGATTGACTTTCAGTTCTAGGAAGTAATTGGAAAAAATAGCCCTGGAAAATTCTTGAGCAGAATGGTTCTTGAAAAGCCCAGGGGTGAGAAGGTTTTCATCTGTTTCTTCTTCCTATGCCCAAGCCATATTTTGTTGGGGAGTTCTTTGCCAAATGCCTCACTCTTCTTTCTCAGAGCTAATCATTTCTAGAAAGGAATTTCAGGAAAATTCTTGACAGCTTCTTTGTAAATGCTAGTAAGTGTTCTTTGAGCACCCACTGTGTGCAGAGCTCACTATGAAATGCTATATAGATGGAAAGGAATGGAGGGAGGAGGAAGAAAAAGAGGGAGGGAGGAAGGAAGGAAGGAAGGAAGGAAGGAAGGAAGGAAGGAAGGAAGGAAGGAAGGAAGGAAGGAAGGAAGGAAGGAAGGAAGGAAGGAAGGAAGGAAAAAATAAGGGGAAATAAGCATTTATTAAGTGCTTACTGTATTCCAGGCACTGTGCTAAGAAAGAAGATTGGGTCTCTTCTCTCAAGATGCCTACTATCTAGTAGGGAAGATGGAATACATTGAACAATGACCTGTCATTATAAAGAAAATGAAAGAATGCAGAGTAGAGAAATGACCAAAATTGTATAGAATTAAAGGGGTAATAAAATGTAGTGGAGAGAATGATGGTTTAGAGTTTGAAGTAACATGGATTTGAAATACACCTCTGATTCTTCTCTGCATGATTGATTAAGTCACATAATCACAATGTTGGAGTTGGAAAGGCCATCTAATCTAACCCATACCTCTAAAGATATTAAAAAAATGGAATGCTTCTAATTGTTAGAAAAATCTTCCTTATATTGAGCCTAAAGCTGCCTCTGAAATTTCCACATGGTGTGTCTAGCTCTTTTCTCCAGGGCCAAGCAAAACAAACCTAATCCCTCTTCCATATGGCAGTCTTCAAATGTTAAAGATAACTTCATGCCTCCCCTAACTCTTCTCTTCTTGAGGCCAAACATCCAGAAAATGATATAACTCAAGGCTCCTTGCCATTCTCAGCATGCTTTCCAGCTCAATGATATCTTTCTTTAAATAGGACATCCAGGGGCAGCTAGGTGGCGCAGTGGATAGAGCACCGGCCCTGGAGTCAGGAGTACCTAAGTTCAAATCCAGCCTCAGAACATTGACACTTACTAGCTGTGTGAACCTGGGCAAGTCACTTAGCCCCAATTGCCTCACCAAAATAAATAAATAAATATATAAATAGGACATCCAGAACTGAACATGGATGGTTTGATCAGGGAATGGTACAGAGGTACTATACCTCCTCTTTAGGGGACATTATTCCTCTTACCACAGACAAAGGACACATTAAGCTTTTTTGACCACTATATCACATCGTTGACTGCATGCTGCTATGGGGTCTCCAAATGGTCACTTAACCTCTATGCACATTTACCCTCAACTAAAAAAGGGGAATAAAAGTAGATGTACCATCTTTATAAGGTGCCTTATAAAGCACCTCTTTCTCTTCCTCTGAATATATACATGTTGCTATTATTTATTTTATTTTTTATTAATTAATTAATTAATTCATTCATTTATTCCATTGCCAGGAAAGGCCGTGCTAAAGTGAATAGAGTACCAGACTTGAGTTCGAATTCCACCATAGGTTGGCTATATGACCCTGGACAAGCGACTCTCAGTTGAACTAGACAACTTTCTAAGACTAATGTTGTAAAGATGCTGGCTTTCTTTGACAGAAGTAGTTTCTTCATTTTGGGAATTCTGAAGATCGATGAAAGTATAGGCCATGTCTCTATCATTGTTATTTACCAGAGCAGGTTGTTGTATGGTTATATCCAGCATGGCCCCATTTGGGGTTTTCTTGGCAAAGATACTGGAGTGGTTTGCCATTTCCTTCTCCAGCTCATTTTAGAGATGAGGAACTGAGGCAAACAGGGTAAAGCGACATACCCAGCTAGTAAGTGTCTGAGGCCAAATTTGAATTCAGGTCTTCCTGATTCCAGGCCCAGTGCTCTATCCACTGTGCCACCTACCTTCCTGAAAGTCAGGTTCAGATAGAGTTGAGGGATATAAATTTTTAGGGAAAGGAAGGATATTTAATTTAGGAAGCATGGTCTATGGGGTTCCTCTATCCACATTTAGGTGCCCTCCCCCCACAGTTATGTAATCTGGGAACTGTTCCATCCTACCGAAAGTGGAAAGCTACAGTCCCATCCCCTGTGCCTAGGAATTTATATAATCAAATTATCCATGATTTCCTATTATCCATGCCAAAGAGTGCCTCCATTAGTATGGATAACCAAGAGTTAATATATACATGTCTAACTACATATTTAAATGTGCCTTCTCATTATATTTGTTATACTGATTATTAACTTATATAAGATCTAAATGGCATTTGTAATTAATTTTCAATGATAAGAACATTAAATTTTTGCTCTACAAATGCTGGTGTTGTGCTACATACCTAATATTGTGTGAAAACTTGTGGAAAATGGGGCCATTGCACCAGGTGGTCCCAGAAGACTTGAATTGTAATTCCAGTTTTTAAATTTACCTTTTTGTGACCTCAAGCAATTTGTTTCCCCCCTCTAAGCCTCAATTTCCTTATCTCTAAAATCAGGGAATTGGACTCAATTTTATCTCTAAGGTCCCTTCTAGCCCTAACTCCTATGATCTCATTCTGTTGTAAGACTATGATAATAAACAGCCAAGCAAGTTAAGGGAATGTTGGTCATGCTTCTTGCAACATACCTGGTACCAAATGAATCTCCCTATCCACTTTCTGCCATCTACAGTCAATGGTCTCTGTCTATATAAGATTCAGTATGATATAGTGGACAGAACTTTGGATTTGGAGTCATAGCCTAAGTTGGCATCATCTCCTGCATCAGTTGCTCCATCTCTTTGGGTTTGAATGATGGCTCTGACAGTTACTGCTCATGTGACATTTAGCAAGTCATTTTCCCTCTCTTTGCCTCAGTTTCTTCAGCTGTGAAATGAGGGAGGTGGAATAGATGATCTCTAATGTCCCTTCCAGTTCCAAAGAATAAAATTAGCTGCCGAGCATTCCCCCACTTTGTCCTCTCTAGCCTAGAACTAAAATAGCTTGCTGTAAATTGTTTCTGAGTATGGAAAGTGAGGCAGCCTAAGCAATTTCACACCAATGATTTAAGCCTTTCCCTGACTTCATCAAAAAATAAGTGGTTAGTGCCAACACAACTATTGAATCAAGAGGAGTTATGATATTAATTTGCCTTTCCTCCAAAGAACCAGCAAAGGGATTATATAAAGAGCTTCAATCTTTCAACAGGGAACATGCTCTTCCATCACAGTAATACCATGAAAAAGATAGTCCAATGGATGGGGACAATAGAGGAAACAGAAAAGTGAGGCAGAGGATGGTCATTCCACAAAGTCGATTTGCTGGTCCAAGTCTCATCCCCACTTTCTTGAAAGGCAGCACGGTGTATATGTAATATAAGCCCTAGAGCTTAAATTAGAAGAGCTGGATTTAAATCTTGGTGCTGCCTCTTTGGCTTTGGGAAAGCCACTTGTCTTTTCTCTGCATCAGTTTCCTCATTTGTAAAACAGAGGGAATAGACTCTTTAATATATGTATACATGTATATACTTATTGAGAAATGTACATACAGGTTTTATGCACCTATCAGACTATGTGTGCGTACATGTGTGTATACACACCTGTATGTGGGCAACTAGATGGTGCAATGGACGGAGCACTGGGCTGAGAATCAGAAAGCCTCCTCTCCCTGAGTTCAAATCTGGTCTCAGATAGTTACTACTTTGTGACCCTGGGCCAGTCACTTAATCCTGTTTGCCTCAGTTCCCTCATCTGTAAAATGAGCTGGAGAAATGGCAAACCACTCCAGTATTTCTTTTTTTTTTTTTTTTTTTTTTTTTTTAGTGAGGCAATTGGGGTTAAGTGACTTGCCCAGGGTCACACAGCTAGCAAGTGTTAAGTGTCTGAGGCCGGATTTGAACTCAGGTACTCCTGACTTCAGGGCTGGTGCTCTATCCACTGTGCCACCCAGCTGCCCTACTCCAGTATTTCTGCCAAGAAAACCCCAATGGGGTCATGAAGAGTCAGACACAACTGAAACAACCCAATAATACATATGTACACATATATGTACATACATACTAAGAGATTAAGTGACTTGCCCAGAGCCACACAGCCAGAATGTGGCAAAGGCAAGGCCTAAATCCAGTCAGCTCTCCATCCCCTCTGGAATACTCCTCTTGTTCCTTCTCTTTATATCAGCAGCTGCGGCAGCAATATCCAATTATCTCCATGATCTTGGGCCTGCCTCATTTTTTCCTGCCCCACATGTCATGGCCGATTTCTTCCATTCTCCTTCTTGTGTATAAGCCATCATTAACTACACGCCATAACCTCTCAATGCCCACTGGGCCTTGTCCCCTTAACCTCTGCTTCACCCATCTTGATTCTCCCAGGATCACAGTGTTCTGTGAGTCACATCATCCCTCTAGCACCACCAAGAGAATGCTGGTGTTGGCAAGATGGGTTGTTATCATCGTTATTAAAACAAGATTAGTCAGACCTCCCATCCTGCCTCACCAGGTTGTTGTGAGAACCTGATGAGATAATATATGTGACTGCACTAGGCTAACCCCGAAGATCCGCGTGAAGGGAAGGTATTATTATCCCCATTATTGGTTATTAGAGAGGGCTATGGAGATGGATGCTAGGGTAATCACTGGGTTGTGGGGCATATAATCAGTAGGCACAGGCTAAGATTCGCTGTGTCTGAGACTTGACTGTTGGTGTCAAGCATTATATGGACTTTAGAGATAAAAATGACAGGCTTTGGGCAGCTAGGTGGCGCAGTGGATAGAGCACCAGCCCTGAAGTCAGGAGGACCTGAGTTCAAATCCGGCCTCAGACACTTAACACTTACTAGCTGTGTGACCCTGGGCAAGTCACTTAACCCCAATTGCCTCACCAAAAAAAAAAAAAAAAAGACAGGCTTCTCAAAACCTCAGTGGTGCTTCGGGTGGTTTCCACATGTTTCAGTTAAGTAGTAAGTTGCTTAAACATTTCTCTAAAGTTGAAAAGCAAAACAGAAAATTATCTCTAGGATTCACATATAGTTGGGCCAAGAACACCAAGGTTGCCTCCAGGCACAGTCCAGAAATGCTCAACTCTTGAAAGCCAGCTAGGAGAGCCTCAAATGAGGAAGCAAACTTCCAAGACTTATTTTGGTTTATATTTGACTCCCGTGATAGAAGATAAGCTACATGAAGGCAGACATTGTTTCATTTTTTCATCTTTTTATCCCCAGTGCCTAGCTCACTGCCTGCACTGAGTAGTTGCTTAATAAGTATGTGTTGATTGATGGACTGACTTCAAAGATCTGTTATTTGTCAATGTGGGGGCTTCCTCCACTGATGCAGCTTGGCAGTCCCTTTACAACTTAGTAGATGGTCCAGTCCAAAATCATAACCATGAGGACAATCAAGCAACGATCAGCAAATATTTGTTAAATGCCTACTATGCGTCAGGCATTACATTAGGTGCTAGGGATATAAAGACACGTGCTTAGCACAGTGCCTGGCACAGAGCAGGCACCTGAATGCTAGTTGATTGACTTACTGATAAGAAATAGTTCTAGTCCTCCAGGAGCTTACATTTTATCAAAGGAAACATGTGTATGTATATGTATATATGCATATATTAATATAGAGACATGTATATATACACACATTTACATGGGCACATGTGCATGTAGACATGTATATAAAAGAAAGATAATTTAAGGGGAGGCATTAACAACTGGAAGGATCAGCAAAACTTTTATGTAGAAGGTTATTCCTAAACTGAACTTCAAAAAGGAAATTAGGGATGATAAAATAGAAAGGCAAAAAGAACAACAGAAAAACCTAAGACACCAATAAAAAATTCTTATAAAGAAATACAACATGAAAGTGTTTTGGGCAGGACCCACTTCCTATCACTCCTTTTCTTCTGAAAGTCACATCACTCCTCTCTGCCTCCATTTCTTCATCTGTGAAATGGAATAATAATACCCTACCTCGAAGGGTTGTTGTGAGCATCAAATGAGATAATGTTTGTAAAGCTCTTTTGCAAACCTTAAAGTCCTATATAAATGCTAACTATTATTATTAATAAAATGATAATAATCTGAAAAGCCTAGATACATTTGAGAGCAACCAGACAATGGCAACTAGGATGAGGACTCCAGGTTTTTCATAGGAAGATTGTTTGAATTGGAAATGTTTAGTCTGGAGAAGAAAAGATTTGTTATTAGTGGGAATGTGATCATAATTTTTAAATATTTGGAGGACGGTCACATGAAAGAGGGATTAGACTTGGCTCCAAAGGGTAGAATATGAAGTAAAGTGCATTCTTCAGCAAGAAGGGGAAGGAGGGAGGAAAGAAGGAACGAAGGAATGAAGGAACGAAGGAACGAAGGAACAAAGGAAGGAAGGGAGGAAGGAGAAGAAAGGAAAGGAAAGGAAAAAAGAGGAAAAAGAAGAAAAGAAAAGAGGAGAGGTTGTAGTTTGTTTTTCACTCACTGTAAAGAAAAATGTCCTAACAATTAGAAGGCTACGGAAGCCAAATAGATGAGTTAAATCAGGTAGTGAGTTTCCTATCACTGAGGATCTTTGCATAGAGCCTGTAAGTAGCCAATCAACAGGGGACTCCTGCCCATGTTGGAGTCTGGCAGGTAACCCAGAAGGCCCTGCCAGTCCTGAGATTGTGGGAGAATTGTCTTAATCCTGAATTAATAGAACAGAAGCTTTGGTGACCTTTCCATTTTCTGGAGAATTTCTGGGAAGCTGATTCAGTCTCCCATTTTAGTAAAAGGCCAAGTCTGAGAAGATTTCAGAGAAAGAAAAAAAGATGATGAGTTACCCTAGTTATTTCATAGTTTAACTTTCCTTTGAGGTGAAAATGCACAACACAGCAAAATTACACCTGAGGATTCCCTGCATGTGATAGGTATTCCAATTCTACTGCCGTAAATTGTTTTCCATTTTTATTGTTTTAAATGGTTATTATTGACCAGATCTCCTTTATACCTGGACTGATTTTATTCTTTTAATTAAGGAAAACATATTTTTCAGTGCCTACTATGTTCAAGTCACAGTGCTAAGTATGAAGGGGAGCATGGTGCAGTGGATTGAGTAGACCTGGTGTCAAGAAGGTGGTGGTGGTGTTGTTCAGTCATATTTGAATCTTCATGACCCCATTTGGTACTGTTTTGGTGAATATACCAGAGTGGTTTGCCAGATCATTTGACAAATGAGGAACTGAGGCAAATGGGTTAAGTGACTTGCCCAGGGTCACACAGCTAAGAAGTGTCTGAGGCTGGATTTTAACTTCAAGATGAATCTTCCAGACTTCAAGCCTGGCACTCTATCCAGTGTACTACCTAGCGTACTATCTAGCTGCCCAAAGGGGTCAAGAAGACTTGAGTCAAATCCTGCTTCAGACATTTACTAGATCTCTGAAGCTGGGTAAGTCACTTAACCTCCCTCAGCCTATGCTTCCATATCTGTAAAACAGCAAGGTTGTTGTAAGGATCAAATGAGGACTAAATGAGATACTATATAGGCAATTAGGTGGTACAGCATTGGACCTTGAGTCAGGAAGACCTGAGTTAAAATCCAACCTCAGATACTTCCTAGCTGCATGACCCTGGACAAGTCACTTGCCTTCTGTTAGCCTCATTTTCCCCATCTGTAAAATGGGGATAATAATCATAACACCTAGGAGGCAGGTAGGTAGGTAGATGTCTAAGTGGATGGAGAACTGGGCCTGGAGTCAGGAAGACCTGAGTTCAGATTCTGGCCTTATGTTTATTAGCTGTGTGACTCTGGGCAAGTCATTTAACTGCTGTTTGACTTAATCCACTGGAGAAGGAAATGACAGACCATTCCCATATATTTCCTAAGAAAACACAATAGACAATATGGTTCATGGGATCATGAAGAGTCAGACACAACTAAACAGCATCAACAACAATAATAGCACCTATGTCCCAGGGTTTTTGTGACAATTAAGTGAGATATTTGTGAAGCATCTTGCAAACCTCAAAGCATTTGAATGCTATTATGACTAGCTGTGTGACCCTGGGCAAGTCACAAAATTTCTGCTCCTCAGGTTCCCCATCTTTAAATAGGGATAATAATACTACCTACCTCAGAGGGTTGTTGTGTGGACCAAATAAGATAACATAGAGATAAAGCACTTTGCAAACCTTGAAGCAGTATAATAATATAATATTATAATAATAAGATAATATTATCTTTTATTATTACTAGATCATGGGAAGTCACTTAAACTCACTGAGCTTCAGTCTCCTTATCTGTATAAATGGAGTTAAGAATAGTATTTACCTGACGAGGTAGTTGTGAAGATCAAATGAGATAATTAATCAACGAGTATTTATTAAGACCCTACTATCAGGGCAGCTAGGTGGCACAGTGGATAAAGCACTGGCCCTGGATTCAGGAGGACCTGAGTTCAAATCCGGCCTCAGACACTTGACACTTACTAGCTGTGTGACCCTGGGCAAGTCACTTAACCCCCATTGCCCCGCAAAAAAAAAAAGACCTTACAATGCACCAACAGTGAATCTACAAATGCAAACTGAGATCCTACTATGAAATTGACAGGGGGTGAAATGTGTGGAAAATGGCACCTCAAGTCAGGAAGGCCTTAGCTCAACTACACACCTCTGTGTATGTTTGTGTGTATGTGTGTAAAATCTAAGTCACCATGGGTAAGTCTCTAAACCTCTCAGCCTCAGTTTCTCTACTTTAAAGTGGAGATAAAAATAGAATCCCCCTCACAGGGTTGTTTTGAGCATCAAAGTAGATAATGCGTGAAATCCTTAAGGCTCCATGGAATTGCTCCCTATGGTGATATTAGGCACTAGGCTATGTGCTGGAGAAGACAGAAAGGAAGCATAGGACAAAGGATCATAGGTCTAGACCTGAGACTCCAGAGGCCATTTGGTCCAATAACAGATGAAAGGGATCTAGGAGATAATTTGGTCCAATCTCTCACTTTCAGAGGGCCAGAAAGCTTACAGGGCTTGGCCCAAGGCAGCCTTGCTACTAACAATCATTCGAAACCAGGTCTTCTGACTCCAAGTCCAAGAATTTTTTCCCATTGCACCATATGGAATGACTTGTCTCCATTATCTCAATGAGAACAGGAACTGTCTGACTTTTGCATTTGTATCCCTAGCTCACAGAATGGTGCTCATGGCACAGAGTGAGCATTTAAGAAATGCTGCTTTTTTTTCATTCATTCAAGAAATTTTAGTGACCCAACTGGGACTAGAACCTAAATCAACTGATTCCCTCATCCCTTGCTTTCTTCAAAATCTCTTGAATTGAATGAAACTCATGAAAGAAGAGAGGATCAGCAATGTAGATCTGGAAATTGTCTCCATTTAAAATAGCAATAATAACAATTAATCCTTTATTACCAGGGTGTGTCCATTCATAATTCCAAAATCAGTGGCCTTCAGAGACAAATACAAGAACCGAAAGCGATTACTGCAGTGATTTATTCCAGCACTTTGGAGTTAAGGCTTTTAGTGCCGCTCCTCTGAGTGAAGGGGATGTGGGGAAAAAATAACTTTTTGGAAAAATCAGTGGGTGGTAGCTTAAGTCAGGGAGTTCTAGGAAGACCCATGTGCCTTCAGGTATTTATTTTTAAAACTTGCTATTGTTTAGCTCTCAGCACCTGCTTCCTTTGTAGCAGTCTTGTTCAAAGTTCAGGTTGTACACTTCCGGACAACAGCCGGAGCTTCAGCCTGTCAGATCCGGCTCTGTCACATTCTACTGAGGAAATCGGCAGTCAAGTGTACAGGTTCCTAAGGTGAAAAAGTTTCTAGATGTCCCATAGTCCGAGGCATACTCCTTAGATCTTGTTCTTCTCCACTGTCCTACTTTGTGTGGTGGGTAAAGTGTGATGCCTAGAGTCAGGGTGTTGGGTTCAAATGCCACCACTTACTGAAATAGGACAAGTCACATAATCTCTATATGCCTCGGGCAGCTCCCTTAGATTTATATCCTAATATGCTAAGATAAGGTTGTGATCTCACTTGGTGTGAGTAGTTTCTATAATAGGAATTCTCTACACTGACAAAAGTACAGATTCTTCAGGTTTTCATACTGGCCAAATCTCATCTTTCAGCACTGCCCATTATTTGTAAGGACTAACCTTAGGCTTGGGCAGCTCAATGGTGCAGGGGATAAAGCACTGGCCCTGAAGATGGGAGGACCTGAGTTCAAATATGACCTCAGACATTTACTAGCTGTGTGATCCTGAGAAAGTCACTTAACTCCAATTGCCTCAAAACATTCGGGGCCATCTCCAGTCATCCTGATATATCTTGCCACGAGACCCAAAAGGCTCTGGAGGAAATAGTGAGGCTGGTGACATTGCACAGCCCTTCCTCACTTAAATTCAATTCATTGCAAGTCATGACATCTATTATGGTCTTCTTTGAGTATGAAGGAAAAACAGAAAACAACAACAAGACTTGGGCTTACTGACTGTCAAAATCCTTCCCCTCCTTCAAGGCCAACTTCAATTCTCCCCACCCAATGCCACCTCCTTTAGTGAAGCAATCCCTGAGTGGCAGTATGCTGTTATGCCAAGAACCCAACACTTGCATTTAAGATACCTGGGTTCATATCTTCATTAGCTATGTCTTGAAAAAGTCACTTAATATTTCTGAGCCTAGTTCCCACCCTGTAAAATGCAAAATGTCCTTTCTAAACCACTTTGCAAAAAGGAGCATTATTATTAGTTACCATTACTGTCACCCCACCCAGAACTGCTCTGAATGCCCACAAGATTTATTACATTACCACAGGAATGGGATTTCAATTCGACAAGTATGTATATAGAATACTCTGTCACACTCTGGAGGACATAGATGAGTTCCTGCCCTCAAGGAGTTTACACTCAAACAGGCAGCTTTAAGCACCATAATAAATACCAAGAATTTATTAAGTCAGGCATTCAGCTACATAGTTGACATAAATGAGACAATTTCCACCCTCAGAAAGTTTACATTATATTAGAGGGATATAGCATGCTCAAAGATAGGCAGGTACAGAATTTAACATGTGAAATACTTTGCAAACCCTCAAGAGCTAGCTCTTATATGTATATGTACATACATGTATGGGGCAGCTAGGTGGCATAGTAGATAGAGTGAGGGGCCTGGGATCAGAAAGACTCTTCTTCCTGAATTCAAATCTGGCTTCAGACACTTACTAGCTGTGTGACCCAGGGCAAGTCACTTAACCCTGCCTTCCTCAGTTTCCTCATCTGTAAAATGAGCTGGAGAAGGAAATGGCAAACCATTCTAGTATCTTTGCCAAGAAAAACCCAAATGGGGTCACAAAGATTCAGACACGACTGAAATGACTGAACAACAACATATGTGTGTATGTATGTGTATACATATATATGTGTGTGTGTGTGTGTGTATTTTTTACACATAGGCATATACATGTACATATATACATATAGTTTAAAGTGATGTTGCTCTTGACCAACATGTCTCTCCTTTTGGCAAAGGTATATTCTAGCTGAGGCATACTGATAAATGTTTAATAACTGGATTTCCAGAAATATGTGACACACTTTTTAAAAAATATATATTTCTTTCTCTTTTTTGCGGGGCAATTGGGGTTAAGTGACTTGCCTAGGGTCACACAGCTAGTAAGTGTTAAGTGTCTGAGGTCGGATTTGAACTCAGGTCCTCCTGAATCCAGGATCAGTACTCTATCCACTGCGACACCTAGCTGCCCCACACACTTTTAAATTTAATCTGCATTATTAATGTTTTCCCCATCACTTTTGCAAACAATCACAATCTTAGACAATCAACAAAAGAATTAATCAAGCCCTGATTTGTAGCACTGACCAATTTTTGAAATATAAATGTCTATGCTGAAAATTTAACAATTGGCTAGAATTAGTTCAAGTCGGTTCCAGTATACCCCTATTCTCTAGGCTCTTCTGGCCTCCTTATTTTGATAATTGCTTTATGCTGAATAAGCTTCCATAAGAAATAGAGATAGCCTATGTTGATGACTTTTTGCTCCATTTTTTTTGCATCAGCAGCTTGTTCAAATAGGTTAGTTTGGAGGTGCCCTGATTGGGCACCATATCAATCGAGCCAGAGGATTCTAACACCAATATTCTTCTAGTTCTGTTGTAAGGCTCCAAATCACAGAACTTCACAAACAAAAACAGTCTTACTGACTCTAGGCTCAATACTCTAACCACTATACCAACCAGCTGCCTTCATATAGGAGAAACTTGTTCAATGATGACAACCCATACATCAGATTATGACATGTAGTCAGTTGGGATAGGAATAGCAGAGGGGGAATAGGAGGAGAAAAGCAGGCTGGATCATACAAAGGAAACTACACCATGACAGCAAGATGTCCTGAAAAAAGTCTATCCATATCATATATCGTCATGAAATGGATATGGACTATTTGAAAGAGTTAAGAATTTGCTTTAATAACTAATAATAGTAGACTTCTTCCTTCTCCTAAAAAGTGCAAAAGTTTATTTAACAGAATTCCAAAAAGCCCATGCAGAGACAATAACTGAATATTTATAATTTCCAGTGCTTTAATTCTTCGGGTTCAGTTTTCCAAATTAAGCAATTCAACATCATCTAAGGTACTTACAATGGAAAGGATGATAGGAAAATCAGAGAATTGTGCCTCTTGTATTTTTTTTAGTCTTTCCCCAGATTTTCTTCCAGCAGTATAGGATTTCCAATGTTCCCATCAAACTAAATTAAACCCATGTGCATGATTGTTTTCAACATATGTTAATATTTCATAATTTGTTTTAATGATTTGGCAGTAGACCAGTGCCTGTACTTCTGCTCTAGGCCATGTCTGGCAATAGAGTGCTTTGATGCATCTTAATAGAATTTGAGGGTGGAAATGGCTTAAACAGTTACTTCCTAGGAGCAGCAGGCCAGGGTGGATTTTCTTTGGGGCTGGAGTTCAATAAATGTCATTCAGTCATGTGCTTTGGAAATTAGCATGGGGTTTTCAGGGGAAGGATTCCATACCTCCTGTCCAGTCACAGTTTGGCAAGGACATGAACTTTAAAGTAATTCTTTCCAAATAAAATAAACATGAGATTGGTATGAAACAGACCTATCCAGTAATGTCTCTCATCAGTATTAGTTAGCCCTCTACAGCTGTATTTAACTCCTATGGCTGATGGGGCATGAGTCAGTAGCATTTAGAGAAAGATACCCCAACCCCCTCAGGGTTACCCTTAGAATCCTGAGGGAAGCTGCAACCAGTCTTACTGGAGCAGAGTGAGTCCATAGCCAATCACTGCATGTAACAAGTAAGAGCCAAGTTAACAAAGTTATAAATGCTTTTGGTAAAAAGGAAACATACATTTATTAGGCACCTACTATGGGCCAGGACTGTGCTAAGTACCTTAAAATATTATCCCATTTGTAAATGGTAAAAAAAAAAAAAAAACTACATAAAGTCCTGGATACCTCATCATGGCAAAAGTTTGGTCTTGAATTTTTGAAATATAACAGAGGAATGCAAACTCTGCCTGGTTATATCAAGACAGAAAGGCTTCAACTCCAGGCCTGATTTCATATTGTATGCTTGTTGTCCAAACACGAAGCCAGCTAAGATTAGAGAGCCTGCCATCAGGTTGGCTGGAAAATGATGATTTGAGGAAAGGAGGGTGGGGTCAAAGGGAGAGCCTAACAATACTCCAGGAGTATCTACTAAGTCCTTACAGGGGGTATAATCTGTTTAGTTTTTCACATTGGTGAAATCAGGCATGCTGGATCATAGAAGTAGAGTTAAAGCTCAATTGCATCATCAATGAGAAGGATAATGATTAAAGCATATTGTTGTTTGGTCATTTTCAATCACATCTGACTCTTCATGACCTCATTTGGGATTTTCTTGGCAAAAATAATGAAGTAGTTTGCCATTTTCTTCTCCAGCTCATTTTACAGATGAGGAAATTGAGGCAAACAAGGTTAAATGTCTTGCCCAGGGTCACACAGCTGGTGTCTGAGACTGGATTTGAACAGAACTGACTCCAAGCCTGGCGCTCTAGTCACTGTACCACTTAGCTTTCCCATTAAAGCATAACTCTTTCTGTTTTGCTTTGGTTTCTAATATCTAACTGTAGAATAATTGGATAAAATATATTTAAGTTACTTTAAGAAAAGGTTTATAAATAGATCATAACAGGTCAGATCATATTCTTGCTCGTTTTCTTTTTTTAATTAAAAAACTAAATATTTTTTCAGAAACAACATGAAACTTCAATATAAAAAGACTTTTACTTGCTAAGTAACGGTTTATGTTTAAATCAATTACTTTCACTATTTAAAATATAACTCTTTTTCGGTCCCTTCTTCTAATTCCCATTAGGATACTTTGTCCATTCATTCTCATTTCCTCATATGATCCTAGTTCTGGCATACTCCTTTCTATGCTTGTTCTCCCTTTTTTCACTTTGCATTATTTCATAAAGGTCTTTCCAGATTTCTATTTATTAATAGCTATAGAGTACTCAAGCAATCAACCAAGCAACAAACACTTGTTAAGCATTCCACTATGTTCCAAGCCCTGGGCTAGGCAGAGAAAATCCACAACACCCATCTCCCAACCCCCTATATGAATGTGGGTCATTTTTATTTTAAGGAACCTAGTTCCCAGTGCTTCATAAATGTTAATAAGTCATTTGCAGAGGAAACTCTGGAGATTACATAGTTTAATCCCATCATTTGACAGATGAGGAACTGAGATATGGTAAGAGTAGAGTGACTTATCCAAGGTCATCCAGAAAGCAAAAACAGAGGTAGGATTCAAAGCCACCTCTTTCCATCACACCATGCTGCTGTGTCCCAATTCTATCTTTTTCAGGGAGAAGGGGGAGGTTAGCAATTGGGGTTGACTTTCCCAGGGTCACACAGCTATTAAGTGTCTGAGGTCAAATTATAACTCAGGTCCTCCTGACTCCAGGGCCTGTGTTCTATCCATTGTGCCACCTAGCTGCACCCAACGTCTTCTTTAAACCCCTCGGAGCATGGGAAACAAATAGAGAATTAAATTCAAAACCTCCCCACTTGTCAGGAATCTACTTGGTAGTCATTTTGTCCTATGCCCCTGCAAAACCAATCATTGTAGAAGATGAGCACCCATTTGACTCCAAAAAGAAATCTTCTCATACCAAAGAAGAAAGTATTGTCTACCCCATCCCCAGCCCAGTGCAGCTGTACTTGGCATTTTAGGTTATTCTTTGAAGGGTAGAAATATATCATGTCATCAGTAGCCAAAAACCCCAGCTTCAAACTGTTAAAACTTCACCAAAGAGAACCCTCTACAATTAGAATGATGATGAGAATGACAGTATTAGCTAACATTTATTTTGCACTTACTATGTGCCAGGCAACAGGCTAAGTCTTCTTTTGTTATCTCAACAACCCTGGGAGGTAGGTGCTATTATCTCCATATTACATGAGGAAACTGAGGCAAACAGAGGTTAAGTGACTTGCCCTGAGTCACGCAGCAAGTAGGTGTCTGAACCTGGATTTCAACTCAAGTATTCCTGACTCCAAGGCCACTGGATCCATTGAATCACCTAAGAAGTCAACAAGCATTTTTTAAGCATCTCCTGTGAGCTGGGATCTATGCTAAGCACTGGAGATGCAAAGAAAGGCAAAAAGAATTCTCCCTGCCCTCATGGAGTTTACAATCTAATGGGCGAGACAACATGTAAATAACTCTAGATAAAAGACAATATATGGTGTGCCAAAAGTCTTAGTGGATTGTTCAGCTTTAGTAGTTTAAGACTCCATCAAGACTTTTGAGACACTGTGAATACAGGGCGAATTGGAGATCATTTGAGAGAGAAAGCATTAACCAGGGCTGGGGATCAGTAAAGACCTCCTATTCTGTGATTTTTTTTTCCTGTGGCTGCTGCTGTTGTTACTGTTGCTGCTGCCCATGGTATCATCACATCCCAAATCTTCAAGTTTAGGTCCACTCCCAGACAGATGAACAAAGCTTCTCTCACCCTTTGCCCTTCACACCTTGAAGATTATGCTACCAGGGAGTGCTCAATAACAGGAAATGGAACTTCTAAAAATATTTTTTTTAAAAAAACTTTTTTAATATTTCCAGGTGTCGCTGCTCTGGATTCCAATGTCTCTGGGAAAATCGGTTTACGGGCTGTCGTATATTATTTCTGCACTACAGTCATTGCTGTTATTCTTGGTAAACTCTTGGTCTTGTATATCCAACTATAGCATGTGGTTTTATTACTTTATTCAACTATGGTTTTGTAATACCTTGACAGTGGCTGGCCTTATCTTTATTATCAAGCACAAAAATTGTGACTGCATTTCTATGGGAAACAGTTTGGCCAAAAGAACTGAATTGTTGTCTGACCTTCGGCTATTGCTCTGCTCAATAGGACCTCCCTGGCCAGGGACAAAAATGAGGTGATCATTTTTATGGTCTGTTAGCCAAACTGGGGATGAGGAAGAAAAGTCAGGAGCTCAGGTAATCTGCTCCTGAATGCACAGCTGAGGAGAATCATGAAATAACTTTAGGGAAATGCATTCTAATACCTAATGTGTAGATACAGCAGTAAGAGCTGGTAATTAATAAAGCGTTGCCAAGGAGGCATCCAGCTGGACCTGTTATAATGAGAGGGATGTTTCAGAAGAGGAGTATAGCTCCTGTGATTCAGTATTTCAGAGGTCTGTGATTTCATCTGTGTGGGAGGACTTTCTCCATCAGTGTAGACCCTCCCCTCCCCCACACCTCAAAAGGCAGTTCTTTAAGTTGATGTGGCCTGATCCTAATGATGAGATTCTCTGAACTTAGCTGGGTTTGTCCTTGGACAAAGATCCAAGTTCATCACTTGGCCTATATGCAAAACCTTTCCACTTTGATAAAAGTAGAAACCCAAGGCCATATCCATGACACAGTGAGGAAGTAGACTCTCATTCATAGGGTCATAGATCTTGACCTAAAACAGACCTCCCCAGCTAGTCCAAATCTCTTCATTTTACAAAAAAAGAAACTGAGGAACCAGGAAGTTACTTGCCAACTTTTCATGCAATTATTGTTAGAGATGCAAAGAGTTAGGTCCTCTGATTCTTACCTTTTTGAGTCACGGACCCCTTTGGTAGTCAAATGAAACCTGTGAACCCCTACTCAGAATGTTTTTTGAAACACTAAATTTCAGTTAAGAAAGTTGGTGATAATAAAGATGGATTTTTCCCCATCTAAGTTCACAGACCCCATGAAATCTATCCACAGACCCTTTGGAGCTCACACTATCTCCTTATCATTCCCTTTTTATCAACTTTTTTTTCCTCTACTTTCCTTCAAACCTTAGTTCAAGCATTACCTTGTATATGAGGCCTTTCCTATTCCTTGCCCCACCCCAGCAACTAGTTCCTCCCCCTACAAATTACCTTGTATTTATGTGCTTATTTAATATATATTTAAACGTGCATATATCTCCCCGATATCATATAAACTTAAGGGAAGTAACAGAATTTTTTCTTTATGTCCTTAGTGCCAAGAATGCCTAGCACATAGTAGTGCTTCATCTTTGAACGTCGTAGCTTTAAGAAGAACAATATATATTAAAATGAAGATTTGAACTTTAGTTTAGTATATATTAATATACTGAGTCCTAACCATTTATATTTTTGCTCTTTTTAAAAACATCAAAATATGATTATATATTCTTGCTGGTCTAAGCCATTAGTCATAAATACTGTTGATAAAGATTAATACACATTGCATTTATATGGGTTTCCATTGTGAGAAAAAAAAATGAAGGGAATGAAACTAGGGGGCCAAGTGGAACAAGGTGTTAAATGTAGATAAATCTCTGAGAGTACTGTTTTGATAAATAGATAAGAATCATTGCAGATTGACATTAAATCGTCTGCCAATGGTTCATTGTCCATCTTTTCTCTTCTGCAGATATACTTATGCTTTTACTTTCCTGAGCAAAAATACAGTATCTTTTTTAGCTTGTAAGAGGAATGAGAATCAAAGGGTTGTGACAAAGGTAAACTTGAGCCCATTCTGCATCTGAATACCCCAAAGACAAAATTAGTACAATCTGAATTAATGAGGTTTCACATAGCAGTTGATATGCTTTTTTATCCCTTTCTGCTGCCAACATCACACAATTCAAGCCACCTTCTTGAAAGAGCTTCCTGGAAAGGAAAATGATTCATGCTCCCACCTGCTAAATCTAGCTTCATGGGCCAAGGAGAAGAAAAGGAATTGTCTTGTCAGCAGGTGCTTCCAGAAGCATTTAGGAGATACAAGCCAAGCCAATCCAGCTTTTTTCAAAGATAGAATTAATCCCATCTGTTTACTCCTTTAAAGAGGACCAAAAGTTTAGGCAGATACTGTTTTAGCAGACAGGAGTATAAGTTCTAGACACTCTAATCAAAAGCCACCTCTTAGCTTAGACTGTAATTTAAGATCCCCAGTGGTTATCTTTCCTGGAAACCTAGTGTAGGGCATATAGACACCTCTTGAGTTTCAGAGTGACCCACTGGAGATCCATATATTCTAAAAGGTTCTGACTATGATATGGAATTTATCACTGGTCATAGGTGTCGTGCTGGTAGTGAGCATCAAGCCCGGTGTGTCCCAGAAATCTGATCAGTTTGACAGGACAGGCAGCACCCCTGAAGTCAGTACAGTGGATGCCATGTTAGACCTGATCAGGTAAGTTGTTGCTTTGCTTCGAGGAAGAATGGTGGAGAGATAACAATGTTGATTTCATTTAGGAGATGAACCAACAAAAGCATGCCTCCTGTTGAAGGTTTACAATACAGAGAACGAACCTATTCCATTGAGAATTATAGATCAGAATAATAAGATAATCAATACATTAAATTATATGCCAATGGTGCTTCTATAAAATATGTAAACTTCTCTCAAGTTGTCTATCTTTTCTTTTCTGCAGATATCTCTCTCCCAGCAGGTCCAAGAAGGCTTATCTGTAGCTTCTAAATATATTTAAGAAAACAAATCTTAATATATTTTAAATTTGGCAAGAAAAATACACTACATAAACCTGTAAATAGCACCAATCAATCAATTAATTCAGTGCCAACTATGTGTCAGGCACTCGTGTTAAGAACTGGGAATACAAAGAAACATAAGAAACGGTTCTTGACCTCAAAGATCTTGCATTGTCCCTGGTGATGCAGTCAATAATATAATGTGTGCACGTAATAGCCCCAGTAGAACCTAAGTTCCTTGGGAACAGAGCCTGTTTCATTTTTGTCTTTGTTTCTCCAGTGCCTGGCATGTGTGGTAGGCACTTAATTAATGCTTGTTGACCTAAAGAAAATCAAATAGAGAGCTGAAGTATTCAGATAAGAAGCTGGGGTGGGGGACAGAGGGCCCCATATGATCCAAATGTATAATTTACAAAATTTAAAAGTGCTATTTAGGTTATTTAATTAAACTTTATCAGCTTATTGAAGATACACAAAAATTCTTCTTGCCATAACCTAGTTCTGTGTTACATGTCTCCAACAGGAATATGTTCCCTGAGAATCTCGTCCAAGCCTGTTTTCAGCAGGTAATATTGATGACTACTGTGAACTTTGCTTTCTTCCTTCTCCCCTCGATTAAATTTAATTTTGTCCCAGTGTGGTCCAGGAAACAACCCTTTCAAAAACCCAGCCCAAACTGTGGCCATGAGCAAGAGCTCTTGGGATGTTCTCAAACTACAGAGGAGCTCCCTTCTCTGGATTTCTGTGGATGCCAGTCCACAATTCCAGGAATGGAACTCCTTTCTACCCTGTGAGTCACACTGCTGAGAAAATGGGATACTGTGCCTAGCATGTATTACACCCTCTCCTCCCTCCTCTTTCTCTCCCAGCAGATCTAAGGAGGAAGAAGTTGGGCATCTAGCTAGTAGTCTTGGAGGACTGTGATTTAACACTGAAGAGCTTTAGGCTTTCCTTCTTTGAAAAAAAAAATACAATCAAATAAAGAATAGCATGTGTAGTAATATATAGAAAAATACATTAGCATGTATAAGAGCTTTATATATAATATATAATGTAAAGTACAGAAATGCAATGAACAAGTTAGCTCTTCCCTCCCATCTTCCTTTTCTTCCACCGTTGGGAAATCTTATGCCACAGAGCTTGTACTTAGCATTCCCAGTGATTCAGTCTTCTGAACACTGTCTCACTCAGTGCAAGCAACTCTGTTCGCTCATTTAGCAGAGCTGAGCTTTTCTTTGGGAAATCATTTGAATAGTCCATTCACCCCATATATTTCCAGGCTTGTTCTCTTGTTTATTTTTGCATTTATACAGCTGGGTCCATCACATACTGCTGCATTCATTTGCATAGATTAAGTGAACAGAACATTCTATGTTCACCAACAAAATGGCCAATTACATTGCTGCGTGCTGACCTCTGGTGCATGGAACCATGCCTCTTCCAAAGGTGTCTTTGCAGACTCAGCACAGAGATCATTTGTGAATTTCCTCATGTGCCTCGTTCAGTTACAGTAAAGCTTTATGCCTAATGTAACTACTCCTCGGGTTCTTCTTTCCCCTATGTACAATGTGCCACAGACTTGATGAAACACAGGGGTTTTTTAAATGAAAGGTGACCATGATAGCAAAGGAAATGGAAACCATACCTACCTTAAGAGGATCAGTTAAAGAAATTGAGGATGTTTAGCTCAGCTTGAAGAAGAAAAGAATTGGGGAGGGGAGAGAAGAGACACAGCAAGTTCAGTCGAGTATTTGAAGGATTGTCCCAGGGAAGAGAGATAGCTTATTATACTTGGCTACTGAAAGCAAAACTGAAAAGCATAATGGGAAATTAGAGAGGTACATTGTAGGTTAATATTTTTTTTAAAAAAAGGGGGGCATTCTAACAGAATTATTCAGAAGTAGAATAAGCTACCTCAGAGAGTACTGGGTTCCCTAGTCCCAAAGGTCTTCAGATGAAGGTTAGATGACTGCTCATCAGAGATATTGCAGAGAGGTTTCTTCTTCAGAATTTGGTCTTAATGACTGCTGATGTCATTTTCAACTCTGCAATTCTTTGACACTATGAAGTCTGATTCTGAGAACAGACATACTGAATTGCCTATAAAAAAACCTCACATACTTGTATCATTTATCTCCATTGACAATATACACAATTAATATAGCCTAGACCATGATGGAAGTATAAATCAAATGACCACTTTTTTTTTCATTTAAAAAAATAATCAACAAAATGGTTAGGACTAGGATTTAAACCTCTACTTTAATATTGTATTATATATTTGTTCCTAGTTTTATCTTTGAAAATTTGAAAAGGAGAACAATTTTTGAATGGAGGTTGTGGGACTCGGTGGTTTGATCTTTTTAGTTAAAATTTTTAACCCTTTGGACTACTCTTTTCTACAACTATTAAAATAGCCATTGAAGAAATCTTCAAAATAAATAAAAATCAGAATTGATTTCAGAGAGTGTCTCGGTTTCACCCCTTCTGTGGTTGCATACTTTCCAACCTGACTTTACAAGCTGTATGACAGTGGGCTTCTCTGAACTTCAGTTTCCTCCTCTATAAAATAGACATGGTGCATTACCTATCTCATAAGGTTATTGTGAAAAAAGATGCTTTGTAAACCTTAAAAACCTTAAAAGACTAAAATATGTAATGTCATGAAATAATCACCATTTGACTCAGGCAGGATTTTCATGGATGTCTATTACTTGTTTGCTCAATGATAGCTGCTACCTTTATTCAATTTTATGGCCAGAATTTCGTTTATTCTCATTTAGCCAAGTTTAAAAATCTTTTTTTTTTACCAATTTGCAGTACAAAACCACACGTGAGGAGCTGAAACCTTCAAGTGAAGGAGATATGAACAGCACAGGAGAAACCGTGACAGCCATCATGACGACTGCCATTTCAAATGTACTGTCATTTTCATAATTAGTTGCTCTCCTTTACCAGTAGAGAACCATTGAGAAATTGGAGGGAGTAGGAGATAGAAATGTTATTTGTTCATTAATACTCTTGGATTAAGGATTTTGAGATTCCAGTACTGGCTCCAAGTATGACTCTGGGCAGGTCGCTGACCCTGAGCCCCAGTTTCCTCTACTGTAAAACAGAGATAACCCTTGTACGTGCTGCACAGACTTAACTTAACTCTCATTGCCCCACCAAAAAAAAATGATATTGCCTTTCTTTTTCTTTCTTTTTTTTTTGTGTGTGAGGCAGTTGGGGTTAAGTGACTTGCCCAGGGTCACACAGCTAGTAAGTGTTAAGGGTCTGAGGTCGGATTTGAACTCAGGTCCTCCTGAATCCAGGGCCGGTGCTTTATCCACTGCACCACCTAGCTGCCCCTGGCAATATCGTTTCATGTCAGAGATCATCCAAGCGAGCTGTCTCACTATCATTCACTGGTATTTCCTTGGCTTTCTTCCACAGAACAAAACGAAAGATTACAAAATAGTGGGCACATACACAGATGGCATAAATGTCCTGGGATTGATTGTCTTTTGCCTTGTGTTTGGACTCGTTATTGGGAAAATGGGAGAAAAAGGGCAAGTTCTGGTGGACTTCTTCAATGCACTCAATGATGCTACCATGCAAATCGTTCAGATCATTATGTGGTAAGAGGGCTCTGTTTAATTTTTGTCTGGCTTTCATTTTTTTCCCAAAAAAGGCTTTGAAGTAAGAGGTTTATTTTTCTCTCCAATAGATAAGCTCTTTATGCCTGAGTAATATACCTATTTCTATACTCCAAGGAGCTGTGTTCCTAGCAGTATGTCATTATCCCGACCCCTTCCATGTCTCCCTTAGTGCATGGTCCCATCATTTGAATTGAATTTTTAAAATTCCTACCCTAGTGGCCACCCTTCTGGTGATGAGACTCTGTGAGGCCAATCTTCAGACATGTTCTCCATTTCTAGACCCACACTTGAATCCTTTCTGCTTTGTGCCCCACTGGGATTGTTTTTTAAAACCTGGATTTGGGGGCAACTAGGTGGCACAGTGGATAGAGCACCGGCCCTGGAGTCAGGAGTACCCGAGTTCAAATCTGGCCTCAGAAACTTAACACTTACTAGCTGTGTGACCCTGGGCAAGTCACTTAACCCCAATTGCCTCACTAAAAAAAAAATCCTGGATTTGAGTCATGTCTGCACTGTGATGAAACTTTGGGGAAGGGCTTGAGCACAGGGAGGAACATGGGCAAGCTAGCATTTTACCCTGGACAATCCATCTGTTAACATTGTATGACGATGTCACAGGAATAAGGGTTACCCTCCTATGTTATTTTAAGGTTGTGCCATGAAAACCTAGAATTTCATTTGCAGAATGGCCTTCATAAACAAAGTGCGAAATTGTGATCAGAATTTGCACGTGAGGCAAATTTTTAGGAAATAGTTTGAGAGGAAGATAGGGACAGCATGAAGTAATCCTGGCCAGTCAGGAAAGAAAGCTGCTCCAAGTTATCAACTTGGTTTACTCCCTTGTAAGTGTCTGCCATGCATTCACCCCACAGTTAAATCACAGAATCATGGGCTTCCAGAGGTGGAGTAGATCTCAACAGCCAACCTATACCTATATCCAACCAGAGGTTATCCAGCCTTTGATTGAAGGCCTCCAATTAAGGGGCACCTTCTACCCTTAGGGGCAGCCCTGTTCCACTTCTGTAACCAATATATGAACAAAGCATGGAAGTGGCAGGGCCAACCATCTAGGTTATTCATATAGAAAAGCCCCTAAGCAAGCCACTTATATCTATCTATAAGGGGGGGAATGGTGGATAACTCTTTCTTAATTGGCAAAAATGGGGGTGCAAGAGAGGAGCGAGCATGATTTGGTAGAGTTAGACAAGTGTTTTATTACCTAGATATGGTGATAGCCCTGCTCTGTCTTCTGGTGATAGGGGAAGGGGTGAATGATTCAAAAATATTTCATTTCAAACAGTTTGCACACAATGATTCCTAAAGGTTTACTATCTCTGACCTACCTTCCCGAGCTCCACATCCATAGGAAGTAGAACTTTACTCCATTCTAGTACCTGGAAGCTAGTCCCTGACTTTGCCGGTAGGTAGAGGTTAGAACTTGTCTTCTTCCTGAGGTTCTGTGCCAAATGACGGTCTTAGGTTCTAGAGCTGGACAGGCCCCGTGAGATCATCTAATCTAAGAACTCCCATGAATTTTTTTTAAAATTAGCCTTCCTGGCTACTTATAAAGAGAGAGTTCTAAGATAATGGATCTGCTCTTTAATTACTTTTGCTACTGACAAAGCCCTTCATCTGGAGGTCAGAAGGCCTGACCTGAATCTTGCCACTGCTGTTTACTGCCTATGTGATCTTCGGCGAGTCCAGATGGTATATAGCAAGAAAGAACATTCTGGATTTAGAATCAGAGGTCCTGGGTTCGGGAACAACCTTGGGTGACCTTTTGCTTGTCCTCAGTTTCTTTCTCTATAAAATAAAGTGTCCAACTAGATGGCCCCTAAGAATCTCTTCCCATTCAAAATCTATGATAACATGATGACATCTCTATGCCTCAGTTTCCACATCTGCCAAAGGACTGCAAGAGGCCCCATTGCATTCTTACTTTTCATTCACAGAATCTATCAGATGACTGAGACTAATTTTGGCTTTCAGCCTTTCAGCATGTAAATGTCACATGCAACACAAATATGATTTGCAAGAAACCTCTAAGTCTTTCTTCAGTTGTCACCTGTTTTTCTTTATTTTTTTAAGAAAGGATCCAGTCTCTGCTGAGGCAAACTGTGTCCTTATTTAGAAAGAGACAAGCCCTTACTAACAACAGTGAGCATCAGCTGTCTTGGATGAGTTTTCAGCCAAGTTATGCAACAACAGTTTTCCTGTCTTAGCTAAATGGCTGCCCCTGCCCTCCACTTCCTTTTCTTTGCCCAGATGACTCTCACCATTATCACTATCTCTCTTCCATCCAAAGACCCACTGCCTCACCACGCAGAATTTAGTTTCAGTCCTCAGTTTCCTCATCTGTCAAATGAGGCAGGCTGGACTGGATGACCTCTGAACTCCCTTCTGAGTCCTGCTTCTGGGAACATCTTACCTGGGTCTTCCATTCTATTAGTGTCCATTCTTTCTGTTGATATGGAAAAATGTCAGTGAAATTCTTTCTAAGATAGGACCACCCAAAGCTAATGAGCACCCATGGATGGCCTTCCCAAGTGCATCTTTTTTCTCTAATAATGAAAATAAACTTGAGAGCATTAGAATCTGATCCCTTCCCTTCTCACTCCAGCCCCAGGTGAAAGCAATACTTCTCTCTGTAACACATGCCCAGCACTCCCTCACCTCTGTTGGCAGGTCGGCTAACAAGTACACTAAGTGTTTACTATGTGCCAGGTTCAATATCAAGCACTAGAAATACAAAGAAAGGCAACAACAGTCACTGCTCACTGGGACCTTACATTCTTTTTGTGTGTGTGTGAGGCAATTGGGGTTAAGTGACTTGCCCAGGGTCACACAGCTAGTTAAGTGTTAAGTGTCTGAGGTTGGATTTGAACTCAGGTCCTCCTGAATCCAGGGCCGGTGCTCTATCCACTGCGCCACCTAGCTGCCCCAGGGACCTTACATTCTAATGGGGAAATACAGCACATAAATCAGTGGGTGCATTTAAGATATGTGCAATATAAATGAATATCTTTCCACCATGCACTTACTTATCCTACTTGCCCCCCACACATCATTAGACTAGAAGTTCTCCAGAGGCAGAGCCCGTGTCATTTTTCATCTATGTTTGCCAGCATTTAATATAATATTGAACACAGGAGGTACTTAATAAATGCATATCCAATGTTTTGGGACCATCATCCTGAATTTGAGGCAGCTAGGTATCATAGTGGATAGGGTGTTATTCCTAGAGTTAGGAAGAGCTGAGTTCAAATACAGCCTCAAACACTAGCTCTATGACCGTGGGCAAATCATTTAACCTTTGTCTGCATCAGTTCCCTCATCTGTAAAATGGGGGTGTGGGGGGGTAGGGGCAAGGACCAAATGAGATAATATTTTGTAAAGTGTCTGGCACATAGTAGTGCTTTAAAATGCTTATTTCCTTCCTGCCTTCCTTATCCAGTTCCCCCTTGTTATCAAGAGCATGCATTTATGAGGTGACTGGCTAGGTATAGTCTATGAACATGAAGGAAAACCAACTGTGTCATCCTAACCTAATTAAGGGAAGGAGTAAGAGACAGTGTCAGAGGACCTGGGTTCAAATCATGCCTCTTTTCCTTAATTTGTATAACCTTGAGCAAGTTACTAGAGTCCTCCTCCTCTGCCTCTGTTTCCTCATTTGTAAAGTGAAGGGTTTGGTCCAGGTGTTCCCTAAGGGCCCTTCCAGATACAAATGGATGAACTGGTGGTGGTGAGTACTCTGCTCTCTGGAGCAGGAAAGAGACTTTAGAAGTCATCCTGTCCTCTCTCTACCAATAGCCTAGCTAGACTTTTACTGTGTTACTGCAGAATGTGATTTTTTTAAAGTTTCATCAGAGATCATTTCTTTTCCTCTCTCTGTGGTTCTCACATTCTAGGTATATGCCACTGGGCATTTTGTTTCTGATTGCTGGGAAGATCATCGAAGTTGAAGACTGGGAAATATTTCGCAAACTGGGGCTGTACATGGCCACAGTGCTCAGTGGGTATGTCAGTCTTTGGACGGGGTGGGGCTCAGGTGGGGGTGGGAAAGATTGCTACTGACAATGTACCATTGTACATTGGGAGAAGTCCTTCATCTGGAGGTCAGAAGGCTTGACTTGAATCTTGCTGCTGCTGTTTACTGCCTATGTGATCTTTGACAAGTCCAGATGGTATATAGCAAGAGAAAGCATTCTGAACTTAGAATCAGAGGTCCTGGGTTCAGGGACAACCTTGGGCGACCTTTTAGAAGTCGCTTCACATTTCTCTTGTCCTCAGCTTCTTTATCTATAAAATAAAGAGTCCAACTAGACACTCCCTAAGGTCTCTTCCAATTCAAAATCAATGATAACATGATGACATCTCTATGCCTCAGTTTCCTCCTCTGCCAAATAAGGGTCTTAGACTAAAGATCTCACAGGGCATGTCCAGCTCTAGATCCTATGAACTCTCAGGATTTTTTTTTAATTACCCCTACTGGCTATTTATAAAGAGAGAATTCTAAGATAAGCAGATTCTGGATCTGCTTTTTAATTGCTAAATTGGAAATGGATTATGCTGTGCTAATTGCTGGCTTTGGGGAGAATGAGCTGTACCAGACTTTCTTGCTTGTGGCCTCCCAGTTGCTCAGAAATCATTCTCTGAGAACATCCTGTGGAGTTCTAGGGACTTTATAAGGAAATATTCATCTCACTCCTGGCATCTCTTGGCTATCCAAATGTCTTCTAGGGCTTAGTTCTATTTCTAAGACCTGTAATGCACTCTGGGCTATTGTACCTGCCATGCCAATATGCTCATGTTCTACAGTCTTTGACAAAAGCATTATCTCCACAATAATTCACTGAGGTTTATATCTCCATTTTCAAGATGAGGTAACTGAGGTTTTTAGTGGTTAAATTATGTACATGAAGGGGCAGCTAGATGGCGCAGTGGTTAAAGCACCGGCCCTGGATTAAGGAGTACCTGAGTTCAAATCCAGCCTCAGACACTTGACACTTACTAGCTGTGTGACCCTGGGCAAGTCACTTAACCCCCATTGCCTGCAAAAAAACAAAAAAACAAAACAAAACAAAATTATGTACATGAGGTCATACGGAAAGAGAACCAGCATGGTATAAGAGACCCGATCTAGCAAGACCTGAGTTTGAATCCCTCCACTCACACACACTGGCCTGTGACCCTGGAACAAGTCACTTAAACATTTCAGTGCTCTGGGCAATTTCTGAGACTCTAAATTGCAGAGAAGGTATCAGCCTATGTTGGTAGAGAGAGGTTCTAGCCTCTGATCTAGCGGTAAAATTACAAATCCAATCCTGGTCCCTTTCCCTACACAGCAGGGACCCATCCAAGCCTTTCTCCTGGCTCTTAAGCCTGAGTTCCTCTCATTAGAGCACATGTTGTGTACCACCCATTCCACGAACCAAAAAGAGGTTCATTTCTACCCTATAAATCTTTGCTTCAGACAAGTGAGACTGTGAGTGAAAGGTTAAATCGTACCATCTACCTTGTCGTTTTTTGAGACCGTTTGCAATCTCTGCTATGAGTTCCTTCTGCACAGTGATAAATGAAAACAATTTTAGGCTAGTACAAATGCCACTATTTTAGCTGTAAGGCTTTAGGTGAGTCGCTTCCCTCTCACTATACCCCAGAGATTCCCCATCTGTAAAAGGAGGATCTTAGACCAAATAGCCTTTGACATCCCTTCCAGTTCTACTGTTCTATTCTACACATTCAAGCTAGATCTTAATGTCTTTCAGTCTTGCTATATCGTACTGAGCAATGGTTTCCCAACCTTTGCACATAGTAAGCACTTAATAAATGCTTCATTCATTCATTCATTCATTTACACCCATTAGGCCCCAGCATAGTGCAGGCCCTACAATAGAAATTCAACAAATATCTTTGTTAAACCGTTTCTACGAATTCAATAAGAAGATTTTAGTAAGCACCTACTATGTGCCCGGCACTAAGCTAAGAACTGGAGATACAAAGTAAAAAGAAAGAAGGAAAGAGTCCCTACCCTCATTACATTCTGTGTAGGAGGAGACAACATGTACAGAGATCGGCTCCCCAAAAACCTAACTTTAGCAATCATGCCACCTTGCATTTAGGACCCAGGCTTGAGAAACTAGACTTATTCCTTATTAGCTATGTAAACAAATCACTTTATCTGTCTAAGCCCCAGTTTCCTCATTTCGTAGAGGGAAATAATGAAAATAGTAGGAAAAAAACTGATGCTTTTACTCCCCACCTTGTGGAACAGGGAGTGGAGGAGATATGGCTAGATTGGCAGCTCTTTGCAAGACAGGACTTCAGGGGGTCAGGACTAGTGTCACTTAAAGATCTAACACGTAATACCACACTGGTACAGTTTGTAGTGATTTGACCAATGGTAAAATTGTGCTTTTGTCACTTTAAGCTAGGTTTTAATGGGACTGTAAGAAAACCTAGGTCTTAATATGGCTCGAATGATTGCTGCTCTGTTGGTATTGCTATATTTTACTGAGTGATGGCTCCCCAACCTCCCACAAGTCATTCCAACTCTTTGAATTTCAGTTTCCTCATCTGTGAAATGGGGATTATAACTAACTGCTTCACAGAGCTATTTTGAGAAATTATTAGCCTGGAGTCCATGAATTTTTGCTGTTTTAAAGACATCTTGATGATTGTCGCAATACATTTGGTCTCCTTTGTAATTCTATGTATTTTATTTTATGCATTCGAAAACACTTTTCTGAGAAGGTGTGTATACATAGGGTCCCCCAGATAACCAAAGAGGTCCATGTTACCAAAAAAGGCTAAGAACTTAAAGGTGATATAAAAAAACCAATGTTGTTGTTAAGTTGTTTCAGGCACGTCCTACTCTTCATGACCCCATTTGGGGTTTTCTTGGCAAAGATACTGGAGTGATTTGCCATTTCCTTCTCCAGATCAGGAAATCAAGGCAAACAGGGTTAAGCGATTTGCCCAGGGTCACATAGCTAGTGTCTGAGGCTAGGTTTGAATTCAGGAAGATGAGTCTTCCTGATTCCAGGTCCACTGGGCCATTTAACTTCCAGGAAGAAAACAAAATAAAACAATTGCTAGCATTTCTATATAGCATTTTTGTTTTGCAAAGCACTTTGCATGATCTCATTCAATCCTCACAACAGCCCTTACAACAAATAGTCAGACACTATTGTTATCATTTTGCTATTGTTTGACCCATTCATTCTTTAGGATGAGATTATTTAGTTTCCAATTAATTTTCAAGCTATCTTTCCATGGCTCTTTATTACATGTAATTTTTATTGCATCATGATCTGAGAAGGATGCATTTACTATTTCTGCCTTTCTACATTTGACTGTGAGGTTTTTGTGCTATAATACATGGTCAGTTTTTGAGTATGTGCCATGTACCACTGAGAAAAAGGTGTATTCCTTTCTATAGCCCCATGCAATTTTATCCAGAGGTCTATCATATCTAACTTTTCTAAAATTCTATTCACCTCTTCAACTTCTTTCTTATTTATTTTGTGGTTAGATTTATATAGTTCTGAGAGGGGAAGGTTAAGATCCCCCACTAGTATAGTTTTGCTATTTCCTCTTGTAACTTCTCTAAGAATTTGGATGCTATACCACTTGGTGCATATATCTTTAGTATTGATATTACTTCATTATCTATGGTACCTTTTAGCAAGATGTAGTTTCCTTCCTTATCTCTTTCAATTAGATCCATTTTTGCTTTTGCTTTGTCTGAGATAGATTGCTACTCCCTGATTTTTTTACTTCAGCTGAAGCATAATATTCTACTCCAATAGGGTTAAGTAACTTGCCCAAGGTCACACAGCTAGTAAGTGTCAAGTGTCTGAGGCTAGATTTGAACTCAGGTCCTCCTGAATCCAGGGCCAGTGCTTTATCCACTGTACCACCTAGCTGTCCCTCTACTCCAATCTTTTACCTTTACTCTGTGTGTATCTCTCTGCTTCAAATGTGTTTCTTGTGAACAACATATTGTAGGATTCTGGCTTTTAATCCACTCTGCTATTGGCTTCTGTTTTATGGGAGTGTTATCACCATTTTTCACATGAGGAAATTCATGCTAAGAAAGGCTGTAACTTATCAGGGTCACACAGCTAATAACTGTCTGAGGCAGGATTTCAATTCAGATTTTCCTGACTCAAGTTTAACACTACTCACTGTCCCACCTCACTATTACACAGGAGCTATTTTTTAAAAATTTTGTCCGGACCAGTGATTTATCAGCATAGGGAATACTTAGTGTGCAGCAAACATCCATCTGCCAATAAATACATATCAGCAACCCATCTACAATTTATTGCCTGCAGTACAATGATTTGTCCATGGTAGGTCACATGGCTAATATGGGGCAGAGACAGATTTTAACACAGTTCTTCTTTACTTCATGGCCTGCTCTCTATCCCCTATTGTCCTCTCTGGAAGCTCTTACTGCAATTCATCATCATCATCATTATTAACCCCAAGCTCTCAGGCCTAAGCTAAGAACTCTGCCTTCAGATCTAATGACTATATCCTGAACTCTCCAGCTGATTCATCCTTGCACAAGCAAGGATGTACTTTAAAAGGCTATAGGCTTTTAAATGATCACTTTGTTCTGTGTATGTCATCTGCTTATTTCTTTTCCTTGCCTCGTCTAGCTGAAATGAGGACATTTTCTTTAAAAAGGGCTAGATAGTGGGACACAAAGAAGAGTCTCAAAATATGAGTCTTTGAAAGCAGTGACTGTCTTCAGCAAAAGCCTGAAGTCTTCCTCAGGCCATTATGACTATATCTGTCTGGGTGACAATATGGGAGAGTAGAAAAAGTAGTCTGGAAGACCTGGACCCTTAGTCTTGGTTCTTGCCACTAACCAGCTATGTGACCTTGTGGAAGTTGCTTAACTAACCTCCACACCTAAGTTTTCTCATCCAAGAAATGGGATTGCGGGAAGCGGGGGACTACTCTACTTCCAGTGTCGTTGTAATGATCAAGTGAGATAAGGCATGTGAAAATGTTTACCTGAAGCATCGTTTCTATATAGATAGAAAGAAGTATTTGTACTTTGTACTGACAAATAGCCTTGGGTCCAAGATGACTTGGGTTGAAATTCTGTCTCTGATGCATACTAGGTGTGTAACCTTGGGAAAATCAATTAACTTTTAAGTGTCCCCAGGAAAATCTTTAAGAATATAAGTTAATAAATTGTTGAGCTGCATTAGTGGAAGGAGTTTCATACACTAAGACTTTTCCCACATCAATAAAATCATTGTTCTGGTTCTATATGCACAAAGATATATACATACACATATACACACATACATACACATATTCAAAACACTTTAATGCTTTGATGGATCTATTATCCCAGTAAAAATAGATAATCCTCCCACCAGTGTTATTATCTATAAAATTGTCTCTCTTTGTTTGCAGGCTTGCCATACATTCCATTATAATCCTCCCACTCATATACTTCCTAGTCGTTCGAAAGAATCCTTTCCGGTTTGCCATGGGGATGGCCCAGGCTCTGCTCACAGCCCTCATGATCTCTTCCAGGTAAATGATGATATTTTGTTTTCTTGGTAACAAATGCAGCCAAAGTCTCTGGATCTTATCTCTGTCTATCTGTCCCTTCCTCTATTTTGTAATGGTAGATGCCAAAACGCTATTGTTTTAGAGGTAACCTTTAGGTTGAGAAATGATTAGTAGTCTTAGTGTCTCTACCTGAGAATGTATTTTCTCTCCTACCAAATGTTTTTTTTTTCCCCTTTTCCTGGTATGAAACAATTTTAAAGGGTTTTATTGTATTTGTAGGAGGTATAGTTAGCACTCTGAATTTTGTTTCCTAAAATTATTGAAGGGTAGGTTTAATGTTTTATACTCTTAAAGGTTAGACTTCTAAAAGCAAAAGGTCTCAATATTCAAGAAGTACAGGGCCGACATTCCATAACTATGAGTTGGTTTCTCTTTTTCTTGTTCAGCTCAGCAACCCTACCTGTTACCTTTCGCTGTGCAGAAGAAAAGAACCAAGTGGACAAGAGAATCACCAGATTTGTTCTACCAGTTGGTGCAACAATCAACATGGATGGAACTGCCCTCTATGAAGCAGTCGCTGCTGTGTTTATTGCACAACTCAATGACTTGGATCTGGACATTGGACAGATAATCACCATTAGGTGAGGGTGTCAGATGGCTTCCCTCAGAAAGCACTTGTGAAGATAGCTCAAAGGTGTTGGGTATTCTCCAATTAAACATTAGTTCCTTTGGCTTCTACTCCATCTACATAGCTTCATACCCAAGAATAACCAAAGCTACATATAATGGAACCTTTAAACTTGAGACCTCTGCCATTGCAGTTTGATCCAAAGGCATCCTCTGCTCGAAACTTGAAAGAATGGGTTCAGAATATAACTAATTTCAGAGTAGAATCTTCATTACAATCTAGGGTGTATCCCATGTTCTACCCATATTAGACCAAACAATCCCTCAAGCCTTTTCTGTAATAGACTTGAATTCCTGGGTCTAAAACTAAGTCAAACATCTCCTTCCCCTTCCCAGACATCTTGGTTTCTTATTGTTCAGTCGTTTTTCAGTTGTATCAGACTTTTTGTGACCCCATTTGGGGTTTTCTTGGCAAAGATACTGGAGTGGTTTTCTACTCCCCTCTCCAATTCATTTTACAGATAAGGAAACTGAGGCAAAAAGAGTTAAGTGACTTGCCCAGGGTCACAGAACTAGTAAGTGGCTGAGCCAGATTTGAACTCATGAAGGTGAGTCTTCCTAACTTCAGGTCTGGCACTCTTTGAACTGGCTTCAAAGATGGCTTTCTAGATGAGAAAATTGGGGCCTTTTACATGATATTACTTCTGTGGCAGGCCTTAAACCTAGGTGTCTTCTGAGCATTTGACACTCTTACTCTGTTACTTTGGTTCTAGGTGCCTCTAATTTTTTACCCTAAGTACTGTAGAGTAGGCCTCATGCTTAGATTCAAAACAGCCAAGATATACCCTGTTGCCACTGTTGCTAGCCCAATAATAATGTGTGAGATCCATAGTAATTGTTTAAAAATTCATTGCTGGTTCTACTTGGAAGCTCCTTGACTTCTCTTCAGAATCTAAATTTTGTGTATATTGCATGTAGTAAGTGCTTACTGTTTCCCGAATCTAATTTGTTCACCTCCTCTTCTAGATTCTGTCATCCCTTCCTTAAGGCAGGTAGGTAGTATGGTAGAGACAATGCTAGACTTGGAGTCAAGAAGCCTTGAGTTCAACTGTATCACTTTGGGGGAGTCATTTGATTCCTCTAGGCCTTAGTTTTCTCTTCTATAAAGTGAAGGGGTTTGACTAGATGACCTCTAAGGTCATGACATTCAGTGGATAATGCACTGGGCCTAGAGTCAGGAAGAGGTAAGTTCAAATCTGACCTGAGAGATTTATTTACAGTGTAACCCTAGGCAAGTCACTAAACCTCTGCCTGCCTCAGTTTCTTCAACTGTAAATGTGGACCATAATAGCTCCCACTTCCCAAAGTTATTAGGATCTAATGAGAAAATATTTGTAAAGTGTTTAGCACAGTGCCTAGCCTCATAGTAGATATTTAATGCTAATTTCCTTCCTTCCTTCTCTTCTTCTTTCTTTCTTTATTTTCTTCTCTTCTTTCCTTCTCTCACTTCCTTCCTCCCTCCCTTGTAGCTCTAACTCTACAATCCTAAGATTACTATAAAACCATTAAACATTTAAGGCCCTCATAGAAGAACAAATAAAAACATGCTTGAGGGGCAGCTAGGTGGCGCAGTGGATAAAGAACCGGCCCTGGATTCAGGAGGACCTGAGTTCAAATTCTGACACTTAACACTTACTAGCTGTAAGACACTGGGCAAGTCACTTAACCCTCATTGCCCCACAAAAAAAAAACAAACAAAAAACTAAACAAAACAAAAAAACATTCTTGACATCACAGGACTTGGTCCTCCTGAAAGTCACTCACTCTGTGTGCCATAGTATTGTGAAATAACTATAAATTCTACCCAAGTACAATTTTACATAGGATTGATCCTAAACTAGTGACAAGATCCATGATCTTTCTATCTCTTCCAATGCACAGAACCCTTCATTTGTCCAAGGGTTCCTTCTCCATAAATGCGTATTAATTAGAATTAAATTCCAGATCCCTAAGTGTCCCTGTTCTTTAAAATGGGACCTGGTGATATGAAAAGGGCCTTCTGAAAAGTTTAGTTTTCTTCAACTTTTAAAAAATAACACCTCTGAGTCAAAGGTAAATTGCTCTGAAGCTGCAAAAACCACTTAAAAGTGTTGAGTTTCAGGACAAAGGAAGTGACATGTCTGGACTTTGTGGGGGAAGGACTGAGGTCAAAATTGGAATCCTTGACTTCACGTACTCTCTCTGTTCCCTCCTCAACCTAAGTCTACAGCAAATTTCTGGTTAATTCTTGACACACCACGGCTTCCTTCTTGGTAAGCCAAAGCTGTCTAAAATGCAGTTGTGGCCTCAAAACCCACCCCCTTTGGCAAAGCAGTATTGTTATGGGCTCAGTCTAAGTCACCTCCCTCTACCAGGAATAGGGAAGCTCTGTTGAAATTGCGGCAAACCAGAGCCCAGAGTTTGGCCATGCCTCAGAAAGTAACCAAGTTGAGCAGTGTTGGCAGGACTCTTGAAATTGTGTAACTTTGTGGTGTAGATTTGTGTGTGGAAAGTACCTTGGTGATACAATAATAAAAATATATCTATATAAAGCTCTTTAAGATTCATACTTTCCCCACAAGAGCCATATGGAGGTAGGTAGTTTAAGAATTATTCATCTTACCCATTTTAGAAATGAAGTGCGCTTACTAGCTGTGTGACCCTGGGCAAGTCACTTAACTCCAATTGCCTCACTAAAAAAAAAAAAAAGAAGAGGAAGTCAAGAGGTCAAATGATGAGTCCATGGTTACATAGCTTAGCACAAAGAACCAAAGTTCAAATCCCTGGCTCCTAGCTGTGTTTTCTTTCTACCACACCATGCTCCTGAAAGCTCAGAAGTAGAGAGGATTTCATCTGAGGATTTGTAGAAGTGAAGTGTCAAATACCTGATCATTTGGTGTATATGAAGTCTGTGGTTCGAAGAGGGAGGCAATTCGGGGGATGCAGTTCTCTGACTCAGACTTAGGAATCCCTGGACCCAACCAAAAACAAGTTCCCACATTAATATTTATTCTTTCTCATTTGACTGGCTCCTTTGCTACTAGACAAAATACGTGCCCAGGTCTTTTTCATGCTTTAAAAAAAGCCACCTCAGGGGCAGCTAGGTGGCACAGTGGATAAAGCACCAGCCCTAGATTCAGGAGGACCTGAGTTCAAATCCAGCCTCAGACACTTGACACTTACTAGCTGTGTGACCCTGGGCAAGTCATTTAACCCCCATTGCCCTGCCCAAAAAGCCACCTCATGACCTTATTACCCACTCAGGCTCTCATCTTCTCTTTCTAGACAAATATCTAGACAGATTAATCTATATAGTAGGTTGGGAAATTCCTTAGATACAGTTTTCTGAGATCTTAGCCAAGCATTTGATAGTCTCTCATTTTATGAACAAAATGGAAAGATATGGGTGGATTCTGAACAGGTGTGATCTAGTGAACAAATGAAAAGGCATTAAGCACTTGCTATGTATCAAGTCTTGAGTTAAGCATTAGGGATTGTTAAGGGCTAAAATTCTAGCTAAACTGTCTAAACTATTTAATGAGTGGTTGCCAATAAATTATAAGCAAGAGTTAGACTTTTAAGCATTTATTAAGGAGAATAAGAATTTGGTAAAGAGAGAGAAAGGCCTACATTCATCTATCTATTAAAGGGAGAGCACATTTCTAGCCCCGCTCTCCACCAGCGTCCTCAGGAAAAAGAGCCAGACAGTTTGCTAGTCTCTTCCTTCTTCCTCCCACTAGCCCGCATCACTTCCTTTTCCAAAGAAAAGACTCCTGGTCTTGCCCTCAAAGACCTTCGCTTCATGGGCGGAACTCTTCTACAGTAAGTCTCCAGCAGGTGGCGTCATTCCAATCGTTACAGGATACATATACAAAGCTTCCTGCCCTCAAGAAGCTTACATTCTAACAGTAGTGGCAGCATATATAGGGGAGTGGTTTGAAAAGGTACAGGGATGGTTAGTATAAATATAGTGGAACAGATGGACATGTTCTTTCCCATAGTAATGGCAGTATTAATTTGATTATGGTAAGAGGAGGGCATGGAGAGGTTGGCCAGATGGCTGGAGAGTATGGCTCAGGAGGGAAGTGAAACATGAATGCACCTAGAATGCAATTTGCTATATAAGGTACTCACTAATTAAGAAAGCAGGGAACCATTAATGGATTGATACACCCAGACATCTACCTTTATTCTTGTGCTATTTAACCCTTTTATCAAAGGTGTTCTTATCATATTTGCTGGTAACAAATGGAGAGGTAATTTATCCATTGAAAAACAGAGTAAAGGGGCGGCTAGGTGGCGCAGTGGATAGAGCACCAGCCCTGGAGTCAGGAGTACCTGAGTTCAAATCTGGCCTCAGACACTTAATACTTACTAGCTGTGTGACCCTGGGCAAGTCACTTAACCCCAATTGCCTCACTAAAAAAAAAAAAAAAAAAAGAAAAAGAAAAACAGAGTAAGAATCCAAAAAGATCTCTTCAGGCTACAAAAATGAGCTGGATCTAGTAAGATGTAATAATTATATACATATATATTAATAATAATTGATAGTATGTAGGTAGTGTTTTAAGGTTTGCAAAGTACTTTACGAGTATCTTCACAGCAGCACTAGGAGATAGGTGCTATTAGTATCTCTATTTTACAAATGAGGAAGCAGAGGCTGACAGAGGTTAAGTGACTTAACCCAGGTTCAAACAGCTAGTGAATATCTAAGGTCAGATTTGAACTCAGGTCTCGGTGACTCCAGTTCCAGTGCTCTATCCACTTCCCCATCTTTCTGCCCTCCTTGCTAAGGAGAAATGTAAAATCTTACACTTGGGTTCAAAAACATCAACTTTACAGACATGAAATGGGAGAGGTATGGCTTTCCTCTGGAAGGGAGCTTGGGGGTGGAGAGCAGTGGGTTAGGAGACCGCAGAGTAGCTCAATATAGGTCAATAGTGCTAGTTAGAAGCCCCAAAAAGTTAGTGAGACCTAAGGTTACCCTGAGTATCCAAATGGAAGATTACTGCTGCACTTTGCCCTTATCAAACCACATCTGGAGTGTCATCTGCAGTCCCTGGGGCCTCATTTTAGGCAATGAATTGATAAGGCAAAGGATTCCCCAATTAAGACTGTGAGCAGGGACTTTTGCCTTTCTGGAGATCATCCCCAGTGCTTAAATAGCATTGCCTGGCACATGCTAAGTGCTTAATCAATCCTAGTTGACCAACTGACAAGAATGTCGAGGGGCCTCTGAAACATGCTGTAATAGGATCCATTGGAGAAAAAATGGTTATATTGAGCCTATAGAAGAGAGGAGTTAGGGGAAATCAGCTAGATGTGTTCAAGTCAGATGGAAGAAGAATCTACCTTGTCCTGTCCTGTCCCAGAGAGCAGAACTCAAATAAATGCAAGGAAATTGTACAGAGGCCTATTCTGGCTAGATGAGAGGGAAAAAACATTAGAAAAAGTAGGCAAAAGTAGGATGGAATATCTTGAAAGGCAATGTGGTCCCCTCACTAGAAGCCTTTAAGTAAAGTGTGGCTGTGATTACTTGTATATGTCATAAAAAAGAGTCTCCATCCTCCATTAAGTGAGGGTTCATTTAAATAGTCTCCAGACCTGCCTTTGATCTCTGAAATTCTCCACAGATAGAGCACTAGACTTGGAGTCAGGAAGACCTGAGTTCAAATCCAGATTCAGACAGTTACTAGCTGTGTCATCCTGGGCAAGTAACTTAGCCCATCTGCCTCAGTTTCCTTATCTTTAAAATGGAGATAATAATAGAATCTACCTCCCAGGGTTGTGATAAGGAGTAAATGAGATAATAATCATAAAGCTCTTTGCAAACTTTTAAGTGCTTCATAAATAGTGTTCTTATTAATTTTTGTTATTATAACTGTGTCTACTTTTCAACACTGCATTCTATTTTCTAATTTGCTCTCCAGGTTCAGTCTCCAAGATTCTAATGACTTTCTCATAACTAAATCCAATTTACTTTTTCCCAACCTCATTCTCTTGTAGCATTTTACATGAAGTTCCTCCCTCTCTCTGGACACTTTCTCATTCATGACTTCTGAGACATTGTGATTTAGGTGTGCCTCTCCTATTTTTCTTGCCATCCTTTCTCTATCTCTGTTTTGCATTTTTTTTTCCTTTCCTCCTAATGTGACTGTTGCCCAAAGATCTGTCTTTGACCTTCTTTTATTCACTCTATACTATCTCTTGTACTCACTTTTATTACTTGCCATTAAGTAAACACTTCTGTATACTGGGTAGAATTCACAGCAATGCAGGCACCCAAAGGTCACCTTATAAGTAAATCAAGACATCAGTGGTTTCAAGTATAAAAATTTGTGTGCTCTTTCTTGTGATGTTCCCATACAATTCTTCCTGTCTACTAGCTGCATGACAAGATAAACAATTCACATCTCTGAGCCTCAGTTTGTTTATCTATAAAATAGGGATAATACTTGTCATTTATTATCCAATGGAACTGTTAGGAAAGTATTTTGTGAATTTTACCAAATGAACAAATGAATGAAAGGAAACGTATTTATTAAACATTTCTTATGTGCTAAGCTCTGGGGATACAAATTCTTTTTTTTCAGGGGAGGAGGGGGCAAGAGGGGAGATACTAATTGCCAAATTCCTTTAAGGCCAAGCTATGAAGCTTTCAGGGCATCTAGGTGGTACAGTGGATAGACTGCTGGGCCTGAAGTCAGAAAGACTCATCTTCCCGATTACAAATCTGGCCACACTTCCTAGCTGTGTGACCCTGGGCAACTCACCTAACCCTGTTTGCCTCAGTTCCTCATGTATACAATGAGATGGAGAAGTAAATGGCAAATCGCTCTGATATCTTTGCCAAGAACACCCCAAATGGGGTCACTGAAGATTTGGACATGACTGAAAAATGACTGAACAACAATATGAAACTTTCTCTGACCACATCAGCAAGATGTTATTTCCCTCTCCTCTAAAAGTCTTCTCCATTTGATAACCTATATTCTGCTTGCACTGTAGGCATTCATGCCACTTGCCTTATTTCTTCTAATAGACCATAAGCTGCTTGAGAGCAGAGACAGGGTCTTATTCTCCTTCCTTTGCCCCCACAGAGTCACGCACATAGTAGTCATGAACTAGGTTTGATTTGGGAAAGAGGCTGCAATAACAGTCAGGTATAAGATGGGGCCTTAAAAAGATTACTTTTCTAACTCCTTTTCTTGTGTATATGTTTTGGCCATAGTGTCACAGCGACAGCCGCCAGCATCGGAGCTGCGGGAGTGCCCCAGGCAGGGCTAGTCACCATGGTCATCGTACTGAGTGCTGTTGGCCTGCCAGCCGAAGATGTCACCATCATCATCGCTGTTGACTGGCTTTTGTGAGTTACACTTTTCTGACTTGAAATCAACTCTAATGATCTCATTCTCCTTAATAGGGTGGGAGGACAAGTTTTTCCAAACACACCTATCATCATCCTCTTTCAAGATGGCCCAATGAGCCGTGTGCTGCTATCATAATTTCTTCCCAACCAAAGTGCTTGATAAGGTGCTTAAAAATTAACTCATCATAATAAAGATGAGTGCTGAATTTAAAATACCAATAAATAGTATCACCATCATCTCATCTTATATGGTTATGCTCAAGGTTAGATGTTGGGCAGGGGACAAAAAGACAGATAGTAGTGAGATTAATGACTATCACCAAGTGTATCCCCAAGGTGCCTCCTACCCAGCCCCATATTTTAACAAACCTATTGATCATAACGTGTTAAATATTGGAGAGTCATTGGATTTACAGCATAAAAGGGGCCTTAGAGATCATCTAGTCTAACTCCTTCAGTTTATTGATGAGGAAAGTGAGGTGCAGAAAGGACAAATGACTTCCCAAGAAGTCACTCAAGTGACATGTAGCAGAAAGGGGATCCAAACCCTGGTCTTCTGGTTACAAGCTCAGTGTTCTACCTGCTTCAAGATACTGGATTCTAGTTCAATTCCTTCATTTTATAGGAAACTGAGTCCTTGAAAAGGGAAGAGCCTTGTACATGACCACATATCATACAGCAAAGGCAGGACTCAAACTGAGAGCTTCTGCCTCTAAATCTGATACATTCCATGACCCAGCAACGGCCTCTTCTACAAGCACATTGCTCCAAGAGTCCCCAGGACCCTGAATAATTCAGTAAGAGGCTGGACTCTCTTATAGGAATACTACAATACAAAGCTCTGTACCAGTCCTATTTCTACCTCTTTGGGGACTTCAGGGATTGAACTAGAACGAGCCAGGCCACCAAAGGGAAGGGATGTGCTTTGCAGTATTCCACAAGGAATATAGGCAGCCAGGTTGCACAGTGGATAGAATGCTAGGCATGGAGTCATCTTCCTGAGTTCAAATCCAGCCTCAGATACTGATTAGCTCTGTGACCCTGGGCAAGTCACTTAAACCTATTTGCCTCAGTTTCCTCATCTGTAAAATGAGCTAGAGAAGGAAATAGCAAACCACTCCAGCATCTTTGCCAAGAAACCCCCAAATGGGTTCACAAAGAGTCAGACAGGACTGAAAAACAACTGAATAACAGCATAAGGAATATCGGATCAGAAATCCAGAACTGAATGAGATGCCTCAAGTCATCAGTTTTTATGTGTTGTCTCCTCTCATCAGAATGTAACCTCTCTAAGGGTAAGGACTGGTTTTCTTTCTGATCATATTTGCATTCTCAGTCTTTATCACAGTGCCTGGCACATAGCAAGGGTTTAATAAATGCTTTTTTACTTGACTTGTCATTAATTGCAGATGAATCATTTTACAGATAAGAAAACTTGAGCCTGGTGAGTCACAGTGACTTAGCCAAAGCCATATGAATAGTAAAGGTCAGAAACAGGATTTGAACCCAGATATTCTGATTGCAGAACCTATTCAATCTCTCTCTCTTGCTTGTCCCACTCATTCCCCATGGAATGCATT
This sequence comes from Dromiciops gliroides, assembly GCF_019393635.1. NCBI lineage: Eukaryota > Metazoa > Chordata > Mammalia > Microbiotheria > Microbiotheriidae > Dromiciops > Dromiciops gliroides. The sequence continues at coordinate 640,220,289 of NC_057861.1, forward strand.
TCTGAGACAGCTAAAAAGAGAAAGCTGCCAATTGACCCAAAGGAGGGTCAATCCGTCATTGACAATATGTTCTATGTCCAAGGTTGGCACAGCCTAGACTGGGCATAAATACATCATTTGCCAGCATAAGCTAATTCGGTCTACCTGCAGTTTTCACAAGAATGGGTCTTTGTTCAACTCTTGGCCGTCAAAGTCATTTACTTTTCTCTGAAGCCTTCCAGACTTGTCACTCTCTGAGGATTCAAATTCCTTGAATGAACTGAGTGTGATTAACTTGGAAAAGAGAAAATTTAGACAGGGTGTGATAGCTGTCTTCAAGTATTTAAAGGTCTGGTATGTCTCTCTCCTCCTGCTGCCCCTCCCCTCCAAGAGCAGAGCTAGGAATGAGGGCTGGAAGTGGCAAAGAGGTGGATCTAGGCTTGATGTCAGGAAAAATGTCCCAACAGTCAGAATTGTGTACAAATAGAAAGGCTTTCCCCATGAGGTGATGGCTTTCCCTTCACCGAAGGTTTCCCACTTGTCAGGTGTGTTGTCCTGATAACTCTTGCCCAGGTATGGATTGTCCCAGATGGCGTCTGAGCTCTTTCCTACTGAAGACTATTATTCCATGAAAGCCCTAGCACCTCCTGTTTCCTCTAAGAAACAAATGCCACACTTTGTCTATTCTACTTTGATGACATTTCTCACATCCATCCCCTTCTCTCCATTCACATGGGGTTCAGCCCTTATCACCTCTCCTTGGACTGTGCCAATAGGCACCTAATTGGTCTCCCTTTGTCAAGTCTCTCCACACTCTCATCCATTCTACACACAGCTGCCAAAGTGATGTTCCTACCGCATAGCTCTGACCTTGTCACTCTCCTACTTGAAAAGCTCCAGTGGCTTTCTCTAGCCTCTCCAATTAAATACAAACACTTCTTTTTGGCATTTAAAGACCTTCATAATCCAGTTCCAACCTACCCTTTTAGACTTATTAGGTATCACTCCCCTTTATATACTCTGTCCTCCAGCCAAACTGGCCTATTTGCTATTATCTCAAGCATGTTTTTTCATCTCCCACATTCACACCTTTGCACAAGCTATATTCCTGGAATGCACTCCTTCCTTACCCACACTTTGTAGAATTCCTAGCTTCCTTCAAAGCTCAACCCAGGAGGCATTCTGACAAGAAGCCTTTCATCCTTCCAACTTCTGGTGCCCCCCTCCAAGAAAAAACTCCTTGTATTTACTTTGTTTTTGGTTTTTGCAGGGCAATGAGGGTTAAGTGACTTGCCCAGGGTCACACAGCTAGTAAGAGACATGTCTGAGGCTGGATTTGAACCCAGGTCCTCCTGAATCCAGGGCCAGTGCTTTATCCACTGTGCCACCTAGCTGTCCCCCTTGTATTTACTTTGACTGCATGTTGTAATTACATACATGTTTATATGTAACTTTAGTAGAATGTATAACTCCTTGAGGTATTTCATATTTGCATTTGTATCTCCAAATCTTACCGCATAATAAGAAGCTCATAATACATGTTTATCGATCAATGGATCACATTCCAGCCTACGGATGCCTGTTTTGATATTGGCCACTGTAATGGGCAATTAATAATAACTAATGAAACAATCCAAGCATAGATGATTTATTAACCAAACTTCCAAAAAATGCGTCAGTTGACTCCCCAGTTAGTCCCAAAACCCCAAATACAGAGTGAAGCAGATTTTATACCAAAAATATAATTAAATAAGCCCCAAAAGTCCAATTAATTATAACAAAAATAATTAACCAGGATACAAAATAAGGTCATCTAATTTCTAATTAGAGGAATGTTTAGAGGCTATCCAAGTCGGGAGGGAGGAAAGTAAATTTGGGTCCAGTCGAGAGATGGATGAGTAGGTTTCGTGGTGCTCTGTTCATAAAATGAAAAGATATTGATTAATTACATCCACCTGCATGTATGAAACATATAATCTAAACATACAATCCACCAGAAAAACAACAAAGTGGAAGAGAATAACTGTCCTAGCACAAGATGGAGTCAGTGTTCAAAGCTAAAATCTGATTGGTCCTTTGAATTCTCACACTAAACTAACTACATTTCGTACATAATCTTCATTTTATCTTATCACCACTATGATACAGTAGAAAGATCACTGGAATTAGTTAGCATTTTTGGATACCTGTGTTTGAGTGGGGGCAAGTTGGTATTGGCCAAGACAAGGTTAGGGAAGTGTGCTTTAAGCCAACATTAGAACACATGTGAATTAAATATGAGCATAGGCAAGGCAATTGATCTCTTGGAGCCTCAGTTTTCTCATCTGTTAAACGGTAACCCTGTATTAGTGTGAATATCATAGAGTATAGCTTTCCAGCATTAAGATTGTGTGTTTACTTTTTTAAGTATTAAAAAGTATCCTTCCTGAATGTTGTAGAGTAAGCAGTTACCTACCTATAGTCACAACTTTGTTGAGAAACCATGGCTTCAGAATGTTTCAGTAGCTGTCTCATCCTGAACTTCTACACATACTCTTATACTTCAGCACCAGTCAATTAATCAACAAATATTTGCTAAATATCTATTATGTGCACAGTCCCAGAGATTTGTGATAAAAGGAAAAAAAGAAAGCAAAAAACAGGACCTGACCTCATGGTGCTTACAATCTAACTTGTTGGGGGTAGGAGGGAGGAACAACATGTATATATGTATAGACACATGCAAAGTAGGGTCTGCTAGGCAGCAAAGTGGCCTGAAGTCAGGAAGGTTCATCTTCCTGAGTTCAAATCTGGCCTCAGACACCTACTAGCTGTGTGACCCTGGGCAAGTCACTTAATCATGTTTGCCTCAGTTTCCCCATCTATAAAATGAGCTGAAGAAGTAAATGGCAAACCACTCCAGTATCTTTGCCAAAAACAAAACCCAAATAGGGTCATAAAGAGTCAGACACAATTGAACAACTGAACAACAAGTGCGGTATGGACCTGAGTAAAGAGAGCTTTGTGGCAAGGAGACCAATTAAACAATTATAGCAACAATCAAGGTGATATTTGTGAGAGAACCCGAATGAAAATGGTGGCCAGATAAGTGGAGAGAAGGGGATGTCAGATTGACAAGATTTGGCATTTGATTAGATATGTGGAATGAGGGATAAGGAGAGGTCAAAGTTGCAGAGGTTGCAAAAGATCTTTGAAAGGATCATAGTGCCAGAGGTTAGAGCTGGAAGGGACATGAGGGTTCCTCTAATCCCCTCATTTTTTAGATAAGGAGTCTGAAGCCCAGAGAGGCTCGTCCAAGATCACACACATCGGGGAGGCTGGGTGGCGCAGTGGATAGAGCACCGGCCCTGGAGTTCAGATCCAGCCTCGGACACTTAACACTTACTAGCTGTGTGACCCTGGGCAAGTCACTTAACCCCAATTGCCTCACTAAAAAAAAAAAAGAAAAAAGAAGATTACACACATCTAGTAAATGTTGGACTGCAAGTCCAGCACTCTATCTATCCACTACCCCCTATAAGTGGTGCTGTTAACAAAAATAGAAAAATTTGGAAGAAGATTATGTTTAGAGAAAAAGACAATGAGTTCTGTTTTGGGTCATGCTGTGTTTGAGATGTTTATGGGACATCAAGTTCAAAAAATCCAATAAGCACTTGGTGATGTGGGACTAAGATCTCAGGAGACTAGAACTGGATATATAAATCTAGGAGTCAGCTTAGAGATGATAATTAAATCCATGGGACCTAATAAGGTCCCCCAGTGAGGGTATAGAGAGAGGAGAAGTAGGGTCCCATAACAGTGTCTTGGGAGTATAACTAGAGTTAGGGAGCATGATATGAATGATGATTCAGCAAAGAAAACCAAGAAATTCTCAGAAAGGTAGGAGAACCCAAAGAATAGTGTCACGGAACCTGGAGAGATGAGGTGATAAGCAGTTTCAAATACTTCAGAGAGATCTAAGCAAATGAAGACAGAGAAAAGGCCATTAGATTTGGCCATTAAGAGATCATTAGTAACTTTGAAGAGAATAGTTTCAGTTGGACAATGAGAGATTACCCCAAAGTGAATTGGCTTGCTTCAGGAGATAAGTTGCTCCCTATCATTAATGGGCTTCAAGAAAAGGTTGGAGGGGGCAGCTAGGTGGTGCAGTGGATAAAGCACTGGCCTTGGATTCAGGAGGATCTGAGTTTAAATCCAGCCTCAGACACTTGACACTTACTAGCTGTGTGACCCTGGGCAAATCACTTAACCCTCATTGCCCTGCAAAAAAAAAAAAAAAAAGGTTGGATTACTCCTTATTGAGTACGTTGTAGAGGGAATCCTTTTTCAGGTATGTGTTGAACAAAATGGCCACTGGTATCTGTTCCAACTCTGAAACTCTGATTTGCTAGCTTGACTGGAAACTGAATAGTATAGGTCCTTTCACATTCTTCAACCTGATATAAACAAAAAAATCAGATTCTGTCTAATCCAAATGCTCTCTCTTCTAGGGACCGTTTCAGGACCATGGTGAATGTCCTTGGCGATGCATACGGAACGGGAATTGTAGAGAAGCTTTCTAAAAAAGAACTAGAGCAGATGGACGTCACATCTGAAGTCAACATCGTGAACCCCTTTGCCTTGGAATCCACAATACTTGATAATGAAGATGCAGAGACCAAGAAATCTTATGTCAATGGAGGCTTTGCCATAGACAAATCTGACACTATCTCATTTACTCAGACATCACAGTTCTAGAGCCCCTTTTCATACCCAGAGCTGGGAACATTTCAGGACATCACCACAAGAGGGATCTCTCAGCAAATCAAAACATAATTAAGGGGGGGAAAGCAATTAGCCAACCTGAACACTTTTGATTTGATACCCAGACTTCCAGATTATTTTCTATATTGGATGCTCAGCCCTTGCTCCAGAAAGTAGAGGAAGAAGGAGAGGGGGAGAGGAGGATAGAGGGATTGAGTAAGAAAGAAGTTTAATTATCTGTATTTTTTTTAATTATCACTGATTGAATTTGGAAGTGTGTAAACCAGTGGCTGTTGGAATCACAGCTATAAAATGGAGCAAAGATTGTTCAGTTTTCCTGGGCATAGTTCAATGTTTCCCTTTTTCTTTTTTTTACTCTTCTGCCATTCTGAGCCCAGGACTTTATTTGAACTCTCCTTTGATGTGTTTTCTTTTGCTTAACACATCCTTTTTTTCCTTTTTTTTTTTTTTGGCAGATTATTCTGCATCCAAATAGTCCACTGGATAATGTGCCAAACTTTCCATTTTGCACTTGTGTGAAGCAAACTACTTTGGAAAAGAAAGCAGACCAGCAGAGTCTTGCAATAAACATTTTAAGATGGGGGTGGGGTGGGGTGGTCTCATTTTGTGTTTTTAAAATACTGTATTGGAAGCCTAGGAACTATTAACCCCACCACCACCACCACGTTCATTATCAAGAGGTCTATTATATACAAATATTTATTTTTTTCATAGAGTTGCCATATTGAACCGTCGATGTGAAATAAATATTTTCCTTGTTCTTCAAAAGCAACTACAAAGCCACTGTTAATAAGCCTGAGTCTCTATCAGGGGCACAGAAGGAAGAAGTCAATATGGCTCCTACAGTAGCATCTCTATGTACGAGCCCCACAAGAGATGGAAGGAATGAAGATGACCAGAGGTGGCCTGGCCAATACTTTAGGACTTCCAGAATGTAGCTGCTAGAGAAGAAAATCCCCTCATCTCTGCTCTGTAGAGGACAATAAGACGGTATACCACAGAGCCACTCACAGGCTAGTTAAGTTTTTATACTTGTTTCTTAGATCGCAGGGCCCTCTTATCTTTGTCTTATTGCCTCCATCCAGGCCCAAATGAAAGGGCCAGGCTGCAGCAGACAAGCACTAAATGTCCTGGATTGACCAGACCACCAGGACCAGAAGAGGACTGTGCCTATGATGGATTTCCACAGACAAGAAACTCCATAGTGTCTGATGTGTGTATGCAATACCCCAGGAGAGGCTCTTCCATTCCTTGATCCTCATTATTCTCTCCTGGGGAACTGTCCAGCTCTACTGATCATCATTCCCCTGAACTATAAGGAAGCTCATGCTTTGACTGTCCATCATTTTGTAAATAATGCTTAGCATAAAACTGCACTTAACTCTGTTGTCCAAAATAATCAAGTTTCTGCAGTATTAGCCCATTTCAACCTATGCTTTTGTATTTAAGAAAATCAGGAAATGTGCCAAAGAAACAATGAAAAGAAAAGAAATGTGGATATAGACTGACTGCACCTTAAATTAAGTTTGTGAGATTAAAAAAAATGACAAAAAAAAAACCAGCACTGTATGTAATCCCAGCCCCAGAAAATGTCCAGTGTGATGCTCTGTGAATTTTAGAATCCCAGTATCTGTGTTGTTTATATGAAATAAAGCTCTCTCGCTCTAAACAAAGAAAAGTTGACCTTATAATGACTTCCCCATCTTGTCCATGAACTCTCTGATTAGTAACACCAAGGTTTCTAAAGTTGTTTATTAACTGGGGATCTTCTTTGTTTTCCTCAGTTTGCAATCTGCTTCCTAGCTGCACTTTGCTGCTATTAAGTCATAAATGAGAATGTTACCATTCCAATCTAAATAAATTATCTCCTTCAACCTTTCCCCCCGCACTCCTTCCTTCCCTTCTCCATCTATTTATGGAGAGAGATAAGGGTAAATCATTTCTATTTTATATAGGATCATAGATCTCAATCCAGAGGGGACCTCAGAGATCATCTAGTCCAACACGCTCATTTTACAGTAGAAGAAACTGAGGCCTAGGGAGAGTAAGTAATTTGCCCCAAGTCACAAGTAGGAAGTTGGGGTCTGAACCCATGACCTCTTACTCCAAAGTGTGGGGACCAATTTTTAAGTGGGGAGTGCTAGCTAAGCGGCTCGCTGCAATATTGGGGCAAGGAAGGAGACTGGCAGCCTCCCTCAAAACAGAACAAGATTTATTTTAACAAGAACGAAGTTGTAGATGAAAAACTTGATGACTGATACATAGCACCTAGCTATGTGTCGACATATACATAGCAGCTAACACATAGCAATACAAAATACATAGCGCTTTGTTTTGCAAAGCTTTTTAACTTATGATATCTCACTTAATCTCACAATGGCCTTGTCAAGTAAGTAATGTAGGTATTATTATAGCTCTGCTACAGATGAGATGATGGGCTCAAAGCAGGTGTATCTATAGGGCAGAGCTAGGAAATAGAGGAGCTGGGATTTGAATCCAAGTCTTCTGACTCCTAAGTCAAGCTGTCTTCCACTACATGCTACCAAATCGAACACAAGTTTATATTCTCTGGAAGTTATGTAGAGTGCCAAGAATTTGAAACAAACTGTCTCTTCTAATCAGCTAGCTTTGTATATCTTGGGGTAAGAGGACCTGGGTTTGAATGACAACCCTTTTACTTACTAGCTCTATGTACATGACCTTTGGAAAAGTCATTTCGTCCCTCTGAACCACAGTGTGCTTCTTGGGTTGGTCATTCTAAGGTCTATTTTAGCTTTCAATCCTGTGGTCTGTGCAGGCAATTATGAGACATCTATTCAAGAGTGTTGACAGAGGACCCACATTCACATTCCAGCTCTTTCACAACCTACATGACTTGGGCAAGTCACTAACTTCTCTAGGCCTCAGTTTTCCCTCCTAAGGGGCTAGATTAGATGCCCCACAGCTTCTGTTCCCTAACTCAGACAACCTGCTATACAATGGCTACTTCATGAAGTATGCCTGGATGCTAGCCTACCATAGTGTCCCAGAATCTTACATGGCTTTCCATTGCTTCTAGTGAATCAACTAGGCCTTAAGCAGATGTTCCAAGGGCCCATCTTGGCCCTCCAGTTGTTATGACAGTTGGGTGTTGGTGGGCTGCTGACTTTTTATTCAAAATACATTCCTAATGAGGGAGGAGCTCCCTATTGAGGCACAAAATCATTAGTGGTCATTCTATGGCCCTTCAAGTTGTCAGTAATAAAGCAGAGGGGCAGCTAGGTGGCGCAGTAGATAGAGCACCGGCCCTGGAGTCAGGAGGACCTGAGTTCAAATCCGCCCTCAGACACTTGACACTTACTAGCTGTGTGACCCTAGGCAAGTCACTTAACCCCAATTGCCTCACTAAAAACAAACAAACAAACAAACAATAATAAAGCAGAAATATCAACAAGTAGAATCTGCATAGGTACAGAGCTGGAATGGACGTCAGAAGCCATTGCATCCAGCCTTCTTTCAGAAATGAAGAGACTAACAGTCTTAGGGAGGTTGAACCAAAAGTGGGATTTGAATCCCAAACTCCCAGAGTCACTGTTCAGTTTCATTGTACTGCACTAATCTTTGACTAAATTAAGCCTAAGGTTTGGGAAGAGCTGTTAAAGGGTAGAATTATTCACAATGAATCTGATTAGTAAATTGAAAAAACACATAGATAAACAGATATAAACATAGTGTGGTGAACATTGGTCATTGGACTAATAAACTTTATGAGTTTTAAAGTTTGTAAAGTACTTTACATTCATTTTTTCACTCAATCCTTACAAGCCCCTACTATGATATGGGTAATTTGCATCATCTCCTTGTTACTTAGAGGCTATGCTATATAGTGGAAAGAATTCTGGATCTGGATACAGAAAATCTGGGTTCAAAATCATACCTATCATTCACTATCCATGTGACCTTAAGCAAATCACTTAACCTCTCCAGGCCAGTGATCCTATGATGAAGACACTTTGAATCACAAAGGTACAGTGACTTGCCAATCACAGGGAAGAGGAGAAAATAGAAAACAGGTCTTCTGATTCCCAGTCCAACACTTTTCACTGGCCTGTGCTTAGTTGAACTTAATGTCAAGATACACACTCATGAGAAACTTCAGTATTTCAATGAATTTTTTATCTTAGTGATGTGGGTATTCCCTCTAATGATGCAGATCCCCTATGTGTGGCTGCTCAGTCTGTGCAATCCTGATCCATATTATTCATAAATTCTCCATAAGGGTCTAGTCAAGGTACTGGGATCATAGGTCTCCTGACATTGTATAAACACTATGGATCACACAAACTGTACATCAATGCTCTTCACTCTCACTATTTGATCCATTCAACTATTTTCTAATCATGTACATATCCCTCTTGAGAGGCAGCACTAACCTAAGTGAAGAGAAAGTCAACCTCATAGTCAAACCATGAGGACCAGAAAAGGACCGTGCCCATGACGGATTTCCACAGACAAGGAGCTCCATAGTGTCTGATGTGTGTATGCAATACCCCAGGAGAGGCTCTTCCATTCTTTGATCCTCATTATTCTTCCCTGGGGAACTGTCCAGCTCTACTGATCATCATTCTTCTGAATCATAAGGAAGCTCATGCTTTGACTGTCCACCATTTTGTAAATAATGCTTAGCATAAAACTGCACTTAACACTGTTGTCCACAATAATCAAGTTTCTGCAGTATTAGCCCATTTCAACCTATGCTTTTATATTTAAGAAAATCAGGAAATGGGTCCAACTCTTACCTATGACATGCTCACCATATATGATCCTGAACATGTTAATTAAATCTCTCAATATTCAGTCAGTTCTCAGTTTATTAAATTACAGAGCAAGATTGAATATGCACTGATAGAGGCATACAGGACTTTGATGTGTACGTGTACACTTACAAATAAATACAGATATACATATATTGTGTTCTGTGTCAGGCTGCATATGTGTATGGGTGTATATGTATCAGAATGGAGAGATAGATGAAGAGATAGCTCTTCCTTAAGCCACTTCTATGTAATTTTTTGTTAGTAGAATGGGGGGGCAGAGCAATGAGGGTTAAGTGATTTGCTCATGGTCATACAGCTAGTAAGTGTCAAGTGTCTGAGGCCGGATTTGAACTCGGGTCCTCCTGAATCCAGGGCCGGTGCTTTATCCACTGTGCCACCTAGCTGCCCCTGTTAGTAGAATTAACCTGTAATCTTCACAAATCCGCCATGTGCCTTTACATTGCCCATTGGGTAACCAATGAAAAACATCTATATTTGTCTTAAAAATTAAACATGTCTCTTGTAATCACTGAGTTTGGAGTATTTGGGAGTCAGAGGATCTAGGTTTTTTGTTTTGTTTTTGCTTTTTTAGTGAGGCAATTGGGGTTAAGTGACTTGCCCAGGGTCACACAGCTAGTAAGTGTTAAGTATCTGAGGCCAGATTTGAACTCAGGTCCTCCTGACTCCAGGGCCAGTGCTCTATCCACTGCACCACCTAGATACCCCGGATCTAGGTTTGAATACTCTATCTAGGCCTGTTTCTGTCTCTGAAAATTGAGGATATTGAACTTGATGAATTCCTCAGGCCCTTCCCAGTTGTTTGAATCTTATAGTCCTATGTATAAGCACTGAACCAAGCAATTATGAAACTTTAATGCAGATGTGTTGACTTTTGTATCTTGCCTCCTGCTTTGTTTTGAAGCTAGAACAGGAAAGAGGAAATTCTAATGATAAGGCAAGGGTACCTTGAAGCACAGAAAAAAAATAAACCTTAATAGCACTGTCCCTTATCTCTACAGCAAACATTTGGCTGCCAAATTCTCCCTTTTAAGTCATAAGGCACACCAGTGGCATTGCCATTGGGGCATTTAAGGCTGAAATCCCTCCGTGTGGTTGGTATAAACAATACATCAGAATCAGACTCTTAGAGCTGCAAGGTACCTAAGAGGATTTGGGGGTTGCCCATCTTTTGGCCTCCTTCTAAATGCTCTCCTGCTTGTTCCCAAACTTGAACACAGTACTCCACTTGTAGATTGACCAGTGGAGAATATATTATTTAATGTGGCTACAGTGGTATATTCTATGAGAAAATGAAGTGCATGGATTTGAAAAAAAAAAGTCTTGTTTCTCTGACATTTGGAAAAGATGGCTCAGGTTGAAAATAATTTTTGAGAATTGAACATTTAACTTGGAAAAGTAAAGAGTTTAATCACTTATGTTTTCTCTGAAGAAAGTAGTGTGGGAAGCCAAAATATCTTTATTCATGATCTTTCTACAGTTGGCAATGCCTAACTATTATGGTAATAGGAGAATTGTTTATGATACTAACAAGGCTCCAGATTTATGAATTTTAAAACCTTTCACTGATTTCTTGCCACATAGGCATGTTAAATATCTATATGTGTAGATGAGAGGCTGGATGATATAGTAGATAACGTGCTAACCCTAAAATCTGGAAGATTTGAATTCAAACCTTACCTCTGACACTTAGCTATGTGATCACAGGCAAAAGACTTAAACTCTGTGAAGCAACCCTCAGAAGATTTATCTATTAATAGGCTGCCTCTGATCTGTGGGTGGGACCCAGTTCTCACCCTGATGAAATCACAGATCTTTTATAATTATACACACTCTCTCTCTCTCTCTCTCTCTCTCTCTCTCTCTCTCTCACACACACACACACACACACACACACACACACACACACACACCCTGTGTAATATTGCCCCAAGTAATGTGATTTCACAATTTTGTGGCTGCTTACATTGATGATAATATCAATACATTGAAAACAGGCACAAAATCCCACTGTGGTATCATTTGAACAATTATTTAAGGAATAAATCCATTGACTGGCCAAAATTCAAGCTAGTGCTTGAACTCCACCAGTGTAAATTAGACCAAGAGTCAGAGGACCTGAGTTTAAATCCTGGATGTACTAACTACCACGTAACATTGTTCAAGTCATTTCATTTCTTTGAGTCTTAGTTTCTCCATCTCTATCTCCTTCTATAAAGTGAGAAAGCATATTCTAATGTCACCAGCTCTAAATCCTATGAGTGCAATGAATAGTTTTTTCATCTGTAAAATGAATATCAAACTTACCAACTTTGTGACCTTGTATAAGTGACCTCCACAAGCTAGGTCCCAATTTCTTCCTATATGAAAAATGGAGTTTAACGGGATCATTTCTAAGGTCCATCCCAGCTCTAAACTCTATGGTCCTCTGACTTGGTTCTTCATTCTCTGCCTCACATAGGGTTTTTGATAAATACAATGCTGCCAGAAGAGGAAAGCTTATCATAGTAGATGGAGTTAAGAAGTTAGTCAGATTTAGGAAGACCCAGAGGTAGCCTGGTAAATATTTAACAATAGCCTGGAGGGTGGAAGCTAGATTGCACCATGAATAGTGTACCAGGCCTTGAGTCAGAAGAACCTGAGTTCAAATCTGACCTCTGACACTTACTAGTTTGTGTGAGTCTGAGCAAGTCACTTAATCCTAATTGTCTCCGCCCCTCCCTCCAAAAAAAGCCTCTCTGAAAACAGGACATACTTTTAAATTTAATCCTCATTACTAACATATTCTCCATCCTTTTCTGAGGTTTAGACAATCAACAAAACAATAGAACGTGTCCCATTTTGTAGCATTTGCTGATTTCTGAGATAGAAATGCTCACACTGAAAACTTAACAATTGGCTCTCACAGACGAGTATAAATTGGCTCCAGCACATCACTGGGGAGACCTAAGGTTAAATCTCATCTCTTGCATACTCTGTGATGAAGAACAAGTTGTTTAAATTTTCCTCTCATCCTATAAATTACTGACAAGTTCCAATCTTTATGTGTGGAAGGAGTTTCAACATCAGAAATTTCCTTACCAATGCAATCACAGGTCCAGACAGCAACAAAATAAAAGGAAAGGAAGGAAGAAGGAAGGAAGGGAAGGGAAAGAAGGCAAGGAAAGGAAGGAAGGAAGGAAGGAAGGAAGGAAGGAAGGAAGGAAGGAAGGAAGGAAGGAAGGAAGGAAGGAAGGAAGGAAGGAAGGAAAGGAGAAGAGAAGAAAAGAAAAGAAAAGAAAAGAAAAAGAAAAAAACCACAAACAAACCAAGAACCATGGCCAGAAACTATCCTTTTCCCTGACTTATATGATGTGTCCAGACCATTGAACAAATAATGTTTCTCCTGTAATTTCAGGCTAAATCCCTGTCATATAAACACTTTATAGGAGGAATAAGTCAAATCAGTGTGGAGGCTAAGAGCTAATTGATTGAATTACTTCAAACATAGGAATCTACATTCACAACTTTATATTCTTACAGATTGCACAGATGAATGTTAAGATGTGTGTTAGACAAAATGAATGCAATGGAATTCCTAAATAGTATAATAAGCTGTGATCATTCAATCTAAGCTCACATCTTTATATCTTCACTTGCTTGAAAATCACTGATAAATTTATACTTCTGTAGAGCAGCTGGGTTTACAAAGTGCTTTCCCTAAAACAAACCAGTGAGGCAGTTAGTAAAAGTATTATCACCTCTTTTACAGATGAGGAAACAGGCTCAATGATGTAATGTGACTTGCCCATGGTCACATTCAGCTAACTACTGAAGCCAGTATTCAAACCCAGGACTGATGATCCCTCATCTACTACACTTTATAGTGAGAGTTATTTAGGAAATACCCAAATTATTCATCTTTATCCCCAATTATTAATTACTAAATTGCTGATTTTAACTCCAAATTTCCTTTCATCTTGTTGACAAATGACAAGATATGATATAGTTCAGAGCAATTATTACTGTTTATAATAAGAGGGACTTTCAAAACAACTGATCCATCCTTACTTTCTGACATGAAAAATATTAATAGTACTTTCAAGGAACCTTTAATGAAGAGGTGTAGAAAGACCTCCAGTGATTCTCAAACATAGTCATAAACGTTTTTAAACTGTCAACCCAGCTTACTTGCCAAATGCTTTCTATACTTTGGGCCATAGGAGGGAGCAAGAAGGCATCCAGTTTCCTGATAGAACCTAGATGTGTTACCCTTAGGAAAAATAACTTTACCACTAAAACTTGGCATTACTGATGCTGGATCATCTCAGAAAACAAAACACAGTTTTAAGAAAATTTCAATCAAAATGAACCTTATTTAGATCCCAAGCTCCTATTCTCTTGATGAAACTTCTTTTTTAGGCAAGTTTGAACCTACTTGTGGCTAAAATGATATTTAAATTAAGCATGGCAGTTCTATTGTTTCTACAAAAGTTATCAGGAAGTGTTTGTAGGTACCTTCCACATTCCCTTTCCCTGACCAGGATATTCAAGGAAAGGCAAAGTAGCATTTCATTAGACTGGAATCATGAGTCCAAGACCTTTCCAAAGAGAAGTCTCTAGGCACTCTACTTCTCCATGGTTTATGGATCCAAGAAAAGTACACTTTCAAAGGTTATGTTGCAAGGCTGGTTGAAATAAATGGAAAGATCCAATGACTAATGGTTGGTATCCAAGAGTAAAAAGGAACAGAGCTACGTTGGAACCATCATTTCTCTAAATCAATGATCTCCAAACATTTTTTTTATCTCAGAGCTCTCTCAGTAAATTTTCATCCTTGTTAGGGAGAGTAGAGAGGCAGAAAACTTCCCCATGGCACCACCAAAGCTGTGACTGCGGGTGCCTGAGTCAGAGTTAGATTTTAGATGATAATTTCCCTGATGGGCCAACTTTGGGCTTGGAACAAAGGTATTTTATTTTTTCAAATTGATAACTGTATTTCGATATAATTAGTTTCCTTGTAATCCTATGTATTTCATTTTTATCTATGTAAAAACATTAATCTGAGAAAGGATCCCTAGGTGTCACCAAACTGCCAGAGGAATCCATGTCATACAAAAATGGTTCAGCTTAGAAAAAGGAAGGTTGGGAGATTACACAGTTGAAAATGTGGCAGTAAAATGGAGGAATATTGAGCATAGATATGATTGTGTTGGATACAAGCCCTACATTTGCTATTGTAAGGAAGATGGGGTATGACTCATATTCCCACTCACTGATTAGTTGATTATACAAAGGCCCCCACTTTTGAGACCGCTACTCTAAGTCATCTCTCTCACAGAGTGCCAATGGTGTGTCATTTTTAAAAAGTTACTTTGATTCACAACTATTCAAATCTTATTGATATTTATGGCTCCCTAGGAGCCAAGATTTACTTTTGAAAAAGCAAGAAGAAGTCAGCAGAAAAGTTCATCTCGGGTCTCTGTCAAAAATGGCTTCCCTTCAATGAGTCCCTGAGGAAACACTGAGATGGGCTCTTGAAAGTTGATGTGTCGGGGCAGCTAGGTGGTGCAGTAGATAGAGCACCGGCCCTGGAGTCAGGAGTACCTGAGTTCAAATCCGGCCTCAGACACTTAACACTTACTAGCTGTGTGACCCTGGGCAAGTCACTTAACCCCAATTGCCTCATTTAAAAAAAAAAAAAAGCTGATGTGTCTTCCAGACATCAGAAAAGTCCATTTTGGCCTGATTTCATAACCATAGTATTAACACCAGCTAGCAACAAAGGGGATGGACTGACAGCCAAGCCTGGGTCACTTATTGCCATTTGGTCAAAATTTCAATCTGACTTTAATCAGAGGTCTACCTGGGCCAGCCAGGCACTCCCCAGATAAGCCAGAAGGGTGAGAAAAGACAAAAATCATCACTACCAGATTAATCATCCAAAAACCAAAGGCACCAAAGAAAGTAGAGTTATTTATTTGTATTAGAGAAAGCATGTTGCCCTACAGATCCCAGAAAAACCTGACACAATAACAACACAATCAGAAGCTGAATATACCTTCGAAAAATCATTGAAAATTCTTCCTTCTCCCTTATTTGTCTTCCTTCCAAAATTATTGCCCAGTGATTCCAGTCTAGATATTTGTCTCTATTACTCTCTATTACAATTAGATTGTAAGATCCTTGAGGCCAGGGGCTATCTTTTTCCTCTTTTTTTGTATCCTCAATACTTAGCACTGTGCCTAGTACATAGTAGATGGTTAATAAATGCTCATTGATTGTCTCCCCCATCATAGATTTAAAAGAATATTTTAATGAGCCCCCCCACCCCACCAAATCTAAGAGTTTGAATATACTTCCTTGAATTATGGACAATGTAAGAAAATTATGGAATTGGAAGGGTAAGTAGTGAGTAAGGAGCAGTGACTGGAGAAATAGAAGTGATTTATCCATTGACTGGACATCTTGAAAGACAGCTTAGACGTTTCTTACCAAGAAAACATCATAAACATAGAAGAGAGGCAAAGTCTAATGACATTAGGGGTGAGTAATGTTAGTTGAGAGAGATCATAGATTTAGCATTGGAAGGGAACTTAGAGTTCCTTTAGTCTGCTGCCTCATTTTATTATAGATGAGGAACTGAGGTCTCAAGGAGGTTAAATGATTGTTCAAGGCCACATACTAAGTGGCAGAGCCAGGAGTTAAACTCAAGTTTAAACCCAGCACCCTTTTCACTATACCACATTTCCAGAGTTTTCTTTTTGCTAATATGAAGACAGATAACAAATTCTTGACTTGTCTTAAAAAATCTTATCTTCCAAAAAGTGAAGGAAACAAGGACAACTGCTTTCTCTTCTGGACCTGATTTTGAATAAGAAGAGACATATAATAATAACAATAATAATAGGGGCAGCTAGATGGCACAGTGGATAGAGCACCGGCCCTGGAGTCAGGAGTACCTGAGTTCAAATCCGGCCTCAGACACTTAACACTTACTAGCTGTGTGACCCTAGGCAAGTCACTGAACCCCAATTGCCTCACTAAAAAAAAAAAACAACAATAATAATAATAAGCATACCAGGGGGCAGCTAGGTGGTGTAGTAGATAAAGCACTGGCCCTGAATTCAGGAGGACCTTAGTTCAAATCCGGCCTCAGACACTTGACACTTACTAGTTGTGTGACCCTGGGCAAATCACTTAACCCTCATTGCCCCACTAAAAAAAAAAGTGATCAGGGAAGTATCTTAAAAAAAAAAATAAGCATAACAGCAATACTACTACAGGTCTGTATCCCAAGATGATTAAGGATAAAAGAAAAGAACCTGTATGTTCTAAATTATTTATAGCAGCTCACTTTGTTGGGGAAAAGAACTTGAAATCAAGGGGATGCATATCAATTGGGAAATGGCTGAACAAGTTGTGGATTATGATGTCCTATAAGAAATGATGAGCTCAATTATCTTAGAAAAACATGGATAGACTTGGATAAAATAACAAAGAATAAAATGAACAAAACCAAGAGAATAGTTCTGTATATAGCAACAGCAATATTGTTTTAAGAACAACTTTGAGCAAATAAGTTATTTTGACTATTAAAAATACTCAAATTAACTACAAAGGACCTATGATGGAAGATACTATCTTCATCCAGAGAAAGAACTGTTAAATAGATGTATAGATGATTTTGTGTATACATACAGACACATATACATATACATATACATAGATACATACAGACATACATATTTGGATCTAATGGTAGTCATCTCTAGGGTAAAGAGGAAGGGAAGAAAAAAGGGGGAGATTATATAATAACTATTATATATTTAAAAGGAACAGCAAGTTGCACATAATAGCTTTGCAGTTTCATGTGCAATAATCCTTTTTATCATACTATCCATAAATTTAAAATAAAATTTAAATTTCAAAAGGCAACTAGAAATATTTTAAAAGAGAGGAAATGAAAACAATGCTTTAAGAAACAGCCACTTTTCCTCTTTGTTATACTAACATGTGATCACATTTAAGACTGGAATTTTGTGTCAGTTTTAATTGTGTTGTATCTTCATTAAATTGTATTTTTAAAATTTTAATTGTTTTTTAATATAAAAAATTAATCATAGAATCTCAGTGTTGGAATGGATCTTGCAAACTGTCCAATACAACCAACATTTGAAAAACAATCCCTTCAACAAAATTGCCCACAAATTTCGGAAGAAAATGACCACGACATCCATGAAATTCATGACAGAAAAGGTGCTGAACCCCAGAACACTTTTGTTTGCTTTTTGTTTATTTATTTTGGTGGGGCAATGAGGGTTAAGTGACTTGCCCAGGGTCACACAGCTGGTAAGTGTCAAGTGTCTGAGGCCAGATTTGAACTAAGGTCCTCCTGAATCCAGGGCCAGTGTTTTATCCACTATGCTATCTAGCTGCCCCTCACCCAGAACGTTTTTGAAAAGATACAGAGAGAAGATAGGTAGAGAGGCATTGTAGTGTAATGGAATCTAGGACCTGGATTTGAACCCTCCCTCTGAGACCTACTAGCTGTGTGACCTTGAACAAATCATTTAAACTCTTTGAGTCTCATTTTTCTCATCTGGAAAATGGGGATAATATCATCTATAGTACCTACATCACTGAATTGTTGTGAGACTCAAATGTTTATAATATTGTTTGCCAATTTTAAAGTGTTGTAAAATGAGAATTTTTATTATCTCACAGCCTACATGGTCTACATGAGAAGTCAGTTCAAAAGGGATAAGGAATATCCAGAGGAGCCTATGGCGCCACTTTCCTAGGCCTGGCTCCAAAGTTAGAATTGGCCATGGAAACTCTCCCACAAGCTTGCTGATGTGGCATAGTTATAATACCACCTTCCGTGTCCTAAGAGTTTCTATACTTCACATTTTAGGGTGTGATTAGAATAGGCCCTCCTAGTTAATCGTTAAAGAACTCCCTTTGTTCCTAGTCCATGTTCCTTGACCCCATCTTACCATCTTCATCTTGGCAGCTGGAACAGCAGGTCCTTTGTCTGAAAATCCTACATAAATGTGAGCTCCAAGCAGTTCTAGGCCTTCTTATAAAGCACACACGTTACTGCAAGTCAGCCTACCGTGCCCTGAATACTGCCCCAAGGAATACACATATGCAACTCAATCCTTGAAAGAACATTTCATTTATCCATGCCCTCCCATCCTGAGTTTGTCTGTATCAATAAACCCTTTTGGCCCATCCTTGTGTTGCTGAATGCCATTTATCCTAATTCTACCCTAAATTTTTATGCCATGTGGGAAGCTCTCAACAACAGTATTCTGAAGAAACAAAGAGAAATTATGATGAAGAAAGGAGGAGCTGTCTAAAGACATGGGGAAATCATCCACCAAATTAGATTTTTAAAAGACAAATACAGGGGCAGCTAGGTGGCACAGTGGATAGAGCGCGGGCCCTGGAGTCAGGAGTACCTGAGTTCAAATGCAGCCTCAGACACTTAACACTTACTAGCTGTGTGACCCTGGGCAAGTCACTTAACCCCAATTGCCTCACTAAAAAAAACAAAAAGACAAATGTAGAAGATAGAAGCAAGATTAAATAATAGAAGATTAATGTCTAAGTGTGTCATGGTCCCATTAAGAATTATGTCAGGAGGGGGGCAGCTAGGTGGTGCAGTGGATAGAGAATAGGGCCTGGATTCAGGAGGACCTGAGTTCAAATCCAACCTCAGACACTTGACACTTACTAGCTGTATGACCCTGGACAAGTCACTTAACCCTCATTGCCCCACCAAAAAAAAAAAAAAGAATTATGTCAGGAGCACTGAGCCGCAGAACAAGCTGAGTCTGGTGAAGGGTCCTAAGAACAAAAAAACCAACAAACAATGAGGATTAATTGTATTGGAGGGGGAAAAATCCAAGAAAGGGTAATAGCACACAGTGCTTGTGGTGGATTATTACCATCACAAAAGACAATGGAGAGAAAGCAGAACTACTCAACCCACATTTTCCTTCTTTGTTCTCTGCTAGGAGACTCATCTTTGAACTAAAAAGGACAGAACAAAAATGACCAGCGGAGGGTTGAAATGAAGCATAATCATGTAAAAGATCATAGAGAATAGAGCTACCACAGAATTAGAAATTAGTAACTGTCTATTCATTTATTCATTTACAAATTAATTACATGTACTACTACAGTAATATATTATGTCCATTATGAGTCACAAAATAAGACATTTTAAAGAATGTTATAAAGATTATTTTAAATATTCCTATTTTATTTATTAGTGCTACAATTTTTTTCACTCTATTATTAGCAATAATGTTTTAGTGAGAGCAATGTTATTGAATATGCCTCATAACATTTTAAAATCTCAGTTTAATACTTTGAGATTCAATTCAAAAGTCTGGTTCTAAGATCAATTTATTGTAATAGTGGGTTTAAATAGCAGAAACATCCCCTCACAAAAAACAGCAAAGATACCAATGGAAAAAGTGCATCCCTGGCTGTGTATTATTAAATTATAATACTCTTTTTTTTAATCCCATACGCCAATTATGCAGAAGTTTTTGTTGAAATTTGTCTGGTAAATTTACATCTTCCCTGATGTCAAGCAATCGTCCTTAAAAACCAATTGAAAGGCACTGTATTTTGATATTTTTTTACAAGTGGGTTCAAAACACAGTAAAACTCTTCACTAAAAAGATTTTTAAACATGTTAGAAAATCCATTACCAAGTGTGTGAAGTATAAAGGTAGGAGAATTTTTATAGGTTGGCACACATATCATTTTTTGCAACAAAAACTTAGTTTTTAAATGTCTTGCTAATAAGAATGGCTTCCTACCATCATTTATTTACGATTTAGGGCAGAATATGCATTTAGGGCAAGGTTCATCATTAACAATGGTGGATATGAATCCAAATGTCAGATAATCTTTATTTCAAATAATTTTGCCAGACTGCTTGTCGAATCTGATTAGATCATCATTTTTCCAATGCAATACGGTTAAAAAAGAATTTGTACCAGGAGTAGTAGAATTGTCAGCTCTCCTATTTTCTTGTTGCATTATTAATACTATTCTCGATCCACAGTTCCTCTGAAGGAACCTTTTTAAACCACATGTCCATTTTGTGAGGGTTAGTTTAGTTAAAACTGCATAACATAATCTGTAAATCCAATTAACCTGGCATCTATAACCACAATTTATTATAATATGCTGAAAGCCAAGGAACAAATGAGGATGTCCCTGTAAATCCCCTTGCACAAATATAAATCCCACTCTTCTCTCAAGACACCTTGTATACCAGATATGCATAATAGAAGGACCAAGGGAAATTGCTTGCCAGTGTTGAGTTATATAGTAAATATTAAAGCGTCTTCATTTCATATTTGTTTAGATGAATAGGAATGTTAATATTTTCTTTCCACCCTCCATTGTATTAGCTTGTTCAACCCCTGGGGTAAACACAGCCCATTTTGGAGAATACAATATTAGAGTATCAATGAACTCCAACCTCCAGGACTGACCCAGTACAAAGAACTGATGGCCCCGGTAAAGAATAATGTGAAGGCCTGTCTTTGCTTGTGGGATCTCTGTGCCTCTCTCTTTTCTGCTGACCCCCTTTTCCTACACCGTGGCCTCTTCCAGGCATTAACCTCTCTCTGACTTCAGTGAACCAGCGTTCAATGCTGAACTCCTACCGTTATCTGCTCTTGCCAGGCATCACTGAATTTTGCTCTCTCCCTGGAAAAAGTACTCCATATTCTTTCTGCAACTGTGGCAGTCATTTCCGTTGTCTGTCCATGACATCCCCTTCTGTCCCCGCAGTACCGGTCTTGCCTCACCATTACTGTCACACCCTCTGTCTGCTCTCTTCCACAAGAAAGTGCTGTAACCTCTTTAGAAAGAATCACAGTCCACATTCCTCGGGACTATCTGAAATGTTTCTGCTATTTTTCCTCATGTCCCACAGCCCTGACAGCCATTGAAAAGGAAATCTTATTGAATGGTCATGAAGTCTTCACAACATAGCCAGGTCCACCAAAGGTTCCCAGCTCTATTACTATTCTAGTTAGGGTGACTTGATTGCACACATCATTCACCTGTCCCCTTCTTCAGGTTTCAAGCAGCGTATCCTCCCATCCAATCAGCAACCCTACCCAGACGATAAGGGCCCCCAAGGTAATGTTGCTAAAGTACTGTTCTAATCGCCTACCATCTCTGTTTTAAAATCTTCAGGGACTTCTTATTTTGTTGGGGTTTTTTTTTGTTTTTTAGTGAGGCAATTGGGGGTTAAGTGACTTGCCCAGGGTCACATAGCTAGTAAGTAAGTGTTAAGTGTCTGAGGCCGGATTTGAACTCGGGTACTCCTGACTCCAGGGCGGATGCTCTATCCACTGTGCCACCTAGCTGCCCCAGGGACTTCTTATTTTGAATAGGAGAAGTCTAAATTCCAGAATCTTCTGCAGTCTGCCTTCTCTCACCTTCTTCTCTACCTTTATTGTACCCTATTCCACTTCTTGTTTTCAATATTGGACTCTTCCATTGTGCCCCAGTAATCTCATAGGTCAGCTCCTGCTGTATCTTATCTAGATTGCAGGCCTCTAAGCTACTTCCAAGTCCTAACTGTACCTATACATCACCACCCTGACACTTAAAGCCCCCCAGAGCCTGTTTCCAACAACCAGTTCAACCTTTTATCTCTTACCCATCCCATAATATTCTGTCTAGTCTATCTGAGACTTAGAATGCAGAGACCTTGGCTTGAATCCACAATCTGACACTGGTTAGCTAAGGACAAGACATTTCACCTCTCTTTTCCTCAGTTAAACTCTGACCTAAAACTAAAAATACCATGACTATTATTACTATTAGTGTTGCCTCTCGAAGTTGACTGTGCTATAAAATGTATCCAGTGAATTTATCAAGTGGTTTACAAACTAGGAAGGAAATAAGCATTTATATTGTGTCAGGCACTGTGCTAAAGGATTTACAAATATTATCTCATTTGATCCTCACAACAACCTTGTAATGTACATGCTAATATTATTCTTGTTTTACAGTTGAAGAAATTGGGGTAAACAGAAAAGAAATGACATGTTCTTGGTCATATAGCCAGTAAGTGCCTCAAGGCAGATTTGAGCTCCGGTCTTCCTGACTCTAAGTCCATTGGTCTGTCTCTCATACCACCTAGTTGCAATTCATTACATTAAATAATATATATGAGAGGGCTATCCTTTTAATAGTTTCTTAAGAATATATACATGTGGGGGTAGCTAGGTGGCGCAGTGGATAAAGCACTGGCCTTGGATTCAGGAGGACCTCAGTTCAAATCCAACTTCAGACACTTAACTAGCTGTGTAACCCTGGGCAAGTAACCCTAATTGCTCTGAAAAAAAAACAAAAACAAAAACAAAAAAAGAATATATACATGTATATATGTATTATTATGTACATATATACATATATATAATTAGGAACATAAAATGGACCCAAAAAAACCATAGTAATTTATTTGATATCTTAGGCCTAGGTAAATGCCACATCTGTTTTGTCAGGGTAACATTCATGTAGGAGATAGATACATTTAATTGGTTCTAAGAACTAGACTTGTAGGAACAAGGATGTAATCATTCTTATCTAGGTCAGGGAGGTAGCATAGTAGATAGAGTGCTATGCCCAAAGTCAAGAAGAAGTTCAAATCCTCAGACACTTACTAGCTGTGTGACCGAGGACAAGTCACTTAACCCTTTTGCCTCAGTTTCCTCATCTGTAAAAATAAGTTCGAGAAGGAAATGGCAAACCACTTTAGAATCTTTGTCAAGAAAACCCCAAACAGGGTCCCAAAGAGTCAGACACGACCAAAACAACAACAAAGATTTGTAAGGCTTTTGACATATATTATATTACTTGATCCCCTGGGAATTGGTACTATTATTATATCCATTTTACAGATGAGGAAACTGAGGCTTAGGGAGGCTAAGTGACCCGCCTAAAGTCACATAATGAGTAAGTCTGTGCAGTAGGAATTGAACTCGGGTGTCAATGACTCCAAGTCTAACATACTCACCACTCACTGTGCCACCTGGCTGCCTCATACTTACCATTTCAGGTCTCACCTTTGTGCATTTGGGAAGGCTGACCCAGCCCCCATGTCTGAAATACATTCCATTCTCATCTGTACTATAATATAATGCTATATGATGATGTCTCTTGAAAAAATAGAACCTGATATTTATATAGCAATGTGCTGACTTCACAGCAATATATAAGTGATGGCTATTAGAAGAGCTAAGAAATAACATTTTGAGTACATAAGTCACTTGTTTATTTACTCATCAACCATTTAAGTCCTGTTACAAAGCACTATACCAGAAGCCAGGGGAGAAACAATCAAGCAAAAAAGATAGGTTAGACATGGTGCCCGCCCTCAGGGTGCCCACCCTCACGGAGCTCACAATCCAGCACAGGTGGAATTCATTGCATCTGAGATTAGATTGGTGGCTCCTTATTCTGCTGAGAAGAAATGAAATTTAAGAGAGAAAAAAATGCTCCAGTTACACCAATGAAAAACCTCTGTCTTTAATATGACCCCAAAAGATGTATGCTTCTAATAGAAGGGCTGGACATTAAGCAATTACATTCTCACATACAGATTTATTTAGAAATAGTACTACCTGACAGTAGGCAAGTAATAAGCAATTATTATGTACTTAACAATGTGACAGACACTGTGCTAAGTAAGTGACAGTGATGAAAATTAAGGAATCAACAAAGTGAAGCAAGAAGATGGTGGGGTTTTTTCCTTTCCATTTATTAATTATCATTTCTCACAAAACAATCCAAATCTTGAGTTATTACATACATAAAAAAGAAACGGGACCAAATA
The DNA here is from genome assembly GCF_019393635.1 of Dromiciops gliroides. Classification (NCBI taxonomy): domain Eukaryota; kingdom Metazoa; phylum Chordata; class Mammalia; order Microbiotheria; family Microbiotheriidae; genus Dromiciops; species Dromiciops gliroides. Next base: position 640,244,712 of record NC_057861.1, read on the forward strand.
CTGCTCCCCAAAAAGAAAACATGACCATAAAAACCTTATAGGAATTATTTTAAGGAGACATTTAAAAGAGAGAATTAGTTAAATGGGAAAGTTACAAGATCTCAAAGTGCTAAATTTTTGGCTTATTTAGTGTCTTAAAAAATAATGGCAATTTTTAACAATATGGACAATAAATGTCGTACCTACATGGAACTTAGGCATTATGCTTAAACACTGAAGAAAATTAAATGTTACAATTACAAGGTGTAAATATGCTTATAGTTTAGAGGAGATGTCCATTACTTTCACCTGATTCTCTACAGTTAATAAAAGTCCCATTTCTAGGCAATTCAGGCCTTTGCTAGGATTTTTCTGTGGATCTTAATTGGTTTATACATTATGTTCCATTTTGAAGCATATTTAGAGAATGATTGCAAAATAATAGATTGAAACCCAAAGGAAATAGAGGATTTTTAAAGAATATAGAAATAAACTTTATTCCAGTAATTTAATCTAGGTCTGGTAAAGAAAGAACATGGTAGGGGGAAGCTAGGTGGTGCAGTAGATAAAGCACCAGTCCTGGATTCTGGAGGACCTGAGTTCAAATTTGACCTCAGACCCTTGACACTTACTAGCAGTGTGACCCTGGGCAAGTCACTTAACCCTCATTGCCCTGCAAAAACAAAACAAACAAACAAACAAAAAACAAGGTGTAGTGGAAAATATGTATCCTTGGATTCAGGGAAGATGTGAGTTTGAATTTTGAATCCATCACTCATTAGTGGGATGACCGTGGGCAAATTACTTAACTTCACTGAGGTTCAGTTTCCTCATTTGTAAAATAAAGGGCTAGACTAGATGGTCTCCGCAGTCCTTTTCAGCTCTGTACCTATTATCTTGTGATTGATTCTATGAACTTAACTTCTCTGAGGTTCAGTTTTCTCATCTGTAAAGCAAGGTATTATAACGTCAACTGTTCCCCTCTATCCCATAACTCACAGGGTGGCTATGAGGATCAAATGGGATAAGAGATGCAGAATATTTTGCAAATCTTAAAGCCCTCACTACCTAAATAAATGTAAGCTACTCATGATGCTAAGTTTCAGGGAGAAGATGAATGGCTGGGGCCGGGGGGGGGGGCAGAAATTGGAAAGGGAATATTTTCCTCATTTACCTCAGAAGGAATAGATCCATTAAGGGAGGAAAGGAATTTTGTATTCAATCAATTAAAATGCTAAGAGGGAAGGAGTTCCATATATCATAAAGGGAGGTAAAGAAAATGGTTTCCGTTTCCAACTGGTGATGCCATGTAGATAGACACCTACGCATCACCTCCTGAATGGCAGACTCAGGAAAGGATGCCCCATTCACTCCCTAAAAATCCTGCACTGATCTATAACTGCTCATGTGCTGAAATGCTTGAGCTTCTGAACAATGAAAGAGTGCCCCAACCATCTGTCTCAGCTTAAGGCTATAGTATACGGGAAGGAATTGTTTTTCCTCATTTTATAAATGTGTCAGAAGAGAATTCTGACTTCAAAGGGAGAACTGGACTATAGATGCTGCGGACTCTTGTGACTCCTATGACTTTGCACTTTTAATACAGGTGTACCTCACTTCAAGAATATCAGATGCATGAAAATCTATATTATGACTATTCTTCTTCATTCATATTTACACCGTGTTTTAAAGTTCACAAAGTGCCTTCCCCACAACAACCCTGTGAGGTAGGTAACACTGAGTCAGGACAGCAAAGCAGAAAGAGCCTGAAACTTGGAATTAGGGGATACAGGTTCCCTCTCATCCATGGACAAGTGACTTCACCATTCTTAGTCTTAGCTTCCCCCTCTCTATAATGGGGATAAAAAAATTTGTATTACCTATTTCATAGGATGACTGAGGAGAAGGCATTTGGTTCACCTAAAAGTACTATCTGCAGGGTCATAGAGTTAGCAAGTATTGGAGCTAGGATTTGAACCTAGCCCACATTTGACAGAAAAGTAAACTGAGATGGAGATTAAGAGACTTGCTCAAAGCCACCCAGGGAGTTGATATCAGAGAAAGGTCAGACAAGTTATAAGTGTTCTAATTTCAAATGTAATGCTCTTTGCGCTATACTACTCTTTAACCAGGATTTCTCTAGAGGAACAAGCAGTCCTATTCTATTATGCTTAAAATATAATTCAACTTCTTTTAAAAATTTTATTGACATTTGAAAGATACATATCTGTTACCTAAAGAGAGGTACACCTGTCCTGGGGTCTTAACTATTCTGACAATGTTACTCAGAAAAGCCTCTTTTCTTCAATGCCAAGGCCTTTCCCACCACATTATCATACTTTGTTCTTATTTCATTGCTCCCCACAAAAAAAAAAATAGTTTCTAAATTGACACTGAAAATGTAAGCCCCAAACTCCAATCATTTTAATCAACAACTCTTACCTGGTAAAAATACACAGTACAAGATTTCATTCAAAGGGAAACAGACAGAACAAGATGACTTGTTAAAGATAACACAAAAGGCTGTTCAGCTCTAAATGAGTGTATGTACTGTTACTTTAAATGAGTTCTTCGCACTCCCCCTATTGCTCTCATTCATTTTTCACTGTACAGTTAGGAACACCATAACACACAGAGTCCTGTGAGGGGGAAAAAACATATAAATCACTAAGAGCACAGACTATTTCCTTCTTTACTTTAAAACTTCAAAGATACGTGAGGTCACAGGTGTGAGCATTCCCTCTAATGACATCAAATACACTCCCTGCCCATGCCTAAAGCAGAGTTGTGTTCTCCCCTCCTCTTAAAAAAAAATCCTTCCCCCCTCACCCCACCCCAATCCCCCCTCCCCAACCCCGGCCCTGCCTGCACCAATATCCTCTTTTCACTTAATGAGGTTAGTTCTTGGTTGACACACAGTCACGGGCCCCGCAGGCAACAGAAAGCCAGGCCACTGATGGTCCTAACCCAAGCCTTTCTAGCTTGGTGGGATCTGTGAGAGTTAGCACTCTGCTGGCATATCCTTTAAGAACCCAGGGTCACCTCCATGTCACAATGGGATGTTGGAGAAAGAAGGCTTTAGGATATTTGCACAGGGAAACAATAGTGAAATTTAATTAAACTGAATTCACTATCTGTTACATGTAAGGGATACCTTTAGGTCCCCTCTCCCCAGATTTTCCCCCTCTAAGACAATTTGTCTGGTTCAGAGGCACTGCATCCAGCCAAAGACTTTCCTGTCTATGTGCAGCAGCCATGTGTTGGAAATAAGAAAAGGGATACTCCCAGGGTCCTGTCCAGTCCTTTTCCACACCTTCTATTTTTCAGAAGCAAAGTAAGCAAGTGGCCTATACACTCTCATCCCACTTGCTCCTGGAATGTTCACTTTTCCCTCCCTACCAGTAGATCCTCAATTTCACTGAAGACTTCAATTACATTTGTTTCAATAAATACTTATTAGGTTCAAGACACTGTTGACTAATTATTGGACAACCAATTTTTTTAGAGCTGGGATTTTGAGGTAACCCTATTTTTATCTAATTTTTTTTCTAGAAGTGTGATGAGGCACCATGTGGCAAACTCTTCCTTTTCAACCCCCCTCCCTGATTAGGTATACAACAAGTACAGAGCATTATGTGCCAACTGCATGAGTTGTAACAGCAGGATGTGGTGTAATTTGGCAAGTCTCATCAGTTCCTTAACTTGGTAATTATAAGCTATGTTCTGTATAACTACCTAATAAATCCTTGGATGGTTATTTTTGAAATCAAAGATTTAGTGACCCAGCATTTGTCCTTTCATCTTTCAGGTGGAACATTCTCATCAGAAAAGCTGCAGAATATGGAACTCTCTTGCTGTCTCTGTGCACCGAACTGATGGAAGCCATGTACCCTGTGTGGCAACTGAGGAAGTTAGCTGTGCTTTGATGCATGAATGACAGTAGGGTTAGACATTCGGGAATCAGATCAGAATTAAATATGAGGTAGTACATTATATATTTTATATTTCAACATAGTCATAAGGCTTTATTCGATTATTTGAAATACCATATAACTATCACAGTGGGTCAGCTAGGTGGCCCAGTAGATAAAGTGCCAGCCCTGGATTCAAGAGGACCTGAGTTTGAATCCAGCCTCAGACACTTGACACTTACTAGCTGTGTGACCCCGAGCAAGTCACTTAACCCTCACTGCCCCACCAAAAACAAACAAACAACAAAACTATTACAGCAATTTAATGGTGATAGCAGAGCACCAGTGAACTGTATATGGTGCTTAACAGGTGACCTTATTAGCTATTTGTCCTTGGACAACTTCTTTAACTTCTTTGGGCCTCAGTTTCCTTATTTGTGAAAAGAAGGGATTAGTTAAATTTTTCTTTAAGGTCTCTCTAGTTGAAATGTTCTATGATTCTAGCATTCTGTCATATTGTTTTCAAAGCTGCAGTCTAGGATGGTTGCTAGTTGCCCTCATCTTTCTATGATGGTTTATTTTGACCTTAATAGGATCATAGATTTACCCTGGCTGTTCCCCACACCTAGAATATTCCCCCTCAGCTCCACCCCTGGCTCCCCTGGATTCCTTCAAGTCTCACCTGAAATCCTACCTTCTGTAGGAAGACTTTCTAGATCTCCCTTAATGCTAGTGCCTTTCCTCTGAGATTATATCCAATTTATCCTGTATATTTCTTGTTCATAACTATGTCATTTGCATGTTTTCTCCCTTATTGGAATGTGAGCTTCTTAAGGGCAGAGGTTACTTTTGCCTTTCTTTGTATCTATAGTGCTAAGCACAGAACCTGACATATCGTGGGTGCTTACTAGACGTTTGTTGACTTTGCTTGACCTTAGGAGTCATCTCATCTTTTTTTACAGGTGAGAGAATTGAAGACTAGGGATTGGCCCGAGGTCACACAGGGAATAAATGGCAGAGCTGAGATAGGAGTGGTCTTTGGACCCTAAATTCAGCAGTCTTTGTGCTGAATGACTTTTGGGGGGGGGTGAGGCAATTGGGGTTAAGTGACTTGCCCAGGGTCACACAGCTAGTAAGTGTCAAGTGTCTGAGGCCAGATTTGAATTCAGGTCCTCCTGAATCCAAAGCCAGTGCTTTATCCACTGTGCCACCTAGCTGCCCCTGCATGATTTTCTAAGTTGTGAAGGACAGTAGTTTGCTGTGATCCTCACCTTTCTAAGTTACAAATTATGATGTTCCCTAGTGGCCTTGCTTTCCCTAGTTCTGCATCACATGCTTCAGGTAGTTGGGAATCTGAGCCAGAGACAAGGGATAGAAGATAAAGATAGTGAAGACAAAACTAAATTGGATGGATGGATGGATGGATGGATGGATGGATGGATGGATGGATGGATGGATGGATGGATGGATGGATGGATGGATGAATGGATGAACAAATGAATGAATGAATGAATAAATAAAGATTACTGAATCCATTGTGTCAATGACAAATTTTAGTTTGAAAATTACTTAGGAATAGCCCACATAAGCTGTAGGGCAATCCCTGCCCTTCAGAAAGTTTAGATGTAGAAAAAGAGGGTCCAGTCTTGTCCTTCCTATGTTCTCCATTAATAGATACATGTAAGTGGTAGATTAAGAATAGCAAGACTAAAGGGAACCAATTTTCTATCTGAGTTTAAAAATAGCTTGGTACACTTGCTCTATGTACTGTGGGTATTCACTAAATGTTTTTTAAATTATCATGACGGTTCCAAAAATGGACGTGAGAGGCTAGATTGTGCATTAAAGGCAACTCAGGCAAAGGCATAGAGCTCCTAAGAGAGTTCTTTATTCAAGGAAAGTAAAACCTATGCGCCTAACTAAAAGGAGTGTAATTAACATATATAGGGGAATGATATCAGCAAGGAGCTTGAACTAGGATGCAATTACCTTAGTGCTCCATAGAGTCAAAATGATAACTTCACACACATCTAAAAGAATGAAAAAAATCACTATCATAACTATAATGTCCTTTTTTTTCTGATTCAACGTATGTGCATTTTGTGCCTATAATGTGCAAGGCCCCCTTTCTCAGTGCTGAGGGTACAAAGATAGATATAAAAGGAACTTATACTCTAATAAGCAAACTATGACTTCTGTGCTTCCTGACATTGAACAGGGGTTTTATGATACTCCAATCCTAGCTTATTTTCTATGCTGGAAGATCCTTTTCCACTTTTCTCCACAACTCCTCTTTCTCCTCATTCCTTTAAAAATGAGTGGACCCGGGGGCAGTTAGGTGGCGCAGTGGATAGAGCACCAATCCTGGATTTAGAAGGACCTGAGTTCAAATCCAGCCTCAGACACTTAACACTTACTAGCTGTGTGACCCTAGGCAAGTCACTTAACCTTCATTGCCCCACCAAAAAAAAATGAGTGGACCCCAAGGTTCCATCCACAGTTACCTTTTTTCCTCTATATAATCTCTCCATTGACATCCAAATAAATAACTTCTGGGACCTTAGTTAAAATCTCTCTATGTATGACTCCCAAATTATTATTTCCAAACTCAATCTTTCCTCCATGCTCCATTTCCACGCCTTCAGTTTCCTGGATCTCACTAGTATATCAAAGTAAAATTATTTACAACAAAAGTCATTATATCCCCTAAAAAACTGCTGATCCTCCCAATTTCCCTACTTCTTTTCCAGGTTTAGAACTCAAAGGCAGGTTGGAGACATAATTATCCCTTTACATAAGAGTCCAAGAATACTAACCAATCTTGGAGTACAAGGAGTTGTCAAGGTGGCAGATTGTGAGGTCAGTAAACTCCTGAACAAATTTCTACTCCAGAGGGTTTTACTGAAGTTTTCTTTCTCTCAGCTTGAAGGATATTATTAAGACCACCCTTCTCCATCTAAGCTCTTTGCAAATATTATCTCATTTGATACTCATATCAACCCTGGGAGGTAGGTGCTATTATTATTCCCATTTTGCAGATGAGGAAAATGAGGCAGACAGGTGAAATAATCATTTTGCCCTGGTCGCACAGCTGGCAAATGTCTGAAGTTGGAGTTGAACTGAGGTCTTTCTGACTCCAAGCCCAGCTCTCTCTCCTCTGTGCCACCTAACTGCTGGCAAAAAAGATAAGAAGTTCTAATTCTTCCTTGCTCTTACCTGGAATACTGAAGTATCTTCCCAACTGGTCTCCTTGTCTCCTGTCTTCTTTCCCCAATACAAACCTTCATATAACTATCAAATTAATATTCCTAACATGCATATCTGATGACATCTTCTCTGCTCAAAAACCTTCAGAAGCTACTCATTGTTTACCAAAAAACTATAAACTCCTCAGGCAGGCCCTGAATGTCCTTCATGATTTGACTATAGCCTTCTTTTCCAATATTCTCCCTCATGTGTCCTATACTCCAAACTAGACCACTTGCCCAAGACCTAATCTTACTCTGCATTTTGCACTTTCTGCCCTTATGCATGGAATGGTCTGCCCTGACAAATCTACCTGCTGAAATGCTCCTTTGAGGCTCAGATGGGAGTCTCTCCCCTCCATTAAATTTTCCCTGATTCTCCATGATCCCCAAGCCATAAGAACCTGCCCTTCGCCATCTCTGATACTACTCTGGATCAATCCCACAGACCCATCAAATTGTAACTTATATTACAGTTATCTGTGGATTTTTTCTTTACCTACTTAATTATAAACTTCTTGAGAGTAGGGCTATATATTGTATCTCTGCATTCCCAGTACCCACAGAGATCATATTAATATTCAAAAAATTAATAAAATTTCTAAAGTGAAGAATTTCTCAATGGCAATTTGAAACTAAGAGTATTAACTGCACTGTTTAAAAGAGAGCCAGATACTTTATAAGAACCCAAATGCAATATAGTGATGATAGAGCCACTATTGCCATATGCAAGCATACCCTATGGATTTTAGTTGGTTCTGCAGAAACAGTGAATTAAGGAGAAATACTATGAAGGACAATGTTCTGTATCAACTTTATTATAAATATAAGATGAATTCCTAGGAGACCAAAATGCAGGCTATAAAAGATTAAAATTGTTCTTTATAGAAACCTAAGACAATGGTAGGAAATCTGTTTAATTATGGTGGATATGCTAATAAGCCAAGTAGAAATCTGGCGCTTTAACTCAAAAGAAGAACCTCTGAGCTCTGTGGCTGATCTGCTGTCTGATAATTATAGATTTTATCTGGATTCTTCTATTGAAGATGAAGAAAAGAAATCAAGACAATGGTAAGTACATGAAGAATCAGTTAACTCAGGATGACTAGCTCAAGAATGAAACATAGATGGAAACTGGACCCTCACCTTCTTTAGAAGACTAAAAGCAAGGGGCAGCTAGGTGGCGCAGTGGATAGAGCACCGGCCTTGGAGTCAGGAGTACCTGAGTTCAAATCCGGCCTCAGACACTTATTAGCTGTGTAACCCTGGGCAAGTCACTTAACCCCAATTGCCTCACTAAAAAAAAAAAGAAGAAGAAGAAGAAGACTAAAAGCAGTAAGACAATAAATGGAACAATAACTTTGACTTTGTTGAAGTGAGGTATGGTTTAGAAGCCGTCAGCACCAAGGACAGCACCAAGGCCTGCTACTATGGCAGCTAATAGTAAGCTGGTTCAGCACAGATGTTACCAATGTAACTGCTACAGTTGGGCTGCATTTGTACCACCATTGTGAACTCACAACTCACAAAAGAATTTGAGAACTGAAAGGCATCTCAGCAGACCAAAAGGAACTCTCATTTTAACATCTTGTGTAAGTGGTCCTCCAGACTGTGCTTAAAGACCTCCAAAGGAGAAGGAACCCACCACCTCTGTGGGCAGTCTATTCAATTTTTTAACATCTCTGATTATTAGGCAGTTTGGTTTTTTCCTGATATAGAAATCTAAATTTGCCTTTCTGCAATTTCTACTCATTGTTCCTGGTCCTTCCCTCCGACTAAACAGAGCATGTCTAACCCCAACACCATATGACAGTCCTTCAAATACTTGACAACGTTCATGGCCCCCCTGAATCTTTTCTTCTTCAAACTAACTTTGCCCAATTCCTTCAGCTGATTAACATATGACATGAAGTAGAGGCTTTTCACCATCTTTGTTGCTCACCTCTGGGCACTCTCCAGCTTATCAATGTCCATCTTAAGCTGTAGCATCTCGAACTGAATGCACTACTCCAGATGAAGTCTGACAATGGCAAAGTGCACTGGAACTATCAACTTCCTACTCCTAAGAGCTATGCCTCTCTTAATGCAGCACAAGCTCATTGGATTTGGGGGGAACTGCCACATCACACTTCAGACTCATAATCAGCTTACAGTCTACAACCCCCTCAAAAATACTTTTAAGAATAACTGATCTTGGCGGGGGGGGGGGCAGCTGGGTGGCACAGTGGATGGAGCACCAGCCCTGGATTCAGGAGGACTTGAGTTCAAATCTGGCCTCAGACACTTGATACTTACTAGCTATGTGACCCTTGGCAAGTCACTTAACCCCAACTGCCTCACCAAAAAAAAAAAAAAAAAAAAAAAAAACCAGAATAACTGATCTCGGGCAGCTAGGTGGCATAGTGGATAAAGCACCGGCCCTGGATTCAGGAGTACCTGAGTTCAAATCCGGCCTCAGACACTTGACACCTACTAGCTGTGTGACCCTGGGCAAGTCACTTAACCCTCATTACCCCACAAAAAAAAAGAATAACCGATCTCTCACCATACCACTTTTATCTTGTACTTGTGGTTAAACTTTTGCACCCAAATTTAAAATGCCATATCTATCTCTATTGATTTTCATTTTACTTGATTCTGACCAGTGCTCTAGTCTATCAAAACCTTAACTTTATCCTGACTTTATCATCCAGCTATTCCTCTTCACTCTGTGTCACCAGCAAATCATATGAGAATGCAATCTATGCCTTTATCCAAGAGACACCTTGATATTGCACCACCAACAACTGCTCTTTAAATCTGGCCATGAAAATGGTTCTGAAGCCTTGTAATTGTATAAGAGTCTAATTTTCCATCTCTCCATCTTCTCTACAAGACTAGCATAAGATACTTTTACAAAAATCTTGCTAGAAAACAGGGAAACTGCATCTATAGCATTCTCAACAGACCATTGGAATAGGAAGGGCTGCCTCTGTTGTCAGCAAGCTTAACTAAACTGGCTGAATTTTAAGCTTTATGTAGTTTGGACTGTTCACAGAGCAAAATGCATACCTAGTTGAACATCCTGGACATGGGAAGAGCACACCATCTTAATTTGAGAACTTCTGGGAACATTCACATGATATTATTACCAAGGATTTTTAAGGAGGAGGAAGAGCTATTACCACAGACAATGTGTTTGACTAGAGTGGCCAATTTTGTACCCTTTTTTTGTGAGGCAATTGGGGTTAAGTGACTTGCCCAGGGTCACACAGCTAGTAAGTGTTAAGTGTCTGAGGCCAGATTTGAACTCAGGTCCTCCTGAATCCAGGGCCAGTGCTCTATCCACTGCACCACCTAGCTGCCCCTCAATTTTTTTTTTTGGTGGGGCAATGAGGGTTAAGTGACTTGCCCAGGGTCACACAGCTAGTGTTAAGTGTCTGAGGCCAGATTTGAACTTAGGTCGTCCTGAATCCAGGGCCGGTGCTTTATCCACTGCAAAACCTAGCTGCCCCTGCCCCTCGATTTTGTACCTTTAAGAGGTCTAGGCGGAGCAGCTAGGTGGCGCAGTGGATAGAGCACTGTCCCTGGATTCAGGAGAACCTGAGTTCAAATCTGGCCTCAGACACTTGACACTTACTAGCTGTGTGACCCTGGGCAAGTCACTTAACCCTCATTGCCCCAGAAGAAAGAAAGAAAGAAAGGAAGGAAGGAAGGAAGGAAGGAAGGAAGGAAGGAAGGAAGGAAGGAAGGAAGGAAGGAAGGAAGGAAGGAAGGAAGGAAGGAAGGAAGGAAGGAAGGAAGGAAAGACAAACAAGAAACCTTATTGGGCTAACTCTGAATAATAAGTATCATACCACAGAAAGAAAGGTCATCATCTTTATTTACCCTTCAATTTCTCCCTACAAATAGGCTTTATAAATTTTGCTTTGATATTAGACAATTAACATTAAACCAGCAAATTGAAAGATAAAAAGGATCACTTAAGCTGCTTACCTATACAAGTGACAATTACTTAGAAATATCTGCTCTCAAAAGGTTTGTGTAGTGGGGAGCGCCTTAAACAGGGGGTCCTTCTTCCAAGGATTTCATCAACTTCAGAGTCGGTTACTCCCTACAAAAGAATACAGGAGCTGGCTAGTCAGATCATTCATTTACAGAAACATTATCAATAAAACTGGCTCAAAGAAAACAAAATTTTAAAAAAAGGAACTGTATAGAGAAGAAATAAAATAATGCACTGTCATGGGAGTGGGGTAATGAACCTGTCCCTATCGTCATCTGGTGTGTAGGGATTACTAAGCGTCAGTTTCCTTATATGTAAAACTAGATGGTTTTAAGGTCCCTTCCACCATAATATAGTGGTCAGTGTATTAGACTAAGAGGCAGAAAAGATCTGGGTTCAAATCCTATCTCTCACCCTTATTAACTTTGAACAAGTCATCTAACCTCTCTAAGCCTCAGTTTCCTCAACTGTAGGAATAATTTGGGAGTGATAATATTTATACCAATTACCTCACAGAGATGTAAAGAGGGAAAAGATTTGTAAACTTGAAAGCATTTGCATAGATACGAGTTGTAATTATTCCAGCTCTAGGTCCAGTCATTTAACTCTAGGACCCAGAAACCAGTCATTAAGAAGTTGAAATATTTCTGAGAGATGGGTAGCTACCAGATGGAGTTCTTCTAGCCTGGACATGCCTAAAAGTATCTGAGATTCAACACCAAACAGACAAGCAATGAAAGGCTGTGTGTGACTAGGAAGAAGGAAAGGAATATGATACACAGTGAGGAGATGAGAAAGTAAGCATGAGACTGAATGCTTTCTCTTAGACATTAGACTCAAGATAACATGACTATAATGAAGTCTTGTGAAAAGCTTTCTTCTGAGCAAAGAGAGAAAGAAAAAAATGAAAATGATGGAGGGAAAGAATAGAGTATGGGTACATATATAAAAGGATATTAATACTAGGCAATCAGAATTCCAATATCTCTAATGATAAGAATAGAGTGCTTTTCCCATTTTGTATAAACATGGTCCTTTAAAAAATTATTTCATTAACTATATGTAATATATACATATTATGTATAATGTATGTATATATATACACATATATATCACCATGGCTTGCTGTTGATTAGTTTTTTAATGCATTTCTTTTACTAGAATAAAATACAGCATTAATGTTTCTTTCACATACCACAAAATCATAAAAGATTTTATGACAGATTCAATTATGAAAATAACTTTGTTTAACAATGTGTTGAATACTGACATTAAGAAACAGGAAGGGGGCAGCTAGGTGGTGCAAAGAATAAAGCACCGGCCCTGGATTCAGAAGGACCTGAGTTCAAATCCAGCCTCAGACACTTGACACTTACTAGCTGTGTGACCCTGGGCAAGTCACTTAACCCTCATTGCCCCGCAAAAAAGAAAAAGAAAAGAAAAGAAACAGAAAGCTACAGGTTCACTTCAGGTTCACCTGTGTCACAGATGATGTGCTGCCCAAAGTCAAACCAAAAGAATTACCTATCTATGGTAAAGTTCTCTAAATATTCTGAACAAAAATGACATTGTATTAATTATACTGACTCCAGAACAGGAGAAAACTTCCTTACAAACCAGATTGGAGTAAACATCCACATTAGAAAAACAAAGTAGTGGATAAAGCACCGGCCCTGGATTCAGGAGGACCTGAGTTCAAATCCAGCCTCAGACACTTGACATTTACTAGATGTGTGACCCTGGGCAAGTCACTTAATCCTCACTGCCCCACCAAATAAATAAATAAAAACAAAGTATATGAGAAATGCATATTGTCCATGCTATGACAGGCAGCCCATGAAATCTGTTCATTAGTATTTATCCCTTGGACAGGTACCATGGCTAGACAATGATCTAGGCCCAAAATAGTATAATAGGATGAGATTAGGTTGCTTTGCACTTGGAAGTCTATGTTGTGCTTTCAATTATTCCAAACTGTGTATTGCCACAAAGGCCTACCCTTTTAAGATCAGTATTCTCTCAATGATACCATATGGCTGTGAATCAGAAAGCACGATGATCTAAGAAGAATCACAATTAGAAAGGATACAAAAGGCTAAGAAAAAGACATAATGGGCTTAAGAAGGTCTATTACCAACAATGATTTGTACATGGAGAAATAAAATAAGAGACATCATGGACATGTTTGACCGGAAAAGGAGGCAAGACAAGTCATGAAGCAAAAATTTAAAAAAAAAATAGCTAGACAGCCTGAGTGTTAAATTGGCCCCCATCCTACCCCAAAGATAATAATAATAATAAAAATAAACAGAGGTAGACTCCACTGTGTTAAAAATCTTTTGTGAAGAATTTATAGGAAAAACATGGAAAATAACTGCATTGAATGAGAAAATATAAAGGAATGCATTCAATATGTGTGTAAGGAGTATCTGTACCAACAAAATCATGGATCCAGTAAAGGACTAAGTTTATTAACAATGTTCATTGGATAAATTTGTCACTCCTAAGGTGAATAAACAAGTACAAAATTCAGAGGATAAATTTAACTACATCATTATGTTATGTTGGGGCTATACTAACTGACATAAATAACTCAATTGCTTGCATTGGAAATCGTGAAATGTCATTTGAAAACTTATTGTCTCAATAAAAGGCAGAGTATCAGGAGTTCCTGTCCATGTGTTACAAACATCACCTTATAAGTGGTAAAGGATGTCTCCATGAATTCAACTATAAGAATTCTATCTTTCTCCCATTCTTGCTTTCCCTAGTTGTGCCTCTTCATGGATGACAAACACAAATCTGTTCTTCACACTGTGGTCTTTGGCCCTTGAATGAAGGTCCAATGGGCCACAGCCAAGTAGACAAATCACAATGCTATATCAATCTTAAAGACAAGACTTTAAGGTAATGGGACATAAATACAGGTTTGGCTAACACAAAATATAAGACTAGGCAAGACTTGATAACCAACAGATAATTGGCCAAAGGATATTAACAGTTTCACAAGATCATAGACTTAGAGCTAGAAGGAACCTCAGAGTCCACTGGGTCTAGCTCTCTCATTTTACAAATGAAGGAAGCAAATTGATTTCTTTCCAGTCGCACAAAGTAATTTTCAGAAGGATAAATGCACAGGATCAACAACCACATGAAAAAATGCTCCAAACCATTAAGAATAAGAAAAATAGAAATTAAACCAGCCTTGAAGTTTCACTTCACATCCATCAAATGGGCCAAGACTATAAAAGACAGAATGGTCAATAATGGATAATAGGAAGAAAGGTACACTAGTAGATATTTTGAGTGAAGCTATGAACTAATCCAACTGTTCTGGGAAATGATTTGGCATTATAAAAGAAAAGCCATATCAAGAAAAAGACGGATTTTTCTTAAAAGCGCAGCAGTTGTTAAAAATGAAATAAACAGAAAGACCTGTGATCACAGGAGAGAGTCAGTTATCTCAGAAAAGCCCATTGTTCTTGGGCTTGTCAACAACTATCTAGTTTTAACTGACCAGGTAGAGTCGTTGTCGGGCTTTTCGAGAGGTCAGAAGATCCCGTACCCTTTCATGAATCTTCTCCCAATCGAAGTGAGGGCTGCAGCACAACCTGTCAAATTGATTAAATTGTCAAATTCCAGATCTCTTCCACCAAAGAACTTCACATCCTCTCTCAGACACATGTAGAAAACTAGACCAACCTTAAACAGGACTCTAAAGATCTTAATTCAGCCAATAAATAAATATGAGGAGGAAGAAGGGAACCCCAAACTCTAAAGCATGACTATGTATATACAGCACACTCCCCAAAAGACACCATTATTTTCAATGTAATGGAAGTCACAGTTAGTGTTCTGTAATACCTAAAGAACTTATTTAAACATTTAAGTAATTTATGAAATTCTTACATTAGTGGTAGATCAGTGGGTTAGGGCATGAGGCTAATAAAACCAAAACTGCAGGCTTGACTCCTTGGAGTTTTGTTCACAAACTGAATGCCTAAGCCCAGCTAGCCCCTTGGCAGATGTTGACCCTGTTAAGCTACTCCTTCACAAGACAATCTCCCCTCCCTTGACTCCTATGACACTCACCAAATTTTCTTCCTATCCTTTGGATCATTCTTTCTCTATCTCTTTTGCTACATCATCATCTATCTCCTCCCTTCTGAAGGTATCTACCAAAGCTTTGTCCCTGGGTGCCTTTCATTCCTCCCTTTATAATTTCTCTCTGTTGATTTTATCTTCTCCCTAGGGGTGGGTTATCCCCTCTATGTAGATGAGTCACAAATGTATATATCCATTCTTTTTTTTGGCAAGGCAATGAGGGTTAAGTGACTTGCCCAGGGTCACACAGCTAGTAAGTGTCAAGTGTTTGAGGCTGGATTTGAACTCAGGTCCTCCTTAATCCAGGGCCAGTGCTTTATTCATTACTTTGTTTTTCTAATATGTATATTTAGTCCAATCTGGTTTGTAAGGAAGTTTTCTCCTGTTCTGGAGTCAGTATAATTAATACAATGTCATTTTTGTTAAGAATATTTAGAGAACTTTACCATAGGTAGGTAATTCTTTTGGTTTAACTTTGGGCAGCATATCATTGGTGACACAGGTGACCCTGAGTGAACCTGTATCTTTCTGTTCCTTTTCTTTTTTTTTTTTGCAGGGCAATGAGGGTTAAGTGACTTGCCCAGGGTCACACAGCTAGTAAGTGTCAAGTGTCTGAGGCTGGATTTGAACTCAGGTCCTTCTGAATCCAGGGCTGGTGCTTTATCCACTGCACCACCTAGCTGCCTCCTATATCCATTCTTAATCTCTCTCCTGAACTCTAGAACCATATCTCAAATTGCAAGATATTTTCACATGAATTTCCCACTGGTACCTCAAATTGAACATATTCAAAACTGAACTCAACATCTTCCCCACTTTAAAAATACTTAAAACTAAACCCACCTCTGCATTTCTATACTGTTGTCAGCACCACCATGCTCCCAGTCGCATAGGGTTTGAAACCTCTCTCTAACACCACCCAATCAGTTGTCAAGTCTTGTCAATTCCAGCTTCACACCATATCCTGTATCCATACCCTTCTCTCTGCTCACTAGGTTAAAAAAAACACTAAAATTTTCAATAATTCACTTGTGAAAATCTCATTTTTGTACATCACTCCCCTAGTTCATCTTATCGCCACCTCTTTCTTGAACAATAGCTTCCTATCTGGTCTCCCTTCTTGCATTTAATCCTATCCATCCACACAGCTACAAAAATAATCTTGCAAAGGCACAAATCTAACCATGCCACTACCCTCTTCAGAAACCTTCAATAGCTCATCATTATCTTCCAAATGAAGTCCAGAACCCTTAACATGACTCTCGATTTGGTCAACTCCACATTTCTAATACTAACTCAAATTATTCACCTATATTAACCATAAATTCTGAACAAACATCTATTCACTACATACACATCGTAACTTTCTACTTCTTCATCTTTGTTCATATCATTGCCTCTTTGCCTCCTGTCTCTTTCCAGCTAGCAAAATCTTGCCTACATTCTACAATGCCCAGCTCAAATGCCCACCTCCATTAAGCCTTTCCACATTACCCTAGCCAGAAGAACTCTCTCCTTTCTCCAAAGACTTGTAGCAATTTTGGTACAATTTAAATATCAATTGAACATCACTGGGTCCAGATTTAAGTACCTGCTTACTCACTAGATAGATTTGTGTCCAAAGGCAAGTAATTTCACTTTGTTAGTCATTATTTGTGTTGTTAGGCAATATACTTTGCTGTCATCTTATGCGTATTCTAAAGTGAAATATAAATAACCATTACTTGGTATTATTTATATTAGGTTTTCTCTGAATTAGAGTGAATAACCAAAAGCTAATTTTAACATTGTACATTTTCTGTTTAAATGGTTTATTTCTATAAATTTATTTTAATTCAAAATTCAACAGATTCTATAATTTTTGGGAAACTTCACATTTTCCTTCAATAGTGCTATTTTTCCTCGTCTATCACACACTTAATACATCCTTTTAGAATGTGTGTAATATCCACTCAAAGATCTTTTGTGAATTCCAGTGTTCTTTTGAACATCTGGGATTGTTCCTCTCTTTTTTTATTACTGGCAGTGTCCAGAGAAGAAAATTAAGAATCCTATGACAAAACACTAGTCCTTCTTTTAAAAACCTGCTTATCTTTCTATGCCCTATTCCATGGCAGAATCCCTCGAAAAAGGAGGTCAAATATTCCCAATTTCCAGCCCTGGATAAAACATTCAGAATTTTAAAATATTTATGACAGACAAAAATAACCATATAAAGGGTTTATTTAAAGAATATGTAAAATCAGCATAGGAAGGCAGTGTGAGGTAGCCATGAAGATCAAGTTCCATCTGTGATTCATACTACCTGTCACACCCTGGACAAATCATTTACCCCCAGTGATTTTTAGAAAATTCTCTAAAGCTCTAAGTTGTGAAAGGTACAACTTTTATAAAAGAAGCTTCCTCATCTAGGGGTGCCATGTACAAAAAAAAAATCACATGTCTACTCTATCCCTAATCTTAAAATTAGGTTTTCCTATATCCCCCTTACTTCCTATTATGAACAATAAGTTCTTAGCTATGCTATTCACTATTAAGCAAAAAGTTCCATCTCTATGGTAGGCCCTCAAAGCAGTGATTGTCTCCCCGTCCCAAACAGTTACAAACAAAACATTTTTAAAGAAGCTAACCATGTCTGCTCTCCTCCTGATCATCTCCTAATGTGATCTCAAGCAAGGACTATAATTATTCTAGAATGCGAACCTGTGTTGGTGAAGGCAATAACTCAGATGTGGACTAGGTGATCGGTGGTGATGGGCAGTGAATGAAGTTGTCTGGTGAAAATTGGAATCCCCTTGGTTACCATGACCAGACAAGATATTTCCAAACCTATCTGAATACGGAGATAGCAATTCACGCCTCCGAGCATTCCATTCTTCTTGATCCCTTAAAAACTGGAAGATAATATGCTTTATTACTTGACTGGTTTTTTTTTAATTAAGTGAGGGAAGATAATAAAATCAGAAGGAAGAACACTTAGTACACAGCCATCTCCTGAAAAGAAAAAAGAGGGTAAGGAGAGCTGGAAATATAATGTTAAGTTCTCAAAGTCAAAATGCAAATAAACAGTATCTGTGTTTGTGATCATGGAGCAAAACCCTGAGTGGATGGAAAGATGCTGTTTCCTTTCAATACTTCCAGAGGCCTGTGGATTCATCAGTATTGGTTTTCCCTCTGCCAGGAAGGATCTACACCCTTTCATTCCCTAACCAAAGGTCTTCATGAGTGTCTGTGGCCAAAATCATTCATTAACTGGTGGTCAAATTTCCTTTACTGAGCCTCTCCACATTTGACTAGAAGGAGAGAGAGGCAGTCCGTAGCCAGGAACATCCTCTAAGCATACCTAGGATTTTTCAGTTATCTAACTATACATGGATTGTGATGCTGTAATATAGATATTAGAATGTGTGCTCCTTGAAGGATTATGTTATTGCTTTTCTTTGTCTCCCCAGCACTTCAGCCAATCCAAGGAGTCCATTGGGATGATGGAAGTGTAAGAATGAAGAGAGGATATGGCTGGATAAACAGATCTGAGAATTAGGTTAGTTGAGAACTGAGAACCACCTGCATGGAGATGCCAATTGAATCTATGGCAACTGATGAGACATCCAAATGAAATAGTACAGAAGGAAAAAAGAAGAGGGCTCAGAATAGAGCTGTGAGAGTCACCCATGGTTAGCAGGCATGACCTAGATGGAGATCTAGCAAAGAGCAGTCAGACAAGGAGGAGGAGAAGAGAGGTAGCTAGATGGTGCAATGGATAGAGCACAGGCCCTGGATTCAGGAGGACCTGAGTTCAAATCCAGCCTCAGACACTTGATACTTACTAGCTGTGTGACCATGAGCACATCACTTAACCCTCATTGCCCCACCAAAAAAAAAAAAGGAGGAGAAGAGAACCAGGACAGAGCAGTATTATAGAAACTTAGAGAAAAAAGTCTCAATAAGAGGGTGATCAATAGTGTCAAGGGCCACAGAGAGATCCAGAAAGATAAGGACAGAGAAAAGGCCATTGGATTCGGTAACTAAAAGATCATTAGTAAGTATTTAACAAATTATTGTCGCCTAGTTTTTTGGAACCCTTTATGTAAAGGATCTCTAACTTCACTTCCTAGAAGGCTAGGGCTTGTCAAAGCAAGATGGGTAATAGAATAAGGGGGCAAGGAACTAGAGAGAAGAGGACAGTGTACAGTTGAACTGATTCACTGAGGGGTCAATATGTGGAAGGGAGGAGAATATGATCAGTGCAGGGGTGAGACCCTGGGGGAAGGGGATAGAGGGATGGGAAATACCAATAAAGTTGAAGAACAGGATTAGGAGTTGCAAGGCCGAAAGAACTATGAAATGACAACAGATTATGATCAGATAAAGGAATTTCATAGTTCATGAGGATGGAAATGGAACAATTGTGAGGGATAAAAAAATCAAGAGTATGATTATCTGTATATACCTGAGGAGGAGTGAAGGAGTAGGTTATAAGAAATTAGTTAGATTAAGGAACTGGGAAGGTAGGGTGTTTGAAGGAGTATCAATATGTTGCAGTCCCCTAGTTTGAGGAGATGAGTTGGGGAGAAGAGAAAGACTATGAGCAAACCACTAAACCCACTTAGGAAGGGAACAAAGTGTCCTGTAGATTGGTAGATAACAACTACCAGAATATTGACTGAGAGATAAATATGAATCAACTGAACCTCATAGGAAGAGAGATTACTGAGTGTTGGTGATAGAAAGGAAGTCTAGACATGACAACAGGGAGCAAGGAGTATTCTAAATTCCCCTCCAAGGAGGGTATGAGTGAAAGTGCAACTAGTGCTAAGGAAGGTGGCTAGACAAGCGGTGTCATCAGGAGGAAGCCAGGTCTCAATGAGTGCAAGATGATGAAAGGAGTGAAAAAGGAAAAGTGTTTAAATGAAATTGCTTATTACCTATGGAACAGGTATTTATTCCAGAGAATAGAGTGCAAAGGTTGGATAAGTTTCAGAATGGGATGTTGTGGAGAGGTGGTGAGAGATATGAATATAGGGACCAGGCAATGGTGGATAAGGAATGGGGTTTAACAATGACAGTTGGGTGGTTCAAAATCACTGGTATGGATAGAGTATGAAGAGTGGGAGTACGTTAATCATCACGGGGACAGTTGCGGGAAGTTATCAGAATAAGGCAGGAGACTACCTGGCTCTCCCAAATTCCCCCATAAATAACTTAAAATAATGCCTCAAAATAAAATTTTAGAGTGGCAAAAATGATTAAAAGTCAGGGTAAAGGGGCAGCTAGGTGGCGCAGTGGATAGAGCACTGGGCCTGGAGTCAGGAGTGAGTACCTGAGTTCAAATCCTGCCTCAGACACTTAATACTTACTAGCTGTGTGACCATGGGCAAGTCACTTAACCCCAATTGCCTCACTAAAAAAAAGTCAGGGTAAAGCAATTGACCTAAGAAAACTTGGGATGACATTAGAAAAGATTTGACACACATCCCCATGGTGGTTTGGCCTAATTGAAGTATAGATAATCTCCAGTCTGAGTCAATGCACAGAAAGCCCTGGGGGCAGTTGTGTAGGTAGCAGCCTGGTTTTGGTTCCAGGGCAGAGGATTGATATGATCCTTGAAGCCATCTGAGGGACCATAGGGTGCAAAAATGTTTTCCAAGCAGTGGTGCTAGGAGTCCTAGCTGACTGAGGCTCAGGGATGGAGAGGAGTATCTGAGACCACTTATAGACCAAGCATGAGCCAAAGGAGCAGTGACCACACCCAACCTTAGATTATAGAACACTGGAAGAACCAAGAGGTCAAAGGCCCCCAGAAAACAAGCACATGAAAAATCTGATCTCTAAGATCTTCTCCCATACACCTTGGGAGCAGAGCCAAACCTTAACATAAATTTAACATCCAAGAAACAGGCAATCAAAAATGAGTAAAAAAACAAAAAGCAGATAAAGGAACTGACCATATTATTGTGATAGGAAAGATCTGGGTTCAAATTCAGAAGATAAAACAGCTTCTTGTAAAGCTTCAAGAAAAATGTGAAATGGTCACAAGTCCAAAAAGAATTCTTGGAAGAGCTTAAAAAAGACTTTGAAAATCAAATCAGAGAAGTTGAGGGAAAACTGGGAAAAGAAATGAGTAATGCAAGAAAAGCAAAAAAAATTATAAAAAGTCAATTAATTGGAGAAAGAAATCCAAAAACTTACCAAAGAAAGTAACTCCTTAAAAATTAGAATTGGGCAAGAAGAAACTAATAATTTCATAAGACATCAAGAGCTAAGAAAACAATGGAAAATGAAAAAATAAAAGAGAATGTGGGAAAATCTCATTAGAAAAGCAACTGACCTGGAAAACAGATTGAGAAGAGATAATCTAAAAATTATCAGACTACCTGAAAGTTATGATCAAAAAAGTCTAAACACAATAATTCCAATATTATTGAAGAAAACTGCCTTTAAGTTCTAGAACTAGAAGGTAAAAATAAACATTTTAAAGGTCCACTGATCACCATCTAAAAGAGACCCCAAAATGAAAACTCACAGGAACATTATAGCTAAGTTTCAAAGCTCCCAGGTAAAGGAAAAAATATTATAAGCAACTAGAAAGAAATGATTTAAATGTTGTGTAACTGTGGATAAGATAACTGGAAACTATCTAAATGGAAACACTGGATCTAAATGATACTATTGACACCATAGGAGGGTCAACCCTATGGAATAATATCATAACAGGAATACTAGCTTTGTGGAATACCATCTTAATTAGATATACCAGGTTTGGGGGGGGTACCATCATAGCAGGAATCCCACTTAAATGGGATTGTGTCTTTAGAAAAATACCAACTCTGTGGAACAGCATCTATTGGGAATCTGTTTAAGTAAATCCCATCTTGCCTGAAATACCAAATATATGGAGCAGCATCCCAAAAGAAGTTCTGGCTCTGTGGGATACTGTCTCAACAGAAAGCCCAGCTATATTGAATAGCATCCTAAAAGAAAATGTGATTCTATGTAATATCATCTTAACAAGGATCCCAGTTATATGGAACAACATTCTAATAGGAATAGCAACTCCATATAATGACTTTACAATGAGAATGTTGGATCATTAGAACACATTCTAATTGGAATTCAGTTTTGGGGATTGCTACCATTTCTACCTTAATAGGAACTCCAACTCTGAAGACAACCATATGAATTGAGATTCTGCTTTAAGGAATGAGGGTGCCTATGATATTCCACAGTTTCAAGTCAGCCTGAAGCCTAGAAGGTGTAAATAATTCTAAATAACTTTCAGCCATTAAAGCAGCCTTTAAACCTATTGTTTAAAAAAAAACAACAATAACACAAACGACGAAGGATATGCAATATGACATTCTGAAGAGCAAAGGAGTTCAGTTTGCAACCAAGAATAGCCTACCCAGCAAAAGTATAATCCTGCAAGGGAAAACACAAATATTTAATGAATTAAAGGAGTTCCAGTTATTCTTGAGGAAAAGACCATAAATTAACAAAAAAAATTGTTTTTAAGAATCAGGAAATGAAATCAGGAAGGTAAATGTGAAAGACTAATAAGGGGATTTAATAAGTTTAAACTGTTTACTTCTTATATGGGAAAATGATATTTGTAATTCAAGAATGTTATCATTACTAGGGGAGTTCAAAAGAATATATAGAGATAGAAGGCTTGGAATTTGGTTGATTATGACAGAATGATCTTAAAAAATAAAATTAGGTAGGAAGAGGATATTATCTCATATAAAAGAGGTGTGAAGGGAGGAAATGTTAGAGTGGAGGGGAGGGAATGAGGGAACCTTATTCTCACTGGAACTGGCTTAAAGAAGGTAGAGCACACATTTAGAAGAGTATAAAAGTCTTATCTTACAGAGAAATAGAAGGGCAAGGGGCTAGGATAAGGGAGGGACTCTTAGAAGGGTGTGTGGATTAGGGAGGTGGTGGCCAGAAGCAAATTAGACTTCTGAAGAGGGACTACTGAAGGGGTAAAAGGAGAGACAGAAGGTTAAACTGGGAGGAAGAATAGGAAAGAACTGATAATATGTGGAACTATGTATTGTATAGTTTCACAAATATATGTGTCAAATGTTGGCCACACTAGAGAAGTGTGGGCTTGAGAGGGAGGGGGAAATAGCTTGAAACTCAAATGTAACCACCCCCAATTTTTTTTTTAAATCATTGAGGAATGAGTTCAGGTTATAATCATTTCTGGAGCAGGGAAGGGAATGAGCTGCCCATGGAGAGGGGCTGAGCCACAGGTGGACTGGCGTGGGAGTGGAGAGTGAACAGTAAGGCTTGATCTTTGAACAACAGAGATTCTAGTCAAACACTGACCAATCATTGAGTCAGTCTCAAGCAGAGTAGCAGACTTCAGTGTGCAGATGTAGGAAAGGTGAGGAAAGGGGGTAGGCAACAAGTGTGGGGTTGTAGGAGGTCATGGGAAGGTGGTAATCCAAGGAGGGCAATGGAATAGCTGACTAGGTAAAGACCCTTCCCTAATCTGGGACAGGTGAGGCAAACAGTGTGGAACTGTAGAAAGACTGAGAAAGACCCATCACTGACTAAAGAAATATAACTTGCTGGAGAGCAGAGTTGAAGATGTTTCATTTTAGACATGTTACTTTAAAAATTATGTGGATGAGTGTGGAATGTTGCGTATGCCGTCAGATGTGATCAATGCGTTGGTTTTCCTGAATTGTTTTTAATCTTTGTTATTAGATCAAGTTCACTGGGAAGGGGAAAGGAGAAAAGGGAAAGGAAGCAGTAGTGTATTCCAATATTTGGAAATCAATGTGATATAAAAACAAAAGGCATCCACAAAACTTTTTTTAAATTACCTTCATATCAGCTGCAATGCTGTCAAGAGAAGAAGCTGTAAAAAGAACAGAAATTTCAATGACTCATAATTTCCAATGAGCACAGAAAAAAAAATTACTCAATGTAATTAATTACCACACTTTATTGCTCGTTTGTGATTTC
This sequence comes from Dromiciops gliroides, assembly GCF_019393635.1. Lineage (NCBI taxonomy): Eukaryota > Metazoa > Chordata > Mammalia > Microbiotheria > Microbiotheriidae > Dromiciops > Dromiciops gliroides. Next base: position 640,268,912 of record NC_057861.1, read on the forward strand.
AGTTATCGTTTTCAGAGCCTACTGCCACCTTAGGTCCTGACTTCCAGTGAAGGCTTCCTGAAGACACAGACATTTAAATGATGGACTTTTTGATCTTTTGAAACTAATAGTAACTATTATCCTTAGTGTAAAGAATTAATTGTTATTTGAGGTTTTTATGACCCCATCTTTTGGCTAGAATTTTTAAAAACCTCAGCGGCAGGCACACTGGCCTGGGGCTCCACAAACAGCCCGGTACTCCACCCACTGGTTGTAGCCGTTGGCATGGCGCTGGCACTTCACTCATCACCACTCGTTGATGCCTACATGGGCCTGGCGAAATTATAATGATTGGAAGTCCAATGAGGGCAGTCATGTGACTGTCAGAGTGGCCAGCCAATTGGCTGGGGGCTGTGTGTGGTCAGCCTGGGGTCTGCTGGGAAGAGAGGTTTTTCGACATTCTAGTTTGAAGCTGGAAGGTAACAGGACACTGCTGTGTGTTCTCATCTGATTCCTGGGCGGTAGTGTTATTCAGGTTGTATTACTTCCCTTTCCCCATTTTATTTCCTTTCCCTTAATCCTACTGATCCTGTTTGTGGTTTGTTTTTTTTTAAGTTCGTTCTTGTTAAATAAATCCTGTTCTGTTTTGAGGGAGGCTGTCGGTCTCCTTCCTTGCTCCAATATTGCGGTGAGCCACCTAGCTAACACTCCCCAAATTAAAAATTGGTCCCTACATTAGGACAAAATACTGCGGCTATGGCAAAGGTGAAACACCTTAAATGAGAAGTATACAATATGGTCCAAACAAGGGGGGAAAGTACTTGTGCTGTTGCTAGAAGGCAGTGGGATGAACCTTGCAGGCATTTTGCATCCACTGTTGATCTTGCCTTACTGCTTTTCCTCACCTGGTGTGGAAGTGCCCCTGAGGTTAATATGTCTATTTTTTATGAGTTACCTTACCAGACCGATGCAATGGACACAGAGTAAGCCTGTCTGTTGAAAGGAGCCAATCAGGAGCCTGCAGTAAGCTCCCAGACACCTTTGCTAGTGTTCACCAGCTGACCTTGCTAAGCTAGGCCCCCCTCCCCCAAACTGGCCCAAACCAGTCTTGTGGTCAACTGTTCCTGCAAAACATCCTGCTTCTATATCCACCTGTTCCTGGAAACGATTGTCCATTCTTTTCCCCAACCCTTCGGTTTTCAAGCATAAATCTCCCCTGCCTCTATTTGGCTTCTTTGTACCTTGTACATGGTGGGGGGGGGTGGGACAGGGCTTGGCATTTTCCTCCTAATAAAACTTTTCTGCTTTCAACCCAGCTTGGACAGACTCCTCTGCATTTTGAGGAGTGGGCTTTACACAGTTGACACTGGCACATAATACATAATGATTGTTTACTGATTGTTCCTTGCAACCCTGTCAGAGAATTCTAACTGCATTTCCTAGAAAGATATTCTTATGTATTGTATCCTACCTATGATATCATTTTATTAGGGTCAAATGATAGAATAAAAATGCTTTGAAAAGTATAGGGTGCTATCTGCCAATTCATATCTTCAATTAAATTGGTGTTTGAAACTCCCAGTGCAAGAACTCCCTTTTATCAACACAAATTTCAACCTATCTATGTTCCTGTAGATAAGTCCTGGGGAGTTGTCTGAGGCACATTGAGAAGTTAAGTGATCTGTCCAGGGTCACACAGCTAGAGATTTGAAATCACATTGCTTCTCAGCCTCTTCAGACTAAGATTAAGTGAAGGTCCTGAGCAGGGATGTACCAAAGCCAGCAACAACTGATGACCAACTGCCATCCATGGGCACATGGGAATAAGAGCCCTGCTGGTCCTACTCCCATCATCTGAGGAAGTTAACTGCTCTTGGGAGGGAGATACCAACCCCCACTAACTGCCACCCACAGGACAGCCAAGTCAGCCTAGCTGAAGCAGCAAGGCACCCTGAGGGAGAGATGGGAGGTAGCATGTGCCAGGCAAGTCAGACCATAACCACCTCGATCACCATCTTCCCTCAGACCCCAGTAGAAACATCCCAAGTCCCTAAACCCAAGAGCCTTGGGAATAGGAATACATTCAGCCCTCCTGGATTGCTGCCTGTGGCCATCATCCTGGGAAGCTACTCCTGTCGAAGTTAGCCTTACAAGTGCTCCCATCAGGTGTTATACTCACATTTATTAAAGACCCAGAAAAGAAAGTTCTTGGCACTGTGAGATGGATGGTTCAACATCCAAAACAGAAATTATTTTTACCAGTGAAAATGACCCAAAAGAGTAGGCATTACTATCTGCTTTTCTGCTGTACCCCAAGGACCATGGGATCTTTCCAGCTTGCAGATGAAGCCTGCATGTGTATCATCTCCTCCATTAGAATTTGAACCCTTTGAGAGAAAGGTTTTTCCTATATTTTTATCCCCAGTGCTTAGCACTGAGCTTTGCACATAGTAATTGTTTAATAAATGCCTTGTTCATTCATTCATAATATTCCATATCTTCTTCCATATATCAGTTAAACTTCCAGAAGAAATAATAACATTGGGGAGGAGGGGGAAGTGGGAAGATATCCAAGCCTATGATCTCATTGGTGTAGGGAACTTCCAGTGAGGAAGGAAGCTCCTTCTACCAAATAAGATTGGCATTTGGTCTACAATATACAGTCTTAGAGAGTTTCCTAGAGTAATAAGAAGTTAAGTGACTCACCCAGGATCACACAGCCAGTATGTAACAGAAGCCAAATTTGAACTCAAATCTTCCTGACTCCTAGGCCATGCTGCTTTAAAACCACTCCCTCTTCATCCGTACCCCTGAGTCCCTAAATGAATCTTTCACCACCTTCTACTTGAAGCCTTTCATAATCCAAGCCTCCCCCTCATCCAGCTGCTGTTATCCTCCCCAAACTACCTCATTGTGTGGGGGGGTGTGTGGGGGGGTGTAATATAGGCTTCTTGATTGATCTATTTTAAAGTTTGCACAGTGATTTACATGTATTACCTCATTTTATCCTCACAACAACCCAGTGATATTGGTGCTATCACTATCCTCATTTTACAGATGAGAAAACTGGGACCAAAGAAAAATTATCATCTTCTGTCAGACAAATTGTAGTAAGCCTCTCCCTATTTAGCCTAATGCTGGGGCTCTACTCAAAGCCTTTCCTGCAGAATATGACACACCCAAGTTTGCTTTCCTCTGATTTAGCCTTCAATAATAGGTAATATATTAATCATGTGGCATATTAAGGTTTGCAAAGCATGGCACATATTAACTCATGTGATAACATCTCTGGGATGTAGGTACCCTATCCTGATTTTATATATGAAGAAACTGAGGCTAACAGAAGTTAATTGACTCTCATGGAGTCACACAGCTTAGAAAGTATCCAAGGCTGGATTTGAACTCAGGCCTTCCTGACTCAGGCCAGAAACAATCTATTCTGACACCTAACTGTCTGTAAGATTGTTTCCATGGCATGAAGAGACAGCATGACAGGATTATACAGGATCACAGATCTAGAGGTCTTTAGACCTCTAGGTCCAATCGCTTCATTTTAATGAGCAACAAAGGCTAAATGTCCATGGTAATAGGGGTACTAAGTGTCAGAGATGGAATTTGAGCAAAGATCCTCTGATCCCCAAGCCTGTGCTCTTCACACTGTACCCACATGACTCCTAGAACAGGAACCTAGCAAAGGACCTCAGTAGAAACCAGGTCTGAAATATCTACACAAAATAACCAAACACTAAGATGACCTCTCCTTGGATGCTGTCAATGATGGGGGACATCCAAGGCATCCCATTCTCCCTACAATCAGCTCAAATTGTTAGGAAGGCTTTTTTATATCCTTGATTCTTCTCAGCAATCCAAAGGACTTATGATGGGAAATGCTCTCCAAATCCAGAAAAAAAGAAACTGTTGAATCTGGATGCAGATCAAACCATACTATTTCTATTGTTTTTGTTGTTGTTGTTTTTCTTTTTTGAGGTTTTTCCTTTTTGCTCTGATTCTTCTCTCATTACATGACTAATGCAGAAATATGTTTAATGTGATTGTACATATATAACCTATATCAGATTACTTTCTTGCTGTCTTGGGGAGGGAAGAGGGAGGGGAGGGATGGAGAAAAATTTGAAACTAGAAATCTTATAAAAACAAATGTTTACAATTATCTCTAAATGTAACTGGAAAATAATATTTATTTGGGGGGAAAAAATGAAGTCTGTCTCAATACAATTTCTATCCATTGCTCAAGCAAACTGAATCCCTCTTGCACATAAAAGTTATTTAAATACTTAAAGATCAGGACCCCCTTACATCTCCTCTTTACCAGGGTAATAACATACCCAAATTCATTTTCCTGATCTTTGTATGGCACCGTTAGTCCCATTTAGCTTGGACAACAATCTAAGCTCATGATCAGAGAATTGAAATTAGATTTGAGGGCCTGGATGTCCCCTTTAATTGCAGTTCTGCTGCCATATACTTCTTGTGTGGTCTTCACATGATTCTCAATTTCTCTGGGACTTTGATTCCACATGTATTATATATCTTAACCAAAAAAGGTCTTTAGAGATTATTCTACTAATACTAAATGAGGATTCATCCCCATATGCCCTTCCCTGGAAAGTACCCTTGCAAACTAAGATTTTCCAGTAACAGAGAGAACTGAGTAACTTTTAGAGATGAGTCTGGCAAAATTCAATTAAGAGTTCAATTAAATGTCCAAGATGATTAATCACTTTCTGTTCAAATCCCTTTGGATATTATCTTGTTTGGCAGTTCTCAGTCATTGAGATACAAAAAACACTGGCAATTTGTTACCAAAGGAAGTAGTAGCTTCCTTTTTTTTCGGGAAGAATGGTAATTGGAGACAACCTATTGTCAGTGATGGGATGTCAGTGATTGTTGAATTTTTGAAGGGAAGAAAATGGACCAGTAAAAGAGGAACAACTATGGCTTCATGAGAAGGACAATGAGTATGTAAGGCAAGAGACCTGAATTGAAGACCTGGATCTGTCGTTAATTAGTTAGCTGTATAACTTTAAGAAAATCACCTCCTCTCTGGGTCTGTTTCCTTGTCTATTATATGAGATTATATTATATTATATGCGGATTGGATGGTTCTTTCCAGATCCAATATTTTATACATCCCCTTTCAAATTGTTAGGTTTGTTTATTTAGTTCAATAAAATAAATCTTGTGGTTTAAATAACAAGGAAGGGGGCAGCTAGGTGGTGCAGTGGATAAAGCACCGGCCCTAGATTCAGGAGGACCTGAGTTCAAATCCGGCCTCAGCCACTTGACACTTACTATCTGTGTGACCCTGGGCAAGTCACTTAACCCCCATTGCCCCACCAAAACAAAACCAAAACAAAACAAAACAAAAAACCCACAAAAAAAAATAAATAACAAGGAAAATATTCCCAGCCAAATACTAAATTGACCTTCCTTATCTGTTGATTCAAAACAGACCAGTTTTCTTTTTCCCCACCAATCACCTGTCCTTCACATTCAGAAGCTTGGCATCTACTGATTTTTTAGATTTAAAAAGCCAAGCTGTGTGACCCTGGGCAAGTCGCTTAACCCCCATTGCCCTGCAAAAAAAAAGCCAGTGCCTTAACAAAGACTTCACATCAGTGCAAAACATGTATTTTTATTTTTTAGTCCAGATAGAAGGTAAATATAATCACAAGTCAACAGAATTATTTTGTCTATGTTCCTTTCCTAGCTGAGAAAGCTCTCAAAAGTGTCATGTCTCAGTTGATTTCACTAAAACTCTAGTACTGGAATCAGAAACTATGAGCTCAAATCTTGCCTATGAAATTTATTCTGTGAGGATAGTCAAGTCACTTAATCTTCCTAAACCATATTTCTTTATTTCTGAATTGGAAATAACAATATTGCATCATATGAGGCCATTTAATTATTGGGTCATAAGTGTAGAACAATAATGGACATTAGGAATATCTAATACAACCCTAACATTTTACATATGAGGAAACTGAAGCTCAAAAAGGTTAAATGAATCACATAGGTAGTAAGCATCAGTCTTTGTATAATTTTAAATGCTGAAAAGGACCCACATGTACAAAAATATTTATAGCTGTTCTATTTGTGGTGACAAAGAATTAGAAATTGAGGGGATGCTCATCAATTGGGGAATGGCTAAACAAGTTGTGGTATATGAATGTAATGGAATACTACTTTTCTTTTTTTTTTTTGCGTGGGGCAATGGGGCTTAAGTGACTTGCCCAGGGTCACACAGCTAGTAAGTGTGAAATGTCTGAGGCCGGATTTGAACTCAGATACTCCTGAATCCAGGGCTGGTTCTTTATCCACTGCACCACCTAGCTGCCCCCTGGAATACTACTGTACTATAAGGAATGATGAGCAGGAAGATTTCAGAAAAACCTGGAAAGATTTAAGTGGACTGATGCTGAGTGAAGTGAGCAGAACAAGGAGAACATTGTACAACGTAATAGCAAAGTTGTGTGATGATCAACTGTGATAGACTTAGCTCTTCTCAGTAATACAATGTTCCAAGACAGTTCCAAAGGACTCATGATGGAAAATGTTCTCCACATCCAGAAAAAAAGAACTGTGGAATCTGAATGCAGATTGAACCATACTATCTATTTTTTGAGGGCTTTTTCTTTTTTGAAATTTTTCCCTTTTGTTCTGATTCTTCTTTTACCACACAACTAATGCAGAGCTATGTTTAATGTGATTGTACATATATAACCCATATCAGATTGCTTTCTTTCTTGGGGATGGTGGAGGGAAGGGAGTGAGGGAGAAAAATTTGGAACTCAAAATCTTATACAAACAAATGTTGAAAACTAGCTTTACGAGTAACTGAGGGAAAAATACCATTAAGATTGCTAAAGAACCATAGCCTGACTCCCACCCAACCTGGATGAGGGAGGGGCAGTCCTATTAGGGGGCATGCAGGCTACATGACTATGAACTGGTGGAGAGGAGAGGATGGTTAAACAATACAATGTGTAAGGGGTAGAGTTGGTGCAAGAATATTAGAGAAGAGAGACATTCATTCCTTGAGAGAAAACATGGATGGTTACAGGCTTTCTTGGGGACCAACTCCACACATGTACAGAGAAAGATCTAAACTTTGGAATCTGTAGGCATGTTGGGGAAGCTGGGTACTCAAAACATCACTGACTTCAGGATGTCTCTATAGAAACTTGTGAGAATTTCCCGTTGAGTGAGAAACAGGCCTCTCTCTTGTTGAACTGAGATTTCACCTTGCTTCTATCTAAAAAACTCATATTCTGCATATTTTCTGACATATCTGCATAATTTCTCCAATTCCTGTTTGCTATTCATTTAGATAAAGAAATGTACTTTGCTATTCACCATTTGAAAAGGGTTTTGTGTAACTAGAATTTGGTGAGGAGCTAAGCCTGCAGGTACAAACTTAAGCTAACCCTTTCCCATTGAGAGCAATCAGGAAAGTGGCTTTTTATTTTGGATCTCTTGTACTTTACTCCTCGACCAATAGTATTTAGGGGGCAGAGAGAAATAATTCTAGACTGGTAGACTGGATAAAAGAACAGCCAGACTAGACTGGTGGTACTCTGGGGCCTGCCTGTCCCTTCTCTCCTCCTTTCCTTGTCCCCAACTCTCCACTTTCCTCCTGTCCTCAAGGACAGTCCAGACCCCAGATCAAATCTATCAATGCCTTCCACAAGTCTTCTTTAGACAACTCATGTGGACATACTATCTTATATGGATACATACATATACCTTATAGAAATATGAATCATTATTTGTCATTTATCTAGGGAAATCCTTGCCCATGAATTCCATAAAGCTCCCCTGGGTAACAATAATAAATCCATAACTGATAAAGTGACTTGGGCTCCAACAGTATTAAAGTCCATATAGCAATATGAAGTATGAATTCCATTAGACAAATTATAGGAGGAAAAGAAGAAACTGAAGTACCTCTTTTCAGTGGAAAATCAAAGCATGTAAAGTCGGCTTTTTTCCTGGACTTTTGAGTGTGTGGTTTTAAAGAAGTTTGTTCACCAAATGGCTTTGAACTGTCTACCTAAAAGTAAAGGAATGACATAAAACAAAATTTAGTTTTCCGTGAAAATTTGACATAATTCCAATGGCAGAGAATGGGCTAGGACATATTGTTCTTCAATGATAAGCCTAACACACACTTCTCCTTTTCTCAACTTGAAAACTAGGGCCTCTTCTTTTTCCTTTGTTCATTTGTATGAAAATTTACACCAGAAAAGAAACAAGTCAAGTAAAAGAGACATTTTGGAGGCCAAAGAAGCAATTTCCCAGGCAACTTTTCTTTTGTACTTGCAAATGTTAACTTCAAAATAACAGCTGGTTAGATTCCTAGAAAAGAGGTGCAGCATCTTTCAAGGAATAGTGGAAAGACTATAGAAGGGGATGGGGGGGGGACATAGGTAGGTGATTTTCAGTGCCTATATTAGCAATAATTGTTTTTCTGCCAAAAGATGCAAAATCCTGATATCCATTCAGGAAGTTAAATGTTCTTTTCAAATAGAACCTTTTTTTATCCTCTACACAAAGTTAGCCTTAAACCCTTCCTACCTCTCAGGCCAAAAATGCATTAGTATTACTACAGTGTGCAGCTGGGTAGCCCCAACCTCTTACACCACTGGAACGTGTTTAACTTTTTTTGCCTGTTTCCTTTATTGCCTTTCTCTCAATCTGGAGTTCTGTAGGCAAAAGAGGAGAAGGTTGCAAAGCAACTTAGATATTCTGAGTACACCGAAGGATATATAATATAATTCTACTGTGATGACTTGTCATAGCATGGAGATAACCCTGTATTAACAAAAACTATGCCAGAATAGTATAAACTATGAAAGGTTAATCCATGCTAGAAAAGCCTCTAGCATACCCCCAGTGAAAGGTTCAGTCTATTGTCCAAAGATCAACCTAGCCAAGTATGAAAGATTCACTAGCAGTAAGCTGGACATTTGGTGATGGCTGTAGCAGCCCATGAAATAAATCAAAATACAAAATATTCCATGGTCCTCTACTGATACCTTCCATTTTTGCAGTCTTGTTGATTATGTGGCAGAAAGGTGGTCATGGGGTACTAAGAATTACATTGTTTTTAGACATCTATAAATAATAACTATAGTCAGTCTAATGAATGAGAGCTTTGTGCAATGAACAACAAATCTGACATACTATTAGAAGAACTAAATCACAGTAATAGCAATATTATAACAGGAAAAATACAAAAAGAAGTTGCAGCTGAATAGGATGACTCAATTTCTTCTTAGAAAAGCAAACAAAAGAGTTAACCTTTTTCAAGAACCCAAAGGGAATTAAAATAGTTTGATGAGATGTTTCAATCAATCAGGCAGTCAAAAAAACATTTATCAAGTGCCTACTATTTACCAGGCTGTGTGCTAAGCAATAAGGATACAAAGAGAGGCAAAAAATGGTCCCGACCTTCAAGGAGCTCACAATCTAACAGGAAGACAAGCAGCAAATAAATATATACAAACAAGCAATATACAAGTTAAGTAGGAAATAATTAAGAGAAAGCACTAGACTGGCCCTGGATTCAGGAGGACCTGAGTTCAAATCCTGTCTCAGACACTTGACACTTACTAGCTGTGTGACCCTAGACAAGTCACTTAACCCTCATTGCGCCCCCCCCAAAAAAAAGCACCAGAATTGAGAGGTTGGAAAAATCTTCCTGACCAAGATAAAGTAAGACAGAGAAGGAATTAGGCAGAAAGGGAAAATGAGAGCATTTCAGGTATGGGAGACAATGAGAGAAAATACCTGGACCCAAGAGATGGAGTGCCTTATTTGTGGAACAGCAAAGGGACCAGTATCACTGGATTGAAGACTAGCAAAGTATGACAAGACAAAGTTATGAAGGACTTTGAACACTGAATAGAATTTTTTTATTTGATCCTAGAGGCAAGAGGGTGTCCACTGGAGTTTACTGAGTTAGTTTACTTGGTCATCTTCTCTTACAATGCTCATGATAAGCATAAACAACAAGATCATCATGGAGAAAATTGCAATTCCAGTGTCCTGCACGGTACCTGACACATAGCAAGCATTTAATATTTATGGATCAATTAATTGATCTATACCAGCATATGTTGCTAAGAACGAAGGGGAAGACCAGGAGAACACTGTACATAGTATCAATATTTTGTGTTGATCAACTGTGATAGACTTTATTCTTCTCAGCAGTGCAATGGTCCTAGTTAGTTCCAAAGGACTCATGATGGAAAATGTTCTCTAGATCCAGAAAAAAAGAACTATGGAATCTAGATACTGATTGAACCATACTATTTCTATTTTTTGTGTTTCTTTTTTGAGGTTTTTCCTTTTTGCTCTGATTCTTCTTCCACTGAGCCACCCAACTGTGTATGTGTGTATATATACACACATATATTTATACATATATATACATATATATGCACATACATATATATACACATATATCTTAGAAACACATTATTGGGGGCAGCTAGGTGGTATAGTGGATAAAGCACCGGCCTTGGATTAAGAAGAACCTGAGTTCAAATTTGGCCTCAGACGATTAGTACTTACTAGCTGTGTAACCCTAGGCAAGTCACTTAACCCTCACTGCCCCACAAAAAAAAAAAAAAAAGAAAGAAAGAAAGAAAGAAAATAGGGGCAGCTAGGTGGCACAGTGGATAAAGCACCGGTCCTGGAGTCAGGAGGATCTGAGTTCAAATCTGGCCTCAGACATTTAACACTTACTAGCTATGTGACCCTGGGCAAGTCACTTAACCCCAATTGCATCACTAAAAAATAAATAAATAAATAGAATTTTTAAAAAAGAAAGAAAGAAAAAGAAACACATTATCATTTGCATTATATTGATTTAGTCTGACCACAAGCAATTATTTCTTTATTTTCTATCTTTATTACTATAAATAAATTTTTTGTAATTGTATCCATATAGTTCTTATGTAGGCCTTGGTAGGTATACTCTCATGTATGATATATATTCTATAGTTTGGGATCTCACATGTCCCCTTTCATACCTAGACAAATCTAACAAAAATAAATACAAGAAATAAATTAGGCACTTGAATAGAATTTTAGAAAAGTTAAATATAAAGAATCTCTGGTGATTAATGCACAGACATAAAAAGTAATATGCATATGTACATAAATACTATATGTAATATCATAAATGCACATATATTTCTCAGAGATACAAAGCATCTTTACAAAAATTGATCATATGCTAAGGCATAAAAACTTCATAAACAGAATTTTAAGAGCAGAAATATTAAACACATCTTTTATTGATCATAAGGCCATAATCAATAAAGGACATTTGAAGAAAGAATCCAAATTTAAATGGAAATAATCGAATCCTAAAGAATTGATGCGTGAATGAACAAATCATAGAAACAAAAGATATCATTTTTTAAAATTAAAACAATGAGACAACATACCAATATTTAGGGGATATAGACAAAGCATTGTTGTGGTACATGAATGTAATGGAATGCTGTAAGAAATTACAAATATGATGACTATAGAGAAGCATGAAAAGATCTACATGAAATGATATACAATGGAGTAAGGAGAGCCCAGAAAACAAGGATTACAAGATTGTAACAATGTAAATGGAAAGAAAACACACACACACACACACACACACAAACCAAGTGAATGTTGCAAAATTACAAAGAACAAGCATAACTTTAAAAATATATATGAGAAAACACCCATATTCTCCCCCTCTACAGAAGTAGGAGGTTCAAAAATTTGGCACATTGCACATATTTTCAGATACTTTCAATGTATTGCTGTTTTTTTCCCCTCTTCCTTTTTTTTTCTTTAAATATTGTTATATGGGATGGTCTTCTGGGAGGGGTAGAGGAAAAATATGAGGGAGAATCATGGTGATATAAAAATTTTTAAATACCAGGTCTTTTAAAAAAAATGCTGTAAAATAACTGAAAGAAATTGAGTGGTTAAATTACTTTTTGGCAAATTTAAATCATTCTGTAGCTAAGAGGATATGGATTCAAGATGTTATGATCATGTCCATGTCATTGTTTCCTCACTTTGGGGGCTCAGCTCAGAAATTGCTACTGAGCAACCACTTGAAGGGAGCTCCCTTCAAAACTGGCAAAGCTTCCATTTCAAATTGAAATATTCCCTCTAGCCCATGAATAGTCTATTTCTGTCTACTTATTTCAAGGTCACCTGTCAGTCTTCTGAATGTTCTGGATAACAGAGAGTTGCCACATATAAACTCAATACCCAGATAACTGATTCTCAAAGAGTCAGAACAAAATAAGATGAACATAAAAACAACAATCCACATTTATATGACATTTAAGTTTTAGAAAATGCTCTTCTTAGGCAACACGGCATAGTAGATAGACTACTATACTTTGAGTCAGAAGACCTGGATTCATGTTCTGCCTCTGATCCTTGGTAGCTGTTTGACCACAGCCAAGGTGTTATAGAAGACTCAGGTCCCTAATCTATAAAATGGCATAATAATACTTCTTAACAGTTACTTCAAATGAAGTCAGATACCACTGAAAAATATCAAACAACAAAAAACAACAAAACTCCAAATGAGATCATGTATGTAACATGCCTTGAAAATCTGAAAAGTAATATATCAATGTCAGTTATTATTAATAGTTTTATATAGTCTATTATCATCCATCTTACAGGTAAGAAAACTGAAGTTCAAAGAGGTTAAAAGACTTGACCATTATTGCTTAACTAAGGAAATAACAGCTGTACTTGAAGGTGAAACTCCATTTAACATAATATAATATTACACTGATTACAAGTTACTTCAGGATTTTTCAGGGTCTCAAGGTCATTATCACTGTATGGTAGTTTTCTATCACTGAGATGTTACTCTTTTGTTCTTTTTCATTCATGGCCCACAGTATAAGAACTCCCAACTATTTATATGCACCAGTCCAATGTACTTAAGATTCCAAAAATGACTTAGAGAATGTAAGCTCTGTGACTTAGTAATTATAGAGGTGTCCCTCCTCTAGAGAGGTGGTGGGGGTGTGAGGGGTGAGGAAGGAAGGAAGGAAATCATGTGTGAGAACCTACAGCCGAAGCACTTGCTTTCACTTATTTTTATTTGTTACAAGGAAGTAAGTGTTCTGTGTAGGATGATAATGTGAAGTTACTGTGCTTTAAAAACAAATGTCAACAATAAAACTTTGAAAACAAAGAATGTCAGCTCCTTAAGGGAAGTAATTATGTCATTTCTACACACACACACACACACACACACACACACACACACACACACACACACACACACTTTGAATCCCCAAAGCCTTGCAGTCTTGTATACTGTTTGGTCTTGACTATTGACTTTCAATGGTTTTGGGGAATTCTTGGTGAAGAAACTTCTCCACTGAGGTGGGGCAGCTAGGTGACACAGTGGATAGAGCACTGGCCCTGGAGTCAGGAGTACTTGAGTTCAAATCTGGCCTCAGACACTTAACACTTACTAGTGTGATCCTGGGCAAGTCACTTAACCCTAATTGCCTCACACATGCACACAAAAAAACTCCTCCACTGATACAGATCAGTAACCCATTTAAAACTTGGCAATTTTAGAGTGTTGAGATTAAGGGACTGGCCTGGAATCCCACAACCAGGGAATATTAGAGCTCTGACTTGGACCCCGGCCTTCCTGACTTCAAGGCTGGCTCTCTGTTCACTACTTCAGGACACACCTTACACATAGTTTGCGCTTAATAAATGTTTATTTAATCAAATTGAAAAATATAATTGAAGATAACTGAACACTCTACAGAATTGGCCTTACTGTTTTCTAGAAAGGGTGTTAAAGAGTATAGATCATAATGGCTTTGCTACTTACAACCTGTGTGACCTCCCACAGATTGCTTTGCCCATCTGGGTTTCCTGATCTGTAAAAAGCCAGCCCTCAACTAAACAGATGCTGCGAACCCTCTCAGCATTAAAGACTATGCCTGCTCCTGAGCAGCACAATGTGTGTCTTTGTAGGTGTGGAGATTCCCTCCACTATGGCAGATTGTAACCATCTTTGTGACTTTTGACTGAAAAAAGTCAAGCACCTCGTGAAGAACCTTTCTGATGGATAAATTACAATGTCAGACCTTTACTGTCCCCATTCTACAGGGGACACCTCAATGGAACTCAAGTGTGCCTACTATGTGATACCCTAGGAGAAAACTGAGAAATACAACAATACATCTAAACATTCTGCCTCCCTAATGCCAAATATCCAGATGTTTGCATAAAAACATGGATGGATATACCATGCAATTTCAGGAGGCCTCTCTTTAATTCCCCTTTCATTTGTTTGTTTGTTTGCAACAAGCTTCCCTCTCTCCCACCCCACTCCACTGCCCCCCCTGTTCTTTTCCCACCCCATTCCATAGGTCTGTGAAGAGTGGCCTTACATGTCTAACTACAAATGGAGGTTTGGTTTCTGGTGGGGGTTTGAAACCACGAGATCCAGCACTCCGCTGCACTGGCCGCTCCTCCTGGCAAAGACGCCGGATCATGTGTGGTGATGGAGAACGAGACCTTAAGCTTTTGCTAAGCTTTTCACATGTATTCTCCTTTATCTTGGTTCTTAAGTTCTGTAAATGGGGACCGAGCACTTGTCTACAACCTGAAGCAGAGGCTGGCCTCAACTGTCTCAATCTTTCTTCCTGTAAAAAAAAAAATAAATAACAATGTAAAAGAAGGATAAAGAGAAAATATCAATGAAACCCACAATCTAAATACAAATCAAGGAGATGAGAATCGCCTCACATTTTCTATTTAGCCCATTCATTTGAAGTCAGGTTTGAATCCCACTTACTTCCTCTCAGGACCTATGTGACCTCTCTCTTATCTTTATTTTACTTATCTACACATGACTTCATATTTGTAATGGGTTTTGTATATCTTGCTTTCTCAATGGACAGGGGAGGAGTTAGGGGAAAGGAAAGACTCTAGAACTGAAAATAACATCAATTTGAATTTTTAAAAAATAATAAAAATAAAATGGGTAGAGGGAAAGGGTTGAAAATTTTTTAATGCACTACATCCTATTATTCTATGACCTTCTAGGAGAGTATTTTTGTTTTGTTTTTGTTTTGTTTTGCAGGGCAATGGGGGTTAAGTGACTTGTCCAGGGTCACACAGCTAATCAAGTGTCTGAGGCTGGATTTGAATTCAGGTCCTTCTGAATCCAGGGCCAGTGCTTTACCCACTGCGCCACCTAGCTGCCCTGAGAGGATTTTTTAAAATAAAAGTATTTTATTATTTTCCAGTTACATGTAAGGATAGTTTTCAACATTTGTTTTCATAGGATTTTTAGTTCCAAATTTTTCTTTCTCCCACCCTCTCTTCCCTCCCTCCTCCCCAAGACAGAAAGCAATCTGATATAGGTTATATATGTATGATCACGTTAAACATATTTCTGCATTAGTCATATTGTGAAAGAAGAATCTAGGAGAGTATTTTCAAACCCAATTCTTGTTTTCTAGGACAATTTGGTTCAAATCCTAATATCACCAGTATCTGTAATATAATAATTACAGCTTACATTTATAAGGTGTCCCAAAGTCTTATTGTGGTTTTGAGATTTAATAAATTTAATGACTTTATATTTATAAATTATATAAGTTAATAAGTTAAATAATTTATTAAAGCTTAAAAATGTAATAAGACTTCTGAGACATGCTGTATTTACAGCTTCCTCACAATGAGCTGAGCCCTCCTGCAATTCAAAATTCCCAAGCTCAAGATCTACCACCTTCAGCCTCCCCCACATAGCAGGACTGTAGTCATGTGCCACCAAGTTTAACCTCAGAGGGACAGATAAAATATAACAAACAAAAGTACAGAACCTGTCATTTTATTAGTATTGGGACTCTTGAATAAGGAAACTCCTACCAAGGTATGTCAACCCCTTCTCAGTAATAGTCCTAAAGAACTGATTAGAGCATTGAAAGGTTAAATGGCTCGTCCTAAGGCACAGAGTCATCAGGTGTGTGTCAGAAGAAGGATTTGAACTCAGGTCTTCCTAGCCAGTTCTCTAGCCACCATACCACACTGGCTCTAGACGATGAACAAATACTTGGTGGGGAAGAAAATTGGGTCAAAACCTCTAAGGAAGGTGGAAATATCATAGTAAATTATATGAAGCCCCATAAAAAATAATGAAGCAATTCCAGGAATATAATAATGTTTCAGATGAACAATAAAATAATTAGACATCAAAAAAAGGACAGAAATTAGAACTTTCAAGGAAGTCTAACAAAACAGTTGAGAATTTAGAACTAACAACTGAAACACTCTCCAAAACAGTATTGTAATGCAAAAATGCAGGTGCAGCAGAAAAATTAAATAAGATTTTGAAATGTAGTATTATTATTGCCAAGTTTTTAAATATTCTGGTATCATTTTTCTTATTTTATCTTTAAGCCAAATATGGCTTAATAGATTGTTTTTCAGTTTTAATTTGATTTTTAAACTTTTATGGTTCTAATTCTATTTCATTACAGCGTGATGAGATAGCCTGTATACTTTTTAAAAATTCATGTAGAGAGGCAGCTAGGTGGAGCAGTGGATAAAGCACCGGCCCTGGATTCAGGAGGACCTGAGTTCAAATCTGGCCTTAGACACTTGACACTTACTAGCTGTGTGACCCTGTGAGCAAATCACTTAACCCCCATTGCCCTGCCAAAAAAAAAAAAATTCACGTAGAACTTCTCTGTGACCTATTATATCATCAGTGTTTGTGTTTATTACCAACTTCTTCCATTTAGTTCTCTCCAAATATTTTAAATTCTATTCTACTAAATTAGCAAATTAGACATGATTCCTTTATTGTTGATCTTTTTATTTAATATATCATAATCTGATAATGAAGCCTTGAAGTTTCCAATTATTATACTTTTGTCAATTTCTTCTTTTATTTATCTTTTATTAATTTAATTGTCAAATTGTTTGGTACCAATAAAGTGTAATTTGTTAGATATTTGCACATTACTAATTTTCCTTTCACCATTTTGTGATGCCCTTGCCTGTCTCTTATTGTTTAATGGTTTGAAGTCTATTTTATCAAATATAATTTCTGCCACTCTTCCATTTTTTAATTGTAGGTAAATAATATGGCCAGAACCACCTCTTCACTTTAATTTAGCACTATATTTTTACATTAGATGTGTTTCCTGTGAGCAGCATATAGATGAGTTTTGCTTCTTGATCTACCTTGTGACACTTTTTATTTTAGTGGGAAGATTTATTATTGTTATGCTATAAATTTAATTTGTCTTCAGATATTTTATTTTTATTTTTCTTGGCATTGCCTGAATGAAGTAAAATCTTAGTTTTCTAAATCTTTTCAACTAAAACTAATTAATGAAACAAGTCATTTATATTTTCAAGCCATTAATTATTTACAATTCCCTGAGGTTTAATTAATACCTTAAAATTATTAATTGGTTGTCTTGTGCATTCATGGATGACTAGTTACTACAACCATCAGCTGAGGTAAAATACTTTGCGTGGCCAGGAATGGCGATAAATCTGTGTCTATCCACCCACTCTTCACACAGTTTGCCTTCTAACTAGGGGTGAAGATTTACAAGCTAGGTGGTCAGCACTTGTGGGTAAGATAAAGCACAGGTAGCTATCTATTTGAAGATGAAATAACTGACTTCATTGACACCTTGTTCTAGCCAAGTGAGCTACACTAAAAATACAGAATGCTTTTGAAGGAAACTTCACTACTGTTTTGATATTCAGGTTGGACAAACAGATTAGATAAAAATCTAAACTTCATAGAAGCACTTTGTCAATCCAAAATTGAAACTTGACTAAAATACTTTAAATTTAATTCTAAGTCAAACAGATACTAGTGGCAAAGAGATACAGCATGTTTGTTGTGCTGACTTTCTTAATTATACTTACAAAAAATCTTTTTAATGGACAACTGAGTTCTTTGATGGCTGTCCTTGTAGAAAACTCTATTTTTGGAGAGATGCCCTGAAAAATATATAAAAGGAAAAAATGAAACCACTGGAAATATGTGCTCCTTACCTTATCTTATCTTATCTTAAAATAGTAAAACAACAGAAATTCCATTCTGTCTCAGTGTCATAATCCATGAATTCCATTAGTATTATCTAGCTTCCTAAAGTGTGGGTCACAACCCCATATGGGGTTCAGCTAATGTGGGGGTTGTGAAAAATTTGGCAATGGTAAAATGTTATGTATACCTATTTTATATACATATGTATATGTGTGTATATATATATATATATGTATATATATATGTATGTATGTGTGTATGTGTGATACCTGAAATCATGTAAAAAATCCTCAGGCAAAAAGAGTTCGCAAGTGGAAAAAGTTTAAGAAGTCTTGGTCAAAAACCCGACATAATTTCAGAATGTGTTTTCTACACCCTAACCTAACTGGAGCTCTGACCTAACTCTATTCCCTGAGCATGACTTGCACTCTCCTACATCTGCCTTTGTTCATGTTATCCTTGTGCCTGAAATTTCCACCCTCCCTTATTGAACTCCTACTCATCCTTGAAAGTCTAGCTCAAGTGTCACTACCCCCACGAAGCCTTCCCTTATTTTCCCCCTTCCCTGTTAATAATAACCTTTGTCTTCAGACCTCACAAAGAACGTTGGCGGGTTGGTTTGGTTTTTTGTTTGGTTTTTTTTTTAACTCTTAATGCCTTATCCTGTAATGTTGTATACTATAGCAGTCTTCTGCTTGTGTCTTCCTCTTACTAGATTTTTAAATCCTTGAAGCTAGAAGATGTGATTTATCTCAGTTTTTTATCTCCTCCTGCACCCTTCACAGTTGTGTAATTTAAAATTCTCAATGTGGGTTCTAATCTGTCCCCCCAGTTTTGGGGGGAAACTAACTAAAATCACTGATAAACGAGTTTAGGTTTTTTAAGGATTTATTGAAAGATAGCAAAAGAAAAAGATTGAAAACAGATTTCCTATAACTTGGCAATCCTAATCTTCCTAAGCTCCCACTTCTGAAGTCCTCTGCCACCACACCAATCTCTTGCAGCCAAAGAGCAAAAATCCTCCCCCCAGTGTCCGCTTCCTGCTTCCTGCTTCCTGCTCCCCTCCCAGAAATGGGGGGTTCCTCAAGCTGATTGGCTAGTGTCACTCAAATTCATTAAGTACCCTTAAGTACCAGCCAGACATGCTTACAATCTAGTTCGCCAGTCAGTTGCCCTTCCCCAACTCAATAAGCCCAGATCGATCTCCAGGTGAGCCCCTGAGTTCCATTATCTTGACACACGGTATTGTACAAACAGGAAATGCTTAATAAATGTATCTTGTATTACATTATATCATACTTCAATCATTCTTTACTGACTTTTCCAGGGTGATGAAAATGAAGTAACAGGTGCTTTCCTTCTCTAATGAGTAAAATGAAAAGCAAACACAAGTGCTTTTGCTTCCATATGGAACACCCACCAACTTGACAATTATTACAATGACTCAAAGATTACGTTTGAGAGAATAGGCTTGATTTGTACACCAATATTAAGAGCCACTCTTCCACCAAATGGAAATACCTGTAAGTTCTGACAGGAAGATTCCCCCATGTTCACCATATTTTTTTAAAATGTGAATGTGTGTGTATTCACTGGGCTTTCTTAAAAATATAGGGCTGGAAGAGAACCATGACAAATTATTTAATGGAGTGGCCAACATACTTGCCAAAAAAACCTGCTGTAGTGTAACTAGAAGAGGTCCATCTCTGAGAGAGAGAGAGAGAGAGAGAGAGAGAGAGAGAGAGAGAGAAGAAGAAGAAGAAGAAGAAGAAGAAGAAGAAGAAGAAGAAGAAGAAGAAGAAGAAGAAGAAGAAGAAGAAGAAAAGAAAAGGAAAGGAAAGGAAAGGAAAGGAAAGGAAAGGAAAGGAAAGGAAAGGAAAGGAAAGGAAAGGAAAGGAAAGGAAAGGAAAGGAAAGGAAAGGAAAGGAAAGGAAAGGAAAGGAAAGGAAAGGAA
This sequence comes from Dromiciops gliroides, assembly GCF_019393635.1. Taxonomy (NCBI): domain Eukaryota; kingdom Metazoa; phylum Chordata; class Mammalia; order Microbiotheria; family Microbiotheriidae; genus Dromiciops; species Dromiciops gliroides. The sequence goes on from NC_057861.1 coordinate 640,288,945, forward strand.
AGGAAAGGAAAGGAAAGGAAAGGAAAGGAAAGGAAAGGAAAGGAAAGGAAAAAACTCAGCATAGTAAAAAAAAGCATATTTCTTGAATATTGAATAATGTCTTATACATATATGTTGATCCATGTAGATGTATTACTGTTTATGTAGTTACAGTAAGTATATATTTCTTCCACGCACACCTTGCCATCATTTCCCTTTATCTTAAGGCCTCTGCACTAGATTTTGATGGGGTGACATTTCCAGCTAATCTTCCCTGTTTTCATCTTCCAAAGCTAGGTCCAGTTACTGTCTTTAGCCCCTCTTTATGGCATCTACCTCAGGGACTCAGATTCATTGTCACCACCAGCAAGGAAATGCTCTGGAGGAGGAAATAAACAAAAATATACACATTTTCCTACAGCCAAGCCTTCCATGAAACTATATTCAACAAAGCCAGCTATCACAGTGAAAAGCCACAAAGGGCCCAAGAGCATAAGCATGCACCAGGGGGGAAAGCAATCATTTGGGTGATGTAGCTGGAGATGTTCTCATCAACCATTACTTCCTGCTCTAGGCATACAGAGACTGTCTAAGCCAGCACCATGGACTTCTCTGATGCTGGTATCTCATTCACCACCTTTCTTAGGTTGATAAGAGAATTTATTGCAGGGGGCCACTAGATGGCACAGTGGATAAAGCACCAACCCTGGAGTCAGGAGGACCTGAGTTCAAATCTGACCTCAGACACTTGACACTTACTAGCCGTGTGACCCTGGGCAAGTCAATTAACCCTCATTGCCCTGCAAAAAACAAAAAAACAAAAAAGAGAATTTATTGCAAAGCAGGAACTTAATGCTATTCCTTACCCAGCACATTATCAAACGAGACCTTGTATCAAAATAAATTCTGTACCTTCAGTGTCTAAGATCCCTTCTTCAAATGGCTCTTACTTATTTCCCCTTAGGTTAACTCCTGTGGGACTGTCACAAGGGAGATTCTTATTCTTTGATCCTTAGTGATCAGAAGCTATGGAGGGTAAATAAAGAGCCTTTAAATTATGTCTCTTTACCCATAGGTAAAGAGGAGAAAAATCATTTCCCAAATATTGTCAATTCTACCACCACAACCACTCTCCTACACATTCCCTTCTTTCTACCTACACAGCTACTACTGTAGCTTAGACCCTCATATCCTCTTGCCTAATGAGGTAGCTCCTTAATTAATCTCCCTGCCTCAAGTCCCTCCTGGCTTCAATCCATTCTCCCCAAAACTGCCAAATGATAATCCTAAAGCACAAACTGATCATGTTACTCCCCTGCTCAATAACCTCCAGTGGCTCCTTATTACTTCTAGGATCAAATATAAATTCATCTATTTAGTATTTAGAGTACTTTGCAACCCAGCTCCAATCTACCTTTCTAGCATTATTGTACATCCTCCAACATACCTCTCTGTTCAACCAAACTGGCCTTCTTGATGTTTTTCATACACAAAAACATCCATATCCTGTCTCTATACTTTTGCATAGGTTGCCTCCCATGCCTAAAATGCCTTCCCCTTCTCATGTCTGCCACTTAGAATCCTTAGTTTGCTTCAAAGTTCAGCTCAAATACTACCTTTTACATGAGACTTTTCCCAATACCTCCAACTTCAAGTGCCCAGCCCCCTAAAAATATTATCTTATACACATTTTGTAAATATATTATATAGTGCTTTATATGTGTGTATTTATTTATATAGTGCTTTATATGTGTGTATTTATTTATATAGTGCTTTAAGGTTTACAAAGAGCTTTACAAATGTTATCTCATTTTATCCTCACAACAATCCTGGGAGGGAAGTGCTATTAATTATCTTCATTTTATCGATGAGGAATATGAGCTAGACAGAGGTCAAGTGATTTGTCCAGAGTCACGCAATGAACAAATTTCTGAGGATGGATTTGAATTTGAGTCCTCCTGACTCAAAGTCCAGTGCTCTCTCCATTGGACCACTTACTGAATATAAGTTTCTTAAGGGCAGGAACTGCTTCATTTTTTGGTCTTAGATTTTGCAGTGCCTTGCACAGGAGCATAGTAGTTACTTTAATAAATGCTTCTTGGGACAGCTAGGTGACACAGTGGATAAAGCACTGGCCTTGGATTCAGGAAGACCTGAGTTCAAATCCAGCCTCAGATACTTGACACTTACTAGCTGTGTGACCCTGGGCAAGTCACTTAACCCCCACTGCCCCACAAAAATAAATAAATAAATACTTCTTGTCTGATTAATTGATTAATAGCTCATCAATTACTGAACACAGACTCAAACCCAGGTTGCCTAACTCAATCTCATACTTTTTAACGCATTAATGGCAATCTCCACAAACTGCCATCAAATGTTTAAATATAAGAACTTTAAGATTACATATTTACATTTTATCATATTTAAACCATACCTAGATTTACCACATTATCATAGCTAGACACAAACACTTTTAGATAAAGAGTACATTTATCATACTCCCTTAGACTTCTTAACATCTTACACCATGAGGCCTCTCCATGAATGGAAAATGTTGTCCACCACTAGCCTTAATATAGTTATGCTCCCTTCAGGAGAATGAGAAGATTAGCTGCCATTCCCTATAGTAGCTTCCAACAAGGAAAATAAGTTGTGCAGAGGCTAGCTCTGCACCTTTCAGGCTAAATGCCCTCAGACATTCTCAGTTATCTGATCTTGGCTCATGAACAGGGTTCTCGATGTAGGACAACCTAGAGTCCTCAGGCTGATCTGAACTGAGATGAGGTACTATGGAAATGGACAGCAGCTGGGTATGTCTATAACAAAGAAATGAGCAAAAGACCAGTTAAAACAATTCTCAGAAGGACCAGAGGCAAAAAAGTAATGTATACTGACAGCACAAAGCAGTCCAGAAGCAAAGGTGGCGGTGAGATCTAAGGGCAGAGACACAGACCAAAGCAGTTAAACTGGGGACAAAGAAGGCAGAGGGAACCTTGTCAAGTGGATAGTGTAAGTAATATTAGCTCCATCTTACATATGCATTGTAGCAATTCACATTAATATGGCTCTTTAAGCCTAACCAAGCACTTTCTTCACAATAAGCCTACAATATTGGTAGTACAAGGGGCAGTGGATACAGTGCCGGGCCTGGAGTCAGGAAGACTCCTAAGTTCAAATTTGGCTTTAGACACTTAGTAGCTGTGTGACCCTGGGCAAGTCACTTAATCCTATTTACCTCAGTTTCCTCATCTGTTAAATGAGCTGGAGAAGGATATGGCAAACCACTCCACTATCTTTGTCAAGAAAACCTCAAATGAGATCAAAGAGTCAAACACAACTGAAGAACAATATGTAGTACAAATATTATTATTCTCATTTACAGATGAGCAAACAGATTCAAAAAGGTTGTTAGTAAATGGCAGGACCAGGATTTGAACTCGTGTTCTATAACCAAAAAAACCTCCAACTAAAAAGCTTATGCTCTTGGAATAAATTCATAGTAGCTAATTTCTTAGAGCAATCTAAAAATGAAGGCACAGGTATCTGGATGGTAATAATTTCATCTGGCTATACAAAATATGGTATTATAATTATAAATAGTAATGAGAAAAGGCCACTACTGAAGCTAAGTGATAGGCCACTATATCATCAGAATAATCCTAAAAATCAAGACCAGGGTAATAAATACCATCATAATTAGAATGTAGTATATTCAGAAGAGGAAGAAAAGAATTCTGGGAAGATGAATAAAGTGGAAAATTTTTACATAATGAAATTGACAAGTTGATGAGCTACTGAAACAATTAGATAAGCCAAAGTCTCTCAGAACAATTGCTGGAGTCTCTTTCAGCCCTAAATCCTATGATCATAACTGAGCCTGACTGTAATGATAAATTACCGAAATGGTAACATCTTTCTCATGGCAAGATTTTAATATATGCTTATTTAATTGAATAAAAACAAATAAATCACACTTATGTGTGCTTTAAGGTTTACAAAGGGCTTTCCTAATATCAACACTTAGGAGGTGAGATGTGTATATTACCATCATGAGGAACCTGAGTTTGTGATTTATCCAAGGTCACACAGTTAACAAGTGTCAAAATATCAAACCCACATCATTATGTCATTTTGAGGTTTACAAAGCACTTTCTTCACAGCCTCCCTGTAAGATAAGTAGTGAATTTAGTATTATATGCATTTTACAGATGAGAAAATTGAGACTTGGAAAGGTTAAGTGACAACCTAGGTCACACAGCTAGCAATTATAAGAGCCAGGATTAAGATTCAGGTCTCATTCAGCATTTTTTTCCACTCTACTATGCAAACTACTCAATGTAATAGATAAAATATATGATAAAAAAGCTAAAGAATTAAATCAGTAATTTTCAAAAATCAAAGCAGTCCTTAAAACTTATTCTGAGAATTAAGCATCTAATAAGCCAAAGAATTTTTGCTGATCGAGTACAGTCTGACTTAGAAAATGTGAATCATGGTCTGGGATCTAAAGCTATTTTTTAAAAAATTATAAATCCATTATGTCTGAAATGTCCCTGACAAACTCAGTGGGCTACCTATTCCTACCTATTCAAGTGTATGTTACAACTTGAGCAATATACATTCTTCATCTATTTGGTTTTTCCTATGTTAATCGTTAGACTGATTTCTTTTGTTTTTGTTTTTGTTTTGTGGAGCAATGAGGGTTAAGTGACTTGCCCAGGGTCACACAGCTAGTTAGTGTCAAGTGTCTGAGGCCAGATTTGAACTTAGGTCCTCCTGAATCCAAGACCGGTGCTTTATCCACTGTGCCACCTAGCTGCCCCCAGACTGATTTCTTTTGAATGGATATTGGTAGTGTCACTGAAAAGGCCTGGTAGTATTCTAGATTCAATTAGCACAATGTCATTTGCAAAAGAGACCATCTGGAGGACCTCAAAATTTATATAAAAGTTTTCTTTTCCATTTGAACTTTGCACAGAATATACTTTAAGATAGTGGTAAGCACCTTTGGAGAGCCTTCATATATCTCTGTATTTATGTCTTGTTTGGCATTGATAATGAGAGGATCATTAACCAAAGTTATCTCTTCAGTGTTATCAAAAGGTCTTTTAAGAGCTTCACTTAATAATGGTATACATACTTTTGGAGGAGAGTCTTTTAAGTAAAGGTCTTACTCTACCAAGTCAAATGTTTCATTTTGTTGTTGCTTTTTTGTGAATATCAGACAAAAGCAAAAGAATTGTGTATATGCTGCACCTTTCAGTCACTTGTGTGACTATAAAATTGTCATTTGCTATAGAAAATCTGCAGAATCTACCTTGTTTGCTTTTCATACAGTCATCCAAGATATCCTAAATGGTTAAATAGACCATTCTCATAAAGGTTTTATATGAAAGAGAAAGAAGACAGATGATTCAGTAGGTGTTCATATCTTCTCTTCCACTTTTTTTAAGAAGGGGAATAAAAATATTGGCTCTGATTTATTTTTTCTCTTTTGCAATCTTTCTCTCTTTGAAACATCTTCAAAATAGATGCCTAATTATGTTCCAAATTATGTCACTTTCAACACAAATTTCTTCCATGTGTTTGGTCAGGTCCAGCAACTGTTCCCAACTTCATCTTATGCCATTTTTTTCTTTTGTCACATTGCACTTTAGGTAATGTGGCATCCCTTTTTATAAATAAAGGATGACAAGAGATTGCTACAAAAACCCTGGAAAATCTAATCCATCTTGTGTTTATTTGTAGTTTTACTTTAATTACCATCTATAAATGTTTTGGGGATCATCTGGATTAATTAGACCTTTCATGCAACTTTCTGTAAATTCATTTCCCCTTTGCCATTTTCTGAGATTATCCTTTACCATCCTTCTTCACAATATTTTGCAGATGAGGTTGTATTCCCAACTGATATTTCCCTAGGCTACCAGGTTTATTCACTTGACAGAGAGCTCAAATATTGGCTGGCTCGAATGGTTTCTGGGTCCTTTTGGCCTCTTTTTATGTGAATTGCTTCAAATCTGTCAAACTTCTCTAAGAAATGGTGATATAAACATGGCTTTGTTGTTGCTGTTCAGTCATTTTTCAGTAGTGTCTGAGTCTTCATGATCCCTTTTGGGATTTTCTTGGCAAAGATACTGGAGAGGTTTGCCATTTCTTTCTCCAGCTCATTTTACAGATGAGGAAACTAAGGCAAATAGGGTGATATGACTTGCCCAGGATCACAAAACTATTAAGTCCAGATTTCAACTCAAGAAGATAAGTCTTCCTAACTCTATTGATGTGCCACCATAAATCCTTATTGACTTACTGCCTGACCTTCATGGGTTTCCTGCTTTTCAAAATCTGTAGCTTGCTATATAAATAGATCAAGTTGGAGCTGCTATGGTTGGACACATTTTTCTGATACTTATTTCATCTTCTAATTTGGTTTTGACTTTGAAGTTTGTCGTAATTAATTGATCCAATTGCACCCAGATAGCCGATTTGGAAATGACTCCCATCATATCAGCAACTAATCATTTTCTATTAAGATAGAATCAATTCAATTTCTTATTACAATGTTTGGTGCTGATACCATTTAGTGCTTTCCAACTCCCTTAAAAGTATCTGTGATATGGGGGCAGCTAGGTGGCGAAGTGGATAAAGCACCAGCCCTGGATTCAGGAATACCTGAGTTCAAATCCAGACTCAGACTTAATACTTACTAGCTGTGTGACCCTGGGCAAGTCACTTAACCCCCACTGCCCCACAAAAAAAAAAAGTATCTGTGATATGCTGGTAGTTTCTAAGTATTCTACAAGATTTCTGCCTCTTTATTTTTTAAATTCCAAACTGTATTTCTCAAAATGGTTTTTGTTATTCTTCCCTTTACCTGCCTTTACACTGAAGTCAAGTAACATGGTATATACCGACTTGTTTGGGAAAATCTTGTCAACCTCTTTGTAGAATTTATCTTCTTTATCCTCTGTCACAGATATTAGACTGAAAAACTGCAATCAGCCTCATGGTGGTCTTTTTATTTATACTCAGCAGGACCATTGCAAGAAGAAATAACTGTTGTTTTTGCACATGCAATGAAAACATAAATTCTGCTAACTTCTTTACAAACCTTTTGAGGACAAATTGTAAGGCAACCTTTTTATTTTGTAGTGCTTTCTTTACGTCATCTGGTTTAGTTTATAGTGAGAATAACAAAACTGATATAGTTCAGTTTCCCCAGCTGGGCACCAACTTGCTTGCTAATTGTTGGACAAAGATCCCCCATTTAAAGCACCAATGGTTAAATTAACATCAGTTGGACAGCCCTCTACCCACTTTCCCACTACTTCGCAATCATTATCATAGAAGTGGAAGGGAACTACATATGATTGCAGAACATTTCCTATTTCTCTTTGTTTTCAAGGTTGCTGTGGTCAAAGAACTTATTATCTCGAGTGGATCCGTCTATTGGTAATGAGCCTCTCTATATTTAGTTGATATGGTCCTTGGACAATGGGACACGATCTATTATTGGGATGACAGTCAAAGCCTTTCCAGCTTGGTAAAGCCTGCCAAAACCTGTTTTCCACTGGCTCTCTGTGGCTCAGAATCCCCACCACAATACAATGAGGCAAAGGAGAAGTCCTTTAACTGAGCTAATTGTAGTAAAATCCATTAACTATGAGAAATTGATGAAGGCATCACAATTATTTTAGAACTGTTACAACAGTTAATAAAAATCAGACTCTAGATGTAGTTCATATAATATCCAAACCTTTATAATCTTGCCTGAAGATCTGATGCACCAACCAAAGGTGCTAAAACACTACTTCATTAATTTTCAATTCCATTCCATTCAATAAATATTTATTAATCACGTTCCATATGGAAGGTCCTATTCAAAGTATTAGAGACACAAAGATGAAAATTTATATGGCCCCTGTCCTCAGTGAGCTCATAGAGGCTGATATACCATGTATACAGTATAATACAAAAAAGTATACAAAAAAAGAAAGAGCTCATAAGGTAAGGGCAAAAGAGAGATCTAGACAAAAAAAATTGAGAAAATCTAAGGAGATTATTTTTATCTGAATAAATCAGGAAAAGCTTCTTGGAGAAGGAAATTCTCCTGTTTTCCCCTATAAAATGGGCTAATACCTCCCCGTCCTACCTCAGAAAGTTACTGTGAAGTTGAAATGAGAACACAGACAGGAAAGCACTCTGAAAAGCTAAAAACACAACAAAATGAGAAGTGGTTTTTACATTATAGTTCACATTAAATCAATTGCCTTCTGCTGATGGCTTCAGGCTCCTTTTTAAAATCACTGAAGGAAATTAAAAAACAAAACTTTATACCCAATCCAGGTGGCTATGAGTTCGACTCAGCACAGGTAGAGAAGAGTTTCAGGTCTCAGGTCAGTAGTGAATATTGGTGCTGTTTGATATGCTTAATGAATTAACCAGGCCTGTTTAGTTATATCCCTAAAAAGAAATGGGTTCTGCTCCTCAATATGAAGTGGCCTGCCCAAGGTCCTGTAGTAAAGCATTATCAGAACAGGGATAAAAATGGGCAGATCTTGAGTTTTACTTACACAGCAAGAGGTGGCTTGACACAGATAACTTACTGGGAAGCCTAGAGGTGTCTTCATTAGCACTTCTCGGTCTACGCCAGGGTATAGAGGAGTCAGCCTGGGTTCAGGGAACAGAAAGTCCCGTGTGTTTTCTTCATAGTAGGCCAACAATGTCCCCTCTAGAATTAAAGGAAGAAAGAAGACAAAAAATGCACAAAATAATGGATCCATGGGCTAAAAATTATAAAAATCAGATCCCATAATCATGAAAGTTCATTGAGGTATGTAGGCTGTGACAGCTCTCAGAATGGGTTGAAATCATATCCAACTCAGATCAAGGCACCAGTGACTAAATCAAGGAATGATTCAGGTGTCTCATTTTACAAATTTCAAGTGTTTTCTTTGGAGTCCAGCATCTTCTATAGTACGGTATTTAAAATAAAGGAAATTCCCAAATCTGATTATTGTGAGCCTATCAGTTTATATAACCCCTTCTCTCTATCATTAAAAAATACCTTCCTGATCCCTCTATTCCACAGAATTATTTAGGGGTGTGTCTGTGTGTGTGTCTGTCTGTATGTGTGTGTATATGTGTATGTGTGTATGTGTATGTATATATGTATATAAAATTGCTACATAGATCATATGCAAAGTAATATGAGTATGTGTATATCACTTTGTATATGATCTATGTAGAAATTTTATACATATTCATACATAAACATATACATATATGTGCATACACACATATAGGCACAACAATGTGGTTTAGAGGAAATCCCAACCGGGAAAGTTATTTAACCACTCTATGTCTTAATTTCTGCATCTATAAATTGGGGATAATAATACTTGTATGATATACCTCCAATCTAGTCCAATCCAGCAAGCGTTACTATGCACATTGTGCACAGTATGTGTAAAAACTGTACTAGGCACCGGGCATATACTAAGACAAAACCAAAAACAGTCCCTCCTTTCAAGGAACTAACATTCCATATGGGAATTAACAAGTATACATATAATAATTTGAGGATGAAAAGAACATTAACAATGAGGGGGATTAGAAGAGGCTTCTTATAGGAAGTGTTATGTGAGGTACACATAATACTTGAATCTAACTCAAGATTCTAATACGCAAGGTATTGCGGGAGACAACAGCCTGTACACAGTCAAGGAGGCAGGAGGAGATGGATTGTGGAGTTCAGGGAACAGTGAATAGGCCAGTTAGGCTGGAATACAAAGTTCATAAAGTAGAATCACAAGGTTTACTGTGATAAATGTGCTTCGTAAAACTTCGAACACTGCATAAATGAGTTAATAGTACAATGGCTCTTGGACAAGGAATCAGTCTGCACTGGCAAGCCAGTCAAAAGACCTTCCAGATGAAAGAAGAGCAAAAGAATCACAAAAATCACAAAATTTTCAAGAAGAAAAATACCTGAACTTATCTATCCAAAGCATCATCATTCTATAGAGAAGGAAGGTACGTCACAGTCAAATTTGTCCCTGATCACACAGCTAATTCCTGGCAGATCTGGGGCTAGAACCAGTTTCTTGACTCCCCACCAGAACTGTTGGTTTGGGATACAGAGGTGTTTTCATTCTGAATCATCAATGTGAAACCTAGTGAATGAAGACATTGACATTGAGCCACCAGACATGTCATACTCATGTGTATTCACCACAGTTATTAAAGATGGAGGGAGAAAGGGATTCAGGCTTACAGCAGCCATTGTAAATACAAACAAACAAAGCAAAACAAACAAAAACCTCTAGAGTCAATGAGGCAGAGGTTTTTTGGGCTGGATTTTCATTTATTTGTAAGAACTCTAGAAAGGGTATATTTTCAGCACAGTGAGCTAAGAAAATAAATGGCTTAAAATGAAATGATATCTGGGTCTCACTTTCTTTCCTCTTCTTTCTCTGATTCTGATTAATGTCTTTATTCCAAGAGTGAAATAAGCAAAGTGGCAGAGAGGGGAGGGACCACAATGATGTATTCTTTTTTTTTTTTTTTTTTTTTTTTTTTATTTGTCAACTTTTGTTTATACATGCTTTACAATTTCACAATGATGTATTCTTAATTCATACTTTCCATCCTGGTTTCACATTATCTTGCCATCTCCTAAATCCTAAACCCCAGGCATGGGAAACACTCCGTCTTCATTTCTGCTTCTTGAAATCTTCTCTTTTCAAGTCTCAATTTCAGGTGCCCCCTCCTCTTTGAAGCTCCCCTCCACGAAGCCATCCACTACTCATGTTTTCTTAGAAATTGGAGCTCTCCAACAAAGTCTCAAACTCTCCTTTGCCGTGTTATTCTAATTTGCATCATACTTGTGTGTATTATTTCATAATCACTTCTAAAGTATAATAATAACTCATATTTATGTGGAACTTTTTAGGCTTGCAGAAGGCATTGTTCATAACAATAGATGTATAAAGTACAACTATTAATAATCCTCATTTCACAGATGATAAGCTAAAGTTCAGAAAAAGTTCAATAACTTTCCCTGGGTGACATAGCTATTATGTAGTGAAGCCATAATTCTAGTTCAGGTCTTCTGAGTGTAAGACCAGTATTTGCACTACACCCCACTATTTTCCACTGCACACTACTTGAGATCAGAGAATATGTTGCTGTTTTTCATTGTGGCATAGTCGGATAAGGCTCTGGACTTAGAATCAGGAAAACATGGGTTCAAATCCTTCCTCAAGAAACTTACTAGCTATGTGACCCCTGCAAAGGTCACTTAACCTTACTGTGTCTCAGTTTCCTCATCTATGAAATAGACTAGATGGATTTAATGGCCTGTAAGGTGTCTTCAAGAGCTGAGTCTACAATTTTATTATCTTTTCATCCCTAGCAGCCAAGACAGGGTCTTGTACATAGGAGATACTTTAAAATGCTTTTTGAATGTAAATGGATTGTTGAATAATGTATCATTAAAGGCTTAGTTTAACACAGCAACACTAAAACTAAATGTAATTTTATTATTCAGATGATATTTCAAGAGTACCTGAAAATCATTAGATTAAAAAAAAAAACTTGCACTTCTCTCAAAGCTTTCAAATCCAAGATCCTAAATTGCTTTTCCAACATTAGCCCAACTTTTTGATACCATCCCTAAGATGAGATCTTCAAGATGCTGTAGAAGAAGCATGACAGTAATCAGAACTGAATTTCTTTGTAGTGATTATATCCTAGAAAGAGTCAAAACTGGTACTGTCACAAAAGGAAGTCCAAGAGGGGAGGAGTGGGTGCAGTGGCCTACCTCTATATAGAGAGTCCCTAAGAGGAGAAGGCTCATCCATCATCAAGTGCCACAGGGGCATCTGTACTCCTGGTAGAGAGGGAAAGAGTGTATGTATGTGGTTGGCTCTGGTGAACAGGGTCTGGACAAAGTCGTGTAGAAGTCTGCCTTACTTGGAAGGAAGTGTTCCCTCAATAGTAGCATCCTTCAGCCAAGCTCCATTCACCCCATGCTATTTATAACCTGAGTGAGAGTTGAATGTGTAAGGGGCTAAAATTCTAGCTAGTCTGTCTAAAATATCTAATGAGTGATCGCCAATAAATTATAATCTTTAGCAATAGTTTAGACTTTTAAGCATTTATTAAGGAGAATAAGAATTTGGTAAAGAGAAAAAGGCCTAGATTCATCTATCTATAAAAAGGAGAGTGCATTTTAACTCCACTCTCCACCAGAGTCCTCACAAAAAAGAGCGAGAGCACCAGCCTCGGCCCCTCTTCCTCCCACAAGCAAACATCACTTCCTGACGCCAAAGAAAAGCCACATGTCTTGCCCTCAGGCACCTTCTCCTCATAGAGAACCTTTCCTACAGTAAGTCTCCAGCAGGTGGCGCCATTCCAATCGTTACAAATGATAATGGGTAATGAAGAGCTGGGTCTTCAAATCTTCCTTCAGTTACTGCCTAGAAATCTTGAGCAATTAATTCTATTGCATCTCTCCAGGCCTCAGTTTCCTCTTCTGTAAGATAAGTCTAGACTAAATGATCTCTAAGGTCTCCTTCCTGCTTTAAGTCCAATGATCTTAGATAGAATCGAATATATTAAATTAAACGTCTTATAGAGGGATCATTTTAAAAATTTTACCACTTGAATCTTGTACACTTTGTCAGACATGGCCATGATATTGGGTGTTTTCATCCAATTGCTTTTCTTTGTTACACGGTAGAGTTGAGGGAGGTGACAGGGAAGTGGTACTTCCCAAAATGACTGAGATGTAAAGTCATCCACAAAATCCATAAAGCTCATATACATAGACATATGTAAAATAAATATGTAGATGTATATCTTTGAGTAAATAAGGTGTCAAACCTCTTAGGTGTAGCCATTTTACAAAATGCTGTGATATCCTGATTATGTTTTAATTCAACAAACACTCCCCTCATCTAGCACTCTATCAACTGGAACACTCTCTCAAGCTGAGATTACATACTTCAATGTACAATGATAATGAATATTCTTAATGACTTTCCCCAGACATGCAATATCTTGAAGTGCCTTCTGAATCAACAAAAGAAAGATTAAATGGTGTTCAATAGAGGTTTAATGCTTTAAGAATTAGTCATACAAAAAAAGAATTAGTCATACATACATATTAAAGCTATTTAAAAGATCACGGTTTGTTGTTTTTTTTTTCTTTGCTGCCTTAAGGTTCACAAAGAGTTTTCCTCACAACAACCGTATATGGTATATGGCATATGGTAACATTATCCTCATTCTCCAGAAGAGGAACCTGAGACTCAAAGGTATTAGTTGACATAACTATATTACAGTACTGTTTACCATTCAACTGCTGCTAACTATAATCCTGCTTTTCCCCATTAACTCCTCCACTCCTGAACAACACCATATAAGAGTTCAGTACTATATCAAAGAACTTGTTATATTAAGAGACAACACGTTGTCAAAGACAGAACCCTGAAAAACATTTAATCCTGACTATGACACTTACAAACTGTGATTCTGGACAAGTCACATTACTTGTTCCGAGGGAAGAGTTTTTCAATCCTTAAAGAACTACGTGAACATGAGTCCTCAATATTTCAGGCCCCAAGAAATTATGCTTGGAGATTAAAATACTTTAGTCCTAAAATAATTCTAGTTGCTAGCCTTTGATAAAGGTACATTATTACTTCTTTTTCTTTTGAACCTTTGAAAACCTACAGGCAAAACCCCAAAGACATAAAAATATAAATACAAAGTAATAAACATTTTCATATGTAAAGTATATGTCACCTCATTGGCATTCCACTCATGCAGATCACACCTAGCCACTTTTTTTTTGGGGGGGGGGCAATTGGGGTTAAGTAACTTGCCCAGGGTCACACAGTAAGTGTCAAGTGTCTGAGGCTGCATTTGAACTCAGGTCCTCCTGAATCCAGGGCCAGTGCTTTATCCACTGCACCACCTAGCTGCCCCCTAGCCACTTCTTCTAATCCTGTGCATTTTCCTTTCCATATTTTTTTCCACAAATCCTTCATAGAAGATCCTTCAAATATACGAAGAGCCTTGCTTGGGGTTTCTGAGTATTTTGTGGACATAGCACTCTGTTTGTTCTTCTTCTCATTATGGTTGGCATGCTGTCAAAATTGTCCAGCTCTCACATGCAATTCCTGAGTTCATAAGCAGTAGAGCTGGAACTCTTAGTTCCATCTAACATTTATTGTATCTTCCAATGTATAAGGCCCTATATTTCTCTTTAATTCTTAAGTTTCAAGTCCATAGTATGCTCTTTCAAAAATTATATTTGACCCTAGCCAATTTGGGGAATTTTTAGTTCCTGCCTTGTATTTTTCCATATCATTTTTCTAACTAGTACATATCAGCTATAACTCAAACTGCCTCTGTTGCAAATTAATATTGATTTAGTAACTCCTTCTCTTGTTGGGTCCACTTCCCATCATTTCTCAACTTTATTTTCATCCTTCAAATTATAAGCTCTAATTTCCCATTGTGTTGTTAGACATAACCTCTGCATCTTTATTGGAATAATCTCACAATAGTTTTAACCTAATAATTGTGCTATTGTTTCCCTTTTTCTCATTTTCCCACTATTTCGGCTTCTAATATACAAGGATGTACTTCTTTTGGGAGTGGGGGGGGGGGCAATGAGGGTTAAGTAACTTGCCCAGGGTCACACAGCTAGTAAGTGTCAAGTGTCTGAGGCCGGATTTGAACTCAGGTCCTCCTGAATCCAGGGCCGGTGCTTTATCTACTGCACCACCTATCTGCCCCTACATTCTTTCTTATAATGAGTTAATAATCCTTTCCCACCAATACATGCCTTTCATAAAGACCAAGTTGCATAAGCTTTCTATTTCGTTCTACATTGCTTACTGGTCTTTACAAAATTGTTTTTATATCTTTCACATAATTTAGCTCCTAGATCATCAGATGGACAAGCACAGTTTCCCTTATCATTAGCCCATTTTCCCATTTTTTTCCAATTTGGTCTCCTGCCTAAAGATGGCTTAATATTTTTCTCTGCTTGAGATACCAATATGATTGTTCACTATCCCAATTTCTTTCTAACTTGGATTGGCTGTTCAACAGTCTTTCCTGGACAGATCTAATTTCAAAACTATACCTGCATATGTGTATTTCACTCAGCTTCACACATATTGAGCAGCTCAACTTCTTCCTCATTTAATTAATGCTATCACATAGCTGTGGAGGTCTTCACTTTAAATCAATTATCACCTTTGGTCCTCAAAGTGTTTTCTGGCCAAGAGTTTCTGGGAAATTTTGGCTTTCCTGTTGTTAGTGGTTAAATCTATCCAGGAACTGGTGATTGTCAATGTCTTCTTATATCAAGCTGAAATCTACCTTTCTATGACCTCCACCCATACTGCCTAGTTTTGTCTCACAGAACCAGAGTGAGTCCAGTTCCTCTTTTGCATGAAAGTTCTTCAAATAATTGAATATAGCCATCCTGTCCTCCTATGTCTTCTCTCCTTCAGGTTCACTATGACTAGTTCTTTTAACTGATTCTTATACAGCATTTGAATCCCCTCACTATCTGGACTACTCTCATTATATTTTTCAGTTGGTCAGTGTCCTCCTTATAATATGATACACTGAACACAATAATCCAGATGGGGTCTGACCAGCATAGAGGACAAGAGGACAAATGTCTGTCTCATTCTGACTTTGTTAATGTAACCCAAAATTCCAATAGTTTTTAGGGGTGTCCTATCATACAACAGCATGATAGTGGCCAACAAGCCATTATATTTTGTGTGTGTGAGGCAATTGGGGTTAAGTGACTTGCCCAGGGTCACACAGCTAGTAACTATAAAGTGTCTGAGGCCCGATTTGAACTCAGGTCCTCCTGAATCCAGGGCCCGTGCTCTGTCCACTGTGCCACCTAGCTTCCTCCATTACATTTTCTCTTTTTTTTTTTTTTTAAATTTTTAGTGAGGCAATTGGGGTTAAGTGACTTGCCCAGGGTCACACAGCTAGTAAGTGTTAAGTGTCTGAGGTCGGATTTGAACTCAGGTACTCCTGCCTCCATTACATTTTAATGTTACCTGACACAATAACAGAAATAATTTTGAAAGACCTTGGACAAAGCACCAAGTTAGAATTTAGCTTGAACCAATGACCCAGACAAACTCAAAAGTGTTTCTGTCAAATGTTTGACATATAGAGGAAAAGCACCTTGGCTCTCAATAAGGGAAATATTCAACCCAGTCTTAAAGGTATGTATTGAGAGAAGGCCAGAACTCTAAAATTCCCCTAAAACTTGAGGAAGTTAGACTTAAAACCAGGCTATCCCAGCTTCAAAGAGACGTCATCAAAAGGCAGAACTAAAGGGAACCTTAGCATCCCCTCATTTTTCAAATGAGCAACAGCAAACTCAGAGAAAGGAAGTGATTTGCCTTATTTAGGTCACATAACTAGTAACTGTCAGGGCCAGGTTTTCTGACACCAAGACTGTATTTTATTTTGCCTTCAAAATGCTGGGATACTACTGGGATCTGTCTAGAATTTAAGACTGGTCTACTAAAAAACAAAATCTCCAGGGATAGTTCTTGACAGTGCTAACCTTCCCAGATATTTTTTGATCAGAAGTGGTTGAGGGATGAACCATATCTCTTTTGTCCTCTTTAATCTTCAGACTGCCTTATATGAGGCCCCAAGACTGGATAATAAGGTAGTCTACACAAAGGGATTTAACTTTAATGTCAGACTTCAGATTTCATGAGCGGCAGTGGTAGCTAGGTGGTATGGTGGGTAGAGCCCTGGCCTTGGAGTCAGGAGGACATGAGTTCGAATCTGGCCTTGGGAACTTACTAGCTGTGTGACCCTGAGTAAGTCACTTGAACTCAACTGCCTCCAAAGAGTACTGGTTAGAGAATCGAGAAACCCAAGTTTAAGTCCTGCTTTTGACATTAATCATGGGGGCAGCTAGGTGGCACAGTGGATAAAGCACCAGCCTTGGATTCAGGAAGACCTGAGTTCAAATCCAGTCTCAGACACTTGACACTAGCTGTGTGACTCTGAGCAAGTCACTTAACCCTCACTGCCCCACAAAAAATAAAAACAAGGGGGCAGCTAGGTGGGGCAGTGGATGAAGCACCCGACCTGGATTCAGGAGGACCTGAGTTCAAATCTGGCCTCAGATCCTTGGCACTTACTGGCTGTGTGACCTTGGGCAAGTCACTTAACCCTCATTACCCCACAAAAATTAAAAAAAAAACCATTATAAAAATAAATAAAATAAAAACAAAAACAAAAAACTGACATTAGTCATGGCACCCTGAACAAGTCATTTAATTTACCTTTGCCTCAACAATTACATCTATAAAATGAGGGTGATGATACATTCCCTACCCCTGCCGAGTTGCTGTGAGGAGAGCATTTTAAATCCTCAAAAACTACAACTATTATTTCCTTTATTGTGGTCCCATTAATTGTCCTCCAAAGGGAAATGAAATATATTTTAATAGAGTAATGCCATTTGTTCTTCCCTGGGTTCTTTCTTTCTGTGATAAGGTCAACACTAAGGTCAAAAGCCAAGATCAGTTTGATAACTAGTATAACAGCTACTTCCTAGAAAGATGTTTTGAAATCAACTAGTCCAACCCCTTCATTTTATAGATAAGGAAAATTAGGCCAATAAAGAATAAGCTCCCTCTTAGGTATCACGGCACAATGGAACTAATACCTGGGTTTGGAGTCAGGAGGTCTGAGTTCAAAACTTTACTCCAACATCTGGTAGCTTTTTGACCACAGCCAAGTTATTTTACCACTGTCAGTTTGCTCATCTGTAAAATGGGGGTAATAATATTTGTATTGCCTACTTCACAAGGTTGCTGTGAGGACAGTGTTGTGGTTATGATTGTTGTTTGTTCTTTAAACCTTCAGCTATTAATATTAGTGGCAGAGCCAAGACAAGACCCCAGGTCTCATCATGCCATAGTGTGGAGCTTTCTCTACAATGACACAAAATCTTTAAAGGATGCTATGTTGAGACCCAAGTGTGTGAAAGTTAATTTATATAACCCCTAGTTTATGAAACAATTATTCCAATTTGTAATAGCAAAATATCTTGCAGATATTTTCATTGAAATTATATCGGGGCAGCTAGTTGGCTCAGTGGATAGAGCACCAGCCCTGGAGTCAGGAGGACCTGAATTCAAATCCGGCCTCAGACACTTAACACTTACTAGCTGTGTGACCCTGGGCAAGTCACTTAACCCCAATTGCCCCGCAAAAACAAAAAACGAAATTATATCAAACCTCTACATTAACTGAGCTAGCATTATTATTGTTACTACATTTGGGCTAATGGGAGACAGTGTAATTCATTGGAAAGAGCTGCCTGTGATGTCAAAGCTAAGTCAGCCACTTAGTGTAACCATGAGTAAAAATCCCTCAATCTCTCTGTTTTAATTTCTTCACCTTTAAAATGAAGGGGATTAAGCTAGATGACTTCTAATGGCCTTCTCAGCTCTAAGTCAATGATCCAATGAATAACCACAATTTGGATGTATATGCTACCTTTTTGGAGGGTAAAGTCAAAATTGTGCTTGAAGTTCATTGGTGATATATAGAATTTTCTGGTCCAAGTGTTGTATTCGCATTATTTACACTCTTTAGAGGGTGACTGAACTGTATCATGAAAGCATCTGGTGATTGTGAGAAAGTAATTGTCCAAGAAGGTACTTTATCAAGGGTACTGAATGTCTTTTTTTTTTTTTTTGGTGGGGCAATGGGGGTTAAGTGACTTGCCCAGGGTCACTCAGCTAGTAAGTGTCAAGAGTCTGAGGCCGGATTTGAACTCAGGTACTCCTGAATCCAGGGCTGGTGCTCTATCCACTGCACCACCTAGCTGCCCCTCTGAATGTCTTTTTAAAAAGGAGAGGGTAAGGTGGGAAGGGGAGGTAGAATTTCAAGAGAAATAACAAATACTCCATGTCAAGGTGTAATAGCAATTGGGGAGTATGGTCCAAGCAATCCCAGCACAGGCTCCCACTTAATATATTTAATTCATAAGCATAGCTGGACAGTAACACCAGTTAAATACTCACACTCTTCTATCTGGGTAAAAACCAGACTTCTCTCTGTTCCTCAAACTCCTCTCTGTGCCTTTGCACTGGCTGTCCTCCCAAACCTAGAATGCATTCCCTACTTAATCCAGTCACAGAGAACCCTTCCCTTCCTTCAAGATATAATTCGGGGCAGCTAGGTGGCGCAGTGGATAGAGCACTGGCCCTGGATTGAGGAGGACCTGAGTTCAAATACGGCCTCAGACACTTAACACTTACCAGCTGTGTGACCCTGGGCAAGTCACTTAACCCCAATTGCCTCACTTAAAATATATATATATATATATATATATATATATATATATATATATATATATATATATTTCACCAGATTCAGGAGGACCTGAGTTTAAATCCAGTATCAGACACTTGATACTTAGTAGCTGGGTGACCCTGGGCAAGTCACTTAACCCACCCTTGCCCCACAAAAAAAAAAGATATAATTCACCCAGAACCTTTCACAAAAAAAGGCCTTTCCTATTCCCCACAACTCTCCCTCCCAAACTACCTCTTATTTAACTGTTTTGTGCCTGTATGTTAACTTTATATTAATGCTGTCTATATTTGTATATATACTTGTTATCTCTCATATTAGATGCAAGCTCACTATAGCACAAGTTATCATTACATTGTGAGCTTTTCAAGAGCAGGGATTGTCTTTTTGCCCTTTTTTGTACCCTGATGCTTAGCACAGTGCCTGGCACATAGTAACCACTTAATAAATGGAGATTGACTGGAAACATGGTAGTACAAGTACTGAGTGTTTCATTTCAACATGATAGCTTGTATATGTATCCCCAACAACATAATGCCTAACATGTTAGGCACTTCATAAATATTTATTGATTAGATAATTAAGTGTATTCAGTGAAGACTATGATGAAAATTAACATTCTGAGAACTAGAATGGGACTTTTTTCAGTCTCTTTAAAATCACAGGAAGCAACATTGGCTGAAACAGTATTAAACAAACGGAAGCATTCTGTAGCTTCTTGGTATGTTCATAAGATTTAGATCAGGAAAAACCTAAGAGATCATCTAATCCAAATTCTTCATTTTACAAATGGGGAAACTGAGGCCCAAAAATCTGAAGTGATTTTCCCAAGACCACAAAATCAACCAGAGGCAGAACCAGCATGTAAACTCAAGTCTTCTACCTCCAACTCCATTATGCTCTCCCTACTGGACCTATACCACCTCCCACCTTCATCATGTCAAGGATCAACTGTTGTATCCACATTCTTTAAAGGGTGACTGAACCACCTGTTCCTTGAGAGCATCTGTTGATTGTGAGAAAATAATCCTCCAAGCAGGGACTTTATCGAGGGTATTGAAAAAAAGGAGAGGGTGAGGTGGGAAAGGGAGACAGAATTTCAAGAAAAATAACAAATGCTCACATCAATGTGCAATAACAAGTGTTTACTAATTTGTAGGCACCTTCTAAAATATAACTCTTACAGTCAGAGGTTTTTGCATATTTTCCTCCAAGGTAGAAGAAATCCATCCAAGGATTCTCAAGTATCAATGAACTGAAATCGCATGATGACTGGCTTCAATAATAGGCTTATTCTGCCACCCAGTGTTCATTTATTTCTCTCCTCCCTTTGAAGACGTGAAAATTCTCTGTCAGCCATGAACTTCAAGCACAATTTTGACTTACCCTCCCAAAACGTAGCATATAAATCCAAATTGTGGTTATTCATTTGGATCATTGATTTGGAGCTGAGAAGGTCATTAGAAGTCATCTAGTCTAATCCCTTTCATTTTAAAGATGAGTAAATTAAAACTCAAGAGAGGTTGAGGGATTTGCTCAGGGCTACACAGAGAATAAATGGGTGACCTAGATTTGATACTATAGCCACGTCTTTCTACTGCACTACACTGCCTCCCATTGCCCCAAATACTACCGACATTAATATGGAGGTTTAATAGGATTCCAATGAAAATATCTGCAAGATATTTTGCAATATCTTATGATATTGAAAAGTCACCTGGGAATACATATGTATATTATGTATTTATGTATGTACCTAAGTACTTGAATGTGTGTTTTTCAAAGTAATGATAATGGGCTTGTCCTGGTCATGTGGTAAGAACACAAGGTAATAGATGGACATTCCAGGAACTGCACTGGAAACTACAAAATGGTAAAAGACCCAGAGGAGGGCCTCCAACATGATGGGCGTATCTTCACTGACGAATCTATAGGAGAACATGGGCAAGAATTGCACAGGATGGAAAGGTATGGATTGGTTGTTGACTGCACTGAGAAAAGGAAATAACTACATTGATGAGATATGTGGCAGTATGAGTGTGACAACCATCATTTTTTTTAAAAGAACTGACTATCCAAAATATATTTAAAATGATACACATGTCAAAAACCAGATTCCATATTCACATCCAGCTATTCTACTAGTAAGTTTACACAGTAAAGAGGTTTTTGACAAGAAGAAAAATCCATCTATGCAAAAAATATTTATAGCAACACCATTTGTAATAGTCAAGAGTTGGAAACAAGTTACATGCTCAAAAAATTAGGAAATGGGGGGCAGCTAGGTGGCGCAGTGGATAAAGCACTGGCCTTGGATTCAGGAGGACCTGAGTTCAAATCCAACCTCAGACACTTGACACTTACTAGCTGTGTGACCCTAGGCAAGTCACTTAACCCTCATTGCCCTGCAAAATAAATAAATAGGAAATGACTGAATAAAACCATGATATGTAAATACAGTTCAATAAATAATACTGTACCCTAAGAAATAAAAAAAAAATGGAAGTTTGGTGGCACACTGGATAGAGTGATGAACCTGGAGTCTAGAAGACCTGAGTTCAAATCTTGCCTCAGAAACTTGCTGTTTGATCCTGGGCAAGTCACTGAACTTCTATATACCTCAGTTTTCTCATCTGTAAAATTAGGGTAATAGCACCTACCTCTCAGGGTTGTTGTGAAAATGAGATGATATTTATAAAGTTCTTTGCAAGTCTTAATGTTCTATATAAATTCTAGGGAAAAAAATCAAAGCAATATGGAAAACCCATATGAAGTGATGCAGAGTAAAGAAAGCAGATCCAAAAGAACAATGCATACACTAATCCAATGATGCACTCACTATAAATGAATACAACAATAAACAGTGAAAATACTAAGGTTAAATACAATAGACTCCATATTGTATCCATAATATTATCTTAAAATTAAAGTACACAGCATACCTCTTTTATAACAATGCAAGAAACAGAAGTACCCCATAGTACATGTAATCGTTTGTAATCACTTTTCCCCCATTGTTTTGCTTTACTGTCTTCAGGTCTTATATTTAAGTTTTGAAGGTGGGAAGCAGAGCAGTGTTTATCTTCATTAAAAGAAGCAGAGACCTTTATTTTAGTAGCATAAATATAGAACAAAGTTTACCAGCTCTTCTAGGCCCCCATTGACTGGTGCTAAGCATGTCAGGGAAGCATATGGAAGTTTCAAGGTGATCCGTATGGGCCTCATGTAGATACCTGTAGCAGGATCTAACTGCCAAGAGCAAGACATGAGTTGAAAAGAAATGACTCCTCTTAAACCAACTAGAAGTAATGAGAGGAATACCTAGCAAAGTTTTTTAAAAAGAAAAAAGGATTTAATGGTTGTTTGGTTGGCTCTTTTGTGTGTTACCCAGGGGTGACCATGTGTCTGATTAACAAAGGAAAATACATTGTTTGAACTTCAACCATGTTGGCAAGAGAAATCTCACAAAAGAGCATTAATACTCCCTTCAAAGAATGAAGAGCCCAGGAACTGACAATAGCTCCAGCAGGTGGCAGCAGCTCTGTTAAGAAAAGGAAGCTATAAAAACAACTGCAAAATTCTTAGGAACTCTGGTTAATAGACCAATCATTACCAACTCAAGACTGATGATGAAGCATACTTCCCTTCTCTTGACGGAAAGGCAAAAGACTAAAGGTGCAGAATGAGATATTAATTTCCAGACAAGACCATGAAAGTGCAAATTCAATTTGCTTAACTACACTTGTTATAAGAGGGCTTTTATGTGTGTGTGAGAGCAGGGAGGGAAATTGGGGAAGAGTTGGTTGTTTGGTTGGTTGGTTACTTGTTATCCTTTGTACTCAAAGAGGACCAAAATGACATCACTATGTAGAGGTCAAGGTACAGTGTGTCCAACTGAGCTCAGAAGGCAGGTCAGGCATAAATAGTCCATATGAACATTTGGAATGGAGATATATGTTATTTGCACATTTCATGTTTCTTTTGAGCTACTGCAATTCTGCTTTATTCATAGAGAACAGTGCCTTCTTTGATGAGGGCACACCATGCTGACTGGTCCTGTGTCAATGTCTCCCATGCCCCACAAGTGATTTCAAAATTCTTCAGAAAGACCTTGAGAATATCTTTGTATGGCTTCTTCTGACCTCCACTGTGAGTGCTTTCCTTGTGTGACTTCTCCATAAAATAGTCTTTTAGACAAAGATACATTTGGCAGGCAAAGAACGTGGCCAACCCATTGGAGTTGTGCTCTCTGAAGTAGAGTTTAAATGCTTGGTAGTTCAGCTCAAGAAAGGACCTTCAGAATCTTCCAAAGACAATTCAAATGGAAGCCATTCAGTGTCCTGACATGGCACTGGTATATTCTTCAGGTTTCACAGGCATAAAACAAAAAGATCAACACAATGGCTCTGTAGACCTTCAGTTTGGTAGGCAGCCTAATACCTCTTTTGTTCCAAACTTTCCTTCAGCGTCCCCCAAACACTGAGCTAGCTCTGGTGATGTGTGTATCAACCCTATTGTTTATGTGTACATCCCTGGAAAGTCTAGTGCCAAGGTAAGTGAACTTATCCACAGCATTCAAAATCTCTCCATTTGCTGTAATTGGTGGTTCCACATATGAATGATACAGTTCTGGCTGGTGGAGAACCTCTGTTTTCTTGGTGTTAATTGTCAGGCCCAAATTAGCACAAGTGGCAAAGAATTAATCAATATTCTGTTTCATCTCAGCCTCAGAGGTTGCAATGAGTGCACAATCATCTATGAACAAAAAGTAATATACCAACTCTCCTTCCACTTTAGTCTTGGCTTGTAACCTTTTCAAGTTAAATAATTTGTCATCAGTGCAGTAACTGACCTTGATACTGTTTTCATCCTTGTTGAAGGCAATTCAACAACATCACTAAAAACATCATGCTAAAAAGCATGGGAGCAAGCACACAGCCTTGCTTTACTCCACTGGTAACTGGGAAAGCTTAAGAGCATCATCTGTTATCCAGAACTAGTACAAACATGCTGTCGTGAAACTGACATACAATTCTGATAAACCTCTCTGGACAATCAAATTTTTACCATGATCTTCCACAAGCCCTCACAACTGACAGTGGCAAAGACCTTGGTTGTGTTCAGATCTCTGTTCTGCTTCTGGTATTTCTCCTGGAGTTGTTGAGCAGAAAATACCATATAGACCATTTCTCAGACCTTTCTGAAGCCACACTGGCTCTTGGAAGATGACTATCTTCCAAGTGAAGGATCAGCCTATTAAAGAGAATCCTGGCAAGAATCTTGCTGACAAATTAAAATAGCTCTGAGGTATCACATCACACCTACCAGGGTGGCAAATATAACAAAAGAGGAAAATATTGGATGTTGAAGGGGATGTGAGAAAACTGGGACACTAGTGGAGTTGGTGGAGTTGTGAAAAGATCCAACCATTCTGGGGAACATGGCCAAAGGGCCATGCTAGGTTTATATCCCAAAGACATCCCAAAAAAAGAGAAAAAAGACTCATTTGTACAAAAATATTTCTAGCAGCTCTTTTTGGGGTGGCTAAGAATTGGAAATCCAAGGGATACCCATCAACTGGGGAATAGCTAAACAAGCTGTGGTATATGATGGTGATAGAATATTATTGTGCTATAAGAAATGGCAAGCAAGATGATTTCAGAAAGGCCTGGAAAGATTTGTATGAACTGATGTACAGTGAAGTGAGCAGAACCAAAAGAACATTGTGCACAATGACAGCAATATTGTTTGATAAAGAACTCTGGATGACTTAACTATTCTCAACAATATGATGAACCAAGACAATCCCAAAGGACTAATGATTTATAGTATCCACCTCCAAAGAAAGAACTGATATTGATTGAACACAGACTGAAGCATGCTATTTTTCACTTTCATTTTTTATTCAAGTTTTCTTATACAAAATGACTAATATTATATTGTTTTACATAACTGCACATGTATAATCTATATCTGATTGCTACTGCTTCAGAGAGGAAAGAGGGAAGGGAGGAAAGGAGGGATGAAATTTGGAACTCAAAACTTTTATAAAAAAGTTTGTTATTTGTTTTAAAAAAAGAATCTTACTGACAATGACAAAGAAAGAGATCATGATTGTGATTGTCGCAGCACAGCTTACTTATTTTCCTTTATAGAGATGGACAACAAAGGCATCCTTGAACTCCTGGGGGATAGCCTCCTCTTGCCATATAACCCTGAAAATCTCAGTCAGTTTTGGTACGAGCAAGGGACTTCCTGCCTTGTAAATCTCAGCCAGAATATAATCAGTAACAGATGCTTTGCCACAGGGGAGGAGGCTAAGGGTATTCAAAACCTCTCCTTCAATCAGATGTTTGGCTAGAAAGGGACTGACTTCTACCTGAGGTGTACAATCAGTAACTTCAGCACTGGTGGAGTTCAGTCTGTTGAGAATGCTATGGAAGTGTTCAGTCCATCTCTCCAGGATCATGTCCTTATCACTAATCAATATGGCTCCAGCAGCACTGAGTAACTGAGATGCAACTAAGTCTTTGGCCCATAAATAGCCTTCAAAGCATCATAAAAGTGCTTTGAATTGTTACTATCAGCATAAAACTGAATTTCATCTTCCTTCTTACTAAACCAAGAATCCTGAATATCTCTAAGCTTCATGTGCACTTTACTTTTGATGGAGTTAAACAATGCCTTCTTAGAGACAGACCAAATATTCTGCTGATAAACTGTGGAGTTCTCATTTTTCATTTAGCAGCTTCTGAATTTCCCCATCTCATCAAACTAATCTTGAAGCTTGTGAGTGTTGTGGACCAGATGAGTAAGTGTGATGCTGTACAATCTCTGAAAGCTACCCTCTCCCTTTTTGCTCCACTGTTGCTGTGTGTAGGCTAAGCTTTCTCTCCAAGTAAGGGAGAAGCATTCTAATCTGTTGACATGTCTTCTAGTAGTTATCTTGCTTTAAGGCCACTAATTTTGCTGAATGCAAATGTTTAGCTTGGAGAGGATAAATCCAGCACTCTGGATCGCACATTGCCTTTATCACTCTCATATCCTGTCTGCCTCATCTCCTTACAATGACATAGTCTACTAAATGGCAATGTTTACTGTGAAATTTTATTGTGTTTAAGTAAATGGAAGACAGTGATGGTGATGAGAAGGTCATGAGACCCACAATTCTTCAGTAGTGACTGTTGCCATTGATGTTTCTGACTCCCTACCACATCTGATAGTCTATGCCTACTCTGGTGTTAAAGTCACCCACAATTACAAGTGTATCCTTTTTCAGCACATTAATGATAAAGGTCTCCAGGTATTCATAAAATTTTTCTCTGACCTCATCAGGGTTTATCATGGGAGCATATGCACTGATGATGGTGGCATGGCATTTTCCTACAAGTGGCAATCACATTGTCACAATCCTATCCACTCCTTTTGGAAGACATACAAGTTTGCTGACTAGATTAATTTTGATTGAGAAACCTACACCAGTTTCATGGTGCTCCCCTTCACTGTGGCCTCTCCAGAAATACATATATACAGCTCTGATTTGGGCTAAGCTGGCCTTCATTTGCCAGCCTTGTTTCACTCAGGGCTGTTGTTTGGATTCTTTGATCTGGTCATTCCCCAACTGATAAATGTTCAAAATATAGGAACAGGAAGTTTTCAGATGAATAAATCAAAGCTATCTGTAGTCATATGAAAAAATGCTCTAAATCGCTATTGATTAGAGAAATGCAAATTAAAACAACTCTGAGGTACTACCTCACAACTATCAGGTTGGTTAATATGACAAAAAAAGGAAAATGATAAATTTTGGAGGGGATGTAGGAAAACTGAGATAGTAATGCACTGTTGGTGGATTTGTGAACTAACCCACCCATTCTGGGAAGCAATTTGGAACAATGCCCAAAAGGCTATAAAACTGTACATAACCATGATCCACTGCTAGGTCTGATCCAGCAATACCACTACTGAGAGATTTTTTTAAAGAGGGGGCAACAGAGGTACATATTTGTACAAAAATATTTATAGCTGCTCTTTTGGGGATGGCTAAGAATTGGAAATTGAGGGATACCCATCAACTGGGGAATGGCTGAACAAGTTGTGGTATGTGAATGTAATGGAATACTACTGTGCTACAAGAAATGAGGAGGAGGCAGATTTCAAAAAATCTACAAATACTTAAGTATTAAGGACTGATGCTGAGTGAAGTAAGCAGAACCAGAACATGGTACATAGTAACAGCAACATTGTGTGATGATCAGCTGTGATAAACTTAGCTCTTCTCAGCAATACAATGATCCAAGACAATTCCAAAGAACTCATGATGGACAATGCTCACCACATCCAGAAAACAGAATTATGGAATCTTAATACAGATTGAACCATACTATTTTTACTTTGTTCTTGTTTTTTTTTTCTTTCTTGAGTTTTTCCTTTTTATTCTGATTTTTCTTTCACAATATGACTAATATGGAAATATGTTTAATGTGATTGTACATATATAGTTTATATCATATTTCTTGCTGTCTTGGAACAAGGAGGGAAGGGAGGGAAGGAGAAAAATTTGGAACTAAAAATCTTATAAAAACAAATGTTGAAAACTATCTTTACATGTAACTGGAAAAAATAAAATAATATTAAGATTGAAAAAAAAGAAAAAGAAAGAAATCAGAAGCAAGATGATTTCAGAAAAAACTAAAGACTTACATGAACTTTTATGAACTGATACAAAGTGGAGTGAGCAGAACCAAGAGAACATAGTACACAGTGACAGCAATATTGTACAATGAAGAACTGTGAATGACTTACCTAATCTCAATAATACAATGATCTAAGACAATCCCAAAATACTCATGGTAGAAATGCTATCTGCCTCCAGAGGAAGAACTGATATCTGAATACAGACTAAATCATACTATTTTTCTCTTTCCTTCTTTATTCAAGTGTTCTTGTACAAATGACTACTGTGGAAATGTTTTTTTACATGATTGCACATGTATAACCTACATCACATTTCTTACTCTCTCAGGGGTAGAGTAGGAGAGGAAGGAAGGGATAGAATTTGTTTTTACATGTAATTGAGGAAAAATAAAGTATTATTTTTTTTAATAACCAAACTTCATTTGATAATGACCAAATGAGACTAACTGGTAGTTTACACATGAGTAAATGTGAAATTGTCATAAAGAAGCCTGTACAATTTCACTTTCATAGTTGGTTTCATGAATTACTCTGGGCAAAAATTAAATTAAATTAAAATAAACATTATCTCCTGATGGTGACTTATCTGATTGACTTACCAAGACTTATCTAGGCCTTTTTATCTTAATAGGCTGAAACTTGTGTCCTGCTGAGATAGATTTGAAGAGCTGAGCGACTTCCAAGTCATAAGGGGGCATTAACTTGGCTAAACTAAAGGCAAATTGTACAACCCAGTATTGGCATAGTTGTGGGGAAACATTTTTCTGGTAGCACTCTAAGCTGGCTCCATCTTTCTGCAGAGCAATTTGATAATATGTTAACTAGAGCTACAAGACCATTCAAACTATTTGGCCTAGTAATTTCACTTTCAGGGGGACATACCCCCCACAAGAAATTAAGGAAAGTTCTAAACAAACTAAATCTAAGAATGTAAGATTTATGAAGATTGGGACATTGTTTCATGTAAACTTTGTAGCATAAGTCCTTAATAAATACTGCTGAATGAATACCGTGTAACTTTTTTTTTTTTTTGGTGAGGCAATTGGGATTAAGTGACTTGCCCAGGGTCACACAGCTAGTAAGTGTTAAGTGTCTGAGGCCGGATTTGAACTCAGGTCCTCCTGACTCCAGGGCCGGTGCTCTATCTACTGCACCACCTAGCTGCCCCACCATGTAACGTTTTAAAATGAAAAGCATAAAATTAAAACAACTCTGAGGTACCACCTGACACCTATCAGATTGGCTAAAATGACAAAAAAGGAAGATAATAAATGTTGGAGAGGCTGTGGGAAAATTGGAACACTAATGCATTGTTGGTGGAGCTGTGAGCTGATCCAACCATTCTGGAGAGCAATTTGGAATTATGCCCAAAGGGCGATAAAGCTGTGCATACCCTTTGACCCAGCAATCCCACTTTTAGGTCTTTTGCCCAAAGAAATCATGGAAGGGGGAAAGGGACCCACATGTACAAAAATATTTATAGCTGCTCTTTACGTGGTAGCAAGGAATTGGAAGTTGAGGGGGTGCCCATCAATTGGGGAATGGCTGGACAAGTTGTGGTATATGAATACAATGGAATACTATTGTGCTGTAAGAAATGATGAGCAGGAAGAGTTCAGAGAAACCTGGAGGGTCTTACGTGAGCTGATGATGAGTGAGATGAGCAGAACCAGAAGAACATTGTACACAGTATCATCAACATTGAGTGTTGACCTACTGTGATGGACTATATTCTTCTCACCAATGCAATGGTACAGAAGAGTTCCAGGGAACTCATGATAGAAGAGGATCTCCAAATCCAAGAAAAAAAAAGAAAGAAAGAACTGTGGAGTATAGATGCTGATTGAACCATATTATTTCTTTTGTTTTGGGTGCTGTTGTTTTTTTTTTCTATTTTGAGGTTTTGCATCACTGCTCTGATTCTTTCTCTTGTAACAGGATTAATGCAGAAATAGGATTAATGTTATTATGTGTATATATATGTGTGTGTATATATATATCTATATGTATATGTATAGATATATATAGATATAACCTATATCAGATTACCTGCTGTCTAGGGGAGGGGGGGAGGGAGGGGAGGGAGGGAGGGAGAAAAATCTGAAAGTGTAAAGCATGTATAAACAAAAGTTGAGAACTATCTTTACATGTAACGGAAAAAATAAAATATCTCAAAAAATAAAATAAAATAAAATAAAATAAAATAAAATAAAATGAAAAGCATATACACTCTATCAGTGCACAGAAATATATATATATATGTGAAATATGACAACTGAATAATGCAAGAGTATATACTGACTACAGTATACTACAGTAGAAAGCCAAGTAAACATGCACATTAATTAAAACTAGGAAAAAAAACTGCAGATATGTAGTTTAGAAGGTTTAATGTACAGTAAAGTTCTTTTATTGACAATTTATTTAAATTCATAATAATAAATAGGTGTGTGGGGGCAGCCAGGTGGCACAGTGGATAAAGCACCGGCCCTGGATTCAGGAGTACCTGAGTTCAAATCCGGCCTCCAACACTTAACACTTACTAGCTGTGTGACCCTGGGCAAGTCACTTAACCCCAATTGCCTCACCAAAACAAACAAACAAAAATGTCAGGCATGAAGAAAGGCTACATACCCAAGGGAAAATGTCATCAGGTATTTTTCCCTATCTGCACAAGCCCCAGCTCCCAGTCCACCCCTGCTACCACATAGAAGAAGAGTAGAAGGAAGAAGGAAATAAGCATTTAGATAGCACCTTTTTATGTGCCAGGCACTGTGCTAAGTACTTGTACAAATAGTATTTCACAACAACCCTAATGTGGGTGCTATAATAATCCCCATTTTATAGTAAAGTAATCAGATGTTAAGTGGATTGCCCAGGGTCACACAGTTAGTAAGTGGTTAAAGCCAAATTTGAACTCAAGTCTTTCTGACTCCAGGTCCAATGCTCTAATCACTGCACCACCTAGCTACCTCTGAGACATGACATTACTATTTACCATCTTCACGTATCCCTTAATCCCTACACATAGACACATAAGTATATTATAATACACTATCTGGTTTGAGTCCTCCTTTCCAGACTGAGTATTCACATTCTCTACAGTATTGCTAGCCTAACTGACTTGCTGCCCTTCACTGACAGGATTCTATCTCCAGTCTGCAGACAGACTATCCCCCATGCCTGGAATGAACTCTTTCCTCACCTCTTCCTCTTAAAAATCTTTATCCATCTCTAAGACTCACCTCAAGTATAAAGAGCTAACACTTAGATAGCACTTACTATGTGCCAAGCATTATACTAAGAGCTTTACAATTATTATTGTGAATTATTTCGTTTGATCTTCACAACCCTGGGAGGTAGTTGCTATAATTATCCCCATTTTACAGATGAGAAAACTGAGGCAAACAGAAGTTTGTCCAGTGTCACACAGCTAGTAAGTCTCTGAAGTAGGATTTGAACTCTGATCTTCCTGATTCCATGCTTTAAGCTCTATGTACTTCATCACCTTCCAGGTAGATGATAGATAGATAGATAGATAGATAGATAGATAGATAGATAGATAGATAGATAGATAGATAGATAGATAGACAGACAGACAGACAGACAGACAGACAGACAGACAGACAGACAGACAGACAGACAGATAGATAGATAGATAGATAGATAGATAGATAGATAGATAGATAGATAGAAAGAAGAAAGGAAGAGAAAGAAAGAAATATAGGTAGATAGGTACATCTATATATCCTTACATGAATTACATATAGGAATTTTTTTAAGTTCATAAAATTATATGAAGCCTTTCCCAATTCCTCCAGGTAATAGTACCTCTGTCCCTGATTTTTAAAAAAAGTCTTTGAATTTACTTTGTATATATTCTGTATATACATAAATGTGTATATTTTGTCTCCTCAGAGACGTAAGCTCCTTAAAAAGCAGAGACCAGCAGTACTTAGAGAAAAAGTTATATGTCTAAATGCTTACAACAATAAAAAAAGAGAAAGAGCACATCAATGAATTGGGCATACAACTTTTTAAAAAACTAGAAAAAGAACAAGTTAAAAACCTCCAATTAAAAAAGCAAAATAGAAATCCTGAAAATCAAAGTAGAGATTAATAAAATTAAAAGTAAAAAACAACAACAAACATTGAACTAACAAAACTAGGAGCTGTTTTTTTTAAAAAAAAAACAATTATAAAATAGATAAACCATTGGTAAAAGTTATTTTAGAAAAAGAAAGAAGAAAATCAAATTATGAGTATCAAAAATAAAAGAAGGTAGAGGGCAGCTAGGTGGCACAGTGGATAAAGCACTGACCCTCGATTCAGGAGGACCTGAGTTCAAATCCAGCCTCAGACACTTGACACTTACTAGCTGTGTAACCCTGGGAAAGTCACTTAACCTTCATTGTCCCCCCCACACACACACACACACACACAAATTGTTTGGGGCAGTTAGATGGTACAGTGGATAGAGCACCGGCCCTGGAATCAGAAGTACCTGAGTTCAAATCTGGCCTCTGATGCTTGACACTAGCTGTATGACCCTGGGCAAGTCACTTAATCCCAACTGTCTCACCAAAAAAAAAAAAAAAAAAAAAAAAGATTAAATAGCACTACTCCAATTATTAAAAATAAATAAATAAATAAATAAAAGAGGGTAAATGCACCATCAATGAAGACAAAATCAAAACAATTATTAGGAGCTTTTTTGCCCAATTCTACAAATCAGATCATTAACTATAGCTCAAGAATTCAATATAACAAGCACTAATTAAATACCTTCTATGTGTAAGGTACTCTTGTAGGCATCAGAAACAGAAAAATCAAACAATCCCCAAGCTTACAATCTGAGGAGGACCAGAAAGAAATTAAGCCAGGCTAAACAAAATAATAATAACTGAAAAGTAAGCAGATAAAAACTTTATTAAAAATAAAATAACCAAAGTCTAGTCTAAACATTAAACTAGTGTACTAATGCAATTAACCTCATAATTATAAGACTAGAAAAGACTGAGATAATTTGGCAGGGTAATTTTAAAAACATGAACATGAACATACATATATGTATGGCTATTCATAATTTTTAAATAGTGATTTAAAATCAGGTCAAGCAAAATCTCTTTAAAGATAAAATAAAAACATTTGGAAAAATATTTGTAATCACATTACCTGGAGGTATTAGCTGTATTAGTTCAAACTTGATCATATAAGCTGTAAGAAAAAAATCACACAATACTTTAGAAAGTTGCTAGCAGAGACAGAACTGGGACACTTCAGTAACTGATAAGTTCAAATCTAACACAATTTATCATACTTTAAATATTTAAAATCCTAACAGCAGCAAAAAAGTTTCCTTCTCCCTGCCCCCAAAATAATACCCCTCCTCACTGAATCAGACATTGTTTTAAAATATTAGCATCCTTTATAAATTCAGAGACTTGTAGAACCCAATTAATCAAAGAACACGAATCGACAAAATATCAGAGTGCTGGTCCAGTTAATCAAATCTCAAAGGACTAATTGATATAATGAAAGAAAACTTTACCTCTTAAAACTGTAATCATGTGACATTTAAATATCACCTTTTTCTTTTACATCTCTCTAATTGGCATCTCAACACTGGACCTCACTATCTTCCCACACACATGCCCCCAACCCCGCACTGCTACCAGTCAACTTCTCTTAGATTGCTAAAATTTCCTCCTAACCAGTCTCATTATCTGTAATCTCTCTCCTCCCCAATGCATCCTTCATTTTTTTTTTCGGGGGGGGGGGGGGTGAGGCAATTGGGGTTAAGTGACTTGCCCAGGGTCACACAGCTAGTAAGTCTCAAGTGTCTGAGGCCAGATTTGAGCTCAGGTCCTCCTGAATCCAGGGCTGGTGCTCTTATCCACTGCGCCACCTAGCTGCCCCCAATGCATCCTTCATAAAGGTGCCAAAACAAACATTGTAAGGCACAGATATCTCACCCAACTGCTTGAAATACTCCTTTGTCTTTTGGGTTAACTGCAGACGTCTCAGCCTGGCATTTAACACCCTTTCTGATCTGCCTTTCTTATTTCATATTACTTATAAGAGTTCATAGGATTAGTTAAAATGACCCTTAGAGATCATTTAGTCCTAGCACCTTCATTTTACAGATGAGGAAACTGAGACTCAAGGAAGGAAAAGTCAATCAATCAAAAGATCACAGATCTAGAGTTAGAAGATACCTCAGAGGCCATCCAGTCTAACCCTCATTTTACAGAAAAGGAAACCGAGTCTCAGGGAAGTTAAGTGACTTGCCCAAGGTCACACAGGTTAAAAATGGCTCATCCAAGGTCGCAGAGATTATAAGGGACAGGGTCAAGATTCAAAATTGCGATTTCATTTGTTTAGGGAAGTCCCTTTGTAGAAACATACTCTACTGATGCTGGTAATTTTCTGTAATTTATAGTTGTAGGGGATTGCCTGGGCTACTGAAAGTTTAAGTGACCTGCCCAGGTCCCATAGCCAGTATGTATGTGTCAGATGCAGAGTTAAATCCAGATTTTCCTGATTTCCAGCTTTCTGTTAACTAGGTTGGCCTTGCACAGAGCAGATATTAAATATTTGTTGAACTGAATTCCTCTTAAAATTTTAATGCACAACCTTTTTTTTTTCCATTACCACAGACAGGATGATTCTGGCTTTCTAAAAGTATTGCTATTTGTCTAAATACACAAATTAGATATAAAATTAAAATCCCATTTACAAACAATGGGCTTTTGACATAGACTATTAGGAAAGTACTTTTAAAAATGGACAAGATAGGGGGCAGCAAGGTGGCGAAGTGGATAGAGCACTGGCCCTGGATTTAGGAGGACCTGAGTTCAAATGTGGCCTCAGATACTTAACACTTACTAGCTGTGTGACCCCCTGGGCAAGTCACTTAACCCCAGTTCCCTCACAAAAAAAAATGAACAGGATAAAGAGAAAGTGTCCAATTATAAGCCAATAAAAGAAGTTTATATAAGTACATATTTTTAAATCACTTGATCATATATTTAGAGATAAAAGGGAATACAGAGATCATCTACTCTAGGGAATCTTAGACGATTTTGAGTCCTGGACCCCTTTGACAATCTAATATAGTTCATGTACCCCTTCTCAGAATAAAGTCTGTAAATATAAAAGTACTACAAGGAAACCAAGTATAATGAAATATAGTTTTTGAAATATTTTAAAAAGAAAGCTCACAGATACCGGGTTAAGAACTCATGGTCTAGGGGCAACTAGGTGGTGAAATGGATAAAGCACTGGCTCTGGATTCAAGAGGACCTGAGTTTAAATCCAGCCTCAGACACTTGACACTTACTAGTTGTGTGACCCTGAGCAATTACTCTCATTGCCACACACACACAAAAAAAAAAAACCTCATGGTCTAATCCAACATTCTTGTTTTACAGATAAGGAAACTGAGGCCCACAGAGGTTAAGTAACTTGCCCAAGAGCTCATAAATAATTAGTAGTAGAGTGACAGTTCAAAGTTCAACTCTGAATCCAAGCCCTGGACTTTTTTATCATATTACGCTCTCTTGCAATAATGCTCCACAATACTGACAAAAGATGGGGGAGATACTTGAGGGACAAGATTAAGCTACCTATCTTTCAAAGTTCAATTCAATACCACTATTTCCATGAAGCCTTCTCTCTATCCAGTGGAAGTGGCTGCTTCCTTATGAGAACTCAGCACTTCCTGTCTAGATAGCCCATTTGGCCCTTATCCTACAAGAGAGAGCAGAATGAAATGTTAAGTGCAACTGCATTTGAAGCCATAAGACTTTGGTTTGAATCTAGCCTTTGTTCCTGATACTTGAGTCAGTTGGAAGCCTTGGACAAATTCTTTACTTCTCTGGGCCTCAGTTTCCTCATACGTAAAATGATGGGATTGGAGGTGGATGAGTAATGCAGTGGAGGGTGTTGGACTTAGACTCAGGAGGATTTGAATTTCTTTTCTTTTCTTTTCTTTTTTTTTTTTTTGCTGAGGCAATTGGGGTTAAGTGACTTTCCCAGGGTCACACAGCTAGTAAGTGTCAAGGGACTGAGGCCAGATTTGAACTCAGGTCCTCCTGAATCCAGGGCCATTGCTCTATCCACTGTGCCACCTAGCTGCCCCAGAGGATTTGAATTTTACTCTTGCCTCAAACACTTAGTAGCTGTATGACCTAAACAAGTCACTTTTACTCTCTGTGACTCTGTTTCCTCATCTGTAATATGAAGATAATAACAGCACTTGCCTCACAGGATTATTGTGAGAATCAAGTGAAATGCCATGTGTAAAGTGCTAGCTATTATTATCATTATTACTAAAATGAAGAATTCTTCATCTTTTTTGTGCATCGTGGGCCTCTTTAAAAGTCTAGTGAAGGGGCGGCTAGGTGGCGCAGTGGATAGAGCACCGGCCCTGGATTCAGGAGTACCTGAGTTCAAATCCGGCCTCAGACACTTAACACTTACTAGCTGTGTGACCCTGGGCAAGTCACTTAACCCCAATTGCCTCACTAAAAAAAAAAAAAAGTCTAGTGAAAGCTATGGATCCCTTCTCAAAATAATAAAAAATAAAATAAAACATATGATCTACAAGAAACCATTTATATTAAAATGCAGTTATTTTTTTAAAGTTCATGGAATTCAGGTTAAAAATCTCTGGTTCACTAGATGATCTCCAAGGACTCTTCAATTCTAAATCCTAGGATCTTAAGAGCATAGCTATTATCTCCCCCAACTAGAGTGTAAACTCCTTAAGGGAAGACATCTGGTCTTCTCGGTATCTTCCAGGTCACCTAGCCCAGAGTAAACTGATCAATAAGTATCTGTTGATTTGCCACTTAAATGGTTCTCGACAGATCTTTTGGGACAAGTACTTTTAAAGAAAAGGACTTTTCCAGCTCAGGCTATTGATGTAATAAATCAAAGGTGATTGTAAGCAAGTGAAGAATTAAGGTTCAGAACCCAGAAAGCTGAATTTTAGTTCTGACTCTGCCATTAAAAAGCTATATGAAGGTGCAGCTAGGTGGCGCAGTGGATAGAGCACGGGCCCTGGATTCAGGAGGACCTGAGTTCAAATCTGGCCTCAGACACTTAACACTTATTGGCTGTGTGACCCTGGGCAAGTCACTTAACCCCAACTGCCTTACCAAAAAAAAAAAAAAAGAAAAGAAAAGAAACATTTATTGGATGACTATTTTGTGCAATGTAGTTTTCAAAGCCTTAGGGATATACTGAAGAAGAAACAAACAACTGGAACTACCCCTTATTCATTATCACCACCACTACCATTATCCCTACCTGCCCTCAAGAAGTTTAAAGTCTAACAGGAGAAACATAAAATCTATAAAACTAAGTATGCCAACTGGTAGAATAAGGAGAAACTTCATGGGGGAGGTGGCCTGAAGCATACCTTGAAAAAAAAAGTTAAGAATGGTCTAAGTTCCAGGAATGTGGAATGGTCTATCAAAATGTACAGAGGCTTGATTATAGCTCTAGAGAAAGAAGGAATCTCATATGTCATCTAGTCCAAACCCTTTATTTTACAAATGGAGAGACTGAGCCCCAAAGAGTTTAAGTTGCTTTGTCCAAAGTCACACAGGTACCAAGTAGCAGAGCTAGAATTCAAATTCAGATCCAGTGACTCCAAATTTAGCTCTCCAAGTTTAGTATACTATGCTGATTCCCTGGGAGAAGACAGCAAATGTTCAGGGAATAGGTAGTCATCTGATTTAACTGGAATTTAGACTATATGAAGAGAAGTGATGCAAAATAAAACTGGTTAAGGTAGGTTGAAGGAGGTAGACTGAAGAGTACATAAATTTCAAAATGAGGGAATTGGGTTGTTGTGTTGGTGGTTTATCCTTCATTTTCGAAGAGGAGCAATAACATCACAGGAGATGTCCTGACTTGCAAGTCAGTTGAATTTAAGTGAGGCAGGGTTGCACAAGGTTGTCTGCCTCACTCTCCTCCAAAGTCATTGAAGTCCAACGGCAAGACAAAAGTCAAGATGACTAATGATGGCCCAGGATGCAGTGGATGATCTTGGTGTCTTTGATGTCTGACCAAGCTCTATATACTCCACAGTGCCTGCTTCAGCTGCCTTCATGGCAAACTGTTCTCATCTGCCCATTCCACCAGGGGAAGTCTTCACATGCTTGGAGTAGCTATCTCCCTACTCACCAATGGGTTTGAAGCCTCTCAATTATCCTCAACTTTGTTTAGCCCATCTGCTGAGATAGTTTTACTAGGGTCTAACCACTGCACATACTAGAGTTTCTTGGAGCCACAGGTGAAAAGTGGGCACAGGGTGAAGATGCACACCAAAGGTGAACAAGCAGCACTGAAAAGGGCTTGACAAGTCCTTACTCCAGAAGTGCTAGTTCTCCTTGAACACCCCACATGCCCTGGAAGTTGGGTAAAATGATCTTTAAAGACTTTCCCAACCCTGAATATCCTGTGGGGTCCTTATTATTGGAGGTCTTCATGTGGAGCTGGATAAACACCTGTCAGATGCATAATAAGGCATGAATTGGAGTAGATGGCCTTTGAGATCCCTCTAACTCCCAGGTTTTATGATTCTAAAAACCCTGAGTGTGCTAGGGCTATTTGATCTCTTTAATTCAACTCAACAAAAAAGTATTAAGCACTTACTAAATTGCCACTGGCCCAACTTGCACCTCAGGGCTGTGCCCAACATTAATCCAGGCTGAATCTAAGTTCCATATGTCTGATCCACCTCTCTTTCTTTTGGAAAATGGAGAAAGAAGGAAAAGACCCATTACAGTATTTATGATTGTTTCCAGTATTCCCCTTAACTACAACTTCCAGGAACCAACTTAACCTACTTATCTCTCACTGTAATCCAGAGAGGCTCTTGGGTCATGTCTTTGGTGACCAGACTTTGTGGGTAAGCAAAGATAATAATATTTTTTCAAAACATACAGCTGCAAAAGATTTAATGTATATCTGTCCCAAGTTTAAAGACCTCCAGAAGGCGACAAAAGATGACAATAATTAATTGTGAAGAGGGGACTCGAGCAGAGTAGATTCTTGTTTTTTAGGCAATGTTTAGATGACAAACTTGATATGTTAAGACTGGCCCAATACTTTCAGTTGTCTTTACAATATCTGTCCAAATCAGCCCTTATTTTTCAGTCCCTCATTTCTTCCAGTTAAATGCAACTTTCTTCCTAGCAGATCTCATGTTGGCTAAGCCCAGGGAATGGTTTCTGAGCCATTAGGAAATTCTTAAGGAACTTCTGACTGGGAAAGAGTTTGCCTCAGAACCAGTGTCCTTGCTCTTGCTGTCCTTTGCCCATCATCCAGATTCTGGTACTGTTGCTTGGACTAATCTGGGTATCTGAACCTGATTTGTTCTCTCCTCTTACTTCTTTGGATTTTCTGCTTCTTGCCTGCCTGCCTGCCTGCCTCATTGGCTGGCTTTTAGTGCAATGTCTTGCCTTGCCCTTCATCATCTGAATTTCTGTTTCCTAACTGCTTCCATGGTTTCATTCCAGAGCCTGGTCATAACCTATATCGTGCGTGTGCCCCTATTCCACACTTCTCATCTGACTCCAAACCCCCAACTCCACCTTACTCACAAGTTCCTAAGTACTTCTAAGGGTCTAAAATATGTCTGTGCCTACTCTTTTACCTTGCTTCTCCACTGCTGGTTTTAGTACTCCTTGTTCCATTTCCCATCCTACGTCTATATTCTCTTGCTACCCAATGTCCAAAAGCAAAAAGCATCTATAGGTTGGTCACCTGCTAATTCCATACTGCTCCCTAGACATAGGAGGAGGAAAGGAAACTCTGTCACCAAAGAATTAAGGCAGAAATAGCCTCAGAATGTGACGGAGAATCTTCTTATTCCACTGAATTAATATTTCATCTTTTATACAAGGTTCTGTAAAAGAAACCCAAGAATGAGAGCCAGATTTTACACCCACAGCCTTGAATATAAATATAAGATAAATCTCCTTTTAGATAGTGGCAAAATTTCACATTCATAAATTAACACACTTTTAAAACAATTTTTAATAATACATACTTTCTAGAAGCTCCGCTACAGCAGCTGGATCAAGTGCATTTATAAATATCTAGAGAGAAAAACAGAATGGGTTCATAGTCAAGTACTCATATAAATTACAGATTGCAATCTTCCAAATTCTAGAACTGTAGATCTTACTACTCAAAAAGCAATAATAGACCATTGTGAGTACAACTAGGTTTTGAAGTTGTCTACTTTTGAAATCGTCACTTTATTATATGAATCATTGCATTGGTCTCAGTCAAGAAAGCCTGAACTAGATAATTGAGCCTAACATGCACTTTTAAAAATTCAACTTGACCTAATCTTACTTTTTGATTGACAAAACTATCCAGCTCAGAACCAGATACAAATATGTAGGTAAATCCAATCAAGAGCCTCATTAGAGTATCTTTAAAAGTGTTCTGCTTACAGTAGGTATTCCATAAATATTGATTCCTATGACTTTTTTATGCAACTAAATAATCTTAAAAACAAAGGGAAAGAAACTTTTTAAAAGCCTTACTTATGCCCACTACTATTAGTATTCCTATAGCCACAAAATTAGGTTATCAATGATAATCATAAAAGTTGCTGAAAT
Source organism: Dromiciops gliroides (assembly GCF_019393635.1). Lineage (NCBI taxonomy): Eukaryota > Metazoa > Chordata > Mammalia > Microbiotheria > Microbiotheriidae > Dromiciops > Dromiciops gliroides. The sequence continues at coordinate 640,329,675 of NC_057861.1, forward strand.
TTAAAGTTTACAGTGACTATACAGACATTTGATCATCACAGTAACCCTCTGCAGTTGTTCCCATCTAGTACAATATCTAACCTCCAGGAAAGAAAAAATACACATTTGTACCATGAAGCATTTGAGAAATTATTCAGGAATAATCTGGCTACATTGCCCAATCTACCCAATGGGAAGGGTATGGTGTTTGGCTCGCATATATCTAATTCCTTAATTTTATCATCTATTTAAATAAGACTATCTAGTCAAATAGTGTTATTTAATGCTACCATCGTAACTTTGCTACAAATGAAGAATGAGGCATAGACTAAAATAGTAACTTATTCAATCCCCCAAATTCACCTCCTCCTTAATGATCTGAATTCTTTTTATTAATTTCTTTGTTTATTGTGGGGCAATGAGGGTTAAATGACTTGCCCAGGGTCACACAGCTAGTAAGTGTCAAGTGTCTGAAGTCAGATTTGAACTCCTATCCTCCTGAATCCAGGGCTGATGCTTTATCCATGCCACCTAGCTGTCCCATGATCCCAATTCTTTAAGAAAATGTGGTTGATGGGTTTTTTAATCTGAATGACCTGGGAAATTGCACGCTGACCTTTACAAATAAAGATACAGCCCAAATGTTCTCTATGAATGTTCCTGAGATCATGCTATTATAAGTCTTGCCCAACACAGAGGTTCACCTCCTCATAAAGTAGAAAAGATGAACAATTTATGTATAAAAGATCCAATTCTACAGAAGAGTTTCTTCTGTCTTATTTAGAAAAAACTAAGGAGGAGAAACTATTTTATGAGATAGGAGATCAAAAGAACCTGAACTTTGAAGGAAAAGCAAATTAAAAGCCTTGAAAAAAGCTGAGACAGCTGTTTCCTAAAATATCCTTGTATTTCAAAGAGAAATTTTTCAGAATTTCAAAATAAAGTCATCAATGTTTTTTAATAAAGTTTAAAAGACATTTCTCATTCACTATATAGTGAGTTCACCTGCTGACTGTTCATGGCTTTAGAATTCTTACAAAAGGACTATAATGTTTTCTGTTTTTAAAAAATCGGAAGTTCATCAAAACGGAGTTCGGGGGGGGGATCCTTGAAAAGTAACTACATGAATACATTATCTACATTCTGTACCTCCTAGTTAAGTGATGTTTGAGAAAATTTCTTTCACTACTGGGCCAGCAAATACTATTATGTAACAAATGAATCCAAAACAGGGAAGAATTTCAAAGTCCGCTACTTGGAGTTGTTGTGGTACTATGTCCTATGTTTAAATGAAAAGTTATTGCTCACCACAACCCATCACAACATACAATGTAATTGTACTCATTTTGCTCCTTAAATCCTTCTCTCAGAAGCTTGACAACACAAGCAAGAGGATTAACATCCAAATATACAGCAAGAAATGTATCCAAGGGTCCAAGATAGCTTCTTGTAAGCCTACCCATAGCTGTTAAGTGAGAAAATTTGTTTATTTTGAAAATAAAGATTATTTTACATAACTGTGTTGAGAACAGACTAATGAGTTGATTATTATGTTCCCACTCAAAGCAAATAAATTCTACTATAGTTAGAAAAAACTTAATTTATTAAGTGGCAACTGAATAATCTAAAAGCATCTCTTTATAGATCTACTTAAATGCCTTCATCTCAGAAATTATTTGTATCATTAAACTTATCACTAAATATTGGCTAAACTCAAAATAAAATCATTCAAAAAAAATACTGATACATGCTGATAAATAACAACTATTGTAGGTTACATTCAAATTTTACACAAACTAGTTTTAGTGGGGGAAATTAGCATGTACAAAATAACAATATGGCATTTCATTTCCACATACTTTACCAAAAGGCCCCAAAACAAACCAGTTCAAAATAGGAAAGATCATCAATGTCAGAGCATTTGCCTAGTATTCAGTCTCTGATGTGGTACCAGTGATAATTCTGTATTTTGGAGAAAAGTCTCAGAAGGTCAAATATGTATCCTAAATGTTCCTGATTCTGCACCTTAAAAATATATCAAGGAGCAGGGGCAGCTAGGTGGCACAGTGGATAGAGCACTGACCCTGGAGTCAGAAGGACCCGAGTTCAAATCCGGCCTCAGACACTTGACACTTACTAGCTGTGTGACCCTGGGCAAGTCACTTAACCCCAATTGCCTCACTAAAAAAAAAAAAATTGAAGTTATAGTCATAGAATCTTTAGACTGAAATTCATTTAGTCCAGAAATTTCATGAATACTTTTTGCCAGGGTCTACACATTTCTAGTGTCCTAGAAATCCAATCCTCTTTCAGAAATTAGAGTTTACCTCCAATTAATTATCTCAACATAAAAGTAATCATCTACTCAAAAGAAAAGAGGAAAATAAATAGAAGTGTATAAAAGATTGTAGGATAGATAAGCAAAAAAATTATTATGGGAAATAACAAAAGAGTAATAGCTGGTATTTATGTGGTGCTTTAAGTTTTATAAACAACTTTAAATACATTATTATTTTCTAAACCTCACAACAACCCTGTGTAATGATAGTTCAAGGGATGTCATTCCCATTTTACAGATGAGGGAAGTGGCCAGTAAAAAAGTAGAAACAGAACTTGAATTCTGTTCCCTATTCCCTCTTTTTTTTTTAAATAAAGCAATCATTCTTTGGGGTAGGGGAGGCAATTGGGGTTAAGTGACTTGCCCAAGGTCACATTGCTCTTGTTGTTTGTCCTTCATTCTGGAAGAGGACCATGACTTGCACTGAATTGGATTTAAGTGAAGGAGGGCTGTGCAAGGTTACCAACCTCACTCTCTCCTCCAGAGTCATCTGGGTCCAGTGGCAAGATATACAGCAAGACAAATGGAGATGGCCCCAGATGTTTAAGGCAATTGGGGTTATGTGACTTGCCCAGAGTCACACAGCTAGTAAGTGTCTGAGGTGACATTTGAACTCAGGTCCTAAAGACTCCACCATGCCACCTAACTGCCATATATATGTGTGTGTATGTATATGCATATATGTGCATGTATGTATAATGCTCTCCACACACACACACACACACACTCACACATATATATAATGCAATCATTCTTTTTTCCCCTTCAGTGATCAAACAGATGGAGAGAGAATGATCAGAATAAGAGATGGAATATAAACATACTAAAACCTACATACAAATACAAAGAAAGACAGGGAACACAAAGCAACAAGAAGACAAAGAGAAATACAATGACCTTTAAAAATTAAAAAGAATTAAATAAAGGACAAAAAGCAATAAACAAAGTGATAATATAAACAAATAAAGGGTCTAAAACAGGGGAGAAAATCCAGCAGCCCAAAAAACCAACAGAATGGAGTTTTCGATGTAGCCGAGAAGTCCCAGAATTATTGCCCCACAGTAGGTGTTGCTCATGGAGCTGCTTTGATGTAATATATTAATTTGAATATCAATATTTTCCAAAGACATTTGTGATTTTCAATCCATTTAAATATGTTCCTGATTGAATCTATCATTTCCTACTGTGCTTGCACAAAACAAGTACATCCCCCTAGGATTCTGAGTCCCACATAGACTGCATTTGCCCTTTCATTCTATTTGTTTCTGGGCATTTCTTCAATTTACCAAAGTCACTATGAAAACATCGAATATAATGGCCAGCTGTCCTGAAGAAAATCATGCTTTTTGTCTCAGAGCAACAAATCCACGGTTGAGTACATCTTCAAATCCATTAAAACTAATTCCAAGAGATTATGCATTCTTTTGCTATTGTACCAGAAGGTTTATTCTGTGAAATAATGTTTCAATACCTCGAGGATAAGTGATTTCAGTATTCATTCTATGGAAGTATATCACAACCCTTTATTAATTACTATGGCCACAAAGCTATCACCTGATGACCATCTTCCCTTCAAGGAGAGCCTCTCTGAGCTGGTCCTGGTGCAGGGAGGCCCAAAGTTCAAACCATTCAAACCAGAGATTGCACATAGACTAACATGGTTTTTTTCTTTCTGGGTTTTTTTTTTTTTTTTTGGTGGGGCAATGAGAGTTAAATGACTTGCCCAGGGTCACACAGCTAGTAAGTGTCAAGTGTCTGAAGCCGGATTTGAACTCAGGTACTCCTGAATCCAGGGCCGGTGCTTTATCCACTGCACCACCTAGCTGCCCCGACTGACATAGTTTTTGAGAATGCAGGGTCACCTCCACACCATGATGAACCAATGGAGTAGAACTTTATTGGAATAGTCTGCCAACTGCTGTTAGAAATCAGCAGGTTATTAATTGGAGTTCATTAATATTTTATATATAAGTTAACACTGTAATAGAATCAGATTTGCAAGAGAACTTGGACTCTCTAAATAAGAAGTCTTGTCTTTCACAGGCCAGGCTCTCAATTTTCATCAAGATGTTTGATAACTGATTTGGTGAAATCCTTACCCCACCCTGTAAAAATTTTATTTCTAGATTTTAAAAAGGTCATTTGAGGATAATTGCTTTTATAACATTCATTTAATTACTTGTAGCACTTCAATGTATTTAGAAAAACAAAGCATGGTCTAGTTAGAAAATGTAATCGAAGTTCCAGAAACAGAAAATAGTAACTTGTGGCAATAACTTCATAAGATTACTTGGGATGCAAAACCAGACCCTCTCCCCTCCCCCAATCATGAGATAGTAACCTTTTTTCAGTTTTTTTATAATATTTCCCTAAAATACGTGTAAAAACAATTTTTGGGGTTTTTTTTGTTTTTTTGTTTTGTTTTGCGGGGCAATGGGGGTTAAGTGACTTGCCCAAGGTCACACAGAAAACAATTTTTTAATATTTTTTAAAGTTTTGAGTTCCAATTTCTATCCCTCTCTTCCTTCTTCCCTCCTCTTCCCTCTTCCCTAAAGTGGTAAGCAATCAGATATAGGATATATATGGGCAATCAAAAGAATTTATGTGAAAGGTGATCACAAAGAGATGCCAAGCTGAGAAAATAAAGTTTTACCTTATCAAACTTCATAACCTCGTGAATCATAAGGGGGAACACTGCAGGAAAGCATTTTGTCTCCCTGTATTGATCAAGGATGCAGACACTGAGTAAAAGTCCTTTCTTCTCTGGAAGAAACACACCTGGACAGGTGATCTTAAAAGGAAAGAAAACAATGATAAAGATCAAAGAACCTCCTGTTTCTCTGCTAAGATTCACTTGCCAGAGTGACAATGCATTTTTTCTAATAGCCCTACTCAAAAAGGATTATCAAATGGTGAAAGAATATAAACAGAAAAACCATATAAGAAAAAACCAAATTGTTATAGCATTGAAAACTAGAAGGAATTTTAGAAATTATGTATCAAGGAAGGGGAGTGGTTTAATGATCTTCTAAAGTCCTTCCAGCTGTACATCTATGATCCCCTCTTCTAGCCTGACCCCCTCGTTTTACAAATGAAGAAATTGAGGCTAAAATAAGGTGACTTTTCTAGAGTGCAGAGGTGAGGATATAATATGAGGGTAAGGATTCAAATCAAAATCTTTTGACTTTAAATCCAATGTTCTTCCCTCTCTACCTGTTGACAAATAAATACTCACTTGAAAAAGTTACCAACTTCAATGAAAATTATCACATTCAATTCAGCCAATATATTCTAAGCACATAATTGTCATTGCACTCAGTTCTGGGTGCTAGACAAAAATCAAAACAGTTACTGTCCACCCCAAAGGATCTTAACTTCTTTGTACACTACAGGAAATGCAAATAAAATCTACCTCAGAGCCATTAAAATGGAAAAACAAAACTTAAAATTACAAGATTCAGCGCTAGCTAAGTCATGGATAACGAGAAATATACAATGCTGATGGAATTGCAATATGATATAAGATTCTTTGGACAGCGTCTATCAGCACAAAGCAAATATCATAAAAATTACCCTATGCTGGTTATTCAATAATCCTATTACTTAGAAATATATCCTGAGAATATTGTCAAAAGTGTGGGGGGGTGTAATTGGTTTAAATACATCTATGGGCAGCATTTTTTTTAAGTAAAAACCATATAAAGTCTAGTAGTTGAAGACTGGCTCCAATTATAATATAACCATGCTATATAATACGATAATGTGAGTAAGATTGTTAGGTATGTATAATATAAAGAAATATGGAAAATATATTAGAATAATTCTGAGAAAACAAAGTCTAACCAGAAGAACAGAGTATACACTAACAATGACTATGATGATTTCATAAAGGAAAATCCCCATGAGAAAACATCCTTCACCAAAAGCAGGTAGGGTCACTGACTGCTCTGCCCTTGTACAGTTGTCTGGAACACTGAGAGAGGTTAGGTGACTTGCCCATCCATGCTCATGCAACCTGTTTGGCTCAGAAGTGAGAGGAATCCAAGTCATTCTGCCTGAGGCCAGATCTATATCCACTTTGACAGATTTGTCTCTCAACTAAAACTATAGAAAAGGGAAAATGTAGGCAAAAGTAATAAAAGATGAACAGATAAAAGGAAAGTTAAAGGGAGATTCAAGGGAAGTAACTGATAAGTTGATCTAAGCATTTTATAAGTGTAAATTTGTTGGTTTTTCAGTCGTGTCCGCCTTTTTGTAACCACCATTTGGGGTTTTCTTGGCAATGATCCTGCAGTGTTTTGCCATTTCCTTCTGGAACTCATTTTACAGATGAGAAAACTGAGGCAAACACAGTGGAGTGACTTGCCCAGGGTCACAGAGTTAAGTGTCAGAGGCCAAATTTGAATTCAGGAAAATGACTCTTTTGGACTCTAAGGCCCTGAACTCTATCCATTTTGCCACCTAGCTGTCCATATAAGTGTAAATACATTTATTCCAATGTAAGGAGTTGAATTCATTCTTTGTTGAACAAACGCATGGGCCTCCTGGGTACTGACCGCCATGAAAAGTGATGTAGACGTTTGGATAGCTTTGCTATAATAATTACTTGCTTTTGTTGGTGTTTCAACCTGTTTATACTAAAACAAATTTTCAGGACTAGCCTATCTTCCTAACAGGGGCAGGTAGGTGGTGCAGTGCATAGAGCACCAAGTATGGAGTCAGGAAGGTGTGAGTTCAAATTCAGCATCAGATACTTACTGTGTGGCCCTGGGCAAGCTGGAAAAGGAAATGGCAAACAACTCCGGTATCTTTGCCAAGAAAACCCGGAATGGGGCCGTGAAGAATCGGACGCGACTGAAACATCCGAACATCTTCCTCTAGGACCCAGAGCATCTTCAGCTCCATCACCACTCCGGGCTCCGCCCCTCACTCCGCCCCGCCCCTCTCGCGCCTTGGCTCCTCCAACTCGGAAGCGGAAGAAATCGAATGTTCGGGCACACCTCCTGCCCCACCGACACTGTCCGGGCTCTGCGGCCGAGCTCGCGGTCACGGGCTGCTGACATGTCCAGCCCCCGGAGAAGCGTGGACGGCCGCCCAGCGAGCGCGGGGGCGGGGGCGGGGACGGGCACGGGGGGCGGTGGCAGCCTCCCGGGCAGCCCCGCTCACGGGAGCCACGGCGGCGGCGGCAGGTTTGAGTTCCAGTCCCTGCTGAACAGCCGCGGCCCCGGCGCCGAGCCGAGCGCGGCGCGGCTCCGGGCCTCCGAGAGCCCGGTGCACCGGCGCGGCTCTTTCCCCTTGGCCGCGGCGGCCGCGCCGTCCCCGCCCCCGCCCCCTCTGCCCGAGGAGGACTGCATGAAGCTGAACCCTTCCTTCGTGGACATCGCCCTCCGCTCCTTGCTGGCCATTGACTTGTGGATGTCCAAGAGGCTGGGCGTGTGCGCCGGGGAGAAGTCGTCCTGGGGCAGCGCCAGGCCCCTCATGAAGCTGCTGGAGATCTCGGGCCACGGCATCCTGTGGCTGGCCGGCACCGCATACTGCCTGTACCGAAGTGACAGCTGGGCCGGCCGAGAGGTGCTGGTCAACCTGCTTTTCGCTCTGCTCCTGGACTTGGGCTTGGTGGCGCTGCTCAAAGGGCTCGTCAGGCGGCGAAGACCCTCGCACAACCAGATGGACATGTTTTTCACGTTCTCGGTGGACAAGTATTCCTTCCCCTCCGGCCACGCCACCAGGGCCGCCCTGGTGTCTCGGTTCATCTTGCACCACTTGGTGCTGGCCATTCCTCTGAGAGTGTTGATAGTGCTGTGGGCCTTCATCTTGGGCCTCTCCAGGGTCATGCTGGGAAGGCACAATGTCACAGACGTAGCTTTTGGATTTGTCTTTGGTTACATACAGTACAGTATAGTGGATTATTTTTGGCTGTCTCCCTTCAATGCCCCTGCTGTTTTTGCTCTGTGGAATCCCCAGTAAATAATTTGATTGTATATGGGACCAGAAGACATGAAGGCTTCCGGGATAAAAAGGACCAAAGATACACCAGCACTCATCTTGCTTAGCTCTTGTGGACATTTTGAACTTCCTTTGGAATTTGTCTAAATGGAAAGATGTAACCCCTGCCACCTTGATAATTGCTAGATTCGAGCATGTGCCAGCCGTAAGGTGAACACAGTCATATTAGGTAAATAAATATTTATATAGGGAGAATTAGACATATATAGATCTTCATTAACAACTCTGTCAGCAAGACAGTAGCAAAGGAACCAAGCAGTTTGTCTTACTGTAAGCTACTAATTTCTTTTTAAAGTTTACATCAGTGGATAATAAAATTCCAGGTATCACCCATACATGGGGGAAAAGAAGTGTTAACTAGATTCATATTTTGCATTATTAACATGCATTAAGGTGAACAACTCAGTAGTTTGCTGTTTTGTCCCATAGTAGATTTCAAACACTATTTTAAAAATATAAAACATAAATTCTACTGCTTTTATCTCAGAAAGTCTGGTGCTACAGATATGTAGATTTTTTAAATTTTAATTTATTCACTTTTAAGAACCTACACATGTTTTGGGGGCAGATTGGGGGGCACATTTCCATCTTTGCTGAAGCAGCAAATTAGGACATAGAGAAGAGATAACTCTATTCTTCCCCATCCAGTTAAAAAAAAGGATAAATATAATTTTTTCCATTCCTATCTAGTATTACCTGTTAGCATGTGAAAGTCCAATGGCTGAGAGAAACTCCAGAAATAGAATATACATTAATACTTAAAGAACCTGCTATTTCATCTGGGTGAATGTACCTTTCACCAAATGCAGACTGCAAGTCCTCCATGCCTTACTAGTGGTTTCATGACTTGCTGTGGATGAAAAAAAATCATCACCTGGTAGCTAGTCCTGTGATTATAAACTTCTCCAATTTAGCCGGGATGGTCCTTGGACCAAAAATGTCACCAAGCCTGTATGTGAAGCCTTTCCAGCTTGGTGGGATCTGTATTTGCAGAGCTTGCATTTCTTTTACTTAGCCTTCAAGAACTCAAGGTTCCCTCCACACCTTGGTGAGGTGCTGGAAAACACTTAAGTGGAGCATACAATATAAACAAAAAAAAAGGTGGGGGGGAGGAGCCTGAGAGTGTCCATTAGAAAGGCGTGAACAAAAAAAAAGTCGTGGGAGTAGGGTTGTCTTTCTGTTAGTTCTGTGGCAATTTTGCTGGGTATTTATGGGTAGCTGTTGAGTAGGTCAGATTCCTCAATTCTGTGATAGAAGATAGTAAAAATAAATCTCTTTGGTGGGCAGCTAGGTGGCGCAGTGGATAAAGCACCAGCCCTGGATTCAGGAGTACCTGAGTTCAAATCTGGCCTCAGACACTTGACACTTACTAGCTGTGTGACCCTGGGCAAGTCATTTAACCCCCATTGCCCCACCCCCACCCCCCAAAAAAATCTCTTTGAAAATAGTTCTTTAAAAGCCACTTGTTGGGAAAGGTCAATTAAAAAGTCGCCCACCTATGAGGGAACATTTTATCTGTTGGAGGGCAATTGAATTAAGCCATATATTACATGGACCACTGGTAAAAGGTATGTTGCCCATGACTAATAATCAGTAAAGGATAAAACTGCTGAAGGAGTGAGGAGAGTCCAGGACCAATCTTTTAAAAGTAACAATGCAAGTTTTCCCATGTACAACAAAAAAAACGTGTATTTTGTAATTTCTTATGTTGTATTTGGGTGATGTTTTTTGCCTATAATGATTGTAAGGGTAATGGAAGTTAAAACAATCAGATTCTCAAATATCAACATTCATCACTGTGAGCTCGCTGTTGTACCAGACACAATATATTATTACTGAATTTCTTTCATGTTGACTTGTTTCATTTAGAGAATTTCATCCAGGGTGCCTCCACAAATCATATTGCCAAAGACCACTTAATCCAGAATGCTTATCATTCCTCAGCCAGGAAAAAAAAGAAAGGAGGGCTGATTAAATTATTTAAATGATACTACCCTTAAGTTAGACAAGGAGTCAAACATTATAAAATTTGGTATTAGAATGTTATCAGTATTTGTAAATAGAAAATATTGTAACCAACAGTAATCCTTTTGCAGATGTGGTATTGAGTATCTGTAATCAGCTATACAGCAAATATTCTAGCGGGGTAGAAGAGTAAAATTCTTAATGGTAGGTGGCACTTAGAAGTTGGAACTACTCCTTGGGGATAAATGGAATCATTTTCATTTCACTTTAACCCAACACTGACAACCTCTTCATTTCCCCGAATCAACAGAGTGAACTTCCCCCATCTGTGACGTTTTAAATTATTTTGTTCCTTTTTACTTCTAAAGATTTCCTTTCATTACAGCAATGGTATGCCAGATGTTTAAAGTTATGAGACTCCTGTTCTTAGTCCCCAAATTAACTCCTAGGGGCATTAAGACAGGGAAATTTTGTTGAATGTTTATACCCCTGAGATTCACTTAATTAAATGGCATCTAAGTTTACTGATTCTTAGAGTACAGGCCTATTCTCCTCCTGATTGGGATTTGGTGCAGAACAATGCAAATGTAATAAGTAGTACTTTAGAATGTACCATAAATGTCTTTTTTTTTTGTAAAGGATTTCAATTTCAGAATCACAATAAAACCTAATCAGTGCTGTTAAACTTTGTTGCAATGTGCTTTTTATTTAGTTGAGAAGGGAGACTGATTTATCTTTTAGCTCCTTATAAAATGAGTGTCTTCATTCTTAAATTATTTTGAGATCTCACTGTTAAGTTGATACTTCCTCTAAAGGATATGTGAACAGCAAACTGAGCCAGATCTCCTACCTACCACTCCCTCAGATAGTGTTGTGTGTATAGAATACTGGACCTGAAATCAAAGGACCTGGATTCATATCCTGGCTCTTTCACATTTTCCCTGCTGTGATCTTTAACAGATATTTTAAGCTTTCTGTAAAATGAGAGGGTTGGACTAGATGTTTAAAGCCCATTCAGGCCCTATGTCTATGAACCTAAGGCCCACAATCACCTATTCTGCTGTGTGTGACCAGTCAGTAAGGACTACATTTTCCAGTCCTGCATGCATCTAAGTCCCTGCCCTTAGGAATGATCCTAATAGCTTGAAGCTAGAACTCTTCATCAGTCTGCCACTAAAAGAGGGGACACAACCGCTCTAAAGTAGTTTAGCCCTAACATTCTGAGTATTTGAGTCTAAGATTGGAGAGAGGAGTCAATGGGTGACCAGAGAGAAAAAGCACAACAACGATGTTTAGAGCATCCAGTTCAATGCCTTGTTAATACTTGCTGATTTTCGTGGGGCAGAGCAAGCCCTAGAGGAACTAGGTCAGAAGAAATTCAGCTAGTCTATATAGCAATGGAAACTTTTTACTTGGTGATTGTGCTAATTATACATGCCTTCTAGTGTTTATGTTAGGACTAAAAGAATACAAACACTACCCAAATATTAGTTTCTCCTTTAAGATGGTGCAATTGTAACTAAGTCCAAGGTTATTTTAAATGGATGAGCAGAAGGGATGGGGGGTTGGGAGGGAACAGGCACAGAGGATGAAACAAGTGGTCTCCAAGTAATGGGCCAGAGGACTAGCAGAACTCAAGTGGGAGGCAGGGTGTTAAAGAAGAGGGTGAAAATGTTCCAATATCAATGATCAATTAATAAGTTTGGGGACAGGGATTTGTTAAGTTGTGAGTGAACTCTGTTGACGGTGAGGATCAAGAATTTGGTTAGAAGCTAAGTGACAATCAACCCGTGGTTAAGAAGGGTGGGAACGGAGCCTACGACGTGAAATTAAGGGTTGTGAGCGAAAATAGGACAAAGATGGGTTGGTCTCCCTTACCGCGCGAATGTGCAGCTCCACTACCACTTCGAGGGGCATCTTTCCCAGCTGGGGCGGGAAGGGTTGGAAAGGGACCCTGCTGCGCCGGGCAGAGGAGCGGGGTTTCTTCCCCGGCCCTCCCGCCCCGACCCCTCTCCCGTGGTGAGAGCTGGAGCCTCTGCTGCCGCTGTTTCCCGCTGGGGAAAAGCGTCTCGTTGCCACGGAGACCGAAGCTTCCAAACTTCCACCGCTGGAACGTGGGAAGCCAGGAACGCCACGTGCATGCGCGAGCCCTTTGGCCCATGGTACTCACGGAAGGACGTGGCCTGGGTTCGGGTTCGGGTTCGGGTTCGGGTTCGGGTTCGGAGTATGTGCTCCCTGCTTGCGTAGCATGCTTGAGGCTTGCTAAGAGCCTTCTATTTCTCTCCCGCTGCTTTGACTTTATGTCCCAGAAGGGACATTTCTTCGCTACTGTCCTCTTTTCAGAGGACCTGCAAATGACCCTGGATCTGTTACAACGTAAGGGTGAGGATCCCAAGATTCGCAGCGAAATGGAATTTTGGAGGACAAATAATCCGATTTTACATACGGGGAAACCGAGGCCCAGGAAAGGGAAGTTTTATGTTCAAATCCACACTGGTGGTAGCAGTTGTGGTGATAGTGAATAGGTATAGTCGTAGCAATAACATTTCTCATTTGATATTCACAACAATGTTGTGAGGTGGGCACCATACGTTTTACTATCTCCACTTTATAAAGGTAAAAATCAGAGGCTTAGAGAGGTTACATTCCCATAGCCTCTGTGCTAGTGTTAAAAATGGTATTTGCCTGGGATAAAGAGGTGGTAGACTACAGGTGCAGAATCAGGCATACATCTACAGATATGGCCAATGTGTTGATTGATTTTGCTTAACTTATTTGTTACAAGGAAAGGTTGGAGGCATGGAGTCATTGGGAAGTGACAGAGCCGGGGGTGAGGGAAGCATCAATTAAAATAACTTTAAAATACTTATAACAGCTTTTTTGTGGGGGCAAAGAATTCGAAACTGAGGGAATAAATGAACAAATTGTGGTATGTGAATGTGATGTAATACTCTTGTGTTGTAAGAAACGATGGAGCTGATTTCAGTATAACCTGGGAAGACCTGTATGAACTGATGCAAAGTTTAGCATAACCAGGGGAACAATCTACACACTAATATCTGTATTTTAAAGACAATCAACTTTGAAAGAATTAGTAATTCTAATCAACGCAATTTCCCACCACAATCCCACCAAAGACTCATGATGAAACATGCTGTCCACTTACAGATAGAAAATTGATGGACTTAGAATACAAACTGAAGCATGATTTTTTTTTCTTAAGAAAAAACATTTTTTTTGGAACATGGCTAATGCAGAAATTTGTTTTGTATGACTACATATACTTTAACAGGTTTGTTTTTCTTGTCTTCTCATTGGATGGGGGAGGGAGAGGGGGAGTATTTAGAACTAAAGAAAAAAATTAAAAGTCTGCCATAAAAATTTTTTTTAAACCTTTTTAAAAAGAAGACCCAGATCTTCATGATTCCAGGTCTTTTCTTTGCTCTGTCCACTCAGTCTGAGACCCTGATTGAAGCCAGTGTCTTCTGTGAGCTTCTTGAAAGCAAGGACTGTTTTTTGTTGGGTTGGGTTTTTTTGTCTTTATATCACCAAATTTGACAAATGCTTGTTGACTTAACTGTTTCCAAATCCAGCGTTCTTTTACTGTTCCAAAGGACCAAGAAAGATTGCTTATATGAATGATTCAAATAATACTGGGGTGATTGCAAAAATGTTTAGGCACATAAGTTATATGCAAATACATTAAAAATACTTCCTAATCTTTTTCAACAAGGCATTTTGAAGTGAGCCTGCTAGCTTAGCTTTCACAGTCCAAAGTAAACAAAATTAGCCTGTAAGATTTCTCTTTATCTCACAGTAGTTAATATATTCTCCAGTGCCATGGTTACACTTTTAAAACAGGCAATGCTGAAATTTCAGGCCTAGGAAGAATAAGCCAGGGACTAGTTTTTTAAAGGGTAGGTAAATAGCATTTTTCCATTCACTGCAGTTGATGAGGACAGTAAAAGAGGGCTAGGAATGTCTGGCAGAACAAGAAGTAATAGTACCTGGAAAGGTCACAGACACTGAAATAAATCCCAAAATATGATTTTCTGAGTATATGGATTGGAAACATATGTCACAAATGCTGTTGTTATTAATCATCCATTAGGAGAGTCACTGGGAATGCAAGAAAGAACCTGGAACCAATGAAGGTTACAGAAGGAAAGGACATAGGAGATCATCTCATTTTACAGAAAAGGAAATTGAAGCCTAAAAAGGTAAAATGATTTGGTCAGTCCCCCACTACCTACCAACAGAGCCAGGATTAGAAGCTAGACCTCCTGACTCCCAGTTCATTGCGATTGACCCTACACAACTGTCTTCCTAAGAATTGCTTGCCAATTAAGAGAGAAAAAGGCAGGGTCCCTGGTTTCATGAAAATAATGTAAGGGTAGTTCCACAACAGGGAGAAGCAAATAGAAGTAACATTAGTGAGGAGGATCTTTTGTACCAAAGATGTAATAGTATTCTTTCCATCTACTTATCCACTTGAGTGCATATGTATTGTAGAGCTTAAGAAGGACAGTTATAGATAAACAAGATTATTTCAGAAAAACCTGGAAACATGTACATGAGCTAATGTATAGTGAAGTAAACAGAACCAGGAGAATGTTGTACACAGCAACAGCAATATTGTTCGATGAAGAATTGTAAATGACTTGACTATTCTCAGCAATACAATGATCCAAGACAAAAAAATAAAAAAACAAAAAGGGGCAGCTAGGTGGCACAGTGGATAAAGCACGGGCCCTGGATAAAGCATGGGCCCTGGATTCAGGAGGACCTGAGTTCAAATTCGACCTAAGACACTTGACACTTACTAGCTGTGTGACCCTGGGCAAGTCACTTAACCCTCATTGCCACACACACACACAAAATGACCCAAGACAATCCCAAAGGACTAACGATGAAGCATACTATCCACGTCCAAAGAAAGAACAAAAATTGATTGATCATAGACTGAAGCATGCTATTTTTCACTTTCTTTTTTCCCTTATATTTGAGTTTTCTTATACAAAATGACTAATATGGAAATATTTTACATAATTGCTAATGTATAACCAAATCTGATTGCTTGCTGCCTGAGGGAGGAGGGGGGAGGAGAGGGAAGGATAGAATTTGGAACTCAAAAGTTTTAAATAAAAATGTTAATTTTTTTTAAAAAGCACAGCTATAGAATTGAACCCCCTACAGGATGTTCCAACAGTCTTAGTGAAGTTTTAAGCTACTAAAAGCTTAAAAGAAATCTTTTAGTAATACAGATTAGCTACTAAAAAGCTTAAAACTACACTGAGATTGTCGGGATACCCTATTACTTGCTGAAAATGCAAGGCTGCAGAAACTACACTATAATCAAAAGCAGGCATTTGTTAGCTCTAGAGGGCTCTAAGATAATTATCAGGTAATGGTTAGCAATGAGCACTGGTTCTAAAGGTAGCCCAAAACCTTTGTGAAACAGAGGAGATCCTATATCTAGAGCAGGAGATGAAACATCTGACCAAAGTCTGACAGGAGAAAGAGCTACAAGCATGTGTGACCCTGGGCAAGTCACTTAACCCCAATTGCCTCACCAAAAAAAGAAGAAGAAGAAAAAGGAAAAAAAGAAGAGGCACAGATCAGACTCTTGACTATTCTCTGCTTACAATGCAGAGATGATGAAATCTATATCTGTACCAGGGACTGTTTGGGGATAGATTGAAAATATTCTTCAGAAGCCAATTCAGCCTTGGGAAAAGGCAAACCAGCATTCTCAAGTTAATTTCACAGGATATCAAGGGGCCAAATACTTGAGGTTCTCCTATAGACCCAGATGATGACCTATTAAAGAACTCCCATGCCATGACCTCTCTCTCACCCACAACCATGTCAACTAGCTACAGAACCACTTGATCAAAATGAAGTTTGACGATAGTCATATATATAATCTAGTTCACCAATATAAGTCTATTTTATATACATGTTCTCATTTGATTCTCATACCAACCCCTTGAGATAGGTGCTGTTATTATCATAACCATTTAACAGTTGAGAAAACAGGTCCTGAGGGCCCAAGTGACTTGCCCAGGATCACACTAGTAAGTGTCTGAGGTAGGATTTGCTACAAGTACAGTACCCTATCCATTATAGCATGGGAGAAAAGTTAGTAGTGTTGGAGACTGGTAAAGGGCTGGACTTGGAGACAGGAAGACCTAGGTTTAGACTCTACCTCAGACACTTAACTAGCTATGTGACCCTGGACAAGTCACCAACCTTCCTGGGCCACAGGTTTGGTTTTTTGTTTGTTTTGTTTTGTATCTTTGTTTCTTAGTTTATGCCAAGGAAGCTTAGTACCTTGGAAAGTCTTAACTTAAAGTTTAGAGGACCTGAATTCAAATCCTGATTCTGTTACTACCTTTGTGATCTCCAACAAATCACTTAAGCTCTCTAGACCAGTTAAGTGTCTAAGGTAGAGCAACCAAAAACAAATTCATCCCAGCTTCACTGTCAAATGTTTGGTGCTTTAGTCATGTGTGTTTAGTTTTTGTGGGGTTTTTCCTAATATGGCTTAGTAGATAGAGTTGTATGATCCTGCCCAAATCATTTAACCTTCAGGACAGGAAAAATACCACACTGCATAGGTATAAGAAATTTCCTCATTCAGAAGTAACTTATACCAATTACCTCACAGGCCAAACCCCTACCTCCTTATCTTCTATCACCTTATCTGAAAATATGCCAGCTACCTCTAGTGAATGTCAGAAATACTATATGAAATATAGGAAATAAAAAAGCACACACACACCTGGTGTTATTTGGTGATCAATATAAGAATGGATTCTCTCTTCTTCATTTACCCCACTGGTTTCACTTGTCAGATCTTGATTTCTTTTTTTTTTAATTAATTTTTTTTTTTGCAGGGCAATGGGAGTTAAGTGACTTGCCCAAGGTCACACAGCTAGTAAGTATCAAGTGTCTGAGGCCAGATTTGAACTCAGGAACTCCTGCATCCAGGGCCGGTGCTTTATCCACTGTGCCACCTAGCCGCCCCATCAGATCTTGATTTCTAGAAAAAGTTAATTCTGTGCGGTAACAATCATTAAAACAGCATCAAAGTTGTGTTCTAGAGCAGTATTCCAGAATTGCAGAACTGAACAGGAACTCAGAGGACATCTATTCCAACCTTAACCTGAAAAAGTAGAATATCCTAAATATGGTCATCTGCTTTTTATGGAAGACTTTCTGTGAGAAGAATCCTACTACGTCTTGAGGTAGCCTATTCTAAAAGCTATCCTTGGGACAACTAGGTGGTGCAGTGGATCTATCCAGTACTGGCCCTGGAGTCAGGAGGTCCTGAGTTCAAATCTAACCTCAGACACTTGATACTTACTAACTGTGTGACCCTCAGCAAAAAATAATAATAATAATATCATTTTGTATAGCTGTAATTATTAAAGAGTTTTTCATTATATTAAGCCCATATTTGCCACTGGGCCATCACTAGTCTTCTTGATTTCTGTCTTGCCACTAGACTTGGATGACTGTAGAGGAGAGAGTAAGGCTGATGACTTTGTGCAGCTTTGACTCGAAAGTTATGACATCAACTCTTATGATGTCATTAGTACTCTTCTAGAATAAAAGATGAACAATTTTCTTTTTTACAATTTCTACCCACAGTTATGTCTGTGTTCCTGAAATTATTGTTTAATGTCTCATAATAAATGATTTTTCATTCCATTCTATTTTAATATGAATAATATCACCTGATTTTGTTTCCAACATTCGTCAGCATTGGCATAACTGGAACCTCTTCACTAACACCACCGTTATTTGAGATGAGATTTGACTTGAATTGATTTTCTTTAGCTTAGTCCTTGATTCAAAGCTTCAATGGTAATTTGGGGGGGGGGGCAGGGTAATGAGGGTTAAGTGTCTTGCCCAGGGTCACACAGCTAGTAAGTGTCAAGTATCTGAGACCGGATTGGAACTCAGGTCCTCCTGAATCCAGGGCCAGTGCTTTATCCACTGCACCACCTAGCTGCCCCCTTCAATGGTAATTAAAGGCTATGTCTAGTGTTCTTGAAATATTTTCCATAACAATTAATTGTAGCATACAGAAAAAGAATGGAACAAAGCTTCACACTGAACTTTGGCAAATAACTGGATATGCTGAAGAGCTCATTGGGTTGTACCTGGTTGCTTTTCTCAGTCTAATATCAATGGGTCTCAGTTTCCTCATCTGTAAATTAAAGAAGTTAATACTAGATGATCTCCAAGGTCCTTCCCAGTCCTAAATTCTATGATTCTAGAAACTACATCAAAGTTTGTGTGAAATTTCTGTGTTAAAATATAGCTATGCAAAACCATATGCTATGTATATATGTATACACACACACACACACACACACACACACACACACACACACACACACACACACCCCTAAAGCAGCCCAAGTTCTACCCATTATGAAATAATAAATCTTAAAAGAGGATTCTTGGCAGATGCCCTAAACATGAAAACTCCTCCAAAGAAAATCCTTGAATATGCAAATGTAGCTACAGAATGTCTGCTAAGCCCTAGAAGAGGTGAAAAGAGAAAACTGCTGTGTTATATACACCTTACCAGTCATTCCAAAGGTAAAAGAGAAAGAGAAGCCTACTGTTACAAAAATAGTTGTCTTCTACTGTTCTTTCACTGAAAGGGAAAAGTAATCTGAATATTTATTTAGCAAGACCAACTTCTCAAGTACCATTAGTAAGTATTAGGACTTATTCCCAAGACAGGAATTAAGTTTCAGGTGAATATTTTTTGTTGTTCAGTTGTTTCAGTCATGTCTGACTCTGTGACCTCATTTGGGGTTTTCTTGGCAGAGATACTGGAGTGGTTTGTCATTTCCTTCTGCAGTTCCTTTTACAGATGAGGAAACTGAAGCAAACAGGATTGAGTGACTTGCCCAAGGTCACAAAGTTAGTGTCTCAGGCTGTATTTGAACTCAGGTCTTCCTGACTCCAGGGCCAGAGCTCTATCCACTGTACCACCACCTTGCTGCCCCTGAATACTTTTTAGCTATCTCCAAACTATTGGGTCTTAACTCACATATAGGAAATATTTTATAGTTCTTTATTTATACAACTCTCATGAGACTACCTCATATGACACCTTTTACTATGTCCTTTGACTCACTGTCAGATAGATGAAAGCTGAACTAACACCCTTCTGGATTTATTGAACATTATTCTAAATTCAAATGCTTTACTTTCTCTCATTTTTAATTAATTTGTTGCCATAATCTCTGCTATTGAATTTCCAGAGTAAGTACATCACCAATATGATGACCCCCCCTGATCACAACACTACCAAGTCATAGCTTTTATGCCAATAAGCACAGGAATGGGGCTCAGAAGTGGCTGTTGTGCTTTGAGCCTGGGCAAGATGAAAAGACCCAGCCCCAAAATAAATAAATAAATGAACAGGCAAATAAATAAATAAAAAGAAAAATAGTAAATCGATTAATTTGTCTACTAGAAAAAAGAACTCCTTTGGTCTTCCAATCATGGAAATATTTACATACATGTAGCATATATACGTATGACAAGTTAATTATGTACTACCTTACTAGGTTGTTAAGAAAATGCCTTGTAAAGTGCTATATAAATGTCAGCTATTTATTACTCTTACATGTAATATAAGAGTATATGTAATTGAGTACCTAAAGTGTCTATCATCATAAAGACTTTATAAAGATCACCCTGAAGACCAGCTCAGAAGACTTAGCTGGTTCAATCAATAGGCATTGACTGAGTACCTACTATGTGCCAGGCACTGTGCTAAGTGCTAGGGATACACAGAGAGACAAAAGACAGTACCTATTCTCAAGGAGATCATAATCTAATGGAAACAAGAAGCAAAATAATATGTACAAACAAGTTCTAAGCAGAATAAATAGGAAATAAACAGAAGGGAGGCACTAAAATTAAGAGGGATTGGGAAATGCTTTCTGTAGGTAGACTTTTAGTTGGAAGCCAGTAAGTAGACAATAGGAAGAAGAGCATTCCAAGAATGAGGTACTTCAAGAAAAGATGCTGGAAGCTGAGAGCTGAAGTGTTTTTTTTTTTTTTTCATGGAACAAGAAAGCCAGATTGAAGAGTATGCTGTGGGATATAAAGTATACGAAAACTGGAAAAGGGGCAGGGGGCCTAGGTTATGAAGGGCCTTGAACGCCAGAGGATTTTGTATTTTATCCTGGACGGAATGGGGAATCACTAGAGTTTATTGAATATGGGAATAACATGGCGAGACTTCTGCTTTAGGAAAATCACCTTAGTGACTAAATGGAAGATGGACTAGCATTGCGAAGGCCTTGAGATAGGCAGACCAATCAGCATGTAGTTGTAATAATGCAAGGCTTGAGATGAGTACTTGCCCAAGGCTGGTGACAGTATCAGATGAGAGAGAAGGTGGTATATTCAAGAAATGTTTCAAAGGTGAAATTGACAGGCCTTGGCAACAGAATGGATATGAACAGTCTGGCTAAAGTATGATTTTTTAAAATTACAACTCTCAAAGGCCATCTACAAAGTTATAGAGAATTGTAGTCAGTGTCATTGGAAGGAGTACTTATGCTGATAAAATCACAGGACCTAGAAATATTGAAAAATATATATGTTCAGTGGTCTAGGCAACATAGCTAAAGTATGCCTCAGAGACCTATGGAACTTGTTTTTGACAAACTGCTTTTGTTCCCAAAACTGTTTATGAGAAATTAATTGAACACAGGAAAGTAGAAGAAACCTTCAACAACCATATTTTTTCATAGTTCATAATTTAATACCATGGTTTCTGAAAAAAAAATGCTAGTGGAAATTGGGAACATGAATATTTGACTTCAATTTTGGGCCAAAGTAGGTAATTATGGTGCCACTAAGGAAATTATTGGTGAAACTCTTATATTCTTCTCCACCCTTTCCCCACCAAATGTACTTTTCATTTCTTACCCTCTCCTTTCTTCTTTTACCAGTCTTGTCTTAATCTCCCACCCACTTTCTTTTAAACAATTTTTATTGGTATCTTTTGTTTTTAAATCACCTTTATTTCTGAATATTCTTCTCCCTTCACCCCTACTCAGCAATCAATCTTTGTTCCCTTGTAATAAAGACTGAAAAAGTAGGGGGGGGGAAGCAGTGCAACAAAACTAACCAAAATATTTGATAACATATGGAGCATTCCACACCCACATTGCTCCACCTCTGCAAAGTAAGCAAAGTGCATTTTCTCAAATTTTCTCCTGAGCCAGTCTTGGTCATTATAATTATACAACCAACATTCAGTTTAGTTTTTTAAATCTTTTCCCTTTTTATTTTTGTAGTCATTGTGTGTCATCTTCCTTTACTTCCTTTCCTCTGCCTACTTTGTTATGCATCATTTCATATCTTCCCATCTGAATTCATTATGCTCATTATTTCTTACAGCAGAGTTGTTATGGGGGAAATTAGGGTGGGGTAGGGGTTCTTAGGAATTCCTCTTTAAAGAATTACACTCTCTTGCACACATATCCAATTAGAATAAAATAATAGTTTATTTAGGATGCTAGGGAAAGGAAACCAAGAGAGAAATCCTTCGACTTCTCATGGGGAGAAGGCATGGCGCAGAGGTGTGGCTCTGAGATACCTATCTTCCCCAACTGGAGACAGGGAAATCCTTTTATAGAGGACTGGTGGGGTGATCATCTGACTGTGGAAAGTTCCCTTATTGGGGGAGGGTCATCCTCCATTGGTGGTAGCTGGGGGAAGTTGGGTGAGGGGCAGCTCTGGATCTCTCAAGCCATCTCTGTCCTCATGCCACAAAGGCAGCAACCACACCTAATCTTATCTCCCCAGGGGTGGGGGAGACTGGAATGAAGAGTGGTGGTCCTGGAGCTAGCTCAGTCCGATCCGGTGCCAGTTATCTCTTTAGGTGTGTCTGTCCTTTGGTTTAGTTTCTCAAGGAGAGTTTCTTTGATTTGCCCCATAACAAGAATGAGAGTTGATTAAATTTACTTAGAATTTGTCTAGCTATCCTCCAATTGATAAGTTGTTTCCTTCAGGTATATGCCTATCAGTGAGATCTATGGGTCAAAGGCATGAACATTTGAATCATTTTCTTAGCATAACTACAAATTACTTTCCAAAATCATGGAACCAATTCAGAGCAACACCAATACTGTGTTGTTGTGTCTCTCCACAGCCCCTCCAACCTTGACTATTTCCATCTTGTCATCTTTGACACCTGAGAATTTTGATTTTCATTTTTCTTATTCCTGATTTGGAGTCCTCTTTCATGTGGTTGTAAATAGTTTACAATTCTTTTGAAAACTATTTGTTCATAGTCTTTGAAAAGTCATTGGGGAATAGCTCTTGGTTTTATGTGTTAATTTCTTAGATATCTTGACTCTCAGATTCTTAGATATCTGTTGTCCCATTAGATTATGTTTCTTGATGACAGACTCTCTTTTGCCTCCTTTTGGTATAGCCAACCCTTAGCACAGTATCTTGCACATAGTAGACGTTTAATAAATGGTTATTGAACTGAATTTGTTGCAAAGACTTCCCCCCCTCTCTCTCAGACAACTTATTTTATTATCCACTTCACTCTCTTTCTTCCATTTATTAACTTTCTTCTTAAGCTTGCCTCACTGAAGCACTCATTCTTGTTCCCCCAGTTGGTGGCACTCAAAGCCTAGGAAACCATTAATCCCTGCATCGAAGAGATGCCCCTTTTATGCAACTTTTTTTTAAAGTGACAGAGCAGCTTCCTGAGCACTTTGTGTTCCATTTTGCTACCTCTACTTCACAAGGTTGCCATATGTCAAATGCCTAGCTCTTAAAGCCCTACATAAAGGTCATCTATTTTCATTTTGTTACTGCATAAGATCATTATCGTTAACGTTTAAATTCTGGAAATGTTTCCTTTTTTGTAAAACAACGACGTTCCTTACAAAGGGGGAGAGGGAAATACGTTATCTCACAACATTGCTAGGAGAGATCTTTGTAAACCTTAAAGGGCTATAGAAATAAATGATTGTTACTTTATACAAATTAGTATTGTTGGGTCTCTGCGGTCAATATTATTAGTAATAAAAATAATGATCACGAGGAGTCGCCCGTCTAAGGTAGCAGTTAAAAAGGTCTGCAGAAACCCAAGGAGATGTAAACAAGAAATAGTTTAAAAAGACACTCTATGCTACGGTATGCAGCTGGAGGAAACCAGTCATCCTCTCTCCGCACCCCATTTCCTTCCCCTCGCCAACCACGGCCCGGGCCGAGGTCCGCCTCCGCCTCCGCCTCCGCCCCCTTTCCCTTGCCCTTCTTCACATTCCCCCAGCGTTCCCCACCGTCCCCGAAGTAGACTTCCGGAAGTGACGCCGTTAAAACTCCGTCCGTCTTCTTCCGCCGCGGAGCCGGGGCCAGGCAGGCGCTTGGCGTGTGCTGGAGTCTCCGCGCACGCGGAGGGATTCTGGGTAACGGCCCCCCCCCCCCCCACCGGGGGCGGTGGCTGCGGGGCAGCCGGTTCCGGTTCGCCGGGAGGCCGTTGAAGGTGGCGGTTTGCCGGGCCGGGGGTAGCGGGGCTATGGAGCGGCCGTGGCCGCCGCCTGGACCCTGGAACTTCCCCCGGGGCAGCGGGGAGGCTGACGAGGAGACGGAGTTGGATGTATCTCCCGGTTCCTCCAGCTTCCCGCAGCCTCCTGACGACAGCCCTCAGGTAAAGGGACTAGTTTGGATGGGAGGGAGAGTGTCTGCAAGACCTCCGATCCCTGGGGAGTTGGGGGGGGCGGGGGCGGGAGGGTTACCACCCTCCAAGCCGGACCCTGCTCCTGCCCCGCCTCCCCCACCTTGTCCCCCTCGGTCTCCGCCCGCTCCTTCTTCCCTGCATCAGGTTTCTGCTCGTTCCACCACCCCCCTTTCCCCAGTACGTGGTGGGGGTGGGGGCCGAATGGAGGAACTAGATCAGCTGAGAAGCATCCTAATTGTGGGACTGGGGAGTAGGTGGGTAGAGGGGAATTGTATGGGACGACTCCTAAAGACCCCTTTCCATTCCTAAATCTTTTAAATCGCTTCCCTTCCCTTGAACTGTTTCCTCGTGTATGCAATGAAAGAATTGCAGCGGGTATCCTTTCAGCCCCAAATTCTACAATCTGATCTCCCCTCCTACTCCTTTCCTCTACTTCATGCCCACATAAGCACCTTTTCACTTAGTTTGCTCTTCCCCCTCTGGAAGAGAAGTGAGAATTGGCAGAATATTTTACCAATGTGAGAGACTGCAAGTGAAATGGTAAAATGCACCAGGGGGTTGGGTCCCTAATATCAAACATGGTTTTTTTTTGTTGTTGTTGCTTTTTTTTTTTTTAGTAGTGTCCTATAATGAAAAGGACACTGGATTTGCCCCACCCTGGGTTCGAATCTGGACTGTTATTTATTACCTAGGCTGAAAGTCACCTGATAATCTGAATCTGTTCAACTATAAAATGTGGAGGGTTAGACTAGCTCGGGGATTCTTGATATTTTTTGTCATGGACCCTTTTGACAGTCTGCTTTAGCCTGTGGACCCCTTCTCAGGATCTTTTAAAATGCATAAAATAAAATACATAGAATTTCAAAGGAAGCCAGTTATATTAAGATGTAATTTTTTTCCCCAACCAAGTTCATAGACCTAAGAGATCTATGGATATCCTAGAGGTTCCTGGACTACTAAGAGGGATCTCGAATGGCCCTGCCAGCTGCACAATTTGTTTATGCCAGTCTCCCCACCTACCCCCTCCACACACACCCCCTGCACAGGTACACATGCCTTTTCACTTTGGTGGTTCTCTCCCTGAAGACTGGGAGGTAAGAATTTGGTAGCTTTGCTTTCAGAAATAAAGATTGTGTGATTCTACAATGAAGTACACCAACCAATTCAAGTTCAGTATGCTAGTTTGATACTAGCTTTAATGGAAACAGCTCTGAATTTGAAGTCAGAAAACTTGGATTTGAATATATTTGGGACAAATAATTAAAATTGCAAAGAAATCTATAAAAGAAATTAGACTGGATAATTGCTGATATCCCTTCCAGTTCTAAATTATGGGAGCTACATTCTGAAAGAAACTGAGTCAGGCCTTCTTCATAATGCCATATAAACTGTTAGCAGATTGCTATCTTTCTTAGGCTTGCCTAAATTTTAAATCGTGTCTTCTTTGTGTGGTTCTCTGATCAGTTTGGTGAAACTAATACTTGTGGAGGGAGAAGTGACAGTGTACTGGTTCTGTAGGCAAAATTCTGATGAAATTTCAGGGATCTTCTTTGACATCTGACTCAGTTTTGTGACTGTGGCTTTGATTTTTATACTAGACTTCATCTCCCACCCTTATTCAAATGGTCAATGCCCTTTTATCTTCATAACACTTTTGACTGTACTTTCATGAAAATATGTTTGGCCAAAGCCTCCTTTTCCCCTCTAAGCCTCAACCTTCTCACTTGTAAAAGGGGTGGTGAATCCTTTGTAGTTAACTACCACATTGAATTGTTATAAGGATCAAATAAGACAAAACTATGTAAAGTCATCTATTTTGCATGTGTGTAAAACATATAAAATATCACCAGGTCTGGAATGTCAGGCTCTCATTTCTCCTAGTCACTACTTGAAGTAAGCCCCTCATGATTCTTGAACCCTTCTTATGAAGTACTTTTCAGTGTTCCAGTTTGCCTTACTCTGTTTTTGTCCTTACCTGGAAGTGTTCTCCAAGACAGGGACTAGGCAGTTGTAATTATTTCCACTGAAATGAAAGTGTTCTATCTTGAATCATTCTTACAAAATGAATGGATACCTAAAGATGCTTTACAGAAAATTAACATCTTTTCCCTAAACTCATTTTTGTTCACGATGATAAAAATGTATTATTTTAAAGTATGGTACTTAGGAAGAAGCCAGTCATTGATCCATTCCCCAGCTAATAGACCAAAATTCAGTTTTATAACCACAGACACCACCTGAGAAATGTCTGAGAAATGAAGACAATATGAAAGAATTGATGAGTCAGTAACACCCTACTAATTAATGTCAGTAATGTCATCTTTATATAATATAAAATGTAACATCTTGAAAAAAAGATTGTACAGCGACTTCTGTAATCAGTTTTGCAGGCACAACAAAGAATAGGTCTTTTAAGTTTCTCAAAGGAATTTCAGTTCAAAGGGATCGTTTCACAAATGTGCCACCAAAAGCAAATCTATTTTTAAGTGGATGAGGTTTTCTTTTGGGAGGGGAAGGGGTCTGTGTGCTTTGATTGAAGTTGCGAGGCACAACAAAACCTTATTTGGATGAAATGCTCTATCGATATTTTAGTTTACAAAGTGGTAGATTGATTAATACTAATTTTGGTCATTTATTTGCACTAAGCACACTTAAAGTGCTTGCTTTTCTTTCTGGCTTTAAAACTTTTAAGTTTCTATATTTGAACCACTTAAGAAGAAAATGTTTGTCACAGTTTATAAACATTCTTCAAGTCTTAAATTTCTGATTCAGTTTTTGCCAGTGAGGAAGAGGTAAGGTATCTAAGTGTGATTCCTCAGATTCCAGTTATGTGAAGGAATAGAATAGAAAATTAGTATAACTGAAAACAGTTGACTTCAATAAGACTTTGTTGCTAATAGCTACCTTCTTTAGGTTTTACATATAATGAGTAGTTCTGTATAAAGTATGAGAACTGAATAAGAACAAAGATCCTCCTCCTAAATGCTTAGAAACCTAAATCATTGTCTGGCCTTGGCTTTTACTAAGTGTATTCATGGGCAAGTCATGTTTTTGTACTATATATACATAGGAGTACTGTGAAGAAAGTGCTTTTGTTTGCAGAGTGTTACCTATGTGTAAGGTATTATGTACTAGAATATAAACATGGAGTGAACATTTGCAAAATTCTAAAGTAGTCAGTGAGTGCTGCATCTGGATTTAAGAGTATGCTCATTTGTCCTATCTTCCAAGTTTGCCAGAAGCTGCAAAGCTAGGGGCTTTACTTGAGGAGTCCCTTGACTTTTAAAGGCACATATTATTTAAAATTTAGATAATCTGCAGTTGAGGGAGCATATTTGGCTAGGTAATTTACAATTAATGAACAACTTCTTAACTAATCAAACTATTATAATGCTTCAACATACCTTAAAAAAAGAAACCAGTTTTACATTTCTCATTATTTTAATAGGACTAAATGAAAGCAAAACCCGAACCTTTTTCAAATTGAGAAACAGAAATACAAATATGCATACTATCATATTTTATTTGTTTGTTTTTTAGTGAGGCAATTGGGGTTAAGTGACTTGCCCAGGGTCACACAGCTAGTAAATGTTAAGTGTCTGAGGCTGGATTTGAACTCAGGTACTCCTGACTCCAGGGCCAGTGCTCTATCCACTGCGCCACCTAGCTGCCCCTATTAATCATATTTTAAAGTAAGAGACTTCAGCCACTAGGATTGCAAGTCTACATACAGATAGAAAGAAGGAATCACATGTTGGTATTCCTTGGTAAAAGGAAATTATCTACAGAAGAGAAATCCAAAGATTTTATTTTCATTATATTAAAGAGTAGGGAAACATTATAGGCTTTTCTTTCTGTTATTTTACTTGTTTCACGATAATAAGCAAATATTTGAAACCACACTGTGCATGAGGCATTGTGTTGCTGTATAAGTTATAAAAAACCCTACCCTTTAAGTTTTATGTTGTAGTGGGGAATACGAGACAATACTACGAGGTCATATATACTAAAAAGGTGAACTCCATTGGGTGGAATAATCTCTCTAACCCTGCAGGAAAATAGGAGGGGAAGGGGATAAAGAGAGAGGGGCAAAAGAAGGAAGGGCAGAGTGGGGGAGGGGACAGACAGAAGCAAATCCCTTTTGAAGAGTGATAGGATGAAAGATGGATAATAGAATAAATATCATGGGGAAGGGAATAGGATGGAAGGGAAACAGTTAATAATAGTAATCATGAAAAAGAGAAAAGGGGGGGGGATGTACAAAAAATATTTATAGCAACTCTTGGTGGAGGCTAAGAATTGAGAATCAAGGGAATGTCCATCAATTGAGGAATGATGGAAAAAGCTGTGCTATATGATTGTAGTGGAATGGTCTTGTGCTACAGGAAATGACAAACAGGATGATCCCCGAAAAACCTGGAAAGACTAATGAACATCGATGTATAGTGAAGTGAGCAGAGCTGGGAGGACATTGTGCATAGTGACAGCAGTATTGTTCAATGAGCAATTGTGAATGACTTAACTACTCTCAGCACTGCAATGATCCAAGACAATCCCAAGGAACTAATGAGGAAGCTTACTATGCACCCCTATAGAAAGAACTGATAAAAAGAACACTTGTGGATCATACATATATAACCTGGATGCGATCTTGTGGAGGGGGGAGGAAAGGGAGGGAGAAAAATTTGGAACTCTAAATCTTATGAAAATGAATGTTGAAAACTACTCTTACATGTAACTGGAAAATAAAATAAATGCTTGTTGCTGGAAAAAGAAAAAAAAAGGTGAATGAGTTGTACATATAATAAAGATGCAGTAGTTGGAGGGTTTTTCCTACAGTTATTCTCTGGCAAATGTTTAAAAAGTTTAACTGTCTTGGAAATTTGGGTAATCTCTGTTAATGAAAATTTTAAATGTTTGATTACAATGAAATATGGTCTAAAGTAAAATTATGTTTGTACTGCACAAATATGTGCTTTGTTTCCTTCAATTGTTAAAAATAATGTTTTGTTCTCTATCCAGATGTATAGCCAAGGAATTGAACTGGCTTGCCAAAAACAGAAAGAGTTTGTGAAAAGCTCTGTAGCGTGTAAATGGAATCTAGCTGAAGCTCAGCAGAAACTTGGTAGCTTAGCACTGCATAACTCTGAGTCCCTGGATCAGGAACATGCCAAAGCACAAACAGCAGTGTCAGAACTGAAGCAAAGGGAAGAAGAGTGGAGACAAAAAGAGGAGGCCCTGGTACAACGAGAAAGAATGTGTTTGTGGAACGTGGACGCCATTAGCAAGGATGTTTTTAATAAGGTACAAGCTTTTATTGAAGAATACAAACAAAGCAAAAACTATTAGTACCTTTATGTATGTTTGTGGACATTTAATATATTAGCGCTAGAATATCTGTATTAACAAAACAATACTGATTCTCTACCAATGTGTTTTTTCCCCAAATTTCAGTAAAGATTTATAGAAGCTATTACCAATAACAAATACCCCCCAACCCATACTGTGTTTGATATGGCCAATTCTTGATAATAGCTACAAGTTACAGTATTGATTTATGACACTAATTTGAAGCTACTGAATTTATTTAATAACAAATAGCCATTTCCATTTAGTTTACCAGCATATATGCAGTAAACCCTTAGGTAAAGTACTTTTACTTACTGGTAGAATCACTTGTATTGGAAGGGATATTTCAAATAATCTAGCCCTTTCTTCTTTCTCTTAAAAAAATACCGGGGGAGCAGCTAGGTGGCGCAGTGGATAAAGCATCGACCCTGAATTCAGGAGGACCTGAGTTCAAATGTGACCTCACTTGACACTCGACACTTACTAGCTGTGTGACCCTGGGCAAGTCACTTAACCCTCATTGCCCCAGCAAAAAAAACCAAAAACACCTGTACCTTATACTGTATAAAAATCAAGGCTAGAATATAAGGTAGAGGGTCAACAATTACTTCTAGCAGCAGTTCTTTTCCTGACAGTGCCATTGGCAGATTCACTGTTTAAACCAAGGCACATGATCAAACCTTTATGACTGTTCTTCATTAAGAAGAAAAGAGCAGGGGCAGCTAGGTGGTACAATGGATAGAGCACCAGCCCTGGAGTCAGGAGGACCTGAGTTCAAATCCAGCCTCAGACACTTAACACTTATTAGCTGTGTGACCCTAGGCAAGTCACTTAACCCCAATTGCCTCACCAGAAAAATAAATAAAGAAAAAAGAAAAGAGCTTAAATTCTTATCCTAGAGTCATAGAACTTTTAGGCAAGATAGTGACTTAGAGTTCTAGTTCAAACACCCTCCTCCCATTTTACCAATGAAGCAACTGAGAAAGAAGGGGTAAAGTTCACAATGCTTGTTAGTGTTAGAGATAAGGGAAAATTTCCTGGCACTAGAAGCTGAAAAAAAACTAAACTTAATCAGTCTAGAAAAGTAGTTGAATATCCTTCCCTAAGTATCATTAATAATGGAATAGATGTCAGTTTTCATGGAAAATTACAAAGTTGAAGGATAGGTGATACACAAGCATTATGAAAGAACTGGTTTTGAAGTCCGGCTATCTGGATTCAGATCCAGGCCTGCTACTTATTACCTGTGCTACCTTGGGCAAGTCTCTTATAACATCTTCAAACCCATTCTTTTTAAATAAGAGAGTTGAACTCTAAATCCTATGACAAGGTCAGGTGACCTTGAAAAATCTGTTTCCCCATGATTTGAGGATTTCCAAAGTTGGACATTTCTTATCAATAAATCTATTGAAATAGTTGTTGGATTTCATCTAGGATCATTGTTGAACACGTTCTCATAATAATATAAGTGGGTCCATGATTTCAGTCCTTCACAAATGAGATTTTAAGAAACATCAGTATAACAGGCATCAGCTGGCATTATATTGAAACTCAGAGCAGTAGTTAGAGAATTGAGGAGCCTGGGAGCCAAACTCTCTTATTATGGAAATAAGTTGAAGTATTTAGCTATATAGGAAGCCTTTTATTACTTTCTATCTGCCTACTAAATAATGTCTATCTACAAAAAAAAGTTTAATAATAAGGCCAGACTATTATCGAGGTTACCATTCTCTATGTAGTAGTGATGTAACATGATTATCTACCTGACAACAAATGAATACTTTTTTTGGCAGGTTGAGCTACAGCAGTAACTTTCATTTTGCAGAAACATAATAATACAAAGCATAGAGGATAATTTTGATTACTATGTCAGATACTTACGGAGAATGGATTTTTGGAAAATGAATAACCTTAGTTTTAGAGCAAATGTTACTACTCTTGTCATTAAGAGCTTCCTTATTAGGTTACAATCTTGGATAGACTGGAATTAACACCATGGTATAAGATGAATGTGATAAAATGTGTAATAGTGAATTGTCCTGGGGGCAGCTAGGTGGCTCAGTGGATAAAGCACCCTCCCTGGATTCAGGAGTACCTGAGTTCAAATCCAGCCTCAGACACTTGACACTAGCTGTGTGACCCTGGACAAGTCACTTAACCCCCATTGCCCTGCACCAAAAAAAAATTAGTGAATTGTCCTACAGAAAGATATAATTATTCTCATTTGATGTAAAAGTTAGGGTCATACCCTGATATGCCAATTTCCTTTAGTGATCCATTATGAATAAAATTATTAATCTTTTTTTTTAGACTGTTCTCCATCAGCATTCACTTTAGGTTCTATTCTCTCATTCTTTTCCTTCTTCATTTCCATGATTTTTTGTTTACTTAAAATGATAAGAAACAGAAAATATTCCAGAGTGGACACCTATCTCAGGATAAGGGGCAATGGGTATTTGTCTTAAATCCAAATAATGATATAGAGTGCAAGTTCTAGAATGGGTGAATAAGGGGGCGACTAGGTGGCGCAGTGGATAAAGCACTGGCCCTGGATTCAGGAGTTCCTGAGTTCAAAATCCGGCCTCAGACACTTGACACTTACTAGCTGTGTGACCCTGGGCAAGTCACTTAACCCCCATTGCCCCGCAAAAACAAAACAAAACAAAACAAATAATAATAGAATGGGTGAATAACTTAGGGGTGGGGGATGAGGGTTAAATGACTTGCCCAGGGTCACACAGCTAGTAAGTATCAAGTGTCTGAGGCCGGATTTGAACTCACTTCTTCCTGAATCCAGGGCCAGTGTTTTATCCACTGTGCCACCCAGCTGCCCCATGGGTGAATAACTTTTTTCTTATTATTGTGAATTATCTATTATGGGGTTTTGGTGCTTTTTGGTTTTTTAGTTTAGTTGTGTCACAGGTGTTTTGTCTAGGGAGAAGATAATAGAGCTGTAAGGGACCTAAGAGACCATCTACCAACCCCTTTGCTTTACAGATAAAGAAACGAAGGCCCACAGAGGGGAAGTAACTTGCTTAAGGTCACACGGCTTGGAAGCCTCAGACCTGTGATACCATAATATTTAACTCTAGTTTCTTCCCTTACCTAAATTCATCAGAAATTAATTAGGAATGCTTTATAATGAATGGTGTCTTTTTGTATGGACTTATTCTCATTTAAATTTATATTTGTTATAGAGTGATTTAAGTCATGGAGATGGAACCTGGATAACAGAATCTACTGAGAAAAGAATTAGCAGGAAATACTCCTACTTTATATTTGCTTTTGAATACTTGCTCATTCTAAAAGCTGGCAGAAAACTAAAATGCAGTTTTTATTTGGGGGCAGTGATGATCTCAGCATATCAGTGTGGTCACAGAATGTTCTGAAATTATTCTTCAAGGGTTTTCCTACTAGCTAAATAAGAATTTGATTTAGCGTCTTTTTTATATTTACTTAGCTGAAAGAAGCCATCCTTTAATAGAGCTTTCAAATTGTTTTATGAACAAAACTTTTTTTTCAGTCGACCCATAAAGTTTATTAGAAATTTCAGCTAAATTTCACCATCTTGTTCAGGAATAATCAGAGATTTTTAGAATTAATACATCTTACCTTAGTTTGATCAGGATTTCTGGGATCATTTTCAGTTGGAACTAACTAGGGCTATAGTTGGAAATCTTTATAGGAAATTAATAAAATTATAAGCATATGCCTGTTTTATCTCTAGATGTGTATCCATGCCAGAATACTGTGCATTTCTACTCACCACCCCGTATAAAAAAAAATGGAAATGGAGAAGATGAAAAGAACAACTAAAATGATCTTGGGGCTGGGAGTGAGGGGTGGTATTCTAGAGACAGATAAAAAGAAAGCTAAAAATTCCCCCTGGGGCTGGAACCAGGTCTTATAGGAATTTTGAATCTCACAGTGCTTGCAGTATACATACATATTGAACTGACTGGTTTGTTTCAAGTGTATCTGCTTCTAAACTTCAGCAACTTAAAATTCAAGTTTAGTTCTGGTTTCTCAACTTGACTTTAGTTAGACAATAATAGATCATTTTTTTTTGTAACTAAAATGCTGTGGAGGAAAAAAAATGTTGGTTTTAAGACTGGGACTGATACAGTGATAGTTTCTTCTGTCCAAAAGAAGACTGTCTAGACATGTATGATAACTGAACTTTGAATGAATATCCAAAATTACCACCTACTCAAATATTCTCGTTCAAATGAGACAGAGACATGTTCTGATCACTTTGTATAAATTCTTTTTCTCAGAGTTTTATTAATCAAGATAAAAGTAAAGAATTAGAAGATGAAGATAAATCCAAATCATTTATGCAGAAATATGAGCAAAAGATTAGACATTTTGGTAAGTACCTTACTTGAAATTTACTTCTTTTGTAATTCTTGCTGCCATCTATGCTAAAAATGTGATTATAAAATAGGGAGAACAAAAGAAGGTAAATGCCAACCAGGCTCTAGTTCTCTGGCTATTTCTGACATAATTATATGGCTGTGGTTACAGAGTAAGCAAAAATAAAATTTTTACGGTACTAAACTTTAAGATAAAACCATTTCTTTATCACATACAGTTTTATAAGTTCCCTGCTAATCTCCATTCACTTTGCTTTGCCTTTCCTCACCCTTCTTGGTCACTAATATCTTATGATTTTTTGCTAGGTATTAATTTTTTTTCCAAATTCTTATTACTTAAGTAACCAGGCAGATCACAGAAATATATACTAGGTCATTTTGGTGTGAAGGAGGACACTGACTACTTAAGGGGACCAGAAGGACCTCAAGGAAGAGATGTTGTTTAAGGTCAACTCTGAAGCAGACAGGCAGCAGTGAGGAGGAGGAGCTTTCCAGGCCCAGGGAAACTGCAAAGTTACCAAAGGAGGAGATGAAATGTTGTATATAGGGGGAGTAGGAGGCTGGTTTGACCAGAATGTGGAAGACCTGCAGTGGAGTATGTGGAATTGTCTGAATTAACAGATTGGAAACTCTTGTTTTGGATTAGGGCTTTAAATGCCAAGTAGAAGAGCTTATACGGTTTTTATCCTAGAGGCAGGAGGGAGCCATTGAAGTCTATTGATCAAGGCAGTGACGTGCTTATGCCTGTGGTTTAGGAAGATTAGTTCAGCTGTGCAGGAAATTACAATAATAGCTTCCCGATTTGTGTCCTTGATACCAGTCTCTCCTTTCCACACAACTGGCAAAATTATATTCCTAAAGCATAGGTCAGACCATGTCATTCCCTGATCAATGGATTCACTATTAACTCTAGAGCAAAAACAACAACAAACTCCTTTTTTTTTTGGTATTTAAAGTCTTTCACAATCTGGCTCTAGTTTAATCCACTGGGGCTGCTGATCTTACCAAGAGAGAGTGTAAAGAGAGAAAAGAGGGCCTAGGACCAAAGCCTTGAGGTATACTGATAGAAGGCAAGACGTGGATTATCCAGTAAAGGAGTCTGAGAAAGGATGGCTGCCATACAGACAAGAGGAGAACAAGGAGTGAGCAATTTCCCAAAAACCCTGAGAAGAGAGTATCTAGGAAGAAGGGATGTCAGGAATTTCATACTGCAGAGATTAGGAAGAAACGAGAAAAAAACATTTAGATTTAGTAATTGAGATCTTTGGCATCCTTGGAGAAAACTTTCAACTGAGTAGCAAAGTTATAATCCACATTGGAACAAATTGGGAAGTGGATGAGATTGGGAAAATATGGGGAAAAGACCAAAATAGAACTGTGGGAAAGCAAGCACACTAATGATTTGGTGCAACAGTTCTAAAAGACAATTGGGAATCATACCCAAAAAGTCATTGATGGCACAATTTGACATTTAACCTCATGGAAGTCCTGTATAGAGAAAAAATATGTATTAGCAAAGAACTGGAAAGCAAGTAAGTACTAAGCAATGATAGAATGACTGACCAGTTTGTGGTATGTGGATGTAATGTAATATTAGTGTACTGTAAAAAATAACTTAGGTGGTGGGCAGCTAGGTGGCACAGTGGATAAAGCACTGACCCTGGATTCAGGAGGACCTGAGTTCAAATCTGGCCTCAGGCACTTGACACTTACTAGCTGTGTGACCCTGGGCAAGTCACTTAATAATTGCCCTACCAAAGAGAAATAACTAATGTGAAAAATTCACAATGTCCCTAATAATTTAAAGGAAAACAGCATTCAACACAACTCTGTGTACAGTGATCAATTGTAATTTCAAAGTTTGTTGGTGAAGAGTTCCTCTTGGCCATGGAGTTAAAACTATAGGTGTGAGGGGCAGCTAGGTGGTGCAGTAGATAGAGCACCACCCTGGATTCAGGAGTACCTGAGTTCAAATCCGCTCTCAGATGCTCAACACTTACTAGCTGTGTGACCCTGGGCAAGTCACTTAACCCCAAGTGCCTCACTAAAAAAACCAAAACAACAACAAAAAACTATAGGTGTGAGGGGCAGCTAGGTGGCGCCGTGAATAAAGCACCGGCCCTGGATTCAGGAGTACCTGAGTTCAAATCCGGCCTCAGACACTTGATACTTACTAGGTGTGTGACCTTGGGCAAGTCACTTAACCCCCATTGCCCCACAAAAAAAACCCCAAAACCAAACAAAAAGAATGAGGGAGATAAAAACTATAGGTGTGGAATAAAGTGTTTTGGTTTATTTTTGTTTCTTTTTTGTTTTTTTGAGTGTATACAGTTCTTTTTAGGAGTTCTGCTAAAGGCTGGAGAAATACAAGATATTAGCTTTAGGGAATGGTAGGGTGAAGTGAAGGGATTTTTTTTTTCTTTAAGATAGGTAGAGATCTAGGTCTTTTCTTAAGCAGCAAGGAAGAAGCTAGTAAATTGGGAGAAACTGAAGATTACAGGGAAAGAGAAGAGTTAAGTAGGGACTACTTGGGGCAGCTAGGTGGCACAGTGGATAGAGCACCGACCCTGGATTCAGGAGGACCTGAGTTCAAATTCAGCCTCAGACACTTGAGCCTTATTAGCTGTGTGACCCTGGGCAAGTCACTTAACCCCAGTTCCCTCACCAAAAAAAAATAAAGAAACTTTTTATAAAAAAAAAAAGTAGGGACTACTCAAGCAATTGGAATGAGAACTCTCTGAGTTTGAGGAATTTAAAATTGATGCTGGGTTATTATATAGTAACTCATCATCTGCACTAGAAAGGGGAAAAAGAAACCTATACATACACTTTTTTTTTTTTTGCACATCCGAAAAAAGATTTATTGAAGAATATTTTTTACAACTGCCTGGAAATGGGAGTAAGAGACCAAAGACTCCATATCCAAGTAGGTATGGCAGCTCCTCCAAAAATGGCTTCTCAGTTTTCCCTGATTATTCCAACCATCCATCTATTCTGCTCCTCACTACTGCTGAAGAAAGGTAAACAAGTCACAGAATTTTGCTGACTGGGCACACTCTAAATTTATTATCTAAGCTCAACTGGGTCCATGCTGCCACTAGGCAGTTTTTTAATTTCTCTAATTGATTCCCAATCTCACTCCCCACTAAAACTCTTCTTTCTTCAAGCCTCCCACTCCTTCTCCCCCACCCCTTTTCTGTAAAGACCTTGCTTCTTATTTGCCTGAAAAAGTTTGAACCCATTCACCATTATCTTCCTCTTTTCCTCTTCCCTTTATCTCAAAACCCTTTGCCATAATTCCCTTTCTCCTAGTCTCTGATAATGATGTGGCCTTTCTCCCTGCCAAAGCCAACCCCTTTGTGTGTATACTTGATCCCTTCCCTTTCCATCTTTGTCATATGTTACCCTTTTCATTCCTAATCTTTAATTTTCTCCCTCCCTACATAATGGTTCTTTCTCTACTACCTTCATGCCCAAGTCTCTCCCCAACATTAAAAAACCTTAATTATTTTCTTCCCTTCTTCTAGCTATTAGGCTAAATCCTTCCTCCCTTTCTCAGCCAAACTCTTCAAAAAACCAACAAGAGTAACTTTCTGCACTTGTTTCTTCAAGTTCCTTTCTACTTCACAGTTCTTTGTAATCTGGCTTCCAACTCACCAATTCAAATGAAACTGTTCTCTACAAAGTCCCTATCAATCTCTTAATTGCCAAATCTGATAACCTTTTTTAGTCTTTAGCATTCTGCATCTGACAGCTGTTAACTACTCTTTCTTCCCGGATCCTCTCTTCTCTCTAGGCTTGGACAATACTAATATCTCCTGGTTTGTCTGACTGACAAAACTTTTAGTTTCCTTTGGTGGCTCATCATCCATATCAGAGTCCTTAATTGTGGATGTTCTCTAAGGCCTTGTCCAAGGCCAACGTTTTCTATCTTCTCTGCATCCTCTTTTGGTTTCCTCATCAGCTACCATGGGTTTAATAATTATCTTTATGCAGATGACTCCTAGATCTAGATATCCAGACCCATACTTTGTCCTGAGTTTCAGTCCTGCATTACCAACTCCCTATTGGATGTTTCAAATTGGGTATCCTGGAGACATCTTAAATTCAACAAAACTCATTGCCTTTCTCCAGTATCACCCCCTACTGAATTTCATTATTTCTGGCAACGGTACCACCAAACACCATTTTTCCAGTCTTCTTACATTCTTAACTTCCACTTTGTCCTCGACTCCGCAATTTTCTTCATCCCACATACTCATTCATTAGCTAAATATTGTCATTTCTTCCATTTAACCCCATTCCCAGAGGCCTTCATCCCTTATCCCATAGCCTGTTTCAGTAGCTTCCTAATTAGTCTTCCTAACTGAAGACTCACCATTTTGGGGGGGGGCGGGGCAATGGGGGTTAAATGACTTGCCCAGGGTCACACAGCTAGTAAGTGTCAAGTGTCTGAGGCCGGATTTGAACTCAGGTCCTCCTGAATCCAGGGCCGGTGCTTTATCCACTGCGCCACCTAGCTGCCCCCAAAGACTCACCATTTCAATCCTGCATTAAGTTGCCAGTGATTTTCTTTGATCAGAGATTTGACCTAGCCACTACTCTACTCAGTAGCTCCCTATTGCTCCTATGATCAAACATAAACTCTCTGTTTGGCATTTTAAGCCCTTTATAACCTACTTTCCAACTTTATTATACATCACTCTACTCCCACTTTGTGTTCTAGCCAGTTATTCTTTTTCTCTGTTCCTCATACCCAGCATGCCATCTCTTGTCTCTGGGACTTTGCAATGGCTGACTCTCATGTTTGGAATGTACTTCCTTCTCGTGTCTTTCGAGACCCAATTTAAACACAGTGTTGTACACGAAGCCTTTCCTGATCCACCCCTCCCTAACTGGTATTTATTTTACACTCTCTATACACTTACATGTACATGTGATATCTCCCCTGATGGAATGTAATTCCTTTGAGAATAGAAATTGTTAAATTTTTTTTTGTCTGTTATCCCCAGCACCTTGTAGTTACCTAATAAATGCTTGTTAGTTGGTTAGAATCAAAATTGCCTTGTGCCAAAGATGACATGGGTACAAGTAGTGGCATGGGAAACAAGGAAAAGAAAGAAAATATTTATTAGGTGCTCACTATGTGCCAGCCACTGGGCTTTAAAAATATGGTGTCATTTATTTGATCCTCACAGCAGCTCAGAGAGGTAGATACTATTATCATCACCCCCATTTTTACAGTTGAAGAACTGAGGCAGATGGGTTAAGTGACAGGGTTATATGCCTAGTAAACATCTGAGACCATATTTGAACTCAGATCTTCCTGACTGTAGGCCCATCATTCTAGCTAGTGTGCTACCTCCCTCCCTTCAGGTTTATTTCTGACTGGAAGGGGAAATAGCCTACATAAACAAATGGAAAGCCCAAGTGCTGCATTGGTAACCACAAAATGCTAAAAACCAAAAGTTCTCTTGTATGTTTGGGTATTTTTCTAAGAGAGGATTCGTTGGTAAAGAATCATATAGAATGAAAAGACATGGATGCTTTGTAATATGTATTAATGAAAGAATACCTGCTTTGAGATCATGAATCCATTGAATTCTATTTTATATGTTATATTGTCCTTGTCTATATTTTTGGTTTTGTTGTTTAAAATTTGTGCCCAAGGGGCAGCTAGGTGGCACGGTGGAGTCAGGAGTACCTGAGTTCAAATCCAGCTTCAGACACTTAACACTGACTATCTGTGTGACCCTGGGCAAGTCACTTAACCCCAATTGTCTCACTTAAAAAAAAAAATTGTGCCCAAAGAATTTTCATTAAAGAATTGGGAGATGCCAATGATATTTTGTCCAAGATTTTTTTTTTTTTTTGGCTAAATTGATGTTAGAGAGGTACCTTGCCTGCTTTCTTCTTCAGTACAGTGCTGCTGTTTACTGTAGAAAAGAGCCCGGAAAAAGCCCTTCCTGCTTTCATCATAAAAGAGTTAAAGATATAAATTTAACTCCATATATTCTTATGAACCTTGAATGTGTGTGTTTATTAAGAGCTGTTTTTGTTTCTGTTGTGTTGATGAACTTTTTGATTCATTAGAAAATTCGAATTCATTATGAAAAGTACTTGTGTTGAGTGATTGGAACTTCAACCATACTTCAGTTATTCCTGATGTTAGTAGATGAGACTTGAGCTCTATTTATTTCCTCCAAGTGCATTAACTCCATAAAAGATAAATTTGTTTTTTTAAAAATCGGGAACAAAATAAAGAAATGAGAATTGTATGTTATTAAGGAATTGATTTTTACGGCCCAAATAAGATAGGAGAATAAAAAGAGCAGATACTTAATAATATAAGAAGAGGTCTTAATAAACTTTACAGGTAACCAAGTCACTAAAAGAATGCTTTGATTTCTGAACTACAGACTTTAATATTCTCCAGTACTGTGTCAGTCACTTGTAAACTGGTGGTTTTTTGTATTGGAGTCTTATTCTAGAATAGAAGTAGTTGAATCCCTGATGATGATAGATTTCGAGGTGCCTACCACTTTTCTTGTAACCTCAGTATGTATTTCCCTTCCTATGTCTGAGCACAGTTCATTCCAGAAATATGGGGAACCAGCCTACATAGTCAAACTCTGTTATAGTCATTGATTTTAACATGTCACTAGTTAGACCATATTTTTGATGTGAGTGTTGGAAGAACCTCTTATTCATCCCAAGTTTTCCCATCATCATTGGCTTACTCAACATGTGGTAACTTAGTCTCTGTCAAGAAATAGAAGAATTGGAAAAAACTGAACATAGAGGCTTTGGAAGATATCGACTAATAGCCAGTCAAAAGTAACTAAGTAAAGGTTCACCCACGTTCACTCAGTCCTTGTCCTCATGGAACTTAACTAATGAAATGAGATAACCAATATTAAAGTGACAGTTGCATTAGAGAAGTGCAAAACAGATCATTATGTGGGGTAACTGAGCCTCTATTCATAGTCAGACATAGCAAAAGGACATTTAGCCACAAAAGCAGCTGAGAACTTCCAACAGGTATGTAGGGAAAGGAGAATTTTACAGATACATGCAGAGAATGTACTACGTTTGTTTCTGCCATTGCCGAAGAACAGCTGGGACTAAGAAAATGCAAGCTGATCTCCCAGCTATAGAAAAAGGTGAAAATGTTCTCTATTCTCCAGCTTCTTGAGTAAAACAAAGTTTTTCTAGGAAGAAAGGTGTAAAAATGTCAAAGCAAAACAAAGAATAAGAAAATAGCATAACATGTGGCCAGAAGCTGAAGGGTAGATAAATGTGACACAGAGAAGAGAGGAAAGGAGCATTAACCAAACTATACAGCAGGCATGACATTCTTCTTAGAGGTGGAGCTAAACCCTGTGAGGAGGAAGCACCTCCTTGAACTCAAGGAAGGAAGATTTGGTAACTCTATAGGTGCCACTAGAAAAGACGTCCTCTACTGATACTTGAAGGGAAAAGTCCTGAGTACTAGCTGAAACAGCTGCTTGTTACCTAACAGGACCAGTAAAGATGTTTGCTGCCTGCTTGGGGTGGGTATCTGGGATGTGATTGTCTCTAGAAACTTGTCCAGAGGCAGTGGGGCAGAAATGAAGTAGAAGGAGACGGATGACCATGCCAGAAAGAATTGCTATGGGTTTGTTTTTTTTTTAATTTTGAAGGAAAAAAAATACTATCATGGGGGTGTTCTAATCACTACTGTCAGTCATACAGATATAAAATAGAATTAGATTGAAAAAGTTAAACTGCTGATTTAGAAGCTAAAGTGACAAATATATAACAACAATAGTATTTACATAGTGCTTTAAGGTTTGCAAAGCAGTTTACAAATATTATCTCATATAAAACCCAAGCAAGTCATTCCCAGCAAATCAGCAAAAATTACCAGAGTCGGAAACATCCATGTTGACCAAAAGACAAGTACATTAATCCGTAATGGGTAGAGCTCTTCTTTCTGGGAAAGTTTTGAATTATGCTTAGAAAAGGATTAAAATATCCATACTCTTTGATCCTGCTCTAATCCATACATGCAGGGAGACCAAAGACATAGCAAATATACATCAAAATATTCACAGCAGTATTTTTTTGGCCTGAAAGAACTAGAAACAGAATTGGAGCCCACTGGCTGGGAAGTGGCTAAACTTGGTTGTAATAGAATATTACAAGGCAAGAAATGACAAACATGAAGAATTCTGAAGGAATAGGGAAAGGCTTAAATGAGTTGATACAAAGTGAAATAAGCAGCATCTAGAAAACACACACACACACATACACACACACACACTGATTAGAAAAATGTAAAGGGAAAGGACCAAAACCCAAAACTCAACACCATGTAATTATAATGACCAAACTTGGTCCTAGAGAAGTGTTCAGAAAAATACCTTCCTTCACTGCAGAGTTACAGAACCATGGGCAGGGAACATCTCATCCTTAAATACACTGTCAGTCTCATTTGGTGTGGTGGTTGATTTTGCTGGGCTGCTTCTCTCTCTCCTCCCCCCCCTTTATTTTTTTTTTATTCTTTGTTACAAGTGATAGAGTAGAGAGAGGAAGATATATTCCAAAATTGAGGTGATGTAAAAACAAAAGATACCAATAACTATGTAGGGACTCCCGGTGAGGAAACTCCCTCTACCTTCTCTTCTCTGCAATTTATAATCTTAGAAGGTTGCCTAGAGTACTGAGAGGTTAAGCGATTTACTGAAGTTCACAAAGCCAGTGTGTGTCAGAAGGAATACTTAACTTCTGGTCAGTTGGCTTGCTGGCTAGCCATCTATCCACTCCTCCTCCTATCAGTAACGATCCACTGTCCCTCAATATCAATAATATTTTTTAAAGTAAGAAATAATTTTATTAAAATCTCATGAGAAATTGAGATTAGACTTAAAATAGAGGGAAATTATTTGGCTTTTGGCCCAAGATGTAGTGTAATTAATAAGCTAGTAGAAATAGTGAGAGATGGGGTAGGGAGACTTAAGGGCAGCAAGGTAGCTAACAAGAAAATAGCTAGGGAATAGAATGAGTTTTTACTTTCTTGAATGCTTGGGTCCCTGGGAGATGCTCCCAGTGTAACACAGGGCTCCAGAGTTGGAGTTCAGGAGATAAAAGGATTAAAGTCTTTTACCATGGTTTCTGATTCCAGTGACAAAGATAGCTGCTAGGAATATGGCCAATAGAGTTAAATAAAGAGTTTTTACCTTACTCATAAAGTGGTGAGCCTCTGAAACTTTTTGAGCAAAGGAGTAACATCAGAATGATACAGTGGCTGATTTATTTAGACATTCACTAATACGAAGGATGAGATGAAAAAAGGTGAGACCAGAAGTGAGAAGATCAATTAGAAGGGTATTAAAATAATCTAAGTAATATGATATAGTGGGGGAAATACAGGAATTAGAGTACTTGAATGTTTCTGCCATTCCTGTATTTGTAATCTTGGATATATCACTTAAATTTTCTAGGCTTCCATTTCTTGAGTTATAAGAGAGCTGAAAGATTAAAGATGCCCAAGAAAGGCTTCTTGCAGGTGGAGTGTCAACTTAACCTTAAAGGAAGTCAGGGGGCTGAGATGAGGAAGGC
Organism: Dromiciops gliroides; assembly: GCF_019393635.1. Taxonomy (NCBI): domain Eukaryota; kingdom Metazoa; phylum Chordata; class Mammalia; order Microbiotheria; family Microbiotheriidae; genus Dromiciops; species Dromiciops gliroides. The sequence continues at coordinate 640,373,038 of NC_057861.1, forward strand.
GAGAATTTCAGGCATGGTGGGCAGCTAGTGAAAATGCAGTCAGGAGATGGAGTGTCCTGTGAGAAGAATATCAAGGAGGTCAATAACTGTCTCATAGAACATATGGAAGACAGTAGAATGTAAGAAGACAGGAAAGGTAGTGAGAGGGCAGGTTATTAGAAGCTTAAAAGCTAAACCAGATTTAAAATTTGATCCCGGAGGTAATAGGAAGCCACTGGGCTTTATTGAGTAAGGGAATAATGTGGTAATGTGACACTTTAGGAAGATCAATTTGACAGCTGAGTGGAGGATGGACTAGAATGGGGAGTGACTTGAGGCAAGGAGACCATCCAGCATGCTATTGGAGTATTTCAGGTATGAAGTGATGAGGGCATCTACAAAGGTTGTGGCAATGTCAGTGGAGAGAAAGGGAGATCTTGTAAAGGTAGAATCTACAGGACTTGGCTCAATAAGGAGGATGAAAAAAAAAAATGAAGGGTAGAGGTTGACACCCAGAAGAGTGGTGATACCCATGATAATAGGGAAGTTAAGAAGAGGGAAGAGCCTTGGGGAGGGGGAGCAAGAAGATAACAAATGCCATTTTGGACGTGTTGAAATGTTAAGATGTCTATGGAACATCCAGTTCAAAAAGTCCAGTAGACAGTAGGAAATGAGACTGGAAGTCAAGAGAGAGGTTAGGGTTGAATAAATAGATAAAGCTGAGGATCTTGCATAGCGATGATGTTTGAATGCATGGTAGCTAATGATGTCACCATGCAAATTATTTGGACTAGCTCAATTTTCATAGATGTCTTTTTCTCTGATAAAACTATAAGAGGGGTGGGCAACAAGTAACAGAGAAACTACCTTAATGCTGACCTTTGGTTCAATAAATGTTAGCCATTCCTGCTGCAAAACCCAGAGTCAAGCATCCAGACCTGAAGTCCTAACTAACTGTGTGACTGATGGAGCTTAAATTTACTAACTTGGTTTTCTCTCCTATACATTCAGTGAGTTGGGATTTGTAGTCAGTTTGCTAAATACTTTTCCCTGAATGCTGAAAGAATTTGGGATTATGGACCTATACAAGAACTTGCTCTCTCCCTTTTTCCATAATTTAAAGTGCAGCTGTGTTAAAGGTGACAAAAATTGTGCAAATAGGGATTTATTCATTTTTCTGAGCAAGGGATTGACAGCTTCTGAATTCTGGTTTTTGTCTCCGGTTAATTTACTGGTTTTCACTTTTTATATCTTGTGAAAGATGTCTTCTTCCAGGAGCTTTTACAAAAAAGCCCAGATGCCCTTTTTTTGCATTACTCATATGACAAAAGTAACAAAACGATGCCTGTATTTCCATTCTCTCTTTTTTTTTCAGATGTTCAGTAACGCCTCTTTTTTTAAGTCAGGAGACAAAAGTTGTTAACCAGGTGGGTAATCAGAAAAAGGGAGAATTATTGTGTTGATAAATGAAATTAAAAATATAGACACAACCCTAATTCCATGGTGCTTTGAGTATTATGTTAAATGACTTGCCCATGGTCACATAGCTAGTAAAGAAGTAAGCTTTAAATTTAGGTCTCGCCTGACTCCCAAATCTGTCCTTCCAGATCTAGTTTCAGCCTACTGGACAAATAGGCCCTTGAAAATGCCTTTGCCTTACTTTTAATCTATTCGCAGCATCCAGCCCCTATATCGGCTGTTTATACCAGTGAGATGAGATGAGTGACTCCAGTTCTATACCTTCTGATGAGATGGAGACCAACTAGGTCTTACAATCTCATTTGCCTCCCTGTCCTCCATACCCTGAACATATCATCTGGCCAACTGCAGCTGAATTTTCATACGAACCCAAAGCTAAACTTTCTGTTTATGTATTGTCTCCCCCAATTAGAATGTGAATTTCTGGAGAGCAGGGACTGTCTTGCTTTTTCATTTTTATCACCAGTGCTTAGCACAGTGTTTTTCATATAATAAGCATTTAGTAAATGCTTTTTCATTCATTCATTCATTGAACTAGGTCCTGGGAATATAAAGACAAAAATGAGAGTCTCTGAGGGTTAGGAAGGCTTTCATGGAGAAGGTATCGCATGAATAGAATTTTGAAGGAAACAGCACATTCTGAGAGGTGGGAGTTCAATAGAATGTGATGTGGTCAGATCTTCATTTTAGGAAAATCACCTTGGTAGCTATTTGGAGAATGGAATGGAGAGAGGAGAGACTTGGAGGCAGGGACACCAATTATGAGGCGATTAAATCCAAGCAGTAGGTGAAGAGGACTTGAGTGAATGAAAATGCATTTATTAAGTGATTGCTGTGTACCAAGTACTCTACCAAGCTCTGAGAATATCATTAGAGGAAAGAAAAAAGGTCCTACTCTCAAGGAACTCACACTCCAAGTATGAGAGCTCATATAAGAGAGTTCAGCTTCTAGACTAAGGGAAAGGCCTTAAAAGTCCTAAGAATGAAGGGGGACCTCAGGGTACAATGGCTGGGAAGATGATAGTCCCCAGGAATCTGGAGGTCACAGCATATGGGCAGATGTTAACACCTAGAAGACCTCTGAATTAGGATGGTGACCATTTGAGTAAACAGAAGCAAAGAAACTGCTTGTATGTAATTTGTCAGATTACATAAATAAATTTTTCTTTGTTGTGGTTCCATTCGTAATATAGTCTAAAATATTTTAAAATTTAAAACATGACCATTTCCTCCATTACTTTGAAATAATTTCTAGTATGATATTAACAGTGCATTGCATTTTTATGAATTCAGTATCACATTCAGTAAGACTTGAGATTATCTCTTTATTTTGGCTTTCATCTGTTGACATATGGTATGTAGTATATAGTATGATGCTTTAATATATTACAGCTTACCACAAGCCTGTCATTTCAGTGAAACTGCCTCACAAAGTTCTCTTGGTATTTGAATGAGACCCAGGCTAGACCTCCACTTAATGATTTCTCTATAGTAAAGAGCTGAGCAAAACAAAAGCTTGTTTCAGCTGTTTGCTTAGCATTTCTTTTTATTACATTGGCTGCCTTTGGAGGGAATTGACTGCTTTTGAATTGTGACCTCAAGGAGTCTCAAGGTAGACTGTAAGCTGAATTTGTGTCTTCTGCTATGTTGAAAAATAGTTATCAAATAGCAACTAAGTTTTCAAATGAGTACTTTTTTATAATTCACATGGATTTCTATAACATTTTAAATAAGAGATTAGAGATTTTATTACACGGAATGACTGGGTGTTAACAGTATGTTTGCTTTGTGTTAAGATAGACATCATGAATTAAAAACATGGCCAAAGACACAACATGGAATGGATTGGTTCTCAGCACTGATAATTTATTGGCTGATCCTGAATGTATCATTTTTGTTTTTCATGTTTGACTATCAAGCTCATTAAGATTGGTGGCCTCTCCAATCTTCCCCTTCCTTTGTGTTCCCACTACCACCATTCTGGAATCAGGATGTGTGAAACTACAATGGATCTTCAAAATCATCCAGTTCAACTGATTTATTTTATAGGTGAAGAGACTTGAGTTCCCAGAGGGTAGGTCCAAAGTCATACAGCTGTTTAATGGCAGGGCTGGGAGTAGACCTCAAATATGTTGAGTTTTATATAATTTTATTTCTGCTTCCTCATTCAGTCTCCTATCATCTTTTCATCTAGGCCCAGCTGAAGTTGTTCTTCCATTATGTTTTCCCTGATACTCTCCCATCAGAAATAATCTCTCCGCTGAAATTTTAGATAATACCATAAAACTTGAGGATAGGAAATCTTTGGAACAAGTAGGCTAGCCCTCCCCCCAGTTCCCCCTCTCCTTTGTTTTGCAGAGGAGAAAACTGAGGTTTAGAGAGGTTATGACTTGTCATTCATAAGTAGCCAAGACTCAAACTCTAGCCTGCCTCTACAGCCAGTGTTGCTTCCACAACACTGTGCTGCTTTTTACTAAGAGTTAGTTGAATCCTTAATCCTGAGCTATTTCACTATCTTTGAATCTTTGAAGTGGTTTCACATACAAGAGAAATGGGTTCAGGTCTCAGCTTTGACCCTGGACATATCACTTAATCTCTGAGCCTCAGATTCTCCATCTATAAAATGGAAGTAATGATGCATGTATCACAGTGTCAAACCTAGATCCATGAGGCTTTAATTTCTTCTTTGCTTATGTGCACAGTTGGAGATTTAGGAAAACCTTACCTCATCAATTGGTTGAAACAACTTTGGGGTCATAGCTTGAGGTCTGGAGAGGACTTTAAAGGCCATAAAATCTAGCCACCTCATTTTACTGAGAAAACTGAGGCATGGAGAGGTTAAGTGACTTCTCTAGGATCACACAGCTAATTATAGTATGAGATAGGATTTGAACTCAGGTCTTAAACTTGAAGTCTAGTGTTCTGTCTCCTATTCCACAATGTCTCTTATTTCCATCAGGCTTAATTTGACCTAATTAATGATCTGAGATGTAAGACACTATACCGTTTGAATGGAATTTCTACGATGTTCATCTGTTTGAATAGTTTTCATATATATATTAAAACGTTTTCTTGACTTGTGTTAAAAATAAGCAATTAGAAATGGCTAGGTTGTTTTTACCCACTGAATTATTTGCTGTTTTTTCTAGTAATATGCTACCATATTTTGTATCCATTTGAACTGAAATCATTTTTAAATGTCATTTCATCACACAAAGACACCAAATGTTTGTCATTTGCATTATAATTTTTTTAAACAGGTATGTTAAGTCGATGGGATGATAGTCAGAGATTCTTGTCTGACCAGCCATACCTTGTGTGTGAAGAAACTGCTAAGTATCTCATCTTGTGGTGTTTTCATCTAGAAGCTGAAAAGGTATTGTATAAACCATGAGCTTCTGGGACCTTGGAAATACTTTGGTTTATTTAACTTCTTTAGTTTTAGAGGGTTTTTTGCATCTATATTGAAGAGACACTGTCATGGTCAATAAATTGGAAGTTTCATATGTGTTTCTAGAATTCCTTTACTTAATTGTAAAGGAGTGCTAATTAATTCATATTCCAGTTGATCAATTAGAAACATTCTTTAGAAAGGTACCATTTTGCAAAATCACCTTCAAAAGTTCTCTCAAATTAATTCAATAAAAATTTTTTTACATCTAAACAGTAGTAAGTATTGATTTAGATCAGTATCACTGACTAGATTTAGTTAAGCTAATAACAGGTTTGTTGATCAATACTAATGTACTTGTAAAAATCATACAATATTAGATAAATGATGGGTAACAGGGCACAGACTAAAATTACTCTAAATGCAAAGCATTATGCCATTTTAGTAGATGCATATTAGCTGTGGTTTTTTTTAGGGTTCTTATATGTTCAATTAATTTCTTTTCAGAAAGGGGCTCTGATGGAACAAGTAGCACATCAAGCCGTCGTAATGCAGTTTATTATGGAAATGGCCAGAAACTGTAATGTGGATCCACGAGGGTGTTTTCGTTTATTTTTCCAGAAAGCCAAAGTAAGTATCTGAAGGAGATTGTTATATGAAAACTCGAAGATGTAGCATTTGAAATAACCCTGTCAAAAGCTTTCAGTGGAACCATCTACCATGCTTCTGGGACAAGGTACTGCTATTATCATCACTGTAGATTCTATAAGAGTACCATTGAAAGGGTCCTTCTTGTTGGGGGCAGGAGGGGAATGGTAAAGAGAAATGTACCACCAGAATCTTGCACTTGGTATTATGCAGATTTAAGGGAAGCCCACTAAATTTATGCTGTGAAACATAAACCAAGTTGAGACATGTGAATGGTTCAGATCTTGACTGGTCTTGATCTTCACAATATTTTGGATCTAGACACTAACCAAAATGACTAGCAACTGGTGGTGAGAAATTCATAGCTTATCTACAATATCACCCAAATGAAAATACCCACATAAAAGTAAGAACAAATTTAATGAGAATCTTTTATTACTTTGAAGATTGTAGTCTAGAAAAACAATCTTCAGAGATGAGGACTAAGACGTGTCTCTAGGACTAAGAGTTTACTGGAGAGTAGGGAGAGCCAAGGATAATTGTCCACTATCAGTTAGATGCAGATCACTTTTTTTTTCCTAGACACCTAATTAACTAGGCCCTTAAAGAATGGAAACAAGTAGATACAGGAGAGGTCTCAGATTCCTCTCTAGGAGGGAAGGTCAGTCAGACAGGGAATTCTGTGCTGCAGCAGAACAGTAGGGTAAGACCCAGGAAGGGGCAAGATGGAAATATAGACCCTTTGACCTCAAACGGAGTGGGGGACATACAGAAGCATAGAGAAAAGAATCTGTACCTCTAAAGCAGTTCTATGCTCAGGGCCCATGGATCCATCCACAAGGAGATAAATTTCAGGGGCCTTGTGAACCAAGTTGGGAAAAAGATTATCATTTTATTTTCACTAACTTCCAACTGAAATTTAGTATTTCATATGTGAATGTAGGCAACAAACTACATTAGAATTAAATTTCCCCAAACTGACAAAAGGGTTAAGAACCCTTTTTCTAGAGTTATATGGTACAGAACTAACTTCAAAACAAGGATATTAGTAGCCATGGATGTGGCTGGCAGGGTTGGCTTTTGTACAACTAGGTTAGATCAAATCATTGATCAAGGATGTGAGAACCAGATAGTGTGAACCCCAAGATATAATTCTTCAGGAAGCCAACGAGGGGAAGTCTTATTCTTTTAAGAAAGCAGGGGAACAGGGACAAGGCTTCTTCTCAGACAAGGATAAAGGAAAGGGGGGTGTGTGTGTGCGTGGGTGGGTGGGTGTGTGTGAGACACCCATACACGTATGCATGCACACACACACACACACATGCGCATATGTATGACACAAAGTAGTGCAGCACCTGGAGATCAGTAGTGGACAGCAGCAAACTAGATTTTTGGTACTGCTCTGGAAGAAAGGCAGGACCTCAGAGTATGACAGTGACCCTTAGGCCTGGTGTCGCAATTATATCTTTCCTTAATGTGTCAATCACTGGAGGAAATTTTCATGAAGAAACAGATGTGGTTTATAAATAACCCATATTTAAATATCACCTTAAGGTTTACAGAATACTTTGCTCATAATAACTTCATAAGGTTTGTGTTGCAAGTATTGTTTCCATTTTGTAGATGAGGAAAAGAAAGTCCAGAGAGGTTCAATAACTTACCCAAGGTTACCCATCCATTAAAAGTGTTAGGGCCATGACAGAGTAGGTATTTCCCATTATGGAGAGAGGGTAGAGCATTAAGGTGAGAATATGGCTTACAATCTTATGGCCTTAATACCAAAGAGTATTCTTTCTAACCAAATGTGCATATTATATTTCAGTCCCTTCTCAGATAGTTAAAAAAAATTGTTAATCTTAATTAGCCAAAACAATAAATTGTTACAGTAAGGAAGTCAAATTTTGAGGTATTCATGTCATTGCTTTTCGTGTTTTTTGTACCAGGAGTCTCCCCAAAAGGGTATGGTGCCTAAGCTACTAGAGTAACTAGGAATAGGTAATAAGTGGATAAAAATTAATGAAGAAATGACCTTAAGTTCTGAAGATGATTTCTTCAATAGAACACAGAAGGATTAAGATCTTAAACTGAGGTATACCTTGCTTTTGCTGGTCTTGTTTTTAGTTTTGTTTTATAATTTGTTTAAAGTTACATAGGACAGATCTAATACATCAAAACTTAGTAGGAAACCCAGGTTTTACCCTTGGGTTTGAAAAACTTTATATAAATAAAGAATCCAGGTAAAGTAATTGGACAATAGTTTTCTTAAATAGATCTGAGCGTTTCAGTGCACTTCAAGTTCAGTATGAGTCAACGGTGATATCAATCAAATAAACATTTATTAACTACCTGCCATGTGCCAAGCACTCCATATGGCAACCAAAAAAAAAGCTAATTTCATCTTGGCATTATTTAAGATAGGCTGTAGCTTCCAAGAATTAGGAGGTGAGAGTTCTTTTGTCATCTGCCCTGATCAGAGTACATCTGGAGTATCATGATTAACTCTAGAACTACAGTTTAGGAAGGACACTGACAATCCGGAGAACCTATATAGAAGGGTAGTCAGGATACGAAAGGGTGAGGATCACAAAGGAATGGCAATTACTTAAGTCTATAGAAGACTTAGGAAGAGATTGTTCAATTATGTCTGACTCTTTTTGACCCCATGGACCATATTGTCCATGGTGTGTCCTGGGCATTTCCTTCTCCAGTGGATTAAGGCAAACAGAAGTTAAGTAAGAGCTAGTAAGTTTCTAAAGCCCAATTGGAATTCAGGTGTTCCTGACTTTGGGCCCAGCAGTCTCTCCATTGAGTCACCTGACTGCCTTTACTTTGGGGTTCAGGATGACTATTTCCAAGTTTTTTGTAGAATCATCATGAAAGATGTTTGTTTGGCCCCAGAATCAGGAGTAGTGAGGGGAAGTTGTAAGGAGATCCATTGAGGCTTGAAGAAAGAGACATGTCACAATTTCTTGCTGTGTAAAAGTACAGGGGGAGGAAACTTCAAGATAGTCATTTCCTCCACATTAGAGTCTTCCTGTAGAGACTGGATGACCATTTATTAGTTATATGGTAGTGGAGATTTATTTTTTTTTTTTGGTATGAGTACTTTTTAGATGAGCACTGTGGTCTAGAATTTTGGGATTTTGTATGTACCCTCATCTGTTTTGTAAGTAACTGAAAAAATACACACCCATCCTGGAACAGATGGCAGATAGTTGGGGTCTCGAAGACAATGAGGAGGATTTATAAAAGATACCTATTTTCTCTAGGGTGTGGTTGTAGAGTAAATATGACAAAACATCCATTCAGAGTGTTTCAAAGATATGAAGAAAGTTGACGGTGTGTCTTCAATACAAGGAGGGTTTTTTGGGTGGAGATGAAGGGTGTCATTATGAAGTGTTAGCATTGTAAAGAAGGGAAGAAAAGGCTTTGGTACAATTTTCAAAGAGAAAAAATATATAAAGGACATGAAAGAAAAAATTTGGTAATGAGGTTTTATATGTGAAAATCTATAAGAGAATAAAGATGAGTTTGTGGTTGAGATAACTTTGGATGTGAAGGGTGAATTTTAGGTTGTGAAAAGGATATGCATGCCAAGATAGGCTGGTTTGGAGAAGGTATGGCAAGTTTTGGTTTTATCTGTAGCTTGTTAAATGTAGTATTTTATGCTTGAAAAGAAATAAGATTACTCTCTGGGTAGATTGTGTTGTTACCATGTTAAGAACAGAAGGCTTAGTTCAAAAACCAGTAAACATCTACTCCTGTATTAAGGGTTTCAGCCCTGGGAAGGGCTGCTCAGAGAGGCTTGTTGTACACGACAGGGTAGAAATGGGCTTTGGGAAAAGCCACCGGCAGCTAGGTGGCGCAGTAGATAAAGCACCAGCCCTGGATTCGGGAGGACCTGAATTCAAATCCGGCTTCAGATATTTGACACTAGCTGTGTGACCCTGGGCAAGTCACTTAACTCTCATTGCCCTGCAAAAATACAAAAAAAATTAAATTTTTTAAAAAGGGGAAAGCCACCAAGTATCAGCTTTTGAGATCTCCTACTGACTTCTCAACCCTCATTGGTTGCTTCTAAGGAAGCCTGGGCACCATCTAGGAAGACCATTCCATTAATAAGTGCTCCAAGCCACCCCCAAGCTGCTGATTGAGGGAGAGGAATTGTTTCCCTGAGTCTTCAGGTCTTACCTTCAGGAAGCAAATTGTCAGTCTCTCTAGCCTTCTATTTCTCAGGGAAACTTAATACAGTGGAGAGTGTGCATGACTTAGTCAGGAGACATGGTTTTAGATTCTCCGAAACTTACTAGCTTATGACTAGGCAAGTATTCCCCATTCCTAAGAAGTGTATAGTACTTGGTCTGCCACCCTAACAGGGTTGTGTGAAAGAAGATCTTTGTAAACCTGAAAACACAATTTAAACGTGAATTTGTTATTACTTTACTGGGTGCTGGGGATACAAAAATGAAACACGATAGTTCTGCCCTCAGAGAGCTTTATAATCTAACAACAGTGATAGAAGGTACACAGATAACTGTGCTACAAAGTAGAACATAAAGAAGGTAATCAGGTGCTTGTATAAAACAATTCTACCCAGAGACTGACATCTAAGCATTCTAACCTAAAGGATTGCTGTGGTGTATTATATACCAACAGTTCCCTTTCTCTCTTGCGGACTCATTGTCCATTCCACTCAACATTAAGAAGTCTTGAAATGTTTAAATACATGGTTTGGTGTTTTGTTTTTTTCCCCAGGCTGAGGAAGAAGGTTATTTTGAAGCCTTCAAAAATGAACTAGAAGCGTTCAAGTCAAGAGTAAGACTCTATTCTCAATCACAAAGTTTTCAACCTATGTCAGTTCAGAATCATGTTCCCCACATTGGTGTTGGATCTATAGGTGTATTAGAATCCTTACCACAGGTAAGTGTGGCAAAATAATCATGTACACCATTTCTCTCATTCTGTAACTTGTGACAAAAGTATGAGAGACATAGTTTCTGGGTAATTTAATTATTTCATTAATAATCCAGCAGGTTATTAATAAAAGAATGTTCTATGGCTATCTCTCTCAGACCAAAGACCCCTAATGGCAGTGGGGTCACAGTTTACATACCCTTCTAACTGTAAGCAGTCCATTACATAGCAATCAAATTTAATTGGTTGACATGATTGGAGGTGTGTTATATTTTTAAAGTCTGGGGATACGTGACTTAGGTCACTCAAATTTTGGTTTAAAAAAAAAAAGAACGACAACATCAGCCCCCCCCCCCCCCAAGCTGATGGGGGTACAATGGTTTCCACTAAGGTGTGGTTTGGTATAGGCTCAATCTCTACTATCAGTAAAGTCCTTCAGCCATCTAGATAAATGGATCTGTCTCCACCCAAGACTCTTCCACTCACATGAATCCCACTTTTAAGGAGAACTAAGGACTAGGAAAGAAGGGGAAAACCACTGGTTTCCCCCAAGATATCAGTTATTAATAATTATTTCTCACATACCAAATGACTTGACTATTAAAATGTTCCCATCTTAATAAGTATATTAATTTAGGTAATGTCTAATCATGTTGTATATTCGTACAGTCATTGAATTTCCCTATGTATTGTATTGTCTGTGCCACTTTTCTGCAGCCCCACCCCCCTTTTCTTACCCTTTCTTTCCCCCTCCCTGGTATCTTTGTCACCCTACGCTGTCTGTAGTTTAGAACTGAATCTCCCATTTAGCATACATCTTACATGATTAAGCATTTTATAAATGATCAATTAAGTGAAACCTGTTGTATTTATTGACTAGAGTGTTATGTTCTCCATTCTGAAATGTTGACATAAATAAGTGAAATGTTTTATATTTCTCCTGTAAAATTAATTTTTAGAAGCTGAAATTGAGTTTTACTTGCCCTTCAATTGATGTTTTTGGTTTTGTTTTTAATGTGGGTCAGTCATTTGCTCTCAATAGGAAAAAAATAACATCACTTTTTAAGGTTTGACTTTGAACAGACAAAATTCAGATGCTGAAGAGGGCTCTCCTTCCCCTCCCTTCCCCCCCTACCCCCTCATTCAAGCAGTATTTTTCTACAATTCAAATTGTTTTCAAGATTTACTAATATGGTATTCGTTGCTTAGGCCAAAATATTAATGTGTTAAACCAGTTCTTTTAAGAATGTTTTGATATTTGATGACTGAAAGGTAAGTATTCAAGATTGATTTCTGAAATTGTCACGTGTGTTTTTGAAAGTTGTAGAATTAAAATAACATGCATCACCTGATACTAAATTGTTGAGTAGTTGAAATCATTGTATTCATATTTTTCTTAGAAGAGACAATGCGAAATTGGAATGTCTAATTGCACCAACTTTCACAAAACTGATTTCTTGTATTTTTTTTCCCATTTCTCTGTTCCAGAATCCAGATTATCTCCAGTATTGTACAAATACAGCCCTCTGCAGCTTAAACTCAGTGGTTCATAAAGAGGATGATGAACCAAAAATGATGGACACTGTATAGTTCAGTTAAGACTGCTGAGGCCAAGTACTATTTTGTTACAAGAAAGGAAGAACTTGGCTATTTTCTTGACACTTTTATGGGTGCTGCACTTTATTTTTGTTTGGTTTTTGATGGGAGGGTAAGAGAGTACTGAAACATTTTGTAATTTTTTTCTTTTTTCTTTTTTTTTTAAATATGCTGCTAGGTTTTTTGTTTTTGTCTTTTCGGGGAGGGGGTGTTTTGTTTTGTTTTTTCCTTGGAGGGAGGAGAGGTACACCATATGTTGTTGCAGGATGTGAAACTGGACTTTTTTTTTTTGGCTACTAAATTTGCCTTTAATCTTATTGTTCTCAATTTTGGAATCAAAGTATGAAAATCTGCACAAATACAATGTTTACAAGAACTGGTTGATTCTAGGAGGCATCTGCTACAGTCTCTTTTTATATAGACATTCTTGTCCTACTCTACAAAGACAATTAAAGATAAAATGTACTTGTATCATATTGCTAACTTAGCTGTCAAATCTGGTGTTTCATCATATTAAAAGCAATAAATCAGTTACTGATAATCCACTTAACAGAGCTGGGTAGCAAGCAATTAAAACAAATATCTTATTAGGATTAAATTTTTATTTTTTATCTCCAAGATATCTGTCAGTTCTAGCCTTTAAACGGATGTAATAACAAAAACTTGTGTTTTCTATGGTGTTACGGTTTACAAATCACTTTCCTCATGATAACCCCGTGAGGATAAGTGGTGCAAGTATTTTTATCTTACGGATTAGGAAACCAGGGCTCTGAGAGGTCATGTAATTTCTCCCCCTGTGGTCGCACAGCTAGGAAGAAGTATTGATCAGAGGGGTGGGATTTGAACCCAAGTCTCCTCTTTTCCACTAGACCAGGACGGAATTTGATATTTTAAGAAGTTCACCCCAATGTCTATTTAAAGCTACATTTAATAAATGGTATTCCATACTAGGTGATTTTACTTGATTATCACACTAACCATTAAAAACAAAAGACAAACCTTAGATTTCTAGAGCACTTTTCAAAATTGATGAAGTGCTTTCCTCACAACAGCCCTGTGTGAGGCAAGTAATGCAGGTATTCTTTTCTCCCCATTTGCACATAAAGAAGCTACAATTAAAAAGGTAAATAATTTCCCAAAGGTCACAAGGTTAGTAAAAGGGCCAAACCTCTTTTTTTTTTTTAAGGCCAGGTCTTTCAATTCAATCCAGTGCTCTCTCCACCAAACCACAATACACATTGCTCATTATAGATATCGCAAAACAAAAAAAATTCACCTAGGTCTTTCTTTAGAAGAACAACTTAACTCTCGTGTTTAACTTCATTCCACTAGATGACCTGAAAATATTGGGCGGGGGTGGGGGGATCCATAAATGGCCTATAGACTACATGTACAGTACCTTCAAGTTATAGGATAATTCAATTTTTAAAAAACTGACTTACTGTTTATTTTATTCTGTTATGAGAGCTTAGCCCCCTGAGCATATTGTTAATAAGGATAACTCACATTTGCATAGTGCTTTAAGGGGTAAGTGGCATCATACAAAGCTGAATGATTAAAACTGCTCAATAAAAGCTAGGGGTTTTTTTCCTTACAAATATTGTTACTTTGTCACAGTGGTAAATTTCATTAAACTCTGGCCCAATCGCAGGAAACTTGAGTTTTATTTCTTACAATACTTCCAAATATGCTGTAATATTTCTTTTCATGGGTGTTAATATTGATATTAACTGTTTTCTTCTGATGATGATAAAATGCCAATCCTACTATTAGTAGAACATGAGCTCATAGTTATTTTGAGAAAATGGTCTTTGACTCACTCTTCTGGAACTAGCAATATACACTTGCTCACTCTTAAAAGTTGCAATCTGTATTTGAGAAATAATAAAACCAACAGACCCAGTATTAGTACTGTGTTTTTTCCCAACTAAACTGATAGGCATATACTGAGAATGTGAATCAAATGTATTTAATGCACCTCAATTCTCCAGTCCTCCCAATTAACAGAGTAAAATTTTGTGATAGAAAAAAACCCTGCTTTATGCAAATAGACCATTTGCCTAATAATGTATTGGTTGGTATTCATTGCTGGCCATAGGAACTCATTGAGAATGAAGGCATGGAGGGATTTGGGTCTTTGTAGGCAGAAGGTAAAATTGCCCACACCGATTAAATTGCAGAACTTTGGCATTTTGAACTTCTGTAATTGTTTTGTTTAGGTCCCCTTTTAAATGAGACTTGCAGACATACCTCTTTTTATCCCTCAGCTTCCTACTGAATAAACAGATTTTTAATCTCTAGAAGCCAGCTCTTGGCTAACAATAACAAACAGAAATGAAACATGGGGTTAAAATCCTCAGAGCTAGCTTCTTCAACTTTCATTTGAATAATTTCAACTTTCATCCACCTTCACTGCCTTCCAAGAGTTGCTTTTGAGCAACTGGATTTTTCTTGCTGGCAAGAAAAGAAAAGGTTATGGTTGACAAATAGCCTGAAGTTTTCCTTCTGGATAAAGAACTTTATTACAATTGGAAGCTGCAAAGTCAAGTTCTAAAATTTGGTCACAGTTTTTGGCTCTGAAGGGATTTTTTTCTGGCTTCTGAGTTTATTACAAAAGTGATGAGGCCCACAATTCTCTGAGCCATAGAGTTATTGCACATGGATCTGTATCCAGATCTGGCAATATATTATCTTATTTAATGCATGTTAGTAATGCAAATACTCTAAGGGGTTTATGGAGTTTTTGGTTTTTTAAAACAAGGATCCTTTTATTCAGAATTGAATGAGGGACCACTAACTAGGCCATAGTTGCTATTAAAGTGCTATGGTAGCTAGGCCGATAGCCTTTTTTTTCTTTTTTTTGGTTTTTTGGGGGTTTTTTGTGGGGCAATGGGGGTTAAGTGACTTGCCTAGGGTCACACAGCTAGTATGTGTCAAGTGTCTGAAGTCGGATTTGAACTCAGGTACTCCTGAATTCAGGGCCGGTGCTTTATCCACTGCGCCACCTACCTGCCCCCAGCTGATAGCCTTTTTACAAATATCACTAATACATAGATTAGAAAACAGTGGGGCTTCTCTTTTCTCACTATATTTTGTATAGTTGCATATCTACACATGCAGAGAAATTGGGTTAACATCCATTTGAAATGTTTCCAACTAAATGGACCAAACAGTTGAAGTTACCAACAGCCCCGTGAAACATGTTGGCCAACAAGGCTGAACAATTGTATATTAGATCCCTATTCCATATTTCCAAGTAAAATATTGGTAATTAGTCAAATAAAATAGCTATCATTTTCCCACATCTTTTCTTTTATTGCCAAAGGCACTTGGAATGAAAACTATAAACTATTAAACTTTTACCCTTCAGTGATGTTTTTGAGATTATTTCATGAATGGTTAAGTATGAAAGTGAATGTTCATCCTATTGCAAGCTGGTGGTTGTCTGTTTTCCTAGACTAGGAAATCTGACCGATTTAGCATCCCCTAGAATGATGTCTTGTGTTGATTCAAGTTAGTCACTGTCACTTTTCTGATCAATGTCTAAATTGACATGTAAAAGGTTGTTGCCAAAAGAAAAGTTAGGCATCACTCTAATTGATATACTTCATATTTATACTGTTGAGTTTTTTATTCAGTATTTCAGATGTCTTATTATTGTCCCTGAAACATGGTAGATTGTACCCCCTCTGCATTTTAATAGATGGTCTCTGAGAATTGCCATAATTGATTATTTATTATTAATTATTGCCATAATCACCCCCCCCAATTTAAATGAATAAATCATCACCTTATAGTTACTTTGGTTAAGAGCGTCTGAATTTAACTAGGCTTGTCTTCCAACAACAAACACTAGCTCAAAGAACCAATAAATAAATCCTTTCCAGCTTATTCAGTATTGACATAACTTTCAGGAACTCAGGGTTACTTGCTTAAGCCTAATGAGACATCAGAGTAGGAAATGAGTACTTTGGGAGATCAATCCAAAGTGTTAGAAACAGGAACATGTATGTCTATCTTCTGAGATCCAAGTAATGTGATGATACATGCCAGGTACTTTTAATATCTACTCTGCAAATTTTGGCAGATACATGTCAGATTTTTTTTTAAACAGCACTGAAATCTACAAGGGGTGTGTGGGTGTTTGTGCGCACACACGCACATGCATGTTTACATATACCCACATGGGCCTGGATTCAGGAAGACCTGAATACAAATCCGACCCAGACATTAGCCACATAATCCCGGGCAAGTTATTCTGATTGTAAAATGCTAAGCATGGTGTCTGGCACATAGTGCTAGACTCATATTAATGTCTAGCTACTTCAGCACTTAGGTCTGGGTTTGTGTTTTTGTTTTATTTTTAACTTTCAATGTTTAATTCTGTAGCCACAGAAGAATTGTAGACTGAATATAAGTAATTCTGCCAGTTGTCAAAGTATCTGGGCATATTTGAGTCATGAGACAATCAAAATAACAGCTAACATTTTTATGAGCACCTTAAAAGTTCACAAAGTGCTTTACATTTGATCTTCACAACCCTGTGAGGTAGATGCTATTATTCTATATTTGAGAAAACTGAGGCTGAGAAGAAGGGAAATGACTTACCTCAGGTCACAGAGATAGCATCTAAGGTAGGACCTGAATTCCTGATTCCAAGACCAGCTCTCCATCCCCTTACCCACAATATATTTTAGAATTAAAGCAATAAATCTATTCTTGCAATCGATTGCAAACATGAACAGTCATTTTAAGCAGGATCATTTCATACCTATTATTACTTTCAAATTGGTATAGGCCCAATTTCTGTCACTGCAAACTTTAAGGAGATAGCCAAAATATTTAATATTATCATTCTATTGGCTGTTGCCTGAAAATAATAGGTCAAATGTTGAGACTTGAAATAAGACAGGGCAGTGTTTTGAAGAGCATGGGTACTTGGAATTGGATAACCTGGTTCTTCTACTTACTATGTGACCTAGGGAAAGTCATGTAACATGATACAGGACATAAAGGTGAGAGGAATAGCTAATAAAATGGATGACAGACTCGGCATCCCAAAAGTTGTTGGTAGGTATGAGGAGTGAACCAAGTCTATTAAGATGAAATTTTATGAGTATAAATGTCAAATCCAAGCCCCAAAATAAGCTGAATGGATAAAGGATGGGAGATACGCAGTCAGAAGTTCATATTATGGGGTGAGGGGGCAGATGGGCGGTACAGTGGATAAAGCAATGGCCCTGGATTCAGGAGGACCTGAGTTCCAATCCAGCCTCAGACACTTGACACTAGTTGTGTGACCCTGGGCAAGTTACTTAACCCTCACTGCCCTGCCAAAAAAAAAAAAAAAAAGATTATGGGGATTTCAATGAAGTTCAGATATAATGGTAGCTAAAACAGGTGATGTGATATTAGCTTGAATAATTAGAAAAGTGTCCAATGTACTGGAATGTTGCATCCCCATTTCTGAAGGATGACACTGACAAGTGGAAGTGTATACAAAGGAATATAACCAAGATGCCAAAGATTCTGGAGAACATGCCATGTAAGAGTTGATTGAATGAACTGGGGGGAACTGTTTAACATGAATGGAAGATGAGTGAATGTGATAGCTGTCTTCACGTATTTGAAGGGCTATCATGGGGGAAATGGATTTAGGTTTGTTTCACTTAGCACCAGAGGACAGTCTTAGGAAGGTTATTTGTACCTTCTGTGCATTGCACACTGTGGAGGAGGGGATTGAGAGATACAACCAGCACCTAAGTAAACACAAGTTACATACACAATAATACAAAATCATCTCAAGAAAGAATGCTAATTGGGAGATCAGCTTCATTTGTTAAATAGAAATAAGTATTTGCCCCAAAGGGGCAATGGACTGCTTTAGGATACAGTGAGTTCTCTATTAGATCAATGGGCTGGATCAGATAACTGATATCCCCCTAACCTCTCCAACTGTGATTCTTATTAGATTCAGCCCATAAATCTAGGATCTATTTTTGGATCCTGAGTGTAACATCCAACATCTTATCTCTACCTACCAGTTTCCTAACTATGTAACCTTGGGCAACCTCCCTTTTGGCATACATTAATCTCCTACTATGTGCCCAGCACTACCATAGGGACGTGAATACAGAGACAAAAATGAAAAACTCCCCACTATCCAGGGTGTAGGGGCAGGGGGATGTGGGAGATACAATAAGCACACAAGTGAGCACAAGTTACATAGAAAATAATACAAAATCATTTCAAGGGAGAATGCTAATTGGGAGATCAGCGTCATCTGTTAAATAGCAATAATGCCCTTCACTCTCCTTACAGATGATTCTAAGGACAATCAAATGAAATAATACAAGTAAAAATATTGTGTAAATTATAAAACACTATGAAAAGAAGAATTTGGATTTCATTCACAGGGCCTTTGTAAGTACCAGGAGAACAAAGCATCAATGTAATTGATATGGCAGGTGTAAGACAGGATTTTGAAAGTAGTATCAAAAACAGTCTGAAGTACATATCTTTTGTGTCAAAGAGAAAAGGAACATTGGTTTTGATTTCTGATTGATTTTATTATAAAGCATGCTTTATAGTCTAGTGTTGTTTTGTATCGGTCTAATATTCCACAATTATTTCTTCAGAAATGGGTATACTATAATACTCACATAAGGCATTGCAAAAAGTTTTTTACAGAACAAAAGAAAAATGTATCAAAAGGGAAATAGTAGTGGTAACCATTTCAAGATGCCTCATTCCATTCATCTTGAGAAAGACTGATAGTACATGAATGAGAAATGCTAAGTAGGGGTGGGGGAACCATTTTTCTTTCTAAAAATAGCCTTTATATTTAAACTGCCTAAAAGAGAATCTCAGAAAAGGGGGTGGAGGAGTCAAGTTTTCAAAGACTTTGGCAAACTTGACACAGCACTCAAATGAGCTCTTAATAAAATATAGCTTATGGAGAAGGAAAGGCAGGTAAGTCATTCAACCCATGACAATTTCCCATGCCACTGGGATGCCACAGCTTCAATTCATAACAACACAGATTCCCAGCTGGAAGGGACCTTAGAGGTGATTAAGTCCAACCTCTCTCATTTTTCAGATGAGAAAACTGAGATTTGAGAGAGGGAAAGTGACTTGCCTAGGGTGATACAGTTAATAAATGTCTGAGGCAAGATTTAATGCCAGGTTCCCAGCATTTTATCTACACCAGACCACTATTCTCAACCAGCCACAGTAAGTGAGGTGACAAGGCCTAGCCAAGAGTCAAGAAATCAGAGTCTGAATCCGATCTCTGATGCTGGATGTGTGGCCCTGGGCAAGTCAATTTCATCTATCACATTGGGGACGGGGGAAGGAGTAAAACTCATCCTTACCCATAGATTTTCATAGGGTTACTGTGTGGAAAATGCAATTGAAATGTAAGCTTGAACTGCTACAGCTGCTATCCTACTCCTCTACTAAAAAATAACGATTACCATTTTTAAAGCCCTTCAGAGTTTACAAAGCATGCTACATACATTACCTTGTTTGACTCTCACACCAACCCTTAGAGGTAAGTGCTATTGTTCCCATCTTAGTGATGACGAAACTAAGGCCCAGAGACATTATTAAATGATTTAACAACTACCCATACCTTCTGGAAGTTTTTCCTTTCCCCAAATTAAGATAGGGTGGGCAGCATCATGGTTTTTTTTTTCAGAAATTGGTAATAATAATCATGATATTTTTCCCCAAACTATACTATCTTCTTGCTCCTACTACCTCCATATATATATGGAATGGCAACTTTCATAGGACTTTACCTGCTACTTCTTCAGGAAAGCTATTGATATCAAGATGCCCAGGAATGGGGGCAGCTAGGTGGCGCAGTGGATAGAACACTGGCCCTGGAATCAGGAGTACCTGAGTTCAAATCCGGCCTCAGACCCTTGACACTTACTAGCTGTGTGACCCTGGGCAAGTCACTTAACCCCAATTGCCTCACCAAAAAAAAAAAAAAAAAAAAAAAGATGCCCAGGAATGCCCAAGAATTAGGATGCACCAAGTTAACTATCACCATTAACACTTATTATGAGCCTATTACATGCAAGGCCCCATGCTTACTTCGGGAAACACACTCTGCAGAGTACCGTGGATAAGCTGTTGTTTCTTTCTCAGGATGTTAGCATGGTATCTATAAGGATGGATTACCGACAACAAAAGATTAAATGAGAACAAGGAAGAAAAACCAGAAATTATATCTTAAAGTTCATATTTCTCAAGAAGAATCAAGAGATTTATAATATCCTAATTAAAAACTTTCCATTTGGGATAAAAATTATACCCTTTCACTGCTCATCAAGGAAATTCCATGTGTGAGATATCCCCCAGTACAAGTACATATTTTCATATGAAAAAGCATCCATAGATATAATGACCAATTATCTGTAGGCAGTGGCACTACGTGGTTTTGTATTCTGGGATGTGATCCTGTTAAACATAGACTATTCATTGGAAGGACAAATACATAAGCTGAAGCTTAAATTCTTTGACCACCTAATGAGAAGATGGGTGTCATTGGGGAAAAAAACAAAACCCTGATGTTGGGAAAGACTGAAGGCAAAAGGAGAAGGGCATGGCAGAGGATACAGTGTCATGGAAACAATGCACATGAATTTGGACAGACTTTGGGAGATAGTGGGGGATAGAAGGGCCTGGTATGCTATGGTCCATGGAGTCACAAAGAGTCAGACAGGACTGAATAATTGAACACAAAATAAAGATGATCATTCATTTTTTTAGTGCCTCTCTTAAAAGTCTATTGTCACAATCAAATGAGATGCATGCTATGGTACTTTTTAAAGGTTAAAGCACTTTACAAATGATAGAATGTTTTCCTAATGAATATTAAACAGTTTTGATAGTTCATGGCATCAAATTGGATTTAGAAGGGAAGGAAACCTCACTGGGTCAGCTAGTCCAACCTCATCATTTTAACAAATGAGGACTCTGAAGCTTAGAGAGGCTAAGTTATCTTTCCAACATTACACATCTTCCAAGTAGCAGGAATCAAGATTCATGCTCAAGTTCAGTGGCTCTGAATCCAGCATTCTACTCTATAGGTTCTCTTGAGAAAAGACAAAATTAAAAGAGAGGATGGTTTTATGGTTGTTTAGTGGTTTCAGTCATGACTGACTCTTCATGACCCCATTTTGAGGTTTTCTTGGCAAAGATACTGGAGTGGTTTGCCATTTCCTTCTCCAGCTCATTTTACAGATGAGGAACTGAGGCAAACAGGGTTACATGACTTGCCCAGGGTCACACAGCTAGTAAGTGTCGGAGGCTGGGTTTGAACTCAGGATGGTGAGTCTTTCTGATTCCAAGCCCAGTGCTCTTTCCACCGCACCACCGCACCACCTTAGCTGCCCTCAAAGGAAAGGATCCTCACCAGCACATTCTAGTCATCAAATAAAGCTGACTCACATGTGCCTTATTGGAGGCATAGATGAATTGATATTCTATATCAATGATTCTCTAAGGCAGATCCTCAAGATGTTTTAAAAAACACAGTGCTAGAAACTCCTGAGCTAAAGTCAGAAGAAGGATTTTTGTCATGGCTTTAATCTAAAAAGGTAAGGGGTAAGAGAAAGTCTCTGGATAATGTATTTGACCTCAGTGCTATGTAAACATTGATTCTTTTCCTGAAGAAGAGGGAAGTGGTAGAAGCTGCTCACTTACTGAAAAGGACATCGTACTGTTTTAAAATGACCAGTCATCCTTTTGGCTTTGCCATTTTACAAAATGAAGTGTGATTAGATACATAAATAGGATAAAAAAAAACTACACAAACCACTAGGAGATGAGAACCAGATCGCTGCAATAAAGATTTAAGAAACTAAAGTCTTCATGATTGACTCATCACTTCGTTTCCAGAAAAATTAGCAAAAATGAAAGTAGATCATGATCTTAGAAGAATTCCTATATAACTGAACCCCATTATTCAGAAGCTCCTTGACAAAGAGAACTAGTTTTCTACTTTTCTTATAGTGATTTGTTCCTCTTCAGGGAGTCACTGCTTCCTTCTGAGTTACATCTGGCAGTTTTGTTTGGAGGAAGGCATGTACTTGGGGCCAGATGATGTTGGTTTCTGTTCCAGAGAAAGTTTCCAACACGCCCTTGTTCCTAAAAAGAAAAAAGAAGACAACAAATAAATATTTTTATTTTTCCTACTCAACTATTTTAACGTGGTTTGATTACATACATTCATTCATTCATTCATTCATTCATTTATTTATTTTGGGTGAGGCAGTTGGGGTTAAGTGACTTGCCCAGAGTCACACAGCTAGTAAGTGTCAAGTGTCTGAGGCTACATTTGAACTCAGGTCCTCCTGAATCCACAGCTGGTGCTCTATCCACTGCGCCATCTAGCTGCCCCACATTTTATTTTTAAATAAATGCTTTATTGTTTGTTTTTTTAAATCCCTATCACTTCCAAATGGTGCTCCCACCCAAAAGAACTTTCCCTTAGAACAAATTAATAGGGGCAGTTAGGTGGTGCAGTGGATAAAGCACCAGCCCTGGATACGGGAGGACCTGAGTTCAAATCCAACCTCAGACACTTGACACTTACTAGCTGTGTCTCATGCCCCGCCAAATAAAATAAAGTAAAATAAATCAAAATACCTAATCAACTTCCCTGTTAAAGGCCAAAAAAATGCAGACAAAGAACTCTAGGAGAATCTAAAGGACACAGAAAGTCCCTTAGGTGGGTCCTCAGCATCATACTGAGAAGTGATGCTCTCTATGCCGTACAAGGAGACGTGGACCAAAGCTGAACACATAGACTAGATGGGGAAGTTCTAGTACTTTGTAGCCTCCCAAATCCAATGTTAATGGTATTGCTTCATTTTGTGTTTGTATGAAATATTGTGAATTCTCAAAACACCACATACACCTATATTCAAACATAAGTTGTTAGATTATTGGAGTTTTATCTTTTAAAAAAATTAATTCCAGAGCCAAATGAGTGGGGTTTGAATGGTGAGTACCATTTTGTATTTTTGTGTGCCAACCTTCTCATCTGTACACAGATGAGAACTAAATACATATGCCCTCTACGAATACCCATGAATTACATAAAGGAACATGTGGGTAAATAATTTATCGGTGGGGGCAGGTAGGTGGCACAGTGGATAAAGCACTGGCCCTGGATTCAGGAGAACCTGAGTTCAAATCCAGACTCAGACACTTAACACTTACTAGCTGTGTGACCCTGGGTAAGTCACTTAACCCTCATTACCCTGCCCCCCCCCAAATAAATAAAAAATAACTTACCGGTAATACTCCAGAACAGGTTTTGTTTCAGCCTCATAAGCCTTTAGTCTCTTGGTAACAGTTTCTGGTTTATCATCCTCCCTTTGTATAAGAGGCTCTCCGGTAATATCATCAATGCCCTAAAAGTTGGGTCATGAAAGAACGAGATCAGTTGCCTTTTTAAAAAGATGCCCATTATCTACCAGTCTGAAACATAAACCTCTTAGCCACCAAATATGCCGCAATTTCCAAACTACATGCAAACTGAACAAACAAAAACCTCCCACCACCTTGGGTCTTTCACAATGGAATTGACCCAACAAGAGAGAATCTAGGTGCCACAAAGCCCAACGTGATTGCAACCAAAAGATGTCAGCATCACCAGAGAGCATTAGTTCTGGTGGAAGACCTTTGTCTCAGAGTGACAATCTAACTAATCTACATTTGACTTCATGTCATGACAGTTTCAATTAAAGGCTGGGAAACTTGCCTTCCAGACTCTGAGCACATTATCCCTCTCCTTTGCTACTAACACTATACAATCTCTATTCATTCAACCTCCCGGTTCCCAGAGGAAACTTCTGGAAGTACAGACATGGGTAAACCGATTATCCTTTTCTGTCGTTACCCAGTAGCCACCCCAGTGGACCTCTCATCTGGACCATACATAGGCTGCTGCTGCTTCTTTTTTTTTTTTTTGTGAGGCATTTGGGGTTAAGTGACTTGCTTAGGGTCACACAGCTAGTAAGTGTCAAGTGTCTGAGGCCGAATTTGAACTCATATCCTCCTGAATCCAGGGCCGGTGCCCTATCCACTGTGCCACCTAGCTGCCCCCATACATAGGCTTCTAACTGGATTCCTTTCCTCAAGTTTCCTCCTCACTCCAAGCCACCCTCCACTCAGCTGCCAACATGACTTTTCTAAAGCATGGGCATGACCATATCCATCAATCCAACCCCACTCAAGAAGCTCCAGTGGCTCCCTCTTATCTCTAGGATTCATTATAAAATGGTCTGTTTGGCATTTTCACCTCTTTATAATCTGGCCTCTTTACCCCTTTACAGGCTCCTCCCCTGCATATGCTCTATGTTCCTGCTACCCTGATCCACTACTTTCTCTCACACAACATGCCATATTTCTTTCTTTCTTTCTTTCTTTCTTTCTTTCTTTCTTTTTTGCGGGGCAATGGGGGTTAAGTGACTTGTCCAGGGTCACACAGCTAGTAAGTGTCAAGTGTCTGAGGCTGGATTTGAATTCAGGTCCTCCTGAATCCAGGGCCAGTGCTTTATCCACTGGGCCACCTAGCTGACCCCAGCATATTTCATTCTGGGCCTTTGCATTTGCTCTCTCCCATGCCCCAAAGACTCTGCCCCTTCACTTCCAGCTCTTAGCTTTCCTGGCTTCCTTCAAGACTCAGCTCAAATCCTACCCTCTGCAGGAAGTCTTTCCTGGTCCCCCTGGTTGTTAATGCCTTCCCCTTTCAGACTGGCTTCCATCTCTGTACATATCCTACATGTTCCTGTTTACTTATAGATTGCCCTCCCCCATTAGAATATAAGTTCCTTGAGGGCAGAATCCTTGGCCTTTCTTTGTATCTCCAGCACTTAGCACAGTAGCTGACATATAAACAATATTAAATAAATGTTTGTTGACTGACACCAAGTACTCTCAGAACAAACCCCCTGGGTAAAACAGCTTTGGTCAAACCTAAGGGTTTCTAAGACTCTTTCTAAGATTTCAGTGCTTGTGATATATGGCACACACTATAAAAAAACAACAACAAACAAACAAAAACCCACACAGAATTGTTGAAGACTATGAGGCAGCAAAGTAAGATGAAAAGAACACTGAACTAGGAGAACCACTTGGAGTCTTGTCTCAGCTCCACCAGGAACTAGCTTTGTGACCTTAGACAAGTCAAACTCCCAAAGATCAATTTTTTTCTCATCTGTAAAAAATGACTAAACTGTTCATACCCTCTAACCCAATATTATTCTTGGTCTCCAAGAATTTCTAAGACAAAGGGGAAAGTCCCACCGCTATATGACATAGTAGACAGAGCAGTGAACCTGGAGTCACAGAGACCTGAATTTGGATTCAGCTTCAAACACTTACAAACTGTGAAACCATGGGTAGGTAAGTCATTGAACTGCCTTCTGCCTCAGTTATCTTATCTGTAAAATGGGGATAATAATAGTACTTCCCTCCAAGGTTATAAATTGTAATATTTGTAAAAGTTCTCTGTAAATACTAGCTATTCAATAGCTTTAAGCTATTCAGCCTTAGAATGGCACCAAGGGGCAGCTAGGTGGCGCAGTGGATAGAGCACCGGCCCTGAAGTCAGGAGTACCTGAGTTCAAATGTGACCTCAGACACTTAACACTTGCTAGCTGTGTGACCCTGGGCAAGTCACTTAACCCCAATTGCCTCACTAAAAAACAACAACAAAAACAAAACAAAAAAAAACAAACAAAAAAAAGAATGGCACCAAGACTTTTGGAAAACGCTATATAAACAAAAATATTGATTGTGGTACTTTTTGTCTTAGAAAAAAGCTAGAAAGAAATCACCCTTACAGTATGAAAAAATGAATCATCATAAATAAAAGTAATAAATAATAAGAAAAGATGAATATGAAGATTTCAAAGAAATACAGGAAAACTTGCATGAAGTGATGCAGAGAAAAGAACTAAAAACAAGAATAATAATAATTAATATTTACATAGTGCTTTTACAAATATCTCATTTGATCTGCACAACAATCCTGGGTAGTTATTATTATTTCTATTTTAGAGATGAGGAAATGGAGGAATATAGCAGCTAAGTGACTTGCCCAGGGTCACATAGCTACTAAGTACCTGAGGAAGGATTTGAACTCAGCTCTTCCTAACTCCAGTCTTCTATCTGAAGTGTCACTTAAAATGCATGGTGAGTGAATTATGTAAATGAAAGCAAAGCAAATGAACTCAGATTAAAGACCAATGATGGTTCCAAAAGACAGATAATGAAATACACTTGCCTCCTCTGGATAGAGAAGTATCAAACTGGAAATCCTGAATGCCATCTACACTGACAAACCATTCTTTGTATAGTTTGATTTTGATTAACTGTTTTACTTTGTGGCAAGGCAGGGTTCTATATTGGGGAGAAGGGGTAAGAAATACTGGGGAATATTTGTGGGCTTTAAAAATGATAGGCAGGGGCAGCTAGGTGGAGCAGTGGATAGAGCACTGACCCTGGATTCAGGAGGACCTGAGTTCAAATCTAGCTTCAGACACTTGACACTTACTAGCTGTGTGACCTTGGGCAAGTCATTTAACCCTCATTGCCCTGCCCCCCCCCCAAAATGAGAGGCGTCATATGAAAAAATGCTCTAAATCACTACTGATTAGAGAAATGCAAATTAAAAGAACTCTGGGGTACTACCTAACACCTATCAGTTGGCTAATATGACAAAAAAGGAAAATAATGTTGGAGAAGCTGTGGGAAAATTGGAACACTAATTCATTGTTGGTGGAGCTGTGAACTGATCCAACCATTCTGGAGAACAATTTGGAACTATTCCCAAAGGGCTATAAAACTGTGCATACCCTTTGACCCAGCAATACCACTATTAGGTCTTTATCCCAAAAAGATCATAAAAAAAGGAAAAAGACCCACATGTACAAAAATATTTATAGCTGCTCTTTTTGTGGTGGTAAATTGGAAACTGAGGGAATGCCCATCAATTCGGGAATGGCTAAACAAGTTGTGGTATATAAATATAAGGGAATGCTATTGTGCTATAAGAAACAATGAGCAGGCAGATTTCAGAAAAACCTGGAAAGATTTACATGGACGGATGCTGAGTGAAATGAGCAGAACTAGGAGAACATTGTACACAGTATCAACAACATTGTGTGATGATCAACTATGACAGACTTAACTCTTCTAAGCAATACAATGATCCAGGATAATTCCAAAGGACTCATGATGGAAAATAAACTATGGAATATGGATGCAGATTGAACCATACTGTTTCTACTTTTTTTGTTTTTCTTTTTTTTTGTTTTTCCCTTTTGTTTTGATTCTTTTTTCACAGCATGACTAATGCAGAAATATGTTTAATGTGATTGTACATATATAACCTATATCAGATTGCTTTCTGTCTTGGGGAAGGTAAAAGGAAGGAAGGGAGAAAAATTTGGAAGTAGAAATCTTATAAAAACTATCTCTACATGTAACTAGAAAATTATAAAATACTTTTTTGTGATTTAAAAAAAATGACAGGCATCATCAAAATATAATTTTAAAAGAAGGTCTGTAACACCCAGTCTCCCTAAGAAGTCTCATCTAAAATACTAACCAGGCCTAACACTGCTAAACCTGAAGATAAGGTCCATTCTGAGTGGCATGAGAAAAGACAGAAGGGGGTTAAATGTCTTTAAAACAGAAACATCAGGGGGCAGCTAGGTGGCACAGTGGATAAAGCACCCGCCCTGGATTCAGGAGTACCTGAGTTCAAATCCGGTCTCAGACACTTGACACTTACTAGCTGTGTGACCCTGGGCAAGCCACTTAACCCCTATTGCCCCACCAAAAAATAAATAAATAACCCAGAAACATCAAATATTATACACACATTAATATTTTTACCACAGATAAACACTCACAATTTTTCGAGGAGGGTTGAATTCAGTGTTGTAAACTCGGCCAGAACTTGGGTGAATCCAGCGAGAGGTGAGACGTTGCTTAATAGTCTCAAAGGGTACATTCAGATCAATCACTGTATCTATCCGGTAGACTTTGTCCAGGGCTTCAGCTTGTGGGACAGTCCTGGGAAAACCTTTTTTTTTTTTTTAAATTTAAATAAAAAAAAAAACACAGAAAAAAATAATTATTGGATTTCTTAACCTACCACCTGAAATCCAGTTAAGGTGACCACATGTACTTGGATAATTTTTCTATGGCCCATAACCCTCCCTAGCATACTTCATAGCTATGTAATGTTAAACAAGTACCCTACTTCTAAGACTCATTTCCTTCATCTTTTTCTTTCTTTCTTTTTTTTAGGCAATCAGGTTTAAGTAACTTGCCCAGGGTGAGCTAAAAAGTATCTGAGGCCAGATTTGAACTCAGGTCCTCCTGACTCCAGGGCCAGTGGCCTATCTACTGCAACAATTAGTGCCCTTCCCACATCTTTGAAATGGTGGAATGTGACAGCAGAGGGCCAGCAGACCACCAGATTGTCTCTAAGGTCACTTCCAGCTCTGTAACCGTGATCCTATGAACTATAATAAATTTTTATTATCATATGATCAATGGTACTGAAAAAGCATAAGGCACTCATGGGAAAGGTTCCCAATATTCCCCCCTCAAACTCTTTCCTGCTTAATGATCAGCTATAAAGGAAATCTAGCTTTGTAGCCCACTGATCACTGGGGTGATTCAGTGTAGGAACAGAGTTTATCAGAAGAACATGAGATTAAATTGCTCAGGGTCACATAGCTACTCAGTATTGGAGCTTATCAAATGCAGGGTTTGGAGTTCTTTAAGAGCAGCCCTCTTTATACTATATCATCACCTTATTATCTTTCTATCTCCTTTCCTTCTTCCTTGGACCTTTCCCCATGAGTCTGAATGAAATGAGACCTACCCATTCTTTTCAAGGAAATTATAACACTATAGACAATTCTCAACTTTCCAATGGATTATTGTCCCAAAATGCATCAGTTTCAATGAGAAAATATATTCCAAATTCTAGACATCAAACTTATACTGCTAGAATGGGCTGCTAAGGCCTATTTTACATTAAATATAAAAATAATAGTAAATGGAATTAACATAGCCCTTTAAGGTTTGCAAAGCACTTTACATACTTTTATCCCATTTGATCTTCACAACTCTGTGAGACAAGTACTGAAGTTATTAGGTACATTTGATAGATGAAGAAACTGAAGCTTAGCCTACCCTTTTACAATGTATGCATATCTTGTATGAATGATTTTTTTTACGTCTACCCCATTAGAGTATGCACTCCTTGAGGGCAAAGACTGTATTTTTAGACAGTACAATATCTGGCACAGAATTGGGGCTTAATTAATCCTTATTTGACTGACTGACTGACTGACTGACTGACTGACTGGCTTGCTTGCTTGCCCAGGATCCCACAGCTATTAAGGACAAAGGTAGGTTTTGAACCCAATTGTGATTCTGAGTTCAGCCCTCTTTCCACTACACCAGCACAATCCTGTGCTAATAACTTGCATTTTTGCAGCTTTAGGGTTTACAAAGTACTTTCCATACAGCTATCATGTGAGACAGAAGGAATGTGGATTAATGCTATGGAACCTAACCACCACATGCGATGTCCAGAGGAAATTCATTCAGGGTTCCACGTGAAATGCTAGAAACATATCTCTACATCTCCTATTCCTTTCCACAGCCTCCTTTCCCCAACTGCTCCCTAACAGACAGAGAAACAAAGGTTCCTTCACTTCCAAGGTAGTAGATTTCATGGCCCAGGACAAGGGATCCTGCAGGGTGGGGATTAGACTGGGTCAAGTGCAACAATGAGGAGTTATAGGGTTCATGGATAAGAATTAAGCTAAAAGTTCTAGAGGGAGGAAATGGGAGGAGGTAAGTACTGGACACTTAGACCTTGCTTCTATTTTTCTACACATTTTTAAAAAATCAAAGTAGGTTAAGGAGTCTCCTATGTGTTCATAAAGGCCTCTTTACCCAGCTGCTTCTTTTCTTCCTCATTAGAAGTTATTTGTTGTCTTCCAGGATTAGACTGCTGTGGCCATTTAATGATTCATAATGATCTTCTGACTTTTGAAGAGTAGAATTATTTTTCTTTAGGCATTTGATGAATGAATCAATTGCTCTGCTGTTGACACATAATGAGCTCTAGCAGATATCAGAATAGTTGACGTCCCCTGTGTGGGTTTGAATTCAAGCTCATTCCTCTTTCCCTCCCCCAGCTTCCTCTGTTTGAGTTAGGGACAGACAGACAGACCTTGAGGAAACTTTCTAAATTTTCTGGGTCTTGGTTTTCTTACCTATAAAATGAGGGGAGTTGACTAAGTGACCTCTGATAAAATTCTATGATCCATCAATACTGTAATTTTTCTACTACAAAGTTTGTGGCTGGATTTCTTAAAACTTTGCCTTTTTCCTCCTTCTAGCCAAGTGGTCTGTAGTATACTTCTATGACTAGATTTGGTTTTCTCCCTTAATGATTCTCATCATATATTCACTCATAAGTTTGTCTTCTTAAGAAAATTTTAATACATTATAATGTTAATATAACATACCATTACATACTATAATCTAATACTATATATCTTTTATACCTTTTGAATGAGTATTGAATCTCAGTGATGTTGATGAAATTAAATTTATCTCCTTGTGATAAGATGTCCAGTTTACTTTGTTTATTACCTATAGTTTGTGCATCTGCATATGGGCATCTGAAGCCTTGAGTTGGATCTATTTTTGGATATTTTCTTTTGTGAATTGTCATTCTCCTCTATTGATACCATTCTGTAGTATCTGGCTTGGTGGATATGTGGGTGGTTTTCTTTTTCTTCTTCCATTTTTATTTTAAGCCTTTTTGTTTTTGGTGGGACAATGAGGGTTAAGTGACTTGCCAGGGTCACACAGCTAGTGTCAGGTGTCTGAGGCTGGATTTGAACTCAGGTCCTCCTGAATTCAGGGTCAGTGCTCTATCCACTGTACCACTTAGCTGCCCCCTATTTTAAGCCTTTTTGATGAGATTTTCAAGGTTCTAGACAAATATATAGTTCTTCAGATCAATTAATCAATCAGCAAGAATGTATTAAGAACCTATCATGTAGCAGGCCTTATACTAAGGACTGAGCATACAAAAACAAAAGTGAAACAGTTCCTGCCCTCACGGGACTTATTTCCCATTCTAATGAGAAAAATAATACACACAAACATATATAGAAAGAGCATATACAAGCCAAATATAAGTCAGAGATCTAAAACCTATTTTCAGTCACCATGCTCTTAACCAGATGTTTGTGTTCCAAATCTTCTCTTCCAAAATCCCTACTTTCTTTTCTTTTCTTTTTTTCATTAGCAGGGCAATGAGGGTTAAATGACTTGCCCAGGGTCACACAGCTAGTAAGTGTCAAGTGTCTGAGGCTGGATTTGAACTCAAGTCCTCCTGAATCCAGGGCCAGTGTTCTATCCAGTATGCCACCTAGCTGCCCTGAAAAGTCCCTACTTTCAACTGACAGTGATAGAGACATTACTTATGTCGTTCAAGTCTACAGCTTCTTGCCCAACACTTCATCGATAACATCTAGGTTCCTTTCATCAATATCATTGGTCCCCCACATGAATCCCCAGGAATGGGTAGTGGTTGAAAGTATCAGGAAGTTCCTTGTCACATGCTAACTGCACCTTCGTACCCCTTAACAGATAGCCATTAACCACCCTGACTTTCTTGCCTTCTTCCTTTGAATAATCTCCTACTGGATACTCTTTCACATGATGGCAGCTATGGATCCAAACCATCATTGCCTGGAGCAGAAGAAAACCACTTCTTTCTCAGATGGTCCAGCTTCACCATCTATGAAAAGGGCTTCAAATTTTGTTACAGATCCAAACATTCAGCAGTTCTTACTTCTCCTCCGTCCTATTCTTCCATTCTCTGATCTTCTGGTACAGGGTAAGCTACCCCCTCAGCCTCTTCCATATCATTGTTTCTTCTTTATTTTCCTTCTGAAGCACATCTGCCGTGCTTTCCTAGAATACTTCATTCTACCTGATAAGCTACAGCAGAGAAGCATGTCTCCAATCATTCCCCTTCTATACTTTAGAGACTAACTTACATTTTGTGCATGCGTAGGTATTACTTGGCTTTGGCAGAAACACAGACCCAGCAACCTCCCTGTTGGTCCCTTCAAACTTCCTGGAAATACATTCCATGCTCCTCTGTTGTTCTTTTGGCAGCTCACTGCTATGGACAAACGTCTATCTTGCCTGAGATTTATTATATTATACAATACTTTGTTTTACACCTTTGATGCACCTATCATACAATATTATGTTATAGCCATCTGTGTTTATAACTTATCACGTTAATCAATGGCTTCGCTTACCGTCCAATAACCAGCTATACTGAGCTAGATTTTTCAGTTCATGCAGGGCTAGCCGGGTCATGACATCATCTGGTATGAGTTTCCCCTGATCAATGAAGGTCTTGGCAAGCACACCAATTTCTGCAGAAGGAAAGAATAAAAGAATCAGTTGAAATTAATCAAAGCTTGCTTTGATGCCTTTCAAAGCCACAAGTGGCTCAATTTTATAGATAAGGGTTCTGAAAAAGTCTAATCTTGTCAGTTTTCACAAAAGAGTCAGTTTGCTGGAATGGATTCAATCCAAATTTTCTTTCTAAGTGACCATTACGACTTACTTTATGTGTATAGAGATAGTCTAGTCCTCATGGAAAAGGAGAAAAAGCACTTGATTTAAAACCAGAGTTCACATCTTCCTAGTGGGTTCCTTGAGCAAGGTACCTAATCTTTCTTTCTGAGCCTTGGTTTCTTCATCTGTAAAAATTACAATGGTAAGGGGCAGCTAGATGGCACAGTGGATAGAGCACCGGCCCTGGATTCAGGAGGACCTGAATTCAAATCCGGCCTCAGACACTTAACTAGCTGTGTGACCCTGGGCAAGTCACTTAACCCCAATTGCCCCGCAAAAAACAACAACAACAACAACAACAACAAAAAAACAACAAAATTACAATGGTACTTGTACTACCTACCTCACAGGGTGTTGTTGCATGGATAAAATGAGATAATGCCTCCAAAGCACTTTGTAGCCATAAAGCACTAAAGGCAAGTCTTTGTAGCACAGTTCAAATTGAGTAAGTGGTTAGAATCTCATACTCCATGAACATTTTCCTCCAAAGCTTCAGTGTAGTATGAAGGTTTCCTTCAATGTTAGGTCAGTATAATGAAAACTCAGAAAGGTCCTACCAAGCTGGAAATCTCTCAAAGATGAACTGGGCAACAGACTGTGGGTCAGTCATTCAGGTATCAGGAGAGGTAAGTTTGGAAAGGAGCGTTACCTGAAGGAAGATTGGGATGAAAAACTGGAAATTGATTCTATTTTGTGGGGCAGCTAGGTGGCGCAGTGGATAGAGCAACGGCCCTGGATTCAGGAGGACCTGAGTTCAAAAATGACCTCAGACACTTGACACAGACCCAGCAACCTCCCTGTTGGAGGTTGTGTGACCCTGGGCAAGTCACTTAACCCCCATTGCCCCACCAAAAAAAAAAAAGACGCTTCTATTTTGTGAAGGTTTAATCTAGCTAGATTTAATATTCTTTTTAGTGTTTTTTTTCCCCTTGTAAACTTCACCTACTACCCACATCCTGGAGAAACAAGCCTATAGGTCAAGCTTTTGTCTTTTAATTACCTCCACCTTTGTAACCCTACCCATCACCTACTTTCCAGAGAAACCTGGTTAACCTAAAAGGTCAAATTTCATCAGTTTAAACTATTGTAGCAAATTTCAGAGCCTGCTAACTAATCCCATAGCAAGGGAACCTTTGTCTTGTTATCATATATTTTGGCCGTGGTTAAGTAGGGTTTCAGAAGGGGAGGTCCCAATGACCTCCCCTTGTCACAATTCTATGTCATCATTAGCCAATCAGAAGAAGAAATACCTCTGTTGCTTGCGATCTTGCTCTGTCATCTTGCTCTTGTCATTTTTTGTTAAAAAAAAAAAAAGACCCTGTCAGCCTTCCCTCAGGGTATTTGGTCATTGAGAGAGGCCACTGACCCCATTTATTGGTAACTGCTAGCTTTACTAATAAATGGATCATGCTCAGAACTTTGTCTCTCAAATTTTCTCTAATGATATGGTCATCGTAACTCATAAAACTAAGGCACAGAAGGAATTGTGATTTGTATTGATGGAAAGAGGACAAGGATCTTGTAAAGAAGCATAAAGTATCCAAAAGTCAGTAAGGTTTCAACTAGACAAAGACCTCTGATAAAATCCTGAAATAAATTTTAAAGAGACTCCCCTGGAATCTTTTCAGCTAGAGTTTCAAGGGGTTAGTTCAGACCTCAAAATACACAATTCAGCATAAAAACATACTCACAAAATTTTATTCTTGTCATTTTCCTTCAGATTTATAAGTACAAAAAGAATTGACTGCCTGAGACAACTTACCACTCATTTGAATAGTGGTTTGTAAACTTTGCACACACAAATACATACATATATATATATATATATATATATATAACATTAATTGAGGAGGGATCACAAATCTCAAGGCTCTATGTATAAATTATTCCTTAAAATTTTATTATATTCATTATATATTGTGACCTACATTTATTTTAATAATAGCTAGTATTTTTATATGGCTTTAAGGTTTACAAAGTACCTTACAAATATTATCTCACTTTATCCTCAAGAGAATCATGGGAATAGAGGAAGAATTTAGGACCAAAGAAGATAGAGAGAGCAAACCAAAATGTAAAATAGATAATTTTGATTATATAAAATTAAAAAGCTTTTGCACAAACAAAACTAATGTAACCAAGATTACAAGGAAAGTAGAAAATTGAGAAAGAATTTTTGAAACAAGTATCTCTGATAAAGGCCTCATTTCTCAAATACATAGAGAACTGAGTCAATTTATAAAAATACAAGTCATTCCCCAATTGATAAATGGTCAAAGGATATAAACAGGTAGTTTTCAGACAAAGAACCAAAACTATCTATGATTATATGAAAAAATTCTCTAAATCACTATTGATCAGAGAAATGTAAATTAAAACAACTCTGAGGTATAACAAAAAAGAAAAATATTGTATGTTGGAGGGGACGGTGGAAAACTGGGACACTAATATACTCTTGGTGGAGTTGTGAACTGATCCAACCATTCTGGAGAGCAATTTGGAATTATGCCCAAGGGGCTATAAAACAATGCATACCTTTTCATCCAGCAATACCACTGTCAAGTTTATATCCCAAATACATCCCCAAAAGAGAAAAAGATCCATTTGTACAAAAATATTTCTAGCAGCTTTTTGTGGTGGCTAAGAATTGGAAACCAAAGGTATGCCCATCAAATGGGGAATGGCTAAAAAAGCTGCGGTAGATGATTGTGATGGAATATTATTATGGTATAAGAAATGACAAGACAATTTCATAAAGGCCTGGAAAGACTTATGTGAACCGATGTATAGTGAAGTGAGCAGAACCAGGAGAATGTTGTGTAGTGACAACAATATTGTTTGATGAAAAACTATGAATGACAACTATTCTCAGCAATAGAATGATCCAAGGACAATCCCAAAGGACTAATGATAAAGCATACTATACACCTCCAAAGAAAGAACTGATATTGCTTGAACACATACTTGCTATTTTTCACTTTCTTTTTTTTTAATTCAAGTTTTCTTATACAAAATGACTAATATAGTAATGTTTTACATTTATTATTTGGGAGGTAAGTAATATTATCACCATTTTGCAGATGAGGAAACTGAGGCAAACAGGGTTAACTGACTCACTCAGGGTCACACTAGGAAGTATCTAAGTCGAAATTTGAACTTCCTGGCTCCCTCCCCAACACTCTATTCACTGCACCATTTAGCTGCCTTAGAGGAGGACACTGCAGCTAAAAGGCCTAAGAAAGCCCTTGCCATCTACTGGCTTGCCAGAAAAATCACAGCCAGCACAGGACAAGGGTGAAAATGAAATATCTGTTCTGCAGTTTCCTACAAAGTTTTCTTCTGGGAGATCATAATAACTGTGATGGGCTGCTGTTTCATATTTTATGTATTTGTTATTGTATACTGTTTTAAGCATGTCTATTGTGGTAGGAAATAAGTAGCTGCCTCATACCCAATATCTACTTTGTACATTGAGTACCTTTTCTAGAAGGGATCTTGTTACTCCTTTTTTGGGGGGTAGACCCTAAACATTAGCTATCTCTAAGTTTTGTTCAAAAGGTTCTCCCAGGGGCAGCTAGGTGGAGCAGTGGATAAAGCACCGGCCCTGGATTCAGGAGGACCTGAGTTCAAATCTGGCCTCAGACACTTGACACTTACTAGCTGTGTGACCCTAGGCAAGTCACTTAATCCCCATTGCCCCGTAAAATAAATAAATAAATAAATAAAAAGGTTCTCCCAAAGATTCCTGGGATGGGGAGAGAGGGTGGAGAATGAGGCAGAGCATTGGAGAAAATTGTGATCCCCATACTGAGGGTGAGGCCCTCCCAGATTGGATCCAAGCCCTGCTTAAGTGTACAGATGGGGTCCCTGATGGAAGAGAACACTACTCTTCCCTGGAGTCTCAAAGACTATGCCAGCACTTCACAAGCTCTGGCAGGCCCTGACAAGCTAGAAAGGTTTTAAACATGGGCCCAATGGTAGTTTTCATATCAATTGACTGAGGAGAAGATTAGTCCAACAATCAACAAGCATTATTAAGTGCTTACTGTATGCTAGGCACTGTTCTTTGTGCTTGGGTAGCTAGGTATAGGATGGGTCATCACCAAGTTAGCCAAAGCATGAAGAAATTTTCAGCTACAACAATGCTTGAAGATAGTCTACCAAGTCAGAGTGGGGTTGAAAATGGCATTGGTGGAAGAAGTACCTAATGATGAAATTATAGTTTCTTCAAGTGTGGCTCAAACATGTAATTTTAAAAGTGTTCAACTTAGGGGGCAGCTAGATGGTGCAGTGGCCCTGGAGTCAGGAGTACCTGAGTTCAAATCCAGCCTCAGACACTTACTAGCTGTGTGACCCTGGGCAAGTCGCTTAACCCCAATTGCCTTACTTAAAAAAAAAAAAAAGTGTTCAACTTAAATTCCAAGACTTTTGAAGTTTGAGACCAGCCATGGGATATATGATAAATACCTGGTGACTTATAATATGAAATGGTTTTAGAATAAGTAGGTTCCAGGAGGAAAAACAAGCAGAGATATATACATGTTATTTTCCTTTTTTCTTTAATTTATGAGTAGGCTTGGAGTGAGGGGATAGCCCAAGGGTTAATAAATCACTCTTTTCTTTTTTTGGGGGGGTAGGGGGGGCGAGGCAATTGGGGTTAAGTGACGCCCTGGGTCACACAGCTAGTAAGTGTCAAGTGTCTGAGGTCGGATTTGACTCCTAACTCCAGGGCCAATGCTTTATCCACTGTGCCACCTAGCTGCCCCAATAAATAACTCTTGACTGAATTTTAAAAAAATCATAAAGCTTGGTGGAAAAATGTCTAGAGTGCTAGACCTAGAGTTGGGGAGACTTAAAGTTCAAATCCTAGTTGTGTGTCCCTGGGCAAGTCACTTAAGCTTTGTTTGCTTCAGTTTCCACATCTGCAAAATGAGAACAAAAACACCTACCTCATATAGTTCTTGTCAGAAGAAAATGACAATCTGCTGTTGTTTTTGTTATTGACATTTCTGTTCGCAAGAAGTTTTTTAGCTATAAGCACAAGCAAAACAGTAATAGTTTCTGAATAAGAGTGTCAAACAGTAGTCAACATGTATATTGTAGCAGAAATATGTTTAACACAATAGCAACGTATAACCTATATCACATTTCTTGCTGGCCTCAGGAGGCGGGGAGGGGAGGGAGGGTGGAAGAAAAATTTGGAACTCAAAAAATACCTTTACATGTAATTGAGAAAAATTTAAAATAAAAAAATAAGGGAAGGGAAGAAAAAAACCATGTATATTGTATATTTAGGAGAGGAAAAGAAGATAGATGTCCAATTCTGAGAACAATTATGAGAAATTCTAAATTTAGAACAGCTTATCTTTTCTTGCTTTTT
The DNA here is from genome assembly GCF_019393635.1 of Dromiciops gliroides. Lineage (NCBI taxonomy): Eukaryota > Metazoa > Chordata > Mammalia > Microbiotheria > Microbiotheriidae > Dromiciops > Dromiciops gliroides. Next base: position 640,411,158 of record NC_057861.1, read on the forward strand.
AAGGTTTGCAAATTACTTTCCTCACAAAACCCCTGTAAGATTAAAAAAAAAACCCTCAGGTACTATTGTCTCCATTTTACAAAAGAAGAAACCAAGGCCCAGAGAGGGGAAATCACACAGACTGTGTTGCAAGCTTGGCTCAAACATCAGCCTTCTTACTCTAATCACAGCTAGAACTGGAACCCATTTCTCCTGGATTCAAGACCAGTATCATTCATTCCATTATACCACACTTATCTTTAAATTTCTTCCACAGTGACTAGTATCAAACATTTACTAATCATTTACCAAGTGTCCAATATTGGGTATGGAAAGACAAGAATTAAATAGTCCCTACCCTCAAGGAGCATATATCCTATTGGAAACATAACCCAAATACAGATACATACCAAAATAAATCAAAAGGCAGAAGAAGACAATAGTAGAAGCTAGGGGGATCATGAAGGGTTTCATGAAGAAGCTAGCAAGTAGGCTGAGCTTTGAAGAAAGCTAAGGATTCCAAGAGACAGGGGTAAAGAGGGAGTACACTCCAGACATGGGGGGCACAGCCAAGTACAAAGGCACAGAGATGGAAAATGGAGTATTATGTGTGAGAAAGAAAGGGAAAGGGAGTAATGTCTTATAAGGTGTTCTAGGTCTTTGGGACTAATTCCAAGGATCATAGAAGTAATCAGGTTCTGCTACCTATTTCCCAGACACAGCTAGGTGGTTTGGTAGAGTTCTGGGCCTGGAGTCAGACACTTACTAGCTGTGTGACCCTAGGCAAGTCATTTAACCTCTGTTCACTTTAATCTACCGGATAAGGAAATGGCAAACCACTGTAATATTTTTGCCAAGGAAACCCCATGACCAGAATTGGCATGCTATGATCCACAGGGTCATGATGGGTTGGATACAAGTGAACAACAATCTCTTTCCCAATTTTGAGTAACTAATACTCGCTATGGAGGAAACTAGATGGCTCAGTGGATAGAGCTCTCAACCTGGAGTCAAAAAGACCTGAGTTCAAATCCAGCCTCAGACACTTACTAGCTGTGTGACCCTAGGCACTTCCGTTTGCCTTAATCCACTGGAGAAGGAAATGGCAAACTGCTTCAGTATCTTTGCCAAGAAAACCCCACAGACAGTATGGTCCACAGTCTCATGAAGAGTCAGAAATGCCTGAACAAATGTTCTCTATATAAATAGTTATCTCACATACCTTGCCTCACAGCACTAAGAGGTAAAAGCAAAACCCAACACATGACTCACTATATATTCCGGAGAGATCTATTAAAGGAGAGAAGTAATTTCAGAGATGAATTACAGGCAGCCAGATCTCAGATGGGTAAGGAATGTTTGAAGGCTGCTTTCAGCCCCTTTGGGTACTTCCAGAAGAGGGGCACCCTCCTCTGTGCCTCTAAGTTTTCTGATGGTCCTGTGCCAGTCTCCTTCAAGCTGATATAAGTATTTGTGTCAGTCTGATGATCAAAAGGATGTCTTTAGGAGCAACGTAACCCTGAGGCTGGATTGTTCCTGCTTGTATAGTGAAAAAGCTCCACTTTGGAAGTCTTTATCAACAAGGTCCCTTGACTTTCAAGTGGTTTTTTTGTTTGTTTGTTTGTTTTGGTTTTGGTTTTGGTTTTTTTGGCAGGGCATGAGGGTTAAGTGACTTGCCCAGGGTCACACAGTTAGTAAATGTCAAGTGTTTGAGGTTGGATTTGAACTCAGGTCCTCAGCTGGTACTTTATCCACTGTGTCACCTAGCTGTCCCCAACTTTCAAGTGTTTTTAAAGACTTGTGAGTATCAGTTAGCCAAGTGGCACTTGTCTGAGCTGGTAGATAGACATTTCCATACTGTATTTGATCTCTGAAACTCAGTGGCCTCATATGTTGGTGCCCATTGTCTGAGCAGAAATCAAAGATTAATCGATTCCCATACTTAACCTCATGATGATATTTAGTTGGTGAAATTGGAAGGTGGTGCTTATCTTAGGATGGTTAATTTGCTCAGTTTGGATAATAGTTAATACGATAAGAATGATTTTCATAGAAGCTACTGTTATTTTGGAGTGGGGCAGAGCAGGAGAAAACCTTTTGCAGAGTTGGAAGAAGAGGAAGAAAATAGTGATACTTTTGCCAAGTAAACTTAAAGGAGCAGTGCTTCAAAGAACACTATTAACTCAATATGCAAGTATAAAATTATAATACAAGCCATGTTTAATATAAAAGTTTCATCCACTTAGGAAGTTTCTTAAAAGAAGGTTTCCCCTCCTAGTTATGGTAAATATTAATAACAATAATGAAAATGATAACAATAATACAGGGCTGGACCATCATTTACCTCATTTCTACAAAGAAAAACCATGTCAGTGGCACCTCAAATCATGAATGGGGTCACAAAAATCAAAGGTAGGTCCCCACTATGGAAAGAAAGGCTACCCAGGACATAAGGCTGGAAAGATACACCGGAACTAGGATGTGAAGGGCTTTTTGAACCAAACAGAGGTGTTTATACTGGATCTGAGAGGGAATAAGAAGCCACTAGCATTTATTCAGTACTGGAGTGACATAACCAGACCTACACTCACAAGACTTGAGAATCAGTTGGACATTGGGTATGAGGAAAATTGAGGAAGGTTCCTAACTTGTGAACTTGGGAGACTGGAAAGATGATGGTGTCCTTGACAGAAAAAGGGACATTTAGAAGAGTGGTTCATTGCCAGGGAAGGATAATGAGTCCTGGTTTGGATATGTTGTTTGAAATGCCTATGAGGATATCCATTTGGAAATATGGAAATTTGATTATTAATCACAAGCTAAGGTGAGTCATTTTAGAAAATCCAAAAACTATACTTTGAAAGATAAGAAAGGTGAAAGGACAGATTTCAGAACTGTATCAGCTAAAAGTTGGAGTGATAGATACTAGAGCTGCTGTGAAGAATAGATCTACCTGAGCAAAAGAACAGAAAATCAGAGCAGTCACTCAGTGGATCAACTAGCCTGACTTAGGCTTCATACCCAGTCAAATGTTAATCAGCAAAACATTGTGGATCTACTCATCTTAGAAGTAGGAGAGGCAGAAAAAGGTTCAACCCAGAAGATACATTCATCAAGGTATTTTTCCAGACAGTTCCCAACATGGAACAAGTACACTGAGTACTTGGGTTTTCCCACTCACATACTTCCTTGGCAGGTTTCTATAAGTTTGTGCCCACACATTCCCCACAGATGTTGACCACATTGGTAGGAAGGTATGATTCAGGTTCATCTGTAGACTGTGATGCATATAGTTATGTACTACTTGAATATGAGAGTATATGATATCCATTTATTTTTGCCTTGTTTTTAAGTAAATAGTGATGTTTAAAATCTAAGTGTTATTATTTCGAGTGGCTCACTGTATAAACAGAAATTCATTAGTAAGGGTCCATAGTATTACTGTATTGGTGGGGAGATTATTTTCTTTCAACAAAATTATCCCCTGAAAACTTGAGCAAATTTGAGTTTAACAGTTTGATGATGGCTCTTCTTCTAGAAACCAGACCTGCTATTGTGAGCAGAGATTGAAATAATTGGGTCAGCCCAGAAAGTAAACAGGTATCCATGTGACCAAGTCAGAGGTATAAAATGCTAACAGTAGAAGTAGCCACCCCATATACCCATTACATAAACACTCAATAAATGTTTGTGAAGCCCACACAGACAAAAAATAAATAAGTGCCTATGGTGCAAGTATATGTTTACACATGAAGCAATCAAAATCCTAACAGTTTAGAGTGTTAAGGCAAAGCAGGGAGTAGAAGAAAAAAAGGTAGGGGCAGGATGAGAGGCAAGAAATGAGGAGGAATAGAATAAGTAATAATACCTCCCACTTCACATTTCTATAGTAATTTAGGATTTATAAAGGACTTAATCATATTAACCCTGTGAGGTAGACTGCACAAGTGTTACTATTCACATTTTACAGAAACGGAATTCAGGACTCAGAGGAGCTAAGATAGGTCTAGTTAGTACAAACCGTAACTTGAAGCACAAAAGAGCAGAGTGTGAGGAGGAAAACAAAGATATAAGGAATTACTCTTTTTTTACTTTGATGCTACTCAAGGTTGGCTAATACTTAAAATCCATGAGATGGCTTGAGAATTTCCAAGACTGACTCCTTTCCCAAATGCTAGTGTGATTTCAAATTTTGGTAACAAGATAAATACCTCCAATGTCATACCTTGAAAGTGTATATTGAGCTTCACTATCATTTATGACCTATAGTAACAGCTGAAATAACACCACCACAAAGTCCCCTTCAAACACTATTATCTATCTTCCACAGAAAAAAACCGTTCATAGTTTTCTACGGGTAATTTTTTTTTTTGGGGGGTGGGGAGGAGACATTATCTGACATCCATAAGCTAGTTAAAAAGGTTCAGTCATTTTCAGTCATGTCTAATTCTTTGTGACCCCATTTGGGGTTTTCCTGGCAAAGATACAGGACTGGTTTGCCATTTCCTTCTCCAGTTAACTTTAGGAAACTGAGGCAGACAGGGTTAAGTGACTTGCCCAGGGTCAGGTCATATAGCCTATAAATGTCTGAGGCTGGACTTAACTCAAGTGTTCCTGACCACTGCTCTATACACTGTGCAAGCTATTATTCCCAACCCCCTTATTTCAGTTGGATTTCTAATTTTGTCAGTTTTTTAAGGGGAAAAAAGCACAATACCACAAAAGGTCCCGATCAATCACCTCAACTTTGCTGGTCTGTCTGAAGTTATAGCCCCAATCATCCACAATTTCTTTCACAACATGACTAATGTGAAAATATGCTTAACATGATTGAACATGTACAACCTGTATCAGATTGCTTGCTGTCTTGGGGAGGGGAAAAGAAGAAAGGGAGGAAGAAAAATTTGGAACTCAAAATCTTACAAAAATGAATATTGAAAACAATTCTTGGGGGCAGCTAGGTGGTGCAGTGGATAGAGCACCAGCCCTGGAGTCAGGAGGACCTGAGTTCAAATCTGGCCTCAGACACAACACTTACTAGCTGTGTGACCCTGAGCAAGTCACTTAACCCCAATTGCCTCACTTAAAAAAAAAAGAAAAAAAAAGAAAACAATTCTTACATATAATTGGGAAAAAATACTATTAAATGGGGGGGGGGTAGAAAATGTAACCAATTCTTACAACAGAAATCTTTTTTAAAAAGCAAAATATAGGGTGTCCCAAAAATCTTAGTGCAGTTCCAAGTTTTAGTGGCTTAAAACTGCAATAAGACTTTTGGAACTTTCTGTACAAAGAATAAAAGGGCAAATGAGTTAGAGATATTCATTTTAGGGCCAAAGAACACCTAGATGTATGAAAATATTTTGAAAACAAGTAGATGCCTATAGATTGAGGAATTGCTAAACAAATTACAGTACATGAATGTAATGGAATATTGCTGTGCCGTAAAATAATTAAGAAAACAATGAATACAGAGAAGCATGGGAAAATTTTACACAATCTGGTGTAGATTCTGATGCAGTGAGGTAAGCAGAGGCAAGAAAACAATACACATGATGACAACCATGTAAATTTTTAGCAAAGAACAACCACGAGACAATCAAGAAAGTTTTGGGAAAGTACAAAGAACAAGCATAACTTCAAAGAAAAGATAAAGATAGCTGGCCCCACTCTTTTACGGAGACCATAAGTCCACAGCTGTGGTGCATTGCATTTGTTTTCAGACTTTTTTGATATATTAATTAGCCGTTTTATTGTTTTTTCACTTCTTCCTCTTTTTGTTTCCTTTCTTTAAAACTATTATCTGTTATATAAGATAGCTGGGGGGGGGGAGGTGGGAGACAGATGCTGAGAGAAATTTTGATGGTATAAATTTTTTTTTTAATCTCAGTAAAAAAATGTTTAAGGAAGTGTTTTGAAAACGATGATGTGTTGAGTATCGGTATAACTCTTTAGTCAGAATAATATCATGGAGCACAACCAGTTAGATCAAGAAAGTTGGCCCTTTTCTCTGTAGAGTTAAAATTTCTTTAGGGTAGGACACAGCCTTCACAAACACAAATCCTGTTTATTCTGTAAGAAGTAAGTCTAGGCATGGACAGAAGCACAAAGAGGTTAAGTAACTTCCATACTGAGCTCCCATAGCAAGTAGCTGAGGTGGGATTTCAATCCAAATAGGCTTGACTCCAAGCTTATCTATCTACTCTACCAAGACACTAAGCATAAGTGTCAAAAGTAAAATAGGAACCCAGGTTGGTCTGATCCTGCCTTTAAATGGCAACCCAGATGAAAAAATCTTGAACTGCAGTTTTGCACTCAGGAAAAACTCATTTAGAACAACTTTTTGCTGTTTGCAGAATTTGGCCACAGAAACAAAACACGTTTTTTGGAAGAGCATCAAGGAAAAAAGCTTCCCTTGATCAAAAAGCCTCCGGAAATCCAGAGGCAAGTTTTTAACTGCAAAGACGATGTTGAGGGGGAGGGGGAACCCAACAAGAACTGAGTGAACCGAAACAAAAGCACCCAGTCCTAAAATTATGGGGAAATTAAGGCTAGCTTGTTTCCAGGGCCATAAATGGAAAAAAGAAAAAAGAAAGAAACCGGGGAGGGAAGGGTGTGGTGGCTGGACGAATTTACTATAGCATGTTTAGCATGTTTTATAACCCGGATTTCCAGGAATGAAGGCACAAAGAAAGATTAACCCTTCGGGAGTGGTGATCACAGCTGAACAACTTTCTCAGAGACAGCAAGGAAATGGTTTTGAATGTACTGGGGAGACAAAAAAGCATCTTCTAAAACGCGAAATCTGGCCCAGCTATGTGACCCTGCGCAAGCCGCTTAACCCTGTTTGCCTCGTTTTCCTCATCTGTAAAATGAGCTGGAAAAGAAATGGCAAATCGCTCCGGTATCCCTGCCAAGAAAACCCCAAATGGGGTCCCCAAGAATCGGACACGACTGAAAACTGACTGAACAACAAAAAAGTCTAAAGGTTTCTTCACGCCACCTTTCCTCTGTCTCCTAATACAGGGAATGGGAGTCTTGTTTGTGGAGGTCGAAAGGAATAAAAAGAAGCTTCCTAGTGCTGCATGGCCGGCCAGAGGCGCAAGGGAAACTAAGTTATTGCAGACAACGGCGATTCTTTGCCCCGTCCCCCAACCACCTTTACATTGGGAGCAGAGGAGGCCGTCCCTTTCTCTAGGAGGGCTGGCAGAAATGGAATGGGAAAGTAATCGGTCTCGGGGGTCAGTGAGCTAGGTTATTATCCGTCGGGGTGCCAAACAAAGGGATTGTGTGCCCATATGCAGGACCCAAAGATTTAGAGCTTGGGAGGGCCCTCAGAGATCCCCAAGTACAATTTTAGAGCGGAGGAAACTAAGAACCCGGGGTGTTGGGTGATGAGCCAAAGGTCACTCAGGCCAACAGAGTACAGAACCCGAGGCCAGGAGCTAGGGGGTGGGGTGTGGTAGGGGAAAACAAAGTTCAGATAAGACCTGCTTTTTTGTCTTCCAGGAACGGGAAATCTAATCGATAGGAAGATAAGGTGTTAACAGAGATACCACATGATGTATATTACAGCTAAGTGACTTACTGGGATCAAACAGTACACCACCCCTCTCCAAGAGAAAGAGGGCACCGTCCAGCGTACTACAAGTCACATTCATGCCCCAGCCCCAGCCTCAGACTCAGACTCCAGGCTCGGGGTGTGGCTGTTGCAGGCAGAGTTTTGCACAGATTCTTTCCCCGGGAAGCATGGGATGGGGGCCCGTGGAACGGAGGGTCTGGAAGTAGGGAGGGTAGTAAGAATGCTGAGGATCTGCTCCTCCTGGGTCTCCCACCTGTTCCCTTATTCATGTTGTCCCGGAGCAGGTCCCCGCTGGAGAGATGCTTCAAAGCGAAGTGTTTGATGATGCGAGAGGACACGGTTCCCTTGCCAGAGCCTGGGGGCCCCATGATCACGGCCCGGAGGAGAACGCGCCCAGTCGACCCCATCTCCGCCAGGCAGGCTAAGCTCCCAGCCTCTGGTCGAGTCCAGTGGGAACCGGGCACCAGTCTCTTCTGCCAGCGCGTGCGTGGGCCGGCCTAACTCAGCAGCTGCTCTGGTGCATTTCAAACAGAGATGGGAGGCAGGGGAGGCCCGAGCAGTGCAAAAGTGCAAGCGGAATCACAGACCGAAGCAACAAGGCCACCAGCGGGTGGCTCCGAATCTAAGGAGGTGGCCTCCCGGAAGTGAACTGGCCGCACCGCCCAGTGCCCGCCCCACTTATCTGCCCTCCTTCTCCTTTCCAACTTCAATACAGCAGGCTGGTGGGGCCTGCCGGAGAGGAAATGGCTTCTTTTCATTCTGATTGCCGAGAGCCTTCCCCTCCATTCCTTCCTTTCTGTGTCCCATAGGAATAAACACTTTCTAGGATTCAGAGCCGAAAGGGGTCTTAACTCACCCAGTCCAATCCCCTCCCTCTCGTTTTACAGAGGAGGAAACTGAGGCCCATCGAGGTGAAGTAACTTGTCCAAGGGCAGGGAGTAGCTGCAAAAGCTGGATTTTAACTCAGATCCTCAGTCTCCAATTCCCAGTTCTCTTTCCACTCCAAACTATCAGGACAAAAATGTGACCAAATACTTTTCCCTTTATCATCTCAGCATCGATCATAATTTGGGAAGAATATTTCTTCCTTTCTCTCCTCTCCCTTTGTCTTTTTCTCTATTGGGCTACTATTTAGAAGAGGGATTGGACTTGTTCTTCTTGAACCAGTAGGGCTGAATGAGTAAGAGCAAAGGGTGGAAGTTCCAACAAAGAAAATTAGGGGTAATGACAAGAAAAACTTCCTAACAGAGGTATCATGAAGTGAAATGGACTCCTTGGGGAGAAAATGAGGTCCCTTTTACTGGAGGTCTTCAAGCAAAGGCCAGATGTCCACTTGCTTAGGTTGTAAAGGGATTTTTGTTCTGGTAGTATTCATTGGAAAAAGCTGCAGGGCTCAGTGGATAGAGTGCCGGTCATAGAGTCAGGAAGGTTCATCTTCCCGAGTTCAAACCCAACCTCAGACACTTACCAGCTGTAAAGCCCTGGGCAAGTCACTTAGCCCTGTTTGCCTCAGTTTTCTCATCTGTGAAATGAACTAGAGAAAGAAAGGGCAAAACCACTCCAGTATCTTTGTCAAGAAAACCCCAAATGGAGTTACAGAGTCAGACACAACTGAAAAAACAATGACTAGACAACAGTATTCATTAGACCAGCTTGCCTCTGAAAATTAGGTGATTCTGTGATTCTTTTCTACTGCCTTCAATACAACCAGGAGAATTTGTAATCTGGATGCTTGCCCAAATTGTGTGCAGCTATTGTGCACGACCTTCCATAGAAATGGCTCCATACAACAGGAAAAAGGCCTTCTTCTGGGTCTTTTAACATTACCTGGTAATGTTGTGTAACATTGTGTAACACCTTGGCTGTTTCCTTGTGTTCTTGCTTCATAACAAAAATCCATCTCTCGGATGACATTTTTATGACACAATGCATTCTCTTCAGTCTAGTTCCACCCACTATACATCTTTCCACTGCCCTTTATTACATTTTAAAATGTTCTTTTTTTTTCTTTTCCTTTTCATCATAATCCCTTCCCAAACACAGAACTCCAGAATGTCAGAGTTGAAAGAGCCCTTAGAGGCCATCTAGTAACAAAATTGTAGAGTTGGAGTTGAAGAGATCTTAGAGGTCATCCTGTCCAACCCTGCCCCACTCCCTGCCATTTTTTTTGGAAAACTAAGATTTACAGAAATTTAGACATTTGCCCAGGGTTACATAGATAGCTAGTGGTAGGGCAAGATTTGAACAAAGGCCCTCTAATTCTAAATCTAAACTGACCTCTGCCATACCATGACCCCCCCCATTCTACAGAAAAGGAAACTGAACCCCAGAAAAGGGAAGAGACTTACTCGAAGTCAGCACCCTGGCCAAATACAGTGGAGAAGTTGAGAATTAAGAGCTGAGCCAGCACTATGGCAAGGCTTGGGGGGGGGGGGGGGCTCGGGATTCTTCCAACAAAGAACTTGTTATACTCAGGGCTATGTCTGGAAATTTCTATATATCTTTGAGACTCTCTCAAGAGTCTCTGTTTCACTTTTTCCTTCTTTTAATAAAAAAGACAGAGGCACTATGTGACCCTGGGCAAGTCACTTAATCCCAATTGCCTCACAAAAAACCAAACCAAACCAAACCAAAAACAAACAAACAAACAAAAAGGCAGAGGCAGCTAGGTGGCACTTTGTTCTTTTAAGACATAAGTTGGGGCAGCTAGGTGGTGCAGTGGATCGAGCACCAGCCCTGGAGTCAGGAGTACCTGAGTTCAAATCCGGCCTCAGACACTTAACACTTAACTAGCTGTGTGACCCTGGGCAAGTCGCTTAACCCCAATTGCCTCACTTAAAAAAAAAAAAGACATAAGTCTCTGACCAAAGGATTGCATCTGAAATAGTGGCCAAGCCCCATGGCTCTATCTCTGTAGCTTCTCTTGCATTCATCCCCTCTTTTCTGTTCCCATTGACACTGGTCTATTACCCCCTTCTGGGACTGCCCCAGCAACAGTCTAATAAGGTCCCCACTTCCAATCTATCCTTTCCACCACTTCTGAACAATCTTCCCTAGGCATGCATAAATCTTCCCATGTCATTCCATTGCTCAAAGCCCCTACAAGGATTTGACAAGTCAAGTCAAGTTTACATTTCTTGACAGCAATCAAGGCCTCCACAATATGTTACTACACCAATTTTCTAGATTCTCATACTTCTCTCTAAAGAAACCAGGAAGTCAGAAAGTTCCTAACTCTCTGGCTTTGCCTATGCAACTCCTTAGACCTGGAATTACCTTCCTCTACTATTTCACATCATCAACTCCTACACAGCATTTTCCAGGTCATACAGGAAATCTTCCCAGGTTCTCCCTACTGGTAATGATCTCTCACATTACCCATCACCCAAAGTATTTTGTTTGGACTTCTCATGTCCATCGGTCATCCAACAAATATTTTATTAAGTATTTATCTACTATGTTCCAGGCACTCTGCTAGGTGCTGAGAATAAAAACACAAAGAATAAATCTATTCCTCCTCTTAGGCAGAGAATTGTACCCAGGAAACAATGAATAAATATATTTAAAAATACAGAATAAATATAAAAAGGTTAAATACTAGGAAAGGCATTATCAATTTGGGGGATTAGGAAAGAATGGTAAAAGGAAGAGAATCTATGAGGTAGAGGTGAAAAGAAAGCACATTGCAGGCATATGTCACAGTCATTGCAAAGGTTTGGTGACTGGAGATGAAGTTTTTGTGTGATGACTAGAGAGGCACATTTGACTTGAGATTGCAGTTACTGATATTTGTTCTTGGTTCTTGAAGAGGACCAATGACATCAGGAGGATGATGTCTTGACTTGCAAGTGAACTGGATGTAAGTGAGGCAGAGCTGTGCAAAATCATCAGCCTCACTCTCCTCCAGAGTCATCAGTCCAGTCAAGACTAGATAGTACAATGCAAGAAGGGGAATCATGTACAATGAAGCTGGAAATATAGATTTAGGCTCAGTTGTGAAGATCTTTGAAAGCTTTCAAAGAAAATCTTTAAAAATCTAAACAACTATCCTAGAGGCAATAGGAAACCAGTGATATTCATTGAGTAGGGAGGGGAGTAAGATGGTCAGATCTGTACTTAAAGAAAATCACTTTGGTAGCTATAGAGAGATTGAACTAGCCTGAAGGAGAGATGAGGCATGAAGGCCAATTAGGAGGCCATTGCAATAATCTAGATAAGATGTGAACTACAATAATGACCATGAGGGTAGAGAAATAGTATCAGATGAACAAGAGGACCTGGAGGTAGAAATAACAAGATTTAGCAACTGATTGGATATTGGAATAAAGGAAAGTCAAAATGCAAGGATAATGTTAAGGTTAGAAACCTGTGAAACTAGAGGAATGGTGGTGCCTTTGATAGGAAATAGGGAAGTTTGGAAGAAGGGGAAATTTGGGGAGAAAGATAATGAATTCTGATTTGGACATACTGAGTTTGAGGTGTCTCTAGATCATCTTGTTTGAATTGCCTATGCCAGATTGAAGCTAGGGAGAAAGACATGCTGGATACACAGGACACAAGACAAGCAAGAAGGAGTGCAACAAAAGATTCCAAGGATGCAAGGAAGGAACAAAGAATGACCTCAAAATGTTTGCATGATGCAAGAGAAGCAAAAAAGCAATCAACACCAGATGCAATGGTGCCGACAAGACATGCAAAAGAGATTGAGCAAAAAATGGAAAACCTACATTGAGATCCACAAGTAGAATTACAAGAAATATATGCATAAATTATCTAAGACATTCAAGAAATACAGCAAAAAAATGAAAGAGCTACAGCGAGAGAAACAAAAGATGAATGTGATTCTTCAAAAGAACCAGGAAAGAGATATGTATATGCAAAAGATGAAGGAGCTACATCAAAAGATGCAACAATGTACACAAGATTAAAAAGAATAATGAATACAGAGAACTTTAAAAGAGTAACAGTTGCCTCTGAGTTTTACAATGAAAACTCCCTTTCTAGAGGCAGTGACTGATAATTAGGATTAGAATCAAGATCATTATTTATTTATTTATTTATTTATTTATTTATTTATTTTTTTATTTATTTATTTTTTTATTTTTTTATTTTTTTGGTGAGGCAATTGGGGTTAGGTGACTTGCCCAGTGTCACACAGCTAGGAAGTGTTAAGTGTCTGAGGCCGGATTTGAACTCAGGTCCTCCTGACTCCAGGGCCAGCGCTCTATCCACTGCACCACCTAGCTGCCCCATCATTATTTATTTTGCTAAATGTTTGTTGTGTCCTCAAATTCATAGAGCAATAGCTTAAAATTGCACTAAGACTTTTTTGCGACATCCAGTATACATCTGAGTCATCTGCTTGTAATTTAATTCATAGAAGGTCATGAGGTTACAGTCAAAGACACAGAGACAGAGGAGAGGAAAGGAGAGGGGAGGGGAGGGTGGAAAAAGTACTGGGAAACACTCATACTTAAGGGGTATGATAGTGATGATGGGCTAGCAAAGAAGACTGAGAAGTCAGATGTTAGGAGGAGAACAAAGAAAGAGAAGAGTTGTTTCATTTCATTTTTAAAATTTGCTCTGTATGTAACTGTCATTGGGAAAATGGGGTAGGGGTAGGGGTTTGGGGTCCTTAGGAATTCCTCTTTAAAGAATTATACTCTCTTGCACACAAAAGCAATTAGAATAAGATAGTTTATTTGGGGGCTGAGGAAGGGAAGGGAAACCAAGAAAGGCATGGCAGAGAGCATGGCTCTAAGATACCAATCTCCTCGAGCAGGAGACAGGCAGGTACTTTTATAGAGGACTGATGGGAGTGATCATCTGACTGTGGAAAGTTCCCTTAGTGAGGGAGGACCATCCCCCACTGGTTGTGGCTGGGGGAATTGGGTAAGGGGTGGCTGGGATCTCTCAATCCATCTCCTCAGGACACAAAGGCAGCAGCCACACCTAATCTTATCTCCCCAGGGGTGGGGGAGACTGAAATGAAGGGTGGAGGTCCGAAGGTAGCTCAATCTGATCTGGTTCCACTTATCTCTTTAGGTGTGTCTGTCCTTTGGCTTAGCTTCTCTAGGAGAAGGTTCCTTGATGTACCCCAGAGAACTTCTGGGGTGCTCTGGGCCCATAACAGTAAATACGTGCAAAAAAAGAATATTTCCATAGACACAACAGAATACAAAAAGAGAATGGTATAGGTAACCATGATCAGTCAATCAATCAATAAACATTTATTAAGCACTTGCTGTGCATCAGGCCCTGTGCTAAGTACTGGAGATTAAAAAAAAAAAGGGCAATCCCTGCCTTCTAGAAGCTTACAATCTAATGGGGGAAATAACATATAAACAAATATATACAAAGAAGATATGGGATAAATAGGAAATTTACTGAGGGAGGGCACTAGAATTAAGAAGGGTTGGAGAAGGCTTCTGGTAGAAGCGGGAATTTTAGTTGACACTTAAAGGAAGCCAGGGACAGCCAGCAAAAATGCCTAGAGCTGAGAAATGGAATGTGTTGTTCTTGGAACAACCAGGAGGCCAATGTCACTAGAACTGAAGAGTTTGTTTCAGGAAGTAAAATGTAAGAAGACTGGAAAGGTAGGAGGGAGCTAAGTTTTTTGTTTGTTTGTTTTGGTGAGGCAATTGGGGTTAAGTGACTTGCCCAGGGTCACACAGCTAGTGTTAAGTGTCTAAGGCTGGATTTGAACTCAGGTCCTCCTGACTCCAGGGCTAGTGCTCTATCCACTGTGCCACCTAGCTGCCCCGAGAGCTAGGTTTTAAGGGACTTTGAAGGCCAAATAGAACATTTTTGTATTTGATCCTGGAAACAAGATGGAGTCACTTGTATTTATTGAGTGGGGGGAGGAGGTGACATGATCAGATCTCTATTTTAGGAAAATCACTCTGTTGGCTGAAAGGAGAATAGATTGGACTGGGGAGAGACTAGAGGCAGGTAGACCCAGCAGTAGGCTATTGTAATCATCTAGACATGAAGAGATAAGGGCCTACACCAGGGTGATGGTGGTATCAGAGGAGAGAAGGGGGCTTATTTAAGAAATATTACATAGGTGAGATCCACAGGCCTTGGCAACAGTTAGATATGAGGGTTGAGAGATAGTAAGGAATCCCGGATGACTCCCAGCTTGGGAGCCTGAGGGACTGGAAAGGTTGTGTGGTCTTCTGCAGTGATAGGGAAGGTAAGAGGTGGGGAGGGTTTAGAGAGAAAGATAATTGAGTTCTCTTTTGGACATGTTGATGTCATGACATATCTACTGGAGATATCTGAAAGATGACTCTATAAATCTGCCTCTACAAATCCTAGGTTCAAAGATTTAGAGATAGAAGGTATTGTCTAATCCTTCCATTTTACAAATGAAGAAGCACTAAGAAGTTATATGACTTGTCCAAAGTCATATAGGTAACAAAGAGCAAAGACAGGATTAAAACCCAAGGCTACTTACTCCAGACCCAGAGCTCTTCCCATTGTCATCCTACCAATGACATCACAGGTGGCATGAAGTGAAGTAAGGCAGAGTTGCACAAAGTTTTCAGCCTCACTCTTTCTTCCAAAGCTATTGAAGTCCAGTGGCAGGACAAAAGTCAAGATGACTTGTGATGGGCCCAGGATGCAGTGGATGGCCTTAGAATCTTTGATGTCTTACTAAATTCTAACAGCTCCATAGCACCTGCTTCAGCCACCTTTATGACTATTGTAACAAATTGTTCTCATCTGCCATTCCACCAGAGGAAGTATGAGAAATGATCCATATCTCAGGAAGGTTCAGTACTCTACCCCCACCCCCTTTCTAAGTCCTTCAGTTTTTTTCTGAAGGACTTTACTAATAAGATTTGGACTAACTTTCTTGCATTAGACCACACCTAAGTGGAAACTATTGTGCTCTGATCAGCTTGGGTGGGGTCTGTATTCTTTCTCTGATGTCTTTTTCACCAAGGTTTAAGTAACCAAAGTCCTGTATCCCCAAACCTCATTTTAACATAATCCACCTCCAGTGATATCAACCAAGTAGAATTGATTAGATTTTATTGCTATTTGATGGACCTCCAGTAGTTAGAAAAATATATAAACTGTGAGTCCACCACCATAGCGGTCCTTGGTGTGAAAGAGATGTCCATTGACCATCCTTTTATTAATAATCTGACAGCCTTATTAATAAAACAATTAAGTTACCCAGAAACTGTGTCTCTCATATTTTTAATCATCACAAGAAGTCTTCACATGCTTGGAATGGACATCTCTCTAACTTGAGGCCTTCAACCTATTTTAACCATTTTACTGAGGTGTGTCCCCTGCATATGCTATAGCTTCTTGGAGCCACAGGTAAGAGTTGGGTGCAAGGTGGATATCAAAGGTGGATGAAGAGCCCTGAAAAGGGTTCGGCAAGCCCAAACACCAGAGGTGCTAGTCCCCCTGAAAACCCCATACACCCCTGCCACCTCTTCCTGAGGTCTGTAAAGACCAGAATATAAGTAAGTCTAGTTCCAGGTCCCAGCCTCACCCTACCAGAAACTTTTAGTTAGAGGAAGATAAATACATTACACATAGAAAAACAATTGGGCAATGGGCAAACAAGTTGCGATATATGAATGTATTGGAATATTGTTGTGCCATAAGAAATAAAGAGCAGGATGATTTCAGAAAATCTTGGAAAGACTTACATGTGTGGTAAAATAATGGAGTTTGGTAGATGCCCAGGGGTCCAACTTGATTGACTTAGTAGAGTTTGAATTGGGTGTGAATGAGGAACTACTAAGTACACACTTAAAGGTGATTAGATCTTGAATTTAAATTTAGCTAACCTTGAGAAAGTATTATTCTTAGAAGCTAAGGACTTTGAACTTAACCTTAGACCACCTTCAAGTCCAGTGAACCAATGGATTTGGAGGATGCCTACCAATCAGCTTGAAGCAGTGTGTAAGGACCACCTATGCTCCGGACATATAAAAAGCTTCCACACTCAGTTTGCTGGGGAGTTAATGGTTGAAGCAGGCTTGTGGCCGAATACTTGAGGAAGAACCAGACCAGGCTGGAATTCTAGGCTAGATAGGCCTTTTCTTAACTCCACGTGTTCTCTCTCTCTTTTTTTTTTCTAATATGTTTTTCTAATATGTTTCTAGTATGTTTTAATAAATGCTTAATGTCCAAAGACTGGTGCTAAAGTTTCTAATTTAAGGCAACCACACATTAGATTTTTAAGACATCACCTTTAGATTTTAAACATCACACATGAACTGATGCCAAGTGAAGTGAGCAGAGCCAGGAGAACAATGTACACAGTAGCAGCTAACAGCAACATTGTGTGATGATCATCTGTAATGGACTTAGCTCTTCTCAGTAATACAATGATCCAAGACAACCCCAAAAGACTCATGATGGAAAATGCTCTCCACATCCAGAAAAAGAACTATGGAGTCTGAATACAGATGGAAGCATACTATTTTCACTTTAATAATATGACTAATGTGGAAATGTGTTTAACATGATTGTGATGTATATCCTATATCAGATTGCTTGCTGGCTTTGGGCAGGGAGAGAAAGAAAAATTTGGAACTCAAAATCTTACAAAAATGAATGTTGAAAACTATCTTTACATGTAATTGGAAAATAAAATACTAATAAAAAACAAAGTATATGCAAAAACAAGTAACAGTACCAGGGAATATGAGCTTTAGTCCTAGTATCAGAAACCTGCCTCCATAAAGGGCCCATAAGTTTACTCTGGGAAACTTTTCATCTCCATTGTTCATAGCCCCCACACAAAGAATCTGAGGAAATCAATTCCTGGCCACCCATTATTCAAGTGCTAACTGCCCTTGCAAGTTCATAGTTTACAAGATCACCAAACAAGTTTTATTTGAAGAACAAAGAAAACAAAGGGCCACCATAGAATTCTCCCTAAAGACCCCCTTAAATGGGCAACTTCTCTCAAAAATCTACCTAGAGATTCTTATTCTGCAGTCTGTGAACTTAAAAAGATTTTTGGTAACCCTATTTCAATATAATTGGTTTCTTTTGTAATCCTATTCATTGAAGAAAAAAAACATTTTGTGCATAGACTTCACCAGAAGAAGTCCATGATACATAAAAAGCTTGACTCCCTGTTTCAGAGTATTGGTTATTTGACCCAGATAGCAAGCATCTTCTCCCCTTCATTCTTTTTCCCAGAGTCCTATTCCTCCCATTGCAGGAAGTTCCAGTTCTCCTATCATGAGTGTACTAGAGATAGAGAGTGGTTCTAAGGATCCTCTTTCCATCAGTGTATTCTCCTTTGCCATTATGCTCTCACAAAAACTCCTCCTAGCACTCTGATCCAAGAGATTCATCCACACCAGGTTAATTTGAATTCAGAACTAGTTGGATGGTTTCATTCTCATTGTGGCAACAGGTTTCCAGTAGCATGTCGAAGGATCTGTGCTTGGCTTTGTGCTGTTTTATCTCCAGTGATTTAGATAAAGGAATAGATGGCCTGCTCATCAGATTGGCAGAGCATCAGCCAGCCATCATATATCAAATGCTTACTATATGTCAGACACCAGGCTAAGCACTGGAGGTACAAAAACACAGGCCCTCCCTCAGAGCTTTTATTCTAATGAGAGAGACAACGTGGAAACAATTGTGTACATGTGAAACGTGTGTATATGGCTTGAGAGAGGGAAAGAAAGGAGAGAGAGAGAGAGAGAAGGAAAAGGAATACAGGGATAGCTAACACAATGGATGACAGTCAAGATCCAAAATAACTTTGACAGGCTTTGGACTGAATATACTAAGATGAAATTGAATACAGATAGACATAAAATCTGGGCTAATAGATCTACAACTGAGAGGTTAATAGTCCAACCCCTTCATTTAACAGAAGAGGAAACCAAGAACCAAGGATCTTTAATGATTTGTCTAAGATCACATCACTAGTAAGCATCAGAGGATGGATTTGAATCCAGTTCCTCCACCCTTGGTCTGAGCTGGTGTTCTGAATAGAGGAGACATGGTTGACAGTGATTTCTTTTCTTTTTCTTTTTTTTTTTTACAGGGTTAAGCGACTTGCCCAGGGTCACACAGCTAGTAAGTATCAAGTGTCTGAGGCCAGATTTGAACTCAGGTCCTTCTGAAACTAGGGCTGGTGCTCTATCCACTGCGCCACCTAGCTGCCCCTAGACAGTGATTTCAAAAAAAGATCAGGAGTTGGGGTGGGGCATTAGTCTACTGCAAATTACATATCAGTTACCAAGATCATGTGGTAGACAAAAAGGCTAATGTGATATTGGGTTGGGCCTGCTAGGTGGTAAAATAGATAGAGTACCAGTCATGTAGACCTGAGTTCAAATTTGATCTCAGATACTTACTAGCTGCAATACCCATGGCAAATCACTTAACCCTGTTTGCCTCAGTTTTCTTATCTGTAAACTGAGCTGGAGAAGGAAATGGCAAACCACTCCATTATATTTGCCAAGAAAATCCCAAATGGGAGTTACAAAGAGTTGGACATGACCGAAATGACTGAACAGCCACAAATATTGGGCAGCTTTCAGGAGTACAATGGGGATAGGGGAGGTAGGGTAGGAGAGATGATAGTTTCACTATACTCTATTTTTCTCCTATCTCATATAGATTATTGTGTTCACATCTGGGCACTAGCCATTAAGAAGCTGAAGAGTGGTCAGAGTAGGCAGCCAGGATGGTGAAGGGCCCTGAGTCCACATCATGCAAGTTGAAGTAACTGCTGTTGTTTAGCCTTGTTGGGGAAGGTAGAGAGGGAAGAGAGGAAAAAAGATAGAGCTTTCTTCCTTGTGTAGCAGATATTTGTGAGGGAAAGGACATGGAGATGTATGATCACAGAACTTTGGAATTGGAGAGTAGGAAGGATCCTAGGCAGCTGCCTAGTCCAACCCATACATGAAATGCAACCCCACTATCACCCAGAAGCGATCATCCAGCAGGCCAAGGGACTATAATGTAGATAACCTTATCTGAAGGGCTAGCATGGAGAGTTGGGATCATGCTTGTTCTACAGTATTGGGCCCCAGCAGAACCAGGAACAGCAAATAGAACTGCAAGAAGATCAACATAGGCTTGATGTCAGGGGGGAACTAGCTAAAAATCACAACTGTCCAAAAGTAGAATGGGCTGCCTTAAGAAGTGGGGGACTTGGGACAGCTAGGTGGCACAGTGGGTGGAGCACCGGCCCTGGAGTCAGGAAGACCTGAGTTCAAATCCGACCTCAGACACTTAACACTTACTAGCTGCGTGACCCTGGGCAAGTCACTTAACCCCAATTGTGAAGAAGGGGGAAGGGGGAAGGGGAAGAAGAAGAAGAAGAGGAAGAAGAAAAGGAGAAAAGGAAGAAGAAGAAGAAGAAAAGGAAGAAGAAGAGGAAGAAGAAGTTGGGTGATCACTTTTTTTTTTGGTGAGGCAATTGGGGTTAAGTGGCTTGCCCAGGGTCACACAGCTAGAAAGTGTCAAGTGTCTGAGGCCAGATTTGAACTCAGGTCCTACTGAATCCAGGGCTGGTGCTCTATCCACTGTGTCACCTAGCTGCCCTGGGTGATCACTTCTTTGTCACAATGATGTTGCCTTTCATGTATGGGTTGGACAAGGTGGCTGTCTGGGACCCTTCAAACCCTCTAATTCCATGATTTTGTGACCACATACTTCTGTGTCCCTTTTTGCCTCAGACATCTACTGCCCCACTTACTTAATTGCTAACAAGGCACCACAGTTTTCTCCAAATCGTCTTTTAAATTTCAAAGATTCTATCCCAGCAACCAGGTAAAATTAGCCAGTTTCTGCTCTTTTCTGATTGGTTTGATCTGAGAACCCAGAATTATCTCCAAGCTGCAATGAGCCTAATTATCAGTGGACTTTCATGGAGGAGTCCGTATGTGGTTTAAAATGATGATTAATAAAGAAAGCTTATGGGCCTGACCAAAATAAAACTCATTATGTTGTTCCAGCAAGAGCCAGACATTCACAAAATAATCAAATAGCCTTCAAGGAAGTCTTCCAACAATAATAGCTAATAATATCAATAGCCAGCATTTATATAGTGCTTTACAGTTTTCAAAGAGCTTCACATATAAGGGAATAAGTATTTATTAAGTACCTACTATGTGCTAAACTGTGCTAAATTGCCTAATCAGGATTGTCTCAGTTGACTGTACATATATTAATTTGCATTCATTTGACCCATCAAGATTTAAGCTTCAGAGCCAAAAAAAAAAAAAAAGTACAATTCTCATGATTAGCTAGTTCCTAATGATATGAGAACCTGTAGAGCTTTGCATTTCAAAATCACCAAATATTTCAGAAGGTCATTCCAGACAAACAGTGGGTAAAGGGAGAAAAAACATCTGAGAGGATAGAAAGGAAGAGAAAGTCAGTCTAGATTTCTTTCTATTCCTACCAATATTCAGACTCTGTTGCCTTGGACCCTGAGCTCTGATAGGTGAGCTTTTACCTTTTCATTCCTAGCACCAGTCCAATGGGCCGCTGAGCTGCTTTCTGGCAATTTCCAAGCCATGCTTCTTTCTCACTCCATCTTTCCAACTCTAGGTCTCCTTTACATTTTGACTTCTTTATTAGAATAGGGGTAGTTAGGTAGCTCAGTGGATAGAGAGCTGGGCCTGTAGTCAGGAAGACTCCTTCCTGAATTCAAATCTGACCTCAGACATTCACTTAACCCTGCTTGCCTCAGTTTCTTCACCTGTAAAGTGAACTGGAGAAAGAAATGGCAAACCACACCAATATCTTTGCCAAGAAAACCCTAAATGGGGTCACAAAGAGTTGAACATGGGTAATAATGACTATTATATTAGAATGGAAACTCCTTGAGAATAGCCATCTTGAGGGGCAGCTAGGTGATGCAGTAGATAAAGCATGAGCCCTGGATTCAGGAGGACCTGAGTTCAAATCTGGCCTCAGATACTTGACACTTACTAGCTGTGTGATCCTGGGCAAGTCACTTAACCCTCATTGCCCCACCAAAAAAAAAAAAAAAAGAGAGAATAACCATCTTGCTTTGTTGTTTTGGTATCCCTAGCACTTAAGCATAATGCCTGACATTTAGTGAACACTTAAATTCTTTTTTATGCATCCACTGATCCATCCATCTATACATCCATCCATCCATCCATCCATCCATCCATCCATCCATCCATCCATCCATCAATCCATCTATCTATCCATACATCCAGCCATTCATACATAAATCCATACATCCATTCATTCAAGTAAAGCTTCTATCTTTGATAGAGAGAAAATTCAAACTAAATATAGGTACATATTTATTAATATTGCCCCCAGTTTACTAAATTGTATAAAAGTTAAATCTCTCTTGTCTAGTAGAAAGTAAGCTCCTTAAAGGCAGGGAGTGTTCCATTGTTGTCTTTGTAGCTCCAACATCTAGCCTCTCACATTTCATTGGTAAAAGGAACTATCACAAGGAAGCTCCCTCTAGCAATACATTTGGCACCTGCTCTGCAATTTATATTCTTAGAGTGTTGGGTACGCAGTCAGATCTCAAATCACAGACAATTAGGAGGTAGCAGAGTTGGGATTTGAATCCAGGTCTTCCTAACTCTGTGGACAGCAACTTAACCAATCTGCTACCAGTTGCCCTGTACATAGTAGACATTTCATAAGTACATGCTGGACTGAAGTGAATTTATATGCATTTTGTTAAGTTTTAGTTAGTAACAAACAATAAAAAAGTATGATGGAAAAACAATATTAAATGTAATAACTCTTTTTTTTCCAGGGCAATGAGGGCTAGGTGATTTGCCAGGGTCACACAGCTAGTAAGTGTCAAGCGTCTGAGATCAGATTTGAACTCAGGTCCTCTTGAATCCAGGGCCAATGCTTTATCCACTGCACCACCTGGATGCCCCCCCCCCATAGAATAATTATTTAACAAATATTTGGAAGAAAAAGGAATACAATACTATATATATTTGTCTGAATTATGTGAACTAGGGGTGTTTTGTCAACCAAACAGAAGAAATTATGACACAAATTGATTAATTATATATATATATATATATATATATATATATATATATATATATATATATATATAGAGAGAGAGAGAGAGAGAGAGAGAGAGAGAGAGAGAGAGAGAGAGAGAGAGAGAGAGAGAGAGAGAGAGAGGCACTTGGGGTTAAGTGACTTGCCCAGGGTCACACAGCTAGTAAGTGTTAAGTGTCTGAGACCAGATTTGAACTCAGGTACTCCTGAATCCAGGGCCAGTGCTTTATCCACTGCACCACCTGGATGCCCCCCCCACCATAGAATAATTATTTAACAAATATTTGGAAGAAAAAAGGAATACAGTACTATATATATTTGTCTGAATTATGTGAACTAGGGGTGTTTTGTCAACCAAACAGAAGAAATTATGACACAAAATTGATTAATTTTATATATATATATAGAGAGAGAGAGAGAGGCACTTGGGGTTAAGTGACTTGCCCAGGGTCACACAGCTAGTAAGTGTTAAGTGTCTGAGACCGAATTTGAACTCAGGTACTCCTGACTCCAGGGCCGGTGCTCTATCCACTGTGACATCTAGCTGCCCCGATTAATTTGATATTGAACAGATAAGATTATGCCCAATAAAAATACCTAAAAATAAAGATAAATAATATATTTAAAGTCTAAAGGACCTACCTTTGAGTTTATCTGGTTTCAACTCTCTCATTTGAGAGATAAGGAAACTGAAGACCAGAGATGACATGAAAAATATAAGATCATACAGATGGTAAGTGGAAAAGGTTGGATTTGAACATTTGATTCTAAATCTAATGCCAGTTCCACTGTACCACATTGCATACCCTTTTACAGTTAAAGAATTTTATTTGGAGTCAAAACTTTGGCAATGAATATGCCAGTTTCCATGAGAGAAAATATAACCTTTTCAAAATAATACATATTTTATTGATGCCCTTTGTTTTTACATCGCAGTCATTACTCCATCCCTCCCCCATATGGAACCTTCCCTTGTGACCAAGAAAAACAATTAAGCAAAACCCTCCAGTACACATGGGGCAGTCTGGTACTATGGAAAGAATGTGGACTCCGAAGTCAGACTGCTTAAACACAGCCCCTTGTTCAAGGCAGATTCAGATTGCTTCCCTGGGAATAATCCTTCAATTGTACAAAGCACTGGTCAGACTGGTACTAGTTTCCAAAACTAAATAGGAATGTAGAGACTTTGGAGAAGTTTCAAAAAGGAAACATAAGAGCAATTAAAGGGTTGGAAAGAAGAAATGTTTATTCCTTAGGGAGAAGATAAGACCCAGGGGGCAGGGATAATTTAACATGTCTTTAAATAAATGTGAGACTCTTACCAAAATAATAGTAGCAAGCTGCTTTGTGTTTCCTCAAACAGAAAAAAGAAGGAAGAGTTGAGTTTGATGTAATTCAACAAAATATTGTTTCTGCCATATGCAAGACACCTTGGCTCTAGGGTTAGGGGGAAAAAACACCCTAAACCCCACTACTCAGTCCCTGCCCTCACAGAGCTTACATTTTATTGGAGGAATATAATATATACACAAGTATGTAAATATAAAATATATATATAAAGTCATTTCAAGTGGGCAAGAGAATTAAAACTGGGGAGATAAG
Source organism: Dromiciops gliroides (assembly GCF_019393635.1). Taxonomy (NCBI): domain Eukaryota; kingdom Metazoa; phylum Chordata; class Mammalia; order Microbiotheria; family Microbiotheriidae; genus Dromiciops; species Dromiciops gliroides. The sequence goes on from NC_057861.1 coordinate 640,435,354, forward strand.
CAAAGTCTTCCTTTTAAAAAATATTTTCTCCAATTACAAGTAAAAACAATTTTTAACATTTAAAAATTTTTTCATTCCAAATTCTCTCCCTCCCCATCCCTCTCCCTAAGACAGTAAGTGATTTCATATAGGTTATGCCTGTGCAGTCATGCAAAACATATTTAAATTTTTCGTCTCATGTTATGAAAAAAAACCACAGGACCTTGCCCTACCCCCCCCCCCTCAAAAAACCAAACAAACCACCCCCCCCCGGAATAAAATACAGAAAGTGAAAAATAGTATGCTTCGATCTGTATTCAGACTTTATCCATTCTATTTCTGGAAGTAGATAGCATTTTTCATCATGTGTCCTTCAGAATTATCTTAGATCACTGTATTACTGAGAATAGCTGTCATTCACACTTGATCATTATCCAGTATTGCCATTACTGTGTACAATGTTCTCCTGGTACTGGTTCTGCTCATTTCACTTTTCAGCAAAGTTTTCATGTGGATGAAGAAGAAATAACATTAATCTGCAGCATGAAGAAAACAACCATAAAAGTAATAATGTAATAAAATGTTAAAAACAGTAATAAAAATAAACATAATTATTGACATTTACATGACACTTTAAAGTTCACAAAGCACTGTGTGTGTGTGTATCACTTGATCCCCACACGCTCAGTGAGGACCGCCTGGAGGACCAGAGAAGCTGGAGCTGGAGGTGGGAGTTGTCGGGAATCTGAGGCCCGGCACCCCAGGTGGAAAGTTTTGGAGGAAGAAGGTGGAGCCCTCTAGTACCTTGCTCAATATTACGATTCTGGATTATAGATCTAGAGCTGGAAGGAACTCCCGAAGCAGTCGTTTTACACCTGGGAGTGGATGCAATAGCAGGAGCCCCTATGTGTTCATTCAATATGACTGCAGTGGAACTTGGCAGGAGGCTTAAGTACATCCTTCAGTGGCAGCTGGCGACCCTCATTTTGGCAGAAGATTTTAGCAACATTAAATAAGGCATCTCTGCAAGTAACATGGAACCAGAAAAGTGAATCTGCTAGGAGGAGACCCTTCCAGACCTGCCATGAGAATGAGGACTATTCCAGATTTTTCAAGGGAATATGTTTCCAGGGATCAGATGGCTACATCAGACAGCTGGTTCTCAAGATGAAAAGTGATGATTAAATGGACATTTGGAGTGGATTACCAGGAACCAAGGAGACTGTTTATTTAACATTCATGACTTTGATTTTACTGTTTTGGTGTTTATGTTTGCCTGTAGGAGAGGTATGCCCAATTTCCTTTTGTTCAGAGATTAGAGCCATTGGTCTTGCAAAAAAAAAAATGTACAGAGGGCAGGTAGGTGGTGCAGTGGATAAAGCACTAGCCCTGGATTCAGGAGGACCTGAGTTCAAATCCAGCCTCAGACACTTGACATTTACTAGTTGTGTGACCCTGGGCAAGTCACATAACCCTCATTGCCCCACCAAAAAAATAAATAAATAAAATGAATGTACAAAATTGTTTTTACATGTAATTGGGGAAAATGAAATAGTATATACTAGATAGCATAGGAGGAAAAATGTTTTGATTAATGAGTTGAATCACAAATCTTTCCCATAAGAGTTGGCAAATACTGGAATAACTAATAGAGAAAGGTTATAGGAATCTGAAACTGGGGAGATTTCTTGCCTAAAGGAGGAGGAAAGAGGCAAAAATAGATTAGAAGACTTTGCACATTCCCTCAAAAGAGAACTGTGCTGGCCTATTTCGAGTAAGCTGCCCCAGAATCCCGAAATTGGAGAGGTGGAATGGAACTCAATAGGCCTTCTAATCCAACTCAAACTTTTAAAAAAATTTTATTTTTAATTTATGGAATGAAACAAGCATTTCCATAACACAGTACAATGAAAAAGATAATTGCACATGAAACTGCAAATCTATTATTCACAATTTGCCATTCCTTTCAAATGGACAACAAAACTATCATGTAAATTTCTTTTTTTTTCTTTTTTTCTTCCCATGGCTACCATTAGACCAGTTCTTTCTCTGGATGCAGATAGTGTCTTTCTTCACATGTCCTATATAGTTAATTTGGATATTTATAACGGACAAAATAACTTATTCTCTCAAAGTCATTCATTCTTTTTCTTTTTTCTTTTTTCTTTTTGTGGGGCAATGAGGGTTAAGTGACTTGCTTAGGGTCACACAGCTAGCAAGTGTCAAGTGTCTGAGGCTGGATTTGAACTCAGGTCCTCCTGAATCCAGGGCCAGTGCTTTATCCACTGTGCCACCTAGCTGTCCCCTCTCAAAGTCATTCTTTTTTTTTTTTAATTAATTAATTAAGTTTTCAACCTTTGTTTAGATAAGATTTCCAATTTCAAATTTTCCTCCCTCCCTCCCCTCCCTCCCCTCTCCCCTAGATAGCAGGTAATCTGATATATAACATTAAACATATTTCTGTATTAGTCATGTTATACAAGAAGAATCAGAGAAAGAAGGAAAAACCTCCAAAAAGAAAAACAACAGCACCAAAAACAAAAGAGATAGTATGGTCCAATCAGCGTCCATATTCCACAGTTTCTTTCTTTCTTTCTTTCTTTCTTTCTTTCTTTCTTTCTTTCTTTCTTTCTTTCTTTCTTTCTTTCTTTCTTTCTTTCTTTCTTTCTTTCTTTCTTTCTTTCTTTCTTTCTTTTCTGGATTTGGAGAGCCTTTTCCATTATGAGTCCTTTGGAACTTTCTTGTACCATTGGATGGGTAAGAAGAATCTAGGGGGCAGCTAGGTGGCACAGTGGATAAAGAACCGGCCCTGGATTCAGGAGTACCTGAGTTCAAATCCAGCCTCAGACACTTGACGCTTACTACCTGTGTGACCCTGGGCAAGTCACTTAACCCCCATTACCCCGCAAAAAAAAAAAGAAGAAGAAGAAGAAGAATCTAGTCTATCACAGTTGATCAACACACAATGTTGATGATACTGTGTACAATGTTCTCCTGGTTCTGCTCATCTCACTCATTATTAGCCCATGCAAGAGCCTCCAGGTTTCTCTGAACTCCTGCTCATCCTTTCTTATAGCACAATAGTATTCCATTACATTCATATACCACAACTTGTCCAGCCATTCCCCAATTGATGGGCATCCCCTCAACTTCCAATTCCTTGCCACCACAAAAAGAGCAGCTATAAATATTTTTGTACATGTGGATCCTTTTCTTTTTTTTATGATCTCTTTGGGGAAAAGACCCAAAAGTGATATTGCTGGGTCAAAGGGTATGCATAGCTTTATAGCCCTTTGGGCATAATTCCAAATTGCTCTCCAGAATGGCTGGATCAGTTCAGAGCTCCACCAACAATGCATTAGTGTTCCAATTTTTCTACAGCTTCTCCAACATTTATTATTTTCCTTTTTTGTCATTTTAGCCAATCTGCTAGGTGTCAGGTGGTACCACAGAGTTGTTTTAATTTGCATCTCTCTAATCAATACTGATTTAGAGCATTTTTCCATATGGGAATAGATAGCTTTGATTTCTTCATCAGAAAACTGCCTGTTCATATCCTTTGACCATTTCTTTTGTTCTTTTTCTTTTCTTTTCTTTTTTTTTTTTTTGCAGGGCAATGGGGGTTAAGTGACTTGCCCAAGGTCACACAAGAACAATAATAAAAAAGCAACAACAGAAGTGAAAATAGTATGCTTCAGTCTGCATTTAGACTCCATGGTTCTTTTTCTGAATGTTGAGAGCATTTTCCACCATCAATCTTTTGGCATTGTCTTGAATCATGTTAGTGCTGAGAAGAGTTAAGTCTTATCACACTTGATGATCACAAAATGTTGATACTGTGTACAATGTTCTCTTGGTTCTGCTCATTTCAATCAGCATCGATTCATGTAAGTCTTTACAGGTTTTTCTGAAATCCATCTGCTTATCGTTTCTTACAGTAGAATAGTATTCCATTACATTCATATACCACAACTTGTTTAGCCATTCACCAACTGATGGGCATCATCCCCTCAATTTCCAATTTTTTGCTACCACAAAAAGAGCAGCTATAGATATTTTTGTACATGTAGGTCCTTTCCCCTTTTTTATGCTTTCTTTGGGATATAGACCTAGTAGTGTTATTGCTGGGTCAAAGGGTATGTACAGTTTTATGCCTTTTGGGCATGTTTCCAAATTGCTCTCCAGAATGGATAGATCAGTGTCTGAGGCCGGATTTGAACTCAGGTACTCCTGAATCCAGGGCCAGTGCTTTATTCACTGTGCCACCTAGCAGCCCCCTCTTTTTTTTTCTGATGAAAGTATTTTATTTTTTTCCAGTTACATGTAAAAATAGTTCTCAACATTTGTTTATATAAGCTTTCCAATTTCAGATTTTTCTCCCTCCCTCCCTTCCCTCCCCCTTCCCCTAGACAGCAGGTAATCTGATATAAGTTATATATATACGTAATAACATTAAACATATTTTTGCATTAGTCATGTTATAAGAGAACAATCAGAGTAATGAGGAAAAACCTCAAAATAGAAAAACAACAGCACCAAAAGCAAAAGAAATAGTATGATTCAATCAGCAACTCTACTCCACAGTTCTTTTTTTTTTTTTCTGGATTTGGAGATCCCCTTCCATCACGGATCCCCCTGGAACTCTTCTGTACCATTGCATTGGTGAGAAGAATCTAGTCCATCACAGTAGATCAACACACAATGTTGATGATACTGTGTACAATGTTCTTCTGATTCTGCTCATCTCACTCATCATCAGTTCATGCAAGTCCTTCCAGGTTTCTCTGAACTCCTGCTCATTGTTTCTTACAGCACAATAGAATTCCATTACGTTCATATACCACAACTTGTTCAGCCATTCCCCAATTGATGGACATCCCCTCAACTTCCAATTCCTTGCCACCACAAAAAGAGCAGCTATAAATATTTTTGTACACGTGGGTCCTTTTCCCTGTTTTATGATCTCTTTGGGGAAAAGACCCAAAAGTGGTATTGCTGGGTCAAAGGGTATGCACAACTTTATAGCCCTTTGGGCATAATTCCAGATTGCTTTCCAGAATGGCTGGATCAGTTCAGAGCTCCACCAACAATGCATTAGTGTTCCAATTTTCCCACAGTTTCTCCAACATTCATTATTTCCTTTTTTTGTCATATTAGCCAATCTGATAGGTGTCAGGTGGTATCTCAGAGTTGTTTTAATTTGTATCTCTCTAATCAATAGTGATTTAGAGCATTTTTTCATATGGGAATAGATAGCTTTGATTTCTTCATCAGAAAACTGCCTGTTCATATCCTTTGACCATTTCTCAATTGGGGAATGACTAGGATTCATATAATTTTTTTGTGTGTGTGAGGCAATTGGGGTTAAGTGACTTGCCCAGGGTCACACAGCTAGTAAGTGTCAAATGTCTGAGGCCAGATTTGAACTCAGGTACTCCTGACTCCAAGGCCAGTGCTCTATCCACTGCACCACCTATCTGCCTCTGATTCATATAAATTTGATTTAGTTCCCTATATATTTTAGTGAGGCAATTGGGGTTAAGTGACTTGCCCAGGGTCACACAGCTAGTAAGTGTTAAGTGTCTGAGGCCAGATTTGAACTCAGGTCCTCCTGACTCCAGGGCTCTATCCACTGAGCCACCTAGCTGCCCCTAGTTCCCTATATATTTTAGAAACAAGGCCTTTACCAGAAGTACTGGCCATAAAAATTGTTTCTCAGCTTTCTGCATCCCTTCTAATTTTGGATACATTGCTTCTGTTTGTACAAAAACTTTTTAATTTAATGTAATCAAAATCATCCATTTTGCATTTCATAATATTCTCTATCTCTTGTTTGGTCATAAACTGTTCTCCTTTCCAAATATCTGAAAGGTAGCCTATTCCTTCCTCTCCTAATTTACCTATGGTATCACCTCTTATGTCCAAATCATGTACCCATTTTGACCTTATTTTAGTATAAGGTGTAAGATGTTGGTGTATGCCTAATTTCTGCCATACTATCTTCCAGTTTTCCCAGAAGTTTTTGTCAGATACTGAGTTCCTATCCCAGAAGCTAGAGTCTTTGGGTTTATCAAACCCTACATTACTCAAAGTCATTCTTAAAACAATATTGCTATTACTGTATACAATGTTATTTTGGTTCTGCTCATTATACTCTTCATTATTTCATGCAAGTCTTTCCATGTTTTTCTAAAATCATTGAGCTTGTCATTTCTTATGGTACAGTAGTATTCCATCACAACCATATACCACAACTTGTTTAACCATTCCCCAACTGATGGGGATCCCTGAAATTTCTAGTTCTTTGCTACCACAAAGATAACTACTACAAACATTTTAGAACATACAGGTTCTTTTCCTTTTTACCTAATCATCTTTGGAAATAGACAAAGTAGTGGTATTGCTGGGTCAAAAGCTATCCCCTTTGGGGATATTCCATATTGTTCTCCAAAATAGTTGGATTGTTTTAAAATTCCACCAAACAGTGAATTATTATCCCAATTTTTCCACATCCTCTCCAACATTTGTCACTTTCCCCTTCTATCATTTTTGCCAATCTTCTAGGTATAAAATGATATCTTAAGGCTGTTTTAATCACATTGATCTGATCAATAATGATATAGAGCATTTTTATGTGACTATAAAATTATTTTGATTTCTTCATTGGAAAACTGCTTATTCATATCTTTTGACCAATTTGATCAATTGGGGAAAGACTCATATTCACAAGATTTGACAAAATTCTTTACATTTTAGATAGGAGACCTTTATCTGACAAACTATCTATATGTCCAACTCATATTTGAAAGGAATCTCTCTATAATAACTAGGCAAAGAGATCATCCAGCCTGTTACTGAAGAACCCACCCCCCCCTGCTATGTACAGAGTGCTAAGGGAGATAGTGTTTATTCCTTACTCTACTTTTAAAAATTATTTTTAATGAGTAGTTATTGATTTACTTACCCTTCTTTCCATTTGCCCCTTCCTTCAGAAGAAAAGAACAAAACCCTTACAACAAATAGGATTAAGAAAAACAAATTCCCTATATTGATCATATTTTAAAAAAGCATGTCTCATTCTACATATTTATTCAGATCATCACCTCTCTGTCATGTCAGGAAGTAGGGTAGCATTCTTCATCATTGGTCTTCTGAATCATGGTTGATCATTATGATGATCAGAATTCTTAAGTCTTTCAAAGTTCTTCATTTTCATAGTGTTGCTGTTACTGTATAATTTTTTCTCCTGGCTTTGGTCACTTCACCCTATCAGATGATACAGTCTAACCATATTTCTCTAAAACTATTCCCTTCGATGTGTCTTATGTTACAATCGTATTTTATTACATTCATAACCATAGTTTGTTCAGTCAGAACCCATCTGGTGGGTATCTCTTCCCCCGCTACAAGTTTCTGGAGAACAGGGACCATGTCTTATTCTACATTTTGTAGTTCCCTCAGTGCTTATGTTATTGTTCTGCACATGGCAAACTTACACACACACACAATGTATATGTGTATATACACACATATATTAGTCCTACACACACCCCAAACCCCTCATTTTCCAAATGAAGAAAATGAGACCTAGGAAGTTTTAAAGATTTATCCACACTCATACAGGAGAGAGGGGAGTCAGTATTTTAACCCAGGCTTTCTGCTTCCAAATCTAGTGCTTTTTTCTGGAGCCAAGAAATACAAGTCTAATTTATTGGTCTTCAAATTTTTTTGATCACATACTTATTTCTGTAAATAATTTTTGAGCATGTGTCCTTGTCACGGGGGAAATGGGTGATGGGCATCCTAAGGTATCCCTCAGTAAAGAATTATACTCTCTGCACAAAGTCCAATTAGAATTAAAATGGTTCTTTAGTAGGCACTAGAAAAAGTGACCAAGATGGAAGTCAAAGACTTAGCCTCAAGGGGAGGAAATTACTTAGAAACATCTTTCCTCAAGAACAGAAGAAAGGCCAAAACTTTTATAGAGGATTGATGGAGTGACCACCTGACAATGGAAAGTTCCTTTTGGGTGGGATGGGGAAAGCTTGAATGAAGGATGGTGGTCCTGACTTTTGGAGTTATCTCAAATAGTAGCCACACCTAATAGATTTATCTCCCCTTACTTCTTAGGTGTGTACATCTTTTAGCTTTGCTTCTCAAAGAAAAAACTTCTGGGTTATCCCAAGCCCATATCATCCTCAACATGTATATAGTCACTTATTTGTAAATTACATGCATATATTACTGTACTGCTAATTGTATATATTACATAATATTTCAAAAATAAAAATAAAAAAGATAAAGATAAAATACTATTTGATACTAGAGTCAATAGGGTATCCTTGGAGTTAATTGGAAAGGAGAGTGCTTTAGACCTGTGCTTAAGGAAAGTCACTTTAGCAGCTGTCTGAAGGATTGATTGGAGATGGGAAGGGACTTCAGGCAAAGAGGCCTTAATTCAGAGGTAATAGTCCAAGTGGGAAACATTGAGAGTCTAAAGTAGGGTGGCAACAGTATGAGTGAAGAGAAGGGAACAGATGTGCCAAATGTTGTGGGGGTAGAAACAGCAAGATTTGGCAACTGTTTGATTTTTTGTTTGTTTTTCAAATTTGCATTATTTACTCATTTATAGAAAAACAAGAAACTTTTCTGGCTTTGGAAATAGTTTCACAAATATGAAACATCTTCATTTGATCATTTGTGCATGGAGTGTCTATGCCTAGATGACTATTTGAATATGTGGGGTGAAAGAGAGTAAAGAGTGCATACCCTTTGATTCAGCAACACCACTGCTAGGCTTATATCCCAAAGACATCCCCCAAAAGAGAAAAAGACCTATTTATACAAAAATATTTATAGCAGCTCTTTCTGTGGTGACTAAGAATTGGAAATCAAGAGAATTCCCATCATCTGGGGAATGGCTAAATTAGCTGTGGTATATAATGGTGATGGAATATTATTGTGCTATAAGAAATGACAAAGGGACAGCTAGGTGGTACAGTGGATAAAGCACCAACCCTGGATTCAGGAGTACCTAAGTTCAAATCCAGCCTCAGACACTTGACACTTACTAGCTTTGTGACCCTAGGCAAGTCACTTAACCCCAATTGCCTCGCACACACAAAAAACATGACAAGCAGGATGATTTCAGAAAGGCCTGGAAAGACTTGTATGAACTGATGTATAGTGAAGAGAGCAGAATCAAGAGAAAATTGTGCACAGAGAAAGCAATACTGTTTGATGAAGAATGGCTAAAGACTTAACTATCTATTCTGAACAATACAATGATCCAAGATAATCCCAAAAGACTTTTGATGAAACATACTATCCACCTCCAAAGAAAGAACTGATATTAATAGAACTGTAAAAAAATTTAATTATTAGCTCTAATCTAATCTGAAAATTTTATATACCTGGACTTATGAAAAATTATGATTATATGAAAAATTATAAGTTTAGAAAAATTATAATTGGGCCGTAAGTCCCATCTGGGTTGCCATTCAAATGTAGAAAAATTTGGAACTATCTTGGCTAATTTGGGGGCTAATTTGGCTGGAGGACTAAATCTGGGGACTTTAGACTAATTGGCTATCTGACTGCTATTAATTTAATGTGGGCCATTTATAAAGTTCCACCACACTGGTCCACTCCCAAAATTGATAAACTAAAAATTAAGAAGCCTCTTAACTAAATAATTAAAGCAGAGTTTATTTATGAGATACTATTTAAAATTAAGAATACAGGGAAATAAAATGTACAACCTGACTGCATATGGGTGTCTCTTTCCACCTGCTGGCCTGGAACCTTTTTAATACAATAAGGGCCAGTTGCTGCCTCTTGTCTTAGGGTATGTTCCACTTTCCTTGCTCAGCTACTTCTAACTCCGAGCCCCTTTCACTTTGTCTATCCCCCTGCATCTAACTTTCCTCTGCTGAACCCCTGTGTTTCTCTCTCACCGACCTCTCCTTCCGTTCTCCTAGTGCTCGTGTCCTTCTGTTCTCTTAATCTTCACTTTCTCCAACCTGTACCCCGTGCTGACCGCTTCTGTGCTCTCTGCTACCTCCTGTTCTGTCTGCTCCGTCAGTCTGCCCTCTGCCACCTTTGCCACCCCTCTGATCTTGTCAGCCCCCCTTAATCTTGTCCTTCAGCCTCTGTCCCTTCTTGCTCTTAGCTTTTCCTCCTTCCCCTGGCTCTTAGTACTCCAGCCTTTCTGCTCTCTTAATCTTGTCAGCTCCCCTTAATCTTGTCCACCGGCCTTCTAATCTTGTCCTTTTGCCTCCCCCTTTTCTCTTCACTAAAATCTCAGGGCTTTTTGCACCCCCCATACACACCAAGTTAATCCGCCAGCCAGGGCTGCGGCTGGTTGGGGGGGAGGGCTCTTGATCCTCTCATGCATACCACACCCAGGGCTCCAGGGACCCATACCCCTGCTGCATGCCTGGGTAGTTTTCTTTTTTTTTCCTTTTTTTTTGTGAGGCAATTGGGGTTAAGTGACTTGCCCAGGGTCACACAGCTAGTGTTAAGTGTCTGAGGCCAGATTTGAACTCAGGTCCTCCTGACTCCAGGGCCAGTGCTCTATCCACTGCGCCACCTAGCTGCCCCTACTGCGTGCCTAGGACCTCACCAGAGCCCGGCCTGGACGAGCCCGGGATCTCTCGGATAGATCCTCTCAGAGTGGAGGGAGCTGGGGCTTTCTCCCCCAGCTGTCTGACCTGGCATCTTGTACAGCCCATGGGGCTTTTTTGGCTCAGCTGAAGCAGAGGGGGAGGGGCACCAACACCTCCCACAGAGAAGAGACCCTGAAGGCCTAAGGCTTTCTAATCTCAGCCCAAAGGTAGGGTCCCCAAATCAAAATAAATTTCCACAGAACACAGACTGAAGCATGCTATTTTTCACTCTTTCATTTTTTTCTTTTATTCAAGTTTTCTTATACAAAATGACTAATACAGTAACATTTTATATAATCATACATGTATAACCTATATCTGATTGCTTACTGCCTCAGAGAGGGGGGAGGAGAAGGAGGGATAAAAATTGGAACCCAAAACTATAAATAAAAATGTTTATTACTTTTTAAAAAGAGAGAGAAAATAAAGAGGTGAGGATGACACCAAGGCTGTGAACCTGTTGGCTGGAAAGGTGGTTATGCCCTCTACAGCAATAGCAAAGTTTAGCAGAGTGGTGGGTTTGAGTAGAAAGATAATGTGGTGAGATCTACAATGTAGGTCACAACCCATTCCTAATTGTTCAACCTAGGAAACTCACTTTGACTCCAAATAAAAAGGAGGGAGGAGGAGGAGGATGCTAATTCACTGCTCAGAAACTCAGAGCCCCTTCTCTGAGGAGTCTTGCTGCAGACATATGGTGATCTGGGGGGAAAGGAGTGGGTATGCTTTGGAGCGTGGGACAAGGAATTTTTCCAATGGCTCTTGTAAAGTTGCTACTGTGAATGCATGGGTAGGGGTTATAATTTCTCAGCAGTCAGTACACTTCCCAGAAAGAGTGGTTGAGAGATTGCTCAACGGAGAATGGCACTGAATAGGGGAATGTTGGGGGATAAGAAAAGATGTTGTTAAAAAAAAAAGAAAGAAAAGATGTTTTGGATACAAACCCCACAATAATTGACTGTTGCTGAGAGTGGGATACCACTCACCCTACCATGGGCTGATTACATACCTCTTGGTTCAATACATGGCCCACTAGGTACCCCAAGGGCCTTGGAAACCGTGTGGGTACACATCAAGTGGGGAATGGCTGACAAGCTATGGTATATGTATGTGTACCATATATATGGTGTAATCCTTAGATTTGGTGTGTGTATGTGTGGGATTCATTCATTCATCAACCATTCATTAAATACTTATTATATACAAAGTATTATATGAGGGGAATACATAAATAATTAAGAATGGTCTTCAGTCATTTCTAGTGTCAGTGCTGATTTCCATTAACTTCTCTGGGATCCTTGTTATTATATAAAATCTCAACAGAGGCTAGATTGTAATTGAGTTGCTTCTGTCATGTCCTACTCTTCATGACCCCATTTGGGGTTTTGTGGCAAAATTACTGAAGTGGTTTGCCATGTCCTTCCCTAGCTCATTTTGCAGATGAGGGAAGAAAGGCAAACAGAGTTAAGTGACTTGCCCACCGTCACATAGCTAGTAATTGTCTGAGGCTGGGTTTGAACTCAGGTCTGCCTGACTCTAGGCCCAGCACTCTGCACAGCACCACTTAACTGCCCTGAGGCTAGATTAGATACTTGCTAAGTTAGTTTTTCCTATTTTTCTCTATCAGTTAGTTCTTGCTTAGCCAGTCAACACACACTTATTAAGTACTTATTATGTTCCAGGAATTGTGCTAAGTTATGGGGATACAAAGAAAGGAAAAAGCAGTCCCTCTTCTTCAGGAACTCATATTCTAATGGAAGGGACAATATTTAAATATCTATGTGCATATAAGATATATACAGGGTAGGTGGAAAGTAATCTCAGAGGGAAGGTATTAGCATGAAGGGAAAGCAGGAAAGGCTTCCCAAAGGTGAGGTTTTAGCTGTGACTTGGAGGAAGACAGGACAAAGAGGAGAAAAGGGGAGCATTCCAAGCATGGAGACAACCAGTGAAAGTGCAGCATTGTGAGATGGAATTTCAAGTGTGAAGAAAAGCAAGGAGGCTGGTCTTACTACAACATAAAATACAAAGAGAGTAAGTAAAGTATGAGAAATCTGAAAAAGTAGGAGGGGGCTAGTTTATAAAAGTCTTTAAAAGACAAATGGAGGCTTTTATATTTAATCCTGGTGGTAATAGGGAGTCACTGAAGTTTACTTTGTGTGGGAGGGGTGTGACATGGTCAAATCTGTCCTTTAGGAAGAACCTATATTAATAATAACTAGCATTTATATAGTTTTTCCATAGCATAATGTTTTTATTTCACAATTTATCAATACATTTATACTAATTCAGATTGTTCTTCTCCCTCATATTTTGACGTCTGTGTTTTTGGCAGTCAATATAGACTTTGACTCCATCAATGACATGACTTTCTTGATGTAATGCCCTTTGAAGTTCTTCTGAAGAAAATCCAACCCAACAAAAACCTTTATGAAAGCCTGTTTCTTTTTCAAATGGTAGGAAACATCTTCTTACAGTGCCAAATTGACTGAAGTGTTCTTTGATCTCATTAGCAGCCACCATCCAGGGAATGCGGTTGACAAAGATCGTGGCCAAATATTGCACTGTGGGCGAATGCAAAGACACCTCGGCCGCCATGGGGGAAGCCAGCAGCTCATGTATGCAAGACCCAGCAGCCAGCCACTCACCACTCTCCCATTTATATAGTTTTTAAGGCAGTGGTATTAAATTTAAACATATTCCTGCAGGCTACATATTGACTTTTTAAATCACACAATAACATTATTTGTGTTGTATAATATTTTCATTTCTTTTGTTAAACATTTTCCCAATTATATTTTGATCTGGTTCATGGCTGTACCTGGGAAGTTTATAAAGTGCTTTACATATGTTATCTGATTTGATCCTCACAACAATGCTGTGAAGTAGGTGCTATTATTATCCCATGAATAGTTGCTATATCTGAGGTGGCTAAAATTCTAGCTAGACTATCTAAAAATCTAACAAGTGGTTGCCAATAAATTAGAAGCTTTAGCAAGAGTTTAGATTTTTAAGCATTTATTAAGGAGCATAAGAATTTGGTGAGAAAGAGGCCAAGATGCCTTCATCTATCTATCTAAGGGAGCCAGCATCTCTGCTCCACTCCACATGAGGTCCCAGCAAAAGAGGCCCTCGCCCCTTCATCCCAGAAGCCTTCCACAAAAATGGAAACAGGGCCATCCACACACACAGTTCCAAGCTAATTGACTGGTAGCTTTAATCAACAGTATCCAGGAGCAAACATCACTTCCTGACTCCAAGGCCACATGGCTTATTCTCAGGCCAGAGCTCACAAAATGTTCCTCCCAGCAGGGGATGTTATTCCAACTCTCACAGTCCCCCCTGTGTTTCAGGTGAAGAAACATGGTTTTCTCACATGAAGCAATAACATTACAAATGCTTATGACTAACTAAGTAAAGGGAATTAAAAGAGAGAAAAAGAAATCGAGCAACACATTGACAAAGGCTAAAGGGGGCATTCCCCTATTAGCAGGTGGACATCACAAGCAGAAAATCTAAAGGGGGCACTCCCCTTTAGTAAGTGGACATTACAAACAGTGTATACAATGTGGAAAAGAAAAACAGGAAAATGTCCATTCAAGTCTTTGGAAGTCCTCTCTCAGATGATTCTTGGGATGTCCTCTGGGTGTAGTTGTGGAATGGAAGTCTTTTCAGGTGTTGATGTGTGGATGCTAGTAATCAGCCAGGAAAATTTCCTACAAAATTGAGCTTAACACAACTTTAAAATAGTATTGTCAATAATCAAATCAAACAATGAGCATTCTCAAAAACATGTCTAAGGGAATACAGAATCATAGTTGTTACACATAAAACATATAATAAAAACAAAAATTGAAACATTCTCTAAAACTTAATATTACCACAGTCCCCGCTGTGGAGGATAAATTGAGAAGACAGTTTTGATATTAATTTAGAAAATAATTTTTTAACTTTGTTTCATCACTTGTTGCATTATCTGCCTAATTATCCTCATGCCATTATAAGAAATTAAAGAATCTAATATAATTGGTAGCAAATGTCAAGGCCAAATCCAACATTGTATTTATCATGACACTTGAGATAATTATGGGGGTTACCATAAAAGAACAGAGAAATGATGGGAGATGAGCATTCCCACACTTGAGCAATATATACTGCCCATGCAGGATGCCAGGCTTAAAATAGGTGGATGGGATATACCTCCATTTCACTGAACATATTGGAGGAAACTGAGTCAGGCTTAATCAGATGCATGGGATTGAGATATCCATGGCATCAGGCATATTGGAGGGGGAATAGAAGGCAGGTGTAGAATGAGATGAGTGGGATGAAAACTTCCAGCCATCTGAACAATATTGTGGGGAAATGGAGCCAAAAGAAGCCAACCTCAGATGTTGCCAATAGCTATTCTTTTGGCCTTTCCCAAGTCAGTGCAGTACCTGGACTTCATACGTGTCTCCCCTTCTGTTAGAGTTCAATGCCTGCTTTTGTATGTGTTCCTCTCATGAAGACAATTAATGTCTTAAATGGTAAATTCCCATAATCCAAGTCTCATATGGATTTTAAATTTGAGGATAATGATCGCAAAAATGTGAATTTGCTTTGACTCAGAATAGAAGTTACAATGTGCAATAATTCCAAATAATTTAATACAAGTTAAAACACAATACAATCTTTTTTTTTTTTTTTTGCTGGGCAATGGGGGTTAAGTGACTTGCCCAGGGTCACACAGCTAGTAAGTCAAGTGTCTGAGGCCAGATTTGAACTCAGGTACTCCTGAATCCAAGGCCAGTGCTTTATCCACTGTGCCACCTAGCCGCCCCCCCATGCAATCTTTTTTTTTTTTTTAATGTATGAGGTATTTTATTTTTTCCATTACATGTAAAGATAGTTCTCAACTTTTGTTTATACATGCTTTACAATTTCAGATTTTTCTCCCTCCCACCCCTCCCTCTCCCGTCCCCTAGACAGCAGGTAATCTGATATAGGTTATATCTATATATCTCCATACATATACATATACATATACATATATATATATACACACACACACATATATATATATACACATAATAACATTAATCCTATTTCTGCATTAATCCTGTTACAAGAGAAAGAATCAGAGCAGTGATGCAAAACCTTAAAATAGAAAGAAAAAAAAAACCAACAGCACCCAAAACAAAAGAAATAATATGGTTCAATCAGCATCTATACTCCACAGTTCTTTCTTTCTTTTTTTTTCTTGGATTTGGAGATCCTCTTCTATCATGAGTTCCCTGGAACTCTTCTGTACCATTGCATTGGTGAGAAGAATATAGTCCATCACAGTAGGTCAACACTCAATGTTGATGATACTGTGTACAGTGTTCTTCTGGTTCTGCTCATCTCACTCATCATCAGCTCACGTAAGATCCTCCAGGTTTCTCTGAACTCTTCCTGCTCATCATTTCTTCCCATACAATCTTAAAAGAATAAGAATATTTACAAAAATAAGCTCATACTATTGAGTTCAAAATATAGTTGCAATAGCATAAAAAAGAAACCTTTATGTAACATTTAAACATTAAACATTTTAATTAAAATTTTAAAAATGTAATATATGCTTATCAAAAATAATACTTGTAAAATCAATTTACACTTGCCATGGCAACCAATTTGCCAGGAAAATTATTTATAGACCCAGTTTTACAGATGAAGAAACCAAGTCAGAGAAAGGTTAAGTAACTTGCCCGGGATTGCCCTGTTAGTAAATGTCTGAGATAAGATTGCTGCCTTCAAGTCCAACACAATACACAAACTGCACCGCCTATAGCTGCCTTTTCTTTGGTTCTCTACTCAAGGAGAGTTTTAAGCAACACAGTACCTTGCCAGTCCTTGACAAAATTATGAGGTGACTCAAGATTTGTGGTTTAGTGAAAAGAAATCTTCATTTGGAGTAATAGGTTGCAGGTTCAAATCTTGGTCTCCATAAGCCTCAGTTCCCTTATCTCTAAAATGAGGAAGTTGGACTAGACCTCTAAGGTCCCTTCTAACTAAGACTGCTTTGGGGAGACCTCTGTACTCTCTTCCTCTCATTCAGTACTTCTCCACATCTTTCTCAGCTCTAGGGTAGAACCAATCTCCAGTGCAAGATTCCAGCAAAGCAGCTCCTACCAAGGTCGTTGGCTAACACATTGAGTAGAACTGGGTCATCCCAACAGCTAAAACCAAGCAGGCAACATGCATGATTGAATTATAATGGAAAGAATATAGGTTCTAGAGTCAGAGGACATGGGCCCCAATTCTTCCTCTGACACCATCTCCGTGACTTGCAGTAATTCACTTAACCTTAACTAGGTCCCATTTTCCTCATTTGTAAAATGGATAGGTTGAACTAGATGACCTATGAGGTCTCTTCTAGATCTATGATCTGCATGCATCATTTAATTTGGGCATAACTTCATTTCAGTCATATTGTCTGTCTCATAAGAATTGTTGCTAAGAGTTTTCTTTCTAAGCATATTTGTATGTTTTACATAGGTTTGGGCATGTTTTCCATGTCAGTGAAGATAAATGGTCTAGTGGATAGAGCATTTAATCCAAAGCAAAAGAATCACAAAAGATCATGTAACTATTGCTTAAAGTGAGAGGGACCTTCTTACTCCGTTCCAGTTTTTAATAATTCTAATTGTCAGGAAGGCTTTCAAGACATCAAACCTCTTTACGATTTCTACCTATTAATCCTAGACTGGGTTTTGGTTTTAGCTAGCATTTATATAACACTTTAAAGTTTGCAAAGCATTTTGCAAACATCTCATTTAATTCTCACAACAACCTTGGCAGGTAAATACTGTGATTATTCCCTTTTTATAGATGGGTAAACTGAGGCATAGGGCAAGTGATTTGCCTAGGGTCACACAGCTAGGAAGTATCTAAGGCTAAATTTGAACTCAGGTCTTCTAATACTCTATCCACTATGCCAACTAATTAGCAGCCTCTCTGGGGCCAATCAGAACAGGTCTACTCACTTTTCCATATGACAGCTCTTCAAATTACTTAAAGAGAGATGTGAAAACCATACAATTCTTTTCTTCTTCAGGTTTTTGGTTGCTGTTCAGTCATGTTGATTCTTTGTGATTCCATTTGCCGATTTCCTTTGCAAAGATCCTGGAGTGGTTTGCCATTTCCTTCTGCAGCTCATTTTACAGATGAGGAAATGTGCAACAACAAAAAAATTAACTTTTCTAATCTGAGAAAACTTATAGCTGCACTTATATGAAAAATTATAACTTTAGAAAAATTATAATTGGGCCGTAAGTCCTGCTGCGGTCGCCATTCAAATGCAAAAATATTTTTAACTAGCTTAGGGGGGGACTAATCTGAATGCAGGGGTACCTAATCTGGGGGCTGTTGACTGTTTGACTATCTGACTGCTATTAATTTAACATGGGCCGTTTATAAAATTTTTCCACACTGCTCCACTCCCAAACTGATAAGCAAAAGATTAAGAATCCTCTTCCAATTTAATAGCAGAGGATTTATTTATGAGATACAATTTAAAATTAAGAATACAGGAAAATAAAATGTACAACCTGAATGCTTTCCAGCACATCTCTCTCCTCCCACCACACTTGGAACTTTTTTAGTGTTCTCCTGCATCTCTGTACCAACCGACCTTCTTCTAGCCTCCCCCTCACTGAAAAGCCTCCTGCTTCATGTTTTAACTTCTCTCTCACTACTGTAGCCTCAGTCTCCTTTGCGAACCCCCTTTCTGTCTAAATTCTCTCTCTGTACTGCTGCTGAACCCTGAAAAGCCCCTTACTCCATAAGGCTCCTTCTTCTGTCTGCCCCCCTCAGCATCTCTACCTTCTTTGTATCATAGCCCTTTCTCCCTCCTCCTGTACCGTCTCCTTCTCTCTTGTCAGCCCCCTTTTTATTAACCTGTTCTCCCAGGTGAAACTCGGGGCTGGCCACCCCCAGGGCCAGCCAAGCCCTGTGCTTCATGAGCATGCAGCTGGGGCTGGGCGAAGCAAACCCCAGCGTCCCTGAGGGTTTTTGTGGGCCTTTCCGCTGTGCGAACAGGTTTACGACATGCCGTTCAGGGTTAAGTGACTTGTCCTAGGTCACACAGCTAGTGTCTGAGGCCGTATTTGAACTCAGAAAGATAACTTCCTGATTTCATTTCCTACCCTCTATCCACTGTGCCATCTAGCTGCCCCTTCTCCAGGCTAAATATCACCTAGTTCTTCCCCATAAATGGTAACTTATTCCTTTTAACATGAAAGACTTTCAGCTGCTGTAAACATCCAGGTGCCCTGATTCCAGGAAACAGCAGATGGTGCTATGGTCTTTTCTTAAGCACAGGGAGAGAAGAGGGAGGAAAAAGGAGAGGTTGTTTTTCCAAAAATTGAATCCCAACATTATGGAAAGGTTTTTCCATTTGAGATGCCTGAATTATTTTACTTCTTTTTATTTACTGAGTTCAGGAAGCTGTTGTCTCTAATGGAGAAAAAGCAGAAAAGCTGCTTTCAGAAAGGAATTTGGGGCCAGCTCCCCAAAAGGTAGAGAAAAATCCCGAGATTTTCCTAATTGTACCTAAAGGGCTTTGTTCACAGAAAGCTGGGTTCTGGAAGCAATAAGTGTTGTGAAATCATTCCCCCAAATCAGCCAAAGAATATGCCAATTCAGCAAGTATGGATGGGTGGAGTGGTACCATAAATTCTGTTAGTCATCCTAAGGCTCCCTTTGTGGAAAGTAAATTGACTTTGTAACTAAATTTCTAAAAGTTATTTCACAATCTTGGGAGCTATCTTAGATTATTCTTCCTTTGTGTCTCTTTTCTAATCAGTTACTGGCCCATCAATTCTACCTCTGCAATATTTCTTTTCTATCCCCCCCTCCTCTCTCTCTTCCCATTGATCCCACCCACCCTTGGACTGGAATCTTGAATAAATAAAGGCTTGGTTTTTTTGTTTGTTTGGGTTTTTTTTGTGGGGCAATGGGGGTTAAGTGACTTAACCAGGGTCACACAGCTAGTGTCAAGTGTCTGAGGCCGGATTTGAACTTAGGTCCTCCTGAATCCAGGGCTAGTGCTTTATCCACTGCGCCACCTAGCTGCCCCGCTAAATAAAGGCTTGTTGATTGATTGATTGGTCAGTTGATTGATTGACAAGCCCTAGATTCTGTCGAATACCCTTCCTCACTCTTTTGTTTTTGTTTTTTTGGTTTTTTTGCGGGACAATGGGGGTTAAGTGACTTGCCCAGGGTCACACAGCTAGTAAGTGTCAAGTGTCTGAGGCTGGATTTGAACTCAGGTACTCCTGAATCCAGGGCTGGTGCTTAATCCACTGCACCACCTAGCCGCCCCCTCACTCTTTTTTTAAAAAATAAATTAAATTTTTTTTTTTTTTTGTGGGACAGTGAGGTTTAAGTGACTTGCCCAGGGTCACATAGCTAGTAAGTGTCAAGTGTCTGAGGCTGGATTTGAACTAAGGCCCTCCTAACTCCAGGGCCTATCCACTGTGCCACCTAGCTGCCCCCCTCACTCCTTTTGTAATAGCTTCTTCCCAGATCTATTCTTTTTTCCTCTTCAATTTATCCTTCATACTACGAACCAGAACCATCTTTCTTATAAATCAATCTTAGTAGATCATTCTTCAATTCAATTCAGTGATTCCACAAATATTGATTAATTGCCTACTATGTGCAAAAGGTACTGTGCAAAGATGTTAAGGATACATAGAGATGAAAAACCACCCCTAGGAGTGTATGTTCTAGTGGGGGAAAATAACGTAGATGAGTCTATATAGAATAAACGTTGAAAAAATACAAAGTAACTTGGAATGGGGAGGGCAGGAGAGAAGTCTAATAACTGCAGAGATGAGGAAGGACTTCTGTGGTGGTAGTGCTTGAGTTTTGCTTTGAAGGAACCTAGTTATTTTGTTAGATGCAGGTGAAGAAAAAGATCATTCCAGGGTAACAGCCTGGACAGTACAGGCATGGAGGTGGGAAATGGAATATTAAATAAGGCAACTAGTAAGTAGACTAGCTTGGCTGTAATGCAGAATATAAGATAGGAAGAAATGTGATCATCAGTCTAGAGTGAAATGTTGTAAAGGGCTGTGAAGGCCAGAAAGTAAAGGGTTTCACATTTCAAATAGAGAAATGTGCATTTGATCCTAGAAGCAATAGGAAGACACTAAAGTTTTTTGAGTAGGGCAGTGACATAGATCTGCATTTTAGGAATATCGGTCAACTCTGTGGTGGATGGATTGTAGAAGGGAGAGGCTGAGAGGCCATTTAGGAGGAGGCTGTAAAAGTTCAGAGGAGAGCTCATGATGACTTGAACTTGTTGGTAGCTATATAGTGGGGTATATGGGGTGTCCAGGGAGGACTAGCACTTTCAGAGCTGTTCATCCACTTTTGGTGTCCATTTTCACCCAACTCTCACATGTAGTTCCAAGAAGCTGTAGCCTGCACAGCAGCCACAACCTAGTAAAACTGTTTTAGCAGCTGGGCTAAACCAGGTTCAGCATAACTGACAGCCCTTAAACTGGTTGGTGAGTTAGGGGCATGTCTACCTCAAACATGTGGAGACTTCCCCTGGCAGAATGGACAGATGAAAACAATTTGTTCTAATGGCCAGGAAGGCAGTTGAAGCAGACACTGTGGAGTGTTTAGAGCTTGATCAGACATTGAAGGTCACAAGGTCATCCAATGCATCGAAGGACATCACCAGTCATCTTGACTTTTATCTTGCCACTGGACTTCAATGACTCTGGAAGAGAGAATGAGGCTGATGACTGTATGCAACTCTGTCTCACTTAAATCCAATTCGAATGCAAGTCAAGCCACTGACCCATGATGCCATTGATCCTCTTTGAAATGAAGGACAAACAATAGCTATGTGAGTGGAGAGAAGAGGATAGATATAAGGGAGATCTCATAGAGGTAAGATCAACAAGTATTGGCAACTAAATGTATATAAAGGGTAAATGAGAGTGAAAGGTGAAAGATGACTCCAAATTTTCAAACCTGAGTGACTGGAAGGATGGTCATATACTTGGCAGGGGAATATAAGGAAAGGATTAGGTTTGGAGAGTGAGATAGGTTCCATTTCAGACACATAAAGTAGATACCAATGGAGCATACCTGTAGAGATAACTAGAGGACTATGGAAATTGGTCTCCCTGCTTCAGACCTTTCTCCTTAATCATCATTCTTCTTGTTGTTCAGCTATTTTCAGTCATGTCCCATTCTTCTGACCCCATTTAGGGTTTTCTCAGCAAAGATACTGGAGTGGTTTGCCACACCCTTCTCCAGCCCTTTTATACATGAGGAAACTGAGGCAAACAGGGTTAAGTGACTAATAAGTATCTGAGACATGATTTGAACTCAGGAAGAGTAGTCTTCCTGACTCCAGGACTGGCCTTCTATTCACTGAGCCACCTAGCTGTCATCACTTTTTTGTTTTTTCGGGGCAATGAGAGTTAAGTGACTTGCCCAAGGTCACACAGCTAGTAAGTGTCAAGTGTCTGAGGCCAGATTTGAACTCAGGTCCTCCTGAATCCAGGGCCAGTGCTTTATCCACTGTGCCACCTAGCTGCCCCTTGTCATCACTTTTGATGCCCTACAATCCCCATTGTTACTGGATGGAGCATTAGGGTAATTTGCATAGCCCTAGCACTAGCTATTAAGAGACGTAATAGAAGGGGAAAGGATTTTACTTGTCCAAATTCAAATGCTTAAGTTTTTACAGACACTTGACCCTAGGGACTTTTTTTGGTTCTGCCTTGGTGTTACTAAGGGCTTGACTCACAAAAATCCTAAACTACCTTGTGGGCATAGGCTATTTCCCAAAAGAGTGGTACCTGCAAGGAAGCAATAGCATAGCAGTGGGAATTTAGCAGAAAAGCAGCAGGTGGCAGCAGCTCTATGTAGAGTCAACAAATGGTAACCATGGTTCCCAATGAAAGCATCCCAACACATCCTTTCATTGTCCCTTGGTTAAGCTGTAATTGTAAGTTTTCTGAGATCATGATGTTCCATAAGTCACAGCCAAATAGTACCAACATAAAAATATTTGTTATAAAAATTTAGACTTTGTTGTCAGGAAGCAACTGTGCAATTGTCCAACTGGGGAATGCGACACCATCTGTTCTTAATTATTCAATCCTAGGCCCAGATCATGGTCCTTCTGTAGTTCCTTTACAAGACTGATATGCTATAGAGTAACTTGGTTACCAACGACACAATCTAGGCAGTATACTTTCTTTATCCACTTTGTTTTTCTTCTGTGAATGGCTAAGATGATCTCTTTTAAGTGACCTTGAATCCTACTGAAAAAGTTTTGTATTACTCCAGGACTTTCATGAAAATTTTTTTAACTTTCATAATAATTATATTTCACACAATAATTTTGTGTAATTATGCGACTCTATGATGTTATAACATACTAGATTTGGAGTTAGAAAACCTGGGCTTGAAGTATGGCAGCTGTGTGACATTGGACAAGTTGTTTCCCCTCTCTGAACTTCTATTCCCTCACTTATAAAATTGGGATCTTCAGTTAAATTCGATCCAATGAACATTCATTATATGTTTACTATGTGCCAGGCATTGTACTCAGTACTGGGAATACAAAGAAGAAAATGGAAACCAGTCTCTGCCCTCAAGGAGCAGGAAGACAACACATAAAAAGAAGCTGCAAAGTAGAGGGTAGGAACACCCTGTGAAGTGAGCTGAGTCTGTTTTCTGCCCTCTTTGTTGTTGGGTTTTTTATGGTTTGGGGTTTGTTTGTTTGGTTGGTTGGTTTTTGGTGAGGCAATTGGGGTTAAATGACTTGCCCACGGTCAAACAGCTAGTAAGTGCCAAGTGTCTGAGGTCAGATTTGAACTCAGGTCCTCCTGACTCCAGGGCTGATGCTCTATCTACTGGGCCACTTTGCTGCTCCTCTGCCTTCTTTAAAAGAAGATTTTGGGAGGAGTTTAATTCTCTATCCTCCATCCCTCTAATCAGAGGCCAAAAGAGGCTGAAGGTGCTGAGCATCCAAGGCTTGAGTGAGCAGCATGGTATTGAAGTTAGAAATGATCAGCTTATCCTGGGGGTGGTGGTTGGGCATCTTGTTCCGTGGCATTGAAACCAAGTGGAGCAACAGATGCAAAGTAAAGTAAGGCTGAACTAGATGACTTTATTTTTTGGCGGGGCAATGAAGGTTAAGTGACTTGCCCAGGGTCACACAGCTGGTAAGTGTCAAGTGTCTGAGGTCGGATTTGAACTCAGGTCCTCCTGAATACAGGACTGGTGCTTTATCCACTGCACCACCTAGCTACCCCCTAGATGACCTTTAAAGTCCCTTCAAATTCTAAATCCTAGGATTTCATGATCTTATAAACTATTATTCTTAATTAATATTAAAATAAATAATAATATTCTTAATAATGATCTTGGTCATCTTATTTATGATGCTATTCTTTTCTTTTTCTTTTTCATCTCATTTATTTTTGAAGAATTTTTGTCGTCCCAGCTGACACAGTGGCAGCATGGCCCAGTGGATAAAGGGCCAGACTGAGAGTCAGGAAGACCTGTTTTCAGGTCCTTACTCTATCACACACTCTCTTACATATTGACCTCTCAGGGACTCAGGCAACTCTCTAAGACTGTAAGTTACAGGAAAATTGTTGATCATTTTTCACAACAGTGAGTTTGTTCTCCATCCATCTCAGCACTCCCTCCCACTAAAAACCCCATGTAATTAGTTTGATTTATACTTTTCCTATGGCTTAGCTATACCAATAATAATAGATAGTATTTATAGTGTGCTTTAGGCAGCTGGGTAGCCCAGTGGATAAAGCACTGGGTTTGGAGTCTGAAAGATTCCTCTTCCTAGGTTCAAATCTGGCCTCAGACACTTACTAGCCATGTGATCCTGAGCAAGTCACTTAAGTCCTTTTGACTCAGTTTTCTCATCTGTAAAATGAGATGGAAAAGGAAATGGCAAACCACTCCAGGATCTTTGCCAAGAAAACCCTAAATGGGGGGGGGGGCAGCTAGGTGGTGTAGTGGATAAAGCACTGGCCCTGGATTCGGGAGGATCTGAGTTCAAATCCGGCCTCAGACACTTGACACTTACTAGTTGTGTGACCCTGGGAAAGTCACTTAACCCTCACTGCCCCATAAAAAAGAAGGAAAGAAAAGAAAAGAAAAAAGAAAACCCTAAATGGGGTCATGAAGAATCAGACATGACTGAACAACAACAATACAACAATGTAGTGTTTTAACATTTTCAAAGTGTTTTACATGCTAACTCATTTGATCTTCACAACAACCCTCACAACCTATCCTGTGAGGTAGGTGCTATTATTATCCCCATTTTATTTCTTAATTTTTTTGTGGGGCAATGAGGGTTAAGTGACTTGCTAGTAAATGTAAAGTGTCTGAAGCCGGATTTGAACTCTGGTCCTCCTGAATCCAGGGCCAGTGCTTTATCCACTGCACCACCTAGCTGCCCCCATCCCCATTTTATTGAAGAAGAAACTTTAGCACAGAGAGGTTAAGTAACTAACTTGCCCAGGGTCACAGCAATAGACTGTTCAAGGTAGGATCTGAACTCAGGTCTTCCTGAATCTATCCACTGCACCACCTAGTTGCCTCATATTCAATTTTATTAAAATGTTTATTATTAACTGATTGCTGGCTCAATTTCATTAATTAATTCAATAAACATTTATTAACTACCTACTATGTACCTAATAAATGCCTACCATGTACCAGGCACTGTGCTATATCCAGTTCTAATCCTCAGAGCTGAAAATACAAAAAGAAGCAAAATACATTCTTTGGGAAGGGTTTAGAGGAAAAGATAATGAGTTTGCTTTTGGATGTGTTGCACTTAAAATGTCTATAGGACATGTAGTTTAGGAGCTCCGAAAGGCAGTTGGAGATGAAAGATTGGTAGATCTAAGAATCATCAGCATAGAAATGGCAATTAAATCCATGGGAATTGATAAGATCACCAAATAAAGAAGTGTTGAGTGAGAAGAGAAGAGGACTCAGGATAGAACTTTGTGCAACATCTATGGTTAGAGGATGTTTTCTGGATGAGGATCCAGCAAAGAAGACTGAGGGTATTATGAGAACCAGGAGAGAGTGATGTCCCCAAAAGAGAAAAGAGAGTATTAAGGATAAGAGAGTGATTTACAGTGTCAAAGGCTTTCAGAGAGGTCAAGGAGAAAAAGCCATTACAATTTGACGATTAAGAGGTCATCAGTGACTTCAGAGAGAGCAGTTTCAGTGGAATGAGGTTGGAAGCCAGATTGTCAGGGTTTGAGAAGCGAATGAGAGGAAAGAAAGTGGAAGCACCTATTGTAGATAGTCTTTTCAAAGTGTTTGTTTAGTCACAAAAGGCAGTGGAGATTCTAGGATCAAGTGAGGGTGGGTGGGGGAGATATGGGAATGTCTGTAGGTAGTAGAGAAGGGGCCAGTTGATAGGGAAAGATATAAGTGATAAGTGATAGATTTATTTATTTACTACCTTAGCTTATGATTCTTTCATATTATTTAGTTTATCTTGAGCAGGAGCTGGAAGCCAACCAGAGATTCCAGTGGGTGAGGTATAAGCCAAGGACATAATATAGTGACATTTTGAAACTAAGTGGAAGGTTAAATATTTAGAATAAATTAATTCAATAGGAGACCCACTATACCTTAGGAACAAAAATCATTTGATTTAGCATCAGATGGCTTGTTTGAATCCAGGTTTTGCCACTTACTAGCAATGTGACTTTGGGCAAACCTTTTCACTTCCCTAGGCCTCAGTTTATTCATTTGTAAAATGAAGGGCTAGATTAAATGACTTCTAAGTTCTTTCCAGCTCTAAATCCTAAGATTCCATGTGTACCTTTGTTTTCCCATAAGAGCTAAATTAAAAATAAAAAGGAGAAGTAGAGAAGGAAATTTTTCTTCGCTTTCTGTTTTCCTCCCACTACTAGTTTTTTTTTTTAAAACAATTTCAAAAATATGTGTGCTTTGATGGTACATGTTTGTAATGGGTTTTGTTTTTCTTGCTTTCTCATTAAGTGAGGGAGAGAAAGGGGCACTGAAAATAAAATTGAATTAAAAAAACAAAAGGAAGAAAAAAGAGAGGGGAAAGCATATTGCTTTAGGTATAAGAGAATAAGGGAAAGGGGGTCAGGCATCTAGCGGCACAGTGGATAAAGCATTGGCCCTGGATTCAGGAGGACCTGAGTTGAAATCTGGCCTCAGACACTTGACACATTCTAGTTGTGTGACCCTGGGCAAATCACTTAACCCTCATTGCCCCACGAGAGAAAGAAAGAAAGAAAGAAAGAAAGAAAGAAAGAAAGAAAGAAAGAAAGAAAGAAAGAAAGAAAGAAAGAAAGAAAGAAAGAAAGAAAGAAAGAAAGAAAGAAAGAAAGAAAGAAAGAAAGAAAGAAAGAAAGAAAGAAAGAAAAAGAGAGGGGGTCAGATTCCATCCTGTTCCAAAGTGGCCTAAGGCAAGAAAAATCCAAGTTAGAAGCAACATGTAGCAAGAGTTGATAGATGACTCAGTCCAACAAGAGACAGTTAACACACTAGATAACAGGCAAAGATCTTGAAAAACTAGAATGTTGGATCTAATCTCATAAGATGAAATTTAGCAGGAATAAAGAAATTTGTAAAATCTTCATATTTAGCTTTAAAAAGTTAATTCCAGAAGCATAAGATCAGGGAGACATGGGTAGATATCAGTTTGTCTGGGAAAAGATAGTAATCAGTGGTATACTATGGTGTCCAAAAGAAGCATTACACTCTTAGGTTGCATTAAGGGAGACATTGGTGGAGTGAAGACGTGACAGTCCTGCTGTCTTTATCAGACCACATTTGAGTCTGAGGTTCAGTTTAGCGTGTCACCTTTTAGGGAGAATATTGACAAACTAGAAAATGCCCAGAGGAAGACAGTCAGGATGGGGAGGAGCCTCTACATCATGACATATGAGGATCACTCAAAGGAATTGGAAATGGTTGGCCTGAAGCAGAGGTGACAAGAGAGACATGAAAACTGTCTTCAAGTATTTGAAGGACAGTTTTGCGAATGGATTAGGTTGGTTCTGGCTTGGGTCCAGAGAGCAGAGCTCATTGTAAATTGCAAAGGGACAAATGTAAGTTTGATGAAAGGAAAAACTTCCTAGCAATTAGAGCTATCTAGAAACTCTGCTTTTTAAGAAATAATTAATTTATTTAAAAATTTGGATTACCGCTTAGGATTGCTGTCCAGGGGATTCAGGATCACTTTCAGACTGGACAAAATGGCCTCTGAAGACCTGACCAACCATTGGTAGATTGGTAAATGTTTAACAAATTTTATTCATTTAACAAATTTAAAATACTAGTCATGGTAGGAAACAGATGCAGAGGAAATTTATTAAATAAATTAACAGGGAGGAGCATTCTGGTTTTAATTTAATGATTTAGATTTAATGAGCTTGTTAATTTTAGAAAAATATGGATAAACTTGCACAAAATAATGAAGAGCAAAACGAGCAGAACCAAGAGCATATTATATACAGTAACAGCAATATTGTTTTAGGAACAACACTGAGGACTTCAAAAATGCCTGGAAAGACTTATATGAACTGATGTATAGTGAAGTGAGCAGAACCAAGAGAATATTGCACACAGAGACAGCAATATTGTTGGAAGAACTGTGAATGACTTGAATATTTTCAACAATACAATGATCCAAGACAATCCCAAAGGACTACTAATGAAACATACTATCCACCTTCAAAGAAAAAACTGATATTGATGGAATAGACTGAAGCATGCTATTTTTCACTTTCTTTCATTTTTTCTTTTAAACAAGTTTTCTTGTACAAAATGTCAAATATGGTAATGTTTTACATAATCATTCATGTATAACTCATATCTGCTTGCCGCCTCAGTGAGGGGGTAGAGGAGGGAGGGAAGACGGGATAAAAATTGGAACCCCAAACTATAAATAAAAGTGTTTATTACATTAAAAAAAAGAACAACACTGAGTGACTAAGTCATTTTAACTATTATAAATACCCAAATTGGGGGGCAGCTAGGTGGTGCAGTGGATAAAGCACCGGCCCTGGATTCAGGAGGACCTGAGTTCAAATTCGGCCTCAGACACTTGACACTAGCTATGTGACCCTGGGCAAGTCACTTAATCCCCATTGCCACCCCCCCAAAAAAAAAACCCAAATTAACTACAAAGGACATATGAAGGAAGATGCTATCTGCATCCCAAGAAAGAAGTGATAAATAGAAGTATGAATAGAATGATTTTACATATATATGTACATGTGTGTATATGCATATATATACACACATACACACATATGTGTATCTAATGGTAGCCATCTTTAGAGTCAGGTGGGAGGAAGAGAAGAAAAAAAATTTACTTGATAACTTTATTGTATATTTAAAAGGAATAGCAAGTTGCACATAATAGATTTGTAGTTTCATGTGCAATCATCTTTTTTATTCTACTATGTTATGGAAATGCTTGTTTTGTTTCATAAATTAAAAATAAAATAAAATTTTAAAAACCAAATTAACAGGGCAGAGGACAGCTCTGAAAATACAGCTAGGCACAGTTTTAAGTTTAATTGGCATATTGGCATTTTCTCCATCATTTTCTTAAGTCTATACAATGAACAAAACAGTGAATTAAGCCCTGATTTGTATTTGTTGATTTAAAAGCTTACACTTGGGGTAGCTAGGTGGCATAGTGGATTAAAGCACCGGCCCTGGATTCAGGAGGACCTGAGTTCAAATTCGACCTCAGACACTTGACTCTTTTTTTTTGTTTTTTGTTTTTTGGGGATTTTTGCAGGGCAATGGGGGTTAAATGACTTGCCCAGGGTCACACAGCTAGTAAGTGTCAAGTGTCTGAGGCCGGATTTGAACTCAGGTACTCCTGAATCCAAGGCCAGTGCTTTATCCACTGTGCCACCTAGCTGTCCCAGACACTTGACTCTTACTAGCTGTGTGACCCTGGGCAAGTCACATAACCCTCGTTGCCCCACAAAAAATGATAATAATAATAATAATAATAATAATAAGGATGGATAAAGGTCTTGTTATAAACCACCTTCACAGACTTTGACTGTAAACTGCATGAAGAACAGAGATAATGTCTTATCTAAACTTTGACTCTTGCCCAGGGTATAGCAGAGTGCTCAGCACATATCAATACTTTTACATTTTTTTTGCTTCCAGTATTTTCTTTTGAAAATTTTATTTAAATAATATTTTATTTTTCCCCATTTACATGTAAAGACAATTTTTTAAAAATTCATTAAAAAATTTGAGTTTCATTTAAAAAAAGTTTGAGTTCCAAACTTTCTCCGTCCTTCCTTCCCTCATCTCCCCCGCCCCTCCACTTCCTGAGACAGTTAGAAATTTGATATGGGTTATACATGTTCAATCATGCAAAACATATTACCATATTACTCATATTGTGAAAGAAGAAGCAAACCTAAAGGGGAAACAATAAAGAAAGTGAAAAATAATTTGCTTCCATCTGCATTCAGACTCCATCAGTTCTTTTTCTGGAAGTGGATAGCATTTTTCATCATGAGTCCTTTGTCTTGGAATTGTCTTGAATCACTGTATTGCTGAGAAATAGCTAATTATTTTTACATTCTTGAGTATGGAAACTTCCTTTACTAACCTAGAGTATAATAGCTAAATCTGATCCGAAGGTCAGAGAGGTTAAGTGTCTTTGCAGCAGCACACTGCTAGTAAGTGTCAGAGATGGAATTGGAATCTTGGTCTTCTTCACTGTCAGTCTAGCATTTTATTCACTAAGGAAGTGCTTTGCTTTTCACACGTTAGGAGTAAGTAACTATTTCTTTAATAAATCAGACCTTCCTTCTGTGTTGTCATTCCCAGGGGTTCCCAGAACTGGGAAGGTCAGAGGAGAGCTAAGTGGAACTAACAGAAAATGAATTTTTATGCACTTGTGAGGAGTCTTTGTTTTGTTTTTAGAAATTAGGCTTGGGGGGCAGATAGGTGGTGCAGTGGATAAAGCATTGGCCCTGGATTCAGAAGGACCTGAGTTCAAATCTAGCCTCAGACACTTGACACTAGCTGTGTGACCCTGGGCAAGTCACTTAACCCTCATTGCCCCCCCCCACACACACACAAAGACATTAGGCTTGGCCCTACAATTCCTAAAGAATATCCTGGGACAAGTGCTGGTGCTGTTCACACCAGAGAAATGTTCAAATGTAAGCCCAGACATTGCTCAAAGTTCCAAGAAACCACTGGAAATTCCCCTCCCAGAAGTACATTCATATGAATGTTTCTTGGAATTTCCATGCAATGGGCTCCCTTTCTCCTGTTTCAGACCACAGACCAAAATTTCACACAGGGAAAATTATACAATGCATTTATTGTCACAACAATTCTCCCTCAAGGCCACACTATGGAATTGCTCTTTTTTTGTTACGGTTATTTCTGTGTTCTTGGCTTTACCTATTACTCAACCTTTTTATGGGTGGTTTTCACAGAAGACCATCCCAAAAAAGATATCTTTTCCCTGCCTTGCTTTATTGTTGTACAGCTCACGCTCTACCTAGCAACCCTGAGACCTCTTTTTGCATCTATAGAATCAACTGTAAATCTCTTGATTTGTCTAATATTGATTACAAAGGTTTCTGGGGTTTTTTCCTTGTTGTTTACTGAATCTTAAATCTAGATCTGGAAGGGACCTTGGAGGGCATCTAGTCCCACCCCCCCCTCATATTACAAGGGGAAGAAACTGAGGTTCAGAGAGGTTAAGGGACTTGTCTGGGGTCACACAGCTAATAAGTGTCAGAGGCAGGTTCTGACCTCAAGTCTTCCTTACTCCAAGCTTACTCCACCTACTATCCTAGATGGATGTGGAATGGAGCATAAACTGTCAGACTTGGTTGCTCTTTTGGTCAGTTATTCTTTTTTTTTTTCTTTGCAGGGCAATGAGGGTTAAGTGACTTGCCCAGGGTCACACAGCTAGTAAGTGTCAAGTGTCCGAGGCCAGATTTGAACGCAGGTCCTCCTGACTTCAGGGCCCGTACTCTATCCACTGTGCCTCCGGTTAATTATTCTTAACTAGAAGGGTTCAGAGTAAGGGTAAAGGGATTGATTGTCTTTGAGTGTGTGAAGTTGATTAACAGTATGGAGTAGTATAGAGAGGCCCAGTGACAGTATAATACCTTATACTTAAGTAACATTTTCATGGACACATAATGGTGAAGGGGGGAAAACACGGGTCTTAGAGTCAAAATACCTGGGTTCAAATCTCAATACTGCCACTTACTACCTATATGATCTTGGATAAGTCACTTTCCAATGCCTCAATTTCCTTATCTGTAAAGTAAGTACTTCATATATATAAACTCGTTTGATCTTCATGACCATCCCATACCATGAGGTGGGTATAGTTATTTTGCCTGTTTTAAACAGGTGAGGGAAATGAGGATGAGGGAAGTTAGGGGTCTAATCTAAGGTCTAAGGGTTATTCAATAAGTATAAAAGACAGGATTTGAACTCTAGTCTTCCAAACACTAAATACAGCATTCTATCCACTTTGGCTCCTATCTTTTTTTTTTTTTTTTTTTTTTTGCAGGGCAATGAGGGTTAAGTGACTTGCTTGGGATCACACAGTTGTAAATGTCAAGTGTCAGGCTGGGTTTGAACTCAGGTCCTCCTGAATCCAGGGCCAGTGCTTTATCCACTGCGGCACCCAGCTGACCCCTATGCCTCCTATTTCAATGAAACAACTTTTCTAGTACCTGCAAATGCAGGTACTAAGACATGGAGCCCTGAAAAGTATCAGGACCCTATAACACAGAGGAGGGTAAGTACCAGGAATGGTTATAGAATATCAGAAGGGAAATACAGATGCCACACTTTGAATTTCTCCCACTTCTGGTCAATCCAAAGGGAAAGACATATATAGATATGCCCATGTAGTAACACTGTCTGCCGCATGTAGCTTAGAGACATGTTGTGTGGCTCAAAGAGAGGAAGATATCTCTAGACTCTTCTCCTCCTGCCCTCTTTCCTTCTTCAAGGGAGATTTTAATTCCTGTCAGTGGGGGGCAAGTGAGAGGTTGGAGGAAGAGGCTAATCATTCTGCTCTCCTCAGAGAGTTGGGGTACCAGGATAGAATTACATTTTTTGATCTCTTAGGAGATGCAATTTTCAGGCTCAAACGAAACTTTGGATCACTATTTATTTTTTTTTATTATTTTTTTCCAAATAATTGAAGTCATATTTATTGTTCATGGGTAGGTAAAACCAATATAATTTTTTAAATTAATAAAGTATTTTATTTTCTTTCTGTTACATGTAAAGATAGTTCTCAACTTTTGTTTATACAAGCTTTACAATTTCAGATTTTTCTCCCTCCCTCCCCTCCCTCCCCCCTCCCCTAGACAGCAGGTAATCTGATATAGGTTATATATATATATACACATAATAACATTAAACATATTTCTGCATTAGTCATGTTGGATCACTATTTATTAATGGAGAAAGGAGAACCTCTGAGCTTTATGTATAAGGCTTGACTTCCTTCCTACCAAATATTAGTTTCTATGAGTACATACTTGGCAGATAGCAAAGAAGCCCCTTTCTCTAAGTCATAGAAAAAACAGATATCACAGAAATACATAGGAGAATATATACCAGATAACAAGAGTAAAGGAGCTCTCTCATTAGAAGCTAGGTAACTCAGCTCAACTAATAGAGTCCTGGATCTAATCCAAAAGGAAACTCCCTTGAGTCACTAGTATAGCAGAATGGGAATATTTTTTTTTTCTCTAGCTCTCAACAACTCCAACCTGCCCCTCATACAGGCTTAAGGTATTTATCTTCGCTAATAAGGAGATGGAACTTGGGACTCAGGTTGCATCTATATCAGGGAAACTGCCCATGAGATCCAGAAAATACAGCCATGCCCTTTTAGAGCAGGAGTGTCATGGAGCCCTTGGACAGTCTAGTAAAGTCTATGGACTCATCTCAGATGAATGTTTTTAAATACTATCATGAGTGGATTTCTAATAACTGAGGAAACAAAGTCTAAACTATTATGCAATTTATTAACAAATCATGAATAATGAACTGGTTCAAAGGCCCCTCAGCAGGCACAAAGACCCTGAATACAGATTTTTATACATTAAAAGAAAACAGTACAAGATATAGGATTAGGTAACCTGATTTCTTTTTGGAGGAAAGATTAGGGACTCTGAGTTAGCAGGGAGAGACTGAATAAGTGTAATTTCCTGAAATCAGGTGATTTATAGGAAACCAACAAAATGGAGATTGTTCACAAAATGGAGTTAGTGTTCGCAAGTTGACTCAGTTTGATTCTCACAATTCCACTCTTTGATCCTTTTTTTTGGAGGGGTGGTGTCCCTTTCCTCCATGTATCACTATCTATCAGCTATATTTATACAGTTTTAAAAATATATTCATTGGGGCAGCTAGGTGGCGCAGTGGATAGAGCTCAGGCCCAGGAGTCAGGAGTACTAGCTGTGTGACCCTGGGCAAGTCACTTAACCCCCAATTGCCTCACTAAAAAAAAAATAATAATAAACCTTTTCCAATATTCCTAGGAAGAGTGGAATTTGGAAAGAGCAATCAGTAATAACATCAGAATTAAGGAACAAGAAGGAAATGAATAAGATTTAAAACATATGATGAGGGGGGCAGCTAGGTGGCGCAGTGGATAGAGCACTGGCCCTGGAGTCAGGAGTACCTGAGTTCAAATCCGGCCTCAGACACTTAACACTTACTAGCTGTGTGACCTTGGGCAAGTCACTTAACCCCAATTGCCTCACTAAAAAAAAACAAAAACAAAAGCAAAAAAAAACATATGATGAGTATGATTGTGAGGCATAATGGAAATGGTATTGTGAAAAAAAATCCAGCTTCTCAGAGTTGACAATTTTTCATTCCCTAGATTAACGGGGGAAGGAGAAACACCAGGTAATGGTATTAAGATAAAGCAAAACAAAAGAATGTTTAGATATGTCGCTCTCATCTGAAACAGTAAGGAGAAGGTTTTATGTGGGCACAGCTCATCCAAGAGTTTTTTTCTTTGATCTTGATTGTAGTTGGGGTGATCAGCAATACTTGGAATGGGTCTCCCGAAATTCTTATCTCGAGGGTGAAAAAAAATGTAGTAAAAAGTCCAAGGGCCCAGTCTGTACTTGAACCCCCTTGCATTGTGAAGTTCCCTCAATCTATTTTGTAGTTCTTATATATAAGAAGCAACAGAAATATCTCCTCCCAGTGTGGGAGAAAGGTTTTGCCTTTATAGGAGGACAACCAAAGAGAACTGCAAAAGGAGAAAGATGTAATTCCCACTTTGTTCTGCTTTGCAGATGAAATAAAGCAAGGGGAAGCACTTTGACCATTTTAGGTGGGTCTCAGTGCAGTTTGCCAACCATGGTCTTAAGTTTTTTGTTTATATGTTCAATTTGACCAGATCTCTGGGGGGTAATGAGGGGTATGACACCTGGGAGTTATCCCAAGATGGGAATAAATCTGGAGATAATCACATCAGGGAAATGAGGTGAGCAGGAGGGCCAAAGCAGGCATGATTTCTGCTAGAATAATTTTAGCAATGAAGGCCATTGTGGCCTTGGAGAAGGGAAATGCTTTGACCCAGTGAGCTGGTTAATGACAACAAGGCAGACCTTGTAGTGGCCAGACTTAGGTATACATATGAAATCAATTTAAGTGCTCAAAAGGAGTATAAGCTAGGGGGAGCCAGGAAAGCCAATGGTAAAGAATGCATGTTGATCAGACTCCTGACAAGTAGCACAAATACACACAAGAACAGGGGTAATGGGTGTGTGTGTGTGTGTGTGTGTGTGTGATTCACACCCATATAAGCGTATCAACAATTCCTTGTGTGCCCAAATGGCCTTCCTCATTCCTTTTGTGCCCAAATGGTCACCCCAAGGAGACATACCCTCTGAGAGAAACTCTGAGGAAGGAGTGGTTTGCCTTCCACAGTCACCCAGACTCCAGATACCTGTTTGGCATGAAAACACTATTTCTACTTTGTAATTTCAGAGTCAGATAGAGGTCAACATTATCAGAAACAGTAAGATGAAGCAGATGCCAGCAAGTTTTGCTGAAGAAGAAGAAGAAGAAGAAGAAGAAGAAGAAGAAGAAGAAGAAGCAACAGCAGCAGCAGCATGGAGATAGGAGTTCAAGGATGATTGTGTGTTTGCAATGATCTTACCAGAAGAAGTCAAGGCACCCCTCTGCAAACATAGCATCCTGACAGCATGACAAACTCCAACGGCATAATGGGAGTCAGTGTAGATGGTTGCCCTTTGTCTGTCAGCCAGATGGCAAGTTTGTGTAAGCACAATCAATTAGGCAGTTTGGGCACTGAGGTTAGGTGTCAGAGAGGCTGCCCAAACAGTGTCAAGGTCATTGACCATGATAGTGCCTATGTATTAGGTGTCATCTCTTGTAAAAGAAGAACCATCAGTATGTAGGATGTGGACAATCTGATACTCAAGGGAATATCAGAAAGGTCATTTTGGGGTTTCTTGCCCATATCAACAACCAGAGAGAAAGTCATGGAGAGGCTCCTTTGAGATAGGCATATCAGGGAGTAATGTGGCTGAGCTGAAAAATGAACAAGAATTTAGAGTCACAGTTTCTTTGCCTAATAAAGTCACTTCCTATCTAGCAAGTCTTTGATAGAGAAAGCTTGAGTGAAACATCTCAAGAAGAGAGCCTCAATTTCAAGGGGGCACTGCACTACAAGTGGGGTCCCTAAAACCAAATCACATGCCTTTTCAACCAAAATAGTGGTGGAAGCTATGCTCACAAGCAAGGCAGAGCCCCTGCAGCCTCTGAATCTAGTTGAGAGGAATAAGACGGTCCATGGTGAAGGGAATATCCAAGGGGTTGTGAGGACTTCTGAAGCCATCTGTTTATGTTCGTGTACCAAAAGAGGAAAGGGCTTCCTATAATCTGAAAGTCCCAGTGCTAGAGCAGATAACAGTGCTTTCTTGGGGTCTTTAAGGGTAGTAAGATGTTTTGCTTCAAGCTGCAAAGGTTCTGAAACATTATATTTGGTTAGGAAATCTAGAGGCTTAACAATCTCACCAAAGGACAGAACCCACTGGTGGCAATACCTAGCTGCTTTCAAAATCGCATGTAATTATCTTTTGGTTGTGGGAAACAACAATTCTTGAAGAGTTTGTATGCTCTTTCGGGATATAGAGTGAGCGTCAGCAGACAGAATGAAACAAAGGTACTCCACCTGGAGAGGAACCAGTGCACCTTTGACTTAGAAGCCTCATGACCCCTCAGGTGAAACTGGAGAAGATGGTGGCTGTCATCTTAGCAAGTCTTGACACTGGGTGTTTCTAGTAGGAGCTCATCAACGTACTGCATCAGAGAGAAGCCCTTGAAAGTGATAGAAACTAAACCCTGTTGCAAAATTTGAGAGAACAAGGTAGGACTTTCTACATATCCTTGAGACAGATGGGTCCATGTCTACCGCACGTTCTTCTGTGTGAAGGCAAACGGGTCCTGAGATCTAGGTGAATGAGAATGCTTCAAAAAAAAAAAAAAGCTGAGCAAAAATATTTCATAGTAAAATAGGAAGCGTCATGGGGAATTAAAGAGATGATGGTTGCAGGATTGGGAACTAGCAGGTGTTTAGGTATAACATAAGTACTAATAGTTCAGAAATCTTGCACAAAGAGATAAACAGGTTTACCATCTGGGCCTTGCTTAGGGTTTCTGAACAGGGAGGTTAGGAGTGTTAGAAGGGGATTTACATGGAACAATAATACCTTGATCCCTCAGAGAATCAATAATGGGTGTAATACCTTCAAAGGCCTCCCTGGGGAAAGGATATTGCAGAATGGAT
Source organism: Dromiciops gliroides (assembly GCF_019393635.1). NCBI lineage: Eukaryota > Metazoa > Chordata > Mammalia > Microbiotheria > Microbiotheriidae > Dromiciops > Dromiciops gliroides. Next base: position 640,472,905 of record NC_057861.1, read on the forward strand.
GATGGGGCAGGGTGCAGGGCTCCTTTAGTCTTGATGGTGACAGGGCAAGTGGATTTTTACAGTCTGAGGATGAAGTAGTCAGGGACATCAAGTAGAAAACTCAGACTTTACTGTGGACTCTCTTGGACAGTCTGAGAGATGCAATTTGGGGGGTGGGGAGGCAATTGAGGTTAAGAGACTCGTCCAGGGTCACACAGCTAGTGTCAAGTGTCTGAGGCCAGATTTGAACTCAGGTCCTCCTGAATCCAGGGCTGGTGCTTTATCTGCTGCACCACCTAGCTGCTCCTAGAGAGATGCAAATTTAGAGAGCTATCCAGAGAAACAGGAAATAATGGCCCTAACTTTACAAAGGAGATCACAGTCTAACAGTTTGACAGGAGAATTGGGCATAAGGAGAAAGTGCTCTACTGTGAGCGGGCCGAGTTAACATATGGGGAGACAATCTGGGGCTGCTTTGAGGCTGCTCTGAGATCCTGACAACATTTAGAGATCCACGTAGAAGGACTGTCAGAATCTGGTTTACCTATCAAAACTGAATTAAAAGCTCCAGTACCCAATAAGCAGTTATAAATCATGTCACCAACTTGAAGGAAGACATGGGGTTCACCAGTGTGGTAAAGGTAGAGACTGGGATAGTTGGGGCAAGGTCATCAGGATAGGGGGAAAATAAAAAATCCTTATCGGAATCTATGGTCAATGCCCCTCCCCTCCACCCACATGCCAAAGACCCTCTCTGGGTTCCTCTAGGGCCCCCTCTATTCCTATTTCTTAAGGCCCACTTGTTCTTTCCACATTCTCTGGCAAGGTGGCCCTTTTTGTGATAATAAAAGCACTTGCGCAGCCCCCCACACCCACCCCTTCCCTGATCCAACTTGAGTAAGAGCCAAAGCTGCTTGGGCAGGGGCCCAAGCTTGGAAGGGAGCCGAAGATGCTTGGGCAGGGGCCAAGACTGTATGAGGTTTGGGCTTACGTTTCTCCTCTTTATTTCTCCCTTCATAAACATATTGAGTGGTGCTTTTAGGCTCACCAATAAATACCCTTTTCATGCCATTCGGGGCAATTCTTAGGAAAATATTTTCCTACTTCTGGCATGGATTGCCTAACAAAAATAATTAATAATTCTAACATCTCTCAGACTGAGTGATCTAATCCTGCATACTGCTTAACACTCTTATACAGCCTGTCATAAAAGTGCTTAGGGGTTTCATTTTCTTCCTGGGCAGTTTCTTGGAACTTACTCCAGTTTTCAGCGTGGATAACTCACGCTTCCATGCCCCTGATCAAAGATTCCCTAGCTTGCTGTAGTCTGGTGTCTCTGGCTGGAATGTAGGTTCTGATGAGGGTCTTGTTATGGCCAATTAGGAAGATGCACAGGGCCAGCAGGTATTCCTGCTACTGAGGCTGTCTATGTGCAGCCTCAATAATGGCAGTTCTTTCCTCAAAGAGAATAAAGTCTCCATTTATTCAGTTACATCTTCCCAGGTAGAGTTATAACCTTTAAAATGGCCTGAAATTGGATTATAATAGCCCCAGGATTCCCATCAAATTTAGGAGTATCTCTTCTCCACATGGCAAAAGAAATCAAATCTCTTGTCATAGTAGTAGATGGGGTAAGATGGAAGAAGAATAGGAGGTTAGTGCAAGACAGAGAAGGTTGAAGAGGAAAGGACAGGGCAAAACACAGAGAAGGAAGCCTGTTGGAGATATTGGGCGCGGGAGTTGAGATAAAGTAGCCCAGCACAACCATTATTCCATCTGGTATGGATGAAATTTTTCAATAGCTAGCCTCAATTATTTTTTAGTTTCCAATATTCAAAGTACCATATTGGAGCCAAAACAAATTACCAGCTGAATCTCTTAAAGTTTTAGACTAAATTTCAAATAATTCAATAGTGTGCTTTTTATTTTGTCATTTCCATTTGAATCAGGCTTATTTTTCCAGGTTGATTTCCCTCAGTATGTTACTACTGAAGCCCATCATTTACTTAAGGGAGTTTTCCCAATAGTGTAGGAGCTTACCTTAGCTTGGAAGAATTTGAGATCAAGAAGGGTCTGACTTCTGAGAAAATTTCCTTCAGTGAAAAATTGACCAGAAGGAACTCTAGGGCATTCTAAGAGACCTTCCTGGGGGCTGGGGTCCCTTTTCAATTACTGACTGTCTTGCTAAAAAAAAAACAAAACTGTCGTGAGTGGATTTATAATAACTGAGGGGGGGGCAGCTAGGTGGCACAGTGGATAAAGCACTGGCCCTGGATTCAGGAGGACCTGAGTTCAAGTCCAGCCTCAGGCACTTGACACTTACTAGCTGTGTGACCTTGGGCAAGTCACTTAACCCTCATTGTCCTGCAAAAAAATAAAAAGAGAAATATAGTTATCAAAATCCATTTTTTTGTTTTGTGTAAGAACCCCTGATTCAGAGCATCAGAGGCTCTATCAGAAACAACCAGATTTGCTTCAAAATACCAAGATTTTGGCCACCAATATAATCTACCAAAAATTATCTATTCAAAGTACTGGGGCTGGTCCTGGGGCTTCTCTAATTATAGTGTTAAAACTTTAGAGGTTCTTTTTTTACCTGCTAACACAACCCATGTTCAAGCAACATCAGGTGAATGGTCGTTGAAAGCCTGAAGAATACTTGATTGATTCAGAGATTTTTTGGGAGGGTTTATGAGAAAACATTGAAAAGGCATCTTTGGGGGCAGCTAGGTGGCGCAGTGGATAGAGCACTGGCCCTGGAGTCAGGAGTACCTGAGTTCAAATCTGGCCTCAGATACTTAACACTTACTAGCTGTGTGACCCTGGGCAAGTCACTTAACCCCAATTGCCTCACTAAAAAAAAAAAAAAGAAAAGGCATCTTTACTAATTATTGATACAGAGAATTCAAGTCCAGAATAGGGAGTATTAACAGTGACATAATGAAAAGACTATGGAATTCTTGGAGTCAATTCAGATTCTTTGGAGTCTTGGAGTCCATTGTGGTTCTCTCACTTGCTAGCTTGTGTGGCCTTGGTCAAGTCACCTCAATTCTCTGAGTCTCAGTTTTCTCATCTGCAAAATAAGGGAATTGGACTATATGAGTCTCTAGTCTCAAACACCTTTAGTCTTTTTTGTGTGTGTGTGAGGCAATTGGGGTTAAGTGACTTGCCCAGGGTCACACAACTAGTAAGTGTCAAGTGTCTGAGGCCGGATTTGAACTCAGGTCCTCCTGACTCCAGGGCCGGTGCTCTATCCACTGTGCTACCTAGCTGCCCCTCAAACACCTTTAGTCTTAAATGCCATGCTGCTAACTCAAGCATTGACTGACTCTACCTCCCTCAGCCTCCTTTTTCCTCTGATTGGAGGGATGGAGGGTGGAGTAATAAACTCTTCCCAAAGCCTTCCTTTATAAAGGGTAGAAACTAGACTTTGTCTTACTCAACTCCACAGAACATGATACCCCTTTGTCAGTACCCTCTGATCTCTTCCCCTAAACCTCCTCCCTCAACTTTCCTGCATCCTTTTGTGTGGTGTCTCCCCCCCACCCCCACCCCCGGCCATCAGATTGTGAGCTCCTTTAGGACAGGGACTGTCTTTCTCTTTATTAGTTGTATCCCCAGTACTTAGCACAATGCCTGGAATGTAGTAGGAACTTAATAAATATTTGTCGAATTGGATTGGAATTCTTTTTTTTTTTTTTTTTTGGTGAGGCAATTGGGGTTAAGTGACTTGCCTGGGGTCACACAGCTAGTAAGTATGAAGTGTCTGAGGCCGGATTTGAACTCAGGTCCTCCTGACTCCAGGGCCAGTGCTATACCCACTGCGCCAACTAGTTGCCCCTGGATTGGAATTCTAAAGGTCCCTTGTACACGCTAAGTCCTATGATCTTATAACAATAAGAATAATCATCCCTGCCTTACCTTCCTCATGGGGTTCTGGAGGATCAAAGGCGATAATCCATGTAAAGTGTTTTGTAAGCCCTAAAGTGTAATATGAATATCAACTATTATCTTTAGTATTACCTTGTTCTCATGGCCATTTGAATATTGCTACTGATTTTGCAATAGTGAGAGTCATCTTGTGCTTGATACTATGTTTTGGTTTTTTTGTTTTGTTTTGTTTTGTTTTGTTTTGTTTTTGTGGGGCAATGGGGGTTAAGTGACTTGCCCAGGGTCACACAGCTAGTAAGTGTTAAGTGTCTGAGGCTGAATTTGTACTCAGGTACTCCTGAATCCAGGGCCAGCACTTTAACCACTGCACCATCTAGCTGCCCCCTGTGCTTGATACTATGAATATAATTCAATGATGGAACTTGGCTTCTAATCCAAACCAGCAGGAGCCACATGATGTAAATTTCTATTCATTTGAGTTTTGAAGGGAATACTTTCAAGAGTAATCATTCCTCCAGAATCAATCAGGAAGACATATCTTCCTGAGTTCAAATCCAGCCTCAGACACTTAGTATCTGTGTGACCCTGGGCAAGTCACTTAACCCTGTTTGCCTCAGTTTCCTCATCTATAAAAAGAGCTGGAGAAGGAAATCGTAAACCACTCCAGTATATTTCCAAAGAAAACTTCAGATGGAGTCACGAAGTGTAGGGCAAGATTCAAAATGACTGAACAACAACATGGTCACATAGCTTCTGTGGCAAGCTGTGTTGCTGTTTGAGGCAAGATTTAAACCTAGGTCTCTCCTGACTCCAGGTCCAGAGTCCTTTCTATTGTATCATCCCATTTTCTTGCTGAAAACCCAGTGAGGACAAACACACATTTATATGGACTCTTCACTTTATGGACTTAGCCCAAGTACTTTTGGGACTTACATCATGATGTAGCTAGAATGAGTTTGCTGAATTAGCTCATTCCATTCACACAGCAACCTGTGAAGTACAGACACTCTAAGTAAAACTATAGCCTAGAGGGGGCAGCTAGGTAGTGCAGTGGATAAAGCACCGGCCTTGGATTCAGGTGGACCTGAGTTCAAATCCGGCCTCAGACACTTGACACTAGCTGTGTGACCCTGGGCAAGTCACTTAACCCTCATTGCCCCTCAAAAAAACCAAAAACAACAAAAAAAAAACTATAGCCTAGAATTGGGAGGGATTGCAAATGAAGGATTTGGCAAACTATGGCATAAGGGCCAATTCCAGCCATGGGACCTGGAGCTAATTGTTTCTCTAAATATATTTTTTAAAAACAAAACTTTATTTAAAAATATAAAAACAATTTTCAACTGAACAGCTGGTACAAAAACAGGTGAGCTGGATTTGACCTAAAAGGAAGGTAGCTTTGAGAGGGATTAATCATAAGCAAAATAAACTCTAATATCAGCAGGTAGATCATTAAGAGAGGTTTTAACAGGGGGAAAAGGGGATTAAAACCTTTGGAGTCTAGTAAAGGAAAGAACAGAGAGGTAAAGAGGATGGATGTGCAATCTGCCAATCATGGAACACTGTTGTGACAATTGGAATGATGCCACCTGCTGGAGACTTACTGTGGGAAGGCTCCACCATGAGGAGAAGGTGACTGAGGGCAAGCCATGCGGCTTTTCTTTGGTGTCAGGAAGTGACGTTTGCTTGTGGGAGGAAGAGAGGGGGTGAGGCTGGCGTGCTCTCTCTTATTCTATTTTGTCAGCACTCTGGTTGAGAGTGGAGCTAGGAATGCTCTCTCCCTTTAATAGATAGATGAATCTAGGCCTTTCTCTCTCTTTACCAAATTCTTATTCTCCTTAATAAATGCTTAAAAGTCTAACTCTTGCTAAAGCTTATAATTTATTGGTGACCACTCATGAGATATTTTAGACAGACTAGCTAGAATTTTAGCCTCTTACAGATGGCTGACCATGAAGAGGAAAGCTGAATCTCCATCTTCTGATCTTCCGGTTGGGTAAGAAATTTCCCCTACCCTGTCCCTTTAAATCTGAAGTACTGCAAAGTATTGGCTGTTTTCTCTTTAAATTTTCAAATGGGTTTTTTCAACTCCCTAAGTACCCTATTCCTGATTTTAGTCTGTTTAACCAGACAAATGTATTCTCTGCAGAGGCCCTCCCTCTGCAGGCCAGTGTCAAAAGCGCTGGTTCATGAGGGACCACCCCTCTGGACAAAATTTCCCCTTTCTCCCTTTTCTATATTGTTATTAACATATTGTTTGTTAGCATAGGGTATTATATTCTGTTATTTTTGACTGTTTCATCAAGGAAACACCCCATATTTCTTGAAGAAACAAAGGAGGGACTGTGGTGATTGGAATGACGCCACCTACTGGAGACTTACTGTGGGAAGGTTCCACCATGAGGAGAAGGTGCCTGAGGGCAAGCCATGTGGCTTTTCTTTGGCGTCAGGAAGTGACATTTGCTTGTGGGAGGAAGAGAGAGGGTGAGGCTGTCTCTCTCTCTCTCTCTCTCTCTTTCATAAGGACTCTGGTTGAGAGTGGAGCTAAGAATGCTCTCTCTCTTTAATAGATATATGAATCTAGGACTTTCTCTCTCTCTTTACCAAATTCTTATTCTCCTTAATAAATGCTTAAAAGTCTAACTCCTGGGGCAGCTAGGTGGCGCAATGGATAGAGCACTGGCCCTGGATTCAGGAGGACCTGGGTTCAAATCCAGCCTCAGACACTTAACACTTACTAGCTGTGTGACTCTGGGCAAGTCACTTAACCCCAATTGCCTCACCAAAAATAAATAAACAAAAATTAAAAAAAAAAGTCTAACTCTTGCTAAAGCTTATAATTTATTGGCGACCACTCATTAGATATTTTAGACAGACTAGCTAGAATTTTAGTCCCTTACAGTGCTATTGAACACATTCCTTCTTTCTTACAACCCTCTTCTTATTAAAGAAAGGTGTTGAACAGGAGAAGCAAAGAGAAGAAAAAGTAAAAGAGAACAGAATGGAGAGAAATATACCTTAGGTGATTATGACTGTGAACATGAATGTGAACTATCCCTCCAAACTGCTAGAAAGCAGAATCCAACAATATGTTGTTTACAGCAAACATACTTGAAACCCAAAGATTCACACAGAGTTAAAGTAAAGGGCTGGGGCAAAATCATTCATGCTTCAGGTGAATACAAAATAGCAGGAGAAGCAATCATAATCTCAGTCAAGGCAACAGCAAAAATAGACATGATAAAAACAGATAAACATGGAAATTACATTATACTGAAAGGTATCATAGACTATGAATTAATATCAATCCTTAACATATATGTACCAAATTGTATGTCCTCTAAATACATCAAGGAAAAGCTAAATCAGCCACCTAAGTGTTTTTATTCTCATTTTAAAGATAATAAACCTGACTCTCAGAGAGCATAAGTTGATGCCTGATAGTGCTGGTAAGAAGTTCACTTTCAATAATTTCACAAATTTATCAAACACTTCAGCCACAGGTATAGCAAATGAGGTGAAGGAGCTTATTATGGATTTTCCTGGCAGTTCTGGTAAATGTTTGGGCCTTATAGACAGAAAGGAGCACATACTGTTTCTGTTCAAGAGCCTCAATCTCTATTCTCTTTCCCTATATGGTAGAAGGAAATTCTTACTAGGTAAGAACTCCACTAACCTTATTGACCCCCCACTAAATTTCTCAACATGTATTAAAATTGCTATTTTAATCCTAGGATCTGTACAACTGCCACATCAGAAGCTTTGCTGAATCATTTATAAGAATTATGGGAGAATGGTTTAGGCTACCTGTTGTTCAGGTTACCAGGATTCCATTCTTATTGTGAAAATGGTTGTTACACAAGGTACAAGAACACAGGCAAGAAGCAATCAGGCTCTCAACATGTCTGTAATTTTTCTGCTGTGTAGACATGTGGGAACTCAAAAGGAGCAAAACATTGGAAGAAAGCAAAGGGTATAAAGCTACTAGATTGTACCAATCCAATAGCCCCTGTCATATAGACAATGGGATAGCCAGGTTGAAGGAATAATTTTGTACCTCATGTAATAAACATGTTTGTTTTTAATAATATTTTATTTTTCCCCAAACACATGTAAAAACAATTTTTAACATTCTTTTTTTAAAAAAATTTTGAGTTACAAATTCTATCCCTCCCTCCCCCATCCCTGAGATGGTAAGCAATCTGATTAGAAATTATACACATAGGGGTAGCTAAGTGGTGCAGTAGATAAAGCACCAGCCCTGGATTCGGGAGGACCTGAGTTCAAATCCGGCCTCAGACACTTGACACTTACTAGCTGTGTGACCCTGGGCAAGTCACTTAACCCTCATTGCCCTGCAAAAACAAAAACAAAAACAAAAAGAAATTATACACATGCAGGCATGTATATTAGTAATTTTGTTGAAGAAAACTAAAAACTAAAAATCCCCCCACAAAAAAGAGAGAAGGAAGGGAGGGAGGAAAGGAGGGGAGGTTGGAAGATGGAGAGAGAGAGACAGACAGAGAGACAGAGACAGAGAGAGAGAAAGGGAGGGAGGGAGGAAGGAAGGAAGGAAGGAAGGAAGCAAGCTTGTATGCTTTGGTCTGTATTCAGATTCCATCAGTTCTTTCTCTGGAGGTGGATAGCATTTTTCATCATGAGTCCTTTGAGACTGTCTTGGATCATTGCTGAGAATAGCTAAGTCATTCATAATTGTTCACTGTATAAAATGGCTGTTACTATGTACAATGGTCTGCTCCTGCTCACTTCGCTCTGCATCAATTCATGTGTCTTTCCAGATTTTTCTGAAATCATCCTGCTAATAATTTCTTATAACACAACAATATTCCATTACAATAATATACCACAACTGGTTCACCCATTGCCCAATTGATGGGCATCCCCTCAATTTTCAATTTTTATCCTCCACAAAAAGGAGCTGCTATAAATACCCTTTACAAAAAGGGCCTTTTCCATTTTTAAAAAATCCCTGTGATCTTTGGGACACAGCCCTAGTAGTGGTATTGCTGGATGATAAGGTATACAGAGTTTTATAGCTCTTTGGACATAGTTCCAAAGTAGTTCTCCAAAGTGGTTAAGTCCATTCACAACACCAAACAATGCATTAGTGTCCCAGTTGTCCCACATCCCCTCCAACATGTATCATTTTCCTTTTCTGTCATATTAGCCAATCTGATAGATGTGAGGTGGTACCTCAGAGTTGTTTTAATTTTCATTTCTCTAATCAATAGTGATTGAGAGCATTTTAAAATTTGACTATTGATTGCTTTGATTTATTTTTCAGAAAATTGCTTGTTCATATCCAATTGGGGAATGACTTGTATTCTTATAAATTTGACTCAGTTCTCTATATCTTTGTGAACTGAGGTCTTTATCAGAGATCCTTGCTGTAAATTTTTTTTCTGCTTTCCTTCTAATATTGGTTACATGGTTTTTATTTATATATTCTGTGATGCTCTCTATCTGTTTGGTACTAAATTCTTCCCTTATCCATAAATCTGGCAGTTAAACTATTCCATGTTCACCTAATTTGCTTATAGTATCACCCTTTATGTCTAAATCATGTACCCATTTGACCTTGTTTTGGTGATTGGTCTTTAGCTAGTTTCTGCCATCTTGTATTTCCAGTTTTTGCCCAATAATGAGTCTTTGTCCCAAAAGTTTGGATCTTTGAGTTTATCGTATACTAGATTACTATAGTCACTTACTATACTGTAATTTGTACCTAATCTATTCCACTGATCTACCACTCAATTTCTTAGCCAGTGCCAGATAGTTTTGATGATTGCTGCTTATATTATAATACAGTTTGAGATCTGGCACAGCTAGGAGACTATATACATATTTCTAAATGAGAATACAGGACAGAATCCAGGCACCAACAATTAGCAAGTGATTCTGTTTCTCCATCTACTAGCCTGATGATAGCTTTCATCATATGCATTGCAGGTTATGTTTTGTTTTTTGCTATTTTAACAAATTTATGAAGATATTTTTCATGTGTTGGGACCAGTACGCTCCAAGAATGCAAACTCCCATCAAATCCTCAATTTATCATTGTCTTCTAGTCTGAGAGACTTTTCCTTGGGCCCTGAGAGGTTAAGCGATTTACCAACACTGGCTAGTATGTGTCCAAAGCAGGACTTTTTTCACACGGGCCTCTTGACTCAAACGCCAGTCCTGTACTCACAATGTCACTCTGCCCCTCTTTATTATAAACAGGGTATCCCAAAAATCTTAGTGTATTTTAAAGCTTTAATAACTCAAATAGCTTTAAATTGCTAAGACTTTTAGGACACCCTGCATATTTATTTTTTGCTAGTTAAATAGGCTTACATTATCCTGAAAGTTATTTTATTTTGCATTAGCTTAAATTGATAGTGAGGCTGTGCATTTTTACATATGGTGACTGAGTGCATTTTGTAGGGTTAGAGCTGGAAAGGACGTTAGAGGTTATCTAGTCCAACTCTTTCATTTTAGAGATGGTGAAACTGAGGTCCTGGGGGGAAAGGTGACTTTCCCAAGATCACACAAACAATCATTAGGAGATCTAAGATGCAGGGCAGCTAGGTGGTGCAGTGGATAGAGCACTGGCCCTGAATTCAGGAGTACCTGAGTTCAAATCCAGCCTCAGACACTTAACACATACTAGCTGTGTGACCCTGGGCAAGTCACTTAACCCCAATTGCCCCACAAAAAAAAAAAGAAGATCTAAGATGCAAATCCAGTAAGTACTTCTGACTCTAAATTCAGTCCTACTCTTTCCACTATACTAATTGGTTGTTTGAATTGAGAAAGGATGGGACAGGTCAAAGTCGGGGAGGAGAGGAGGACAAAACAGGGAGGAGGAAGGGGGAAAGAAATGTGGAGAGAAGAAAGAGGGGAGTGAGGGGGAGAGAGAGACAGAAAAAGAGACTGAGAAACAGGGAATCTGTGGAAACATGGAGTGAATAGGGATCTATAGTGTCTCCCAGGTTAAAGATGAAACAAAGTATATTTGTGGGAAAGGAGATGACTTACTGAGAAGGCAAGATGGAGAATGAAAGTTTCCCATTGAGACAATGCCATTGAATGAATTTCATTCTAAGGAGTTGTAACAGCATTTAAAAAATGTAATTGCAATGAAAAGATGTCATAATTGGTTTCAGGACAAAAGACAGCTCCTGACATCTCTACTCCCTAACTTCTTCATAAATAACATATTTAGGGGGCAGCTAGGTGGCATACCAGTCCTGAAGTCAGGAGGACCTGAGCTCAAATCCGGCCTCAGACACTTAACACGTACTAGTTGTGTGACCCTGGGCAAGTCACTTAACCCCAATTGCCTCACCAAAAAAAAACAACAAAAAAACCACATTTAGATATTTGAATGTGTTCAAAGAATATTGGTACAACCCTTCACAGCTAAAGCAAGGGTTGAGGTTAATGAATTATTGTCTATACCATCAGTACCTAGTATTTGTTAGGTGCCTACTGTGTGCAAGGGATGGTGGCATCAGTTGAGATTGTTAAGGGGGGAAAAGGTACAATTGAAGTTTGGAAAGAGGTACTGGATTAACATCCTACTTTCATTGTTTACCATCTAGGTCATGTCAGACAAGTCCCTTAACTTGTCTGGCTCTTAGTTACATCATCTGTAAAATGAGGGGATTGGACTAAACTAACTTTATAGGCCCTTCTAGCTCTAAGTCTAGAATCCCATGAATTGGAGACAATATAGAAATAGTTACAATTGCCTGTGTGTGATGCTGTAATTACCTTTGTAGAAAAAAATGCTTTATGCAAAATGCTTAATATAAATTGATCAATAAATGGGGAAAATTAGTGCTATGTTCCCAGATGTGATGGAGGTGTACATTAGAGTATTACAAAGGACTTGCTTGAAATAACAAGGTGTTCCAAAAGTCTTATTGCAGCTTTAAGCTTTAATGGCTTAAAACTACCCTAAGACTTTTGGAACACCCTGTACTAAAGTATTCTGCTACACCTTGTGTGTTATTGATAACTCATTACCTTGTTTGCACAGAAGATTCCTGTTCATATTTGGAATTTTCCTCTATTAAATGAAATACAATGAAATCCATGGGTCTGCAAAAGTCCCCTTATTAAGCCCTGTTATAAAGACACTTTTTCTCTAAATGGTCATTCCTTTTCTTTTTCCTGCTCTTCTCCTTCCCTCTCCCCCTCCTCTTCCTCCTCTCTCTCTTTATCTCTCTGTATTTGGGGTACTTCATAGAATCAAAGAACACCATCTTCTCTGCTGTGACTTCATCTGTTTTTATCCAATGATTAATGAACTCTACTACTCCCAAACTGATTAAGGACTTATTTGCTACCTTATTGTGCCACCCACACCTTTGGTTAACTAATTGATTCAATAAGATTTCTGGGATTTTAGTCTTTACTTGATTGCGGCTGAGGTGTAAACCCTCATTTGTTACACTAATTATTCATATATATGTATACATAAACATAATCTCACATAGGTATTTTAATAGGGAGACAGTCTCCCTTTTTTAACCAGGCTAAAAGAATAGGGATCACTCATGGCCTAATCCCAATACTGAGCAGCAGGGAAACTTTAACCTGCTTCTTTTTTCTGACCTGGGTCAATTGCTGCCTCCACCCCAGGCAGCCTCTTAACCTTAATTCATGTGGACTCACCATATTTATGCCAGATTTAGTAGGGACACCCAATGTGCTATAGCCCCACTGCAGTTCAGAACTCCCAAACTCAAGCAATCTAGCAGCCTCAGCATCTCTGAGTAGCAATTATTACAGGTGTGTGATACCATACCAGACCCTATTTATGCATATCACATATATGGTAAATATACATAGAAGTTGGGGCAGCTAGGTGGCACAGTAGATAAAGTACTGGCCCTGGATTCAGGAGGACCTGAGTTCAAATCCAGTCTCAGACACTTGACACTTACTAGCTGTATGACCCTGGGCAAGTCACTTAACCCCAATTGCCTCACTCACACACACACACACACACACACACAAATATGTGTGTGTGTGTGTGTGTGTGTGTGTGTATAAATACATAGAAGTTGTTGTTCATCATTTTAGTTGTGTTTGACTCTTTTTGACCCTATTTGGGGTATTCTTGGTAAAGATACTGGAGTGTTTTGCTATTTCCTTCTCTGGCTCACTTTACCGATGAGGAAACTGAGGCAAACAGTGTCAAATGACTTGCCCAGGGTCACACAACTAGTGCCTGAGGCCAGATTTAAATTTGCGAAGATGAGTCTTCCTGACTCCAGGCCTGGTGGTTTATCTACTGTACCACCTGGCTGTATGTATGTGCACACACACACACACACACACACACATATACATATACATTCAGTTTACACTGTGCCTTACTTACATGGTTCCATTTTATCCTCTCAATAACTTTGTGATATAGGGATTATGGGTATTCATATCACCATTTTACAGATAAGGAGATTAAGTGATTTGCCCAAAGGCATAAGAGAAGTAACAGCAGTAAGACTTGAACCCAGGATCACTGACTTTAAATGTAATGCTTTTTCTGTTATTTACTTCAAAAGTCCCTAATTTCACTTGTGGGAGTTTTCCTTCCATCCATACAGAGGGTAACCTCTTCTAAGTCTTAGCAGAAAGTTTCATGAGCTGGTTGTAGTCCCAATATACCTTTCTCTAACATCCAGCTTTCATGCCTTGTTGTTGCTGTTGTTGTATCCTGGTGTGGAAGTGATCCCAGGTTCTTGATAGCTGTTCCAATGGATTGCAAGCTGTGGCAAGTCCCACCAAGTTGGACCTATACTGAGTACAGATCCAGAGAGGGATTTTGTGTTGTTTTCAGAGGACTAAGCTTAGTTGAGTTGGAAGGGGCTCAAGTGACAGCTATAGCAATCATTCTTTGAATGCAATTTTTACCTTTTGCTTTCTAAAGTCTAAGAAATACCAGGTTTGCTAGCAAAGTAGCCATCAGGAAGGAAGGAAGGAAGGAAGGAAGGAAGGAAGGAAGGAAGGAAGGAAGGAAGGAAGGAAGGAAGGAAGGAAGGAAGGAAGGAAGGAAGGAAGGAAAGGAGGGAGGAAGGAAGGGAGGGAGGGAGGGAGGAAGGAAGGAAAAGGGGAGAGGAGAAGACCATGTATATAGTGCTTACTGTGTGCCAGGCACCGTGTTAAGTGCTTTATAAATATTATTTGATCCTCACAACAATTTTGTGAGGTGGTTGCTGTTACTATTCCCCCTATTAAAGTTGAAGAAACCTAGGCAAACAGAGGTTAATTTAGATCTTTAAAAGTACCACATAGGGGCAGCTAGATGGCGCAGTGGATAGAGCACTGGCCCTGGAGTCAGGAGTACCTGAGTTCAAATCCAGCCTCAGACACTTAACACTTACTAGCTGTGTGACCCTGGGCAAGTCACTTAACCCCAATTGCCTCACTAAAAAACAAACAAACAAACAAACAAAAAAAGTACCACATATACCTTCCCAGCATCATCTCCAAGATATACAACAATCAATGCCTTTGATTTCAGTTTTCTCTTCTAGCTTCCTTAAAGCAGTTGTATATTTTCCAGTAAATGAGGAAAGCTACCTTAAACAGAGAATGTTTTCATTCTGATAACCATTCATTCAATATTCATTGAACAACCACTGCATGCTAATCAGACTCTATGGAAGGCTGGGGGTGGTGGGCTGAGAGCCTGGAAAGTAAGGGAAGGTATGGAACAGGAAGCAGGGAGAAATGTCATCTTCCTGTCTCTTTTTCTCTGGGTCCATCAGCATTAGAGGAGACTGGAGGCTCAGAGTAAGTTACATCATTGTCCTCAAAACTTTGTTGTGATCTTTGAGATTACCTAGTCCAAACCTTTTATTTTATTGAAAAAGAAACCGAGGGCAGAGAAATGGAAATCCTTTTTCAAAAGTATCAAGTGTAATACTGGTACAAGAATATGTTTCTGTTATCCAAGGATCAATCATCATTAACCACCAAGTGAAGGATTTTTTTCCCAGTCTTTGAAATTTACAAAAATTGTCTACTAAAGGCATCAAGGTGATTCACTGGATAGAGTGCTGGGCCTGAAATCAAGAAGATGCATCTTCCTTAGTTCAAATCTGACTTCAGACACTTCCTAGATGTGTGAGCCTGGCAAAGTCACTTAATCTGTTTGCCTCAGTTTCCTCATCTGTAAAATGAGCTGGAGAAGGAAATGGCAAACCACTCTAGTATCTTTGCTAAGCAGACCCCAAAAGTGGTCACAAAGAGTTGGACACTATTGAATAAGACACAGCACATACTTATCAATTAATAGCTTGACTGTGTGTGATGAAAATATGTAAAAGATCAGGTTCCTGCCCTCAAGGAGTTCATGGGTAGGGGAGACTACAATACAAAACTGTGGTATGGTGAAAAGGGGACTGCATTTAGAGTAGAAGACCCTAGTTCAAATCTCAGGTGGCTTGACCAACTTTGGTCCAATGATTCTTTCCTTTTCTTTTTTCAGGGCAATGAGGGTTAAGTGACTTGCCCAGGGTCACACGGCTAGTAAGTGTCAGGGTGTCTGAGAATGGATTTGAACTCAGGTTCTCCTGAATCCAAGGCTGGTGCTTTATCCACTGAGCCATCTAGCTGTCCCTGGTCCAATGATTGAGTCCTATGATCCTCAGTTTTCAGTTTGCTGACTCTCTTCTCACATTTTCCTCACGGGCTTGAATTAAAAAGACACTAATTGTATATTGGTTACCTTGCCCTTTTGAAAAGGAGCAAGCACATAGTTTGGGCTTTTTTGGAGGAGGAGGAAGAGAAGGGTGAAAAAGAGGATCACAGGATCATAGAAATTATAACTGGAAGAATACATAGATATCTAATCTGGCCACTTTAGGGTGACACAAGGCCTCTCTTATTTACTTTGGCAAGAGATTAGGCATGAAATTGAGTAACTTCGGGGACTGTTCAGTATTCCCATTGGATAATTGGTAAGACAAGGCAACAGGGGAGAAATGGAAAGAGTACTAGATCTGAAGTCAGAGGGCCTGGGTTCTAATTCAAACTCTGATACTGGTACTCCTGAGACATTAGGCAAAGTAACTCCTTTGGTCTTGTTTGGTCTGTTTCCTCATATATAAAATAGGAGGTGAGGGAAGGTCTAGATTAGGGCTTCTTAAACTTTTTCCAGTCTCGACCTCTTTTCACCCAAGATATTTTTACACAACCCTGGGTATATAGGTATATAAATCAAACATTTACTGCCTAATTTTTCATGACCCCCACATTCAGTTAAGTTTAAGAAGCCTTGTTCTAGATGATCTCTGAGGCTCCCTTTGGTTACAAATACAGTGCCGGGATTGGATGCCGTCAGGAAAACCTGGGATCAAATCTGACATCTGTTGATCATCATGTGACCACAGTTAAATCAATAAATAAAGATGATAATCCTATCAGTACCTACCTTACAGAGTTGCCGGTGAGGGTCAAAAGAGATAATGATATATGTAAAGTGCTTTCCAAGCTTTAAAGTTTGATGTAAATGGCAGCCATCATTACTATGAAATATATGTCAACAATCCATTCTGACTGCCTGTGAGGCAAGTGTAGTAAGACTCATCCAGAACCCAGCATACCCATTCACTTATGTCTTAGCTAAAACCTCACCTTCTACAGGAAGCCTTTCCTTTAATTCCTTGGCCTTCCCTCTGCTGATTGATTATTTCCAGTGTATCCTGTATATAGCTTGTTCATACATAATTTTTGGTATGTTTTCTTCCTCTTTTTACTGTAAACTCCTTGAAAGAAGGGATTATCTTTCACCTTTTGGTTTGGCCCTAACTCCTAGCATAGCCCCAAACTCTCTGATGACCTTCAATCTGGCATGGTCAACTGCCTTTTAGACATCTAGATTTGGATGGACAGTCACCATCTTAAACTCAATATGTCCAAAATGGAATGTATTCTCTTTCTCCCTCCTACTGTAATAGTTCCCTATTGCTGAGGGAACAATAACCTCCCAGTCCCTCAGGCTCACAACCTAGGAGTCAACCTCCAGTCTTCAATCTCTCATCCCCCCATATATAAGCTGTTGCCAAAGCCTGTTGATTTAACCTTTGCAGCATCTCTTGAATATACCCCATTCTTTCCTCTGATACTATCACCACTCAGGTACATGCCTTCATCACCTCACAGTCACAATAACTATTGCAATAGCCTGCCTGCCTCAGGTCTTTCCCCATGCCAATCTATCCTCCATTCAGTCACTAAAGTGAATTTCCTAAAGCACAGGTCATATTGGCACTCCCTCTCACTCAATAAACTCCATTGGCTCCCTATTGCCTCTAGCATCGAATATGGAATCCTCTATTTGGCATTTTATGTCAAACATAACCTAGCTCCACCCTATCTTTCCAGTCTTCTCATACTTTACTCCTTGACTTGTACTTCTTGATACAATGATACTGGCCTCCTAGCTGTTCCACCAAGACTACTCCCCATTTCTTGGCTTCAGGCATTTTCTCTGGCTGTCCCCCATGCCTGGAATACTTTTCTTCCTCTACTCTGATTACTGACCTCCCCGGCTTCCTTTAAGCCCCAACTAAAAGCCCATCTTTTACTGAAAGCCTCCCCCAACCCCTCTTTTTTTTTTTTTTTAGTGAGGCAATTGGGGTTAAGTGACTTGCCCAGGGTCACACAGCTAGTAAGTGTTAAGTATCTGAGGCCAGATTTGAACTCAGGTACTCCTGACTCCAGGGCTGGTGATCTATCCACTGCACCACCTAGCTGCCCCTTGTTTTTTTTTTTAATTTTTTTCCAACCCCTCTTAATTCCAGTGCTTTTCCTCTATGAATCATTTCCTATTTATCCTATATATAGTTTTCTTTGTATACATTTGTTTGCATTTCTTCTCCCTCATTAGATTGTAAGGTTCTTAAGGGCAGGGACATTCTTTTGCTCTTTTTGTATCCCCAGAACCTAACAGTTCAGGGGACATAGTAGGTGCTTAACAAACATTTATTGATTGATAGAAATTGTGCTTAGAATTGTGGGAAAATGTACCATTGCTTTCAGTACACCAGTATTTGGTAAGGCCAAAAGAAATTTAACATTTCAAGAAATCACTGAGCTAGATCTTGAAGGAAGGGCAGACTGGATCCATAGGCAGAAATGGATGAAGCCTGCAGCAAAGAAAAAACATTCTAGGAGAGAACAAGAGTTAGATAAAACAAGAGGTGTTTAGGAACTGAGGTAAAGCTGGAAAGACAAATTATAGATAGATAGATAGATAGATAGATAGATAGATAGATAGATAGATAGATAGATAGATAGATAGATAGATAGATGATAGAGACAGAGATAGAGATATATTTTTATATATACAGAGCAGCAGGTAGATGGTGCAGTGGATAAAACATTAGCCTTTAAGTCAGGAGGATCTGAGTTCAAATTTTACCTCAGACACTTACTAGCTTTGTGACCCTGGGCAAGTCACTTAACCCCAATTGATTTAAACATCTGAGGCCATCTCCAGTCATCCTGATGAATATCTTGCCACTGGACCCAGATGGCTCTGGAGGAGAGAGTGAGGTTGGTGACCTTGCACAGCCCTCCCTCACTTAAATCCAATTCACTCCAAGTCATGACATCACTTTCTGATGTCATGCTCCTCTTGGAGAACGAAGGACAAATATCAACAACAATGGGGACCTGGGAGAAGTTTATGCTGGCAGCTGGTATACAGGAGAGATCTTTTTATTGGGGGAGGGGAGGGGAGGGAAGGGAAGTGACTAATGACCAGTAGGTCAGTTGATAAGGTCTACTTGAGAGGTAATAAGGGCCTGAACCAGGGTAATTTTAGAGAAAATGGAAAATAAAGGGCTACTATAAGATTTTATCTGATTAAATATCAAATACATGCAATAGTCAGTGATGGAAGGGGATGGTTACAAATCTCCACCTTTGTGATTTATGAGACAGGTGCTTGCTATATGGTTCAATAATTCTAAAGCTCCAAGATCTCATCTGGCATTGGAACTCCCTGCACTGGTAGAGATTGCAAATTACCCATCCATCTCATCCGTCAGCATCTTTCCATCAATCTTTCCTAGAGCATTTACCTAAGGAACTGGGACTTTCTTTCAGTTCTTTAATATTTGGTGGCTACTAGTGCAAGCCCTTGGATGCCCCCATGCTGGGCTTCAAAGGGATAACAAGAAAGGGCTGAATCACCCCCAGCCTTGGTGATTTTTTGCATACTACTTTTTACATAGTCATATGCTTCAACAACCTTATAGATTTGCATGCTGTTTCCTCCTTTAGACTGTGAGCTCCTTGAGGACAGGGACTATTTTTGCTTCTCTTTGTCTCCCTAGCTATTAGCACAGTGCCTGGCGTATAGTAGGGGATTAAGAAATGCTTGTTGACCAGCTGATTTTCAACATATATTTCCATCACCCTCTAAAACACCTAAAATTTTGATTCTTCTAGGGTAGTGTTCTTCTAGCTCTCTCATATCACCAAGTAAATATTGTCCTCCAAAAAATGGGCTTTTTGATACAAGGCCGAAGAAGAGGTTTTACCCTCAACATCTCAACCCTCAAGGAATTTCCAAGCAAGAGAGACAAGACAATTGCCCACAATACAAGGCAGTAGTTTGTGAGTATGGAAGGAGTTCAGCATTGGGAGAGATCATTGATCTTGACCTTCAAGGATTGGTAGGATAGATGCATATGCAGAGATGCATGGAGGCTGCAGCAAAGGAAGTAGTTTATATCAAAGGGCAGGGCAAGAAATAAACAACTTTAAACTGAAAACATAGCAATAAGCCCCAAGATGTTTCGATTAATTAGAGGTTGATGATAATAAAGGTAGAGACTTAGAGTTAAGAAGCCTGAGTTTCAGTCCCAGCTCTAACTCTTCCCAGTGGCATGGGAGCATAGTGGAAAAAGCTGGAGGACTTGGGTGCAGATATTGTGACCCTGGGCAAGTAAGTCATTTCTCTCTAGTCCTCAATTTCTTCATTAGGAAAAAAAGGCGGGGGCAGGGGGTTTGGTCTGGTTGTTCCTTCCATTTAGATAGCCAAGTGGATAGAGTTCTGACTTGAAGTCAGGAAGAAATGAGTTCAAATTTGACCTCTGATACTTACTAGTTCAGGGACACTGGCCAAGTCACTGAACCCTTGTTTTCCTCAGCTTCTTCATTGGTAAAATGAGGATAATAATAGCATCTCCCAGGGTTGTTGTGAAGATCAAATTAGATAAACATTGTAAAGCAAGCGTTCAGCACAGTGCCTGGCCTAGAGTTAGTGCTGTATAAATGTCAGCTATTATTATTACCTATTAGCTGTTACTATTAGCTAACATCATCATGAAATAAATTCAAATCTTGCCTAAAACACTTGCTAGCTGTATAATTCAAGCCCTCTCTCACTTTCAGTTTCCTCATCTGTAAAATGGGACGGTGGTGGTGGTGGTGGCCGCCGGTGCACCTACCTCCCAGGACAGTCGGGAGGACCCCTGCAAAGCAATTGGCAAATCTTAAAAGTGCTATATGAATGGTTTTATTCTGCTTTTACTCTGAAGATCCTATTAAGGAGTTGAATGAGACCAAGACATCGAACTTCTCTGCCTCAGTTTCCCCATCTGCAACATGAGGATAGTAATCCTTGGGCCAGAGACTTCCCGGGGCTGTCCGGAGACTGGCAGGGAGACAGGCTGGGCAGTGGTTCTCCCCAGCGTCGCCGCGGTGGTCACTCTAAGCGCTGGGGCTGCGGTCCGTAGCTCTGGACAGCAAGCAGGAGAACCCGCCTCGGCGCTCCGGCTCCAGGCTTTCCCAGCAGCCTCTCCAGGTGGCTGTCCGCCCCGCTGTCCCCGCGGAGGCTCCCTCGGCTCTCGCCTGCCCGGGGATGGAGAGCCAGCGCAGCCGGAGGGCGGGGCGGAGGGCGGGAGCGGAGGGCGGAGAAGAAAGAGGAACGCTGGGGAAGCCCCTCCCTCTTCTCCCCTCTGACCCTGCTGTCTCGTCTCTCCATCTTCCTGTTCCAAACCACGTGGACGCGCTGTGGCTGCGGGAGCCCAGCTCGGAGCCTCCCCGGCCGCCACCGCCGCCAGCTTTCCTCCTCCTTCTCCCCTCCACCGCGCCAGCGCCGGGAGCCCGCCGTCCGCGCCGGGCGTTGTCAGCAGCCTTAGCGGCGGCCGCGACTCCCCAGCTGTGCCAGCAGCTGGATCCGGGGAGGGGGCGCGCGCACATGGCGACCCAGGCGCACTCGCTCAGCTACGGGGGCTGCAACTTCTTCCGCCAGCGGCTAGTCTTGTCCACCCTGAGCGGGCGCCCCGTGAAAATCCGCAAGATCCGGGCCAAAGACGAGAACCCCGGCCTCCGAGGTTATTTGGGAGTGGGGGGCTGCGGGGAGGGGGGGCTGCTGCAGGGGGGCTGCGCGGCGCCGCCGAGCTTGGACCTCTCCAAAAGAATGGGCAGGGTTAGGGCTGCGCGTCCCGGGGGCGCCAGGGGTGAGGAATGGGCTGGGCAAGGTTAGGCGGCCCCCAAACCGAGCTTGAGAGTAGGGGTGATGGGGAGTCAGGGGGAGATCTTGGACCCTTGGGGGTGGGGTGGGGAGGAGGCGCCGCGAAGCTGTCTCTGTATTAGTCACCTCCAAGGAGTGCGTGGTGTTGAGCAAGAAAATGCGTAACACACACACACATACACACACAACCACACATACACACACATTTTTACGCGCGTGTTGACGTTTGGGGAAGGCTGAAAGAGAGTAGTCCAACCCCACGTTTCTGATTTCCCAGGGTCTCCAGGGTGCTGGGTAGTAAACAACTGCACGTTTTTCAAGCCTTACATCTTGCAACAAATCCCTGGGTGTCTCCGTCGCCGTCTTTCTGTCTGGCCAAAACGTCTTCCAAATAGGAAAACGGTTTGTTTTGTTGAAATGCGATAAATAGTCCAGGGTAATGAAAGATGCAGTGAGTGAGATTGGGAGAGAAATTCGAGCGGTTCCCCTCCCTCCCTCCGTCTCTCCCTTTCTCCCGTTCTTGTTTCTCCCCCCAGCACCTTCACGACACCATAGATTTTCTTAGGGTCTCAGAGCTGGAAGGAACCATTGAGAGCCTAGATTTAGAGTTCGAAGGGCCCTTGTGGACAGACTAATCCAGTCCCTTATTTTTATCGATGAGGAAACTGAGGCCCCGTGCTGAGAAGTGATCCGTAGGATTCCAGGTCACACAGGGAGGAAGTAGCCGAGCCAGGATTGGATGGAGCTCAGTTCTCTCCCCCATCCAGTTTTCTATCCATCACACCATACTGGACAAGCTGTGGATTTTGCCAGCGAGTTTTTCAGCCTTGACTTAATGGTATACCGAGAATGGAGATTGTGAGCTTGGTTCTACTAGGCAGAGGCCCAAGTGCAGGAATCTTGATAGGGATGGTTCTGGAGCAGAAGAACTGAATTAGGAATCAGGGTACCTTGTTTTCAATTCGGCTTTGTGACCTTTCCTAAGTGACTTCACCTTTTGGGGTTTCCATTTCCTCTAATGTGGTTGGACCATTCTGGACTTGATTATTAAGGTGCTGCCCTGCTCTAAAACCTGTGATCCATTAAAGTACAGATTCTAAAAGAAAAGCCTTCTAGCAGCTGTTCCATACAGGTAGACAGTTTAAAAATAAACCCCATTTAAAACCACATTGCATTAAATGGAGCCTACTTTAAGTAGCCTACCTCTCCTGAAAGAGACAAGGGCTCCCAATGGTTCTGTTCATTGTAATCTCAAATTTTTATAGCATCTTTGAATAGCTCTCCCTCTCTCTCTCTCTCTGCAAATGATGGATGGGATGTGTGGTTGGCCCTGGCAGCTTCTTAGGCTTCGGTGATGTTTAATTTGACTTTGGTCTCCTCTATTATGTGGCCAGTGCATTTCATCCTCCATCTCAACTTACTCTCCTGACAGTCTTAACTTTTGCATTCAGTTGGTTGCCATTTTCACATGATGAAGAAAGCCACGGTATAGCAAGGTATAGGAGGGTACTGAGGAGAACATGAGAAGACCCTGCTCTGGTGAGGGATCTTGAGGAGAAGCATTTATACTTTGCTCAGAAGGCTGTAACGTTGAGACTGGAACCTAGAGAGAAGTGAAGTGGCTTTTACCAAGGTGGAATGGGTAATGGGTAAGCTGAGATTCAAACTTACCCTTTTTGATTCCAAATTCAGAGAGGAGACAGACAGACAGACACACACACACACACACACACACACACACACACAGAGAATGAATATAGACTGTTGGACTTTGGATCAGGAAGACCTGCATTCAAATCTCATCTCATACTTAAAAAAAGGGGTGTACCCCATCTCAATCACTAAACTGCTCTAAAACCGTTTCCTCAACTGTAAAAAGGAGAAGATAATAGAACTTACCTGCAGGATTATTGTGAGGATCAAATGATATGGGGAGGTGTCGTATTAAAAGACTTTGCAAACCTTCAAGTGTTCTCTATAAATGGGAGCTGTCATAAGTATTTTTACTGCACCATCCATGCTTACTAGCCAGTAAGATGTGCTAAGAAGTCTGTGATAGCATATTCCCTGGAAATTGCTCTATCCTTTTCGCCTGAGGGTAGGAGCCCTACAAGAATTATAATACACCAAGAGAACATTTGTCTCCTCAAGGATGATAGCTTAGTGGGTGATGTCTTGGCATCTCTGACCTTTGCCACCAATTAGCATCCAGGCCAATTTCTAGTAGCAGAAGGGCTGCTCATTGGGACCACCAGAGCCCTCTGTGTGCTACTTTTAAGCGTATCCAACTACTGCAAATAGCAGCTGTCCTATTCCCCCTCCCTTCTGCTCTTTTCCAAGGTTGCTAACCTTTTCAAGTGCTATCTGGTAGGATGAACCAGCGAGTTCATTTTGGTGATCTTGAGCAAGCACCGTTGAATGTAGTAATCATCTCGCATTTGCTTTGCCCTATTTATATACTGTAATAAACTCTGAAGAAAAAAAAAAATGAGATTCATAATTCAGATCCAGGTACTGACTTTCAGGACTCTGTGTATGTTCGCCCACATGGGGAGACAAGATGCGATGGCATCCAGCAGCCTGCTGCTGAATAATTTGTGGTTCAATCTGGAAGAATCCATATAGGTTAATTTAAGATATAGATGAAGGAGTGTTGTTACTGGCCCCTATGCAGCTCTTACCCAGAAAAGGAAAGTAGCATGTGTTACTGTTCAGGTGTTTCCGTCATGTCCAGTTTTTCATCACCCTATCTGGGATTTTCTTGGCAAAGGTACTGGAGTGCTTTGCTTTTTCTTTCTCCAGGCCACTTGACAGATGAGGAAACTGAGGCAAACAGGGTTAAGTGACTTGCCCAGGGTTACATAGCTAGTAAGCATTTAAGGCCGGATTTGAACTTAGGTTTTCCTGACTCCAGGCTTGGCAGTCTGTCTGCTGGGCCACCTCACTGACCTTAGAGTAGCATAGACGTGAGCATTTCATTCCTGTTCAGAAATTTTCATAGACTTACTATTGTTTACCAAAGTTCTTTCTCCCTTTGCCTGTCTGCTAAGGCCCTCTACAATATATCTTTCTATTTTTCCAGCTCTTTCTCACATGGGATACATTTGAAGTAATTGCTCTTTGCTTTGCCTTGACAAATTTTGTGTTGCCTCATCTCCGTGTCTTTGCACAGACTTCTCTATCCCTTCCTCACTTCATTCCCCCCTAACCCCCACCATTCATTGAATTACTGATTTTGAGGCTCAACCTTAAATACCATGAAACCTCCCTGCTCCCTCTGTTAGTAATTCTGGCCTTTGGACTCATAGTTGTCTTTGAGTCTTTCTACTCCTCTACTAAACTGTGAACTTCGTAAGGAAAGGGGCCTGGTTTGATTTAAACTATATTTTCTCCAGTGCCTACCATAGGGGTCCAAACACAGTCAGCTCTTAAATATCGGTTGCATTCTTCAGAGGGAATCAATAGATTCCTGTAGCCGGAAGAGGCCTCAGAGGCTTTTTTTTTTTTAATTTTTTTTTAAGTGAGGCAATTGGGGTTAAGTGACTTGCCCAGGGTCACACAGTAAGTGTTAAGTGTCTGCAGCCGGATTTGAACTCAGGTCCTCCTGACTTCAGGGCTGGTGCTCTATCCACTGCGCCACCTAGCTGCCCCACCTCAGAGGCTTTTTAGCCCAACCTCCCACCCATTGGGAGAGTTCCTTCCATAGTATTCCCGATGTTCAGCTAGTCCCTGCTTGAACACTCCCAGGGATGGAGGGTCTGCTGTCTCAGGAGAAAGTCCATTCCATTGTTGGACAGTTCTCTGGTTGTCAAGTTGTTCTTAAAGAATCATAAAATCAGAGATTTAGAGCTAAAAGGGACTTTGGAAATCCTCTAGACTAATATCCTCAATTTTTCCCTTTTAAAAAATTATTTTAGGGGGCGGCTAGGTGGCGCAGTGGATAAAGCACTGGCCCTGGATTCAGGAGTACCTGAGTTCAAATCTGGCCTCAGACACTTGACACTTACTAGCTGTGTGACTCTGGGCAAGTCACTTAACCCCCATTGCCCCGCCCAAAAAAAAATTATTTTATTTTTTCAATTAACAAGTATTTTTTTCCCCTCCTTCCTAACTTCTCCCCCAACTCCCACTGGGGGAAAAAAGAAAGAAAAACAAAACCCCTTGTAACAAATATGCATAATCAAGGAAAACAAATCCCCAAGTTGGCCATGTCCACAGATGTGTCTCATTCTGCATGTTGAGTCCATCCTCTGTCATGAAGTGGGGAATATTCTCTCATCAGTATTCTGGGATCATGTGTCAAAGGTGTTTCTTTTTATACTGTTGTTTCAACTCCCTCATTTTACAGATGAGGAAACTGAGAGGCTTGCCCAGGGTCATATAATTATCACAGAAACAGGATGTTGAGCTGAGACCTATGTTCTCTGAAACTCCCAGACTTTGTTCCTGCTTCTTTCTCCCAGGGAATAAATGGTAGGAATCTAATACTTTTTCCACATAACACTTAAAGAAGGAGTCAGTGTTGTTGCTGTTCAGTCCTGCCCAACTCTCTGTGACCCTTGTCACAGTGTATTCTTGGAAAAGATACTGGAGTGGTTTGCCATTTCCTTCTCCAGCTCATTTTACAGATGAGGAACTGAGGCAGACTGGGTTAAGTGACTTGCCCAGTGTCACATAGCTAGGAAGGTGTCTGGGGCTAGATTTGAACTCAGGAAGGAGGAGTTTTCTTGACTGCAGGCCTTATACTCTATCAACTGCACCACCTGGCTGCCCCAAGTCAGTGTTGTACAGTGGAGAGAATGGTGACTAGAGTCAGAGGACCTGTGTTCAGATTCCACCCCCCCCTTTCCAAACTAAACTATACGAAGAGTGAAATGTTTTTTACTTTTTTTCTAAGTGGACTTAACTCATTTACTTTCTCTACCCTGAATGAAAGGGAAGAATCAGGGCATCAACTTAAAGTCTGAAAATTTTACTAAAAAAAAAAAAGGAATTGGGGATATTTATCCTGAACAATGGAAGGCCTGGGAGGGGTTGGTAGATCCCTATCTTCTAGTATTTGAAGGAATGTTACTTGGAAGAGGGCTTAGTTGTTTTGTTTTGTTTTTCTTCTTTGTCCCCAGAGGGCAGAAACGGGAACACCGGGGTAGATGTTGCATGAAGGTAGATCTTGCTGTATTTCCTAGCCAGGAGAACTCTCCAAAGGAAGAATGAGCTGCCTCTGGAAGTGTAGTGAGTTCCCCATTCTTGGAGTGCTTCCACTACTAGAGCTTGGTTAGGTATGATGTAGTAGATGAGTGCTGAGGTCTCTTCCCCACTTGAGATTTTTAATTGAGTCTGCCTGTGACTTCTTTTGTGGGTTTTAATCGCCTACTTCTTCACTGTGCCTTGGTCTCCTATAAAATGGTCTTGGCAGCAACTCAGTGGAGTCAAAAGTCTGAGGTTCTGTTTGCCTCTGATGACTCGTTAGCAAGTTCCTCAAAATCCCACTCTGAAATACTTTGAGCAACTAATGACGTAGTAATCAGTAACAAATAGGATTTGGAATTGGAAGGAAGGGTTTCCTTCAAAGAGTGGGGCTTTTTGTAATTAGAATAACAATACCAGTTTACATTTACACTGTACTCTTAAGGTTTGTAGAGTCCAGTGCCACACAACCCTGTGAGTTACCTACTGCAAATATGATTTTCCCCATTTTACAGAAGAGGAAACTGAGCCTTACAGAGGTGAGTGACTTGCTCAGGGTCACATAGCTAGTAAGTGTGGGAGCCGGGATGTGATGCAGAATGATGCAGGATGCCTTTGTACTTGGTAAAAAAAAAAAAAAAATCCACATATCATTTTGGAGGAACCAAAAGGTAGGTGCTATCCTTTTTTTCTATCTGCAAAATGAAACCAATTCGTGTGTTCCTTACCTGACAAGGTTACTTGGTAAACCTTAAAAGCACTGCAGAACTTACTAGCTGTGTGACCCTGGACAAGTCACTTAACCCCAATTGCCTCACCAAAAAAGAAAAGAAAAGAAAAAGCACTGCTGAAATGTGAGCTGCTATTTCACGACATCCCTGGAAGTAGGGAGGAATAAAGTATTATTTTTGTGATGTTGTTTGACTGATAATAAGTTAGAAACCATAAAGATGAAATAACTGAGTACCAGTCAGCAACAAGCTGGAGAACTTGGAATAGTTGTATGATAAGCAGAGAGAACAGTAAGAGTATTGAACTTAGTCACACCTGAGTTCCAGGGCCAACTCAGATACCTAGTAAGGCCTCCCGCAGTCCTAGCATAGAAAAGGTGCATAATAAATGCTTACTGACTGCTATCAGTTGTATTGACTTCCTCTGGTCCTCCCCTTTTCAAATAAGGGACCTAGATATACTCTGAGGACCCTCCTAATTTCTGTTTGTTTGTTTTGGAGTGGAGAGGCAATCATGGTTAAGTGACTTGCCCAGAGTCACATAGCTAGTAAGTATCTGAAGCCATATTCGAACTTAGGTCCTCCTGACTCCAAGGCTGGTGCTCTATTTACTGTGCCACCTAGCTGTCCCTCCAGTTTAAAAAAAAAAAAGATTCTATTGATAACTTTTGTTTTTCTACATCACCCATATGTTGGCCATCCCATATAACAAATAACATCTTTAAAGAAAAATAGAAAAAAAAAATGATCAAAACCGAACAGTATATAGAGGAGAAAATCTTACTATATGAATGAAGTAACTTCCAGGACTAATAACAACATGAATCTTCTTTGGACCCAGGTCACCTGACTCATAAGGACCATGTTCTTTCCTGGCCACCATGTTGCCTCAATATGAATTAGGTGCATGGTCACTTCCAGACTCCTTTTATTCATCTGATGATATATATATATATATATATATATTTTTTTTTTTTAGTGAGGCAATTGGGGTTAAGTGACTTGCCCAGGGTCACACAGCTAGTAAGTGTTAAGTGTCTGAGGCTGGATTTGAACTCAGGGACTCCTGACTCCAAGGCTGGTGCTCTATCCACTGCGCCATCTAGCTGCCTGATATATATTTTTTAAACCAGGGCATCCCTGATTTCTTATACCTGAATACTCTGGGGTGTTGCCAGAGGACTGGGCCAAGGGAATATCAGACACAACTGTAGAAATAATGAGCAGCCATTCCCTTCTGTCCGTAGATGATGCTTCATTCCCCCCTCCACCCCCCCATCCCCTTCCAGGCAAGCCCACATTACTTACTATTGGCCGTGAAAGCCAACAGCTTTCCACCAAATGATGATTATTGGCTGCCTGCACTATTTTTGTCTTCTTAAAGACAAATGCCAAGAATCCTAATTGGCCTGTTTTCATTCTGCTGTTGCTTGGAAGCCGTAAAATACTGTTCTAGAAAGAACCATCCACTCTTCTCTTTCAAGACAGAAAAATTCACAACAATGGCAACGTTAGACTTACAGCTCTTTCCCCTGCCCCCTGTGTTTTTGTCAGGAATACTAGGGGGAAAAATCTTTCCTAAACAGGAAATAGGGGAAAGGAACATATAGGAAGCAGATGGATTGGGTTAGCTCCAAAGTCAGAGCGGCGAACTGAATTCAGGTATCTACAGGTTTTTATTTTCTTAGTAAAACTGGAATTTAAAATGACCCTCTGAGGAGATTTTTCAAGTGTGTGCCTTGTAGGGATTCCAGTGGGAGAGACAATGGTTAACTCATAGTCTGCGGAAGTATTAGATTGGTCGCAGTAATAACTCACATTTTCATACAACAAGCAGCCAGGTGGGTGCTGTGGATAGAGCACCGGTCTTGGAGTTCAAAAGACCTGAGTTCAAATCCAGCTCTAGACCACGGGCAAGTTTCCATTTCTTCAACTTCAAATAGGTATAATAATAACATCTCCCTCCAAGGGTTGTTGTGAGGATCAAATGAGATAATATTTGTAAAGCACTTAGCCGATAACCTGGCACACAGTAGGCACCCAGTAAATGCTTTTTTCCTTTCTTCCATTGGTATCTTGGGGTTTACAGGTATTTATTACTTGCTGTGTTCAGGGAACTGTGCTTGGCCACTGAGTCTGCAGAGATGGAAAACACAGTCTCAGCCTTTAAAAAGCTTGTGGTATAGTGGGGTGGGAGGGGAATGGGCAGTATTTACAACATGTACCCCGATGGATAGAAAGCAGTAAGTATAAAGAAGAGATGTTGCCAGAAGACTGTAGGAAAAGGTGAGGGAGGAATACACTGTCTTTTGGAGGAGGTTTGGAGTCTGGGAAGGTTTCATGGAGGAAGTGATCCTTTAGCTAAGTCTTTTTTTGGGGGTGGTGTGGGGTGAGGCAATCAAGGTTGTTATTTGCACAGGGTCACACAGCTAGTAAGTATCTGTGCCTGTGCCTGGATTTGAACTCAGGTCCTTCTGACTCCAGTACTCTATCCACTCCTCCCCCCCCCCCCCCCCCATTTAGCTAAGTCTTAAAGCAAGAGAAGGATGTCAGCAAATAGAGATGAGGAAGGAATGCATTCCAGGCATGGGAGAAAAATCTACTCAGATGAATAGTGGCTCAGAACAAGACCGGGGGACAGACAGCCAAGAGAGAGTAAGTGCACAGTCGGGGAATGATGTGAAATTAGCCTGAAGAGGTTGTTTGGAACCAGATTGTGGAGGGTCTAAAATGCCAGGATGTTTTTTATACTCTAGGCAGTAAGGAACCATTGAATGTGATTGGAGCAGAGGAGTGACATGGTGATTGCTATGAATTAGGCAGATTAGAAGGGGATGGATTGGAAGAAGCAGGGAGATTAATTAGGAGGCTGTTGCAGTAGGCTGGGTGAGAGGTGATGATCGGCTGAAGGGGGGTGGCAGCAGCGGGAGTGGAGGGCTAAATTCTATGCTGTCATCCTGAGAAGAGCCTTTCCTGGCAGGACTTTGAATGCTGCAAGGCAGCAAGAGGCTATTGATTTCAGAAGTGGTTGTGATGGCCCCAAGCCATCCATTGCCCATCCTGCTACCCACTTTGAAGGATGACCACTGTCTTTGGGTTAGGAATAGGAGAAAAGGAAGAGTATGTGGAACAGGAGGAGCCTTTTTCTAGAATAATCTGGGCCTGGGGCAGGTCACATTGTAGAAATTACACCCCCCTCCCCATTCTATCCCCTCCCAGCCAATGTTTTTGCTTTGGGTGAAAGCAGGTTGGCCTGGAAGGGTTACAGGAGGGCACTGTCTAGCCTGTAGAGGGTGCCTGTGGCTAGGAACAAAGGGCTCAGGGCATTGGCCAAGTGGTAGAGAAGGTTTACTACTGATAATACATGTGTTTGGATAAGCCTCAAGTCTTTATATTTAGCATGAGGTAGAAAAGACTGATTCTATAAAAGATATGCTATTGAATTCCCTGCTTTCTTACTGGTTTAGATCCATTGGTGTGATGATTTCCTCCTCTTCCCCCCCTCCCCCCTCCCCCTCCGGTGTTGAAGATCAGAACTTGATTCATCTTAATCTCACTCTTGCCCTGCCTTCCCATCAATCCTTAGGGGCCACTCAAAGTACTGGGGGCCTTCCTGCAGATCCTTTGACATTGACGAGCATTGGTGAGGCATATGTGGTCATTCTTTTGGCTAACCTGGGCTCTTGCTGTATGCTGAGCCTACCTCTTTGTTCTGATCACCCATCCTTCTGATGATGCGCTTTCCATTGCTTCTTCCCATTTTTTCATTGGTAGAAATGTCTCTGCATTTATCCTTTGGGTAATACCTTTAACCCCTTCATCTTTATTCTTGGAACCAGGGGTGTTAACCCCAAGTCAGTCAGTCAGAATCACTGAAAGAATATTAAGAGAAGATGGGGGGAGGCGCGCTACCAGTGCAGGGGTATTCCTCAAAAAGGCATCTACAACAGGTGCCTCCATTTTCTCTCCTCCCATTCTCTTCTTAAATACAATCCAGTTTTTCAACTGATCATTCCACCAAAACTACTCTCTCCAGAATTACTAATGATCTTTTAGTTGCCAAATCCAATGGCCTTTTCTCATTTCTCATTCTCTGTGACCTCTCTGTAGCCTTTGACACTGTTGATCAGTCTCTCCTTCTTGATACTCTCATCTCTCTGGATTTTCTGGACACTTCCTTCCTGGTTCTAGTCCTCCTTTGTTGGCTCTTCCTGCGCATCACATCCTCTAACCAACCCTAGATGGGCCCTCAGGGTTCTGTCCTGGGACCTCTTGTCTTCTCCCTCCACACTACTTTGCTTAGTGATCTTATCAGCTCCCATGGTTTAATATCCATTCCTATGCTGATGATTCTCCAATCTACCTTTCCTGCTCCAGAGTCTCTCTGCTGATCTCTGATCTCTAATCTTCTCCAACTGACTTTTAGACATCTCAGAATGGACGTCCAGTAGACATCTTTAACCCAATATGTTGAAAATGGAACGAATTATTTTTTCTCCCTAAACCTCTTCACCTCCTACCTTCCCTATTACTGTAGAGGCAGCGCAGTGCCCCCCCCCCCCATATCCAAGCTGTTGTCAAGACCAGTCAACTTCACCCTTGCAACATCTCTAAAATACACCCTTTTCTCTCCTCTGACATGGCTACTCCCAGTCTTGTGCAGGCTCTCATGGTCACCTCATGCCTGGATCGTTTCAATAGCCTGATGGTGCATCAGCCTGCCTCAGCTGTCCACAGTCCAGTTCATCCTCCGTTCATCCACTAAAGTGATTTTCCTAACGTGCAGGTCCAATAGCAAATACAGAATACTTTGGCATTTGCAGCCCTGCATAACTAGCACCCTTCTACCTTTCTGGTCTTCTTACGATTTACTCCCCTACCTGCACTCTTCAGTCCAGTGACTCTGGCCTCTTGACTGTCCCACAGACAAGATATTCCATCTCTCAGCTCTGGGCGGTCTGTCTGTCTGTCCTCCATGCTTGGAACACTCTCCCTCTTCTTCTCTACCTACTGACCTCCCTGGCTACCTGTAAGTTCCAACTAAGATGCCATCTTCTACAGGAACCCTTTCTCAGCCCCTCTGAATTCTAGTACCTTCCCCCTGTTAATTATTTCCTGTTTATTCTGTATATCTAGCTTGCTTTGCATAGCTTTGTTTGCTTGCTGTCTCCCTCTTTAGATTGTATGCTCCTTTGAGAGCAGGGATTGTCTTTTCTCATTCTTTGGATCCCCATTGCTTAACACAGCACATAGTAGGTGCTTAATAAATATTTATTGATTAATTGATTCATTTGGTTTTTTAGATGTGGATAGTTAGTCTAAATTCTCAAGTAATTATTTCTCTCATTTTGGAGGCTCTACAGGATTCCAAGAGTTGGTATAATCAGCACTATAACACCCATAAACAGGAGCATCTGGAGAAACATGTCATTTGTAGGGAATCTCCCCTTTTCCATTTGGACTGTGTATCGTATCATCCTCCTCATCCTAGAGTGTTGGAAGTATTGGAGGAGTCGATAACAGTCACCTAGAAGAGGTAGTGATGCATCCAAGGTCAAGAACTGCAGGTAGAATCTAGAAACTAGGGCTCCCAGTTCACTACTCTTTGTTCTACCCTAAGAGATTATCTCACATCATTAAATCACACCTAATTGAATAAAATTAATTCTCCTGATCTCCTAGACCCTTAGGAATTAGTGCCAGAAAACTTCATCTGCTAGCAGTTAATGGAAGGGGCCAAAGGGATAGTTGCTGCCAGGGCTCCTAGGAGTGTGTAGCCCAAAGCCTATTACATTGTAAATTATGAAAAATAAAATAAAAACAAACAAAAAAAAACCAACCCCAAAAAGGGCAGCTAGGTGGCGCAGTAGATAGAGCACCGGCCCTGGATTCAGGAGGACCTGAGTTCAAATCCAACCTCAGACACTTGACACTAGCTGTGTGACCGTGGGCAAGTCACTTTAAGCCTCATTGCCCTGCCAAAAACAAAAACAAAAACGTTGTAAATTTTGACTGTCCCTGGAGGGGATTCCTTGTGACTTGTCCCTGAGCTCCATATGTTTTTTTTGGGGGGGGGTTTGTTGTTTTTTTGTGAGGCAATTTGGGGTTAAGTGACTTGCCCAGGGTCACACAGCTAGTAAGTATTAACTGTCTGAGGCTGGATTTGAACTCAGGTCCTTCCGACTCTAGGGCCGGTGCTTTATCCACTGCACCCCCTAGCTGCCCCAGAGCTCCATATGTCCTTAATCTGTCCTGGGTTCCAGCAGGCTCTGGCAGCAGCCTTTGCCAGGGTGGCCACATTTTCCTCTAGTAGCCTGATATATTTGTCCTGGGTTAAGAGGTGCTCCTTGAGGGGGGAGGTCCAGGCTCTCCCGTTTGTACCTCACCCTTCTTCTTGACTGAACAGCGACTTCCCTAAACTTCGTATTTCCTTGGTGTTTGGCACAGTGCTCTGCACACGGTGGATCTTTATTAAAAGGATTGAATTGAAATGTGTGGAGGAGGGATTCTCTTCTCTGCCGTGACTGGAGCTCATGGTGACAGAGGCTGGAGGAGAGTAAGAAGAGAAGATACAGAAGATGAACTGCTTCGGGTAGAAATCGAGTCCCATGCTCACAGGTCATCTAATCAACGTAGAAACGGAGGCCACAGAGGGGGGTGAAATGCCCAAAGCCATACAGGCAACCCTGTAACTATTCCGAACTTGAGATTCCAACTCTTCTGTGTTTTTCCATGGCACCTCTCTGCCTCTCATCCGACTTAAATTTAACCATCTTAACTGGGGTTTTGCTAGAGGCAGCTTGTACCTCTGGAGAGAGCCAGTTGTGAAATTTTCAGTGTTAGTATTTGCACTCTGAAATACCCAAACCCTACAAATCAAGGCTTTGTTGCTTTGTTTATTGCCTAGACGTAAGAAAATGATGGTCATGAAAATTAAGATTGAGTTTGTGCTTCAGACACTTGATCCTTACTTAGCTGTGTGACTCTGGGCAAGTCACTTAACCCTTGTTGCTTTGCAAAAGACAAAAACAAAGAGCTTATCCTTCCTACATTTCTTTTTGTTTGTTAAATTTTACCAGCACACTCTTGCTTCCTGCCTTTATTGCAATTGTCTTCATTGGCAGTGAGGATAATTCTTTTACCTTACATTTAAAAAAAAAACAAAACTATTTTATTGATATTCCTTGTTTTTTCACTACCCATATTTCCCACAGTATCCCTCTCCTACCCTCCCTCAGGCAGCTATCACTTCTAATAGAGAATTCAAAAAAAAAGGAAGAAAAAAGAGTTCAGCAAAACTCGCCAACACATAAGGAAAAATACATGCAAGCAGCCAGATACATCATCCCCCATTTCTGCAGAGAACTAGGGAGAAGAAACTTTCATTTCTCTTCTTTGTGGCCAACTTTGGCTATTAAAATTTCTTCTTCTTTTTCCTTCTTCTTCCTCTTCTTCCTTCTTCTTCTTCCTTCTTCTTCCTTCTTCCTTCTTTCTTCTTTTTTTTTTTCAGAGCAATGAGGGTTAAGTGACTTGCCCAGGGTCACACAGCTAGTGTCAAGTGTCTGAGGCTAGATTTGAACTCAGGTTCTCCTGAATCCAGGACTCAGGCTTTGTCCACTGCTTCCACCTAGCTGCCCCGGCCATTATAATTTGCAGCGTTCCATTTTTCTTCTTGTTGTATTTATATTATTTTAATTTTTGTGTGTATTGTTTTCCAAGTTCTTACTAAATTTTCCATCACTTCATATAACTCTTTCTATACTCACCATATGCTTTAATTCAGAATAATAAACATTAGGCAGTTGCTTAATAAATGTTAGCTATTTTCTACCCTATTCTCAAATTTCTTCTTTCTTTCATTTCTCTCTTTCCTTCCTTCCTTCCTTCTTCTTCTTCTGTTTTTAAAAATAATTGGTGGTAGGTGGATTGTATGGGGAAAGTATGCTAAATAAGAGAAAATTTGGTTTTAGCTTGGTTTGGTGGGAAGATTGCAGGACTGGGGATTCAGTAGGCCTGGGTTCTAGTCTTAGCTCTCTTATTAACTGGATAGCTGGCCTTGGCTAAGCAAACTTACTGTCTCTGGCTTCTCCTTGTCAAATGAGGCAGTTGGATGAGATAACCCCTCGAGTCCCTTCCAGCGCTAAGAATCTGTGAGTTTGCCATAAAATTAGGAACAGCTCAGTGCCATGGATTGCTTCATGTTGTTCGTCCTTCATTCTCAAAGAGGACCAGTGACATCACAAGGGTGGTGTCTCGATTTGATTTAAGTGAGGCTGGGTTGTATAAGTTCATCAGCCTCACTCTCTCCTCCTATTATTTGGAGAGTTGGGGTGAAGGGGACTCCTGCTGTAAACCAGGAGAGATTGGTTCTCTGGCTGGATTTGTTGGGTGAGCCCTGACTGGGTCTCCATTTTTTTTTTTTCCTGGAAATTGGAGAATGAGGAGAAGCTAGGAACGTGACTTATTTGTTTGTTTGTTTGAAAAAAATCTTCCTATTTCTCCATTGTCATGTGTTCCATTGAGGTAAGACAAGGAGGTGTTGCTGAAATTAATCCATCTGGGATTTCTAACTTTATAACTTTGGGAGCTCACCCCACCCATGCAGATCACAACCCCTTTATGGCTATAGATGGTGTGTTTTTTTTTTTTAATTCCAT
The DNA here is from genome assembly GCF_019393635.1 of Dromiciops gliroides. Taxonomy (NCBI): domain Eukaryota; kingdom Metazoa; phylum Chordata; class Mammalia; order Microbiotheria; family Microbiotheriidae; genus Dromiciops; species Dromiciops gliroides. The sequence continues at coordinate 640,508,862 of NC_057861.1, forward strand.
TGAGGGGGCAGCTAGGTGGTATAGTGGATAAAGCACTGGCTCTGAATTCAGGAGGACCTGAGTTCAAATTCTACCTCAGATACTTGATACTTGCGTGACCCTGGGCAAGTCACTTAACCCTCACTGCCCTGTAAAAACAAAACAAAACAAACAAAATTCCATTGATACCTTTTGTTTTTACATCACCTATTTTTTTTTCACTATGTTCCTCTACCCTCCCCTTCCCCAAAAGTTATCCCTTATAATACAGAATTTTAAAAGGGGTGGGAGGAGTTCAGCAAAACAATCTAAAATGTTGGGGAAAAGTCTCAGTCTGCAGTTTCCCACACCCATCATCCCTCTACATCTCCAGAGAACTAGGGCACAGGGAGGTAGTTTCATAACTCTTTTCTTGGGCCAGCCTTGGTCATTATAATATTGCAGCATCATAATATTTTGTTGTAATCCTTTCTGTTTGTATTATGGTCACAGTGAGTGGTTTTCCTGGTTCTGCTTCTTTTACTTTGAATCAGTTCATATAGGTCTTCCCATGCTTATGTGTTCGTCTTTCATCATTTCTTACAGCCCAGTGATATTCCATTACATCCATGTACTGTGACTTGTTTAGCCATTCTTCACTCTATGGACACTGTTCTCAGCTCTTCACTGAGAGGTTAGTTTTTGTGAATTCATAGAATTGTACATTTAGACCTCGAAGGGTCTTCAGAGCTTTAGAGTCCATCTAATCTGACCTCTCTCTCATTTGATCGATGAGGAAAATGAGGTCTAGAGACATTAAGTGAATTGGACGCCAAGAAAATTCATCCACCCTGGGGCCAATCTGGTGATGAGCTTCGCTCAGCTTACCTCAACTTTCTCAGCAAAAGACACGTTGTTCATCACCAGGTGTATATCCTACTCAAAGCCTTTCCAATGTAAGAAAATCCTACCTGAGCACATGCTCTGCTGGCATTATCATTGAGGAAACATTGGTGCTCTCACAGTGTAAAAGAGGCCTTGGGGGAAGGAAATTAATAGCCTTTGTGATGAGCAGTTAGGGTATGGTATGTGAACAGAATGGAATACTAGCACTAAGAAATGATGAAACGGGATAGTTTTAGAGGAACCTGGGAAGATGGGTTTGAACCGACGCAGAGGGAAGTGATCAGAATCAGGAGAACAGTTTGTACCATAACAACAGCATCATGAGTGCTGAAGCATGCTGCCCTCCTGAAAAAGTCAGGTCAATTCAGCACCCATTTAAACATACCAGGCACTAGGCTAAGCCATGGGGTAGGTACAAAGAAAGGAAAAAAGCAGTCACTGCTCCCAGGGGGTTCACATTCAGCATGCAAACACCTATGTGTATATAAGAAATACACAGGGTGAATTGGAGGTAATCTCGGTGGGAAAGATCTGGGGAGGAGGAGGGGGAGCAGATCAGGGGAAGGGGAGAGACTAGGAAAGGTTTTTTGCAGAATGGAGGGTTTGAGCTGAGTATTGAAAGAATCCAGAGCAGCCAGGACCAAAAGGGAGAGCATTCCAAATATAGAGGCAACATATTAGTGAAAAGGCCTTGAGCTGGAAAGCTTTGTATATAAGGAATAGCAAGAAGACTGATCACTGCCACTGGGTCACAATGTAGGCAGAGGAGAGGAATCTGTAAGAAGACTGGAGAGTTTGAAAGGGTCTAGAGTGTGAAGGGCTTTAAAAGCCAAACCAAGAGTGATGATCTCAGTGCAGAATGAGATACATTTTTTGGACACAGCCAGTGAGAGAGTTTGCTTTGCCTGACTATGTAAATTTGGTAGAGGAAGGGAATCAGCATTTATATAAGCACCTGCTGTATGCTACCATTGTGCTAGGTGCAGTTATTTCAGTCGTGTCTGACTCTTCATGACCCCATTTGGTGATTAATTGGCAAAGATACTAGAATGGTTTGCCATTTCCTTCTCCAGCTCATTTTACTGATAAGGAACGGAGGCAAACATGGTTAAGTGACTTAACCAGGGGCACACAGTAAGTATCTGAGACTATTTGAACTTAGGAAGCCTGACTCCAGGCCTGGATCTCTATCCACAGCACCACTTTTTTTTTTTTTTGATGAAGCAGTTGGGGTTAAATGACTTGCCTAGGGTCACATAGCTAGTAATTGTTAAGTGTCTGAGGCTGGATTTGAACTCAGGTCCTCCTGAATCCAGGGCCAGTGCTCTATCCACTGCACCACCTAGCTGCCCCTACTGCACCACTTTTATCTCATTCAGTTCTCCCAACGACTCTGTTATGTAGGTGCTGGTATTATCTGATTTTTGCAGTTGAGGAAACTTAGATAAAAAGAGGTTAAATGACTTGTTCAGGGTCCCACAGCTAATAGGTAACTGGGGCCAGATTTGGGCCCAAGTCTTCCTGATTCCAGGCCCAGCATTCTGTCCACTGGGTCATCTAGCTGCCTTGTACTTAGCTGGTACAAGGGTTTTTAATTTTCTTTTGGTTATGTTTCTTTCTCCAAAGTAGGCATAGGTGGAAGAGAAAATAGATTCTTGTTCATTTAAAAAAATTTTTTTAATAGTTAATATCCCCTGTCATAATTTGCAGTCTGCTGATGCTTGCTGTCTCTGTGACTTTGAACAAAAGCCTTTGTTTTCCTGAATCTCGGTTTCCTTATTAGTAAATGAGGAGGCTGGATTAAATGACCCCTGGGATCTCTGTGTATGATTCTATAACTTCGGTTAAGGGGAAAATCTAGTTAAGAGTTGAGAGGTTCTTCCCTAGAGGGGTTGGTCATTTAGGTGGCAAATATCTATAGGTGAGTCAGTGGAGAAAGGCTTCCTCACTAAGGAAATCATGGAGTCTTAAGGCTTTGAAGTAACCTAATTGTTTACTAATGTTTCCAATGAGACCATGCATTTACATCCTAGCTACTGTTTTCCATCTTCTAAGTGCTCTTAGGCACCTAAATTGTTCTGCATGGCTTCCTTTTGAGGCAGGCTGAGGTTTAGTGAAAATAAACAGCATTTCCTCCCAGGCTTACAGGACTTGGATCAGAAATTCAATTTCCAAAAATGCCAATCCTCCTAGGAGACTCTTCGCCACTCATCACATGTTAAAAGGGACTGTAGAAATTACCAAGTTCAGTGCTTTCCATTGTAGAGGTGACTGGCTTGCCCAAAGTCACATAGTTGTTAATATTGATTAATTTTAAGTAGTTTAGTGTTTTGGGGAAGGGAATAAGCATTAATATAGTTCCTACTATGTGCCAGGCACTGCCAAATGTTTCACAGATATTATCTCACTTGATCCTTAAAAAAAAACCTGGGAGGTAGGTGCTCTTATTATTTTACACATGAAGAAGCTGAGGCAAACAGAGGTTGTGATTTGTCCAGGGTCACATAGCTAGCATCTGAGGTCTAATTTGAATTCACATCTTTCTGACTTCAGGTCTAATCACCTCTATCCATTGTACCACCCAGCTGCCTTTGTCTTTCTAATCTTAGAGCCTACCATGGTACTTGGCACATAGTAGATTTTTAATAAACATTCAAGGAATAAATGTAATGTTAAATGTAATGTTAATGTTCATCAAATAAATGATTTTTTTTTTGCCTTCCTACAGATTTTGAAGCCAGTTTTGTACGGCTTTTAGATAAAATAACCAATGGCTCTCGAATTGAAATAAATCAAACAGGTAAGTTGGCTCTTCTTTGTTGTCATTGTTAGGTATTGATTTCTCTCCCCCAAGTAATCTGCTGTAGTGGAAGATGGACACACTCTTTCATCTGAAGGCCAATTGCCCAGATATCTTCCTAAAGTCCTAGATTAGAGTAAGTGGCCTGTACCTTCCTGGAAGAAGCTAAGATGACTTTAAAATCCTATATTGAAAATAAGTCCTCCTATCTGCACATAGATCCACAAATAAGGGAAACGGAATTTTCTGGCTCCTCAACTGCTCTTAAAAAACACTCATTTTAAAGGCTATGACATGGTTGGAGACTGTCGGTTTACATGGACGAAGGATCTTTGTTCTGCCCTGCCTTGTTTTAACAGGCTTCTAGCCAGCATCAGTAACTTCCATGCGCTCAGTTGATGGCCTTGGTGATTCAGTATAGTTAAAAAACTTTTCACATTTACCTTTTCTTTTTATGTCTTTTTGTAGAGAGGTATGGATTTGGTGCAGAATAGACCATTAATGTGTGTGTGTGTGTGTGTGTGTGTGTGTGTGTGTGTGTGTGTGTGTGTGTGTGAGAGAGAGAGCACATCCTTCTTCCAAGAGTGGAAGCTGGGGCGGCTAGGTGGCGCAGTGGATAAAGCACCGGCCCTGGATTCAGGAGGACCTGAGTTCAAATCCGGCCTCAGACACTTACCACTTACTAGCTGTGTGACCCAGGGCAAGTCACTTAACCCCAATTGCCTCACTAAAAAAAAAAAAAAAAAAGAGTGGAAATATTAATCCATATGATTTAGTTGAGCTGTCTTCAAGAAGTTTATGTTCTTCTAGGGGCTATCAACATGCCCACAAATAAATAAATAAAGAGTATATATGGAGTAATAGAATACGGTTTAAAAATGAAAACATGCTAATAGCAACAGCTTAGAGGATTTGGAAAGGCCTCATATACAAGTCAGCAAATGAGCAATGTATATGTAAATGAATGAAGCATTTATTAAGCGCTATACAAATACCATGCTAATAATAAGCAAGTCAGAGCTACAGATAGAAAAGTAACACAGCCTTTACTCTCAAAGAGCTCAACTTCTGATGGAGGAAACAGCTCATTTGTACATTTTAGCTTTGAGTCAGATAGAAAGGTCCTATGGTCCAGAGAATTCATTAGTAAAGCAGGTGGTTTTGCCTCTTCTGTGGTGTCATTTCCACAGATAAAATCACATTATTTTCTGATGTTGAAACATTTGACAGTGCCAGGGAGTTTGCGGGCAGAAAAAATTGTGTGTGTGTGTGTGTGTGTGTCTGTGTGTGTGTGTGTGTGTGTGTGTGTAGGTAGCACTTAGCACTGCCTTTTCATGTATATGTATACATGCATACACGAATGTATATATACACATACATATGTGCATATACATACAGACATATAAATTAAAATCTCTTACTTAGTACAGTGCCTGGCACATAGTAGGGGCTTAGTCGATGCTGGTTTCCTCCCTCCTTTCAATATTTAAAGGGTATGTGATATTATTAGTGTGGATACATCCAGTTCATGACTCTCTCAAAACCCTGCTGTATTGTAATCTTTGTGAGTTGCTATGGCAAAAATAAAACAAAACAAAAAACTTCACCCCTCTGTAATCTGGTTATGAACTTCTATGACTAAGTAGATGGTCCTCAAGAGTTCCATTGCCAAAAATCTTGTGTTTCTGGGCCCAGCCTGGTGAGGAGCCTCTCTGAATTTAGCCAAGACTGGTCCTTGGATGACTCTACAGAATCCATCATTAGGCCTAAACTTAGATTTTGTTGTTGGTGGTCAGTTGTGTCTGACTCTGTGGCAAAGATGCGGGAGTGGTTTGCCATTTCCTTCTCTAGCTCATTTTACCAGTGAGGAACTGAGGCAAACAGGGTTAAGTGACTTGCCCAGGGTCACACAGCTAGTAAGAGTCTGAGGCCAAATTTGAACTCATGAACAGGAAGGAGTCTTCCTGACTCTCACGTCCAGGGCTCTCTCCCCTGTGTCAGCTAACCCCAAAGAATCTGTAGAGTGTGCCATACCCTAAGCCTGCTGGCAGAACCTTCAGAGATCCATCCCTGCTACTGGGGAGACTGAAGCTGCTGCACCTCTTGAGTTCGGGAGTTCTGAGCTATGGTTGGGCTAATGGTGATAGAGTATCCCCACTGAAACTTAACAGCAACATGGTGAGCCCCCAGAAGCTTAGGCATAGGGCTACCAGGCTGTTTAAGGGGGGGGTCAACCAACTCAGGTTGAAAACCGAGCAAGCCAGAGCTCCCCTATGGATCAGTCATGGGGTTGGGCCTGTAAGTACTGTTGTACTTCCCATCTGGGGGAGATAAGGAGACCCAGTCTTGCTCCCCCCCCCCCCCCCCCCCCCCCCCGCCCAAAGCCCATCTCCCACCAAGCTGAGACCTTGGAGCAGGGCTTTGGGGAAGGATAATTAGTTGCTTTATTGGATCTGGGTTTCCCATCAGTGTGGGCACCCTCTGCTGTAATGCATGTGACAAAACTTGCGTATCTTCTCATCCTTCTCTTGCCTGTGTCTTTCTATAATTCCTCTCCAGGGGCTCCCCCCAAAGAACTGGCAGGCTGTTCTCTAGGTCTCTTGACATTAGGTGGGGATACCAGAAAAGTTTAGGGGAGGACTTAGATATTAAAAATAATTTTACCTTTTATTGATTACTCAAACTCATCATTTTCCTTCTTTCTTTTTTAAAATTTTCTTTCTTTATTTTTTGCAGGGCAATGAGGGTTAAGTGACTTGCCCAGGGTCACACAGCTAGTAAGTGTCAAGTGTCTGAGGCTGGATTTGAACTCAGGTCCTCCTGAATCCAAGGCCAGTGCTTTATCCACTGTACCACCTAACTGCCCCCAAACTCATCATTTTCTACATCAGTTACAATAGACTCCAAGGCCCTGGGCATTGGCTGAAAGGTTTTAGAGTGTTGTTCTCCTGCCGTGTGGCTCCAGACTCAGGTTTTGGAGGTCTTGTGTCTACCTTGAGTATTTTCTTCTGCCTAGTAAGTATGGGATCTGGTACAGGGGGCAAAGTGCTAGACCTGGAGTTAGGCAGACCAAGTTCCAGTACAGACAGCATCAAATAACTTAATAGCAGTATTGCCCTGGCAAGTCACTTAATTTTCCTGCCTCAGTTTCCTCTTCTGCAAAACAAAGTACTAGCACTTACCTCCCAGGGTTGTTGTGAGTATAATATGAGATTATATTTATATAAGCGATTTGCATATCTTAAAAGTACTCTGTGGGGCAGCCAGGTGGCGCAGTAGATAAAGCACCTGCCCTGGATTCAGGAGGACCTGAGTTCAAATCCGGCCTCAGACACTTGACACTTACTAGCTGTGTGACCTTGGGCAAGTCACTTAACCCCCATTGCCCTGCAAAAAAAAAGTACTCTGTAAATGCTATTGTTAATAACATCATTATCATTTTGACTCCCAGGGATGCTGCCTATGTTAGTCAGGATCTGAATTTCAAGGAAATTAGACAAAAATGCATGTTAAGTTGCTCAAACTCTAGGGTTTATTAAATAAATACATAGACCACGTGGAAATGCTCAAACAGAAAAGATACAAGGGGGACAGATTCATCTTTGGGCCACCTCTTTGATAGATCAGAGCCAATACCTGTGAAGTGGTCAGTCTTTTATGTCCCGGCAATGGGACAACCCAGTGTACATTGTGGGTACCCCAAAGAGCCCCTCACACAACTGAGGAGTGTAGCAGTCAGCCAGAGAAGACAGAAGCTTCTTCTAGATATCTTAGGAGCAAACCAATGTCACAAGCTAAGAGAGATTCCAAAGGAAGCAAATTTGATCTACAGATCAGACGTTGGAAGATGGAGGCGGGAGAGGTGGGAAGAGATTGATTCGAGGTGATTGAGAGAATGGCGACACCAATGACAAAAACAGATATCAGGAAGGATAGCAGTTTATGTCTGTGTGAATATAAACACGGAGGGCAGCTATGAGCAACATCTCTACCTTTGTCTGAAAGTCTCCTTAAAGGATGTTTCCAGCATACACTTGTCTTAATCCTTATTACGGTGACCATCATGCGTGAACATCATCAGTTCTGAGAGAAATCCACTGCCCCCTAAAGCAACTATTACACTTTTGGATATATCTAATTAATTGTTGTTGTTTAGCCGTGTCCAACTCTTCATGACCCCATTTGGGGTTTTTTTGGCAAAGATACTGGAGTGGTTTGCCATTTCCTTCTCCAGCTCATTTTACGGATGAGGAAGGAAACTGAGACAAACAGGGTTAAGTGACTCGCCCAGGGTCACAAGGCTAGTAAATATCTGAAACTAGATTTGAACTCAGGAAGATGAATCTTCCTGACTTCAGGCCTGGTTCTCTATCTACTTTGTCACATAGCTGCCATTCTGTAATTATGAGGAAATTTATTTCTTACATTGGGCTGGATACTGTCTCTGAAGTTTCTACTTGTTGCTACTAGTTCAGCCATGAGGCCAAGCAGAATGAGGTATGTCTACAAATACTTTGACAGATTTAATTTAAAATTTTCTCTCTCTTCATTCCCCTCCCTGGTCTTCTTTCTATACTTAGTATCCCTGGTTAATAGCTAGCATTATTATAGTGCTTTAAGGTAAGGTTTACAAAATACTTTATACTTTTTTCCCTTTCCCTCTTCTCTCTCTCCCTCTCTCCCCCCCTCCCCCTATACACTCTCTCTCTCTCTCTCTCTCTCTCTCTCTCTCTCTCTCCCTCCCCCTCCCCCTCTCTCTCTCCCTCCACCCACCCTGTGAAATGGGTGCTACAGATGAGGACGCAGACTGAGAAGTGACTTGCCCAGGGTCACACAACTAGTAAGTATCTGAGTTATTATTCAAACTTCAGGTCTTCCTGACTCCAAACCCAATATTCTATCCATTTGGTCACTTAGCAGTCCACATTAAATTAATTTAATTCTTATGGCATGACCTCTGGCTGATCATCATCCTTTCTTACCAGCCTGGTTCTTCTCCTGTTTCTCAAGTATCTTTCTTAAAATGTCTTGTGTAATATCTACAATGAACCAAATAACTTGACCTTCCCACCAAAATGGATACTTTTATTCTGTGGGAAGGGAGAAGTCGCTTATTCTTTTTTTTGAAAGCTTAAATATTGCCACATTTTATTAGAGAAATATTTTAAAATATTTTATTATAAATAACCTATTTATTATAAATATAATAAAATATTTTCTTGTAAGTAAAATAAAAAATGATTGTGATTCTTGCCTAAAATTTAGAAGCATGAACATTCTTGAAATCCTTTCTTTTTCTCATTTTCAGCAGAACAAAATTTAACCTGCCCTCTGGGAAAAAAAAATGGGGAACCAACTAGTGGCGTCAGCTTCTCATTTTGTGGTGAGAAGAGGCCATCTGGTGACGGTTTGGGATATTGCTCCCAAAAGCTTTTCATTGTGTTGTGTTTCTCAACTGTGGACACCAGTGGATTCATCTTTCCCCAAGGGCTAGAATGAAATTAAGCTGGGGGTCCCAGAGGTCCCATGCCTTTGTTGAAACGGTGTGTAGTAGATCCAACACACGGGATTTTTCTCCTTAGTATTTCAACAGTATTTAGCACTGTGGATCACACCTTCTTTCTTGAAATTTGAAGTCCTGTCATATAGAAGAGGGATTAAATTTGTTCTTCTTTACCCCTGAGGCCAGAACTAGGAGCTGTGGGTATAGGTTACAGGGGCCGATTTAGGCTTGATGTAAGGAAAAGTTTCCTAACAATTAGAAACAAAACAAAACAAAAATACAGTCTCTGTCCTCCAGGAACTTACATTGTACTGAGACTCAAACTCTAGTGATATTCTTTTTTTTTTTTTTTTTTGGCAGGGCAATGAGGGTTAAGTGACTTGTTCAGGGTCACACAGCTAGTAAGTGTCAAGTGTCTGAGGCCAGATTTTGAACTAAGATTCTCCTGAATCCAGGGCTGGTGCTTTATCCACTGCACCACCTAGCTGATCCTAATTTCAGCATTTCTAAAACAGAATTTACTACTCTCCCTCTTCCCCAAACTGCTATCCTTCCTGATATCTCTGTTTTTGTCATTGGTGTCGCCATTCTCTCAATCACCTAGAATCAATCTCTTCCCACCTCTCCTGCATCCATCTTCCAACATCTGATCTGTAGATCAAATCCCAGAGTTGCTTCCTTTGGAATATCTCTCAGCTCAGTCCTTTCCTTCCATTCCTGCTATATCTTCTGATAGACCCTGGGCCCCTCATTATTGGATGATTGTCGTCATCTCCAGTGGCAAATGATTTATTCTGTATCATTTGGGGGGGGCAGGGGGGGGCAATGAGGGTTAAGTGACTTTCCCAGGGTCATATAGCTAGTAAGTTTCAAGTGTCTGAGGCTGGATTTGAACTCAGGTCCTCCTGAATCCAGGGCTGGTGCTTTAATCCACTGAGCCACCCAGCTGCCCCCATTCTATATCATTCTTAATCATGTCACTGGTTGACTCAAGCTCATGGCACATCCACCTTGCTTTGGAGATAATCTAGATTTCTTAGCCTGACATTTGAGACGCTCCACAATCTGGTTTCTACCTATCTTTGTAATTGTATTTTCTCTTACTGCACTGTACAAACAACCTTGGTCATGTTGATCTGTTCCTTGACCTCTGAACCAGCCTTGCATATTTTAGTCTCCTTTCCAGGAATGCCCTCTTCTGTTCAAGGCTGACAGAATCAAGGGAGCCAGACAGCCTTAAGGTCATTCATTTTTTGTTTTTTAGTGAGGCAATTGGGGTTAAGGGACTTGCCCAGGGTCACATAGCTAGTAAGTATTAAGTGTCTGAGGCCGGATTTGCACTCTGGTACTCCTGAATCCAGGGCCAGTGCTCTATCCACTGAGCCATCTAGCCACCCCAGGTCATTCATTTTTTTTTAGTGAGGCAACTGGGCGTTAAGTGACTTGCCCAGGGTCACACAGCTAGTAAGTGTTAAGTGTCTGAGGCCGGATTTGAACTCAGGTACTCCTGACTCCAGGGCCGGTGCTCTATCTACTGTGCCACCTAGCTGCCCCCCAGGTCATTCATTTTTAACAGATAAAGAGTACATGATTGCTGAAGTTCCCTTCTAGCTTTGAGGTTCAGGGGAGAGGAGTGGAAGACCTAGCTCAGATACCACCCTTTCTGTGACTTGTTCCCTTAGGCCATTTAGAAGTGATCTTTCCAAGTTGTTGTGCCCTCTCATGAACTCCTCCCCCCCCACTCCCTTTTAAAATGTTTTATGGTTTACATGAATGTTTATGAGTTATATTTTTGTTTTATGATATATTCTGTATTTAATAATTCAGAATAAAATTCAAATCTAATAATTAATATAATAAAAACCAAATAAGATGAATGTTTCCATATACAAATTAGAGTGTGAAAATACCTGAACTAGCAAATCTTTTACATACAGGGGCAGCAAGGTAGCACTGCAGTGGATAGAGTGCTAGGCTCAGAGTCAGGATGACTCATCTCCCTGAGTTCAGATCTGGCCTCAGACACTTCCTAGCTGTGTGACCCTGGGCAAGTCACTTAACCCTGTTTGCCTTAGGTTCCTCGTCTGTAAAATGATCTGGAGAAGAAAATGGCAAACCACTGCAGTATTTTTGCCAAGAAAACCCCAAATGGGGTCATAAAGAGTCAAACAACTGAACAACCACAAATTACATGCTGCTTGCATTTCTTCTTCAGTATATAATAAATTCAACACATGATTCAGGGCTGCCTTGCTTCTCTATGCTTCTTTCTGTTCTTTTCTGTGCATTTAAAAAACAATGCTTCAGGGGCAGCTAGGTGGCGCAGTGGAGAGAGCACTGGCCCTGGAGTCAGGAGGACCTGAGTTCAAATCTGGCCTCAGACACTTAACACTTACTAGCTGTGTGACCCTGGGCAAGTCACTTAACCCCAATCGCCTCACCAAAAAAACCCCACAATGCTTCAGTGACCCATTTTTCTTTTTTTTTTTCCCCTTCTTGGTCATCCTTTTACCAGCCCCCTTTTCCCTCCCGAGTCTCTTCTCTTCCCCACCCCCCCCCAACAAAACTCTTGTAACAAATTTTATAGCACTTACTAGCTCTCTTTTCATATCTCTATAAATTATCCAGTTAGACTGGAAACTCCTCAAGGACAAGCAATTTAGGATCACAAGGTTAGAGTTGGGCGGGACCTCAGATATCATAGGGTCATCACTTCAGAGCTGATAGGGACCTCAGAGGCCACGTATTCTGACTTTGTTCATTGTACAGATTAAGAAACTGAGGTCCAGGAAGGTAAGTGACATGATCCAGGTTGCTTGCACAGGTAAGTCAGTGCAACAGGTGGGATTTGAAACTAGTTCTTCCTGACTCCAGAGCCAGTGTTTCTTCTATTGTATTGTGCTGCCTCCTGGTCACCGAGTTCAACAGTGTTCCTCCTAATATTATTTCTTTGCCTTATCCCCATCTGCCCTCCCCTGACCAGTATCAAGGACCTTACCTTTAGTAGACACTCAGTTAAGGAGAATTCTATCTCAATTAATTTCTTCCTTTTCCTTTATCTTTTTTTGGGGGGGGGCGGGGTACGAATGGCTTATGCAGTCATGCCTTTGTCACTACCTGTTTTCTTGTGACAAGGCTGCTGGCTTAAGTGGGTGGAGGTCTAAGAAGGCCACTCGCCAGTCACACAATCTGAGAGTGTGTATGTGTGTGCCAAGTGGGGAAGAGGCAAGCTTGTCTGGTATGCTGAGTACCCTGGCATGACTTCAGGGATGCAGGTGGCTTAAAGAGAAGTTGAGTGTTGGCACTGTGTATTAAATTTCATTGACAGTTGATTATGAGCCTCAGAGCCTGATGGTGCTGAATCATTTTTCTGGACTAAGTTGTGACCCCTAGCTGTGTACTTTGAGCCTCAGTTTCTTCATCTTTAAAATGGAGTTTACAAAGTACTGTTCTCCCCAGACCTCTACGAGGTAGGGAGCATTAAAGTATTATTACTTTTATTTTTCAGATATGTCCAGAGTCACAAAGTTAATAGTGAAAGGGGAGGATCCAAATACAGCTCTTCTAACTCTAAATGAAATGTTTTTCCTAATGAACCCTGACTTCTAGAATAATGGGAAATCACTTCACTTTTCTGACACGCAGAGTCCTCTTCCATAAAGTAGGGTTAGTAATGCTTGTGCTCCCTATATCACAGGGTAGTTAGGAGGAAAAATTTTAAATCTGGTTTTACAGCTGAGGAAATTGAGGCTTTATAATCCCTAAATTAGGGATTATATATAGCCTAAAATAGTATAGGCATGAGTTGCTATTAAATTAATTACTTAAGTAAAAAGCATTTATTAAACTCTTACTTTGTGCAAAGTACTGAGGCTGTGAATAGAAAGGCAAGGGAGTACTTGCTGTTAAGGAATGTGTATTATAATGGCAGAGACAACATGCACGATTTGTCACAATCATAGATTTAAAGCCAGAAGGGACTTTAGAGGTCACGTAGTCCTATCTCCTTACTTTTCAGATAAGGCTCCTAAGGCCCAGAGAGGTCTAGCCATTTACCCAAGACCACACAGGGACTAAGTAGCAAAGCTGGCATTTGAATCCAGCTCCTTTAGCTCCAAAGCATTCTCCTTCCATGTCAGCAATTTCTTATAATTGGGCTTTTCTCCCTGGATTACTGCCTTCTTTTGTTGTTGTGAGGAAAGCACTTTTTAAACCATCAAGCCCATTATGAGTGTGAGTTATTATTACTCTTCCTTTCCTCTGTGACTCAGAACTGATATTGGAACCTACTAACCATTTCTTTCTCTCTTCCTTTGCTTAAGGAACTACTTTATATTATCAGCCTGGGCTCCTGTATGGTGGGTCTGTGGAACATGACTGCAGTGCCCATCGGAGTATTGGGTATTACCTGGAGAGTCTTCTCTGCCTGGCCCCTTTTATGAAGCACCCATTAAGAGCAGTTCTTCGAGGAATAACAAATGACCAGGTCGACCCATCAGTAAGTATCAAGAGCTTAATAATATGCACTTATTTTTGCTTTTAGTCAATCAGTAAACATTTATTAATCCCCTGCCATGTGCCAGGTGTCATGCTAAGTGCTGGGGATACAAAAAGAGGCAAAAGACAGTCCTTACCCTCAAGAGGCTTATAGTCTAAAAGGGAAGACAACAAACAAATATAAACAAAAGCAAGCTTGCTTTCATATATACATACATACATACATACATACACATATGAATGTATTTGTATATGTATATATTTATACAGGATGAAAGGGGAAAAAAATGGACTAGAATTAAGGGAAGGTACCTATGAAAGGTAAATTTCCTAGGAAAGAGGTTTTTTTTAGAGTGTATTTTGTTTTGCTTTGACTGAGGGTATTTTGTCCTGCATTGCTCATTTTTTAAGATATCTAACTTCAAAAACTGTCAGAACACAAATGCCTCCAAATTTCAAATCCTCCTTTCCACTTTAAAAATATATTTTTAAAATTTCTCCAGGCCACTTTGGGAAATTTCCACAGGATGGGAATAAGAAAGGTGAACCTGGACAGGAAAATCAGTAAATATGGTAACCTGTCATGGAGTTACTAAAGACCTTCAATGCAGGCAAACAGCTGGGAAGTAGAGGAAAGAGCAGGATTGGGAAATAGGAAGTGGGGCCAAATCCTGGCTGGTCACTTACTACCCATGTGACTTTGGGTAAGTCACTTTTGTCTTGGCTTGACCTCAGCATTCTTATTTGTAAAATGAGAAGGTTGGAATACATACTTTAAAAAAAACATAGTAAACATTTTTAAAGTTTTGAGTTCCGAATTCTATCCCTCCTTCCTTCCCTTCCCCTCTCCCTGAGGTGTTAAGCTATTAGATATAGGTTATTCATGTACAATTATGTAAAACATTACCATATTAGTCATTTTGGATAAGAAAACTTGAATAAAAGAAAGTGAATTTCATGCTTCAGTCTGTGTTCAATCAATATCAGTTCTTTCTTTGGAGGTAGAATAGATAATCCCTAAGGTCCCTCTCCAACTATAAAATGTTGGGGTTTAAGTGTTTTGGGGCCCCCCACCCCCATTGATAGAAACTGGGCATGGGAAGAGAAGAGGCTAGAGCTTTAAGTAGCAATTACTAGGCTGCCAGCCACTATACAGTGCTGACTATCCCATCCTCAAACATCAATAGACCTTTGTTGTTACCATCTTGTGGAAATTTCCCAAAGTGACCTGGAGAAATTGAAAAGATACATGTTTTAAGGTGGAAAGGAATGTTTGAGACTTGGAGGCATTTGTATGCTGATAGGTTTTGAAGTTAGATATCTTTTTGTTTGTTTGTTTGTTTTTGTGGGGCAATGAGGGTTAAGTGACTTGCCCAAGGTCACACAGTTAGTAAGTGTCAAGTGTCTGAGGTCAGATTTGAACTCAGGTCCTCCTGAATCCAGGGCCAGTGCTTTATCCACTGTGCCACCTAGCTGCCCCTTGAAGTTAGATATCTTTAAAAAATTATTTATTCTTATGAACTTAACAGTCATTAGTAACCAAAAGCATTTCGGTGTATAAAGAATAAGGCTGTATTTGAAATTGTGAACTTCTGCTAAAGAGAGGAATTTTTTTTTTTCCAGGGCAATGAGGGTTAAGTGACTTGCCCAGGGTCATACAGCTAGTAAATGTTAAGTGCTTGAGGCCGGATTTGAACTCAGGTCCTCCTGAATCCAGGGCCAGTGCTCTATCCACTGCACCACTTAGCTGCCTCTAAAGAGAGGGATTTTAAAAAGATAATAGGACATTTGACAAGGTAGCAAACTTGTACTACCTTTTAAATTTTTAAAAAAATTCCTTAGATTAAAAAAACTTTTTTTTTGTTTAACCTTACTAATATGCAAACATTAAAAGGATTTGTGTTTTTTCTCAGTATGGGTACTTCTGGAATTCCTTCTACCAGTGAAGATTGCCTTGTCTGTGCTATGGTAGCTAATTCTTACGAACTGTCTGAGGGGTATAGAGTTTGAGTGACTTGCCCAGTGGCATACAGCTACTGACTGTCAAAAGTAGGATTTGAACCCAGAACTTGGCCAGTGTCATACAGCTACTGAGTTCCAGAAGCAGGATTTCAACCCAGGTTCACTGTACTAGGCAACCCCTCTCCCATCACTCTGCCTCTGCACAAGTTGTTCCCCTTGCTTGGCATGCACTCCTTCCTCTCTCCTCTGCCTCACAGAATCCTTAGCTTCCTTCAGGTGCCCCCTCCTTTGAGGAGCCTTTCCTGGCCTCGCTACCTCTAGTGATTAGCATTCTCCTCCTCCAGAGTATTATTTAGTATTATTTTACTTTTACCTACTTGGTCACAAGATGAGGCAGTGTGTAGTTCCATGCAAAAACCACTGGGATTGGAATCAGAGGAAATGAATTCAGATCCTGGCTCAAGTCACTGAACTTTTCATCTGTGAAATGGGGGAGTGGACTAGCTGGCTCTGAAGATGGCCTCCAACTCCAGTTCTGTGAGTCTATATGAAGACAGTATCATCATCACCTGTCAGTCGTGCCTGACTCTCTATGACCCTATGGAGCATACTGTCCATGGGGTTTTCTTGGCAAAGACACTGGAGTGTTTGGCCATTTCCTTTGTCAGTGGATCAAGGCACACAGGTTAAGTGGCTTGGCCAGGGTCACATAACTAGTAAGTGTCTGAGGCAGCATCTAAACTCAGGTCTTTCTGACTCCAAGCCTAGAGCTCAATCCACTGTACCACCTAGCTGCCCTGAGGCTAGATTAGATTCCTGCTAAATTAGTTTTTCACCTGCTAAGCTTCCTGTCTGTCCTCTAAAACTCCACTAAGAAATCGCCTCCTCTAGGTAGCCTTTCCTCTTGTGTGTCTCTGTTCTTTAAATACTCCATGAGGGAGGTGGGAGGCTTGCTCTAGATCTCTTGGCATTATATGAATTATTCATTATTTATCCCTTATTTAACCAATTTATCTGGGTGACCATAAACAAGTTACTTCACTTCTCTCAGACTCAGTTTCCCCAGCTACAAAATATGGACTTGGCACTTTTATAATGCCTCTGTGAGGAGCAAGCTTTTCAAATCTTAAACCTCTACAGAAATTTGAGTAGTTTATTCAGCAAACATATATATAGTTTACTGTATAAGGCACTAGTAGAAATGATAAAACCTAGGTAGGGCACAGTTCCCATTCTCTTGGAACTTACCTTACTCTGATAATTCTTGGAGACCTTGATGGGATCTTAGGTACTAGGAGGCTATGTTATCAGTTAGGCCAGTGTGTGTGTGTGTGTGTGTGTGTGTGTGTGTGTGTGTGTGTGTGTGTGTGTGTGTGTGTGTGTGTGTGTGTGTGTCTGTCTCTTTGTATTTATTCCTAGCCCTTGGCACAGTACTTGGCACATAGTAACCAATTAATAACTGCTAATTTTTTTTTAGTCATGCTTATTATATCCTTATCTTAACGGAACCATCTCTTAAACACTTTATAGGTAGATGTTCTGAAGGCAACAGCTCTCCCTTTATTGAAACAGTTTGGAATTGATGGTGAATCATTCGAACTTAAGGTAAGAAATGATCAGCTATGGGTTCTCCTTCCTTGTTAAATTTATTTCCATCTACTCAAAGAATGCTTCTTGAATGTATTATTGGCCCATTTCCATCAGTCATAATGACTTAAAACTTTCCCATCATTCTTGTTTTACATGAGTTTCCCCACCTCAATTTATTTGGAATAATGAAGTGAGCTGTTATGTTTCCTTAAAAAATAATATTTAGAAAAGAGATCCTTTGTCTTTTTTTTTTGGTGAGGCAACTGGGGTCAAGTGACTTGCCCAGGGTCACACAGCTAGCAAGTGCCAAGTGTCTGAGGCCGAATTTGAACTCAGGTCCTCCTGAATCCAGGGCCGGCACTCCATCTACTTCGCCACCTAGCTGCGCGCCCCCCCCCCCCCCCATGCCTTCTTAATATAATAATCATGATGGATCGAGGAATTTTGGAGCTGGAAGGAATGTCAGAGGTCATAACGTCCCTTTCTTTAAGCTTGTCATCCAGCCTCTGTTATCACTAGTATTGTTTTATCTCTGTGCATCTTCCACCTGACTGCTCTGCGGTCAAGCAGAATTAATTTAATTCTTCTTCCATATAATTGTCTACGTGTATTTATTAAGCTCTTACTATATACCAGGTACCATGCTAAGTGAAGAGAATACAAATACATGGGGTAAGAAAGACACTCCTTTCCTTCAAAGAGCCTGTGGAGGAATACAGTGCCTAAGAGGGAACTGAAAGAGTGATAGAGGGAAGAGATGAAACAGGCTGTATATATATATATAGGAAGGTGCAGGAAAGCCAGGAAGACTTGGCTGGTGCTAGTTTCCTCCCCTTCACATATCTGCACACAGTTGCCATGGCTCCCATCCCCCTACTAAGTCTTTCCGAGGCTAGATGTGACCGGTTTGTTTAATGCATCTGTGACGTGATCTTCAGCCTGCTCACTGTCTTGGTTGGCTACTCCTCTGGACAAGTTATAGTTTGTCCCTGTCCTTTTGTGGTCCAGTCCTGAGGTTTACAAAGTAGTCCCCCAGGATCTCAGTGTTGGAAGGGTTCTCAGGGGTCATCTCATCCATACATATCTGAGTTGAATCCCTTCCTGGATGGACTTAACAAGTGGTCATCCAACCTTTGCTTGAAGAGCTCAGCTGAAGGGGAGATGGCTCCCTCCAGAGGCAGCTCATTCTGCTTTTGGACCACTCTAATTATCTTGACATTGAGCCTGAGTTTGCCTCTCTACCACTTCTACTCCTCATGCCTAGTTCTGCCCTCTGGGGCCAAGAAGACCAAGTCCAAACCCAACAGCCTTTCCCCTCTTCTCCATCCCATCTTCTCTTGAAGATTAAAAATTCCTTCAACCAGTATCTATATAACACAATCTTAAGACCCTTTGAGGGTCCTTGGTTGCCTTCCTTTGGATTCCTTCCAGTTTATCAGTGTCCTTCCTAAAAATATGGTGCCTGGAATGAATAGAAAAAAATCTGTTAACTACTTACTAACTAGTAGTCACTATACTGAGCAATATAAAAGCAAGACAGTCCCTGGGCTCAAGTTGCTTACATTCTAATAAGGGAGGATGACTTGTAGGGGCTTATGAACATAATTATTGGGCAACTGATTGACTAGGAATGGCAGTATTTTTCTTTTTAATTTTTCTCAATTTCACATAAAGATATTTTTTGAATTCCAAATATTTCTCCCACCCTCCCTTCCCTCTCCCCTCCTGAGGCCAGCAAGCAATTTGATATAGGTTATACATTACTATCATGTTAAACATATTTCCACATTAATCAGAACAAAAGGAAAAAAACAACGCAATAAAGAATAAACAAGAACAATAACAAAAAAGCAACAACAAAACTGAAAATAGTATGCTTCTTTCTGCATTCAGACTCCATAGTTCTTTTTCTGAATATGGAGAGCATTTTCCACCATAAGTCTTTTGGCATTTTCTTGGATCATTGTCTTGCTGAGAAGAGTTAAGTCTGTCACAGTTGATCATCACAAATTGTTGTTGATACTGTGTGCAATGTTCTCTTGTTTCTGCTCATTTCACTCAGCATCAATTTATGTAAGTCTTTCCAGGTTTTTCTGAAACCCATCTGCTTATCATTTCTTACAGCACAATAGTATTCCATTACATTCATATACCACAATTTATTTAGCCATTCCCCAATTGATGGGCACCCCCTCAATTTCCAGTTCTTTGCTACCACAAAAAGAGCAGCTATGAATATTTTTGTACATGTGGGTCCTTTTCCTTTTTTATGATATCTTTGGGATATAGAGGAAAGGCAGTATTGATAGAACTGAATACATCACCACAGAGATGGTCTGACCAGGGAAGAATACAGTGTGACTACCATGTATACAGCCTTGGATGCTATGACTCTCTTAATGTAGCCCAAGACTACATTAACTTTTTAGAAAAGTGGGCATATGACATTGTTGACTCATAATGAGCTTGTGGTCTACTGAAACCCTGAGCTCTTTTTCAGGTAAATTATGGCCTAGTATTTGTGAAGTTGGTTTGTTTGTTTTCTTAACCCAAGTGTAAGCCTTTAGATTTATCCTGATAAAATTTGATTTGGTCCAACATTCTAGCCTATCAAGCTAGTTTTGGAACCTGTCTTGCTATTTTTATCTCCATAATATAGTACCTGGCTAGAAGAATATAAGCACTTAGTTGTTAGCTACAGAGCCTGGTGTTACTTCATTAGTGTCCTCCCTCCTTTCAAGTAAACACTGAGCTATTAATGACTAATATCATGACTTATGTCACTCATTCAAACAACTTTGAATTAACTAAGTGTACTTTTTTCTAATCTACCTCTTTTTATCATTTCCATAAAAACAGTGTGAGAAATGTTATCAGATGCCTTGCCAAAAGAGGTTGCCTAGATTCACAGTCTTCTCATAATGGAGAAGCCTTGTAACCCTGTTAAAGGTAGTGAAAAAGGCATGAGGTTGGTTTGTCTTGTTCTTGATGAAGCCAAAGGTCTCTGCTTCCATTTCTAGTGTTTACGAAATATCCTTTCAATAATACATTTCAGAAAGTCCTGTTGAGTTGGCCTCAAACTCCACTCTCTTCCCATCTGTGGAAATCAGGGCAACATTTGCCTCTCATTGGTCCTTTGGTACCTCTCCCATTATCCATGATCTTTCTAGGCTTACTCATAGTTGCTCAACCATCAATTCTGCCTATTCTTCCCACCCCCACTCCCCATAGCCTGTGATATAGATAGGCAGTGAGGAGGGGGTGACTTCAGAATCAGCAAGACCTGTGTTCAGGTCCTGTCTCTAACACATCAGGCAAATCATTTAAACTTTGAAGGGCCCCCAGGCAGCCCTGGAAGACTAAAAGCTGAAGAATGGGCCATGATCTATCACCACAGTAGAGGGAAATTTTACACTGGGAGTTCACTCTCCCAGTATAATTACAGTTCTGGTCCAGAAAGGGTCTGATATAGTTCATCTGGACTTAGTGATGTGAGCTCATTGAAAAGAGCTAGCTGCTTTATTACTCTCATCTTGCTTGCCTTGGGCTTCAGCTCTTCATTATCCATTTTAGTTCTGTCTTTTCCACTTCAGAGATCTTTCAGTCTCCTTGTCGGACTTGTTTGCATTTAGTTGGGGGTCTTTGTTATAACAGTTCCAGCATGTTCAACTCCAAAAAGTATAGCCCTGGCAAATATTCCAAGTACCTTCATCACCATACTCAAGCAGCCTTTTTTACCCTGGAAGATCTCCCTGCCCCTTTGGCCCCTTTGTCTGATTGGTCATTTCCTTCCAGAACAACCATTTTAAAAGGAATGACCCAGGCCAACCATCTTCACTTTCATTTTTCTCCAGGTCCTGCTCTTGACTCTTTTCTTTCTCCAGTAATGTCTCTGTAAGGGGGTCTAGAAAGATGACCTTTCTTATCTTCCCACATGTAAGCCCCCTTGAGGGCAAGGGGTTGGACTGTTTCTTTTTGTTCTTTCCAGGGCTTAGCACAGGGCCTGGTGCATAGAGGAAGCACTTAATGAATGCTTATAGACTTGACTCTTGATGCAGAACTACTGTGCTGCCTGTTCTGTGATCCTGAAGCCCATTAATGATCAATGTTCTATACTCTGATGAAGTGAGCATAATGTTGAATTCAGATTTGGAAATTAGAAGCCACATTCAGTGGCAGCTTCCCCACAAAGGGCCACCAGTAGTTTACATCCTGAGTATCACTGTTGTGGATTTTAGCATTATCTACTCTCTTGCTTAATCCCTTCATTTTTTTGCTGCCCTGCCCTCTTCCCCCATTAATATATTTTCTTCATTCAATTGCATTCAGATTGTCCGGAGAGGAATGCCCCCGGGAGGGGGAGGGGAAGTCTTCTTCTCTTGTCCTGTGAGGAAGATGTTGAAACCCATTCAGCTCACAGACCCCGGCAAAATCAAACGTATCCGAGGAATGGCGTATCCTTTTGATCTGGTAACAGTAACAATAACTGTAGTAGAAGAAATGTTGAGTTAGAGGGCTTGAGTTTGAATCTTAATTCGGCTTATTCCCTGTGTGATCCAGGGCTAGTCCTTTGACCTCTCTGGGTCTCAGGGTCCTCTTCTGTAAAATTGGATTGTTGATCTTGATTGCCAAGGGCGCTCTTTCTGCCTTAAATGCTATGATCTGGGTTATAAACTCAAGCTATCTAGAGTCCAAGAGCAGCGGGTTACACACACACATACACACACACACACATACCCTCCTTCCCTCTCTCTCTCTCTCTCTCTCTCTCTCTCTCTCTCTCTCTCTCTCTCTCTCTCCCTCTCCCCCTCCCTCTCCCTCTCTCCACCTCCTACTGGATATATTTTGCCACTCCATCACAGTCCAGAGTATCTGGATGTCTTGGATCCAGGTGCCCATATGGGTGAGAGATCAGATTCTCTTCTGTTTGATTTTCCCACCAAATGTGTTAAAGTAATTACATAGATAGGCTAGCTTGGTGGAATTTTACAGCTGGGAGGGCACTTAAAAGATTATTTGAGCTCTCATCCCCTCTGTTGGCATGTGGTTGACATGGGCAGTTGGCTCTGAATCCTGCTATGGGCTCTTTTCTTGGTTCTGTACATAGCAGGGCTGAAGTTAAAGGCTCTAGAAAAGGGAAGCAGCAGTATGGGGTGATATAGAAGGAGAGAATGCTGGATTTGTGATCGGAGGACCCAGGTTCAGATCTCAGCTGGGTTACTTATTAGTTCTCTGGCTCGAAGAAAGTAATTCTGCAGACTCTAGAATGGGGCCCTTGGTTTCCTCCTCTTTAAAATGGAGTTAGTCAGGCAGTTAGGTGGTGCAGTAGATAAAACACTGGCCCTGGATTCAGGAGGACCTGAATTCAAATTCGACTTCAGACACTTGACACTTACTAGCTGTGTGACCTTGAGCAGGTCACTTAACCCTCATTGCCCCGCAAAAAAAAAAAAAAGTCTTTGAAAATGAAGGATTTAGATTTGTGTTCAGTAAGATTACTTCCCTCTCTAAAGGCTGTGAGGTAATATCTGGTTCTGGCCCTGGCCTCTCCCTAACCAACCACCACTGGGCAGGTTAGGTCTCTTCTATACAAGAAGGTGTATATGTGGCCAAACTTCTTCTGTATTCTAGCTTGTGGCTTTGTATTCTAATATTGACAAATTCTGTACAAGATCTTTTATAACAAATACTTTCCCTGGTTCTCCATTCATATAAACTATTTCGCTATTAAAAAAAATACCTGATTGTGATTTGGGGGTAGAAAAGAAAGAACTGAGCTGACTTATGGATGTACTGACAAATCTTTGATCCTCTTCTCTCAGTTAGTCATCTAATCTTGCATTCACTGCTTTTCCTTCCCTCTCAGTCCCTAAGAACATCCCAACCACTAAAGAAACTAAAGAAACAATATACAAAAATAACTAACCAAGAAGA
This sequence comes from Dromiciops gliroides, assembly GCF_019393635.1. Classification (NCBI taxonomy): domain Eukaryota; kingdom Metazoa; phylum Chordata; class Mammalia; order Microbiotheria; family Microbiotheriidae; genus Dromiciops; species Dromiciops gliroides. The sequence goes on from NC_057861.1 coordinate 640,532,012, forward strand.
GAAAAGTGGGCAAAGTTAAGGGACACTTGGTCTCTCCCTCTCTGCCTGTTGGGGTTCAGTTTTTCTCCTGCTAGTTTATCCTCAGGTAGACCAGAACTGTGATTTCTAGCATGTACTATCTTCCTTATTACAGAGTCTCAGCAAAGTCATTTGACTGTCCCTTGAGTTTTGTAATAATGGGATTTTTAAAATCCATGTTAGCCGAAAATTGTTTGCAGAGCCTATTTTCTCTTCCTTAATTTCCAGGCATCCAAATGCTGGCCAGTTGACCCTAGGGTGTGGCCTGCCTGAGGTTTTTAGCAAAATCTATTTTGTACCCAATTAGCTTAGCTAACACACATGAAGCAGCCAGCCACTTAGAGGGGGCTTCAGCTCCTTCCCAGTGCTCTTGCTGTGTCTCCAGCCACCACCAGGTGTCATGCCAGCAGGTAGGCTTGGAATGTGGAATAGTTAGGAACTGCAATTGTAAAAAATTGTCCATACCCAGAGATTTCTGATGATGTGATGCACTCTTGAAAAAAGTGGGTGCCTTACTGTCATCGTTTGGTGGTGGTATTAGGGATCCCATTGCAGGAGAGGGAGAGGGAAGTTCTCTGGAGTCCTCAAGGGTTTGAATTTCTGGGAAGTTCTCCCCCAGATGCCCCAGACTCTGAGCAATAACAAGCTTTCCCTCAGTACTCATTTGGCATTTTGCTCTGCACACATCTAATGCCCTTATCAGGTCTTAATTCGTACTCTAGTTATCTCTGTTTGTTTTGGGACTTTCTATTTGACTGTGAGTTCCATGAGAACCAGGACTTTGTCTTTTGTGAATGTAATTAAAATATGTGTTTGATGAATGTCTATGCAGTAGTTGGAGAGTTCCTTTGTGGCCTCATTCTTGGTGAAGTGAGAGAATTTGGAGTCAGAGGCCCTGTGTTTGAATTCTGACTCCTGCTTCACTCCCTCTGTGTTCCTGGAGGTCACTTTCCCTATCTGTAACTCAGTTTCCCCTTTTGTAAAATGAGGCAGGATAGGCCTGCTGATCTTGGAGCCCCTCTCCAGGTCTAACTCTCTTGATCCAATTACTGCAAGTCCTTTAAATAGATACATCTGTTGTTGCCCACCTAGTGGGCTATTAGCATATTAGCTTTGAGAGCTAGAAGAATATCTAGGTGGTTAGTTACATGGGTGGTACCATCTTCTGATGGGGGAACTCCTATTTTTAAAGCTACTCTCAAACCCCTCAGAAATGCCACCTGTAGGAGCCTCATCCTGTCTTTAAAATCCTCATTCGGACATTAGAGCCAATCGTAGCCAGCCACTGTCTGAATATTTATTCTACTTTCAGTTTAACAGATCTTTCCAAAAAAAATATTCATTTTCATTTTAGCTTTGCTCTGCTATTTGAGCTAGAAGAGGGGACCGGCTGTGTGGTTGGTCAGCTTCTTGGCTGGTTATCTGCAGGGCTGGTTTAAATTTAGGTCTGTGCTTCGTGGTAAGTTTTCTCCACATGGGGGTTGTTTTTGGCAGAAATTAACCTGTTGCTGCTTTTCTGTTTTTCATCACTGAATTTCCCCCCCCCCCTCTTAATTTTTGCCCCCCCCAGGAGCTTCACCAAAAAGAACTGTTCTGGACCCAGGAAAGGATAGATGTTGGGTTTCTGCTAGAGTTAGGGCCAGGTTAGTATAGTGACCTCTTATTCAGGGCTGCTCATATATGGGACATTTTGTTTTTATTCGTGGAATTGCACCAGCAACATTGGGACAAAGTCTTTCTGGTCCGGTGCATGTCGGATAAACAAGCTGGGGTGGAGGCTGATGGGGGCGGTGGTAGATCTCGTGGTCTGATCATATTTCTCTTTGTTGACTAACCCTGGGCTTTCCACAGGGATGATTTCCATAAAGAGAGCTTCCTTCTCCTGGCTCAGATCTCCTCCCAGACGCTAATTGTGGGAAGGAATAGGAGAAAGGACACATACTGATGCTACTCAGCATTTGACTGTGGATTTTTGGGAAACTACTAAGGATTCTTCTAGTCATCAGGATGTAGGTTACTCTCCTCTAACCCTTCTCCATTTTAAAAACAAAAAAACCTGATGTCTTTTAAAAAATAAAAAAAAAACAAAAAAGTACTAAAAAAAACCCTTTCCCCCAACCCTCCCTTAGAACCAAAAAACAAAAACCACTTAAGCATAATTAACCATAAAAAGCAACCCAATGGTGACAATAGATGAGAACCAAGTTCAAATCCTACGTCTAACATTTGATAGCTGTGTGACCCAAAGTAAGTCGCTTAACCTCCCAGCCTGGCTTCTGTCATCTGTAAAATGAGGGGGTTGGACTTAATAACCTGTGAAATCCTTTCCAATTGTACCTCCAGGATCCTGTGGCCTCCCTTCTGAGAGGAGAGGGATATGTTACATCCTCTGTTGTCTAGAGCCAAGGCTGGTTGTGGCAATTAATCTGAGCTCAGTGACTTTTTGGTATTTTCATCTATGATACTGGAGTCATTATATTCTATGCTTTTCATCACTTCATATAAGCATCCCCATGTTCCTCTGGATTCTTCATATTCATCATCGTACAACAGTATTCCATGACATTCCTCTGCCACGTTTTGTTCAGCTGTTCCCTGATTAATGGGAACCAGTGGTTTCCAGTTGCTTGCTACCACAAAGAGCACTGCTGTGAATATTCGAGCTTTAAATCAAAGGACTCTAATAATAGCCAGTTTAAATTTTGTGAAACATTTTACATATATGTGCCTCATTTGATCCTCACAACAACCCTGGGAAAGAAGTGCTATTGTAACCTCCATTTTTGCAGTTGAGGAAACTGAGGCAAACAAGTTAAGTGCCTTGTCCTGGGTCACACAGCTAGTTAAGTGTCTGAGGTAGGATTTGAACTGCCAAGCCCAGCTCTTTATCCGCTATGCAAAGCTGTCTCAATAATGTGATAGCCGAGAGGGGAAATGAGTTATTAACCAGGAGGTTAAGGAAAAGCTTCATGGAGGTGGTGGTGGTGGTGGTATTTCATTAAAATCACCTGGAACCCTTTGCTCTAGGGAGACAGAAAAAGAAAGCCCATCTTCTGGAAGAGAGAGACATGGAAGAACTTCAGGACCTTTAGTGAGACATTTCACTTATTTTCCCGTTTTCTTGTTTAGAGAAGGAGGCTAAAAATAGTGATTTTGTTTCACATGATTGTTGGGGAAAACACAAACTAGGATAATATCAGGGAAGAGATGAAGGCACAGTGCAAATATGAGGTAATTATTTTGAGAAAAAGAGTATCATACTCTGGGTTTTTTTTTTGGTTTTGTTTTGTTTTTTAAAGAAAGGGAGAGAATGGCCCCAACTGATCATGGATACCCTTAAAATGATATGCACTTTTCAATTAGGCTTTTACAAGTAAGATACTCGCCTTGGGGAAAGGGTGTGAGTGAGGCCTGGGACTGTTTGTGGAGAGTTGTTTATGGCCAGAGCGTGAGCTAACCAGACTCTGTGGGGTTTGAAAAATTCCTCTGAATTCTTTCCTCATTTTGGATCTTGGCCTTTGGAATCAATTAACAAATATTTATCGAACATTTACCAACAAAGCACACTATACTAGGGGCTGAGAGGGAGACAGAAAAACAAATGTGATATAATGTGGAGGAAGTTTCTCCAACTGGGGTTTCCCTAGATCATTAAAAGCATGGGGCTTGTCCCTCTCTGTGTCCCTAATAATAGCTCACATTTCTGTAGTGATCTGAGGTTTACAAAGCACATACTTTCAGTGACTTTATGAGGAATATATCCTTGTTCCCATTTTATAGATAAGAGAAACTGAGGCTCAGATCAAGTGACTTGCCAGAGTTTCTACATCTAATAAGTGTCAGGGCTGGGTATCTATCTAATCCATGTCCTCTGACTCCAAGATAGTTCAATTCACCACGATGCCTATGCCCTGGCCATCCTCATCTTCCCTTCTTCACAACCTTGGACTCTGTCCTTGGGTCTGATAGGTGAGCTTTTTTCTCTTTATCTTAACTAGTCTTTAGCTCTCCATAGCACTTCTTGGCATCTACATACATCTACCTTCCTTCCTTCCCCTTTCCCACTTCATGCTCGCTTTTATGTATTGTCTTCCATTCCCTTGGAATGTAAGCTCTCTGAGGGCAGGGACTGTCTTGTTTACTTGTATTTGCATGCATAGTGTTTGTAACAATTGTTTGTACATGGAAATCACTTAATAAATGTACACTTGTGCGGTCTCTCTTTCTCTCTCTTACACACACATGAATGTATGGGAAAAGTTGAGAAATAATATTGACTTATATTTGAATGCTTTACATACTGAGCATGGTAGGAATTCAGGAAAAACTTCTTGGAGGGGATATATCTGAAGCTGGGCCTTGAAGGATGGATAACCTTGATAATGGGGGAAGTGGGAAAGGCATCCAAGGTTACAGAATGATATAGAGGATATCGAAAGGTAGTAGATGATAATAGCACCTATTATTAAGGGAAACTTAGATTTGAATTCAGGTCTTCCTGACTCCAGCCCAAACTGTATACCAGAGGGGCTGCATGCAGTCTGCAATACTCCCATGCCATCAGAAACAAATTTAAATGGAACTATTTTAACAATATAAATAAAAATAGAATTTTAAAAATTTCTATTTGTTTGATACCCCTATATGTGTGTGTGTGTGTGTGTGTGTGTGTATACACATAAATACATACACATACATATACATACACACATATATGAAAATATATGCATAAATATATACAAATTACCTATACAAATTTCTGGTAAGGGGCAGCATGGATAGGAGAGGAAAGAGACACTCTAGGAAGGGAAACCAGTTAGGAGGCTATTGGAGTAGTCTCAGGATTTTTTAGAATTAGAGGAGCTTTCAGAGAACACATAATCCAACCTCCTCTTTACACATGGGGAATTGAGGCCCAGAAAGGTAGCTTGCTCTCCCTAGATCATACTGACAGCAAGTAGCACTACTGGGATTTGAACCCAGGGTTCAGGTCTTTCCATCAGCCTGGCTCTGAGGTCATTATTTTTGTAATGAAAATTAAATGTGGATATTGAGGGTTTGGAAAAATAAGTTGAATGAAACTGAGCACTATGCAAAAGAGTTGAAAAAAATGTACTTCCTTCCCTCCTTTATTTACTGATCTGGTATTATGGATGTGGATTATTGCATATACTGTCAGACAAGACAACGTGTTGCCTAGTTCTGCTGAACTGTTTGTTTCTCCCCCCCCCCCCCCCCCCCCCCGCTCTTTTTTTGCCCCCTTCTCAAGATTGGTGGTTGGTGAGGGGAGAAGGATATATATTCAGAAATGGATGTGATACAGAAGATATTATTAAAAATAATATACTTTTAAAAAAAGAGAGAGAGAAATAACTGTTGAACCATTTTAGGGCCCTTAAGTTAACAAGAGAGAAGTATCATATTTTCCTATGTTCAGATTTTGCCTCTGATTCTTATTACCTGTGTGATCTTGGGCAAGTCACTTATCCCTCATTGCCCCGCCCAAAAAAAACAAAAACAAAAACCCAAACACATTCTCAGACCTCAAGCCCAAATTCTGGACTGGTCCAGAATACTGGTTTGGCCTTCTCCCTGGGTTTCAGTTTCCTCATGTGTAAAGTGAGGAATTTGTGCTAGCTGAATTATAGGGTCCTTTCTAGCTTCAGATTTATGATTCTAATGATTGGCTTGGCCATTTCCTCATCCCTCTCCAGTAGCACTCATAATTAGGGCTTGTTACTTCTTCCATCCATATAGTCGCTTCTCTCATCCATTTATTTATTTATTCATTCATTCATTCACTCATTCATTCATTCATTCATTCATTTATTTATTTATTTTTCGTGTAGTCACTTCTTGACCCAGGATCATAGATTGAGAACTGTTTGGGTCTATAAAGGTCATTTAGCCCATTGAGTTTCATCTTGTAGTTAAGTAACTCTGAAGCACAGAAAGATCCAGTGGGTTGCACACTGTTACATAGATCCTCCTAATCTTGGACAGGTGGAGAGGAAGGCAAAGAAGTGGGAGATCCATAGGTGATATCCCAAACTTAGAAGGGCTTTCAAAGCCATGTTGAGTATTTTACCCTAGAGGTCTTTCAGTAGGGAGTCACTGAAAGATGTTTGAGAGAAAGGGTCAAATCTTAATTTAAAAAAAAAACACATCAATTTGTTGGGTATGCATACGGAGAGGGAGAGAGAATAGAAATAAGGGAGACCAATTAGGAGACTAGGGAGACCATTTGGAGGAGTCAATCCCTGAATCATCAGGGGTGGACCTTGATACTGAAATGGACCTTTCAAGATCCTTGTAGAAGGAGCCATGTACTTTTGTTTTTTGTGTGTGTGGGGCAGTGAGGGTTAAGTGACTTGCCCAGGGTCACACAGCTATTAAGTGAAGTGTCTGAGGCCGGATTTGAACTCAGGTGCTTCTGAATTCAGGGACAATGTTTTATCCACTGCGCCACCCAGCTGCCCCCAAGCCATGTACTTTAAACACCTTGTCAGGGGCAGCTGGGTGGCGCAGTGGATAAAACATTGTCCCTGAATTCAGAAGCACCTGAGTTCAAATCCAGCCTCAGATACTTGACACTAGCTGTGTGACCCTGGGTAAGTCACTTATCCCTCATTGCCCCGCCAAAAAAAAAAACAAAAACCAAAAAAACCCAAACACATTCTCAGACCTCAAGCCCAAATTCTTGACTGGCCCAGAATACTGGTTTGGCCTTATGTACATAAGTGACAGATCCATTGGTTATGGAGATGGAGCTTAGGCAGAGAACAGAATCTTCTTAAAGATCTGAGCGGTTTGATATGGTGATTGTTTTTTTATTTATTGTATTAGTAAGACAGTCTGAAATAAATGAAGTAATCAGGGGTGGGTACATGTAACCATTGAAGGATTGATTAGAAACCCTGAATTGTTAAGGAATTCCAGTGAGACAGTGGGGTGAGGTGAGACCAGATATCACAGTTTTCAAGTACAGTTCCACTAACACAAGGTCATGGGATTTAGAGTTGGGGGGGACCTCACAGGTCATCTAGTCCAACCCCCTAATTTTATTTTATTTTATTATTATTTTTTTTTAGTGAGGCAATTGGGGTTAAGTGACTTGCCAAGGGTCACACCGCTAGTAAGTGTTAAGTGTCTGAGGCTGGATTTGAACTCAGGTACTCCTGAATCCAGGGCCTGTACTCTATCCACTGCACCACCTAGCTGCCCCCCAACCCCCTAGTTTTATAAAAGAGGAGGAAATAATACTGCAAGGTCACAAAGTTAACAAGTAGCAGAGCCAGAATGCAAACTTAGGTCTTCTGCCTCCAAATTGGATTTTCCCCATGGCACCCATCCCACTGGTTTACCAGGCAGAACATCGAGGCTCAGGTCAAGGAGGAGATTTGCCCAGGGTCACACAGCTAGTAAGTAGCAGAGGCAGAATTTGAACTCTGACCACCTGAATAAATCTCAGGCTTTATGCTATTTTTGTGCATTGTGCACACCCCCCCCCCCCCTTTTATTTTCTTCCTTTGTCTTCTGGGAACATGCAAGTCAATTCCTTAACATCAGATTGCAGTTACTCTGTGCGGGTATCGCCTCAGATCGCCAATCGCATCGTGGAGTCTTCTAGGAGCATCCTCAACAAATTTATTCCCGATATCTATATTTACACAGACCATATGAAAGGGATCAACTCTGGAAAGTAAGTACCTGTGATGCCATTTGAAGGTGGGGGGAGAGTCTCTAACTTTTTATTATTTTCTTTTGTTTTCCTTGTGTCAGGAGCTTAAAATTGCTAGATTTGAGGACAGGTGTGAAGGGCTTGTCTCTTAAGCATGAATTGTGGACGTTGGTCTCAGAATCAGTTCTTTTGTCTTTTCATACTTTTTTTGTGTGTGACACAGTTGGAGTTAAATGACTTGCCTGGGATCACACAGCTAATAAATATCTGAGGTCAGATTTGAACTCAGGTCCTCCTGAGTCCAGGGCCAGTGCTCTATCTACTGCACCACTTAAACTGCCCAGAATAACCTTTAAGAGATGTCCCTAGGAACAGCAGCAAAGGAAAAAAAAAAGCCTGTTCCAGGTCCAGTAGTATGCTTATGCCACAGGATGTGCTTTTGCCTTGTAGATTCTCTACATTTAAAACTTACATATAATTCATATCAATTTGGGAGTTATTGACTAGGTACCCTCTGTGTACAAAGTATGTGGTGAGAGGCTGTGTGGCAGTCATTAGACAGTTGGCCTTAGAGTCAGGAAGACCTGGGTTCAAGTCCTCCCTGATACATCCTGGATATGTCACCCTGCTCATTTCACTTCTCATCACCTGGGACACTTTAGAGAGGGGTTATAATCTATATTGATTGGTAGAAGTTTCTTATTGAGATGATCCCTATATGGATTAAATCACAGGATGGCTCCCAAAACTGTACAAGGTACTGCTAGGCACTGCCTTCAAGAAGTTTACATTCTTTGGGTGGGATATGAGAGAAACATAGTTAGGCAAGTACAAAGGAGTAGGAGATCATTCTCTCCCTCTCCCTCCCCCATTTTTTTTCTTTTCTTTTTTTCTTTTTTAGTGAGGCAGTTGGGATTAAGTGATTTGCCCAGACACAGCTAGTAAGTGTCAAGTGTCTGAGGCCAGATTTGAACTCAGGTACTCCTAACTCCAGGGCCAGTGCTCTATCTACTACACCACCGAGCTGCCCCCCATTTTCTTTTTAAAAAATTTCTTCAAGTAATGGGTATTTTTTATTAACTCATCCCTCCTACTACCCCATTAAGCAAATTCTTTAGAAATCCCTCAGTGCTTATCTGTATAGTCTATGAAAACCAATCTCCACATTAACAGTGTCCAAGAACATGTGTCTTTCTAAATAGAAGGTGATTTTAAGGGGCAGAGAGAACAGTAACAAGAGGGAGAGACAGATGGGATCCATACTGCAGAAAGACGCTAGCTTGAGTATATTACCCTAGAGGGTGTGTAGGGAGCCATGACAAGGGGTAAGAGGGATGTATTGACATGGTTGATTGAAGAGGGGAAAGACAGGAGGCAGGGGCTCCAATTGGGTGACTATGGTACCATTCCATTTGAGAGGTGATGAGGTTGTATAAGTGGAGATGAGGACTGGTGTCATAAAAAATAATGATAATACTGCATTATTGATAGAATAATGCAGTAATTATTACCTTTAGTAGTAGTGTCAATAGTCATACTTCATTTCTCTCTTTTGGGGGGGGCGGGGCAATGAGGGTCAAGTGACTTGTCTAGGGTCACACAGCTAGTAAGTGTCAAGTGTCTGAGGCTGGATTTGAACTCAGGTCCTCCTGAATCCAGGGTCGGTGCTGTATCCACTGCACTACCTAGCTATCCCCATTTCTATCATATTTAAGGTTTACAGAGTGCTTTCTTTACAACAACCCCATGAGGAAGGGAGTACAGATGGGGAAACTGAGGCTCAGAGATGTGAAATGTCTGTTCCTTAGTTTATACAGCTGGTCAGTGTTGTAGGCAGGATTTTGACTAAGTTCTTAGGATTCCAGGGCCAGTGACCTTTCTGGAAGAGGAATAACTCATCTATCCTGACTGTATAGTTGATTCCAGTAAGACTGGATAGTGTCTCTTTTTTTTTTTTTTTTTTTTTTGGTGAGGCAGTTGGGGTTAAGTGACTTGCCCAGGGTCACACAGCCAGTAAGTGTTAAGTGTCTGAGGCCAGATTTGAACTCAGGTCCTCCTGACTCCAGGGCCGGTGCTCTATCCACTGCGCCACCTAGCTGCCCCATGGATATTGTCTCTTGATGGTGGGAATAGCCTTGGATTTGGAGCAGTAACATCTGGGTTAGAGTTCGAGCTCTGAAACTTACTGTGTGCGTAGGATCTCCTATATCACCAATTAGATTATAAGTTTCTTAAATGTATCTGGGGTTTTTGTTTGCCCGTGCAGCCTAGGAAGGGGCAAGGCATTGATTGGGTACTCAACTTAAATACATCTGCTGGCTACTCAAAGAAAATAGCACTCCAAACCGAAAGAGTCCTTTCAGTCCAGCCCCTTCTTTTTTTTTTTTTTTTACTGAGGCAGTTGGGATTAAGCGACTTGCCCAGGGTCACACAGCTAGTTAGTGTTAAGTGTCTGAAGCTGGATTTGAACTCAGGTCCTTCTGACTCCAGGGCTGGTGCTTTATCTACTGCGCCACCTAGCTGCCCCCCAGCCCCTTCATTTTGCACAGGAGGAACTGAGTCCCAGAAAGGGGAAACTTGGGACGTGTCCAAGGTCACGCAAGTGGCAGAGCTGGTGTTTTAACGTGGCTGCTCTGACTCCAAATCCAGATGGACCTAACACTCAGTAAATGGACTTTGAAGTAGGCACTAGGGACCCTTAATCCAACAGTAACTATTGACCAGCCCAGCCGCTCAGACGGCATTGTAGTAGGTGAGGTGGGAGGAAGAAGAAGATCCTTGCCTGTAGTTTTGTTTGTTTTTGGTTTGTTTGTTTGTTTGTTTGTTTTAGTGAGGCAATTGGGGTTAAGTGACTTGCCCAGGGTCACACAGCTAGTAAGTGTTAAGCGTCTGAGGCCGGATTTGAACTCAGGTACTCCTGACTCCAGGGCTGGTGCTCTATCCACTGCGCCATCTAGCTGCCCTTGCCTGTAGTTTTGTAAGGGACCCAATTTGGGGCCATCTACTCCTCTGAGCAGGAGATGAGGAATTCAAATGCCAGAAGGTCAGAAATAGGAACCACTTTCAAGCATAAAACACAGAAACTCAGGATTTAGAGTATTACCGTTGGATGAGACTCTGAGGTTCCTTCCAACTTTAAAATTATAATGGATGATCCTTTATTCTCACCCTTGGCAGTTAATCTTTTTTTTTTTTTTTGGCCCAATAAGCCACATCTTTATAGTAGCAAAAATAATTTTGTTATTAAATTCCTAATTAAATGAAACACTTATAGGGCTATGTTGAAGCCAGCTCATAAGAACTTGAAAGCCAATTATTAAAATTTCTCTGTGAGCATTTACAACTCAGAAATTGGCATATGCTACAAGGCAGGATTTCATTTATTGTTTTGTTCATGTAGTTTAAAAATTATTTATCTTATTTTTAATGTACAGAATAAAACAAGTATTTCCATAACATAGTATAATATGCATAGAATTAGACTGTTAGGGCCACAAGGGATCTTAGAACATGGAATTACAGTCAAGGAGACCTTAGAACATAGAATGTACAAGCTGGAAGGGACCTTAGAGATCATGTGGTCCAACTGCCCAGAAAAGGGAAAGTGTGATGGAGGCATCCATGCCAGAAGCATTTTTACCTGCTTTCTAATACGTTCTATAAAGCCTGTATAGCTACAGGCTTGAGGTTATAGCTGCATAAACTCTGCTGAGGGTGTAGGCTATCAGCATCCAAAGAAATATGTATAGAATAATTTTATATACATAAATTATATTTATATATATGTGTATACACACACACACACACACACACACACACACACCCCTATTTGTGTCAAATGGTAGCCATTGCTGGGGGGGAGAGAAAAAAAAGGAAAAATCTTAACACAATAACTTTATTATATATTTAAAAGGAATAGCAAGTTGTACATAATAGATTTACAGTTTCATGTGCATTATACTATGTTATGGAAATGCTTGTTTTATTCCATACATTAAACATATGATAAATAATTTTTTAAACTACATGAACAAAACAATAAATGAAATCCTGCCTTGTAGCATATGCCAATTTCTGAGTTGTAAATGCTCACACAGAAATTTTATAATTGATTCTCAAGTCTTTACGAGCTGGCTTCAACATAGCCCTGTTTCATTTAATTAGGAATTTAATAATAGTTATTTTTGTTATTATAAAGATGTGGCTTATTAGCAAAAAAAAAAAAAAAGATTAACTGCCAAGGGCAAGGAGAAAGATCTTCTGTCATAGTTTTAAAGTTGGAAGGGACCTCAGAGTCCATCTTGTCCATTTTACAGATGAAGAAACTGAGGCCCAGGGAGGCTAAGTGATTTGCCTCTTAAAGAGAAAGGAAGAAGGATTGGGAAAGGCATAGATGGCAGCAGGAGCGGCGTGAGGAGAATGAATGAACAAGGCCCTCCTCTGTCTTGCCTTTGGCGTTTCTGAAGGCCCACCACAAACCAGCTGCAGCTCTGTTTTTTGAAAAGTATTTGGCTCATCTGGCTGTTGCAGGGCCAGCTTACGCACGTGCTTGTGGTAGGCAGGAAATGAGCCTGCTTGGTGACCTGAGAAGGAGGTGGCCCTGCCTTGTTTGAGCTCCAAGACTTTTTTAGCAGCCTTCTTGTAAAACCTTTGGGGTGTTAAAATCCATGATCTTAAACCTCATGATGGTGGATCCAAAGCCACCGTCGGTGACAGGCTGCATCTGTCATCATGAGCGTCGTACTAGGGTGGTAGATGGGCTCTTGGTAAATATTTGTTTTGTGGAGCACTTAAGTCCTGGGTGGTCTTTTTCATGAATGCCCTTTAAAAATTGTTTAATCATGTGGTTTAATATTTGTTTTAAGGTTAGACAGTATTTTAAAACTTGTCTAAATATCAGTGTGGTAGAGGGAGGGAAGAAAGAATGCTGAATTTGGCCCCCTCCCCCTGGGTTCTGATTGTGGCTCTGTTACTTATATGTTTAGTAAAGACTTTTAACCGCTCTAGATCCCAGTTCCTTCACTATAAAATGAGGAGGTTGGTCTAGCAGCATTCAGGAGTTTCTTTACTTTTTTCTTTTATATCCTGGACCCTCTAGCAATCTGGTAAAGTCTGGACACCCCTTCTCAGAATAATGTGGCTTTTCCCCCCAAGTATCATCCATTTTTTTTTTCTTTTCTAAAACTCATTATTTGTTTTTGGTGTTGTTTTCTTTTTAAATTTTGAGTTCCAAATTCTCTCCCTCCCACTCCTCCTCCACCCACTGAGAAGGCAAGCAATATGATATTAATTATACATGTGAAATCATGCAAAACATTTTATATTAGCCATGTGTTTTTTAAAAAAAACAGGAAAAATGAAGTGAGAGAATTATACTTCAGTTAGTACTCAGAATTTATCACTTCTCTCTCTAGAGGTGGTTAGCATCAGAATAGGGTTTTTATAATAAAATAAAACATATAGAATTACAAAGAAAACATTACATTAAAATAGTTACCAAAATATTTTTAAAAGCAAATTCACAGGCTCCAAGTTAAGAATCCTTGGCCTAGCTGATCTCTAAAGTCTTTCCTATAATCGGTGATCTAAATTATCCCCACTTTCCCTCGGAGTTTCACAAATGAAGTTCAAAAGCATTATTATGAATCGAAAAGTGGCAAGATGGAATAGTGGGTAGTGGGCCAGTCTTGGAATCAGGAGGACCTGCGTGTTTAAGCTTCGTGTCTGAGGCATACTTACCTTTGTCATTCTGGGCAAAGCTGGCCACCTCAGTGGCCCCAGACGCTCCTCTAGGTTATAAATTACATGCAGGTTGCACTGATGGAGGAGGTTTTCATACTGGAAATATCTAAAATTTCTTTTTCCATTTTACCTTCCGTGATCTTCTCCCCAGCACACCCCTAACAAAACAAACCACCATAAAACCATTGGGAGATCCAATTAATAACTATATATCAAGGGCAGCTAGGTGGCGCAGTGGATGGAGCACCGGCCCTGGAGTCAGGAGTACCTGAGTTCAAATCCGGCCTCAGACACTTAACACTTACTAGCTGTGTGACCCTAGGCAAGTCACTTAACCCCAATTGCCTCACTAAAAAAAAAACAAAAAACCCCCTATATATCAGGATTCTATTGTCAAGTAATTAACAAGGATTTTAGCACCACTTTCCCCAAAATTGTGCTGGATTCTAAAGCTTTTTTTTTTTTTAACTATATGGAAATATGGATTGATGAAAAAACTTATTATTGACAGAGATAAAGAACAGATTCATCTCCAAGTATTCTCTTAAATAGTGTGCCCTGTTATTTCATCAAAACTATGTATTATAAGGGAGGAGCTAGGTGGCGTAGTGGATAAAGCACTGGCCCTGGATTCAGGAGGACTTGAGTTCAAATCCAGCCTCAGACACTTGACACTTACTAGCTGTGTGACTCTGGGCAAGTCACTTAACCCTCATCGCCCTGCAAAAAAACTCAACCCCCCCAAAATAACCTCCCAAAAAAACCCACTATGTATATTATAGAGCTCCACCATATGCCCAGCACCCTGTTAGAGAAAAAGATTCGTTCATGAAAAGCTGTGGGCAAATGGAATCATTTTAAACACCATTGGAATGTTTTGTTCTAATGTAGCCAAGGAGGTCATGACCTGAGCAGATTGAGGCCTCTTTTCTGGTAGAATTCACATCTCCTGGGCACTGATTTCTGCTTGGGTCATGTCAGCTGAAGAGCAGAGTCAGGGCTAAAACATTTGATTACCACAAACTGGATGGGATGGTGTGGTGAAAAGAACACTGACTGAACCACCATGAAACAGAAGACCCGAGTTTGCAGCTTGGGTCTTCATCCTCACTATCTGTGTGACTGTGGGCAAATCAGTTTTCTCATCTGTTATTTTTCAGCTGTTTTTCAGTTGTGTGTGACTCCTCGTTGACCCCATTTGGAGTTTTCTTGGCAAAGATACTGGAGTGGTTTTTCCATTTTTTTCTCCAGCTCATCTTACAGATGAGAAAACTGAGGCAAACAAGGTTAAGTGACTTGCCCTGGGTCACACAGCTAGTTAAATATCTGAGGCCAGATTTGAACTCACTGTGCTCTATCCACTGTACCACCTAGCAGGAAGTCATAATGGGATTTTTTTTTTGTTGTTGTTGTTAATTGAGGGAAGTGAAGACAGAAAAATATATTCTTGGCTTTTCTGGTCAGGGAAAGCAGGCCTGGCATCTTATTCATTGGACTCTCACACCTAGCCGTGTAAAATTATCCTGCAGACCGATGAAATTGATTATGAGACTCAGTGTAACTACAGGCAGCTTAGAGATGGTGTGTGCTGTCAAAGGGATATAGAACTTATAGGGTCGTGGCATTTAGAGCTTGGAAGGGACTTCAGAGACCATCTGGTGCCACCCTTTCCTTTTATAGATAATGAAACTCAGGCCCAGAGAAGGGAAGTAATTTGAGTAACCCAGTTTGACCTTGGTGGTCCTCCATCCACCGTTTTGCTGTAGAACAGCTGTGACAGTTTTATTAACCCTCACTCACAATTGTGTGTGTGTGTGTTTGCTTGCAGGTCTCCAGGATTTGGGCTTTCGCTTGTTGCTGAGACCACCAATGGTACCTTCCTCAGTGCCGAGTTGGCCTCAAACCCCCAGGGTCAGGGAGCAGCAGTGCTCCCAGAAGACCTTGGCAGGAACTGTGCAAAGCTGTTGCTCGAAGAGATTTATAGAGTAAGTCATTGGCCTTTCAGGAGAGAAGGGGGTTGGCAGCGTGGACTCATCTCACTACGTTTGTTCCTGTCATGCTTTTCTATCTCTTCGAAGCTGCTTGAGTCCAGAAGGTTAACTTGTCGCCTTCCATTAACGAAGGTGAAATGGACTGCCCTGGGGGGAGGGAATAACAGTGCTAGTGATAGCAGCTGACATTTCTGTAGTACTTTTAGGGGTTATAGAGTTTTACATTTTATCCTCAGAATATTTGTGAGAAAGATATTACTCGTGGTATCCCCATCTTACAGGACACTAATAAGGGATTCACCACCAGAGACCTTCAGTTAGAAGCGAGACCATTTGTCAAGGATTTCATAAAGGCTATTCCTGCTTAGATAGAAGTCAAGCTGAAGTTCTTTTAGACCCTGGAATTATTTAATTCTCTGATCTTTTATGATTTTCTTTCCTGAACTTCATTGAAAAACTCCATGGTGTAATAAATAGACAGCTGGGACTGAGTTCAGAACCAACCTTAGGCAACTTAAATAATTCTGTGACAACAGGTGAATTACTTAGCCTCAGTTTCCATATCTGTAAAATAGCACCTACCTCAGTCAGTCAGGTGAGAGAATATATGTAAAGCTTTCTGCAAATCTAGAATACTGTATAAATGTAAGCTGTCTAGCTAAACTTTATTCAGCTTCTCTGTGCCCCACTTGAGTTGTAAAGCACCACAGATCTCACCATTGTGGGGCAAACAGCTGTCCATTCATCCATCCATTCATCTTCGTCCCTATTGCCTGTGAGCTAGTTTATTAGACTGGTGTTGGCTGTAGCCAAGGTCACAGGCCTTGTTCCCCATAAAAGCCAGTTACCATAATTGGCCCATAGTGACAACATGTACTCTTAACCCAGAGGAATTTTCTTACAGATTCCATTGGGCACAAAGGAGAATGGAGTATGAATAGTTTTAACACTAACCCCCTCACTCTTACTGGAGCCACCAGCAAACTGGTCACTTACTGATGGCAGGATCATAGGCAGGATAGCCGGACAGTACTTTAAGAAAAGCTTTTATTAAGTTATTCAGAGGCAAAAGGATCTTCGGTAGTATCCATGCCCTGCAGCACATACATGCCTAAGAAAAGAGAGGCAGGGTTCAGAAGTTGTTAACACAGGGGCTAGCCTTTTGTTGATAAATATCATGACTTTTCCTTCAAACTGTGAGTGAGTGCTGTCTTTAAGCCCTTCACCAGCTTAAAATATATCCTGCAGCCCAAGTGCTACTCTTAGGGATGCACAAACATAGGCACACCAAGGATGCCATCCAGGATGAATTCAGAAAAACCCAAAAGGAAGAAAAGGAATGGAAAATAAGAGGGTGGGATGGAGATATGCATTGATCTTAAACTAGACAACAAAACTATAATCACCAAAATAGTTTAGTATTGGTTAAGAAATAGAGATTGATCAGTGATATCAGTTAGATACACAATATACAGAAGCAAATGAGCACAGTAGACTAGTGTTTGATAAACCCAGAGATCCCAGCTATTGGGACAAGAACTCGCTATTTAACAAAAAACTTGTAAAAATCGAAAGTAATCTGACAGAAACTTGGGTATAGCTTACACTGTATACCAAGACAAGATCTCGATGGTTGCTTAGACATAAAGGGTGACATCATAAGTAAATTATTATTATAATTATTTTTATTTTTAGTGAGGCAATTGGGGTTAAGTGACTTGCCCAGGGTCACACAGCTAGTAAGTGTTAAGTGTCTGAGGCCGGATTTGAACTCAGGTACTCCTGACTCCAAGGCTGGTGCTCTATCCACTGCGCCACCTAGCTGCTCCCATCATAAGTAAATTAGAGGGGCAAGAAAGAAATTACCAGTCACATCTATAGATAGGAGAAAGAGAAGACCACAGAAGTTAAAATGGATAATTTTGGTTGCATAAAATTAAAAAGGTTTTGTACAAACAAAACCAATGTAGCTAGAATTAGAAGGGAAGCAAGTGAGTGGGGAAAAAGTCTTTGCAGCGAGTTTTTCTAATAAAGGTCTCATCCTACAAAGTAGGTTTGTGTGTGTGTGTGTGTGTGTGTGTGTGGGCGGGGGGTGGTGGTGGTGGTGACAAAGAAGAGGTATCCATTAATTGGGAAATGTTTGAACGAGTTATAGTACATATATATGATGAGATACTATTGTTCTGTAAGAAATGATCAAGGAGTGGTTTTTTCACAGAAACCTGGGAAGCCTTTTAAGAACTAATGCAGAGGGAAGTAATCAGAACCAGGAGAATAATTTCTATATTAATAACAGTACTGTAAAGATAGCATTTAAAGACTTAGGAATTCGGGGGCAGCTAGGTGGCGCAGTGGATAAAGCACTGGCCCTGGATTCAGGAGGACCTGAGTTCAAATCTGACCTCAGACACTTGACACTTACTAACTGTGTGACCTTGGGCAAGTCACTTAACCCTCATTGCCCAACAACAAAGAAAAAAACAAAAACAAAAAAATAAAGACTTAGGAATTCTGATCAACACAATGACCAACCACGATTCTAGAGGACTCAAGATGAAACATTCTCCCTACTTCCAGATAGAGAAATGATGGAATCAGAGTACAGATTGAGATATTGGTGGGGGGGAAGGGTCAGGGTTGAATGTGACCAACACAGGAATTTGTTTTTCTTGATTATTCATTCTTGTGACAAGGGTTTTGTTTTTCTTGCTTTCTCAATAGAGGATGGAGAGGGAGAAGGATAAGATTTAATTTAGGAAATGAGAAAATGTGCATCAATAGGGGGAAAAATGTGAAGAGAACAGATCTTGACAATCCCAATGATTAAAGTTGCAGTGGGGTACAACTTAAGTGGGACAGGAGAACCCTGGACAAAGTTCAGATAAATAGATCACACTTATATAGTACTTTGAGATTTGCAAAGGGTTTTACATGTATTGTCTCACTTGACTTACCCTCTGAGGCAGAGGCATATTATGTTAATATATTATGTTATATATATTATTCATATTATGTTAATATATTATGTTATATATATTATTATGTGAGAGGCATAATTAAGTTAAAACCTAGATTCATATCCTCCCTCTGACACATGCTAGTTTTGTGACTCTGGGCAATTCACTTCATCTCTCAATGCCCTGACCACTCTTTTAAGATTTTGAGGTACTGATCATTTACTGATCTATATCCACAGAGGGAGTTACTTCCTTCCAGCCTCCATTTTTCCCTCTAAGATTTTATATTGATGCTCCTTTTATATAACTGTTTCCAGTGATTTCCCCCTCTCCCAGTAAAACCCTTGAATCCTTTCTTAAGGCAGGTAAGTATAGCCAAACTAAGCAAACCAAGACATTTGGGATGTCTGCAAATATACATCTAATTCTGCTCCTATAGTCCACCACCTCTCTTGCCAAAAAGCGGGAGACATACATGCTTCACCACCCCCTGAATGCTTCAGTTGTCTGAAATCACAGTTGATCCCTTCATGGATAGGCATCCTCTGGTCTTTCAACATTATTTTTGTAGAAACCTCTTGGTTCTGTTTATTTTCTTCTGCATCAGTTCTTACAAGACTTCCCAAGGTCTTCTGAATTGGTTCACAGTCATTCCTTTCATCCCAGTAATATTCTGTTATATTCACTTTTTTTAAACAGACAAGTCCAAACTTTATTTAAAATTACATTTTAAGTTTAAAGTTATTAAACAATATATTCACTTAAATTTTTTTTCAGCCATTCATTCCCTGGTTGATAAATGTCTACTTTCCTTTCAATTATTTGCTACAATAAACATTGCTGTTACAGCTATAAAGAATTAGAAACAAAGTAGAGACTCTCAGTGATTAATAAAAGACTGAACAAACTTTGGTACATGAATATAATGGAATAATGGAATATTACTGTAGCATAAGAAATGGAAAAACATGAATTCAGAAAAGCATGGGAAGACATGAAATGATGCAGAGTGAAGTAAGCAGAACTAAGAAAGCAATATACATAATAATTATGACAGTGTAAATGGAAAGAACAACAAAAAATACCAACGCTATGCAATTGTAATGACCAAGATTGGTCTAGAGAAGTTGAGAAAATATACCTCTCTTCTCTCCTTCAGTTGTAGACATTAGGGACTCTGATACTATGTATCGCATATACTGTCAGACATGATGTATTGCTGAGTTTTATCCCCTTTTTGTGCTCATCTTTGTTACAAGGGAAGAGGAGAAGGATATATTTAGAACAATTTATAAACCAAAGACATCAATAAAAAGAAGATAATGTTTATATTTTTGAATGATTTCCATAAATGCTTTTGTACAAATGGGGGCTTTTTGAGGGAGATTTCACATTAGGAGATCCCTTTACTGATGAAATCACAGGTCCAGACCAAGTCACAGAGGAAAGATGACGAAGGAACAATTTATACAAATATCATAGCAAACTTTCTGTGGCTGTGTTTGAATAAGTGCTGAAAGTCAAATCTTATTATCAGAGAGGGCTAACTTTGTTCTGCTATGCACTGAATAAAAGTAGGCACTCGCTCAACACTCATTTAACCTTTAGTAATTAACTGCAGATTTCCTAGAATTATGCTTTTGGCTTATGCTGTGTTAAGCAAAATGTTGTCTTGCTGGGGCAGCTAGGTGGCACAGTGGATAGAGCACCGGCCCTGGAGTCAGGAGGACCTGAGTTCAAATCTGGCCTTAGACACTTAACACTTACTAGCTGTGTGACCCTGAGCAAGTCACTTAACCCCAGTTGCCTCACCAAAAAAATATATATATATTGTCTTGCTGTTTTAATTACTGCAACAGCCTTCTTTTTCATTTTGTAAACTTAAATTGTCCATTTGCCTGTCCCCAGCTATTGCAAAGGTCTTGATAAAGGGTGTACCCTTAAAGCTAGATTACATAAGCTTTCCCCTTACAAAATTGCACCGTATTTTATTAGCATTTGACCAATGCAATCTGGCATTTTATGGGCTCCCTTGTTCCTGGTGAATGTTTCTCTTTTTCCTTCCTTATCTCTCCCTTTGGGGGTGGGGTGGGCTTCCATTTTCTGGTTTGTACAAAGATTAATAATTAAAATGTTTGTGTTGACAGGGAGGTTGTGTGGACTCCACCAACCAGAGTTTAGTTCTGCTCCTCATGACCCTTGGACAGCAGGATGTTTCCAAAGTCCTGCTAGGACCGCTGTCTCCCTACACGTAAGTGGTTTTCTTAAGCCCTGCTAGCTGAGCTGCTTTATTTTTCTAATTGCACCAAATGACAAAGTTACTGTGCTGAGTATAGCTTGTCACCTGGTACAGAACTGCCTGTACCTCTGTGACTTGAGTGAACCAAATGTGGGAACTCTTTACTTGCTAGTTTTTACCTATAGGAAGCTTACTTTCTTCTCCCAGCTGTAGTCTTCATTTGGGACCAATTAAATTAGCCCCACACATGGATCCTTTAATTTCTGCCTTTTGATTTTATTTATTCCTTTGGGGGTTAAATACCTGATGTCTCTTATGGCTTATTTGTTGCAGGGGGGGGGGGTGTCCTTTCCTCTTCCAGTGACCCAGTTAGTTGCAGCAGCTAGAAGGGACACATGTCAAATGCTTTATCTTTGCCAAAGATGATCAGGCAATAGTCTAGTTAAAAATGATATTAGAAGTAGAAAACTTCCCAGGTATACTTCTGTGTACAGTAATTTGTGTCAAAAAAGAGTACAGGGTTTGGCATAGGACGTCCTGGGCACAGACTCCAACCCTGTGTCTTACTTAGGCCAATCATACCACCTTTCCACTGCTCCGTTTCCATGTCTAGAAAATGAAGTATTTGTAAGAGATGGTGTCTAAGATCTCTTCCAGCTCTCGGTCTTGTAGGAGGAAGATGGAAGAAGAACTTGCTATGCAAGTAAATTATTAGATAGGTAATAGGTAATGATTTCTGTAAAGGAATAGGAATGCATAGTAGAAAGAATGCAAGAATCAGAGGGTCTGAATTCTGGCTCTGTTACCCGTGTACCCTTGGGGCACATTATTCCCTTCTCTGGGCCTCAGTTTCTTCATCTATCATTCAGAGGGTTAGACCAGATGATCTCTGGGGTCTCCTCCAGTTCCAACAGTCTTTGACTTGGGTCACGAAGAGAACTAAGCAGCAGGCACGTCTGGACGTCCGGTTTGTATTCACTTGGGCCCTTAAAACGGCTGAACACAAAGCACAGTCTGAGAAGCTTTTTCTTTTTAATAATTGGGGCATGAGAGCTCCTGAAAATCGTTCGTCTGCCAGGTTGACAAAA
Source organism: Dromiciops gliroides (assembly GCF_019393635.1). Taxonomy (NCBI): domain Eukaryota; kingdom Metazoa; phylum Chordata; class Mammalia; order Microbiotheria; family Microbiotheriidae; genus Dromiciops; species Dromiciops gliroides. Next base: position 640,553,728 of record NC_057861.1, read on the forward strand.
ACGCTGTGCGTGGATAGATTTCCCCCTTCCCCGGTCAAGTCACCCTCTGTGGGTGCGATTCTGGCCAGCAGAGGAGGCAGGGATGAGACTGAACTGTCCTTTTTCGGTTATCATGGTACCGATGCTGTATATGTGAAAGGTACAGTACTGTGATAACTGAAGAATGGTGGTGCCATCACATGAGGGGGCTGGGGGCGGAGGGAGAGGGTGAGAGGGAAAGTCCTGAGAGAAGAGAGGAGAACCCTGCTGCTTCCTGGAGAAAATGGATCCTTGCACCCTGTGCCCTCAGGCACAGCAACCAGACCTTGCTAACTCTTTCTTCCATAGGATTGGGCTCTTGAAGTGATGAATTGAAAAGTGGTGGGTGGGTGTGGGAAAAGGGATATAGCATACTTTTTATGGGCTCAGAGTAAGTTTTTGGAAGTGTGTTTCCGGTAGGTGACAAATGGATCGAGTGCTGGGCATGGAATCAGGAAGACCTGAGTTCAAAATTCAGCCTCAGATACTTAATTAGCTGTGTGACCCTGGGCAAGTCACCTGGCCTCTGTCTGCCTCTGTTTCCTCATCTGTTGTGAGGACAAAATGAGATCTTTGTATACCTTAAAGTGCTTTGTGAATGCCTAGCTATTTTTAAGAATGAAGTGAGGGTATGGAAATGACGTCAGAACAGTTCCCTCATCATGAGCTAACCAGACTGGAGATGTAGAGCCTGGTGAGAAGGTATAGTGGGAAAGGCCTCTGGAAGTCAGGACTTCTAGCTTTCTGTTCTGCCTTTGCCTCTTACTAGATTTAATTGGTAAGTAAAATGAGAGGGTTAGAAGAGATGAGCTTCTTCACAGAACAGAAGTGGTTGAATCATGGGACCCCAGAATTACATCTGGAAGAGACCCCAAGAGGTTACCTTGTCCAATCCCCTCATTTTACTGGTAAAGCAATTTATTTGCTCAAGGTCAGACAGGTACCAAGTGGCCGAGTCATCAGTCAAATCTAGGCCCCATTTCTCCAGATTCAGCATGCTGCTTCCCATTTCAAAGGTCTTTTCAGACTCTAATATTCTGTGATTTAAGAGTCTAAAAGCTACCTTAATTTTAATCTCAAAGTCCTGGTATTGACATGGCTATAATACATTGCAGTAGATAGTAACAAAACATATTGGGTGGAGAGGCAGAACTGAAGGTTCAGAATTACATGGTTACAGGGCAGCTAGGTGGCACAGTGGATAGAGCACCAGCCCTGGATTCAGGAGGACCTGAGTTCAAATCCAGCCTCAGACACTTGACACTTACTAGCTGTGTGACTCTGGGCAAGTCACTTAACCCCAATTGCCTCACCAAAAAACAAACAAACAAACAAAAAGAATTACATGGTTACCTGTTCCAGTTTTTAGGAGATGGCCCTCGGTGGGGGGACTCAGGGGACCTAGGGGTAGACTTTGCTTTGCTAACCAGTCCCTTACTGGATGACCTTGGACAAATCTCTCATTTCTCTGGAGTTCAATTTTCTCACCCGTTAAATTAATGGAGGGTTTGAGGGCATCTCTAAACCTTAAGAATCTATGATTTACTTCTGATAAAGCTCTTATAAGAGGAAAAGTTACCTCTATGATCACAGGAGATCCTGTTTAATTTTTAATATTATTCTGTGCTTTACTAATTAGTCACAGAATCTTAGGCTCATAGACCTGGAGAGGACCTTAAGAGATCATCTACTTCAACTCCATAAATTTATAGGTGAGGGAACTGAGGCCTGCAAGGTTAAATGAGTTCACCAAGGTCATTCTGACTGTAGTTGTTAATCATTTGTTTCAGTCATGTCTGACTCTGTGACCTCATTTGGGTGTTAGGGATTTTTTGGTTGGTTTGTTTGTTTGTTTTGCTGGGCAATTGAGGTTAAGTGACTTGTCCAGGGTCACACAGCTAGTAAGTGTTAAGTGTCTGAGGCCGAATTTGAACTCAGGTCCTCCTGACTCCAGGGCCATTGCTCTATCCACTGCGCCACCTAGCTGCCCTGTTTGTTTGTTTTTAGCAAAGATACTGGAGTAGTTTGCCATTTCCTCCTCTAGTTCATTTTACAGATGAGGAAACTGAGACAAACAGTTGGTTAAGTGACTTGCCCAGGGTCACACAGAGGCCATGTTTGAACTTAGAAAGATGAATGTTCCTGACTCCAGGCCCAGGACTCTTTCTACACTATCACCTAGCTGCCCTCTCACCCCAAATCTAACATTTATTCCACTGTACCACAGTGCCTCATAGAGAATAGGAATAGAAATAACCTTGTTCACTTCTAGGCACTATATTTTAGGAATGACATTGATATGTTAGAGAGTGCTCAGGTCTGATCATGTCACACTTCTGTAAACTCCACTGACTCCCTGTTATTACCTCCAGGATCAAATATAAAACTCTCTGCTTTGAGAGGCTTTCATAACCTGCCTCCCTCCCTCCTTTCCAGTCTTTTTCCTCCTTACTCTTTTGCAACATCTGCTGCAATACAGTGACACTGGTCTATTTGCTCTTCCTCTGTAACTTTTCTATAAACTGCCTCTTTTTCAAAGTATGTTTGTTTTCCAGCTTCTGGACAATTCACATAAGGCATACAGTTTGTTTTTTTAATTTTTAAATTTTTTTTTAGTGAGGCAATTGGGGTTAAGTGACTTGCCCAGGGTCACACAGCTAGTAAGTGTTAAGTGTCTGAGGCTGGATTTGAACTCAGGTCCTCCTGACTCCAGGGCCGGTGCTCTATCCACTGTGCCACCTAGTTGCCCCAGGCATACAGTTTTGTTATTTTTTAATTAAATACTTATTTTTTCCAATTAACAAAAATCCTTATCTCCCTTTCCCCCCAACTCCAACTGACTCTGCATTTTCACTTTACATGTCTTGGCTAAAATCTCATCTTCTGAAAAAAAAAAAAAAACAACCTTTCTCCATCCCCTGTAAGATCAATGCCTTCCCTCTGAGATTATCTTCAATTAATCCTGTATGTTTCTTGTTTGTGCATAATTATACCCCCCCCCTTCCCTATTAGATTTCTTGAGGGCAGGAACTATCTCTTGCCTCTTTTTTTTTTTTTATCCCCAGTGCTTAACAAAGTGCCTGACACATAATAAACACTTAATAAATGCTTGTCAGATGAATGATGGAATGAACTAGAATGGTCAAGGGCCTCCAGTGGAAGGAATTAGGGATATTTAGCCTGGAGAGAAAGAAATCGGGCCTTGAATGGGCACTCAGATGGGCAGTTATGTTTAAAGGGGGATTTGAAGGGGCAGCTAGGTGGTACAGTGGATAGAGCACTGGCCCTGGAGTCAGGAGTACCTGAGTTCAAATCCAGCCTCAGACACTTAACACTTACTAGCTGTGTGACCCTGGGCAAGTCACTTAACTCCAATTGCCTCACTAAAAAAAGGGGGGGGGGATTTGATTGATTTCATTCTGCTTGGCCCCGGTGGGAAGAACTAGTAGCTTCTGCTTTCAGAAGAGAAAACTTACTGAACACACATTTTGTGGGGTAGCCAGGCACCATGTCAAACATGTACACTATGTTAAGGGCTAAAATTCTAGCTAAACTGTCTAAAATATCTAATGAGTGGTCGCCAATAAATTATAAGCTTTAGCAAGAGTTAGACTTTTAAGCATTTATTAAGGAGAATAAGAATTTGGTAAAGAGAGAGAAAAAGGCCTAGATTCCTATCTATTAAAGGGAGAGCACATTTCTAGCTCCCTTCTCCGCCAGAGTCCAGAGGAAAGAGCCCCGAGACTCCGCGCCAGTCTCTTCCTTCCTCCTCCCACTAGTCCGCGTCACTTCCTGATACCAAAGACAAGACTCCTGGTCTTGCCCTCAAAGACCTTCGCTTCATGGGCAGAACTCTTCTACAGTTAGTATCCAGCAGGTGGCGTTATTCCAATCGTTACAGTCCCCCCTGTTGTTCCTCAAGAAACAAAATGTTTCCTTGACGGAACAGTAAAAAGAATATAATAACTATTGATAACTAATAATATGTGAACAACAATATAGAAAAGGAAGAGAGGAAAGTTTTGTCCAGAGGGGCAATTTTTTTTTGTCCTCATGAACTGACGCTTTGACATTAGTCTTGCAAAGGGAGGGCCTCTGCAGAGAATACATATTACAGATGGTGTATATTATAACAGAAAGAGAAAAAAAAACAACAAAAACAACAAATCAAAACTGTTCATTTAAAGTCTCTGAAAGTCTTTTCTCAGATGTCCTCTAGGTGTAGTCGTGGAATGGAAGTCTTTTCAGGGGTTGATGTGTAGATGCTGGTAATCAGCCAGGAAAATTTCCTACAAAATTGAGCTTAACACAACTTTAAAATAGCTTTGTCAGTAATCAAAATCAAACAATGAAAGTTCTCAAAAACATGTCTAAGGGAATTCAGAATCTTAGTTGTTACACATGAAACATATAATAAAACAAAAATTGAACCATTCTTTAAAATTATATTATTATTATAGTCCCCCCTTATGGAGGGTAATTAAGAAGACAATTGCTGCAATATTAATTAATAAAAATAATTTTTATCTTTGTTTTATCACTTTTTGCATCATCTGCCTAATTATCCTCATGCCATTATGAGAAATTAAAAAATCTAATATAATTGGTAACAGGTGTCAAGGCCAAATTCAACACTGTATTTATCATGACACCTGAGATAATTATGGGGGTTACCATAAAAGAACAGAGAAATGATGGGATATGAGCATTCCCACACTTGAGCAATATGTACTGTCCATGCAGTATGCCAGGCTTAAAATAGGTGGATGGAATATATGTCCATGCCACCGAACATATTGGAAGAAACTGAGTCAGACTTAATCAGATGCATGGGACTGAGATGTCCATGGCATCAGGCATATAGGAGGGAGCATGGAAGCCAGGTGTAGAAGTGAGATGGGTGGGATGAATACTTCCAGCCATCTGTACAATATTGTGGGGAAAAATAAAATAAAATATTAAACCAAGAGAATCCAACCTCAACATTTGTCAAAAGCCGTTCCCTCGGCCATACCTTGACTTCATGCATGTCTCCCCTCATGTGACAGTTCAGTGTCTGCTCTTGCATGTATTCCTCTTGTGATTGGATGGCATCTTGGCCAACTGGCATCTGATAACTCAGAATAAAGGCAATTAATGTCTTAAATGATAAGTTCCCATAATCCAAGTCTCATATGGATTTAAAAATTGAGGATAATAAATGATTGCAAAAAATGTGAATACATCTTGACTCAGAACACAATATATAATTATGCAACAATTTCAAATAATACCCCTTTTTTTTTACTTAGTATACAATTACTTTTGTGAAAAATCAGAACATACTTAAATACAAGTTAAAGCACAACAGAATCTCAAAGAACTTTTTTTTTTTTGAAAAAAGAAAACTTTTACAAATGTTCCCCTCTTTTTTTTTTTTTGGGAATATGCTTATCAAAAATAATACTTCTAGAATCAATTTACACTTGCCATGGCAACCAATTTGCCAGGGAAATGCTTTAAAGAGTTTGATCAAATAATCAGTTGAGGAAAAAAAAAAATAACAAAAACAAACAACTCAGAATATGGGAGCACAATACTCCTAGAATTAACATTGTATTATGAAATCAAAACCATGTTTCAAAATTAGATAGATGAATGAATAGAAGAAAATACACATGGAATAATAAAAGACAATGAAATTCAAACTAGGGAAATCTAAATGAATATGAACTTAATATCAATAAGAGTATTATAAAATATAAACTTGATCACATGACTATAAAAAGCTTTTACAAATATTCTCCTTGTTTTAGAAACTAAGTATAAGACACAATCTCAAAAGCATGAAAATCTCTATGAAAATAAACCCATACCATTAATTTCAAAATGTATATGTAATAGCATAGAAATCCTATGTAACCTCTGAACTGACATTAATAATCTGAGCCTGTGGTATTATTCCCCATTTTACAGATGAGGAAACTGAGGCACAGAGTGGTTAAAAGTGAATTTTCTAAGGTTGCACAGCAAGTGGCAGAGCCAAGATTCAAACTCCAATTTCTTTGCTCCAAATACAGTGCACTTTTTACCACCCTGCAGCTGATTTAAGGCTACATACAACAAGCAAGGCAGGTCAAGATACTGTATGGGCAGTGGTGATGGGCCACATACATACAACACTGAGTTTTGGTTTGAGTGAGAAATGGAATGAATAGTTTTACACATTCAACTCTTGTTTTCTGGAAGATTTCATTGCTTTGGCCCCCAGGGTTTGCCCATCTATATTCAACAAGTCAACAAACCCTTTGAGTACAGACAGAACATTTTTTTTCTCCCCTGAGGCTGACATTCCTGTGAAAGTAGCTATCTGTCCTTTGGAAACTCCTGTGGCCACGTATAAGCATGTGCCTTTCTCCTCCCTCCTCCCCTGGCCCACCCCTCCCTCCTCCAGCATCGGTTGCAAAGTTTTCCGTTTTAAATGGTGCCTCATAATCTCAAGGGAGAGGTCAGAGAGATGGAGAGAGCCAAGTTCATTGTGCCTGTTGACCAATAGCGCAGCCTGGAAGCATCCCATAATCTTTGACTTCCAGATATGCAGCAAAGAAGTACCTCACTGCCCCAGTGTTGTCTGTGGCTCGTTTTGTCAAGCTGACCAGTTCTTCCCCTAAATGAGGCATTTACTCTATTTTCCTGAGATGTTTTTTTTTCCCCCCTGGGAGTCAGTGACACACTGGCTGTGTGGCCCTGGATAGGTTACTTAACCTCTAAATGCTCTGGTCCTAGTCTTGTGAGTGTCAATTGCAGAAAAAAAGTGGTAACCTGCATTGATAAAGGGATTTTCATCATCTGGTAGTTCTCTAGACCCATGAAATCACAGCTCCAGTCTCTATCCTCAGAATTTGCCTTTTGCTAAGGACAATGGCTCTATTACATTGAGAAGCAGCTAGGTGGCACATTGGCTAGATCACTGGACTTAAAGTGAGAAGAGTCCTGAGTTGATGCTCTAGACACTTTGTGACCCTGGGCAGATCACTTAACCTTGTCTGCCTCAAGTTTCCTCATCTCTGAAATGGAACACCTACCTCACAGTGTTGTTATGAGAACAAAATGTGAAGTGTGTTACAAACCTTTTCAAGCGCTATATAAATGCTAGCTGCTGCTGTAAGAATAATAATAGCAATAGTAACTTATGATTATTGTTGTTATTAAAACAATTAGTGGGTTAACATCAGAAATAGTCGACTGGGGCAGCTAGGTGGTGCAGTGGATAAAGCACTGGCCCTGGAGTCAGAAGGACCTGAGTTCAAATCCGGTCTCAGCTGTGTGACCCTGGGCAAGTCACTTAACTCTCATTGCCACAGCAAAAAAAAAAAGAAAGAAAGAAAGAAAAGAAAAAAGAAACAGTCGACTCAGCCCAGCTCATTGAAAAGTGAAATGTGTATGTAGGGAGGGCAGGGGAGAAATGAGGGTCTCTATGATTCCTTTACTTCCGTGCTAATCTCTTGCATGTGTCTGTGTCTAGGGGCACGGAGGGAAAGGGGGGAAGTTCTTGGAACTTGGTTTCAGTTGTAGATCTGCTCTGGGGCCCTATCTTCCCCAGGCTCAGCCCCACTGTGGGTATGTCTCTGGTGAGTAGATATTGAAACCCCAACAAATAATGCTTTAATTTTATGCTTCTCTTTCCCCCACCCCCATTTTAATATGTGAGCAGAGTGAGTTATATTCACCTTGTGGTTTCCTTTTCCTCCAGGAGGCAGAGAGGATAGGGTTGGCCATGTGTATGTGTTTTCTCTCCTTTCATTTAAAATGAACAGTCTTTTAACCCTTTCATATCCAGGCAGACTCCAAGCTTCCAGGAGCAATGAAAGGCGTTCTGTGAAACGTGCCTTAGTTAAGCTTTCAGTACAGTCCTACCTCAGGCTAGCCCAGGGGTTTGGCAGAACATCCTGTCCAAGTGGGACAGGCTCTCTTTCAACTCGCATCTTGTTGGTGAAGGTTTCATCGCTTTTTCAAAAGTGACAACTACTCAGGCATAGACACTGGGGCATGTGTTTCTCCTGTCCCTCTCCAGGAGTCAAAGAAGGTGGCTGCAGATTGTTGGTGCCTCCCTCCACACCCCAAACACACACACACACACACACACACACTCTCTCTCTCTCTCTCTCTCTCTCTTTTAAAGGAGTGAGGGAGTGTGTTTTTTCAAGGCCGTTTGAAAATTCTGAGCAGAGCACACACATAATCAGATTTAAATAGGTTGGTTGAGCGAGGATCTGAGAGGCAGAGAGCACAGGCAGCGAGCTGTTTGTACTCCTGCCGTACCCTTGGAAATCGCTTCTTTAGCAGTAGGGGAAGAGGAGAGAGAGAGAACAAGTTGTTTTCTCCTAAGAATGCAGATGAGTGGGTGAGATGAGTTTATCTCCTTCTACAGAGCTAGCCTATCGGCTCGAGGTTTTGCCCACAAATATGTTTTGGGGTTAGGCGGTGGGGGTGGAGATAGCCGTGGAACAGACTAATGGCTGAGTTAAAAGGCCATGAGCTAGGATAATGGTGAGAAGGACCCAGAAGGGTGAGACATTGGAATGGCATGGGATAACAGGGTTTCAACATGTCCATGCCCTCATTGGTCAGTCCACAATCATTAACACCCCTCAGACAAGCTCCTTTCTCTCCTCTGACATTACCACTAGCTTGGTACTCTCATTGCCTGGACTATTGCACATAGCCTGTGGGCGAGTCTCCCCTCTTCAGGTCTCTCCTTCCTCCACCAAAGTGATCTTTTCTAAAGCACAGGGCTGACCATGGAGCCTCTTTCCCTCTCCTGTTCAGTAAACTCCCTATTATTACCTCTAAGATCAAATATAAAATCCTCAGTCTGGCTTTCAGAGCCCTTCATAACTTGGCCCCTTCCCACTTTTCCAGAGTTCTTACAGTTCCACATGTTCTTTGATCCAGCAACACTGGCCTCCTTGCCATTGCTCACTCAAGATACTCCATCTCCCAATTCCTGACTTTGTCATTGGCAGCCTTCCTATGCCTGGTGCACTCTCCCTCCTTGTCCCCACCTCCTAGTTTTTCTTGACTTCCTTCAGGTCCTAGCAAAACCCCGCCTTCTGCAAGAAGCTTTTCCTAGTTCCCTCTTACTTTAGTACCTTCAGTCTGAAATTACCTCCAATTTATCCTGTCTCTGTTTTGTTTGTAAATTGTTGCCAACGTCTTGTCTCCCCCTTTAGAATGTGAAGTCCCCAAGGGCAGGAATTGTTTTGTCCTCTCTTTATATCCTTAGTGCTTAGCACAAAGCCTGGCATAGAGTAAGCACTTAGTAAATGAATGTTGATTGATTAAGAGCATACTGTTCACTCCTTCCCCCCAGATCTACTCAGTGCCCTGGATGCTTTTCTCTGTTTCTTGTAATGTTTTGTGGATACTGATGTGGCACCTGGGATATCTTTGTGTTCTCCAGTCTCACTGTGTGACTGTTCCATCACCTTTTCTGATCCTAAATGATGCTCAGTGGTGCCTACTTATGCCTGCTCTCCTTCCTTTTGGTTCACCTGCCAAGATTTTACCTGTCAGCCCTTGATGTTTTGGTTTGGTTCTGGTTTTGGTTTTGGTTTTGGTTTTTTGTGGGGCAATGTGGGTTAAATGACTTGCCCAGGGTCACCACAACTAGTAAGTTTCAAGTGCCTGAGGTCAAATTTGAACTCAGGTCCTCCTAAATCCAGGGCCAGTACTTTATCCACTGTGCCACCTAGCTGCCCCTTGATATTCTAATAGAGCCAGTTTTTCAGGGGTGACAACGTAACCAGCCCCATTTTTTTCTCCCTTTTTGCTGTTAACTTTCTTTTGGCTATATTTTTGCCACCAGGGAATGGAATTGAAACTTTTAACCACAAAAAAAAAGATTCAGAAAAGAACAGTGCTTTGGGGGGGGTGGGGTTGAGAGACAACCCTTTAAAAATTAATTTTGCTCCCTTTTCTTTCCTTTTTTAGAATTGAATTTTTGCGACATTTAAAGAGTTTCTTCCAAATCATGTTCAAAATTGAATCTAAGCCATGTGGTGAAGAGCTCAAGGGAGGGGAAAAGGTACTGATGACATGTGTGGGAGTTGGCTTCTCAAACCTCAGCAAGACCATCAAGTAGCATCACTTCCACCTTCAAGTCAGACCAGAACAGACTGAAAAGTGAAGATACCTGAAGACTGCCGTGCATCCATTTAGGACAGGAAAGCCACATCCATTAAGGACTCCCCCCCCCCCTTTTTTTTTTTTTCTTTTTTATAGGACATTAAAAATAAAAGACATTTAAATAATGTAGTTACCCACCCATTTCCCCCTCCCGGGTGTAAGTACTGTATCCAGATTTGTTCAACATAAGAGATTCCCTCAGAAACCTGAGGAGAGTTTGTGAAGCCAAGTGTGTTGGGAGGCTATCCTGTCCTGGCTGCATTTCACCGTGGGTGCCTCAGCCTGGGGCCTTCTAGCTGTTGTCCTTGGCGCTATTTGGGGCTAAGGTGGTCAATAAGTATCTCTTTCTGCATCACCCTCTTGGAACCCTAAGCATGGGCCACGATCTTGGTCCCAGCTCTCTGCACTCCATCTTGTCCTGCCCAGGGGATCTTGAGGCAGAGCAAAGGATGGCCTTCGCTTCACAGAGTCCCGCAGTTGAAGGGAACCTAGCCATCTATCTAGTCCAACCCATACATAGCTGAATGAGAATCCCTTCTACCAACCTACTCAACAAGAAGACATTAGCCTCTGTGTCAGGACCAACAATGAGGGAAGACTCCCCGCTTTCCCAGGGCAGCCTGTTCCATATTTAGAGTTCAGAAAGTTTCCAGGAGATTGGGGATGTTCTAGAGGAATTTGCTGCTTAGATTTGGTTTGGATTGGAGCATTAAGTGTTTTGGAGTCAGGACCTGCATTCAGATCCCACCACTGATACTCTTCTATATGACCCTGGACAAGTGATTTAACTGACTTGAGCCTTAGTTTCATCATTAAAATAAGGGAGGTTGACTAGATGGGGATGGGGGTCCGCTTTTCAAACTATGATCATCTGACCTCTGAGGTCCCTTCTTACACTGATATTCTGTATCTGTTGTGAGCCAACTTCTCTACATTGGTTGAGGACAGCTGTGAAGGCCCAGATCTCATCTTGGGGCCACCACAAGCACATAAATGACAATGCCTTGAGCTTCCTTACATTCCTCAGGGCTTAGATTTAAAGTTCTTTCAACCAAGAGCTTGTTTTTTCTGCTAGGCAGAACTAAAAGAGTTTAGAAACCCCTTTCCCTAAGGTATCCATTATCATCTCTGTATTCAGAGTCACAGGGACCACTCAAGGGTACTGTTTCTATTCGTTGGCCTGAAACAGGCCTGACAAGGACCTTATCTGGCTGTGGGAGAGACTGTACAGGTCATGATCTCCTTTTTAAAAATGTTTCATTCATGCTTTCTGTTTTTAATAATACCATTGTCACCTGTCACTACTATCCCCTTTTCCACAAAACTCTCCCTTGGAACAAAGAAACGGTTAAGCAAAAGAAATAATCATTGGCACTGATAGCATAGGATGCATTTGTTCTACACCTCTGTATCTTTGTCATCTTTCCACAAGCAGCAAAGGTTGGACCAGTCACAGAGCATTATCTAACCCTGATAATCATGTGTGATGCTAAAAAAGGACAGCTCTGAAGTGAAAGGTTTTAAGAGCTTATTCCCCCTCATTCTATTCCTGGTCTTGATTTTTCAAGGTAGAAGGGTTTCCCTTTAACCATGCACATACACACACCCCTTTGTCCTATTTACTTACTTCATTTCCCAGCAGCCACCCTGGGTAGTCTGGGGAAAGCCCTCAGCCCCTGATTCTGAATGCCTTGCATTCTTCTCCAATTCATGGTCTGTCCCTCCCTTTTCCTCAGGGTACACAAAGAAGGCTTAGTTGCCGTAGTAGCAACAGGAAGATAAAAATGGATATTGATGATAGAATGCTATTGCTCAACTTTTCCCAGCCAGTTATATACCTGGTGAATTTTCTAGAGACAGAGGTATGTCTGTTGCCTCTTATCCCCACCCCTACAATCAAAAAGAACATTTTTAGCCTTTGGTCCTACAACCTCCATATAACATATGTATGAACATTAGCAATCCACTCTTCCCTTCAGTGTAACACCCCGCAAAAGGACAAAAGGAGGGAGAAAATCCGGGATATCACAATATGATGGACTAGTTTGGAAAACTAGGCTAGAATGGGCCTTCCATTTCTATTGGCATGGAACTAAAGTTGTCCCCAAGCAACAACTGGCCTCTTGACTTTATTCTTTCTTTAAAATAGTCAAAGGTAACCAAATACAAGGTCTGGGTGAGCCATTTAGAAGCACCTGCCCATTGTCTAGGAATTGGTGTAGGAAGAAGACCTGGCTTGTCTTTGCTCTGTCACTAGCTGTGTGACCACGAGCATGTCCCAACCTCTATAAAATGAGGACTGTGTTAGTTGGTTGTTTTTTTTTTAGTGAGGCAATTGGGGTTAAGTGACTTGCCCAGGGTCACACAGCTAGTAAGTGTGTGTTAAGTGTCTGAGGCCAGATTTGAACTTAGGTACTCCTGACTCCAGGGCCGGTGCTCCATCCACTGTGCCACCTAGCTGCCCCTGTATTAGTTGTTTCTTAACCCCTGATACTCTAGTGTAAATTAGTTTCTGAGATTAGTAACTGCAGTGAGGGCAGAGGGGAAATAATAGAAGTGGGAGATTGGCGGCATAAAAGACAAATCTCATCTACTTCATAATTTGGCCTGTGCTCTGGGAGATAGAAAATGGGGGAGGGGGAATGGTGAAAGGAGGTGCAAAGGAAGGTAGGTCAGGAGAGTCCCCAAGGATTGTCTTTGAGAAATCATTCTCGTTATTTGGCCAAATAACGAGAATGATTTCTCAAAGTAACGATCGGTGTTTATAAAGAAGAGATTTTTCTTTAGAGGTGTCATACCTTGTAGTTACAGTTATCCCTTTCTCATCGCAACTTTCCCCTTATGGTTTTGATATATCATAGGTTGGCATAAGAAATTAAATGAGTTTCAAAGAAGCAGTATATGATACACAAAGGCCAGCAGACAACACAGAAAACATTTAGAGACTCATATGCATAAAATATATGTATACTATTGTATAACATCAACATACTATATCTTTTTTCAGACTTCTGTATGAGGGGAAGGCCAAAAAATCTTAAGCAGATTTTCCAGATTGTGGGGGTGGTGTGCCCTTAACCCCCACAATGTGAAAGAGAATTGTATAAGTAAAATCCAATAATATTTGAACAGGGAAGAATAAGCAATTTTACCAGTTAGGTACACATTGTTTTGTTTTGGATTTTGGACAACATTACATTTTTTTTTAATTTATTTTCTCTCCAATTACATGTAAAAACAATTTTTGCCTTTTTTTTTTCAGGTTTTGAGTTCTAATTCTATCTTTTCCCTTCCCCCTCCCTGAAATGGTAAGCAATCTGATATAGGTTATTTATGTAGGCACCCATTGTTAAGGCCATTAATGAAATCTTTCATCGACATGGAGAATGTATGTGGGCTTCCACACCTGTTTCCTAACAGGAACCAAACTAAAGTCAATACTCAACAATTCTAGGGCTCTGTTGTTGAGCAAACGTTATTATTTTTCTTTCCCATTTTACAGTCCTGAATATGGACACCTATTTGCCTATATCTGACAACCTCCCTTCCTCTTCCTCATCCTCCCATCAGTTAGGGCTTTGTTAAGGAGCCAAAGAATGAATTCGACATCTATCTGCCGGCTTTGTGGTTCTTCCTCCTTGCCTCATACCTGATTAACCCTGTGTCTGCTGGTTTGTCATTGTTGTTGGAAGGGGAACTAGTTATTTTGAGGATGTAAGTATAAGCTGAACTGGAGTTACAAGTTTGCTAGTAACTCATGCTTGGTTTGGCCATGTGCTTTCCATGTGTTTGAAATAGCCTACTTCCACAAGGATAATAATTGGGCAGGGGAAGCAGCATGATAGAGCTCTATACTTGGGGTCAGAACTGTGTCACCATCAGATTCCTTAACTTCTCAGCCTCACTTTCCACTACTCACCTTACATAGTTGTTCTGAGGAAAGCATAAGTGGATGTATAAATGTGAGCTGAATTGTTATAATCTTATGAGGAAATCACCTCATCTTTGGTCCTGTCTTCTCTCTAAAATGAGAGGGCTAGACCAAGGATGCTTAAATCTGTGAGTGTGGGAACTTTTTTTTTTGTGGGGAAAGGGGGGGTTAAGTGACTTGTCCAAGGTCACACAGCTCGTAAGTGTCTGAGGCTGGATTTGAACTCAGGTACTCCTGAATCCAGGGCCAGTGCTTTATCCACTGTGCTACCTAGCTGCCCCGGAACTTATTTTTTGTAATATTTTTATAAATGTATCTCAATATAACTGGTTTCCTTTTAAAGCATATGTATGTATGTATATATAATGTATTTTAAAACATCCTGACAAAAGGGTTTCTAGGCTTCATGAGACCACCAAAGGAATCTGTCTCACACAAAAGGTTAAGGACTAGGGGCAGCTAGGTGGCACAGTAGATAAAGCACTGGCCCTGGATTCAGGAGGACCTGAGTTCAAATCCAGCCTTAGACACTTGATGCTAGCTGTGTGACCCTGGGCAAGTCACTTAACCCTCAGTGCCCTGGCAAAACAAAACAAAACCAAAAGGTTAAGGACCCCGGGTTTAGATTTTTCTCTCATCTATCCAACTCTTAAATCTGTGACCTAGTAGTAGATTAAAATGAAAACTGTCTCCTCAATGACTGGGGGCAGGGGTAGATGACGATTTTATGTGCATTCTCATCTTTCCCCTCTTCCTCTCCTGTCTTTTTTTTTTTTAATGGTGATGGTTGGATTCACTAAGGGCTGTTCTGGCAAACACTCCCTGGCCTGAGAACAGCAGGGTATCACAAATGACAGAGGTAGACAGCTGCTTCTTTCTTTTATCTCTGCCAATAGTTGGATGCCCTGTATTATTACCCTTCTTCGTCTAATTTTTAACAGCCCTAGCCGCTCACCAGCAGTCATTACCTCGCTGCTAGGCCTTTCAGTCAAGGTCTAGCTCATTGCTGAGACTACCCAGCATACCCAGCGCTTTGCTCAAAGGCACTCTGTGTTGAATGAATAATAATCACATTTTTATAATGCTTTAAAATTAAAAAAAAACCCACTTTACTATAACCCCATGTGGTAGATCACCGCAGTTATTACCTTCCTGCTTCATAGATGAGAAAACCGACTCAAATTGTGTAGTTTTCCCCTGATCGCCCCTCTAGGAAGTATTGGAGCTGATAATTGAACTCAGATCTCACCTGAGTCCCAACATTCTACTATGCTACAACCCTTTGAATCATGAAAATGCAATGTAGGAGAATGCTTTAGCTGTGGCCTTTGCATTTCTCTGTATTTCACTGTCCTTTTGGGATTCCTGGTGAAAGCAATGATGGGGTTCGGTCCTCCATGTATCCCTAAGACTACAGAAAGCTTTTGTCCCTCAGGACTCAGAGTTAATGCACGCTGAAGATGCAGAGTAGGGACCTGCTTCTTGAATATGAGCCTCAACTGCTGGGTTTAGAAACAGCTTCCAGGGGCAGCTAGGTGGCACAGTGGATAGAGCACCAGCCCTGGAGTCAGGAGGACCTGAGTTCAAGTCCGACCTCAGACACTTAACACTTACTAGCTGTGTGACCCTCGGCAAGTCACTTAACCCCAATTGCATCGTCCAAAAAAAAAAAAAAAGGAAAGAAAAGAAAAGAAAATAAACAGCTTCCAAGGCAGAACTTTTCCTCTGGACTCAAACAAGGCAGTTGAGTCACTGTGTAGGGTCCAGCACCCCTGGAGAGTGGCTGCCCCCGTAGGGTACACCAGGGCTTCTGCACTCTACTAACAGGGCTGAGAGACTGCTTTCTCTGGCTTGCCCCTAAGCATCATACTGGTCCTCAGCTTATCCTCACTGAGCCTACCATCCATGCCAGGGTGGTGTGCATGACAGACACATGCATGCCTTAAGTGAACATTTTGTCCCAGCAAGTGTGTCCAAAGGATTTTTAAAACCCTGGAACAGTTACAACAAAGTGGCCTGAGTTAGAAGGCACTGTCCAAAGACCATCTAGTGATGATTTTAAATTCTCCCAAGATTAACTCACCATCAGTGGTGGCATTCTGCAACTGTACAAAGGGCTGGCTTCT
Source organism: Dromiciops gliroides (assembly GCF_019393635.1). NCBI lineage: Eukaryota > Metazoa > Chordata > Mammalia > Microbiotheria > Microbiotheriidae > Dromiciops > Dromiciops gliroides. The sequence continues at coordinate 640,569,970 of NC_057861.1, forward strand.
TTGGCTTTCCCTCCCTAGATAGTCTACTTTTTGTGTCTCGTGTGAGAATAGTGGAAGACCATGGCTCCTTATGTCTAATAATGATAATACCTCCTATTAATAACGTTTAAAGGTTTACAGAGCACTTGGCCGAAACTAGGGATGAGAAAGATTAAATAAAATGCACATAGTAACGGGCAAAGCCAGGACTCAAATCCAGACTTTCTGGCTCTACACCCAGTATTCTTTCCACAAAGGAAGTGGGGGGTGGGGGTGGGGGTGGGGGTGAGAAAGCATATGCTGGAACCTTAATTTCTATTTTCTTGAATCTTTATCAGGATTAGTCTGGGCAGTGGAAGCTGCCTAAGGATGATACCTGCCCCTTAAATTGTTCTTACTAGCTGGAAACTCCCATTATTGAAGTCATCAGCAGGTTAAAAGAGCTTTCAAATCAATAAGTATGTACTGAGACCTTCTGGAGACAGAACTGTCCCTGGAAGGCCATTTTTTAAAATGTTTGTTGATATAACTTTATACATGCAGGAAAAGATCAGTGACAGTAAATTATTACTGTTATTTTTGCGGAACTCTGTGTTCTCTTTTGAAATGCAAATGGTTCTAATTGTATGATTTTTATATCTTTCCGTGTTTGTTGAAAGCAAGTCATAATCTTAAATTTAAAATATTTTTAAAAAATAAAATTCATGGGAACACAAGTGTTTGATTAGCTACTGGACATTCACTCCTCTTTGGGCTCCTGCTTCTGATGCTCTCAACTTTCCTTCTTTGTTATTACCCAGCAACCTTCTCATCCTGGAAGATCACTCCACCCTGTGGTCCTCCCTGTCTCCCTCCCTCTTCTTCTTTCCTTCCTTCCTTCCCCTCTCCTCCTCCTCCTCCTCCTCCTCCTCCTCCTCCTCCTCCTCCTCCTCCTCCTCCTCCTCCTCCTCCTCCTCCTCCTTCTTCTTCTCCTTCTTCTTCTCCTTCTTCTTCTTCTTCTTCTTCTTCTTCTTCTTCTTCTTCTTCTTCTTCTTCTTCTTCTTCTTCTTCTTCTTCTTCTTCTTCTTCTTCTTCTTCTTCTTCTTCTTCTCTCTCTCTCTCTCTCTCTCTCTCCAGTCTCTCCCTATCTACTGACTCCTTTGTTGCCTACAAATATATATGTCTTTCTCATCCTTAGAAAATCTTCATTTCAACCAAACAAAAACAAAAAAACAGGAGAAAGTAAGAGGACAGGAGGTAAAGGTACCTAGTATAAATGTCTTTATTTTTTGGTGAGGCAATAAAGGTTAAGTGACTTGCCCAGGGTCACACAGCTAGTAAGTGTCAAGTGTCTATGGCCAGATTTGAACTCAGGTCTTCCTGAATCCAGGATGGGTGCTTTATCCACTACGACACCTAGCTTCCCTCAATTAATTATTTTTCAATAAATAAGGAGACCATTTCTGAAAACTTTGCTTGGGGATTCAGACTTTGTAGCAGTACTATTGAGTCTGGCTGTTAAAAGCGATGAAATATTGCACTGTGATAAACACCAACATGCTTATAAATTTGTATCTGGAAAAAATTTATGTGAAAGGTACAGTTTAATTAAAATAAATTGTAAGCCAAGTGCTCTTGGTGTTGATGATAACTGTTAGTGAGAGAGTACTTCTTAATTATTCCAAAACACATTGGGATCTATTGTCTCATTTTGTCCTCAAAACGACTTCTAGGAGTAGTTGGAGGTTAAGTGGTATTATTTTCAGATGAGAAGAGTGAGGCATAGAGTGATTTTTTTTTCAAGGCCACAAACTTTGTTAAAATAAGAAAACTAGAAATTGAACTCATATCTCCCTACTTCCAGCCCACGGCCTTTGCCAACAGACCAGGAGAGCATGATTCATAGATTCATATCTTATTAAAGATGAAGGAGACCTTTGATGTCTAAGAATCTGAGGTCCCAAAAGGTTAAGTGACTTGCCCAAGGTCACACAGCTATTAGTGGCAGAATCAAAAGATCAACCCTGGCTTTTCCAGAATGAAACTTTGCTTGTTCTTCCTGGAGCAAAGTCTCCCAGGTTATTTAATTTGGTGCTAAACTTCATGCTATGGAGAGAATGCCAGCAACCCCGAGGTCTCAGCAGAGAATCTGATGGAGTCAGCATGTAGCCTTTTTAGAGAATGTATGGAATGCCTCAAGGAAGGCTCCATGTTGGAATGATATGAGGCACTGGGGGGGGGGGGAGATAAGAGGAAGGGGGGAGGGGGGCATCTAGGTGGCAAAGTGGATAAAGCACCAGCCCTGGATTCAGGAGGACCTGAGTTCAAATGTGACCTCAGACACTTGACATTTACTAGCTGTGTGACCCTGGGCAAGTCACTTAACCCTCATTGCCCCACCCCCAAACCCCAAAACAAAACAAAATGAGGCACTTGGGAGTTATTGAACGAAATAGGTTTACCTTGTTCAGACATAGCACGAATATATATCGAGGGTACGATGGCACTCAGATTGTCCAGATTCAGTTCTCTCCATCTGGAAATGTATCCATCTTTCATGGTCTTGGGCACCCATGAAGTCTGAGAGGCACTTAGTATATGTGTCTATGACCTTTTATGCTCCCAATTCAGGAAGCTTCCTTGGGGAAGCTGGGGCTAATTACATTACATGGGGGGTTGGGGGGAGGGAGGTCAAGAAAGTCAGAAAACTCAGAGATGCTGGGTCAAGAAAATGGTGTTTCTATCATAGCTGCTGATTGATCTGTGTTTGGGAGCTTCAGAAGAAGAATATATAAAGACTTGACTACCTTTGAGCTTGGAATAGCTCAAAGGGGGGGAAAGGATCCTTTAGTCAACAAGTACTTTTAAATAATAGTAATAATATATATATTTATATAATGCTTACTATGTGCTAGGCACTGTTAAATATTTTACAATCGTTATCTCTTTGGATCCTGGTAACAACTCTGGAGATTAGGTGTTGTTCATGTATAATAAAAATCAAATTGCCTTCTCAAAGAGAAGGGGAGAATTTGGAACTCAATTTGGGGGGGGGGCAGTGAGGGTTAAGCGAATTGCCCAGGGTCACACAGCTAGTAAGTATTGAGTGTCTGAGGTCAGATTTGAACTCAGGTCCTCCTGAATCCAGGGCCAGTGCTTTATGCACTGTGCCACTTAGCTGCCCCTTGGAACTCAATTTTTTTTTTTAAAAATCATTGTTTAAAAAAATGTTATATGTAATTGGGAAATATTTAGTGAAATAAATAAAAATAATTTTTAAAAGAAGTTAGGTGCTATTATTATCCCTATTTTACTGACAAGGACGATGAGACAAACCCAGAATAAATGACTTGCTTGGGATCGCACAGTTACTAAATGTCTGAGCTAGATTTGAACTGACTCCAGGCTAGAGCTGTATTCATTAAACCATTTAGCTACCCCAAGAATTTACTTTGTACCAGGCTCTGTGATAAATGCTAGGGATACTAAGAAAGGCAAAAACCAGTCCCTGCCTTCAAGAGGCTTACATTCTAATAAGGGAGATATGTACATGAAATATACATACAGATAGATTAAAGATAACCTGAAAGTAGAAGATTCTAGCAGCTGGGCTATTTGGTGGGACTAGTAAAAGCTTCCTGTGGAAAGTGGGACTGAATCTCTAAGGAAGTAAGAAAAAAATAAGAGATAAAGGTAAGGGAGTTTTAATTTAATCCTGGAGATAATAGGGAGCCACTAGAGCTAATTTAGAAGGGGGTGAGATGGCCAGACTAAGCTTTAGAAAAATCACCTTAGCAGCTGAATGGAGGATAGATTGGAGTGGGGAGAGACTGGAGGTGAGGAATCCAAAAAAAGTTTATTGCAACAGCCTATGTGAGATATGACAAGGGACTGAACTTAGGATAGAGTATATAGGGTGTGTGTAAGAATGCTGTGAAGACAGGGGGAAAACCAAGATTTGGCAATAAATTGGATTGTAGGTTATAGGATTGCCCCAAGGTTGTAAGCCTGGGTGACTGTGAGGATCAAGGTGCCATCAGTAATAGGAAGGAGGGCAGAGCCAAGATGGTGGAACAGTAGGAAGAAGAACAGCAAACTCCTCTCTTCTCTAACCCCTTCCCCTGGCCAAAATCCTTCAAACATCTAGAAAATGCACCAAAGCAAATCCTGATTAGGATATCCAAGAAAAGAAATCACAATGCATAATTTTTCCAGTCTAGGTCAGCAGAGAGAAACAGAGTGGTCTATCATTCTGAACCAGTAGAACTTTCCAGGTGTGTGATAGTGGCTGAAACTAACAGTGGTCTACAGGAACTCCAAATGGGGACAAGCTCAAATGTATGTTGCTCAGACCCAAACCTCAGGAACTTGTGGATCTAAAACCAGTGGGGCAGCAATCAAACTTTGGCCTGTATCAGACTACTCTGGGGGTATTGAAAGTTTGAAATTCCCCAACATAAGCTTGTTATGAGATCCTGGTATAACAACATTCAATACCCCATGAAAGCAGCATCAGGACTAGCCCATATCTTCCCTTCACAGGTGTATGGAGCTCAGCCCTAAAAAAAAAGTATGAAATTAAGAAGTAAGCTAGAAGAATGACCAAATAAAAAAATAATTTGACCATAAAAGCTATTCTGGTGACAAGAATGCTCAAGAGACAAATCTAGGATAACAGAAAGACCCCGAAGTATTTACAAGCAAAGCCTCAAAGCAAAACATAGCTTGTGCATAAGTTCACCTAGAATTCCTAGAAGAAATAAAGTAAGAGTTGGGTTTTTTAAGAGTTTATTTTTTTTTAAGAAATAAAGTGAGAGTGCTAGAGAAAAGAATTAGAAAAGAAATGAGTGACATGAAAGAAAGAATTGGAAAGAGAATTAAGAGCTTAGCACAAGAGATACAAAACCTTGCCTAAGCAACAAACTCCCTGAAAATTAGAATGGAAGCAATGGAAGCCAGTGACTCCATGAGACTATTTATTAAAACAAAGGCAAATGATTAAAAAGAAGAAGAAGAAGAAGAAGAAGAAGAAGAAGAAGAAGAAGAAGAAGAAAATGGAAGGTATCTCATAGCAAAGACAAAGAACAAAATTAAACAAAAAGCTCTAATCTGGAAAACAGATCTAGGAGATCTAAATCATTGGACTGCCTGAGAGTCATGACCAAAACAAGAGCCTACATATATTTTAAGAAATCTTAAAAGAAAACTGCTTAGACCAAGGGGAACATTGTACACAGTATCATCAACATTATGTGTTGATCAACTGTGATAGACTAGATTCTTCTCACCAATACAACGGTACAAGAAAGTTCCAAAGGACTCATGATCGAAAAGGCTCTCCAAATCCAGAAAAAAAAAAAAGAACTGTGGAATATAGATGCTGATTGGACCATACTATTTCTTTTGGTTTTGGTGCTGTTGTTTTTCTTTTTTGAGGTTTTTCCTTTTTTGTTCTGATTCTTCTCTTATAACATGACTAATGCAGAAATATGTTTAATGTTTTAGATAGATAGATAGCCTGTATCAGATTAAATTGGAAATCTTGTGGAAATGGATGTTGGGGACTGTCTCTGCATGGAGCTGGAAGATAATAAAGTACTTTTATTCAAAATTTTAAAAAAAGAAAACTGCTTAGATCTCTTAGAACTAGCAAAGTAGAAGTACAAAGAGTCAACTGATCACCTCCTGAAAGAAATTCCAAAATGAAAATTCCCAGAAACATTATAGCCAAATTCCAGAACTTCCAGGTCAAAGTAAAACTATTGAAAACAGCTAGAAAAAAAAGAACTCAAGCAATGAGAAGCCCCAGTCAGGATCACACAGGATTTAACATTCACAACTATTGAAGAAACAGAGAGCTTGGAATTTGATATTCCAGAAAGCAAAGGATATATAGGCTTATGCCAAGAATATCTTACCCAGAAAATTAGTATAATCCTACAGGAGAAAAAATGGATCTTTGATAAAATAGATGGATTCTAAACATTTCTGATTAAGAGATCAGTGCTGCATAGAAAATTTGAAATGCAAACGCAGTAGTCAAGAGAAACTTAAAAACATAAACATGGGCAAATAACCATAAGGGACTAAACAAAGATAAACTATTTATATTCTTATATGGGGGGCAGCTAGGTGGCGCAGTGGATAAAGCACCGGCCCTAGATTTGGGAGGACCTGAGTTCAAATCCGGCCTCAGATACTTAACACTTACTAGCTGTGTGACCCTGGGTAAGTCACTTAACCCCAATTGCCTCAAAGAAAGGAAGGAAGGAAGGAAGGAAGGAAGGAAGGAAGGAAGGAAGGAAGGAAGGAAGGAAGGAAGGAAGAGAAAGAAAGAAAGAAAGAAAGAAAGAAAGAAAGAAAGAAAGAAAGAAAGAAAGAAAGAAAGAAAGAAAGAAAGAAAGAAAGTTCTTATATGGGGGATGATCTATGTGTTTCCTCTGAATCCTATCATCATCAGGAGTCATAGTGGAATCTAATTAGATAAGGCCTACTAGTGGTTCTGTATGTCTTGATGATCTTTAAAGAACAATGGGAAAGGAAGGGAAGAGGAATATACTAAGGGATAAAAAGAAGAAGAAGGTAAGGGGAAATTATTTCATGCAAGAAGAAGTCTATATAAACAAGGAGAAAAAGTGGGCAGTAGGTGGTATAACTCACTCTTATCTGAGCTAATCAAATGAGGCAAGAATATAAACACACAAAGTTGAGTACAGAAATTCATTTCACTAAACAAGAAAACAGGAGGGAAAAAGGGAAAGAGAGAGGGGAGAATAGGAGGGAGGATAGATTAAAGGAGGGATTAATCCTAAGCAAAAAAACAACCTCTAAGGATGTACAAAAATATTTATAGAAGCTCTTTTGTTTTTTTGATGGCAAAGAATTAAAAACTGAAGGGGTCCCCAGCAACTGGGCAATAGCTGAACAAGGTGTGGTATATGAATGTGGTGGAAAACTATTGAGCTTTAAGAGATGGCAAAGGAGATGGTTTCAGAGAAACCTGGGAAATCTTGTATGAATTGAATCAAAATAAAGTGAACAGAGTAATTTATACAGTGTTGTAAAGATAATCAATCTGAAGAATTTAGCAACTCTAATTAGCATAATTACCAATCATAATTCCAGAAGTCTCATGATAAAATATGGCACCTACCTCCTGATAGAGGTAAAGGACTCAGAATGTGAAATGAGACATATTGAGAGGTGGGGGAGAATTAAGAGGAAGAATATGGCCAATGAGGGAAGTTGTTTTGTTTCACTATATATGTTTGCACAAAGGGTTTTGTTTTTATTTCTTTTTCAATGACTGGGAGGCAATAAAGGGAACAAGAATATATTAAGTGTTGACTGTGCTAAGTGCTTATAAATATTATCTTATTTGATCCTCACAACTCTGTGAGATAGGTGCTTTTATCATCACCATTTTATAGTTGAGGAAGCTGATGCAGATGGAGGTTAAGTGACTAGTCCAGGGTGACACAGCTAGGAAGTGTCTAAGGCTGGATTTGAACTCAGGAATTCCTGACTCTAGGCCCACTGTGCCATTTAACTGGCGGGGGTAGGCAGACAGGAGAAAAGGCAAATTTTTGCTGATTAAAAAAAAAAGGAATTTTTAAAACAGTAATAAAGAAGCTTGGGAGACAGAAGCATGGGGTGAGGAAGGGTAGGGAAGATAATGAGATCCTGTTTTGCATATGATGGGTTTGAGATGCCTCTGGGACATTCAGTCTAATATCTCCAAAAAGCAATTGGTAATGCATGGCTAAAGTTCAGGAGAGAAGTTAGGGCTGGATATCTAAATCTGAAGAACTGTCTACATAGAATAATAATTGAATCCATGGAAACTGATGAGACCACCAAGTTAAAAAATATGGAATGAAAAAAGTGGAAGACCCAGGACAGAGCTTTGAGGGCCACTCTGGATTAGTAGGGGTGACTTAGATCAGAGCTTCTTAAACTTTTTCTACTTGTGACCCCTTTTTGCCCAAGAAATTTTTATGTGACTCTGGGGTACATAGGTATATACAGTAAGTATATGTGACCTTTTACTGTTGTCAGTTTTTTTGTGACACCCCCCCCATTCAGTTATGTGACACCATGTGGGGTTGGAACCCTCAGTTTAAGAAGTTCTGACTTAAATAAAGAACCAGCGTATAAAACTAAAAAAGATTGGTCTGACAGATAGGAATAGAACCAGGATAGAAGAGATGATTCAGGAGGAGAAAGTGATCGAAAGTAATGCCATTGCCAAAAGTAATTCATTGCCAAAAACTCCAGCTGGGAGAAAGAATCCTGATACAAAATCCTAGTGTCCAAAGAAAACACAAGACTAGTGGGAAGCCACCCTATACAAAGTAGTTGAAAGACTGCATAATCTGCAAGTCTATAACAGAAGCCCCGAGAATGAGTAGAAACTTACAGATATGATACACAACAGCCATACACAAGAGATGGTTGAACTCCTGGTGAACAGGAGGAAAGAAGCAATGATAAGTTGAGGAAGGGGTCTATGAGAGCTAGTTTGTGAATTACAAATGGACGGTTGATTTCAAATGCTGGCCTATAAGGGGAAGATCTTAGTTACCATCTGGATGAATAAGAACCTATATTTACCTTCTTAAGTACTGGAGAAGTGTTCTAACAACTGGGCCTGAGGATATTGACTGACCCATAATGGGTACAGAATATATAATGTATGACATCAGGTCATTGTAGAAGTGCTTAGACTAACCAGCCAATGACTAGACTGATAACTAGCGTATGAAATTCCTGGGAGTAATGCACCAGAAAGTGTCCACTAATGTAGTGTCTATACAACTTAATATGCTTTGTATAAAGCTCCAACATGTGATATTGTGTGCTGTATGTGCATACAGATATATGCACACTCATAAATGCAGGTGTGGGATCCATATATCTGCTCTAGGCATAGTAGTGGATAGAGTGCTAGACTTGGAGACAAGAAGGCTTGAGTTCAAATCCTGTCTTAGATACTCCCTACCTGTATGACCTCTCTCAGTGTAAATTTCCTCATCTACAAAATGCAAATAATTAAAGCACCTATTTCACAGGATTTTCATGGGGATCAAATAAGATAATATATGTAAAGTACATTTCAAACCTTAAAGCACTATATAAATGCTAGTTACTATTGCTGTATGCAATTCTGTTCTGGATATTATGTATGTGGCTAGGTGGCACAGTGGATAGAGTGCTAGAAGACTCATCTTCCTGAGTTCAAACCCAGCCTGAGACACTTATTAGTTGTATGACCCTGGGTGGGGCAAATATAGATTCTTATTCATCCAGATGGTAACTAAGATCTTCCCCTTACAGGCCAGCATTTGAAATCAACCGTCCATTTATAATTCACAAACTAGCTCTCATAGACCCCTTCCTCAACTTATCATTGCTTCTTCCTTTTCTCCCCTCCCCTGCCCCTCTTCGTTTCTTCTGAAGAGATTCTCCCAGCTAAGCTGAACTGTGTCCACAAGGTATAGGCTGGGCACATATCCATAGTTCTAGGCCACAAGAGTACAAAGTACTCCAGTTGCCCTACAAGTAGATAAGCAAATGGCCAGTAGTCTCTGGAAAGAGACCAGCCCCAGGCCTAGCTCAGGGAACTTTTGTAGCCTTCCATATAGTACAGGGTTCACAACCTTGCTGTATATGAGTCATTTGCTGTGATCTGAGTCACAGGTGGGGCAGTGGCCTGGAGTCAGGAAGACTCATTTGCCTGTGTTCAAATGCAGTCTCAAACACTTACTAGCTGTGTAACCCTAGGCAAGTCATTTAACCCTGTTTGCCTCAGTTTCCTCATCTGTAAAATGAGCTGGAGAAGGAATTGGCAAATCACTCTAGTAATCAGATATGACTGAAAAACGACTCAACAGCAAGAGTCACTTAAACCCTTCTGGGTCTCAGTAGCTGCTTTTCTGCAGTAAGAGTGTAGGCATTACCCCACCATTTATTTTATTGTTGTTCAGTTGGGTATGATTCTTTGTCACCCTGTGGACCATAACCCACCAATGCTGTCCATGGGGTTTTCTTGACAAAGATACTGGAGTGGTTTGCCATTTCCTTCTCTAGTGGATTAAGGCAAACAGAGGTTAAGTGATTTGCCTAGGGTCACACAGCTAGTAAGTATGTGAGGCTGAATTTGAACTCAGATCTTCCTGGCTCCGGGCCCTGCTTCTTTCCACTGAATCACTTAGTTGCCTCACCATTTATTTGGTCCTTAGCTAATTCTTAGACGCAGCATGATATAGTGGATAGAGAACTATACCCAAAGTAGGGAAAACCTAGGTTCAAATACCCCCTTTCCCCTCCCAACATATATTGGTTCTATGAGCCTGGGCAGATCACTTGGCCTTTTAATGCCCCAGAAAAATTTTTGACAAGAGTATGTGTTGACTGGTAGAGGGAGTTTTCTTGCCTTTATTGAAACATATGTAGTAACCCCTATGGTCTCCAGTCCAGCTTGTTTTCTGAGTAGTATTGATCAGTCTCTTGAGGGAGGCTCTATTGAAGGAGGCATCATTCAGTCTATGGCATGTACTTTGATTCCACCCTTTGCCTTTTGTATTTCCTGTTACCCAACCCCCCCCTCATTTCTAATCTATTTCCTTATAATGCTGCAATTGGGGAGGAGCTGAAAGGCAATGGCCCTTTTTGCTGACATGGGTCTATCAGAATTGTCTTTAACTTATTAGGAAAGTCATCAATAAAAGTGGCATTTTGAATCCTGTGCTGATCTTGAGTGAGCAGTACATCAGTGTACTTCTACCTTGACATATTTTTGATAAATTCTTTAAAATTTTATTTTCCTGAGTTTTGCCTTGTTAATTTGGGTGGAAGCCCAGATAATTTTCCTTTTAACACTTTCAACTTCCCTAGGCCAATCACAGGATTCATTCCTTTTCTAATTTGGAGCTTTGATCAGTAAAAGATGCTCAGTTTCATGGAAGAAAATTAGAAGGTTCAAAGTCTCAGCATCCCATTAAGATAGTAGTTCTTAACCTTTTTTGTGTCATGGACGCCTCTGGCAATATGGTGAAGTCTATCGACCCCTCATTAGAATAATGATTTTAAATAATTGAAAGAAATGCTAAATTTCAGTTAGAGATTAATGAAAATAACAGTGTAAGTTTCCCCCCCATCTAAATTTTAAAGACCCCTTAAAATCTGTCCATTGATCTCTTGGGGATTTGTGGATCCGTGGTTAAGAATCCCTGCCTTTGAGGAGGTAGAGCCAAGATGGCAGAAAAAAAGTCAGAGACTCACCTGAGCTCTTCTAAATTCTCCTCCAAACAACTTTAAATAACACTTCAAATGAATTCTACAGTGGCAGAACCCACAAAAGGACAGGGTAAAACTACTTTTTAGCCTAAGACAAGGTGGGCACTAGCAAAGGCCCTGGTCAACATAGACTGCACCTCAGCAAGTCAGCAGCATACCTTTGGGGTGACTGAATCAGCAGCAACATCAGTGGCTTCCAGAACTCTCAACCAAGAGATGGTAAGGAAGTCAAAAGGAGATTGCATGGGTCCCTTTGTTAGCAATGGGTGCAGAACTCAATTGCATTGCCATGTGCAGGTCCAGATTACAGTCCCAGGGTAAGGAGTAGCACTAGCACACCAGAGCTTGTGAACACAGGGAAGTGCAGGCCCTGTTCACAGTTACAGGGTGGAAAAAAGTTCTCATGGTCACTAACAGACAAGAACATAGGCCAGGAGATCAGTGATCACACCTTTACTTAGGTTATATCACCTTGAAAGAACTGAAAACTCACATACCTCCAGAACTAACTCTGAGAGTAGCAGCAAGAAAGACTTGAAGCTTGCAAAAGTGCCTCCTCTTTCTCAGAAGCAGAACTCCACTCTAATATAGAGAAAATGAGCAAACAACAACAAAAGAACCTTACTCTAGAAAGTTACTGTGGTGACAGGGAAGATCAAAACAGAAACTCAGAAAAAGACAATAAAGTCAAAACTGCTACATACAAAGCCTTGTAACGATTGGAATGATGCCACCTGCTGGAGACTTACTGTAGGAAAGCTTCGCCATGAGGAGAAGGCACCCGAGGGCAAGACATGTGGCTTTTCTTTGGTGTCAGGAAGTGCTTGTGGGAGAAAGAGGGGGCGAGGCTGGTGCTCTCACACTCTTTCGCCAGGACTCTCATGGAGAGCCAAGCAGAACTGTAGCTCCCTGAGATAGATAGCTGAATCTAGGCCTCTTTCTTTTTCTCTTCACCAAATTCTTATTCTCCTTAATAAATGCTTAAAAGTCTAACTCTTGTTAAAGCTTATAATTTATTGGTGACCACTCATTAGATATTTTAGATGGACTAGCTAGAATTTTAGCTCCTTACAGATGGCTTCCAGTCGTGTAAGATTTCCCCTACCCTGTCCCCTTAAATTGGAAAGTACTGCTAAGTATTGGCTGTTTTCCCTTTAAATTTTCAAATGGGTTTTTTCAACTCTCTAAGTACCCTGTTCCTGATTTTAGTCTGTTTAACCAGACAAATGGGGGATAAGATCATGTTAATGCTTTGTTTTTGTGGATTTTCTATTTTTATTTTTGTTAGAAGAGTGAGTAAGGTGCTCACACAAGGGAATAAATATCCCCCCCCTCTTCCAACCATGCCTTTTCAGAGAAACCTCTGACTCCTGCAGCTTTTCCAAATTCTAACACTAATTGTTGCTCAAATTTTGCATGCCTGGAGGCAACGACCCAGCCTCTAGAAGCCTTTAATCCCCTAGAAGCAGGGGAAGGGGAACCCAGGTTTGAGTTCAAAACAAAGCCTGATTCAAAGTGCCCTTCCCCTCCTCTTGGGACCCCACCTCCCCTCCCTCCTCTGGTGCCACCTCCTACTCCTCCCATGGCCAAATCCCCTGAACCTCCTTCCAGGGAAGTTCAGAGATCTAATCCACCCTCCTCAGAGCATTCGCAGCTTTCTCTACCTACGTTTGCACTTCTACCAGAGCAGTTACCAGAGCAGTCAGGCTCAGCCCTTCCCCAGCCTGGCTGTGATTCTGACTCGACCTGCTGTGGTTCTCCAAACCAACCTTAGAAAACCCTTTAAATTCCAGATATGCTTGTTTTGTTCATAATTTTGTTAATCTGCTTTTGTCTTTAATTGGTAACCTTATAAAGCATTTGTATTATGAAAGGACCAACAGACAATATAGAGGGGTTAAAGAAGACAAACTTAAGATGAATAAAAATGACAATCATCATCATATTTCAAGAAGACATGTTTTGCAGGAATGTAGAAGTAAGCAGCAAGGTATTGATATTAGTGTTGGGGATTTTAGATATTGGAATTAAAAGTGTTCTAAATTCACTCAGAGAAATACTGTCAGTTCAGAGGTTACATAAGATTTCTATGCTATTACATCTACTTTTTGAAATTAACAGTATGGGTTTATTTTCATAGAGATTTTCATGCTTTTAAGATTGTGTTTTATACTTAGCTTAAAAAAAGGGGGGTAGAATATTTGTAAAATCTTTTCATAGTCATGTGATCAAATTTGTATTTTGTAATATTCTTATTAATGTTAAGTTCATATTCATTTAGATTTCCTTAGTTTGAATTTCATTGTCTTTCATTCTTCCATGTGTATTTTATTGTATTTGTTTATCTCTATTTTAAAACAATGCAAGATGGTTTTGATTTCGTAATACAATGTTAATTCTGGGAGTATTGTGCTCCCATATTCTGAGTTGTTTGTTTTTGTTATTTTTTCTCTCAACTGATTATTTGATCAAACTCTATAAAGCATTTCCCTGGCAAATTGGTTGCCATGGCAAGTGTAAATTGATTCTAGAAGTATTATTTTTGATAAGCATATTAAAAAAAAAGAGGGTAACATTTGTAAAAGTTTTCTTTTTTCAAAAAAAGAGTTTTCTTTAAGATTGTATTGTGTGGGCAGCTAGGTGGCACAGTGGATAGAGCACTGGCCCTGGAGTCAGGAGTACCTGAGTTCAAATCTGGCCTCAGACACTTAACACTTCCTAGCTGTGTGACCCTGGGCAAGTCACTTAACCCCCATTGCCTCACTAAAAAAAACAAACAAACAAACAAAAAAAACAAAAAAAAACAAAAAAAAAAAGATTGTATTGTGTTTGGGGCAGCTGGATGGTGCAGTGGGTAGAGCACCGGCCCTGGAGTCAGGAGTACCTGAGTTCAAGTCCAGTCTCAGAAACTTAACACTTACTAGCTGTGTGACCCTGGTCAAGCCACTTAACCCCAATTGCCCCGCAAAAAAAAAAAAAAAAAAAAGATTGTGTTGTGTTTTAACTTGTATTTAAATATATTCTGATTTTTCACAAAAGTAATTGTATACTTAATAAAAAAGGTATCATTTGAAATTATTGCATAATTGTATATTATATTCTGAGTCAAGGTACAGTCACATTTTTTGCGATCATTACTATCCTCAATTTTTAAATCCATATGAGACTTGGCTTATGAGAACTTATCATTTAAGACATTAATTGCCTGCATTCTGAGTTATCAGATGCCGGTTGACCAAGATGCCATCCGATCACAAGAGGAATACATGCAAGAGCAGACATTGAACTGTCACATGAGGGGAGACATGCATGAAGTCAAGGTACAGCCAAGGGAATGTCTTTTGACAAATGTTGAGGTTGGTTTCTCTTGGTTTCATTTTTTTCCCCCACAATATTGTACAGATGGCTGGAAGTTTGCATCCCACCCATCTCATTCTACACCTGGCTTCTATGCCCCCTCCTATATGCCTGATGCCATGGACATCTCAATCCCATGCATCTGATTAAGTCTGATTCAATTTCCTCCAATATGTTTGGTGGCATGGATGTATATCCCATCCACCTATTTTAAGCCTGGCATACTGCATGAGCAGTATATATTTCTCAAGTGTGGGAATGCTCATCTCCCATCATTTCTCTGTTCTTTTATGGTAACCCCCATAATTATCTCAGGTGTCATGATAAATACAGTATTGGATTTGGCCTTGACATCTGTTACCAATTATATTAGATTCTTTAATTTCTCATAATTGCATGAGGATAATTAAGCAGATGATGCAAAAAGTGATGAAACAAAATAAACATTATTTTTAAAATTAATATCGCAGCAATTGTCTCCTCAATTTACCCTCCACAAGGGGGGACTATAGTAATATTAAGTTTTAGAAAATGTTTCCATTTTTGTTTTATTATATGTTTCATGTGTAACAACTAAGGTTCTGAATTCCCTTAGACATGTTTTTGAGAACTCTCATTGTTTGATTTGATTATTGACAAAGTTATTTTAAAGTTGTGTTAAGCTCAATTTTGCAGGAAATTTTCCTGACTGGTTACCAGCATCCACACATCAACTCCTGAAAAGATTTCTATTCCATGACTACACCCAGAGGACGTCCCAAGAATCATCTGAGAAAAGACTTTCAAAGATTTTAAATGAACAATTTGGTTTTGTTGTTTTTTTTCTTTTTTCCTTCTGTTATTATATACATGATTTGTAACATGTATTCTCTGCAGAGGCCCTCCCTCTGCAGGCCAGTGTCAAAGTGCCGGTTCATGAGGGACTGCCCCTCTGGACAAACTTTCCTTTCTCCCTTTTCTATATTGTTATTAACATATTGTTTGTTAGCATAGGGTATTATATTCTGTTATTTTTTACTGTTTCATCAAGGAAACACCCCATGTTTCTTGAAGAAACAAAGTGGGGACTGTAATGATTGGAATGATGCCACCTACTGGAGACTTACTGTAGGAAAGCTTCACCATGGGGAGAAGGCACCTGAGGGCAAGACATGTGGCTTTTCTTTGGCGCCAGGAAGTGATGTTTGCTTGTGGGAGGAAGAGGGGGCGAGGCTGGTGCTCTAGTGCTCTTTCGCCAGGACTCTCATAGAAAGCAGAGCAGAACTATAGCTCCCCGAGATAGATAGCTGAATCTAGGCCTCTTTCTCTTCACCAAATTCTTATTCTACTTAATAAGTGCTTAAAAGACTATCTCTTGCTAAAGCTTATAATTTATTGGCTACTACTCATTAGATATTTTAGACAGACTAGCTAGAATTTTAGCCCCTTACAGCCTCGAAGGAAAATGTGAAATGGTCTCAGGCCCCAAAAAAATTCCTGGAAGAGCTCAAAAAGGAGTTTTAAAAATCAAATAAGAGGGGTAGAGGAAAAATTGGAGAAAAATAAGAATGATGCAAGAAAAGTCATGAAAAAAATGTCAATGGCTTAATAAAGGAGGAATAAAAAATATCAAAGGAAAAAAAAAACACCCTAAAAACAGAATAGGTTAAAAGGTAAATGAAGCAAAAAAATCCACTGAAGAGAAGCACTCCTTAAAAATAGAATTAGTTAAGTAGAAAAGTAGATACAAAAGCTCATTGAAAAAATCATTCCTTAAAAATTAGAATTGGGCAAGTAGAAGTTAAAAACTTTATAAAATGTCTGTTTGTTTTTGTTTTTTGCAGGGCAATGAGGGTTAAGTGACTTGCCCAGGGTCACACAGTTAGTAAGTGTCAAGTTTCTGAGACTGGATTTGAACTCAGGTCCTCCTGGAATCCAGGGCCAGTACTTTATCCACTGCACCACCTAGCTGCCCCCTAAGACTCTATAAGATGTCAAGAAAGAATAAAACAAAATCAAAAGAATAGAAGAAAATATAAACTATCTCACTGGAAAAACAACTGACCTGGAAAATAGATCAAGGAAAGATAATTTTAAAATATTATACTATCTGAAAGCTATGATTATAGAAAAGAGCCTAGACATCATCTTAAAGGAAATTATCAAGGAAAACTGCCCTGACATTCTAGAACCTGAGGGTAAAATCAAAATATAAAGGATCTGCTGATCAACTCCTGAAAGAGATCCCAAAATAAAAACTACCAGGAATATTAAAGCCAAATTCTAGAGCTCATAGTTCAAGGAGAAAATTCTTCAAACAGCTAGAAAGAAACAATTCCAATATTGTGGAGCCACAGTCAGTATAACAGAAGATTGAGCAATTTCTATATTAAAGGATTGCAGGAATTGAGATATGATATTCTGGAGGGCAAAAGAACTAAGATTATCACCAAGAGTCACCTATCCAGCAAGACTAAGTATAATCTTTGGGAGGAAAATGGATATTCATTGAAATAGATGACTTACAAGCATTCTTGATGAAAAGTCCAGAGGTAAGTAGAAAATTTAACTTTCAAATAAGAGAATCAAATGAAGCATAAAAAGGTAAACATGAAAGAGAAATTAAAAAGGATTCATACATTCTGACATGGGAAGATGATACTTGTAGCTCCTAAGAACTTTCTCATTATTAGGATAGTTAGAAGGAGTATACAGAGAAGAGGACATGAGTGTGAGTTGAATATGATGGGATGATATCTAAAAAATAAAATTAAGGGGTGAGAAAGAGTAATGCACCGGGAGAAGGGGAAAGAGAGGTAGAATGGGTAAATTATCTGACACAAAAGAGGTGAGAAAGAACTTTTATAGTGGAGGGGAAGATGGGAGAGTTGAGGGGGGGCATTTTACCTATACTCTAATCAGAATTGACTTAAAGAGGAAATAACATATACATTCAATTTAAGAGCCATTCCTCAATTGATAAATGGTCAAAGGATATGAACAGGCAGTTTTCAGATGAAATAATCAAAGCTATCTATAGTCGCATGAAAAAAAAAGTCTAAATCACTCTTGATCAGAGAAATGCAAATAAAATAAGGATGAGGTAGTACCCCAAACATATATGATATGATAGAAAAGTAAAATGACAAATATTAGAGAGGATGTGAGGAAATTGAGACATTAATAATGCATTGTTGGTGGAGTTGTGAACTGATTCAGCCATTCTGGAGAGCAATTTGGAACTATACTCGAAGATCTATCAAACCATGCATAGCTTTTGACCCAGCAATTTCACTCCTAGGTCTGTATCCCAAAGAGATAAAAAACAAAAAAGAAAAGGACCTATTTATACAAAAATATTTATAGCAGATCCTTTAGAGGTGGCAAAGAATTGGAAATTGAAGGGATACTCATCATTTGGGCAATGGCTGAACAAATTGTGGTATATGATTATGATGGAATACTATTGTACTATAAGAAATGATGAGCAGGATATTCTCAGAAAATCCTGGAAACCCTTACATGAACTGATACAAAGTGAAATGAGCAGATCTAGGAGTACATTATACATAGTAATAGAAATATTGTACAATGGAGACCTGGGAATGATTTAGTTGTTCTTAGCAATATGATGATCCAAGACAATTCCAAAGGACTTGTAAAGAAAAATGATTTCCATCTTCAGAGAAAGAACTGATGGAATCTGAATGCAGATTGAAGCATAAGTTTCTTTATTTAGTTTTTCTGGGAGTTTTTTTTTTTTTTGATCTGTGCTTTCTTTCATAAGATGACTAATATAGAAAATTTCCATGACTGCACATGTATAACATATATCAAATTGTGTGCTTTTTCAATAAGGGGAGAGGGGAGGGAGGGAGAGAATGTGGAACTGACAAATGTTTTAAATGAATGCTAAAAATTGTTTTTACATATAATTGAAGAAAACATAAAATATTAAATAAATCTATTTTGTTTTGTTTTGTTTTTTGGTGGGGTAATGGGGGTTAAATGACTTGCCCAAGGTCACACAGCTAGTAAGTGTCAAGTGTCTGAGGCCGGATTTGAACTCAGGTACTCCTGAATCCAAGGCCAGTGCTTTATCCACTGTGCCACCTAGCTGCCCCCAATAAATGTATTTTTTAAAAAAGAACCCCTGTTAATGGATCACAGAAAGACCTAGAAAGGACCTCAGAGGCCAATCCCCTCATTTTGGAAGTGAGGGAACTGAGGCTCAGGGAAGTTCACTGATTCACCCTAGATCACCCAGGGAATAAGCATCCAAGGCGTAATTTGGATCCCAGCTCTTCTGACACCAGAGCCTAAATTCTTTCCATCATACTACCCTGTTTCTTCTTCATTTCTGTGTCAATGGGTTTTCCAAAAGCTATAACCTCTCACAGAATCTCAGTTAGGTTGTTACTCAAAGGTCTAACCCTTGCCTGACCAAGAGTCCCCACTCATTCCTGGCAAGTAATCATCTAGCCTTCACTTGAAGATCTCCAATGATGGGAAGCCCACCACGTCCATAAAATAAAGAGTCAAGCTATGGAAAATCTGGACAACATACTAAAAAAGCAGAGATGTGACCTGGCTGACAAAGGTCTGTGTAATCATGGTTTTTCCTGTAGCAATATATGGCTGTGACGGTTGGACCATAAGGAAAGCTGAATGCCACAGAATTGATGCTTTCAAATTTTGGTGCTAGAGAAAACTTTTGTGATAGCAAAGAAAGACTTTTGGATAGCAAGGAGACAAAATCAGTCAAGAAATTAATTGAGACCATTCACTGGAATGTCAAATAGTGGAGCTGAAGCTTAAATATTTTGGTCACATGATGAGAAGTCAGGTCTCATTGGAAAAGACCCTGGTGTTGGGAAAGACTGAAGGCAGAAGAAGAAAGGAATAGCAGAGGATTAGATGAATAGATAGTGTCTTGGAAGAAGTGAACATGAACTTGGATAGATTTTGAGGGAGATAGTGCTGGACCTGGTGTGCTATAAAGTCCATGGGGTCATGAAGAGTTGGAGATGGCTGAACAACAATGTTTAAATATTCACACTGAAAATTTAACAGTTGGATATATTGAGCTGGCATGAGTTAGCTCCACCATTCTTTTGCTTTCAGCTCTAGTTCCACACTCCTATGGCTCACTTGCAAGCCATCTTGATTCTGGGATAGTTCTAATTGTCCCTAAGACTTTTCCTTATATCAAGTTTTAATCTGCTTCCCTGCAAGTTGGACTCATTCATTGTTCCTGCTGTCTTCTGGGACCAAGCAGAATAAAACTAAACCCTCTTCCATATAAAAGCCCTTTAAACACTTGAAGACAGAAATCAGATCCTCCTATCCCACCATTCCCATCTCCCACCCCTCTCCTTTTCTCTAGGCTAAACACCCTTAGTTCCTGCAATCCACCTGTACTAATCTCATTTGTCTCCTTGCTATCCAAAAGTGTTCCTTTGCTATCACAAAAGTTTTCTCTAGCACCACAATTTGAAAGCATCAATTCTGTGGCGTTTAGCTTTCCTTATGGTCCAATTGTCGCAGCCATATATTGCTACAGGAAAAACCATGATTACACAGAACTTTGTCAGCCAGGTCACATCTCTGCATTCTTCATGCTATTCCAACTACTAGAGAGGAGAGTTAACTTTTTCTTCCTTTTCATGGCCTGAGACTCAGCTGAACTGATATTTTCCACCATACCCTTAGCAAACTGCCTCACTTTCAAAAGCAAAATACAAAATGCTGGTTGGGTTGGGGATTGGGATGCCAAGTTCATGGAGCCCTGAAATCTATCAACCCCAAGGGGTCCATGGAGAAATCTCACATCTTTATTTTCACTAAAATCTAACCAAAATTGAGCATTTCTTTCAATGATTTAAGGACATTGTTCTGAGAGAATCCATAAGTTTCACGAGACTGCAAAGGGATCCATAAGCACAAACCAAGATGAAGAACCCTTGGAATAAGGGAATGGTGAGAGGACGTTATTCCCTAATGAAAAATTCTAAGGTCAAAAAGGAGTTAAAGGGGGCAACTAGGTCTATTAGATATAGTAATTAAAGAGATTGGTGATAACTTTGGAGAGAATGGTTTTAATTGAATGATGAGGTTGGAAGTCAGACTGTGGAGCATTTAGAAGAAAGTAAGAGGGGGGCAGCTAGGTGGTGAAGTGAATAAAGCACCGGCCCTGGATTCAGGAGGACCTGAGTTCAAATCTGCCTCAGACATTTGACACTAGCTGTGTGACCCTGAAGGGGAAAAAAGGGTTAGATAACAAGTATGTTGGGGCCAGCTCTGCTGTGGGTGTTTGTATGGACTTCTAGGATGAGACCAGACAGTCTCTTTTGCCTTCAGGGCCAGTGGTTGAGATTTTAAAGAATACCAGCTGTTCCACTGAAGCTTTTCTCCCTTTTTTCCACCTTCTCCACTAGCACCCCTTTCCCAGAGAGTTCCATGTACTTTAGAGAACTGTTGAGAGAGAGAGAGGGAGGGAGGGAGGGGGAGGGGGAGAGAGAGAGAGAGAGAGAGAGAGAGAGAGAGAGAGAGAGAGAGAGAGAGAGAGAGAGAGAGAGAGAGGGGGGGGGGGGGAGGGGGAGAGGGAGAGGGAGTGAGTGTCTTAGGGCACCAGAGTGAAGGCAGAGAGGGAGGAGCTGAAGGATGCTTATTGTTTGGATGGAATATGAGACAGGTGTTTTAGTTCCACATTTAGCTTTAGGGAAGGGGGTGGGACTAGAGAAAAGGGAACAGAATTAAAGGAGATCAAAGTTGAGGAGAGAGAAGCCCTGCCTCGGAATAACAGCCCTGCCCTTGTCCTAGCGGTGTAATCATGAGCAAAATCACTTCTCCAGACCATTTTCCTCATCTGGAAAGTAGTGATCTCTGAGGTCCCTTTCTGTTCTAAATCCAACCATTTCTAATGTCCCCAGATAGTTCTTACAACAATGCTTGGGAAGATAATTATCTTAGTTCCACTTTAACTGCAGGTAGGTGTATTTAACTCTGTATTGACGTGCAAAGTCACTTTCACCATCTCTATCTGGTTAGGACTCCCTCTCTGCAGAGGCTCCCCTCTCCTCTGGGCCTCTCCTGAGGCTGGAGACGCTGAGTGACTCAGAAGTTTGGTGTTTCCTATGCTGCTCTGCCTGTTCCATCTTTCCCCTCCCTGGGCCCCAGATCAGTCTTTGTGGGGATAGGGAAAGGAGAGAGAACAGCTGGGGAAAAAAAAAAAGGCAATTCCTGTAATCCACAGCCCAGCTGCTAATAATCTGGCCAGTGACTGGCCAGCAAATGGTCCCTATAGTTCTTCTCCTGGGCCCCCATTTCTAACAGCCAGATTGCCATCACTATCACCATTTGGATCAGACATAATCTTCTATCATTCACCCGGTCAGTGAACTCAGGTTGATGGAGAGTGGGGCTCTAAATTCAGCCTAATGGCTTTGCCACCGTGGCCTACCCTATCAGAATTTTCATTTCAGTTGCCAGGGTTACAGTTTCCTTGGAGCAAAGAGGAAAGAAGCATCTCTTAATAAGAAAGAAACTCTAAGAAGAGAGAAGAGATTCCTTATAAGGGCAGTTGTCCTGTGTTAAAAGAAATCATTGACATAGTCGGAGACCAGCAGGGATGATATCTTCAGTGTGCATAGAAACAGCTCAATCAGTCCCCACCAAAGCCAGGAGCCTGAAAGCTGAGGGACTCCCAAAAGTTAGACCCAGAAGGCCCAAGAATGAAATTCAAAAATGAGGCCTAATAGCCACAAAACTGACTATCCATTGAATGTACAAGGTTAATAGAGACACTCCATAAAATACATTTATGTAAATCATCCAATGCAGCTAGATCCTCTAAATTTCCAAGAGGATTAGATGAAGATCAATTTATCAGCCCATAAGGGATTGAATTACTCATGGTATTCTAATTTTCTTGCAGGTTCCCTAATCAATAGATTTCCTAATCATATATCCTCTTTCTGGCCAGGCCCAGAGAGACAATGTAATGGAAAGAACACAGGATTGGACTCCAATAACAGTTCTTCATCTTTCTATTAGTGTTCCCTATGACCAGTCAGTAATCTCTCCGGGCCTCAGTTTCTTCCTTGACCAAATGAGGCAAGAGAAGACTAGATAATCTTTAAAGCAATCCCTCCCAGCCCTGGGTAGGTAGGTGGCACAGTGAATGGAGCAGTGGGCTTAGAATCAAGAAGACTCATCTTCCTGAGTTCAAATCTGACCTCAGACACTTACTAGCTATGTAACTCTGGGCAAGTCATTTTACCCTGTTTGCCTTAGTTCCTCATCTGTAAAATGAGCTGGAGAAGGAAATGGCAAACCACGGCAGTATCTTTGCCAAGAAAACTACAAGACAGGTCATGAAGAGTCAAACTCGACTGAAATAACTGAACAACAACCTCCAACTCTAAATCTATGATCCTATAAGCTAAAGTTATATCTGAAGATTTTTCAGAAACCTTTAGACCTCTATAAAACAAAGCATTTGCACAAACCCCCCCATATCCTCCTCCCAAAATTTGCAGAAAGTGTCCACTTGTCCAGGAATCCACAGGCCTCTGGTCTGCCTGGGGAAAATGCAAATGGCAATGGAAAATAACTGAATCACAAGAAGGGAGGCTAACTCTTCCAAATGCCTTACTGTTAGAGTAGTATAAGAAGCTGAAGATTGTTTTCCTTTTTAATTAACAGAGAATAAGGAAACCATTTCTGAAATCCTTGCCTGGGGGATATAGCTTTTCTAGCTCTACCACTGAGTTGAGCTATTTTAAGAAACATGAAAAAGAACAGTAAACAGGAGAAGGGGGTGGGGGAGGGAATTTCATTGTAAACCCAACAAGGTAGATGTTGCTATGGGGGGGATACAGTTAATTGGCTGCTACTCAATCTTTTCTGCTTCCTCCTCCATGTTTGATAGGAGCAGAAATGAATCCTTCCCAGGCCCTTCCTATCTTCTCTCTGGGGACTGGTTTCAGATGTGATTTTTCCTCCCTATGGTCCCCACAGTTTCCTCCCTACTACCTGTCTTTCTGTTGCCCTCTTACAACAATTAGCTTGATTTTTAGCTTAGAGGCAATATAATCCTTAGGTCTAGGTGGCCCTTTTCTGTTTTACTGAGTTTTTTATCAGGGGACGTTATTAATATAGTCACAATAGTTCCGAGTTTCCAGTTAAGAAATTACTAACATTTGGAGAGATGTTTGGCTTTCTGCCCTAATTTAATTTTTTTTTTTTTGGTGAGGCAATTGGGGTTAAGTGACTTGCCCAGGGTCACACAGCTAGTAAGTATTAAGTGTCTGAGGCCAGATTTGAACTCAGGTCCTCCTAAATCCAGGGCCAGTGCTCTATCCACTGCACCACCTAGCTGCCCCCCTAATTTAAATTTAAATTTATCTCTAGCCAACACTTGACCTCTTTATATTTGAGGTAAAAATCAGGAAACAGGTTAGGAAAGGAAATAGGTTGTCCTGTGAAAATCACAGGGAGGGTCTCTCTCTTAGTCATTGCTGGAAAGATTCTTGACAGAGTCCTCCTTAATGCGCTGATGCTTCACCTGGAAGATGATCATCTGCTTGAGAGCCAGTGTGGTTTCAGAAAGAGCCAAGGAATGGTTGATATGGTGTTTCTGCCTGACAACTCCAGCAGAAATGTTAGGAGCAGAACGGAAGTCTGTACACAATGTCCATCTATCTGATCAAGGCCTCTGATACTGTCAATCATTGAGGGCTTGTGGAAAATCATGGCAAAAATAGTATCATTGGTATTGTATGCCAGTTTCATGATGGCACCCTTGCCCGTGTTCTGAATAATAAATGATAATCTGGAACTTTCCCAGTCAATACAATGAAGCAGGGCTATGTGCTTGCTCTCATGTTTTGTTTTGTTTTTTTTCTTTGAGGCAATTGGGGTTAAGTGACTTGCCCAGGGTCACACAGCTGGTAAGTGTTAAGTGTCTGAGGCCACATTTGAACTCAGGTCCTTCTGAATCCAAGGCCGGTGCTCTATCCACTGCGCCACCTAGCTGCCCCCTTCCCATGTTTTTTAGCATGATATTTTTCATTAATGTTGTCAGACTCCCTCAGTGAGGACTAAAACAGCAACAAGGTCAGCTACTCAACTGAGGGTAAAATTATTTAACTTGAAAAGGCTATAAACCAAGACTAAAGTGGAGGGAGAGTTGGTGTGTGACTTTGTAGATGGTTGTGTACTCAGTGTAGATTCTGAGGCTGAGATGCAACAAAGTATTGATTGATTCTCTTCTGCTTGTGCTAATTTGGCCTAACAATGAACACCAAGAAAACAGGTTCTCTACCAGCAAGCATCACACCATCCATATGTGGAACCATTGGTTACAGCAAGTTAAGAAATTTTGAATTATGTGGATAAGTTCATTTACCTTGGCAGTATACTTTCCAGGGATGTACACATACATAGATGATGAGGTTGACGCACACATTGTTAGAGCTAGCTCAGTGTTTGGGAGGCTCTGAAGGAAAGTGTGGGAGAGAAGATGTATTAGGCTGCCTACCAAACTGAAGGTCTACAGAGCCACTGTACTGAACAGTATACTAGCACTATACCAGGAAACTGAATGGCTTCCATTTGAATTGTCTTAGGAAGATTCTGAAGATCACCTGGCAAGATAAGGCACCAGACACTGAGTTCCTTTCTCAGGTTGAACTGTCAAATATTCAAACTCTACTGCAGAGAGTTCAACTCTAATGTGTTGGTCACATTGTTAGAATGCCAAATGTATGTTTGCCTAAAAGATTATTTTATGGAAAACTCACACAAGGCAAGCAGTCACATGATGGTCAGAAAAAGAAACAAGGACACTCTCAAGGTCTCTCTGAAGAACTTTGGAATCAATTGTATGGCATGGGAGACACTGGCAAAGGACTGCCCAGTATGTGGTGCCTACATCAAAGAAGACACTATACTCTATGAGCAAAGCAGAATTGCAGTAGCTCAAAGGAAACATGAGATGCACAATTTTAGACACATCTGCACTCCAAATGTTCATATGGACTATTTGTGCCACATCTGTGGTAGAGCATTTGGAGCCTGTATTGGTCTGATCAGCCACTGTTGGACACACTATACCTCAAACCCAATGTAGTGATGTCATTTTGGTCCTCTTCCAGAATGAAGGACAGCCACCAATTAGACAACCATGGGAGAGAAAGTTGGAGCGAGAAGAGAAGAGATGTAACTTCCTACAGTTGTTGGAGAGGTAGGCACAACTGGTAGCTTTAGCCCAACTCTTTTTCTCCAAGATGCCTATGCAACCAACCTACCTCGATCCTTTCTCTGTCATAACTCAAGACTTCCTTTCACCTTCTTTCAGTCACTTCTTTCAATTTTTTTTCATGGGTTTCAACTTTCACCTATTGTCCCTTTGTAATCAATTCTTTCCAGTTTAGCTAGAAAGAATGTTGTTTGTCATTTGTTCTTGAAGAAGACCATGCCATTAGGGTAATGTTATGACTTGCAGTGAATTTGGATTTAAATAAGGGAGAGCTATTCAAAGTCACCAACCTCACTCTCTCCAGCAGAGCCATCTGGGTCTGTGAGAAGATATATATCAGGATGACTGTCGATGGCCATGAATGTTTTAAGGTAATTGGGGTTAAGTGACTTGCCCAAAGTCACACAGCTAGTAAGTGTCTGAGGTGAGATCTGAACTCAGGTTCTCCCAACTGCAGAGCCAGTGCTTTATCCATTGAACCACCTATCTGCCCCTAACTAGAAAGAATAAAGTAAAGTCTCAGGAGGGTGGGGGACTATGTCTCCCCATGGCTGCTGCTGCTCGGCTCTTTCATTACCTATTCTTTTTTTTTCCAGTCCTTGTTTTGAAAACTGTGTATACCTCTTTGGGAATTTCAATGTGGAATTCAACTTTACCTTCCAGCTGAAAGATCATGATAATTCTACATCATCCTCAGGGCTTGTCCTTCTGAACTGTAAGTTCCATGCTACTAGTCAGTTCTCAAAGACCTATTACATCAGCAGGAATCTACTTTGAAAAAAAGAGTTGTTAGATTTCCTGGGTAAGTTCTCCAGTTATTGTATTTTGTCTGCAGATCCTCACTGTCAGAACTGGGGTCGACTCCA
Organism: Dromiciops gliroides; assembly: GCF_019393635.1. Taxonomy (NCBI): domain Eukaryota; kingdom Metazoa; phylum Chordata; class Mammalia; order Microbiotheria; family Microbiotheriidae; genus Dromiciops; species Dromiciops gliroides. The sequence goes on from NC_057861.1 coordinate 640,596,691, forward strand.
AGCAATACCCAGTTCCCCAAAAGGTTAAGTGGCAAAGTGGCAAAGTCATGGAGCAGGAAGCTTGCTCTACTTGGGGAGCAGGCAAATTGTGGGTGCCAGAATACAAGTGCATTTAAATGTACCTTGGAAAAAGAAGAGTCCCAGCAAATGGTTAACTGAATATTCTTGGTGGTGATTAATAGCTAACACTGGGAGAACACTTCTTAATATTTTTTTTACAACATTTTAACATCTATTGCCTCAGTTTATTCTTCTGACTGTTCCTGGGGGTGGGGGAAAAGTTGGAACTCAGGTGTTGTTATTTGCAGATGAGAATGCTGAGTCACACAGCTGGGCAACAGCAGAACCAAGAATAGAATCCAGATTTCCTTATTCCCAGACAAGTGTCCTTGTTACCAAGCCCGGGGAATATGAATCATCAATTTATAAATTGTTAGAACTTGACAGGACTTTAGAGATCATCTGGGTTGGTCCCTTCATTCTATTTGTAAGAAATTTCCCCCTTTTCAGTTACAGAGAATGCTTCCCAGCTTCTGTTATGCTGGGAATCACTGAACAAGTTATGTATGTACAGGAACCATCCAGATGATGAGGAAATTGAGACCCAGAGAGGGGGAATGATTTGCTGGAAGTGAAAAGCTTGTGTATCAGTTTTGCCAGCACAATCACCACTTTGTTTTTTCTCCTTTTCAGGTTAGCTGTTCTGATATGCTCAGGAGCTCTTGTCAAGAGCTCTCCTTAATGAAGGTCAAAGGTGAAGGAGAGGATGGCTATAAGGCAGAGCTAATGCTAGGTGTCAGTAAGTAGTTAACATTTGTATAATAATGGCTAACAAAATGTATGAAGTACCGAAGGTTCACAAAACATTTTAGTCAGTCTACTAACATTTATTAAGTGCCAGGAACTGTGCCAAATCATTTTACTTAATTTTTACAATAGTTCCAGGAGGTAGGTGCTATTATTTATCCCCATCTTACAGATAAAGAAAGTAAGGCTTAGAGAGGGTAAATGACTTGGTCAGGAGAGGATAAATGGCTAGTAAGTATATGAGTAAGGATTCAAACCCAGGTCTTCTGCTCTGCGCTTTCTTCACAACAACCAAGTGAGGTAGGTAGTACAAATAGAATAGTTCCTATTTTTCATATGAGGAAATTGATGCTTAGAGATATGGAATGCCCAGGGTTCACCCAGTTAGTATATATTCAAAGCAGGATTCGAACCCACATCTGCTGAGTCCAAGTTAAGTGGGGTTTTTTTTTCATTTCATCTTGCTGCCTCTCTAGTTCTGACCACTTGGCTTCTAGAACAGTTGCCTCTAAATATATTAGCTCTTTAAAACTGCTTTCTCAGGGCAGCTAGGTGGTGTAGTGGATAAAGCACCAGCCCTGGATTCAGGAGGACCTGAGTTCAAATCCAGCCTTAGACCCTTGACACTAGCTGTGTGACCCTGGGCAAATCACTTAACCCTCACTGCCCTTCAAAAAACAAAAACAAAAAACTGCTTTCTCATGTTGTAGATTCAGTTTTTAGTCCACTCAGGGCCTTTTTTACATGACCTATTGTCTAGCCATATCTACCATCCCACACTTGGGTAGCAATTTATTTGTCAAATTTTCATGGAGGACTTTTCATTTTTCTCTGTTAAATTTCATCCCCCACCCCTAAACTCAGCCCATCATTTCATACAGCTGAGAACTGTTTAGATCTGATTCCTTTGCTCAAAGTATTTGCCTGAGTTTCATGAAATCTGCAATTTTGTGAAATATGCCATCTATGTTTTTTATTCAATATTTCCAAGCCTACACCTTGGGTAAACATGTGCGTGTTTGCCAAATCCAGCAGAGGACATTCCTTATGGCCTGAGAAAGGTCAATTTATTATAAATGAGTAATAATCTTATGGAACTCAATGCCCCAAGTGGTAGTACAGACCAACAAGATAGTATTAAGAAATTTTTGATAAATTTGTGGAGAATAGAGATTCACATTTAGATTGAAGTTAGGAACTCCTGGTCAAGTTGGGATTGCATTGGATTATCTTTGAAATTCTATGATCCAGGGGCAGCTAGGTGGCACAGTGAATAGAGCACCAGCCCTGGAGTCAGGAGGACCTGAGTTCAAATTTGACCTCAGACACTTGACACTTACTAGCTGTGTGACCTTGAGCAAATCACTTAACCCTCATTGCCCAACCAAAAACCAAACAAACAAAAAGAAAAAGAAATTCTATGGTCCAACATCAGGCAGGCTCTTTTCTAATGGGTCCCATCTTCTCATTACATGGCCAAAGTGCTTCAGCTTCAGTGTTTGACCTTCCAGTGAATAGCCTGCATGAAGGCCCAAATTAGGAGGCTCATAACTAGAAGTAAAGACATCCTACTTTTCCAGTTTCTGATAAGAGATAGTAAATAAGCAAAACAAAACAGACCATTTCAAAGCCCCAGGGAGCAAAATTATTGTGAAATTTTAGACCCAGAAGGAACTTTAAAATCATCTGGTCTATTCTTCTCGCTTTACAGATTGTGTGACTCTGACTGGTTAAATCACTCTATTTCTCTTCCTAGCCTTTGAAGTGGGTATTCACTGTGGTTCCACCTTTGACATTCTTGACTCTATACTTTTTTTCTTGGCAATCTCACCCCCATGGCTTTAGCTATTATCTCTATACATACAGTGTCTCAAAATAAACTTATTATGGGGCAGCTAGGTGGTGCAGTGGATAAAGCATCGGCCCTGGATTCAGGAGGACCTGAGTTCAAATCTGGCCTCAGACACTTGACACTTACTAGCTCTGTGACCCTGGGCACCCTCATTGCTCTGCAAAAAAACCCAAAAATTTCTTTTTAAAAGCTTATTGGGGGGCAGCTAGATGGCGCAGTGGTTAAAGCACCGGCCCTGGATTCAGGAGTACCTGAGTTCAAATCCGACCTCAAACACTTAACACTTACTAGCTGTGTGACCCTAGGCAAGTCACTTAACCCCAATTGCCTCACTAAAAAAAAAAAAAAAAAAAAAAAGCTTATTGGGCAGCTAGGTGGCGCAGTGGATAGAGTACCAGCCCTGGAGTCAGGAGGACCTGAGTTCAAATGTGACCTCAGACACTTAACACTTACTAGCTGTGTGACCCTGGGCAAGTCACTTAATCCCAATTGCCTCACCCAAAAAAAAAAAAAGCTTATTATTTTCCTCCAAAAGCCATTATTTCTGTCAAGGCTGTCACTGTGAACCTAGTTTCTCCCCTGTTTGAAATCAGTGTTCCTGTATATTATTCCTTCTCCCCCATTTTTCATATGTAAAATTACCAAATCCTATTGGTTCTACTTCTTGGAATAACCCCTATTTATCCCCTTCCCTTTATTCCTATTGATAGCATCCTAACAGAGGCCTTCATTGCTACCATGAAATGAACAGGTCTTCCTGCTTTCACTTTCTAGTTTCTTTAGTCTTTCCCATGCTTCCTTATGCATAGACTGGGTCATGACACTGATTTGCTCAAAAGCCTGCAGCTGTTCCACATGCCTTATGAAATAATATCCTAAGTCTTTAGCTTGACATTTGAAACCCTCCGAATCCTGGTGCCACTCTACTTGGTCAGATTCCCTTCCTACTACTTTAGTCTACATACTTCATGCTCTAACCAAACTAAACTACTCTTTTCTACTCATACCTGCCCTGTGCTTCCCCATCTCCTTCTTCACATTCCCTATGGCTTGAATGCCCTCCCTAAACCCCATCATCCATTGAAGTCTATGCTTTAAAGCACAGTCCAACCTCCTCCAGGATGTTTTCTCTGATTCTCCAATTGATCAGTAGCCCCCTAACCACCCTCAGGCCTCATAGCATTGTGCTTGTCCCTCACTTAAATACTTAATGTGCTGTTTTGCATCATCCTTCTTTGAAGGTAACCTCGATATCAATTGAACCCCACTGACTAACGTAATTTGTCCTGGTACAATTTAGGGATGAGAGCTCTTTTGACAAAGTGGTTTTTTTGCTTATTTGTTTGTTTGTTCATGCTTTTTACCCAGGGAAATTCTGGTGATGTCAACAGGTCATATCTTTCCCCAAAATTCTCTGATTTAGATTTCTGCCACTCAGAGAAATACTGGCTCATTTTGTTCCCTTACAAAGGTTTTCAACTCTCCCGAAAACCCTCAGGCTAACAAAATATAAAATATAGGATGGCTTTTATTTAGCCATGACGGCACAAAACATAGTAGTTGGAGACTGGTCCTCAAAGCCTGGAACACTTGTGCCTCTGACACATACACTGGCTGTGTGACCCTGAAAAGTGCTCTGGGCAAATCTCTATATCAGCTGCAGAGAAGGTACTGCTATGTATTGATAAAGGGGGTTTGTTCACTCTCGAGTCATCACTTGACTTTTCAGGAGAAGAGCAAGAGGCTGGCGCCAGAGGCTGACTACTCTCAGAGAGAGAGAGGATACCAGGCTAAAAGTATATCTATTTTCTCCTCTAAATACTGTTAGCATAGAGAAAATAATTTTTAGGTCCAAGCTGAGCTCCTGGTCACTTTCCCTTAACAAGTAAGGCATGACTCCAAGCAATGTATCCAAGGCTTTACCCCCTTCCCACCAAATGCCAGTTCCACAAAGAATACATATAACAAATAGTAAATCAATTCATTTATCCAAGACAATAGCAATCAGAAGTCAGAGAAAAATGTAAATGAGACTATATGCCAGACATTGATCTGCAGAGTGAATGAACTTTCCCATTAGGAAAGATCTCCAGCGAGAGAGAGAGAGAGAGAGAGAGAGAGAGAGAGAGAGAGAGAGAGAGAGAGCCAGCCAGCCAGCCAGCCAGCCAGCCAGCCAGCCAGCTCTCACCCAAGGGGAAATTTCCTGAAGTCACTAGTGTAATAAATTGGGGATAAGAACACGATTGACATGTCAGCTTCTTCCCAGAATCTTTTTCTACATTCAGGGACCTATAGAGTCTGGAACTATATGTCTTCTCCCTCTCTTTTTTTTTTTTCCAACACATTTTTTTCAATCTTAATAGTATTCTATTTTATTTTCCAGTTACATGTAAAGGTAGTTTCAACACTCATTTTTATAAGATTTTGAGTTCCAAATTTTTCTCATTCCCCCCTCTCCAAGACAGCAACCAGTCTGATTATATGTACAATTATATATGTACAATCATGTTAAACATATTTCTGCATTAGTCATGTTGTGAAAGAAGAATCCGAACAAAAGAGAAAAACCTCAAGAAAGAAAAAAAGTGAAAATAGTATGGTTCAATCCACATTCAGACTCCATAATTCTTTTTCTGGATATGGACAGCATTTTCCATCATGAATCCTTTGGAATTGTCTTGGACCATTGTATGCTGAGAAGAGCCAAGTCAATCACAGTTGATCACCACACAATGTTGCTCTTACTGTGTACAATGTTCTCCTTGTTCTGCTAACTTCACTCAGCATCAGTTCACTTTAGTCTTTCCAACTTTTTCTGAAATCTGCCTGTTCATCATTTCTTTTTGTTTGTTTGTTTTGTTTTTTGTTTTTTTGCAGGAAATGAGGGTTAAGTGACTTACCCAGGGTCACACAGCTAGTAAGTGTCAAGTGTCTGAGGTTGGATTTTAACTCAGATCCTCCTGAATCCAGGGCTGGTGCTTTATCCACTGAGCCACCTAGCTGCCCCCTGTTCATCATTTCTTATAGCACAATTGTATTCCATTACATACATATACCACAATTTGTTCAACCATTTCCCAATTGATAGGCATCCCTTCAATTTCTCATTCTTTGCCACCACAAAAAGAGCTGCTATAAATCTTTTTTTTTGCACATGTGGGGCCTTTTCCCTTTTTTTTAATGATCTCTTTGGGATATAGATATGTCTTCTCTCTTGAGCCACAAGACCAGAATCTCTTTTCTCTCAAGCTCTTGCAAACTCTACCTCTTACCAAGTATGGAACATTGAAAAATCAATTTCTAATGAGGACTGGGCGTTGAGATGCAATTTATGCTAATATCGGTAAGGGAAAAGTCCCTGAGTTTGTCCCTCCCCATCCTGGCTCTGTGCATTAATGAGGGTTCTTTGATGCATCTGGTTCTTTATGTTATTTGTCCTCTGTTTTCAAAGAGGACCAATGACATCACAGGTGATATCTTGACTTGCATGTGAATTGGATTTAAGTGAGGCAAAATTGTATAGAGTCATTAGTCTCACTCTTTCTTCCATAGTCACTGAAGTCTGGTGGCAGGACAAAAGTAAAAATGATTGGCAATGGCCCAGGATGTAGTGGGTGACCTTGGGATTTTCAATAACCAAGTACTCAGCATTCTACAGCACCTGCTTCAGCTGCCTTCGTGGTTGTTGGAACAAATTTTTCTCATCTACCCATTCTACTGGGGGAAATATTCACCTTCATGAGGTAGACATCCCCCTAACTCACCAATGGGTCTGAGGTCTGTTTGTTACCCTCAGTCTGGTTTAGCCTGTCCCCTGAGACAGTTTTACTGGGGTGTGGCCACTGCACATGCTATGACTTCTTGGAACCACAGGTGAGAGTGGGGTGAAGGTGGACACCAAAAGTGGATAATGAGCCCTGAAAAGCATTCAACAAGCCTTCACAGCAGAGATGCTAGTTCTCTGTGAGAATCCCATGGCTCTTTTATGTAAGGAACACAGAGTTTAAGAAATGTTTGTTGACTGACTGATGCATCCACAGGCTTCTCTCCAATCTCACTTGCAGGTCAGTGTCTCTGTCTTTTCCTCTTGCTATACATGTGTTCCCTTTTATACCTGAAAGCAGATGTTTTCTTATACCCTTTTTCTTTCCTGGGAGAACCCCTGTGAATGAAGGGGAAGGCACTTGACTTCATACTTGCTATATGTAAAACAGCTAGTTTTTAGGTAGAACTTTAAGGTTTGCAAAACTCTTTACATATATAATTTCATTTGATCCTCATATCATCTTGGGAGCTAAGTGCTATTATTATCATTGCAATTTGACAGATGGAGAAAATGAGTCAGACAGAAGTTAAATGACTTGCCTAGGCTCACACAGCTGATAGGTGCTTGAGGCAGGATTTGAACTTAGTTCTTTCTGATTCCAAATCCAATGCTCTACCTACTATACCACGTAGCTGATACAGGTTCCTACTAGTCTATAAGCTCCAAGTGGGAAAAGACAATCTTATCTAAGCTTTGTCTTTTTCCCATCACCTAACTTAAGGGCAACTAGGTGGCACCATAGTGTATAGAGTACCTGGCCTGGAGTCAGGAAGACTCATCTTTCTGAGTTCAAATCTGGCCTCATACACTTACTAACTGTGTGACCCTAGGCAAGTCACTTAATCCTGTTTGCCTCAGTTTCCTTATCTGTCAAATAAGCTGGAGAAGGAAAGGGGAAACCATTCCAGTATTTTTGCCAAAAAACCCCTAAAACCCAAATGGGGTCACAAAGGATCAGACATGACTGAAAAAATGATTCAACAACAATAGTACCTAACTTAGTTAGAGGTAGTCTAGTACCTCTATAGAGTGCAGAAAAAATTCTGGATTTGCAGTCAGAGAACCTGGGATTGCTCTTCAATCTATGTAACCCTGGGCAAATGACTTAGTCTCTGAGCCTCAGTTTCCTCATCTTCAGGATAATTTGTTACTGAATTTTCCAAGTCCGCAGAGTGAATGAGAGGCAGAGCCAAGACTAAAGTTCAAGGCCCTGACATATAGGTCCACAGAGTGTTTCTTAAAGGGAAGGCCCTGTACATTTCCGTTGTATAGATGGGCTGAGATCATCTGAAAGGCAAAGTACTAAATCCAGAAAGTAAAGCCAATTCACTATGGAAACATGTGCTTTTGATATAAGGCCACTATTCAAAATATAAATAGATATCCAGAGAAAACAAAACCATTTGAGCACAATTAGCTTTGGGTTGCCTGAGGTATAGGGAAGAAATTTGGCTCCATTAGGTTCTTTGGTAGCAGCTTCATAATAATAGCTAGCATTTATATAGCACTTTAGGGTCTATAAAGCACTTTATATAAGTTATTTCATTTGATCCTTATATTAACACTGGTTTTGTTTTTTTGTTGTTTTTGGTAAGGCAGTTGGGGTTAAGTGACTTGCCCGAGGTCATACAACTAGTAAGTGTCAAGTGTCTGAGGCCAGATTTAAACTCAGATCCTCCCGACTCTATCCACTGCAACACCTAGCTGCCCCCTAAATCAACACTGTTGCTGTTGTTCAGTCATTTCAATTTTGTCCATCTCTTCATGACCCCATTTGGGGTTTTCTTGGCAAAAATACTGAAGTGGTTTGTCATTTCCTTCTCCAGCTCATTTTACAGATGAGGAAACTGAGGCAGAGTTAAGTGACTTGCCCAGGGTCACACAGCTAATAAGTCTGAGGCCTAATTTGAACTCATCTTCTTGAGTCCAAGCCCAGCACTCTATCCATTGTGCCACCGGAATCATTATTCCATTATATGAATGATGAAACTGGAAGATTCTGGGAGACGTTTAGTGACTTATATAGGATTACACAGTTTATAAGTTTCTGAGACAGGCTTTAAATTAAGTTCTCCCTGAATTTCAAGTCCAACATTCTAATCACCACACGTAACCTAGCAGAATTTGTAAGATGTGCTAGATAAAGGAGTACATCCTCTGGGAGTACACCAAGAGGAAAGATGAACAGGAGAGAACATACCGATAAAAAAGATACTAGCTCCTCAAAAAGTTCTAATTGAGTAATGGAAACTCATCACTTCTCTGGGACCAATTCTTGATGGCCTTGGCAAAGGCAGTCCTGTTAATACTTTATTCAATAATGGGAAAAGGTCAGCTCCAGGAATTATAATGGTCCCATCACCAGTTAACTTTGTTACTTCATTAGAAAATCAACCTTTGTCCAGAAAAACATGAAAGTCTTCCCAGTAATTCATAAATTACCTAATGGTCTCAGTTTTCCTAGAATTTCTGTTAAAATTCCACATTTCTTAGCCAGAATTTTCAGATGATACAATTTTTGCTGGCTCCCTCCTGTACTTGGTTCCACTGTTTGAACCAAGGATCCAGGACAGAAAGATCTCCTTGGTGTCACTGTATTTGGAATTTCACATGGTCTTACTAATTTGAGATGCACTGCAGACATCCTCTGTCCTGTCTCCAAGCCTCTGGGGAGGCTGTCCCCTATGCCTGAACTGCTTTTCCTCCTCCTTTCTCTTAGAATCTCTGGCTGCCTTCTTGCCTCAACCCAAACACCACATCCTCTACAAGGCTTTCTTGTCCTGGGAGAGATTTCCACCTCTTCTAGCTGTTCAACTACTCCTATATTTGACATTATTTCTGTGAATGTGTTATTTCCCTGTAGTAGACTATAAGCTTCTAGAGGGAAGGACTTTTATTTTTGTTGTCTTTGAAGTCCCATGATTTAGCACACGGACATGAGTATGTATAAGCATTCATGAAACAATAAATGTTTACTGAATGAATGTTAAAATGTAAATACCTTTACTTATGTTCTTTGCTCTGAGTTCATTTGTGAGTCAGTTATTTGGAACTAAGAAGCACTTTTTCATGTTAACTATTTCAAATGCTGTTTTGGGTCTCAGACCAGCTCACAAAAACCTATTTTAAAATCCTAGATATAGTTCAATAGTGGTACTAATTCTACCAGCCTGACTTCTGTATGTGTGCTGGGAGTAAGAACCAGGGAGAAATTTAGTTGCTTTCTGTTTTTCTGGTTATAGGAACAGAGGAAAAAAAATAATGACTTTACCTACAATGCATTATAAATGGATATTTATAATATTAAAGATAATCGCTTTTTTGATAATCACTTTTGAATTGATAACCAAGCATATAGGCAGTAGAGCAAAAATTGAGAGGCGATGTATAAGTTTGTGAAGCTACTGATATCCTACTAGGTGCTTTACCGGTTTTGTAGAGTTCCCTGTGCATTCACTGCATATTTTCATTGTCTGCCTTGAAAATGCAAGTTTTATACCCCAAAAGCATAGTGCAAGTCCTTTGGGCTCTAAGCCCAACCGTGCAAAGTCAGCTATGCTGCTTATTGAGAAAAGAAAGGTGTTAGATAAACTTCATGCCAGAATTTCTGCAGCTGTCGTTGGCCTAATGACCAGCTGCCTAGAAGACATCAAGACGGCTAATCCCATGATCGATTGCAGGCTCAAGGTTTAACGTGATCTCGCCTCTGCTATGCTCCCATACCCTGAGACCCTTGAGTATCTCAAATGACCCATGAAATAGCCATCATTGATGGATTATTTCAAGCTGGTGTGTGCCATCCACCAGCTGTGAAGGACAGTTTAAGAGGTGACGTTAAGACCCCCCAGGCTCAGCATCTTCTGACAGCAGCCAATAAAGCAACCCCTCTCTTAGTTTTCAGAGGGCAGCCAAAGTAGAGAGGTTGGCAGTAGTATAATATTCAGTGGAAAATGAACAGCCCTCACTTACACCACCGTCTGACACAGTGGAAGGTAAGATTCAGGTTTTAAAGTGACTTAGTTTTTAAGAGTTTTATTTGCTGTATGATATTTATGGTATTATAGGTTTCATGTTTTAGGAAAAGTACTGTCTGAAATCAAAGTTTGTTTTTTTTTTAATTGAGATGTTAGCACTGAAGGTCACAGAATTCTAAGGGTTACTGTACTAGAGAGAAAAAATGTTTTGCATGTTACCAATTTTATTTTGTATGCTGCATTTTATGGGTTATTTCATGGTTACTATGTTAGGAGAAATGTATTTTATCAGAATTAGTGTTTTGCTATAAAGAATTATATGCAGAAAAGTGTACTGTCAGTAATCTCTAGTGAAAGATTGCAGTTTTGGGTGAACATGGGAACCTAACCCCTTATTTCCCATAGGTTTGATGCATCAACATTCACATGTTTTACTTTAGTGCTGTTTTTTAGGAATGTTACCCTTGCAAAAGTTGAGGATTTACTATACATATTTGTGCATATGTACACATATGCACATATATACTTGTGTGTTTATACATAGATGTATATCTATATATTTTTACTAATAGTATATATTTGAATGTGGGGAGAAACACAACAGAGTTATAAACTTACATCTGGCAACAAAAGCAATCAATCAAATATGCGAAAAGATAGACAATCTTACACAAAGCCCTTAGCAAGGGAGAACTCAAGTTAATAGGCAAGCAAAGAAAACCCTCTTACTCTGTTACCTTCTAAACTTGAGCTGGAGAAGGAAATGGCAAACCACTTCAGTATCTCTGCCAAGAAAACCCCAAATGGGGTCATGAAGAGTCAGACATGGCTGAAACAACTGAACAACAACAACAAATGTTTATACAACTCGGGTTCTGCTTATTTTACTATGAATCGCATTACTTAAATATTTCCATGTGTTTCTGTATCATTTTTATTTATAGTAAGCTTGATATTTTAATATCACTTTAATATCACTGTGATACTTTGCCACATTAGTATGCCATACAGGAGCAGCTATGGCATAATGGCTAGAGAAATTAGGAAGACCTGAGTTTACGTGTGACCTCTGACAAATATTGGTTCTATGACCATGGACTTGACTTTTCAGTGCCCTAGGCAATGCTCTAAGATTGTTGTATTAGTGGAGAGAATTTCTGTACTGGGATGCAAAAATGGAGTGGGACAAATAGATATGAAATAGGATTTGGCGCAAGTATAGAGTATTTCTGATGGTATCTTCCCATGTAGAAACTCTGGGAAAGGGGCAGCTAGGTGGTACATTGGAAAAAGCCCCGGCCCTGGATTCAGAAGGACCTGAGTTCAAATGTGGCCTCAAACACTTGACACTTACTAGCTGTGTGACCCTGGGCAAGTCACTTAACCCTCATTGCCCTGCAAAACAAAACAAAACAAACAAAAAAACAAAACTCTGGGAAGTCTTGTTCCAAGAGAGTCATGATGACATGTAATGGAAGTACAAATGAGAGATGGTAGAACATGTGTAGACATTCTATAACTGGTTCTGGTCTGCTAACCATGAGATTAGGAAGAACCTTTTTCTCCTGGCTGTGTCCAAAAGGCCTGCTTCAACCTTGATTTGCTCCATATTATTTTCTACTGGCTCTGGTGATTTGACTGATAGGGCCCAGTAAAAGGTAGCATCATAAGGGGAGAGTCCTTGGTGCCTTTTCTCTGTTGAAGCCATGTGACTCTGAGAAGTGAACATAGTTTGCTCTTTTCTATTCTAGTTGAAGTTGCTGCATTGTTTCAATCTTCTAAGTTTCAAAAGGTCAGCAGTGCACCCTGGCATCCTGACATTCTTTAAAACCCGAATCTTACAGTTGGTGACACATCAATGCTGAAAGATAAGGAGTAATTTTGGGGATGATCTTTAGGACCCAACCTAGGATTGCTGAGACAATGATCCATTGGGCAGATAGGCTGCCTCTGGATATCAACTTGTTGGGACCTATTTTATGTGGGACTTGGGTTAAGAGTGTGTCCCAGAGGCCTTTAGAGATATGTGGAAAATGTTTGTATCTTTGTTTTTGCTATAACTTCAATGAAATATCCCTTCGTAAAAGTCAATTGATGTTAAGTGGTTAAATAGAACTAGAGGCTAGTTATTTGGTGCTGCAAATTTGGAGAACACAGCAGGTGGGAGTTCAAGCCAATGGCAGTAGAGAAAAGATACCCACAAACCTTTCAGGGTACCCCAGAATCCTGCTGGGGCAAATGCTACAGGGCTGGCTCTGGGAGAATGAATATTACTATAGATTTATAAACGTCTATATTCAAATATCCCCACCAGAATTTATTTAGTCATTTTCCAATTTTTGGACTTATAGGTTGTTTCCATTTTTTCCCCCTATTTCAAATAGCAGTTAAGAATATTTTTGCACAAGTGAAGTGAGCAGAACCAGGAGAATGCTGTACACAGTAACAACAATATTGTAATGATGATCAACTATGAAAGACTTAGTTACTTCTGATCAATATAATGATCCAAGACAATTTCAAAGGACTCATGATGAATAATGTTGTACACTTCCAGAGGGAGAACTGATGAACTCTGAGTGCATATTAAAGCATATTTTTTAACTTTCTTTCTATTTCTTGATTTTTACCCCTCACAACATGGCTAATATGAAAATATTTTGCAAGATTTCACATGTATAATTGATATCATATTGCTTGCTTTCCCAGTGGATAGGGAGGGGCTGGAGGGAGAGAGAGAATTTGAACTCAAACATTTTTAAATGAATGTTAAAAAATTAAAAAATAAAATACTTTTGCATAGAGAATTTTTTTCCTTTTTATGATTTTTTTGGTAATAAAATCCTTCCAACAGATTCACTAGGTTAAAGGGTATGATTGGTTTTATGTCTCTGCACACTGCCAAATTACTCTCCAAAATCATTGCAGTTGTCTGTGCTACCATTAGAATACCTGGTTTCCCACAGTCCTGATAATGTTGGATTTTTATCATTTTTTTCCTGTTGTTGTTCCAGTAGGCATAAGATGCTATTCTAAGGCCACCTTCATGTCTTTTGTTTTTGGAAGAAGAAAAAAGAATTTCAATATTGTGTTTGAGTTAGTTCATCTTTGTAGGTCTCAGTTTTATCTCTAAAATGAGAGGGTTGGACTAGATAATTTCTAGGCACTCTTTCAGCTCTAATTTTCCATATTTCTGATTATGACCAACCCTAACATCAGAAGAAGTTATGATTTCTTTGGATTGATTTGGAGAAAACTCATAACATTTTAACATTGAATTAATAAAGATGAGTGAGGAGTAGATTAAGAATGTCTATGATTAGATGAGGGCTTTGCAAACTTTTAGAAGTGTTACATCAAATGACAAGTTGCTGGATTCTGTTCCAAAGCTTAGGATGTGAAAGTGAGAAAGTAATAAAAATAATAGCTAACATTTACATAGCACTCTAAGGTTTGCATATATACATTTATATTTGTGTGTGTGTGTGTGTGTGTGTGTGAGAGAGAGAGAGAGAGAGACACAAGACAGAGACAGAGACAGAGGCAGAGACAGAGGAGATAGGGAGGGAGAGAGAGACAGAGGAGAGACAGAGGAGAGAGAGAGAGAGAGAGAGAGAGAGAGAGGGGGGGGGGGGGAGAAATCTAATCTGATGCTCACAGCAACTCTGGAAGGTTAGGTGCTGTTATCATCCCCATTTTACAGATGAGGAAACAGATTGAGTAAGACAAAGCAGGATAAGAAGGTACAGGAAAGGCCTTTTCCAACATATCCCCTCTAATCCCTCTTAATTCTAGTGCCTTCTCTTAAGTAATTCCTATTTATCCTATATTATTATTATTATTATATATTATCCCATTTATCCTTGCTTTGCATATATTTGTTTGCATGTTGTCCCCCCTATTGGATTGTAAGCTCCTAGAGGTCAGGGATTGTCTTTTGCTCCTTTTGATGTCTCAGAGCCACCCCAATCCTGTTATATAACATATATCATATATAACAATAATCATAAAAGATTTAGATTTAGAATTTAATTTTGTGTAATTGAAATGATGTATTAAATCTTCTTCTATTGCCTTTAATGCTTGTAGGGTGAAGAACTTTCCCCCTGACATAGCTGTGGAAATTCCATCTGTTTACTCTCTAAATCTTTTATGATATGGCTTTTTATATTTAGATACATTTATTCCTTTGGTGCTTATTGTGGAATCTAGTATAAGATACTGGTCTGACTCTAATTTCTGCCTAAAAAAAGTTTCCATTTTTCTCATTAGTTATTATTTAATAAGGAATAATTTGTGTTCTTAAGTTTAATGAGGATGGTTCTCTGGGGAGGGGAGGGGGAATGCTTGGAGACATTTTGGTGATATAAAAAAAGACATCAATAAAAATTTCCTTTTTTAAAAAAAGAGGAAAAATAATAGCATGACTTTTATTTAGATCACTGGAAAGGAATTTTGAATGGATAGTTTGGGGGTTTCCTTTCTAAATTGTGTATTCTCGAAATGAAGATATAATGTATTCAGCAAATACAAAGAAGCTTCAGGGGCGGGTGAGTAGGGGGTGTAGGAACCATTGGGTTTGTGTTAGTTTATTATCTCAAGTTTTAAAAATGTATCTCCTAAGTACCAGAGAAATCTTGAAGGCTACTACTCAACTTTCAACTCAAAGAAAAACAATAATAGGTTGGGGGTTTGTTTTTTTGGGGGGGGGTTGTTGTTGTTTGAGGCATTTTCTCACTGGCTTAAGGTAAACAGCATTGGGAATAGCTATGAATTAGGCGAGATAGCTTATTTCTGAAATCCCAAAGTTATTGGCTTGGTCATCCTATCAGAAAAACAGTAGAATAGAGTAGAGTGGGCAATGAACTTGGAGTCAGAAAATCTAGATTCCAGTCCTGGCTCTGACTCTTACTAACAAGTCACTTCAACTTTATGAGCCTCGATTTCCTTCACTGTAACAATAGACATAATGCTCATATTATTTACCTAGTGTGCTATTCTGAGAAAAACATTTTTCAAAACTTACTTGCAATATAAATATGAACTATTCCTATTAAGATGGGCAGTGGAGATGTTTGAGAAATGGCAGATGGATTGTCAGGAGGGTTTCCTTTTTATTTAGAGGGATTGTCATCACTTCGTTAGGAGAGTTTGAAATAACTGTCCCAGGGCCACCCCAATCCTGTTAACTTTGGAAGGGAATTTCTTGGCTTTGCCGTTGACTAGATTTTTTAAAAGTGTAGATTCAACTCAGCTCAAAGATTTACTAAGCATATTTTATATAAGATACAGCAAGATGTAGAAGATAGAGAAGGTGGGCCTCCAAGTTAGCAAGACCTATATTTATATCCTACTTCTCCCATGTCTAGGCTGTGTAACCCTGGCCAAATAACATCATCCCTCAATGCTTCAGGCAACTCTCATAAGACTACATTGCAGAGCAGCTACTGATTGGCATTAGTAGAGGGAGTTTTTTCATTGGAAGTTCCTTACATTAACAAAATTACAGGCATGATCCAAAAACCCAGCAGACTTTGGAGTCAGGATAAGATAGATATGTGTGTGATATCTAATATATACACACATATGTAATTTTTATATACACAATACGTATGCACGTATGAAGCATATAAATATACTTATATAGGTGTATATATGTGCACATATATGGAGGCATGTATAAGCATATATGTATATAATGTGGCTAGCTTGTATCTCTAGAATCTGGTCTGTTCCTCTTCAAGGGAGACGATGAAGGAGAAGAAGGGCTGTTGCTAGGCACTAACCCCTTCCCTTGCGTGATTCTAAGTGGGCTATTGGGCTAGAATTATATTTATACACTTGCCTCAAACATCCATCTTGTTTAGGTGAAAGGAAGTTCAGGACAAAAGAGGCATGACCCCTGGTGACTCTTAAGGGGAGGGAGTAGCTCTTACCTTACATTCACCTGCTCAGCTCCTTCCCCACAAACACTAATTATACAAAAGAATGTCACAAATAATGAATAGAATAAAGTCCATTTACCTAAGCAATAAGGCAAACAGAAACCAGAGAAGTTATGAAGATTAGAATATACCAAAGAGTTCATGAGTGAATGAGCTCTTTAGCTGGGTATGAGATAAGATTTCTGCTCAACTAAAGAGAAAAGGAATTATCTCATTCAGAGCATGTCTATTTTCATCAGTTTCTAGAATTTCCAGCAAGTCCAGGGCCATGATGGGAATGGCTTCCCATTTATGTTTGCTATTCCAAAAACTTTCTTTCTCCCCTTTCTCCAGGGGCATCCCTGAAGTCCCTTTCTCTATTTGTCTCTCCTCAAGAATGTTGAGAACCAATTCACTAAGTTCTTACCCAAGTACTGGGTATTGTCCTATAGACTAAAGCTTCTTAAACTGTAAGTTGCAAACCCATAGGGAGTCATGTAAATGAATGTGGGGGTAGCAAAAAAATTGGCCACAGTAAAAGGTTATGTCTGTCTATTTTATATACCTGTATATATACCTAGGGTCACAAGTGGAAAAAGTTTAAGAAACCTTGCTATAAACTATAGTATTTGGTATTCTTTCTGTCATTATTTCAGCATTCTAGGAGTCACATCGCTTACCACACAGGTAGCACATAGTTTGCAACCCAGTGCTATTTTTTTAGGGGTGGGGGCAGGGCAATGGGGGTTAAGTGACTTGCCCATGGTCACACAGCTAGTAAGTGTCAAGTGTCTGAAGCCAGATTTGAACTCAGGTCCTCCTGAATCCAGGGCCACTGCTTTATCCACTGTGCCACCTAGCTGCCCCCCAGCCCAGTGCTATTTTTGAGAGAGATGGTGCAATCAGGAAGATTTGTGTTGAAGTCTTGCTTCTGGCACATACTAACTGTGTCTATGGGCAAGTAACAACTTCTCAGTGCCTCAGTAAATATTCTACATGAATATAATAGTTGAACTCCCATTTGTATCAGTCAGGGGAATTTCCACATGGGAATTACCATCATTAATGAAATCAGAAGTCTGGACCAAACAATAAAAAAAGGTAGAAGGTACCATGCTAGGCACTAGAGAGATAAAGAAAAAGTCCTTGCCCTCAGAGAACTGGGAGTTTACATTATGGTCACAGTCAACTGTTAAGATATCTCTTAAAATTCCTAGGCTTCAAAACCAACCTTCAGTATTTTTGTTTTATTTCATTCTTCTAGAGGTGAAACTGGGCCTTTCAACAGGAGAGAACCTTCATTTTCTCTTGCCATATGACTGACATGTTGGTCCTGGGAAAGGAAATGTAGGGAGAGTGCTTCTTTTCCCAACTTTTGGAATGTCTTCCATCTTTGGATTTTCTGAAAATTTATTTCACCAATAAAGTCTGCTTCTCATCCAGATGTCCAACCTTCTGGATTTCCCCTAAGGATAAAGTTACATCTTGGCTCTCCTGAGAGATTTTTCTTTTGACTGGAAACCACAAGGAAGTCTGAGGGCTCTTGGGCTCAGCATTCTTGCTTGGTTCCCAGCAGCCTTCCTGCTATATGCCAGACTAGAATGTAAAATAATCAAAGGCTTTTACTATCTCATTGTAAATAAGGTGTAATCGAAAGAACACTGGCCTTATAGTCAGTTCTAGGTTAATGTCCTGATTTTGATAGTTACTAGATATGTGAATCGACATAAGTAACTCAGTCTCTCAGAACCTTACCAAGACAAGGGTGATAATGAGAATAGCTAACCTTTATGTAGTAATTTCAATTTTTCAAAGCATTTTACATTTGTAGCAATAACAAGCTTTGGGGGTCCTTATCCCAGTTCACATACACTTGCAGGTTGGGTTCCCAGAGCAAGGCCAGCTACATCTCTCCATAAGGATCCAAGGGGTATCCCTGGAAGGCAATAGAATGTTTTCCTAATGCTATTGCCTCAAACCATCATTCTGGAGTGTCTTTACCCCCTTATAACAATCACCAATGCCAGTTAATATCTCCTCAATGTCATTGATACTTGTGATTAGCACTCTACTATCAATATAACCAATTAATAATGATTAGCTTTTGGGGCAGCTGGATGGTGCAGTGGATAGAGCACCAGCTCTGGAGTCAGGAGTACCTGAGTTCAAGTCAGGCCTCAGACACTTAACACTTAACTAGCTGTGTGACCCTGGGCATGTCACTTAACCCCAATTGCCTCACTAAAAAAAAAAATAATGATTAGCTTTTACAAAGGGGTATTTACGGAGAAGATATCGCATGAACAGAAATATTAAAAACCCTCTCCTTTACCAAATTGGTCCTTGAAGAGGTTGGGTTCAAACTTAAAACTGTTGCTACAAAGCATTCACCTCATCCTGTTCATTTCAAAATGTGGAATGACCAGTGGATGAATTGCTCCCTTCCTAACAAAAGTCTGAGGCCGTATTTGAACTCAGGTCTTACTTATTCCAAGTCTAGCTCACTATTCAATATGCTATCTAGATACCTCACTTACTAGCTGTGTGACTCTGGGCAAATTCCTTAACTTCTCTCGCTGTCATTTTCCTCATCTATAAGTGGAGATAAAAGCACCTACTTTGTGGGGCTATTGAAAGAAGTAAATGATGTTATAGGTTAAGTGCTTTGCAAAACAAAGGTATCCAATTGTTACTTGTTGAGTTATTATTATTTTTACACATCACAGACTTTTTTGTTTTGTTTTGTTTTGTTTTTTTTTGCGGGGCAATGGGGGTTAAGTGACTTGCCCAGGGTCACACAGCTAGTAAGTGTTAAGTTTCTGAAGCCAGATTCGAACTCAGGTACTCCTGAATCCAGGGCCAGTGCTTTATCCACTGCGCCACCTAGCTGCCCCCCCCCCCCATCACAGACTTTTAGAAGTAAATTCCCCAAGACTCTACATGGACTGGTAGTCAGCAGAGTACACCATGCATACTTTGCCCTCATTGCAGATTCCCTTCTCACCTCATTACATGTATCTCTCATCTGAGTTTCAGAACCACCTTGTGAATAAGTCATACATGTATTATTATCCCCATCCTGCAGATAAGGAAACTGAAGCTCAGAAGTTAAACTTCTACACCCATGGTCACACAGCTAGCTAGTCCAAGTGTGTCTAGGACTCTATTTACAATATGAGAGAAATGCTTTATAAATGTGAGCTACTATTATGAAGAACTCATCTACCCAAATGACTCCTAGACATTCTTTGAGGTCATTGAGAAAGATGCTTCCTCCTTCTACTTTTCTTTTTTTCCTCTTGGATTAAAAAAACTGGTAATCATGTATGGGGGAGGGAAAGTTAGGGGTTGGCATTAATACTTCCTTATATGGGGTCTGTATCTGACATTTAAACTGACATGGTTGTTTCCATTCTGAGTGGAATTCAAGCTACAGGTGAATCCTACAATAAGTCCATAGGCACCTGGGAAGAAAGTGAAACTTGACCAAGGAAAACTTGGAGTCCGGAAACTCTGCTCAGGCTACATGAATAAGAGTACACACAACTTCCATGTGACTCTGACCCAAGGAGGGTCTAGGGCTGGGGAGGGTGGCAATAGTGGTGGTGATATGTGCCCACTGCACACAGGCACAGACTTTTCTGTAATGGGAACCAAATATGTTTTTAGTTCTGTTGTTTTCCGCTCCGTCTTGCACAAAACAGGGAAAATGGACAAAAGGGTTGTCTTCCTTCAACAGGACCCTCTCTTTAGAGGCCCAACACAAATGGTTGACTTTGTCCTATAACAATCTGAGACAACTGATTTATCTCCAGTTGAGAGTCTGAGTCAGAGTAAACATGATATAAAGGACAGAGCATTTGATTTGGACTCAGAAAAACCTGTGTTTGAATTCTGCTTCAGATACCTACTAGTTGTGTGATCCTGGGCAGCTAACCTAATCTTTCTGGCCTCAGGTTCATAATCTGTAAAATAGAAGAGGTGGGTTCTCTCTATGGCCCTTAAAGTCTTCTCTAAGTCAAAAGCTGCTCTTATGATTTTACGATGCATATCATTCTTTTCAGGAATGGGTCAAATGAGTGTGTCTATATTCTTCATAGAGAATTCTTCCCAAACAAAGGCTTAGCCCCCCTCTAAACTCATTAAGTTGATCAAGGAATTTTTCTGATCATCCCTCCAACTAAGAATAGTTCAATATAAAAAATAATAGCAAACAAATTACAGAATATTGTTCAATAATAGCATACTAGTAGTTTAATAACTAATAATGCGTTTTATGAATTTTATGAACTATAGAGCACCAACTTTCTTTTTATATAATTATGATAATACATGGGATATATGTGAGATAATGTGGTAATGTACTGATATATGACAAATATGATTATATGTATATATGTATATATTCATAGATATGTGGATATGTACACTTATACATATATACATAATGTATATGTATTTGTGTGTCTATACATATACAATATTACAGTAATACAATAAAATACTATATACATAAAATATACACACCTTTATCTTCAGACCCGTGATTTCAGATTTCATCAGTATAGAGGATTCCATAGTGAGACAGCTGTTCTGCCAAGATTAAATTACTTGCCCAAGGTCATATAATGAGTAGATGTTAGAGGTGGGAACCAGGTTTTCCTGACTCCAAGGTCAGCTCTCTATCCGTTAATCATGGGATCACTGACCTAGGGCTTAAAGGTAATTTTGCCCAACA
Organism: Dromiciops gliroides; assembly: GCF_019393635.1. Taxonomy (NCBI): domain Eukaryota; kingdom Metazoa; phylum Chordata; class Mammalia; order Microbiotheria; family Microbiotheriidae; genus Dromiciops; species Dromiciops gliroides. The sequence goes on from NC_057861.1 coordinate 640,617,812, forward strand.
CTTTCATTTTACAGATGGAATAAAGTAACTTGCCCCAAGTCACATGAGTAGCAAATGTCAAGGGTGGGATTTAAATTGAGGTCCTCTGACTGTCATTGCTCTTTTTACTATACTAATATACAAACTAACTCTATAATTTAAAACACCACTTGTTGTTGTTCAGTTGTTTCAGTCATGTCCAACTCTTTGTGAACCCATTTGGGGTTTTCTTGGCAAAGATACTGGAGTGACTTTCCATTTCCTTCTCCAGCTCATTTGAAAGATAAGGAAACTGAGGCCAGGAGGGTTAAGTGACTTGCCCAGGGTCACATAGCTAGTAAGTGTCTGAGGCCAGAATTGAACTCAGGAATTAGTCTTCTTGACTTCAGATCCAGCACTCTATCTACTGTGCCACCTAGCTACCCTAAAAAAATCATAGCTACTAGTAAGAAATTTTCAAATGCCCATCAACTCAGGATCTCAGAAATGACCTATTCCAACCTTCTTGTTTTATAGGTGAGGAAATGGAGACCCAGAGGAATAATGAGACTTGCCCATCAGCTAGTCAGGGATGGAGCTGGGACTATTTCAAAGCTTTCTCCACTAGGGAAGAGGGAGAAAACATTTATTAAGTGACTCCTACATCTCACTTGACCAATATCTCATCTAATTCTCACAATAACATTGTGAGGTAGATGCTACTACTATGCCCATTTTACATCTGAGAGGCTTGAGGAAGCCAGAGGTTAAGGGACTTGCCCAGAGTCACACAGCTAGTAAGTGAAGTGTATGAGGATGGATTTGAACTCAGGCCTTCCTGACTCCAGGCCCTGGGCTCTGTCTCTATAGTAGAGGATGGAATATGGTGAGATGTTTACCTATGAATGTGACTGGTTAACAGCAACAACAATACAAGACAAAACTCTGTAGGGTTTTGATGGCAGCATCTTACTTTCCATGCCCCTATTTATCTTTTCTTGTATCAAGATGTTTCCCAGAAAAAAATGATCCAAAGGGAGGAACGAGTGTGTGAAGAATTCCAGAGGGGGAAGATGTGGCCTTTGATATACAGATCAGAAGGCATCTTGGTGATAGGCAATTCAGTTCAAGGTCTTGATGAGGAGATGTCTTCAAAAAGAAAAAGAATCATAGCTGAAGATAAGGTTCATATCCATAGTTACATACCCTGAAGTCAGATAAGTCTTTGGCTTCAGAGTTACTGAATGTCCAGATAGTTTTATTCTCATTCACAAAGGATTGTTGGTATGTTAGCCAATGAAGCTAGTCCTTATACAGATGTTCTAGTTACCTAGGTAATTGGGGAGGTTCAAGCAAATCAAGGTACCAATTTTTCACAACTTGAAGTAGTTATCATGTCCTCTTAAAATATTTTCTTCTCTAAGCTTAACTTCAGCAGATGCTTCATAAGTCTTATATATTATAATCTTGAAGCCCTCTGCCATCTTGGTTAATCTCTTCTGGACACTCTCCCACTTATCCAGTCTTTAAAAGGAGCATCCAGAGCTCAGCACAATGTGCTAGATGTGGTCTGATCAGAGCAGAATACAGTAGAATAGTTGCAGATAATTGCTGTTCCCATTTGAAGATCAAGACATTTGCCTTCTCCAGTTCCACCACCCCTCTTCCATTTCCCACAGTCTTTCAGAGATCACTGACAGAAGATCAGCAATCTCATCTCCTCATTCTTTTGGGACTCTAGGATATAGTTCATCTGAGCTTGGTGCCCAGAACTCATCAAGGTTCTTTGTAGAAGGGACTTTCAGATCAGTTTATTAGCTTTTCCATTAAAAACGTCTCTCCTGTCTTCACTATTTCCATCTGTGATATCACCATTCTATGCTCTCTCTGGTGTTTCTCCCGTAGGAATTATCTGTCTCTCTTCCTTTCCCCTCTCAAATAAATCATATAATAATCTATAATAATGATTAATAATGATCATAATACTTGGAGCAAGCAAATATCATTTTTACCAAATGCTGATAATCGTCACATGTCATTGGATTTGTCTAATATAACCCAAAGTGGTTTACCTCCAGATGGAGTCTAAGATCTAAGAGTGGTATCAAAAGGTTTCCATGGGTGATATCTATATAAACCCAAATAACTATATGTTGAAAAGGAAGTGACAAACAAATAACTGATCACAGAGATTTCTTTTACAGATATGGAGAGGTTTATCATGCCAATTCAGATCATCTCCATTAGAAATTTCGAAAGTTGTCCTAAAGCAGGACAGAGTTAGTTGATCAATAAAAATAATGCAAGGAAAGAGTAGAAATTATGCACCTGCAGGCTATGAAATTTAACACCTACTGAATACCCAACAAGATATAATCTGGTGGGGCAGCTAGGTGGCGCAGTGGATAGAGCACCAGTGCTGGATTCAGGAGGACTTGAGTTCAAATCTGGTCTCAGACCCTTGACACTTACTAGCTGTGTGACTCTGGGCAAATCACTTAACCCCAATTGCTTCACCAAAAAACAAAACAAAACAAAACAAAACAAAAAGATATAATCTGGTATCTCAAGACACCAGCCTGAGGGAACTAGGTGGTGCAGTGGACAGAATGCCAGGCCTGGAATCAGGAAGACTCATCTTCCTGAATTCTAATCTAGCCTTAGATACCTACTAGCTTTGTGACCCATGGCAAGTCACTTAATCCCATTTGCCTCAGTTTCCTCATCTGTAAAATGAGCTAGAGAAGTAAATGGCAAACCACTCCAGTATCTTTGCCAAGAAAAACTCAAATGGAGTCACAGTGTCAGACACAACTGAAACAACTGAATGGAGATCATTTTCTTAGTTCTCCCTGCTCCTCCATTCAAAAGGTTAACTCTCCTTGAGAGATTCTATCAAATCTCACTATCAAATACTAACCCAGACCCTAAACTCATAAAAGGACTGATGGGATTAAACCATACCTAGATCAAAGGACTCTGCCCTGACCAACTTGGGGGGAGGGGGGGACAGCAGTGTCTCGCATGCCTTGTCTGATGTCATCTCTAGAATTCATTATAATATAGCCCACCTTCAAGTCATGTCAACCAATTAGATTTGTATGCTAACCAGTTAGATTTGTTTGATGTATAATGACCCGCCTCTATCAAAAAAAGGCTAGAAACCCTCTTTTGGAGCTTTTTTCCTGCTTGTGCTAACTGGCATGCTGAAGTTCTCTTTCTCTCTGCCTCATCTTCCACGTGGCCTGGGACCATGAGAAGTTAGGGAGACACATGGTCAATCCCTTATTGGTATAATATTGATAAATTAATATAAGTTTATCCAAAGCTTGTGTCTATAGTCATTATTTTCTACATCACAGTGTCAACAAGCAGGAGATTTCCAGTAGAGGACCCCAGGGATTTGTACTTGGCCTTGTATTGTTTAACATTTTTATCAGTGGCTCAGAAAAATATACATATGCTCATTAAATTTGCAAATGACACAAATCTAGGGGAAATAGCTAACACACTTAATGATAGAGTCAGGGTCTCAAAGGATCTTGAAAGGCTTGAGCATTGGGTGGAATCTAAGATAAAATTCAATAGGAATAAATGTAAATTCCTACACAAGAGTACAAAAAAAAATCAATTTCACAAATATAACACAGGGAGACATGGATAGACAGCAGTTCCAAAATGTATCTGAGAAGTTGTTTGTTTGGTTTTTTGGTGAGGCAATTAGGGTTAAGTGACTTGCCCAGGGTCACACAGCCAGTAAGTGTCAAATGTCTGAGGCCAGATTTGAACTCAGGTCCTCCTGAATCCAGGCCAGTGCTCTATCTACTGTGCCACCTAGCTGCCCCATATCTGAGAGTTTTAATGGACTTCAAGCTCATTGTGAGTCAGCCATGTGATGTAGAAGCCAGGCAGTTAATAAATAAGCATTTATTAAGCATCTTCTATGTGCCAGGCATTGTGCTGTGTGCTGGGAATACAAGAAAGGCAGCCCCAAAAGCTGCATTAGAAGGATTTCCAGTTTCCAGGAACAGGAGGGGAATAATCCCACTGGACCTACCTTTGATAGACCTCCTTTAGAATATTGTGTTTAGTTCTGGACATGTTGGTTTAAGAAAGACAGGGATAAACTGTAAAGTGTCCACAGGACAGAAGCCAGGTTGATGAAGGACTTTGTGTTCATGAGTTTAGGATTGGTTGAAGGATAATGTTAATGTTAGATCAGGTGGTTTGTCCTTTGTTTTTGAAAAGGACCAATGATATCACAGGGTAGTGTCTTGACCCACTCATGAATTGGATTGAAGTGAGGCAGAGCTGCATAAAGTTGTCAGCCTCACTATCTCCTCCAGAGTCATCAAAGTCCAGTGGCAGAACAAAAGTCAGGATGACTGGCGATGGCCCAGGATGCAGTGGATGACCTTGGCGTCTGTGATGTCTGACCAAGCTCTCAGTTCTCCACAGTGCCTGCTTTGTGATCGTTGGGACAAATTGTTCTTGTTCTCCCATTCTGTAAGGGAAAGTCTTCACACGCTTGGGGTAGACATCCTCCTAACTCTCCAACAGGATTGAAGCCTATCCGTTACCCTCAACCTGGTTTAGCCAGTCTGCCTAGACAGTTTTACTCGGGTGTGGCCAACGCACATGCCACAGGTGAGAATTGGGTGAAGATGGACACCAAAGGTGGATGAGTATCCCTAAAAAGGGCTAGTAGTTACATGGGCAAAAGAAGACTCGAGGTAACATTGTCCTCTTCTCTAGTTTTCTTGCTACTTCCCTTCCTCCATCCCCACTCTCTCCTAGAAAACAGGATTGTTGCCAGACTAATCTTTATGCCCAGATATAGTTGTCTTCACTAGTCCCTTGTTGTCAGAGGTCCTGGATCTCAAGGCCCTTTAGTCTCAAGCCTTCCCACCTTTCCAGACATATCTTGTCTTCCCACCTTTCCAGACATATCTGTTCTGTTATCACAAGCCTTGCCCTCTCCTGCCTCAGTACCTTTTGCTCAGTATGTTCACTGTGCCTGAAATGTCTTTCTTCCCGATCTTCACCAGTCCAATTCCTACTCATCCTTTAAATCTCAACCCATGTGTCTCCCTCCATGAAACTTCCTTTTTTTGGGGGGGGGCAATGGGGGTTAAGTGACTTGCTCAGGGTCACACAGCTAGTAAGTCTCAAGTGTCTGAGTCCAGATTTGAATTCAGGGCCTCCTGAATCCAGAGTCGGTGCTTTATCCACTTTGCCCTCTAGCTGCCCCTATCTCATTTGATTTTCAAAACTACCCTATAAGATTAATGCTATAGCCGTTACTTTATAGAAGGGGAAACTGAAGCCCAAAGGTAATAATAATAATAACAATATTTATACAGTTTTATAAAATACTTTACACATATTATCTCATTTGAACCTCACAAAATCCACTGCAATATAGGGACTATTATCTCTATTTTATAGGTGAGGAAACTGAGGTAATAATAATAGTATCTATATAGGGCTTTACATTTTAAATTGGAGCTATTGTGATCCCTGCTTTAAAGGTGAGGAGCCTAAGGTAATAATATCACATTTATGCAGAGTTTTAAGTTTTCCAAAACAATTTGCACATTTTATCTCATCGAATCCTCACAACAACACTGCAAAGTAGGTGCTATTATTACCCCCATTTTATAGGTGAGGAACCTGAGGCAAAGAGAAGTTAAGTGTCTTGGCCAGGGTCACACACTTAAGCAAGTGTCTGAAGTCAAATTTGAATTCAGGTGCTCCTGTCTATAAGTCCAGTGCAATAGCTATTGTGCCAATAAAGCTGCCCAGGTAATAGCTGACTGAATGAGGTAGAGGACACAAGATCCCACCCTATTTATCGTTTGTTGGTTGTTTTTTTAAGGAGCAGTTGATCCAGTAGAACAAAACTCTCTAGCAAGATGTCTCCCATATATATGTTATCATAGAAGATTCCTTGGAAGAAGAAACAGAGATAACTTAGTACCATGCATGATTCCTGGGCCAGTGAGCTTTTCTATTACATTTTATTAGATCACATCTGTAAAATGAGGTGAAGGTAAGGGCTGAGTAGTTAATATACATTATATTGCAATTAGTCCAATGTTTTACACCACATAACCACTTGATAGGGACCTTTGGTTGAACTGAATTGAATTGTTGGCATAGAAAGAAATTTACTCAATAAAGGCCTCTAGGTGGCATAGTGGGTAAGAACATTGAGTTTGCTTCAAGAGACCTAAATTCAAATTCTGCCTTAAAGTGTTAGCTGGGCAACCTGAGCAAGTCACTTAACTATCCTCAACCTCAGTTTTCTCATCTTTAAAATGGGAATGATAATATGAGCTACCTCACAGGGTTGTTGTGGGAATAAAGTGAGATAATCTTTGTGAAGTACTTTCCAAGAATTAAACAGCTATATAAATGCCACCTATTAGTATGGTTGCCCTTGTGACAGAATTTGCCACATCTTACTCTGGGCTATGTAATTCGATGTTTTAACTATAAGAATTAAGGAGACTTGGGAAGAATAGCACGCTTCTTCTGGGAGTTCTATTGTGCCACAAAAGCTCCGGTCTTGATTCTGTGAAGTAATTTTTGTCCCAGGGTTTTCCCCTCCCATTTGTGGTAGGAACTCCAAGGAAATTGGGAAGGAAAGGGAATCCAATCATCTTTGCTTGGCAAACATGAGGGATCCCTCAAAGGAAACCAGGAATTTTGTGGATACTCAAGGAAGAATCTTAAGTTTGGGGGGGAGAGGGAAAGGATAAGACAACAAGTCTTTTTACAGTTTTTACAGGGAGATGATAGAAGTCATAAAGGATCTAGGAGAAGATGTCAAAAACCATTAAAGAGGGGGTAGCTCGGTGGCGCAGTGGATAAAGCACCGGCCCTGGATTCAGGAGTACCTGAGTTCAAATCCAGCCTCAGACACTTGACACTTACTAGCTGTGTGACCCTGGGCAAGTCACTTAACCCCCATTGCCCTGCAAAAAAAAAACCTCCACCATTAAAGATATTTGACTGCTGGAGAGACAAAGCCTGGGACTTCACCTCAGAATAATGTGGCACCCTGGACTAGGAAACAGGAAAGCTGGATTCCAGTTTCATTTCTTCTATGGAAAAACAGTTAGAATTTGGGAAAGTCAATTTTTTTAACCTAATTATAGTAGATGCTTAATAAAAGCTTATTGGTTGAGTGCCAATTTTTGTTGGTCCACTCTGAGTGTCTCCAGCACTCAAATGGAATGTTTGGTTAATTTAGGAGTAGTGATCGTTTTCACCCTCTCTTCCTCTTCATTAACTCATCTCATTTTTCAGATAAAGAAACTGAGACTTAAAGACAGGAGCTACTTACCCAAGATGGTGCAGAAAGTAAGGAGATCCAAGATTCAAGCACATGTTCCCTGACTCCAACGCCAGGTAGGGGCCTTTTTACTATAGCATGTTGTGTTTATTTGTAGTCATATTTAATATATTTGCCAGGAAAACTAATCACTAGGGAAAATAAAAACAAATTTTTATCATAATTAGCCTATGAATTAAGAATTATAGCAGATTTGGGGGCAGCTAGGTGGTACAGTGGATAGTGCACTGGCCCTGGATTCAGGAGGACCTGAGTTCAAATCCAGCCTCAGACACTTAACACTTACTAGCTGTGTGACCCTGAGCAAGTCACTTAACCCCAATTGCCTCACCAAATAAATAAATAAATTTTTAAAAATATCTTAAAAAAAGAATTGTAGCAGATTTGGTCTAAACTAAAAGGAGAATACCAATTATTTATCAATACCTTAATGTATTTTCAGAAGGCAAATCCACATTTGAATGAGAGAGACTTGACCTTCCATTAAATAGAATGTAAACTCCTTGAGGTCAGGGATTGTTTGGCTTTTGTCCTTCTATCCCCTGTTTCTAGCATAGTGCTCGGCACATCATAGGTGTTTAATAAATGCTTGTAGATTGTGAAATACTTCCTATGTCCAAGACCGGATGCCATCTATCACTCCCTCTCCCCTAAGCTGGTTTGAGAAATAATGGAGATCAGAAGGTCCTGGTGTGCAAGGTCAGGAAGAGTGGACACAACTTAAATGACTGAACAACAACAACAAGCACAGTGCCTGGCACACAAGTGCTATTTAATAAATGTGAGCTGTTGTTGTTGCTACCATCGTTGCTATTTGCAAGTAGATCAAAGGAGCTGCTGATGGCCCCCTTTCCTTTGGAATGTAGGCAACGAAGTAAACAGAGGTCCGGGGGGGGACAGCACCACAAAAGGGAGGAGAGAACCCTGGGACAAAGATTACTTCACAGAATCAAGACTGGAGCTTTTGTGGCACAATAGAACCCACAGGCTCCCTATCAGTCACAGCATCTTGTGGAGCAATAGAGTTTGAGAGACACTGAAACGTGACTCACTCTCACTCTGGGCTATCTGAATACAACAGAAGCAGGAGAAAAGGGGGGTGGGGAGGGAAACTGAATCATAGTCACAAATCAAAGAGCAAATAATCATCCAGCAAGCAGAGTCCTGTAGGGCTGGCATTAAAAAAAAAATTCATAGCTTAATTTCCCAGCTGCTGGCGAGAGACACAGAGAGTAAAAACTATAGCTAGTGAATTGTTATAAGGCTCTTTCAGCCCCTTTCAGCACCATTTCTTTTTCCCTCTTCACATTTTTCTATCCCGGGGTTCTTTCTATACATCAGAAAACTATTTGTGAGAGTTTCAGGCCCCAGATCTTGAGAATGATTCTTGGAGCCTAACCAAGCAAGAGAATCATGGAACACCAGAGTTAGAAGGAATCTTAGAAATTATCTAAACCCAATCCCTTATTTTACAGAAGAATGTTAAGGCCCAGAGAGGGAGAAATTACCATCCCAAAGCCACATTCTAAGCTAGTGTTAGATAGCACCAGAAGTCAGTCAAATAGTATTTATTAAGCACCTTCTGTGTTCCAGGAACCATGCTAAGCACTTAGAAAAACAGAGTAATAATACTAGTAATCATGATAACAATAATTAGAATAGCTAGCATTTATATAGGCCTTCAAGTTTTGCAAAGTAACTCATAAAAAGTATCTCATTTGATAACCAAAGATAGCCCTTGGTCTCCATGAGCTTACAGTCTAAGTGGGGAGAAAACAAGATACATACAGGATATATGGGAAATGATCCGACAGAGTAAAGGCCCTTGCAGTTAAGGGATTGGGAAAGATTTCTTTCAGAAGATGGAACGTTAGTTGAGATTTGAAGGGAGTCAGGGAAGCATTGTCTCTTGATACACAGCTCAGAGTTTTTGACACTGAATTCTGCTGTCTTTGAAATTCTTTGTGTGTTTTTAAAGGCCAATTTGCCTCATCATTTCTAGGACACAGGGAGTGAGTCAAATCTATTAAGTGTCACTGGCGAATCATAGTAGAATTTGCATCTCTTGTAATTTATGAGGTCCAGACTTGGTTAAAACTAGAGAGGAAATAGAAAACCAACAAACTAGATACTGGGGCATAGGGGATGAGAGATAGAGGGTGGGGGTAGAGGGAAAGGGCATTCTGACTTTCTAGTTTAGCCATAGGGAGTAAAGGAAGATGAGGTAAACAGATGGTGAGAGGCAGATCTACAAAATGTGCAACTCTTTCCATTTTAAACAAGGAAGGAGGCAATTGTTTTCTGTAACTGAGAGGCATCCATTCAACAAACATTCATTGTACCCGTTGTTTGTGCATGCAGGGCACCTTACTAGGAATTGTAAGAGCTGCAAGTTGGGATAACCTGATCTCTGCCTCTGAAGTTGACAATTTGATAGGTGGATAAGCTGCATATGATGTGGGCTGGAATTTGGGGTAAAATTGATTGAGTTGTCCCAAAAGAATTATAAGACTCAGTGACTCAGTTTCCCAAGTTTTATTGCAATACTGTGGGTGACCACAGGGAGAGAACCAGAATAGTGGAAAGGTAACTCTCAAATAGTAAAAGAAAAGACAGTTATATTTATAGTATAGATAAATTGATTTATCAGTCTCATTATAATAATCTCCACCTTGGGGAGGTACAGGGGAGGGTTTCTCCTAATTTGGAGTTCCTGGGGTCCTAAGCCAACCCCCGAGGCAGGTACCTTTTTCAGTGGAGGTGTGTTTTGGGGGTTTATGCGTCATAAGGTGAATCTGGGGACAAATCTGGCCTTTTCTGCTCATGTCTCTTTCTGGTTCCCATAGCTAGTTTCAAAACATCTTCATTTTTCATTTATTTGTAGTCCAAGTTTCTATAGTCTGTCATTTCCTTTATTGTTATAGTTTCAGGTCTTCATGGTCTCTCCCTCTCTTCCATTATGGGCACTGATTTCTGTGGGTAAGAGAACCTAGCATCCTGACATGTAAGTTAGCCATTAACTGGGGTCTAACTCCTTTTTGGAGTTAATATCTGAATTAAAGCTTGGATCTTAGGTTTTTCTATTAACTCCTTTTTTGCCTCCTATATCACATACACTGATAATTTTAATACACCTTTTTATAGGATTAGTGCATTACAATGGGGGCAGCTAGGTGGCACAGTGGATAAAGCACCAGCCCTGGATTCAGGAGGACCTGAGCTGCCCCCATTGTTTGTTTTTGACTAGAGACAGAAAGCCTATATGATTTCCAACAGCATAGACAACTGGTGGAGAGGAACTCCCTCTTCCTAAACTCATCAGAACTTTCTCTATTACTTAGTCTTAGGGAGTGACCTGGAGGCTCTGTGATGTGTGTGTGTGCGCATGTGTACACGTGCTACTGCTACAAAAGCCTCTGCACAATTCTGAATTAACTAGACATACACCACCCTAGGACTGAGGGGAGAGTCAAACTCCCCTAAGCCCTACATGGCCCAGGTGACTCACAGTATCAGAGAAGACTGGGTTTGTCCCTGCTCATCATAGTTCTCTTACATACCATGTCTTGTGATTTTATTACTCAATGGTTGCCGCCTCCAAAGCCTCCAGAGCCTTTTGGCATTTGTTTTATCTGTCTTCCCAGCATGAAATTTAGCATTATCTGATCTTTTCCTCCCATAGTTGAGATCTTTCTCCCTGTTGATGCTTCCTTGGCAGAGTACTACAATCCTTTTAGAATGACACTGTTCAGGATTGATCGACACATGTCTCCTTTGTTAGTTAGGTCAGTGACCTTAATAGGATGATACCAAAAAAGATTTCTAGGCAGCTTTGTAGACCTGATAACACACCCATCTCAAACAGAGTTCCCTGGTTCTCATACTCAACTGATTTATGGTGGCTTGGTTTTGTTGACCTCTTCCTTGTCTCGGGGCTCAGGTAGTATGCTCCATAATCAATCAATCAACATTTATTAAGCACCTACCATGTGATACAAAAAGAGGCAAAAGTCCCTGTCCTCAAGGAACTTACCATTTAATGGGGTAAGCCCCTTGAGAACATACACATGTATGTGTGTGTGTGTGTATGTTGTATACATACACACACATATATACATATACATATATATCAAACTATATACAGGATAAATAGAAAATAATTGAAAGAGAAAAAAGCACTGGAATTAAGAGGGGATAGGCAAGGCTTTCTGTAGAAGGTGGAATTTTAGTTGGGACTAGAAGGAATCCAGGGAAATCCATATGCAGAACTGAAGAGAGAGGATTCTAGGCATGAGGGACAGTCACAGAGAATGCCTAGAGCCAAGAAATGAGGTGTCTTGTTCATAGAACAATCAGGAGACCAATGTTACGGGATTGAATAGTAAATGGAGGGAAGTAAGATATAAGAAGACTGGAAAGATAGGAGAGAAATAGGTTATGAAGGTCTTTGAATGTCAAATAGAACATTTTGTATTAGCTCTTGGAGGTAACCAAAAGCCACTGGAGTTTACGGAGACATGGTCAGATCTGCACTTTGGGAAAAAACACTTTAGTGGCTTAGAATGAATTGGGATAGGGACAGACTTGAGGCAGGCCGACTTACTAGCAGGCTATTGCACTAATCCAGGCTTGAGGTTAGTTAGGAGGACCCGGTGCTGGCAGTGTCAGAGGAGATGTTGTTGCAAAGGTGAAATCCACAGGCCCTTCTTGGCAATGGCTTGGATATGGTGGGTGAGAGATAATGAGGAATCCTGGATGACTCCAAGGTTGTGAGCCTGAGATAACTGGGAGGACAGTGTTGCCATCTACAAAAAAAGGAAGGTGGCAGGGTGGGGGATGGTTTAGGGGGAAAGATAATGAGTTCTATTTAGAACATATTGAGTTTAAGATGTCTACTGGTTATCCAGTTTGAGACTTCTGAAAGGCAGTTGCAGATGTGAGAGTGGAGGTCAGCAGAGCAACTGGGGCAGGAAAGGTAAATTTAAGGGTCATCAGCATAAAGACAGTAATTAAATCCATGGAAGCTAATAAGACCACCAAGTAAAGTAGTATAGAGGGAAAAGAGAAGAGGACACAGGACAGAAGTGTGAGGGACACCTGTGGTCAGTAAGTGTCATCCGGAAGAGGATGTAGCAAAGGAGACAGAGATAGAACAGTCAGATAGGTAGGAAGTAGAGCAGGAGACAGTGGTATCCTGAAAACCTAGAGAGTATCAAGGAAGAGAGCATGATCAACAGTGTCAAAGGTCAGAGAGAGGTAGAGAATGAGAACTGAGAAAAGGTCACTGGATTTGACAACTAAGAGATCATTAGCAGTTTTAGAGGGAGCAGTTTCCGTGGAATGATGAGGTAGCCAGATTGTGATGGGTGAAAAGAGTTTAGCTGCAAGGGCAGCTAGGTGGTGCAGTGGATAAAGCATTGGCCTTGGATTCAGGAGGACCTGAGTTCAAATCCAGCCTCAGACACTTGACAGTTACTAGCTGTGTGACCCTGGGCAAGTCACTTAACCCTCATTGCCCTGAAAAAAAAAAGTTTAGCTGCAAAGGGCAGAAGTGATATCAGATGATAGCAGGGATGGAAGAATCAAGTAAGGGTTCTTTCAGGATGGGGGCGGCATGTTTATAGGCCATAGGAAATGAGCTTGTACAGAGGGAGAGATTGAAAATAAGTGAAAGAGTGGGGATGATAGAGGGGACAATCTGTTGGAGGAGATGGGCTGGAATGGGATCGCTTGAATAAGGAGAAGGGCTAGCCTTGGTAAGGAGTAAGGCCACTTTATCAAATGAGACAGGAGTAGAGGAGGAGAGAGTGGCAGAAGGCACCTGAGTCTTAGGAGATAAGGAAGGAGGAGAGAAGGGGGAGTTCACAACGAATGACCTCAATATTTTTCTGTAAACTATGAGGCAAGGTTCTCAGCTGAGAGAGTGAGGGGAGGGGGAGCCATGAGAGCTTGGAGGAGGGATGAAAAGGTTTGAAAGAGAGCTTGTGGAGAGTGAGATAGTGAGTTGATAAGCAAGGTATAGTAGGATTGCCTAGCAATAGTAAGGACCCAGTACCTCCCACTGAGTCATTTTGAGGCTGGGAAAAACACTCCATATTTCCATTTATCTTTCCTACTGGTCATCCCTAGATCTACACCTCTTACTGGTACTGGAGCATACAAATTACTCTGCAACTCAGAGAAACTTTGAGATGACACGTGGAACAATGGAAAGGAAAAGATATCTCTTGGCAATTTTGTTGGGCTAGCCAATGGGCTCATTTACCTATTACAAAGGGAACGTGGTTTAAGAACAGGGTTGAAATATACCCTTTTTGACTCTGGTGGCTTGACTAGGTGAGAACACCTTTTGATTGAATCACACAGTTAGAATTGCATGTCGGGACAGCTAGGTGGCACAGTGGATAAAGCACCAGCCCTGGATTCAGAAGGACCTGAGTTCAAATCCGGCCACAGACACTTGACACTTACTAGCTGTGTGACCCTGGGCAAGTCACTTAACCCTAATTGTCCTGCAAAACAAAACAAAACAAAAACAAAACAATAACAACAACAAAAGAACTGCATGTCAACAGAACTGCATGACCAATCTTCAGCTCATGAACACAAGGCCCTTCATCAACCTGGTTAACCTCTTCTGCTCAGGTGAGAGGGTTGATGGGACTAAGCATATTTCTGAGCTACTTCTGGTGACACATGTATATACTATGGCTCCTTGCTAAAGGTCAGGAGTGATTCAGGGAGGAAGACAGAGGTGTGGAGAAGAGGGAGCTAAGCTTTGGGCCACTTCTGGTGATATACAGATGTTCTGACCTCTTGCTGAAGAACACACATAAACAGACCTGTTTGAGACCTCTGGTTTGAGACCAAGGACCTGGCTGGTCCTTGGACCCTGTGACTGGTAGAAGGAGGGAGGGTTGTGCCAAAGTCTATTGGTCAAAGAGCCAGGAGGAGTTATTCATCCAGCAGGGTTCAAAGGAAAAACAGCTTCATTTTCCACCTCTTCTTTGCATTTCTTTTCTTGAGCCTAGGTTATCATATCTATAATGAATGCTTCTTTCCGGGATGGCAAACTTGTGACTACAACAGGTTAGGAGTTCTTGGGTCCAGGTGCTGATTGCCCATCAGAAGATGATTTCTGCAACAACTTTCTTGGAGGAGATGACCACCACCAGAATAATACTTCACTTGGCTAAGAAAGCCTGAGCTATGAATTGTCTTGCCACAAGAAAGGAAGGAAATATGCATTTATTAAGTACTTACTACTGTATGTCAGACACTCTGCTAAGCACTCTATAAATATTATTTCAATCCTCACAACAACCCTGGGAGATTGGTCCTGTTATTACCCCCATTTTACAGATGAGGAAACTGAGGCAGAGGTTAAGTGACTTGCCCAGAGTGGCATAGCTAATAAGTGTATGAAGTCATATTTGAACTCAGGTCTTCCTGACTCCAGGCTCAGCTCTTGATCTTCTAGGCCACATAGCTGCCCAGGCGATCCCAACTTATGATCCGCTCAGACCTCAAAGATCTGAGATGAGAATGAAATATCTGTTCAGCAGTTACACAAGTCTCCCAGGAGTCTTTACCTCCCAGAAGAGTGCCATGTGATAGGAATGATGAGTAACTATTTTATGACTTAAGTATTTGTCAGTATGATCTTATGAGTCTTTTGCATTTCCTTCGTAGCAGAGAAAACAAAAAGTTTTCATAATGTATATCTGACATATATTACTTTCCATATTGCATAACTTTCCCAGTAGGAAACCTGTTTATCCCTTTTAGGGGAAATCCTAGACATGATCCCAGCCTAAACTTTAAGAGATTTTCCTATAGACTCCAAGGTTGGGACATAATGAATCAGAGTGTTCAAGGAAAAAAAAAAGACTACTTTTTTTTGAAATTTAGAAACCTCCTGGAATGAAATTGGGAACCAGCCCACAATTTGCTCAATCATTGTCTGGTCATTGGATACACATGTTGTTTCTAATTTTGTGCTATTAGGAATATAGAGGGTGTGCCCAGGAGGGCCTTGGTCAAGGTTAACTTCTTGTTAATCAGATAAGTAAGGTCAAAGGATGAAACCATTTTCTCTGTGACTGAAGATGCTGTGGTACTCCCAGGCCCATCAATTCTGGGGGGGGTTGGTTTTGTTTTGTTTTTTACATAATGTATTTTTTTTGGTAAGGCAATGGGGGTTAAGTGACTTGCCCAGGGTCACACAGCTATCAAGTGTCAAGTGTCTGAGGCCAGATTTGAACTCAGGTCCTCCTGAATCCAAGGCCAGTGCTTTATCTACTGTGCCACCTAGCTGCGCCGCCCCCCCCATAATGTATTTTTTAACAATTTATTTTATTTTTAGTTTCTGGAATAAAATAAGCAATTCTGTAACATAATATAATAAAAAAGATGCTTGCATATGAAATTGCAATGAAACATTGACTCCATTAAGGCCAGTTCATAGTCTTGGGTTGTACATGTAGACTTGGCCTTTAAAATGGAGATAAGCATTGAGAGAGCTGAAAGACTTTGGAGGAGAAGGATTACAATGATTAGGGTACAATTCTCTAGAAGAGAAGCTTGAATATCTCAGTAGCCATATAAGGAATTGGGATGATCAAGGAGGGACACCTAGATGTTGCAATGAATAGAGTGCCAGGCCTGGAGTCAGGAAGACATCTTCCTGAGTTCAAATATAATTTCAGACACATAGTAGCTGTGTCCCTGGGCAAGTCACTTAACTTTGCTTCAGTTTTTCCTCATCTGTAAAATGAGCTGGAGAAGGAAATGGCAAACCACTCCAGTATCTTTGCCAAGAAAACTCCAAATGGGATCAAAAAGAATTGGACACAACTGAAACAACTGAACAACAACAACACAAAGGTCTCTTGTAGCTCTAAATCTATCATTTTATAATTCTATGAAGTTCCTGTCCTAAGCTATTCTCTTTATAAGTATTTCCTCCAGAGAATTTATTTCATTTTTTTATATTTTGTATAATTTCTTCCAGGTATTCAAAAAGTCCTTGTGGAAAATCATTTTTTTCTTTGAATCTTTGCCTGCACTGTTATAATTACTCTTCTCTTGGTTGGGTATTTGACTGTCTCAGGATCTATAATAAGGGCAGCTAGATGGCACAGTGGATAGAGCACCGGCCCTGAATTCAGGAGTACCTGAGTTCAAATCTGGCCTCAGACATTTAACACTTACTAGCTGTGTGACCCTGGGCAAGTCACTTAACCCCAATTGCCTCACCAAAAAAAAAAAAAGGATCTATAATAATTCTTTGTAATGGCCAGTATAATCTTTTGTTTACTCATATTTCCAGACCTAATTCATGAATTGGGGATTTGTATCTGGATCAGGTTCTATTTCCTGGTGAATTTTGGGTAGGGTGGTTAACCCTGACTTGTCTTCACCTGGATTGCCTGAGTTCTTCCTACTTCCTTGATGTGTTTATGCTAAGAGTACTGGTAGTTGTAGGATTTGGGAAGTTCAGAGGTCTGGTTCTTCAAGGACCTCTGGAGTTTCTTAGGACAGTGTTGTATGTAGATTTCAGAGTTTCTGGGCCTGGGATGTCTCAGTCTGAATGTTGTTTGTTATTTCCAAGGTTCATGTTAAGGGTTTCTGACCATCCTGGTCCACACTTGCAGCCTCCGGGTATGGAACCTTGCAGGCTATGAGGATCTCAGGCCTGTCTCTGCTCATTCTAAGAAACTTTCATCTTGTTTGCTTACACTTTGCTGGTTTTATGGATGAGCCCCCTTTCCTATTGCCTATGGTCTTCTGGATGACTTTTTGTGTAGTTCTGAGATAGCTGAAATAATTTACTATAGTTTCTCATGGAATTTCTTGATTATTATTCGGTCTGATGATGTTTTTAGTTTTTACTGCAGTAGGTGTTTGGAAAGTGAGATTCCTGCCACTATTCAAGCAGTGATCTTAGCCATAAGTCCTAAAATAAACTGTATGGAAGACATGCAGGTTACAGTATATCTTGAAAGTAGTCCAATTGCACAAATTAATATATGTGAACCCTTACAAGTTTAGGAATGCAGAATTTGGTTGTACTTCCCTTAGTTCTTTCCCACTAAGAGTTGAGTTTATTTGGGGTAGGGAAGGTTAAGAATCTTAGATGGTGGCCTCGCATGTCTACCTACATGTAATTATTGTGCAAACACTGGTTTCTAATTCTGGGTTTGAGAGCTGATTTTATATCTTCAATCTTTGTTTTCCCCCCATTGATACTTCCATTCTTCCTTCTCTCTTTCCCCCACCTTCTCTGCATCTACACACATATCAGAGACAAGTCCTTTCCAGGTCCCCAACATCCACAGGTTTAAAGATGGATGACTTAATAATTAAAATGTAAGTAAAATTCCTTCTACTGGCTGCTGACAACTTTTTTTTTATCATAATAGTATTTTATTATTTTCTAGTTACATGTAGAGATATTTTCCAACATTTGTTTTTATAAGATTTCTAATTTCAAATTTTCCTCTTCCCAAGACAGCAAGCAATCTGATATAGATTATATATGTACAATCACATTAAACATGCTGCTGACAACTTTAATTCAAATTCAAACTTGAAAAAAGTGTCCACAGAGGTTCAAAGTTTTAGGCATTTTAAAATAAAATTATCTGAATCAAAGAACGATAACATTTAGCTGAAATAAAGATACATAAACCTAATAAAAATGAAATGTGGCTACTTATTTAAAAATTCTAAAACTCCATTGAATTCTATCTTGTCCTGGTCTTCAGTTTGATATGTTCAGTAGAGAGTAGGAACCAAATTAGAGTAGCAGAATTTTCATTTATATATTTATTTATTTTATTTATCCCACTAATTAATTAATTAACCTGATTTTTATCTATTTGTTTGTTTATTTATTCATTTATCCAGCTATCCATAACTTAATTAACTAACTAACTAACTTATTTATTTATTTGTTTATTTATTTTTGTGGGGCAATGAGGCTGGATTTGAACTCAGGTCCTCATGAATCCAAGGCTGGTGCTTTATACATTGTGCCACCTAGCTGTCCGCAGAGTAGTAGAATTTAGACCTGGAATTCACTACTTGATAAAGGATAAAAACTTATAAACATATACACAAATGGAGAAAACTTAAATACTCTTTATAGACCAAAATGCATTAAAATTATAATAAAGGAAATAAGAACAAAAAGTACAGACTAACATGGAGACTAAACAATGATATCCTAAATAATGAAAAGGTCAAAGAACAAATAACAGAAACAATAAGCTTAAAATTATGTTAGAGAAAATTATAACAATATGTTAACATACCAAAATATTTGGACATGGCTAATGTGGTCTTATAGGAAAGTTAATATCCCAAAATATTTATATTAATCTAGCTTAGAGGCTAGAGGTAATCACTACCAGGACTCACAGAGATTCATGATACTTCTCCCTTTAAACTCTGTACCTAGCCTTGTAGTTATATATTGGGTTCACTGCTCTGGGGTTGCCTGACTTTTCTACAGAGGAAGAAGACTCCAATTTTTTATTCACTCAATCATGGCTACTCTAGGGAAAGTTGCCACTTATAAAGTTGCTATGGTTATGGGCTCAAATTATAGGGTTTTCTCTAGCAAAGGGGGAGAGGAAAGTAAAAATGGTACCAAATGTACAAACATGATTCAAGTATCGATAGGCAGTTTGTTCCCACCCAGAAAAGGAAATGCTAACTAATAGAGCATCATGGATTCATTAAAAGGGAATGCACTTTGTACACAGTATCAACAACATTGTGTGTTGATCAATGGCGATAGACTTTTTTCTTCTCAGCAATACAATGGTCCAAGATGGTTCCAGGGAACTCATGATGGAAAATATTCTCCAAATCCAGAAAAAAAAAAGAACTGTGGAATCTGGATGCAGATTGAACCATACTATTTCTATTGTTTTGTTGTTGTTGTTGTTTTTCTTTTTTGAGGTTTTTCCTTTTTTCTCTGATTCTTCTCTCATAACATGACTAATGCAGAAATATGTTTAATGTGATTGTATATATATAACCTATATCAGATTACTTGCTGTCTTGGGGAAGGGGGAGGGAGCAGAGGGAGGGAGAAGATTTTGAAACTAGAAATCTTACAAAAAAAATGTTGAAAACTATCTCTAAATGTGACTTGAAAATAATAAAATATTTATATAAAAAAGGGAATGCACTAATAACTCCTAGAACCTTCAGTTGAGAGGCTGATACCTAAACCTCATTTGAACATAGTACTGTTTCCAAGACTATTAAATCTCAATTTTAGATTTCACCTCTGCACTGGCAGTATCTGGTCAAACAGCCAAGTGTTATGTTGGATGGTCTCCTGTTCTGATGCCAACACTTCCTATGCCAATGCTTTTCTTATCACAAGCCCAACCCTCCTAGTGCTAGATTGGTCCAGGACCTTTCTATATTTACACAATGCTAGAGCAAAGGAGACACAAAATAAGAGGCAAAACATCAAGGGACCTCCAATCCAAGCCCAGATAACTGAGAGCATGCTCCAAATGATGAGTGGTGGTCCAGAGGGCTCTGGATTGGAGTCACATCTCATCTTCTTAAAAGCTATCTCCTAGAGACCTGTTGGGCAAAACCCAAATCTATCTCTGCCATAAGTGGTACCCTGCACCATCAACATTTCTTGTTCAGCAACCAATTAGGAAGACTGCATCTATTGATGACTCATGCAAAGCTGGAAGCAGACAGAATATATTTGCACATGCTCCAAAGAGGAGAGAGAGTCTGTTACATTAACAGAAGAGAAAAAGAGAACATTAATGAATTGAGTGTGTAATTAAAAAAAAGCAACAACTAGAAAACCAGCAAACCTAACTCAAAACAATCATAAAAGAGAAAAATAATTAAATATAAAGGTGAGATAAGCAGAACTAAAAATTAACAGTAATTTAAGTAAAACAAAAAGCTGTTTTTTTTAAAAAAAGGCAACAAAATCAATAAATTGTTGTTTGATTTTTTCAAAAATTGATTTTAAAAAATGAGAAGGCAAACCCAAACAAACGGAATGAAAAATGAGAGGGATAATTTATAACAAATAGAGGGAATGATCAGAAACTGTCCCAAATTACATAGCAACAAAAATTTAAATGTAAATTAAATAGACCTCTACAAAACTATAAAATGCCAAAATTAAAACAAGAGGAAGTAGATAAACTAAATAACATGATTTCAGAATGTGTTGAACCATAAATAAATTCTGATAAAGAATCCAGTTCTACACAGAATTATGAATAAATGATATTTCTATCAACCATTTAAAGAACAAAATTCATTGCTACATGTGTATTTTTTCAAATACAGAGAAATTAGACATACACACTAAACTCTTTCTATAAGACAAATATGATAGCTCTCCACATCAGGAAGGATACAGTACAAAAAGAGAATTATAGACAAGTAACACAAATAATCATTGATTAAAAATATTAATAAAATACTAGAAAAGAGATTACAGCAACATATTTTTAAAAATCATTATGACCAAGTTGGATTTACACTAGGAATTCAAGAATGCTTCAGGATTAGAAAAACATAAATCATATTATCAGAAATAACAACAAACCCCCCCCCCCGAATTATTATATCAATAAGTGTAGAAAAGGTGATTGATAAAATACATTACTTATAGTGAAATAAATAGAACCAAAAAAACAATCTGTACAATGAAGACAAAAATATAAATGAAAAGATCACTAAAAGGAAGTTGTACTCTGAGCAATGGAAAAACCAATGAAGATCCTAGAGAAGAGATAACAAAACATACTTCCTCTCTCATGGCAGAGAGTTGGGGTACGAATAAGACAAAATATTGTATCCGGTGTCAGACAAAGTTTCTATATTGGTGGTTGTTTTTTTTAATTGTTTTTCTTTGTCACAAAGGAAGACTAAATTTGGAAGAGAAGTGGGAAATAACTATGATATAAGTATAAAAGCCATCAAAAATGTATTTTTTTTTAAGAAAAGGAAGATGAAATATAGCACTCATGTTAAAAACAAAAACACTGACTTCCTGCCAAGATCTGAATAGGAGGTAAGCTGCCTAGCTCTCATATACCTATTCAAACAAAACCCCAAAGTTCACACCAGACTGAATAATACTCAAGAAATATAACAAAAAAGGATAGCAAGTTACTTCTTCTACCCCAGAAGCATACACATAGTAATCTGGGCCCTTCCCCTTCTCTCTCCCTTTTCTAAGATCACAGAGTTTCCATGAGAAACCCCAGGAGAATTCAGAAAGCCCCAGGGAAAGGAACTGAACTGTCCTCCTCAATACTGTGCAGCTGCACTCTGGACCCTGATAGCCCAGGCCCTAGGGGCTCTGTCCTAAAATGACAAGGGATCTGAAGATCTAGCTCTAAGAATCTCAATGATCCTGGAAGGCTAAGCCCCAGGAGGTGGAGAATGGCACAAAAACTCCAGGGCCTGACTATTCTGTTCGACCAAGGAGGGCCAACCATATGCCCTGAAAGTATAGCAGAGGGTGGAACCTGGAACTGATGCAAAGCTCTAATTCAGGCACTAATGGTGGAGAGATAAACAAAAAACCAGTCAGTACCAAAAAATTGCAAAGTTAACTATATAGCAACCATAAGCAGAGATTCAAAGGCAGGGCGGGGGAGGGCTTTTTATATCAGAATTATATGAATACCTAGATGAAATGAAACAAGATCTGAAAATGAAATAGAATATTTTGAAGAAAGAATTAAAAGGAGAATAAACAACATGGAATAGAAGGTGTTAAACCTTACCCAAGTAATGGTCTTCTGAAAACTAGAAATGACCAAACAGAAATCAATGACTCCATGGGACAACAAGATAAAAGATTGAGAAAATAGAACAAAACATAAGAAATCGAATATCAAAAACAACTGAACTGGAAAACAGGTCAGAGATAATTAAAAATCATTGAAATCCTCGAAAACCATAATTTTTTAAAAGCCTGGATGCTATTTTTTTTAATGATAAGTAAAAAATGCTCAGACAAATTAGAACCACAGGGCAAAGTAAAGATAGCAAGAATCCCTCCTGAAAAAAATTCCAATATAGAAGTGTCAGGAATGTTATATCCAAAACCCAGAGTTCCTTAAAAGAAAAAAGGACTATAAAATAGCCAGAAAGAAGGAGTTTAAATACCAAGGAACCAAATTGTCAGGATCATGCAAGACCTTGCAGCTTCTGTTTTAAAGTAGAGGCGATCTTGGAAACAATATTCCAAGAGGCAAAAAGTTTATGCTTATAACCAAGAGTAATTTACTCTGTAAAGTTGAGTATAATCCTACTGGGTAAAAATTAGATTTTTATTAGAATAGGAGGCTTTCAAGCATTTCTAATGGAAAGATCAGAGCTAAGTAAGAACTTTAAATTTAAACACAAGTCCAGATAAACCTAGAAAGTTAAGTTTATTTGAGCAATTAGAAAAAGCTGTATAATGATAATATAATAATATTAATAGGAGGAGAGGAACCAAGTGTCCCTTCAGAATATTTTCAAGGGGGTATTAAGGAAGTTAAATAAGAAAAACAGAGGTCTCAAGGGTAAATTGGTTCTATTCTGAGATTTTGAAGGGGGGGAGGAGGTAGGGGCAGAAAAAGGATGTATACAATAGAATAGGAAGGAAGAAGATGGTGGAGCTTCCTATTTCTCATAATATGTGTGCATGAGATGAAATATATATAAACATGGAGAAGGTAGTGGGCATCAGATGAACCTCACTTCTGAAATAGTCAAAAGAGTTTGTTGTAGAACTATATCTTATTCAACAGGGAAACAATCAGAGACAGAAAGGTTTGTTTGAGACAGGAAAATACCAAACAGGGAACAGTCATAGCGAAACAAACTTCTGGATTCTGAAGAGAGGCTTAAAAAGAGGGGAGGATGTGTGAAAAAAGAACTAGAATATAAGGAGTTTACCTTAGATTGTCTCTTGGATAACTGCAAAATGGAAGAACTGACTGGGGTGTGTAAAATGTGTAATGACTATTTTCTGTGCTCATTATTCCAGTTCAAGACTTCTACCTTAGGGTTTTATGGGTACCCTGAATAGTTGGGGGGGTCTCTCTTATCTGATCCTATCACTTAAACCCCCAGTGATTGTTTCCATCAGAGGATGTGTGTAATTAGAGGGGTTTGGAATAGTGATACCAAGAGACAGACAGTGACAGAGACAAAGAACTATAGCAACACTTTGAAAAATGTGCAGAAAAAAAGAAAAGGAAGTTCAGAAGGAAGTACAGAGAAGCTGGACAGTTTTAAAGATAATGTATAGAATTTATACACTGTGTGTGTATGATATTTCAAAAGTCAGTGTTGTGGAATTGGATATTCGTGATTTCATATAAAATCCTTTTTGGGGTTCTGCTGTGTATGTAGAAATGTTTTCTCTTTTTGCTGCTTAAGTTCAGAATTAAAAAGTTAATTTTTTAAAAATTTATTTTTTATTTTCATAAAAGTATTTCATTATTTTACAGTTACATGTACAGACAGTTTTCAACATTTGTTTTTATAAGATTTCTAGTTTCAAATTTTTCTCCCTCCCTCCCACCTCCCCAAGACAGCAAGCAATCTGATATAGGTTATATGTGTACAATCACATTAAACATATTTCTGCATTAGTTATGCTGTGAAAGAAGAATCAGAGCAAAAAGGAAAAACCTCAAAAAATAAAAATAAAACAATAGAAACAGTATAGTTCAATCTGCATCTAGATTCCATAGTTCATTTTTTCTGGATTTGGAGAGCATTTTCCATCATGAATCCTTTGGAACTATCTTGGACCATTGTATTGCTGAAAAGAGTCAAGTCTATCACAGTTGATCAACATACAATGTTGTTGATACTGTGTACCATGTTCTCCTGGTTCTGCTCATCTCCCTTAGCATCAGTTCATGTAAGTCCTTCCAGGTTTCTCTGAACTCCTCCTGCTCATTGTTTCTTACAGCACAATAGTATTCCATTACATTCATATACCACAACTTCTTCAGCTATTCCACATTTGATGGACATCCCCTCAATTTCCAATTCCTTGCCACCACAAAAAGAGCAGTTAGAAATATTTTTGTACATGTGGGTCCTTTTCCCTTTTTTATGATCTCTCTGGGAAAAAGTGGTATAGCTGGGTCAAAGGGTTTGCACAGATTTATAGCCCTTTGGGCATAGTTCCAAATTGCTCTCCAGAATGGTTGGATCAGTTCACAACTCCACCAACTATGTATTAGTGTTACAGTTTTTCCACAGCTTCTCCAACATTTATTATTTTCCTTTTTTTGTGATATTAGCCAATCTGATAGGTGGTACCTCAGAGTTGTTTTAATTTGCATTTCTTTAAAAGTGATTTAGAGCATTTTTTCTTATGGCAATAGATAGCTTTGATTTCTTCATCAGAAAACTGCCTGTTCATATCCTTTGACCATTTCCCAATTGGGGAATTATTTGGATTCTTATAAATTGGATTCAGTTCCCAAAATATTTTACAAATGAGGCCTTTATCAGAAATACTGGCTATAAAAATTGTTTCCCAGCTTTATGCCTCCCTTCTAATTTTGGATGCATTTCTTCTGTTTGTATAAAACTTCTTAATTTAATGTAATCAAAATCATCCATTTTGCATTTCATAATATTCTCTATCTCTTGTTTGGTCATAAACCATTCTCCTTTCCATAAATCTGAGAGGTAAACTATTCCTTCCTCTCCTGATTTAACTATGGTATCACCTTTTATGTCTAAATCATATACCCATTTTGACCTTAAAAGTTAATTTTTTAAAAAGAAAAGAATACTGAAAGGTATAGGAATTTAAGGATTTTTCCTTAACATGATCAAAATCATTATCTAAAACCAAGAACTGGCATGGAATGTTGCATATATTGATGTGCCTGGACTATTTTTTTCCTTTCTTATAAGAGAAATCTCAATGAGAGGTGGGACAGGGAAGATCTGCACTGCCCACCCCTCCATTCCTATCCTGTTCTTTGCCTTCAGTCATCAATGAAAGGAGCCCAAGTTAGACAGTCAACAAATTTCATAATAATAGTTTAAATACCATAGACATGAAAATGAGCAGTTAAGAAAATCAAAGGTCCTTAATGCTTGTTGCTCAGTTTAGCAATCAAGGAGTGACATTGGGAAAAACAGGAAGTGATGGGGTTGTCTGGCTAATGGGAGGAAAAAGACTTCTTGGATTGACTAATGAAGAGAAAGAAAAGTATTGACTGGGCTGATAATCCTCCCTAGCTCCAAGGCCTGGGTTTCATTCTTCATCTGGTCAGTAAATCAGTACTAGATAACCTTAGTTCCTAATCCAATAGTCTCCAGTGATCTTCACTCCACACCATTGCTCTTCTCTCTGTATGAAAGACCCAGAATGGGGTGCTGGGAATGCCCCATCTTGTCTTTCCATTCACTTCCAAAGACTTTTTTCTCTGTAGCCACCCTACTGTTCCCCCGCCTAAGAATTCTATGTAAAGTCAAGAGCAAGACCACAGGAATCTTGGGAACTTGATGCAGTCTACCAAGCCCACAGATGAATACTTCTATTACTATATTTCAATGGCAATGACTGTGGGCAGAGTAAAGATGGGTTATGTTCATAATGGAGAAATTTTAGAAGTATTTGAGAATACTTTGAGAACAGCATAACTAGTAGAACAAAATTACCCGATATCACAACATGTTATTTGACATAGTACTGGAAATGTGAGCTGAGACAATAAATCAAGACAAATTAAGAGAATGTACTTTAGCAAAGAGGAGGAAAATTTATTTCTATTTGATCATAACATGATGGTATTCTTAGAAAACCTTAGAGAATTAACCAAAAAATAATCAAGTTAAGAGTTTTAGCAAAGTAGTAAGATATAAAATAAACACACATTAAAAAAAATCAGCATTTCTATGTTACTAATAAAAATCATGAATTAGTCAGTCAGCCAACAAGCATTTATTAAGCACTGCGTCAAGTCCTGTGCTAAGTGCTAGCAATACAAGATAAATTGGAGATAATCAACAGAGAGAAGGCATTAGCATAAGGGAGACTGGGAAAGGCTTTTTGTAGAAATCAGGATTTTAGCTAGGACTTTGAAAGAATCCAGAGAAGCCAGGAGGGAAGATGAGGAGGGGGAAGAGGTCTAAGAAAAGATAGCAAGAGAAATACTATTTTAAATAATTGCATAATTTTTAGTGGTATAAAATGACAAAAGGCATTAAATTTAATTCACCTATCAAATACACAAGACTATGTGTAGTACAGTTCAAAGTGCATTGACTTTGTAATTAGAGGGCCTCTGTTCAAATCCTCCCTCTGAAGCTTACCAATGAGACTTTGGGGA
Source organism: Dromiciops gliroides (assembly GCF_019393635.1). Classification (NCBI taxonomy): domain Eukaryota; kingdom Metazoa; phylum Chordata; class Mammalia; order Microbiotheria; family Microbiotheriidae; genus Dromiciops; species Dromiciops gliroides. The sequence goes on from NC_057861.1 coordinate 640,644,506, forward strand.
AGTCACCGTCCTCCGTCCTCAGCTCCCTTATCTGTAAAATGTGAGGATCAAACTAGATGGTCTGAGTTCCCTTTAAGATCTAGATTTAAGATCCTAAAAAACATCCCTACAGGAAAATGTTCACAGAAATAAAAGAAGACCTAAATAAGTGAAGAGAGATTCAATGTTCATGACTAGGTCATGCAAACATAGCAAAGATGACATTATATAAATTAATTTATATATTCACCACATCAATCAGATTACCGAGATGATAAACCGTAGAATCAATCCTAATAAAAACACAATTCACACCGAAGAACAAAAGTTAAAAAACATCTAGTAAAATAATGGGAGTTGGTGTTACCAGCTCACAAACTGTTGTAAAGCAGTAATTATCTTATCTTTTATGCTGCTCTTCTTGCATAATCCTTGGTTAGTAACATTAACCATATACCTTTCCTTTGTACTTTGGGTGACAATCATCACTGGTATAATTTTGGTATTTAAAATACAGGCCTTTGTTTCAGGGGAAAGCTTGGTATCATCAAAAACCCTTTGTGATTTCCCAAAAAACAAGCTGAGTAGAGATCATGTTGAACAAAACAAAGCCAAGAAGAGGAGGTAGATTAAAGTAAGAATACACAGAAGGTGCACACTGGAGATCACATAATTTTTTTTTTAATCTTTTTTTTTTTTTTTTTTTAGTGAGGCAATGGGGGTTAAGTGACTTGCCCAGGGTCACACAGCTAGTAAGTGTCAAGTGTCTGAGGCCGGATTTGAACTCAGGTACTCCTGACTCCAGAGCCGGTGCTTTATCCACTGCGCCACCTAGCTGCCCCCGATCACATAATTTTAATGATGTTGAAAGATGGATTTTCAAGGTATCTGAAATCAAAGGCTTAGGTAAAAAAAATCCCAGATCTTATTGTTGTCATAAAAAGCTGAGCAAGATACTGTTAAGTATTATCAACCCAAAAACTTACTCTCCCACCTTTACCTAATTTTTTAAAAGAATAATCTATACTTTCATAAAGGATATGCTTACTGAAGGATACAGGAAGGAAACAAGCAGGCTTTTGCAAACAATATTCATTCAACAGGAGACTGTGCTTTTCATTCATAAGGTTTTATCATAGCATTTACATAGAATTTAAGAATTGCAAATTATTTTGCATATATTATCTCATTTGAAAATCACTACAACCCGGTGCTGTAGGTCTTGTATATTAGCTCCATATTACAGAAAACTGAGTCTGAGAGAGGTTAAATGACTTGCCCAGTATCATACAACTAGAAAGCATCTGAGATAGAATTAAAACTATGGTCTTCCTGATGGTAAGTCCAGCGCTGTATCTAGTATAACCTATGGTCATCTAGATGACAATTGAATTAAAGATGTAGAGAATGTAGGACCCACTTTGCTTTTATTTATTGTTGGTTTTTTTAAATGATTCAGTAAAGCAAATATGTCCTTCAACAAGGTGTCTACTATGCATATCAAAATCATTCAATATTCCTTTAAAAATGAAACAATAAGGGGCAGCTAGGTGGAGCAGTGGATAGAGCACCGGCCCTGGAGTCAGGAGTAACTGAGTTCAAATCCGGCCTCAGACACTTAACACACACTTACTAGCTGTGTGACCCTGGGCAAGTCACTTAACCCCAATTGCCTCACTAAAAAAAAAAAAAAAGAAACAATAGAGATAACTTTGTTCCATGACTCTCTGGTTATTATCAAAATTCTAAACCTGCTTTTCTTATTCATATTCTTTTCAAGATAAGTTAAAGATGAAATCATAGACTCACAGGATTAGAACTAGAAGAGGTCTTTAAGATAATTTTTTTTCGATATTTTCATTTTACAGTGGAGGAAACTGGGACATAGAGAGGGCAGTAACTTATCTAAAGTTACACAATTAGAGAAAAATATGAAAAGTTTTTGAAGAAGAATTGTAAACTAATAACAATCATATGAAAGATTTGCCCAACTCTTTTGTTTGTTTGTTTTTGGTGAGGCAATTGGGGTTAAGTGACTTACCTAGGGTTACACAGCTAGTAATTGTTAAGTGTCTGAGGCCAGATTTGAACTCAGGTCCTCCTGAATCCAGGACCAGTGCTTTATCCACTGAGCTACCTAGCTGCCCCTCCAAATTTTTAATAATAAGAGAAACACAAACCAAAACAGCTCCGGGGTTTTGCTTCTCACCCAATAAATTGGAAAGTTGATAAAAAAAACAGAAAGAAAAAGGAAAAAGTCATTTTGAAAAGGCTCTAGAAAGACAAACATAGTAGTGTACTGTCAGTGTGGCTATGAATTGGTCTAACCATTCTAGAAAGCACTAAGGAATCATACTAAAAAAAAATAACTAAACTGTCCATACTATTTGACTCAGAGATCCTATTACTAAGAATATACCCCCAAAGATGTCAGAGACTGAAAGAAAGATCCCAGATGTACCAAGATATTTATAGCACCACTTTTTGTGGTACCAAAGAATCAAAAACAACATAGATGCTCATCAATTATGAAATAATCATACATTAATGTAATGGAATTCTACTGTACTTTAAAAATCAATATGAAGATTTCAGAGAAGCATAGGAGGACTTTTATCAATTGATGTAGAATGAGATAAAAAATAACCAGGAAAACAATTTATGTACAATGTTAATAGAAAAATTAATTTTAAAAAAGAAATTAAATTCAGTGTAATTTTATTGACCAAGCCTGACTCTGAAGAAAAGATAAGAACATGTCCTTCCTTTTTTTTTCTTTTACAGAGAATAGGAAACATTGCATATAATGTTAGACTTGATGGATGAATTGGTTAGTTTTACTGAACTACTTTTCCCTTCTCTTTTTTCATGTTTATTACAAGAGTTAACTTACTAGGTAGGGGAAAAGAGAGGGATTTTTTAAAAAATGAAGGTGATATAAACACAAGTTATCAAAAATGAAAAACAAAAATGAAAAACAACAACCAAAAAAGATTAGAACTGGGACTTAAACCTAGTTCCTCTGACTCCAATTCTAACATTCCTTTAATTATACCAAGCATTTTTCTTTGACTTAATTATTGATAAATTTTGTCTTGACCTAACAAATATCACAAATCCCTCTGAGCTGGTTTATTTATTCCAACCTTACCTCAAACTGGTAGGTCTTCCACTCCCAAAGAGGAATTACTACTATAACTCAAAATGTTTCAGGGTCCCAAGGGTAACCTTGTTGGGGGTGGGGGAGGAGAGAGCTCCTGAGTCGATACCACCGTGCTTCAAAATTTACACAAAAAAATCCATCATCATGACACCATTAACTCTTTTTTAAAAATTTTAAATTGTATTTTATTTTTTTCCAGTTACATATTACATATAAGGATAGTTTTCAACATTTGTTTACACTGGATTTTTAGTTCCAAATTTTTTTTCTCCTCCCCCTGCTTCTCTCCTTCCTCCCCAAGACAGAAAACAGTCTGATATAAGTTGTATATGTACAGTCATATCAAACATATTTCTACATTAGTCATCTTGTGAAAGAACAATCAGAGCACAAAGGAAAAGCCTCAAACAAAAAAATCCAATCCAAAAGTAGAAACAGTATGATTCAATCTGCATTCATAATTCACAGTTCTTTTTTCTGGATGTTGAAAATATTTTCTATCATGAGTTCTTTGAAATTGTTTTGGATTGTTGCACTGCTGAGAAGAACCAAGTCTATCCCCATTGTTCATCACACAATGTTGCTGTTACTCTGTACAATGTTCTCCTGGTTCTGCTCCTCTCAGTCAGCATCAGTTCATGTAAGTCCTTCCAGGTTTCTCTGAACTCCTCCTGCTCATCATTTCTTACAGCACAATAGTATTCCATTACATTCATATACCACAACTTCTTCAGCTATTCCACATTTGATGGACATCCCCTCAATTTCCAATTCCTTGCCACCACAAAAAGAGCAGTTAGAAATATTTTTGTACATGTGGGTCCTTTTCCCTTTTTTATGATCTCTCTGGGAAAAAGTGGTATAGCTGGGTCAAAGGGTTTGCACAGATTTATAGCCCTTTGGGCATAGTTCCAAATTGCTCTCCAGAATGGTTGGATCACTTCACAGCTCCACCAACAATGCATTAGTATTCCAATTTTTCCACAGCTTCTGCAACATTTGTTATTTTCCTTTTTTGTCATATTAGCCAATCTGATAGGTGTAAGGTGGTACCTCAAAGTTGTTTTAATTTGCATTTCTCTGATCAATAGTGATTTAGAGCATTTTTTCATATGGCAATAGATAGCTTTGACTTCTTTATCAGAAAACTGCCTGTTCATATCCTTTGACCATTTCTCAATTGAAGAATGACTTGGATTCTTACAAATTTGATTTAGTTCCCTATATATTTTAGAAATGAGGCCTTTATCAGAAACACTGGCTGTGAAAATTGTTTCCCAGTTTTCTGCCTCCCTTCTAATTTTGGCTGCATTGCTTCTGTTTGTACAAAAGCTTTTTAATTTAATGTAATCAAAGTTTTCCATCTTGCTTTTCATAATATTCTCTAACTCTTGTTTGGACATAAATAATTTTCCTCTCCATAGATCTGAGAGGTAAACTATTCCTTCCTCTCCTAATTTATCTATGGTATCACCCTTTATGTCTAAATCTTGAACCCATTTTGACCTTATTTTTGTATAAGGTGTAAGATATTGGTCTATTCCTAGTTTCTGTCATACTATCTTCCAGTTTTCCCAGCAGTTTTTGTCAAATACTGAGTTCCTATCCCAGAAGCTGGGGTCTTTGGGTTTATCAAACAGTAGATTACTATAGTCATTTACAACTGTGTCTCCTGTGCCTTACCTATTCCATTGATCCACCATTCTATTTCTTAGCCAGTATCACATAGTTTTTATTACTGCCACTTTATAATATAGCTTCAAATTTGGTATGACTAGCCCACCTTCCTGTGCATTTTTTTCATTAATTCCCTTGATATTCTTGACTTTTTGTTTTTCCAGATGAATTTTGTTATTATTTTTTCTATCTCTACAAAATAATTTTTGGTAGTCTGATTGGTATGGCACTGAATAGGTAAATTAATTTAGGTAGAATTGTCATTTTTATTATATTAGCTTGGCCTATCCATGAGCAATTTATATTTTTCCAATTATGTAGATCCGATTTTATTTGTGTGAAAAGTGTTTTGTAATTGTGTTCATAGAGTTCCTGGGTTTGTCTTGGCAGATAGACTCCCAAGTATTTTATATTGTCTACCATTACTTTAAATGAAATTTCTCTTTCTATCTCTTGCTGCTAAGTTTTGTTGGTCATGTATAGAAATGCTGATGATTTATGTGGGTTTATTTTATATCCTGCAACTTTGCTAAAGTTAATTGTTTCAAGCAGTTTTTTAGTTGATTCTTTAGGATTCTCTAAGTATACCATCATATCATCTGCAAAGAGTGATAGTTTTGATTCCTCCTTGCCTATTCTAATTCCTTTAATTCCTTTTTCTTTTCTTGCTATAGCTAACATTTCCAGTACACTATTAAATAATAGATGTGATAATGGACATCCCTGTTTCACCCCGATCTTATTGGGGATGCCTCTAACTTATCCCCATTACATGTAATGTTTGCTGATGGTTTTAGGTAGATATTGTTTATTATTTTAAGGAAAGCTCCACCTATTTGTATGCTCTCTAGTGTTTTTAATAAGAATGAGTGTTGTATTTTGTCAAATGCTTTCTCTGCATCTATTGAGATAATCATATGATTTGGGTTAGTTTTGTTGTTGATATGGTTGATTATATTAATAGTTTTTCTTATGTTGAAACAGCCTTGCATTCCTGGTATAAATCACACCTGGTCATTGTATATTATGTATCACTTGCTGCAATCTCCTTGCTAATATTTTATTTAATATTTTTGCATTGATATTGATTAGGGAAATTAGTCTGTAATTTTCTTTCTCTGTTTTGGCTCTGCCTGGTTTAGGTATCAACACCATAATTGGTGACACCATTAACTCTTTTTTTTTTTTTGGTGAGGCAATTGGGGTTAAGTGACTTGCCCAGGATCACACATCTAATAAGTGTTAAGTGTCTGAGGCCGGATTTGAACTCAGGTACTCCTGACTCCAGATCCGGTGCTCTATCCACTGCACCACCTAGCTGCCCCCACACCATTAACTCTTAAACACATTTACTTAACAATAGGCAAAAGCAAGAATAATCCTAGTATCACAATTATTCAATAAAAAGCAAATGCAGAAAAAACCAAAACATCATGGTCCACCTATAAACCTGAGTTAAACAAAAGGATGTGTTTACAAATGTGTAACTACCTATTCTCCAAATGTGTGATATACTTTTTAAGTTTAATCTGCATTACTAACATTTTCTCCATCACTTTCTCAAGTTTAGACAGTAAAACATAAATAAATGAAGCCCCTATTTATAGCATTTGCCAATTTCCAAGGAGTATATGCTCACATTGAAAATTTAACAATTCAGGGGCACCTAGGTGGCTCAGTGGATAGAGTACCGACCCTGGAATCAGGAGGACCTGAGTTCAAATTTGGCCTCAGACACTTGACACTTACTAGCAGTGTGACCCTGGCCAAGTCACTTAACCCTAATTGCCTCACCAAAAAAAGAAAGAAAGAAAGAAAGAAAGAAAGAAAGAAAGAAAGAAAGAAAGAAAGAAAGAAAGAAAGAAAGAAAGAAAGAAAGAAAGAAAGAAAGAAAGAAAGAAAGAAAGAAAATTTAACAATCAGCTTTTGTGAGTTGGTATCAACTGACTACAATACGACTCTGGTCATACTCTCCCCTCAGCGTCTGTAGTGAAGACTGGGTATACACTTATAGAAACTGAGTAGGGAAGCACACGAGCAATACAAATCCATGTGCTCAGGACAACTCACAACTCTGGACTTGTAGTCCTTAGTCCCTTCGGGAATAATCTGTACCATGAAAAGCCATTTCTGTACTAGATGCTCCCTTTTTGGTCCTAACTACTCTGCTGTTAGGCATATCCCTTTTTTCTTCTGCTCTCAAGCTGATGAAGCAATGACAAGGTTTTTAAACTAACATCTGCTTCCCTTAACAAGGTGTGAAAAAGATGTCATGCTATCTTAGTAACTTAAGCCAGAGAACCACAGAGATCCTCAGATTGGCTTTTTATGAAATGTAGATAAAGTCAGCCAGCTCTTTACTCAACAGGATTATGCTTTGTCCAGTCAACTCCAAATTTCCTCTTAAAGTGTTGTTTGTCCTTTGTGTCATAGAGGACCAATGACACCACAAGGGTGATGTCTTGACTTACTTGTGAATTTGATTTAAACAAGGCAGAGTTGTAAAAAGTCAGCCTCACTCTCTCTTCCAGAGTCATTGAAGTCCAGTGGCGAGATAAAAGTCAGTGCAGATGACAACCTTGGTGTCTTCCATCGATGACCAAGCTCTAAGTACTCCACAGCCCCTACTTCAGTCGCCTTCATGGCTGTTGGATAAATTGTTCTCATCTACCCATCCTGCAAGGGGATGTCTTTATATGCTTGGGGTAGACATTCTCCTCACTTACCTAAGGTCTGAGGCCTGTTAGTCACCTTCAACCTAGTTTAGCCCATCTGCTGAGAAGGTTTTACCAGGATGTGGCTGCTGCTTATACCACAGCTTCTTAGAACCAGAGGTGAAAGCTGGGTGATAGATGGACTTCTTAAAGTAAAGCACCCCTCAATTTCTTCCTCTTAATCCAATGAGGGCAGTGAACAGTAACTATGTACCTTCCAGAGTTTTCCAGGCTCTCAAACTATAGATGGTGCTGGAGGGCAATAAATTCAAATAGCAGGAAAATTCATCTCTTTTCCAATGATCTTTCCAGAAACAGCTCCAGGCTCCCTGCCCCCTCCTGCCCCAGTCAATCATCAAAGCAATACATCTCTTGCAATCCTCAGGCTCCCAGCATAACAGCTTCAACCTTGCTGCTGGCTTCTTCATACTCTTTTCCTTCACAGCTGTTTTTTTCACTACTCTCAGAATCTCAAATCAGAACCTCATGGAGGTCAGTGACTCATCTTTTCTTTATGAGGTAAAAGTCACAAAAATCTACCTTTAAAAAAAATCAGATATGAGTTTAATAGTCCTTATTTAATCCACCCCTCTAGTCTTCAAATAGTTGTTTTATTTGCAATCTTATCAGTTTTAACCTCTAGAACTCTAAAAACAGTCACATGCAATGGATCTGATAAATTATAATGCCATGATGCTGCAGTCATTTCTTTACCCATTCTCTAAATAGTTTGCATTACCCTTTCACATTTTATCTGTAAAAATTTTTCTTCACAAGTGGATTTATCAGTTTTTCATACATAATATTTTTCTAGATGTTTTAGCAACCAAATTGTTTATATACCTCCCATTTGCCCTATATACATCTTATATGTAAATAGCTCTTTGTATGCTGCTCCAAAGCAGCTAGGTAGTGCAGTGGATAGAAAATTGGGCCTGGAGTCAGGAAGACCTGAGTTCAAATCCAATTTCAGACACTTACCAGCTGTGTGACCCCGACAAATCATTTAACCTGTTTCCATATCAGTAAAATGGGAACATATACACAATAAATACCTCTATAGGTTTTTCATCTAAATGTATGCCAATCAGGGGCAGCTAGGTGGCACAGTGGATAAAGCACCGGCCCTGGATTCAGGAAGACATGAGTTCAAATCTGGCATCAGACATTTGACACTAGCTATATGACCCTGGGCAAGTCACTTAACCCTCATTGCCCTGCAATAAATAAATAAATAAATAGATAGATAAATAAATAAATAAATGAATGAATGAATGAATGAATGAATGAATAAATAAATAAATAAATAGAAGTATGCTGATCAGCCAAACTACCAGTGACCATTTTAGACCATATCATGTTCCAGTTACTTCTGGGATCACAATGACAAAAATGAAATTGTTGCTTGTCTTTGAAGATCTTATAATCTTTCTAGAGGAGATAACATACACATAAATGAATATATAAAATATACAGAAAATACATAATATAATTTTGGGCAGGGGGGCATAGGCAGCTATTGGGAGGGAATGAGGAAGAGCTTCAGATAGAAAGTAGTACTTGCTTGAGCTGAGTCTGGAGGGAAACTGGGGCTTCTGAGTTGTGGAGGTGAAGAGGAAATGAATTGTAAGTATTGAGGACAGTCAGTGGCTAGAGGTGGGATAAAATGCCTCTACAGATCCAGTGACCCATGGGTGCTAAGATGGAGGTGGTAATGTCAGACATTCTTACTAGATCACATTAAAACACATGCTTAGGGGCAGCTAGGTAGCACAGTGGATAAAGCACTGGCCCTGGATTCAGGAGGAGCTGAGTTCAAATCTGACCACAGACACCTGACATTTCCTAGCTGTGTGACCCTGAGCAAGTCAGTTAACCCTCATTTCCACCCCCCAAAGCAAAACAAAGCAAAACAAAAAAAAAACCCCACATGCTTAGCATGAGTCCTCTGAAGTGGTTGCATTGGTCAGATTTACACTGCTTATTTCCGTTGGGCTAGAACCAATTACCATATTTTACATTGTTATAACTTCAAATAGTGTGAATTAGAATACATGTGACCACTAGCAGTTTTTTTTTAAAGGGTCTGAAACAGGAAAGGAAAGATGAATTCTTTAAGTTGATGTTTACTAAATAAATAAATAATAGGGTGCAGTCAATACAGGATAGAAAGTAATGAGCCAGAAATGATTCATAATGTCATTTGGAAAGTGAAAATAGTTGAAACAGATAATCTTTATTTCTGAGAAATGAAACAGAAAAAGAGGCAAGCTGTGTAACTTAAAAGCCAAGTTCATTTTCTGCAAAGGCTGACTTCTTTCCTTCCCCTCAGGTCTTTGGATAATTACAACAACAAAAATGCTTATTTTGAATTGAGTTTGTGGTTTCCATAGAATTCCACAGAATTGCAAAAGGCTATTAGTTATGCTACAAACTTTACTTTAAGCTTGTAATTCTTTTCCATGCACACCCACCACTGCCTTTTCTTCTTTGTTGCAGCATGGGTTCAAGCAGGGTATATATTTATAGGTTTCTCAGATGACACTTGAAGTGTTGTAGAGGCAAAACCAGACTACCCAATTTATGTCCCTACTTTCTACTAGCCTACAGGAAACAAAATGTCATACTAATTAATTAATTGAATAGTTACAGAGATTTTCTCTATGCCTATCTGCAATCAGCTTAAATTTGCCAAGCCTCAGAATTTAGAGGGTTGGGTGAGAAGGAGGTTTTGAATTTCAAAACGTGATATAAAATATATTCCAAATTACCAGTTTGGCTCTTGAATTCCCCACACTGGATATATCCCCTTCTCATTCACAAGTAATAATATTTTTGTACCCTGGGATTCAAACCTGATATATTTGCACTAGATTCTCCTCCTTGGTAGAGAGAATGATTTCTCAACACCCCATGACTGCAACAGAGGTAGAGTTAGTAAGATCTTGGGAGAGGAGAATTGTTCTTCTGTTTTCAGAGAAGACTTACAAAATTCCAGGATCTCTTCAGGGAGAGACCTCTTAGAAGTTTGCCTTCCAGACAGGAATCAAAATCTTCCTTGGAGAGGAATGGGAAACTTTCCAAAGATATTTGTTCATGCCTCCCTGCAAGCCACATTTAGACAAACCTATGTGGATATATGCATAATTTGGAAATCAACTCATTCCTTCCAATGCACAAGTGAAGAAGGCAACTCTTTCTCAGTCCCACAGCTTGTAAAGACAAAGCCAGAAATCTTTTGAAAAGGATGCTTGCTCAATTTTATACTTATCTGACATGGATGTGACCGTAGTCAAGAAAAATTATAAAGGACAAACTAAGAAACTGCTAGAATTTTTGGAAAACTGGGTGATAAAATAAATAGGCAACAACATATCTATGTCTTACATTATTATTATTACACATTTGATCCACATAGTCATCACACAAATTTTATTATATAAGACGAAATTGACAGAAAAATGTTTTCCAATAATATATTGAAATGGAGTCATCCTGCAACTGCCTTTCCTACTTTTCCAAGATGGCAGAAGGATGAAGGGAAAGAGTTATATGCATGGAATTCTCTTTTCAGAAGTCAGAGGACTAAAACCAAAAACGGGGCAGCTAGGTGGCACAGTGGATAGAGCACTGGCCCTGGATTCAGGAGGACCTGAGTTCAAATCTGGCCTCAGACACTTAACAATTATTAGCTGTGTGACCCTGGGCAAGTCACTTAACCCTCATTGCCCTGCAAAAAACAAAAACAAAAACAGAAGTCAGATGACTATATCAACTGTGATGAGGCATCCTAGCTAATCAGAACCATTACTAGGGCTCCAAACCAAACCCATCTTCCCAATACCTTGTTCTCTCCTGCCTTCTCCCTCTCTTCTCTCTCCTTCAGACCACTCTGGCTTTATTATTATCTTACTCTTGCTCAAGCACTCCCTCACCTCAAACTTTGATGCCTGTCTATATCACCCTTGAGGGCATGGAGGAGGCAGCCATTTAATGGACATTATTTTAGAGGCACTGAAGCCCACCTTTCCCTACCCCTCAGTCTTCTGATACTAGGAATTTCTCAACTTAAACTTTATTCTTTTGATGAGCAGCTGCTTGGCATACTAGAAAAGCCATTGCAGTTACTTCGGTCCTGGTTTTGGTCCTTACTACTTGTGTGACTTTGGACAAGTCATTTCCTTTCCCCTGTCCTTCAGTTTTCTGATTTGTAAAATTAGAGGGTTAGACTATATAATCTCTAAGTTTTCTTCCAGCTCTGGTATCTTGTAATTATGAGTCAGATAACTTTAATTCAGTTGTATGTCAATGTGAACAAGATCATCAAAACCTTTCCTAAGAGTATGTTTGGGCATTTAAAGAACAATTAATTCCAATATTATACAAATTATTTGGAAAAATAGGTGAAGAAGGAGTTCTTCTACCAAATTCATTTTATGACACAAATATGGTGGTGATACCAAAACCAGGCAAAGCAAAAACAGAGAAAGAAAATTATAGACCAATTTCCCTAATGAATATTGATGCTAAAATCTTAAATATTAGCAAGGAGATTACAGCAAGTGATCACCAGGATAATACACTATGACCAAGTGGGATTTATACCCAGAATGCAAGGCTGGTTCAACATTAGGAAAACTATTAACATAATCAACCACATCAATAAGAAAACTAACCAAAATCATATGATTATCTCAATAGATGCAGAGAAAGCTTTTGATAAAATACAGCACCCATTCCTAATAAAAACACTAGAGAGTTTAGGAATAGGTGGAGCTTTCCTTAAAATAGTAAACAGCATCTACCTAAAACCATCTGCAAGCATTATATGTAATAGAGATAAATTAGAGGCCTTCCCAATAAGATCAGGTGTGAAACAGGGATGTCCATTATCACCCCTATTATTTAATATTGCACTAGAAATGTTAGCTTTAACAATCAGAGAAGAAAAAGGAATTAAAGGAATTAGAATAGGCAAGGAGGAAACAAAACTCTCACTCTTTGCAGATGATATGATGGTATACTTAAAGAATCCTAGAGAATCAACTCAAAAATTACTTGAAACAATTAACAACTTTAGCAAAGTAGCAGGATATAAAATAAATCCACATAAATCATCAGCATTTCTATACATGACCAACAAAGTCCAGCAGCAAGAGATAGAAAGAGAAATTCCATTTAAAGTAACGGTAGATAATATAAAATACTTGGGAGTCTACTTGCCAAGACAAACCCAGGAACTCTATGAACACAATTACCAAACACTGTGCATACCCTTTGACCCAGCAATACTTTTGGGTCTTTTTCCCAAAGAGATCATGGAAAGGGGAGAAGGACCCACATATACAAAAGTATTTATAGCTGCTCTTTATGTGGTGGCAAGGAATTGGAAGTTGAGGGGATGCCCATCAATTGGGGAATGGCTGGACAAGTTGTGGTATATGATTGTAATGGAATACTATTGTGCCGTAAGAAACGATGAGCAGGAGGAGTTCAGAGAAACCTGGAGGGTCTTGCGTGAGCTGATGATGAGTAAGATGACCAGAACCAGAAGAACATTGTACACAGTATCATCAACATTGTGTGTTGATCTACTGTGCTGGACTATATTCTTCTCACCAATGCAATGGTACAGAAGAGTTCCAGGGAACTCATGATAGAAGAGGATCTCCAAATCCAGGAGAAAAAAAAAGAACTGTGGAGTATAGATGCTGAATGAACCATACATTCTTTTGTCTTTGGTGCTGTTGTTTTTCTATTTTGAGGTTTTTTGTCATTGCTCTGATTTTTCTCTTATGACTAATGCAGAAATATGTTTAATGTCATTATGTGTGCGTGTGTGTGTGCGTGTGTGTGTGCGTGTGTGTGTGTGTGTGTATATATATATATATATATATAAAACCTATATCAGATTACCTGCTATCTAGGGGAGGGGGGGAGGGAGGGGAGGGAGGGAGAAAAATCTGAAATTGGAAAGCTTGTATAAACAAAAGTTGAGAACTATCTTTACATGTAATGGGAAAAAAAATACTTTATTACAAAAAAAAAAGAGTATGTTTGGGGATTGTAGGCTTTAGGGATAAAAGGGGTTATTCTAGAAATATTATTCCAGTCTAGTACAAAAGAGTGAGTAAATGATAATAATTTTAGGTCTTATGTAAGGGGATAGTAGTGTCCTGGGCCTCAGGTTAGCTTTTCTTAGTGACTTCATCTGACTATTCTGCCTTCCTGAAAGGTAGGCCTTGAATTTAAGTCGTTTTTTAGTTGTCCAACTCCTTATGTCCCTATTTGGGTTTTCATGGCAAAGATACTGGAATGATTTGCTATTTCCTTCTCCAACTCATTTTATAGATGAGGAAACTGAGGCAAACAGGGTTAAGTGATTTGCCCAGAGTCACATAGTAAATGTCTGAGGCTATATTTGAATTCAAGTCTACATGACTCCAGGCCATACTTTCTATCCACTGCACCACCTAGCTGTTCTTGGCCCTGACTAAAGATTAGTGTTGGGTCCTTACCTCTTACTTTTCAATTTGACAAAGACAAGAAATTTTTATGACAATGACCTCAAAAGAGAAGTTGCATTTTAAAATAAGGAAATGGGCCAGTTTGAGAGGCCCATTTCTTGAAGGCAATTCTTCCCTCTCATTAAGATAAGACCATCTCATAATCAAAAAACATGAAGCATAGCTATAACAATAATGACGGTCACATAATTAAACCCCATTAGGTTGAACTACTGATAAGAAATTGTCAGATCCTGAGCTTTGTGTGTGAAGATAAAGATATTATTGTTTGCAAAGCTACTGCTGTTAGAAAAAAAGCAAAAGAAACAACCACAACAACAAAACCAACAACAAACCAGCAACAAAAACAATTGCTTTTTTATTTACTTTGTCTAGGAAAATTTTAGTTTTATTATTTTTCAGTACAGATTGATGGACCTTTTATTAATAGGACAACAAAATGACTGTTGTAGTCAAACTTCATGTAGGAAAACTGTTGTAGGAAACAGTTGCTAGAGTAATCAGTAACAACAATACTGTATTATTTATTTGGATTTTCAATTTGAATAAAGGAAGTAACCTCTATTATACACTTTATCCGCAAAGAATAGAAAGAAAACCCACTTCTGGAAGAATTCTTTTTTTCCATCTATCATTCAATGGATAAGCGTTTATTACATGTCTAATATGTGCCAGCCACTGATGCTGCAGGTACAAATACAAAACCAAGACCATTCCTGCCTTCAAGGAGCCCACATTCTATTAGGACAATAAAACATGGCCACAGATAAGTGAATACAATACAAATGAAAAAATTATCATTGAGGACACCATCATCCTCTTGGTGCCCCGGCTCCCAATCTAGGTGTCATTCTAGATTCCTCACTATCTTTCACCCCCTATATCCAATCAGTTGGATTGGACCTATCAATTTCACCTTTGCAACATCTTTCGAATAAGCCCCCTTCTTTCTTTTTCTACCGCCATTTTGGTGAAAGTTCTCATCCCTTACTCATGGACAATTTAAAAAACCTGATGGTTAGTCTACCTGCCACAAGTCTTTCCCGACTCCAGGCCATCTTTCATTCAGTCACCAAAGTGATTTGCCTAAAGGATTAGTCTGACTACATTACCTTCATGATCAATAAACTCCAATGGCTCCCTATTACCTCCAAGATCAAATATATAATTCTTCATTTGACATTCAAAGACCTTTAGCTCCCTTCTATCTTTCCAGTCTTTTTCCCATTTATTTAGAATTTTATTTTTCCCCCAATTACATGTAAAGCATTTTTAATGTCCATTTTTAAAACTTTGTGTTCCACATTGTGCACAGTATCAATAACATTATGTGATGATCAACAGTGATAGACTTAACTCCACTCATCAACACAATGATCCAAAATAATTCCAAAGGAATCATGATGGAAAATGCTCTCCACATCTAGAAAAAAGAACTGTGGAATCTTAATGCAGATTGAACCATACTGTTTCTACTTTTTTGTTTTTGTTTTTTGAGGTTTTTCCCTTTTGTTCTGATTCTTCTTTCACAACATGACTAATGCAGAAATATGTTTAATGTGATTGTACATATATAACCTATATGAGATTGCTTGCTGTCTTGGGGAGGGGGGAGAAAAGGGAGAAAAATTTGGAACTAGAAATCTTATAAAAACAAATGTTGAAAATTATCTCTACATATGACTAGAAAATAATAAAATACTTTAATGATCAAAACAAAACAAAAACAGAACAAAACAAAACTTTGTGTTCCAAATTCTCTTCTTCCCTCTTTCCCCACCCCCTTCAAAAACACATGCAATTCAATATAAAGTATATATGTATAGTTGCACAAAACATTTCCACATTAGTCAGGTTGTGAAAGAAAACAGACAAAAACAACTTAAGAAAAAAGAAAGTGAAAAATATGCTTCAATCTGTATTCAGACACCATCAGTTCTTTCTCTGGGGATGGATAGCATTTTTCTTCGTAAGTCCTTCAGAGTTGATCTTGGATCATTGTATTGCTGAGAATAGCCAAGTCACTCACAGCTGATCATTTTACAATATTGCTATTACTTTGTATACAGTACATCTCACTTTACATCATCTCATATAAGTCTTTCCAGGTCTTTCTGAGAGCATCCTGCTCATCATTTCTCAGTTACTATTGCTAACTGAATTTCCATTCTATGCCCTCCCCATGTCATTTACTCTATTTTCTATCTCCTTTCACCCTTTCCCTCCTCAAAGCTGTTTTGCTTCCAAATCTTCCCTCTCCAATCTGCCCTCCCTTCTATCACCTCCCCCCCATATCCCCTTTCCCTCCTACTTTCCTGCAAGGTAAGATAGATTACTATACCCAATAGAGTGTGTATGTTATTCCCTCTTTAAGTCATTTCTGAGGAGAGTAAGGTTCACTCACTCCCCAGCACCTCCCCCATCTTCCCCTCCACTGTATAAGCTTTTTCTTGCTTCTTTTATGTGAGATACTTTACCCCATTCCACCTCTCCCTTTCCCTTTCTCCCAGTACATTCCTCTCTCACCCCTTAATTTTATTTTTTAAAGATAGCATTCCTACATATTCGACTCACACCTGTGCCCTCTCTCTAACTATACTCCATCCACTTACTCTAATAATGAGGAAGTTCTTATGAATTACAAGTATCATCTTCCCATGTAGGAACATAAACAGTTTAATCTTTTAATATCCCTTATGATTTATTTTTCCTGTTTACCTTTTTATGCTTCTCTAGAATCTTGTATTTGAAAGTCAAATTTTCTATTCAGTTCAGGTCTTTTCATCAAGAATGCCTGAAAGTCTTCTCTTTCATTGAATTCCCATTTTCCCCCCTGAAAGGTTATACTCAGTTTTTCTGGGTAGGTGATTCTTGGTTGTAATCCAAGTTCCATTGCCCTCTGAAATCTCATATTCCAAGCCCTCTGATCCTTTAATGCAGAAGCTGCTAAATCTTGTGTTATCCTGACTGCAGCTCCACAATACTTGAATTGTTTCTTTCTGGCTGCTTGAAATATTTTCTCTTTGACCTGGTAGCTCTGGAATTTGGTGATAATATTCCTGGGAGTTTTCATTTTGAGATCTCTTTCAGGAGGTGATCAGTGGATTCTTTCAATTTCTATTTTACCTTCTGGTTCTAGAACATCAGGGCAATTTTCCTTGATAATTTCTTGGAAGATAATGTCTAGACTCTTTTTTTTTGATCATGGCTTTCAGGTAGTCCAATAATTTTCAAATTTTCTCTCCTGGATCTATTTTCCAAGTCAGTTGTTTTTCCAATGAGATATTTCACATTGCCTTCTATTTTTTCATTCTTTTGGTTTTGTTTTATTGTGTCTTGATTTCTCATAAAGTCATTAACTTCCATTTTCTCAATCCCAATTTTTAAGGAGTTATTTTCTTCAGGGAGCTTTTGTACCTCCTTTTCCATTTGGCCAATTTGGCTTTTCAAGGCATTCTTTTCCTCATTGACTTTTTTTTTGCCTCTTTTACCATTTGGCCTAGTCTGTTTTTTAAGGTGTTATTTTCTTCAGTATTTTTGTGTGTCTCCTGTACCAACCTGTTGATTTTTTCATGATTTTCTCGTATCACTCTCATTTCTCTTTCCATTTTTTCCTCTGTCTCTTTTACTTTATTTTCAAAGTCCTTTTTGAGTACTTCTATGCCCTGAGACCAATTCATATTTTTTCTTGGAAGCTTTGAATGTAGTTGCTTTGACTGTGTTATCTTCTGAGGGTATATTTTGATCTTCCTTGTCACCAAAGAAACTTTCTAGGGTCAACATTTTTTTCTGTTTGCTCATTTTCCCAGCCTATTTCTTGACTTTTAACTCTTTGTTAAAGTGGGACCCTGCTTCCAGAGTGGAGGGTGCACTGTCCCAAGCTTCAGGGGGTTTGTGCAGTGGTTTTCAGAGATACTTCTAGGTATTTGTAAATTTTTATTTCTTCCAAGGTGGTCAGTTGTTCGACCCCCTTATCATCTGTGGTCTGAGTTCCAGAAGCAGTTGATACTGCTGCTTATTCAGAAGCTCCCAAGACCTGCTCCTGGTTTGCTGTGGCTCTGGCTAGGGCTATGTTAGCTGTGCTCCACTCTCACCCTGGTACAACAGACCTTTCCTGCTGACCTTCTAAGTTTTCTTTTGCCAGAAAATTATTTCACCCTGTCTTTTTGTGGGTTCTGCTTCTCCAGAAATTGTCTTATGGCATTATTTGAAGGTATTTAGAGGGGTCTTAGGAAGAGCTCAGGCAAGTCAGTGCCTTTCCTCCACCATCTTGGCTCCACCTGGGTCTATCTTTCCAGTCTTTATGTCTTTTTTTCCCCCAGGGCACTGAGGTTAAGTGATTTGCCCAAGGTCACATAACTAGTAAGTGTCAAGTGTCCAAGGCCAGATTTGAACTTAGGTACTCCTGAATCCAGGGCCAGTGCTTTATCCACTGGGCCACCCAGCTGCCTCCAGTCTTTATGTCTTATACTACCACATACTCTGATCCAGTGACACTGTCCTCCTTGCTGTTCCAAGAATAAGACACTCTACCTCTTGAATCTGGGCATTTTCTTCAGTTATCTCTTATAGCTCTGTGGGTATGGTCTGTAACATCCTGCAGGGGGAGCAGTTTCTGCTGATCTGATTCTAAAGACTGGTCTAAATCTGTTTCTGAACTCAGGTCATCTCCAGTAGAGGGAGCTGTTCTGGCATCCCTCTGAACACGTGGCCTACTATGGTCATATTCCTTCCTCTCTTTCCAGTTTTTTAGGAGAAAATGCCATGTTACAATAATGATAATAGTGAGAATAAAATTTATAGTCATTTGAGCTATGATTATACTACTATAGTAAGGTTCAAATTTAGTTACAATGCTTCTAGTAATATTAAACATGTGCTCAATGGGGAAGATAGTCTATCCCATGCCATTATTCCAAAAATTTTTTACTTTGTGAATGAGAAAGAAACCAGTAATACTATGATGAAATATTGAGTAAGTTAGTTGTTAGAATCGGGACATTATGCTGTCCCAAAATATTCCAATGAGAATACACAAGGGGAAACCAAAATATTCAATCATGGTGCAGTTTAAAATGGACCAGCTTTTCTCTGACCAGCAAGATAAATGCTCAGGCTTTCAGAGGCTTTTAAGAGCAAGGGAGATTGCCTAAGGGAGGCAGTGGGGGAGGGTTAAAGAGATCCACCAGGTTAGTTGGCTTGTGGACAAATAAGGGGTGGGGTGGGATGGGTTAAAGAAATCTATCAGGTTAGTTAACTCCTGGCTGGATCACCAATCTGTAAGAACCAAATTCAATATGAGGAAAGTTAATTCGGTGGCTTGCTGTAATATTGGGGTAAAGAAGGAGATTAACAGTCTCTCTTTCAAAAAATGAAACAGGGTTTATTAACAAAAACAAATTTAAAACACAAGTAAGGTTAGTAGAACTAGGGACAAAGGAAAAAGGGAATAGGGGAAAGAAAATAATATGACTTGAAATCACACAAACCAGACTCAGCAGTTCCCAAAGAGCAAAATGGCTGTACCCTGTCTCTCTCCCTCTCACACCCCAGAATGGAGAATCTCTCCCCTTCTCCTTCCCAGAAAACCCCCTCTCTCCCAGGAAACAGGGTGGTCACACACACACACACACACACACACACACACACACTGCCCCAAGCTAATTGGCTGGTAGCCCTGATTGACAGAATTAACAGGTGGTTGTAAAATGTCCAGCCTCCCAGCTTCCGCACACCCAAAGTTCACCTGACTGCCCTCACCCGGCTTCTCATCATTATAATTTGGCCAGGCCCACATAGGTGTCTGCGCTAGGCGGGTAGGGCATTGTGCCAGCTCAGAGGTGGTGGTGTCTGAGGCCGTCCGGGGTGCACGTGGGGGTTTCTAATTTTAGCCAAAAGATGGAGTCATAGAAACCTCAAATCACAATTAATTCTTTACATTAATACTACCCAAGTGATAGTTTTTCCTGATTTGCCTCCCATTTCCCATCTGGAAAGTCATTGCCATATGGAAAAGTTAGTCCCCAATTTTTCTTAATACTATGTCAGCTCATATAAAACCTAATGTAAATAGCTTATAATGGGGGACTGTGTGGTACAGTGGATAAAGTGACAGTTCTAGAGTCAGGAAAACTTATCAAATCTGGCCTCAGACACTTACTAGTTGTGTTACCTTGGTAAGTCACTTGACCCTGTTTGCTTCAGTTTTCTCATCTGCAAAATAAGCTGCAGAAGGAAATGTCAAATTACTCCAGTATCTTTGCCAAGAAAACCCCAAATGGTGTCACCAAGAGTCGGACCCATCTCAACAACAGCAATGGGGGACTAGCAAATGGGAGAGGGTCTTATCTTTCTAGCATGTGCAGTGTACTCTGGTGGAAACCAGAACGGAGCCTTGGGGAGCCGGCTTCTGGAAGTAGGTGATGGTGTATTATGGAGGGTTCCTGCCTCTGATTCAGCATGTGCAGACATTCTGTGACTGTTCTGTGCTAATGAAGCCTTTTCATTGTCTGCTGAAGTGGAATTGAGTGCCAGATATAAAAAGAATCTCTAGATCTAGTATAATTTTTAAATAATCTTTCTTTTCTTTGATTTACTCATTACCCCCACCCCAAGCCCCCAAATTGAGACTTCCTGTTAGATCCAGGTTCCTTTCCCTGTTGCACTTTGGGTTGCAGTGGTCGGTTGGCCCTGTTTAATCCCATTCTGGATCATTTGGGTTCTTTCACTGATTTTTGTGCCTCCTGGGATCAGCCCCACCTGCTGAACCTTTGTGGTTCTGAGCCCTGAACCTTAGGAGCCTTCTGTGTTATCTCAGGACAGAATGATGGGACCTCTGATGAGGACTGTTCTGATCCTAGTGCTGCTGCACCATTCTGGCAAATATTGCTTTCCCCCATTTCCAAGGTCTCCACCTTGGACGTCTCCAATCATCCTGGCACTTTCTGATGTTTCTGGGCTTTTCTCAGGGATCCCTCTACTCTCGATGGCTCCAGACGTGAAGCTTTTCATGCTACATGTGGTACAGTGGTTTAGAGCATTCGCCCTGGGCTCAGGAAGACCTGAGTTCAAATTCAGGCACTTATTAGACCTTTGATCCTAAACAAGTCACTTAATCTGTTTGCCTCAGTTTCCTCAACTGTGAAATAGGGATAATAATAGCACTTGCCTCCCAGGGTTGTTCTGAGGATAAAATGAGATAAAATATGTAAAAAGCTCTCAGCATAGTACATGGCACATTAAATGCTTATTCCTTTCCCTTTCCTTTATCTATATGTGTCTCTGACATGTGTCTGGTTGTGTTTGGAGGCTACTGGTTTGCCTGCCTGACTCTGGCTTTGCCAGAAAGCCCCCTTCCTATTGCCCATGGGCTTTTGGCTGGTATTTTGTTCAGTTCTACGGTAGTAAAGGTACTTACTATAATTTTTTATTCTATTTCTTTATCATTATTCAGTTTCCTACAAATTTTATTTTTGTGCTGGAGAGAGCTGGGAGGTCTACATCCATGCAGTGAGCCACCATGGGCAAAAGTCACATGTATACAAAAGGCACAAACAATATGGAAACTCTCTGTCCCTGGTGGCTTTTGATTGAGGAGGACTACATGCTATGGATCCCTTGGAAGTGAAGGAGCCTCAGGGCCTCTTTTTTACCCAGTTACCAAGAAGTTCTGAAAGCATAGCTCTGATTTTTTTCTGCCTGTTTCATTTTTCTCTACTCTGAGATGAGTGAGCAAAAGAGGCAGAACAGAATAAGCTACAACCTAGTAGGTGAAGCTTTGAAAGGCCAGGAAACACACTGGACATACAGGAACTAAAGTCTATGCCAAACTTTGCCAGAAGCTGAGCCCTGTGAGGAGCCTTCCCTGAGCAGTGACCGGCTTGACCAAGTCCAGCAGTGAATCTCCCTGCCCCCAGAGACACTGTACCTTATAAGCAATGGCACCTTCGTGAGAGGGAAGGCCTAAGGCCCTTTTCCCACAAAGAGGCCCATAGTAGAAGTTCATCCTTAAAAGCCACTAAGGAAAGAAAGTTTTCTTCTGTTTGTGTGTTTTATATGCACACTCAGTTCTTGATCACCAGCCAGTTAAAAGGCTTTTCATCACCAAACAGTAAGCAGATAGGAAAAGGTCATCAAATACAGTACCAATGCATGCTCTGAATTGGGGGCAGGGCCCTTCCTTTACATGCATTTCCAGAAATCAGCATACCATACTTCCATTTGATTGCCAGCAGGCATGCTCCAAGGAGAAGGACTCAATCCCTCATTATAAATTCATAGGCGATGTAGTATAATGGATTTAGAACCAAAAGACCTGGTTTGGAATACCAGGTCTGCTACTTATTGGGTAACTTTAGGCAAGTCACTTAAACTCTCTGTGTATCAGTTTCCCCATTTATAAAATTAATTGGATGGACTAAATTATCTCTGATGTCCCTTCCAACTCTAAAATCCTAGAACTGTGTCCTAGATCACTTAATGAATATAAAAATAATTTGAGTTTCCTCCTCCTCCTTTTTCTTCTCCTTCCCCTCTTTCCTCTTCTTCCTCTCCTTCCTCTTTTTCATCATCCAAAAAATTTTTTTGAGTTCCAAATTCTCTCCTTCCCTCCCTTTTCCTTGAGAAGACAAGTAATTTAATATAGATTATACATATGAAGTCACACACAAAAAATGTTGAAAAAGAAAATGCAGACCAAAAAAACCCCAAGAAGAAAAGCTAAAGCAAAAAATATATATACTTTGATATGCATTCAGACTCTATCATTTCTTTCTCTGGGGGTGGATAGCATTTTTTCATCATAGGTCCTTCAGAATTATTTCAGATCATAGTATTATTGAGAATAGATAAGTCATTCACAGCTGATTATCATACAGTATTGCTGTTACTGTGTACAATGTTCTGCTGGTTCTGTTCACTTCACTTTCCATCAGTTCATATAATCTTCCCAGGTTTTTCTGAAACTATCCTGTTTGTTATTTCTTATAGAATGATAGTATTCTATCACAATCATATGCCACTACTTGTTCTGTATTCCCCTATTGATAGTCATCCCTTCAATTTCCAATTCTTTGCCACCACTACTATAAATATTTTTGTACATATAGGTCCTTTTCCTATTTCTTTGCTATCTTTGGGATGCAAATCTGCTAATGATATTTCTGGGTCAATGGGTAACAACAGTTTGATTGACCTTTGGGAATAGTTCAAAACTGCTCTCCAGAATAGTTGGATCAGTTCACAATTCCACCAACATTGAATTAGTGTTCCAATTTTTCCACATCTCCTCCAACATTTGTCATTTTCCTTTTCTGTCATATTAGCCTCCCTTATAGGTATAAGGTGATACCTTAGAGTTGTTTTAATTTGCATTTCTCTAATCAATAGTGATTTGGAACATTTTTCATATGACTATAGATAGCTTTGATTTCTTCCAAAAACCATCTGCTCACTTCCATTAATCATTTACCATTTGAAGAATGACTCATATTTTTATAAATCTGACTCAGTTATTTATATATTTGAGAAATGAGGCCTTTATCAGAGAAATCCTTCTCAATTTCCTCTTTTTCTTCTAATCTTGGTTGCAATGGTTTTGCTTGTATAAAACCTTTTAATTTAATGTTATCAAACCTATCTATTTCATATCCCGTAATGCTCTCTATCTCTTGTTTGGATATAAATTCTTCCCTTATCTATACATCTGACAGAAAAAATTTCCATGTTCCCCTAATTTGTTTATGATATCACCCTTTATGTCTTAATCACATACCCATTTTGGCCTTATCTTGCTATACAGGATCTGATGTTGGCCCATATCTAGTTTTTGCTGAATTGCTCTCCAGTTTTTGTAGCGATTTTGGTCAAATAGTGCATTCTTGCGTCCAAAACTTGAATCTTTAGGTTTATTAAACATTGGATTACTATGGTCATTTACTGCCTACTGTGTACCCAATCTGTTCCACTAATCCACCATTCTCTTTCTTAGCCAGTACCAGATTGTTTTGGTGATTACTCCTTTGTAATACAGTTTAAGATCTAGTACTGTTAGGCCACCTTCCTTCACATTTTTTTTTTCATTGAATCCTTTGGTATTCTTGACTTTTTGTTCTTCCAGATGAATTTTGTTATTACTTTTTCTAGTGATAAAAAATATTTTTTGGTAGTTTGATTTGTATGGCACTAAATAAGTAAATTAATTTAGATAGAATTGTCATTTTTATTTAACTGGCTCAGTCTACCCACAAGCAATTAATATTTCTCCATTTGTTTAGATTTCACTTTATCTGCGTGAAAAATGTTTTGTAATTGTGTTCATATAGCTCCTGGATTTGTCTTGGCAGGTAGACTCCCAAGTATTTTATATTGTCTGCAGTTATTTCACCCTTTTTTCTTAAGTGACAGTTCCAAAGGCAGACATTTTTAGGAATTTATGTCTGGGTTGGAAAAGGTCACCTAAAGGGAAATTATTTTGCAAGAATCTTCTAAAACTATTTAGTAATGAAAGGTGACTCAATAAAGGAAGTTCCTTGTGGTTTCTCTAGTCATATCTAGAAAAAAAAAAAGGTGACAAAGCCACTATCAGGCCCACAGTTCCTTAACTGAAAGTTTTTATTGGTCCCTGCTTTACATTTTTTTCATAAATAAGAAAAACTTACATTTAAACACCAACCTTAGTAAAATCTAAAAAATTTCTGTTCAAGCTCTAAAAGCAAAAGCAGAGGACAGAGTTAAAGTTTAGGTTGGCTAGGTTTACATTGAAAAGACTTATTCAAAGCCCTAGGAAAGAAGGAAATTGCCCCAGAAGACATAGCGAGGATGACTTCAGATGGAGCTGGAATCATAGCCTCATAGAACTGGAGTTGGAAGGGACCTTAGAGGTCTAGTGTCACCCCTTGATTTTACAGTTAAGAAAGCTAAATCCAAGAAAAGCTATGTGTGATGGAATTAGGGTGAAACTGATCGTGAGTCATCCCAAAAGAATTATAAGACTCAGTTTTCCAAGTTTTATTGCAATACTCTGAGTGAACACAGGGAGAGAACCAGAAAAGTGGAAAGGTATCTCTCAAATAAGCAAAGAAAAGATAGTTATATTTATAGTATGGATAAATTGATTATCAATCTCATTATAATAATCTCCATTTTAGGGAGGTACAGGGGAGGGCCTGTCCTACTCATTATAATAATCTCCACTTTAGGGAAGTACAGGGGAGGGCTTATCCTAATTTGGAGTTCCTGGGGTCCTAAGCCAACCCCCAAGGCGGGTACCTTTTTCTGTGGAGGTGTGGTTTGGGGGTTTACACATCATAAGGTGAATCTGGGGACAAATTTGGCCTTTTTTGTGCATGTCTCTTTCTGATTCCTATGGCTAGTTTCAAAATATCTTCATTTTTTCATTTATTTCTAGTTTGATTTTCTATAGCCTGTTAATTTATCATTGTTATTGTTATGGTCTCTCTGAAATACCTCTTTATGTTCTTGTTATGGGTACTGATTTATGTAGGTAAGAGAACCTAGGCCCTGACTTGTTTCCCAAATTTTAAGTTATCCATTAACTGGGGTCTGAATCCCTTTTAGAGCTCATATCTAAATTAAAGCTTGGATCTTAGGTTTTTCTGTTAACCCCTTTTTGCCTCCTACATCAAGGCCAAATAACTAGCCTAATGTCACATAGATAATACATGACAATATTCAAACTCAAGTTCACTGGCTCCTAATATATTACTCTTTTTTGGGGGGGGCGGGTAATGAGGGTTAAGTGACTTGCCCAGGGTCACACAGCTAGTAAGTGTCAAGTGTCTGAGACCAGATTTGAACTTAGGTACTCCTGAATCTAGGGCTGGTGCTTTATCCACTGTGCCACTTAGCTGCCCCTTAATATATTACTCTTACTCTTCTGATGCTGTCTCTGTTGTCACTGCTGTTTTTAGATTTGATTTTTAAGCCACTGAGGTCTTGTCTGCTTTCTTGTTGAAGCTAATTTCTACCTTTCTCCTAAGGCAATAGAATTAGGGAGTTAGTTTGTTGGAAATTTTATTTAAAATTTTAATTTTCATATAAGTCAATCAGCAGGTAAGGCATTGCTCAGAAGGGTAATAAGCAATGCCAAACACTAGCAAAGTCAAAAGACATATCCCACCTTTCTGTTAACAATTGATAAAATAACAGTTCTTTGTGTTTTGTGGTGTGTCCGTGTGTGTGAGTGTGTATGTACATGTGCACGTTGGGTTTTTGTTGGGAATCTGTTATGTCAAAACAAAAAGTATTTAATTAAAAAAAAAAAAGAGGTGTCAAATGATGATTCTTACCATTTCACATCCCTCTTGTACCTTAAGGAGGATCGTTCCACTTGAAACATGTTGTATAGTTGACTCCTTCCCCAAAAAAAGCCCATGAATTACACAATTAACACTTGTTCTTCTGACTACTGACCCCTCAATAAATATGCATGAATGGAAATAAGATTTATTAGGCAGTATCATTTGAGAATTTTCTATGTATTGAATTAATAAAGATGATCTTTATTGTCCCGTGATTTTTCCAACTTTATTCTTTGATGGCCTTTGAATTCCTCGAGAAAACTGCTAATCTAGGGTCCATTAACCCTCATCATGCTTGGTATCCCAGAAATTGCTCAGTGAAAATGTACTTCTGATACTCACCTGTCAAATGCAGATGACTTTTCATATGGAAATAATTGATTAACAACATAAGAATGTTCATAGAATGAATTATTTCTATTTTGTCATTGTCATTACTATTTTGACATTTTGATGGAATAGAATCAAAATTTCATCAGTGTGTGTTCTACTACCTGAGCAGGTTTCAACCCTTACACAGTGTCTTTACTTGCATAATTGTTGATTGTCTTCTCATAAATCCCTCATAGAAAATTCACATAATGAGCTGGAGACTTTCCACTTATTCTTTTCATATCTTAAGGGCTGAACCCTAACCAGGACAGGAAATCAGGGCTTTGCTTCAGAGCATTCAAAATCACAGGGCACTGACAACAATTACTCTCCTTAAGCTGCAAAGTGTCTAGCTATCAAGAATAATTAATCGAAATAGGTAGCTAACAGTAGTCCTTGGTGATCACACCTCAGTTCCTTTGCCATCTGATCCTTTTTCCTACTATTCTCCCAAATCAGCCTTCCCAGCAGTATTCCCAGGTCTTCATCCCTGGGGATTGGTTTCCCAGTATCTCTGCTTCCCTCCCAGGGGGAAATATTCTCGTTTCTTTTCCTAACATCCCCCTCAGCTCATTTTGTCATAAAAAAGTTGATTTGAGGGTCTATTGAGAGCAAGCCTCATATTTACACCAGACACATTTTGTGAAGTTTTCCATGGGGTACTGAAATCACTGGTAAGAGTTTTGCTTGAGGGTGACAATATTCCCCTTTGACAGGATGGCTCTCATTTCACTGGAACCAGTCTCCTTTTCCAATGACAGTCTTAAACATTAAACTTTTTAAACATAGCTCTATTCTTGATGAATATTTTTGCTATAACCTGGGGCTCAAGCTTATGCATTTGCAGAAAACTCTCCTCATTAGCTGAGGTAGTTAGGTGGCACAATGGATAGAGTTCCAGGCCTGGAGTACTTCCTGAGTTCAAGTTTGGCTTCAGAGCTTACTACCTATGTGACCCTGGGGAAATCACTTAATCCTGTTGGCCTCAGTTTCCTCATGATGAGCTGGAGAAGGAAGTGGCAAACTGCTCCAACATCTTCACCAAGAAAACCCCAAATGGGGTCACAAAGACTCAGACACAACTGAAAAGATTGCATGCCTACATGAGTTTTTTAGAATTTAGGCGAGCTTCTCTGTTCTTCTGACTACTGGCTTCAAGAGAGGATAGTTCTTTTTAGGGAGAAGTCTCTGGAAGGAGAGAAAGACTCTGGGACGAAGTCAATGTGTAAAGAAAGATGTCAATATATAAAGGAGCCACTGCCTTGAGTATGTCCATATTTCCAGTTTATAAAACTAGAGATTTCAGGAAAATGTCCCTAGGGTCATATTGGGTTTGTTCTCATTCTCTCTCTCTCTCTCTCTCTCTCTCTCTCTCTCTCTCTCTCTCTCTCTCTCTCTCTCTCTCTCTCCCCCTCCTCCCATGTGTGTGTCTGTCTCTCTGTCTCTCTTTTTCTCTCTGTTTCTCCCTCTCTCATATCTCACTCCTAGAGAAAGAGCTATGTGTATTTTGCGGTATATTCTAATCTGTAAAACTTCTTGGACTTCTGTTTGTTGTTGGATTGGATAAATTGGTTTATTCACTATTCAGTATTTGTGATGGTTTTTGTGTAACTGGCATTTGGTGGGAAGGGAGTCAAGCCTTCAGATTTTTCTTGGATACTTCTTCCTAGCTAAAGGAAAGGAAGAAGGAAAACCAGGAAAAGTGACTTGAAATTAAAATTTTATTTTAGTTAGATTAACATTATTTAGGAGGGCAGATAGATATAATTCTAGTCTGGTACACCCTCTCTGAAGAAAATGGGGCCAGCCTCTTGGCTCCAATCTCCTCTCACCCTCCAGGCAGGAATCAAAATCTTCCTTGGAAAGGAGTGGTTAAAATTCCAGAAATACCTCTAACCATGAATTGCATTTAAAAGATTCATGTGGACATACACATAACTTACATGGGCAACACATACTTTTATAACACTACCTCATTAATGCTTTTTCCAGTCTTGATTCCACTGTGACCTATGGGATGGACACAAAGCTGTGCTGCTAAGTGTTTAACAATTAGTTTTATGGGGGGAAAAGTATACATGATATACTTTTAAGTTTAATCTGAATTTTTAACATTTTCCAATACTTTCTTAAGTCTAGGCAACCAACAAAACAATAAATCAACCCCTTTTAGATAATGTCAGCAGATTTCTAAGGTACAAACACTTGAAAATTTAACAATTGGCTCTCATAAACCAGTTTAAGCAGACTCTAGCACATCCCTAGTGACTTGTACTTAGGTAGTTCATGTATGTCTCCATAAACTTTCTTATGAAACCCCTCTACAGCTTCATGCTTTCATAGACAGTCAGGGCAGGAAATGTTATCTTTTTATTATTTCAAAGCTTTCAAAAT
Source organism: Dromiciops gliroides (assembly GCF_019393635.1). Classification (NCBI taxonomy): domain Eukaryota; kingdom Metazoa; phylum Chordata; class Mammalia; order Microbiotheria; family Microbiotheriidae; genus Dromiciops; species Dromiciops gliroides. The sequence goes on from NC_057861.1 coordinate 640,673,652, forward strand.
TCCATTTGGTGAATATTTATAAAGTACCTACTATGTGGAAAGCACTGTGTTAGGCACTAAAGATAATTTTTTAAAAATCACACAATCTCTTACCTCAAGGAGCAAGGGAACACCAGGGATATACAACACGTACAAAAATAAGTATAATATAAGGTAGAGTGTGATGGGAACAAAGGAGAGACCAAGACAAATGTTTTAGGAAAATTTGAAAAGGGAAAAATCACTTTTAGCTGGGTCAACTAAGGAAACTTTCATGGAGGAGGTAACACTGAATTAAGCTTTGAGAGAAGAAATGAATTCTGAAAGACAGGATGAACACCTTCCAAAGCATTCTTTTAAGGTTATTCAAATGCATGGTGGTAACTGATGGCATCTTAAGGGCAGGGAACAGCTCTTAGTTTAGTTTGGCTAGAATTCGGGGTACATAAGGAAATATGAAATACTGCTGAAAATGTAAGTACATGCTGCCATAATTCTCTTGATAGCATCAAACATCAGGAAAGGGAAACAGAAGTGCAGTTGATATTACCCCCAATTATTTTTAAATAAGAAATTCATTGTATTCCCTTTGGTTATGTTGTCTTATATAGGGAATGTTATCAGTCTCAAAATTCTGATTGTAAAAGATAATTCTCAAAAAAAAATTAATTAAAAAAAACAATTCTCTCCATGTGCAGAATTCTTAGATTGGTAATCTAAATGTCAAAGACTGGTGTCAGAAACTCATTATAGCTCTTCCTCAAAAATAATGATCATGGTATATAATTTTTCCTTAATGAAATCCTTTCTGCCTTCATCTGATGCTTCCAGGCCTATAAGAACTTATTTTTTGTGCTGGGCCTATTTTGTATTCCATTTTTACTTTAGAAAAAAATTGGATCTTAACTAGATGGTACAGTGGATAGAGCACTGGAGCTAGAGTCAAGAAGATCTGAATTCAAATCTGTTCTCAGACTTACTAGCTATATGACTCTGGATAAGTCATTTAACTCTGTATACCTCAGTTTCTTCATCTGTCTTATTGGGATAAAAATAGCACCTACCTCCCAGGATTTTTGTGAGCATCAGAAGAGGTAACATTTGTAAACCTTAAAGGACTGTATAAATGCTATTATTATTATTTTAATTTTTAAGCTATTACTGATTAACTTAACCTTTTATTTAATGTCTTGGATAGATTGGAGTAGAATATAAAATACTTCAGTCATTGAGCATAAAAAAATTCTCACGGAAATAACCCAAATCTGAACACAATGTTTAAATCCAAACTAAAAGAGACACATGTTCATTTATTTTTATAAGGAGGGATAGGTCCTAGGTTGAAATCAATTTTAAAAATTAGTTGAATAATATTGATACATTAAAGGGGCATATTTTAAATTTGTGACAGATAGATTAGAGACCAATGAACTTTTTCTAGCTCTGTGATTCTGGGCAAGTTAATTCAGTTAAATTCTTAGCAAATGTGTATGCATCGCCTACTGACATTAGTTACTATACTTAACAAAAAAAAGTCCCTTCCCTCCAGGTACATACAATTCACTTTATCAATTGCAAAACAGGAATTAAAATACTGAACTCTTGAAAGAACTGTGAATCAATTGTTGCCAACATTTTTGCAAAACTGGTACTTTATTAGCTCTTAGTATATTAAAAAAACACAGTTTAGTCTTAGTCTTTCTGTAACCTAAGACTGGATGTCATGAAAATGCTAAGAGAGTTCAAAGAACCAATTGATGGAGACATTGGCTGCTTAGCTATTTATAAATGGACTTAATTCATAGGAAAGAACATTGCAAAGGATAGATTTTTCTCTGGAAAAAAGATAACCACTCAGAGTGAGTTAGCCAATGTATATTTTTGTACAGGTAAAAGTGGTCCCCTTTAGTAAGGTGTCTAGTGGTCAGGCTATTAAAATGTAAAGAAATCGGGGCAGCTAGGTGGTGCAGTAGATAAGGCACTGGCCCTGGATTCAGGAGGACCTGAGTTCAAGAATGGCCTCAGACACTTGACACTTACTAGCTGTGTGACCCTGGGCAAGTCACTTAACCCCCATTGCCCCGCCCAAAAAAAATGGTAAAGAAATCAGAATAGATTATACATTAATACATTAAAATGTAAAGAATCAATCAGTCCAAACTGAAAGCACTCTAAGTGGTACATACACACAGTCCCAGCTTTGAAGGAGTAACTCCATAGTTGGGTCTAGGACTATTGATAGATTAGTGTTTTTGATAATAATCCTGAAGTCAAAGAGTCACTATGTCATCTGCCAGAGGTAATGTCATGGTATGGTAAAAAGAGGACTGGATTCAGGGTCAAGGGATCATTGTTGGAGTCCTAACTCTGTTGCTTATTACCTGTGTCATATTAGGGAAGTCACTTAGCCTTTCTGTGTCTGTTTCCTCATCTATAAAATGAAGAGATTGAAATGAATAATCTCTAAGGTCTCTTCCTGTCCTGAGTCCTATAACCATTATAGTAGTCCCATTTTTCATTTCACTTGGTCAATAATATAATAGGTGCTATTGTTTCTCTTCCTGCCTATTTCTTTCCTTCTTCCTTGAGCTTCCTTCTGTCCTAGATTTCTTTTATATTTATATATCAGCATATATGTGTACATAATACATATACACTTATATCTTACATATGCATATGTACATGTATGTATATTTGAACTTCAGGTGGCACTGTGATCCACTTACCTGATCCTGTTCACCAAAGGATCCAGGCACTGGGAAGACCCCCCCACCCCCAACAAACACTGGAGGTTATTTATGTACTCTGTCCAACATTAGAAGGAAGTATAGGACAGTTGCCAAGTTCTTCATAATTTCTCAAAAGGTAGGCAAACTTTTTTTCCCCGGTTTCATTTCTCTCAGACAGTGGTGCTGTAATCCTTTGTTTAGGGAATGTGGCTAGTGGGGATTTACCCAATCAAAATAGCTCTGAACCTCCATCTAGCTGGGAAACTTCCTCCTTCAATCTGCTATATTTCACAGAGCCCTAGTCACACATCCAAGCCAAATGGCACTCTCTCTTCCTCCTCCTCCTCCTCAAACAATCACACACACACACATGCTTGCACACTGCATGCACAGGTATACTTTACAAGATACATTTTTGTCATGTAATAAATAAAATTAATAAAATAAACAAATGAATATAGTAACATAGTAAAATATCTACTACACATCTACTATGAACCCACAGCTTTTTCTAGTCATAGGCAAGCTTTAACTATTTTATAGCCACAATTCCAAACCCAGGAGTTTTATGAAAGTTCATAAGGTGGGCTGAACTAATATACTATATGGTTATGTTTATAGGCATAACACAATGGTCTATATATTTCCATTTAAATAAGAGAGAAAAGTCCCCATAAGGGAAAGAACAACACACATATGGCCAATAGAACAAAGACCTTTTTTTTTTCTGCATGTTTTGGATTGAGTCACAGAAACTAATTTAGTTAAAGAGAACTTTTTATACAGAATTTTCTTCTCCCCCAAAATGATTATACTATGTATTTTTAAATTTGTTTTTTACATTAATTTCTTACATACACCTAAGTTAAGGTTTGGAATTTCTAGTCAAATGAAAAAGAAAATAGAAGCACAAGAATTTCTTTATATTTTATCATGTGTCCTTTTCCCTTTCTCCTCCCTCTTGGAACATGCCATTCCTGCTCACCCACACCCACACATGCCCAATCACCATTCCTGGTGGCCAAGTAGATATTTGCTATAGATTGATATTCTCTACCTGCTTCTGGCTATGTGTGATTGGGTTGAGTCCCATTTGTTGCTGAGCCAAAACTCCATGGATGTAACAAAGGGATGACCCATCCCTTGCTGCTCCTCTTTTCTGGCTTTGAAGCATGAAGATTATTTGTAGCTGTGTCTGGAACAGTAGGACTGGAGAGGGGTGAAAATCCCCTCTGATCTCATAGAAATGTAAGCCTATGTGTTACTAAGGCAAACTTGTGGCTGGGATAAAGCCACCTCTTTTTTTCTTGTAGTTCTTCCCTCAAGTAGGTGACTGAGCAGATACTTTGAGATGGATGAATCCAGATGACCTTGTGAGTTTCAAAAGGTTATAAGGTCTTGGAAGCCCAGTGGGGCATTTGATCAGACTGTGCTCCGTAGAGGTAAAATGCAAAATGATCAATTAATAACACCGTAAAAACTGTTTATGTCTCAATGAGGCTTGGATATGTCTAGCAACTAATTATACTAGTAATCATAAGTTAATTTTTTTCTAATCATTCTGAAATACATGCTAATTCTTTTATGCTTAGTATTACCTATTCTAAGTAGGAATAAACCTGATCCATACAAAATTCATGTTTGTACATTGGGAGCCTTTCAAAAAAAAAAAAAAAGACTGATTCCCTTTTTTTGAAAACTCTTGATTAGACTATTTAGGCTAAAGCCAAAAACAGAATTATCCTAGGAGTGGGGATGATAAGCCAATAAATGTAAGACCTGGGGAATCTACTTCCCCTACTGAGAAGTCAAACTTCTCTAGCAGTGAATCTGTTACAAAATCATAGATCATAGATCTAGAACTAAAAAGAACTTCAGAATACATCTGATCCGATCTCATTTTATCAATGAGGAAACCAATGTTAGAAATGTTAAATGACTTGTCTGGGGCTACACAGATAAGAAATGCCACCAGAGGAATGTGAACCCACTTCCTCTGACTCCAGAACCAATGCTCTTTCTACAAAGCCTGTTTATATTAAAAGATTACCCATCCAACTAATCTACAAGCATTTATCAAGCTGTTACTATCATAGTACTGTACAAGACTGAGAATTGCAAAGACAAAACAAACAGTAGATTGTGCCTTTATGGAGCGTGAATGTTGCTGGGGGAATACAACATGTCAACAAATGAATAAGTATTTTTGTTGTTATTCAGGTGTGTCTGACTCTTTATGACCCCATTTGGCGTTTTCTTGGCAGAGTTACTGGAGTGGTTTGCCATTTCATTCTCCAGCTCATTTTACAGATGAGGAATGAAGCAAATAGGGTTAAGTAACTTGTCCAGGGTCACACAGTTAGTCAGATTTGAAGTCAGATCTGAACTCAGGAAAATGAATCTTCCTGACTCCATGTCTGGCACTCTATCCCCTATGCCACCTAGCTGCCCTAAATAAATATATACATAATAATTGAAGTCAGAGGAGAGAACTAACAACTTAACTGGATCAGAAAAAGCTTTCTGAACCATGATATAAAATATAGGACTGTCAAGAGGAGCCCCAGAAATGTTCACTTCCCTCTTGCCTCCATGAACTCTTTAGAACTCCAGGCTGGCAGCTTTGCTTCTCTTCCTCCCCCACTTCCAATCCAGCTTCCCTTTATATGTTGTCATTTCCTTATTGGAATGTAGGCATCTCCCGGGTAGAAGCTGTCTTGTTTGCTCATCTGTATGTTTCTCTAACTAGTAAAAATGTATTTGTCTTGTGTCTTGCAAAAAGAAACAAAAAGACATTAAAATTAAAAAGATGGTGAAAGGAGAAAACTGCCTTTGTATAGCACCCAATCTAGGTATCCTAGGTATAGCTCAAATGAAGAAGAAATATCTACTGATGTAGGCAGAAATTCGCAGGAGTCAAAGGAAAAGAAGGGAGCTAGAATTAAAACCCCTGCCCTCAGATATCTAGATCCAAACATCAAAATCAGGTGGCAAGCCAGATAAGCTAGTTTCTCATAGTTATGGAGACTTAGTGGATTAAAAGCCATGACAAGAATTTGAGTCTAGAGGATTTTTAGCTTATTTAAAAGAAACATGGTAAGTAAAAGGGTGGGGAAAATAGCACTGTATATTTAGAAGCTGTGTTCATGTGAAGAAATTCAGGAACCAAAATGGAGAAGCATTTGGGAGATCAATGAGGAAGGGAGAAACAGAAGTGGCTTAGACAGACCACCTGGACAGAAGACCACAATACTAGATTTATGATGGAGAACCTTTGATTATTTAAACATCTCCTGAGCTTTCCCCTTCTGCTAAAAGCAGAGCATCAAAAGCCTTCTTGATTTGGCTTAGATATCCTCCATCCTCCAAAAGGTGGAGGAACTCATAAGGCAAAATTCCATTCTGGATTTCATTCTCACCAACAGGAAAGAACTGAACACTAGCTGGTATGAAAATGAAAGCAACTTTCAATGAATTGTGATATGGTGGGGTTTTTTGTTGTTGTTGTTGTTGTTGAAGTATTCAAAGAATCTAGCTTCCCATAGAGCAGCTAGGTGGAACAGTAGATAGAGTGTCAGACCTGTGGTGAGGAAGACTCATCTTCCTGAGATCAAATCCAGCCTCAGACACTTACTAGCTGTGTGACCCTGGGCAAGTCACTTAACTCTGTTTGCCTCAGTTTCCTCATCTGTAAAATGAGCTGGAGAAAGAAATAGTAAACCACTCTAGTATCTTTGCCAAGAAAACCCTAAATGGGTCACAAAGAATCAAATAAAACTGAAATGACTGAACAACAACAACAACAACAAAAACTTCTCATAGATAAGTAGCTGGAAAAGGGAGCAATATTTTAATAGGCAAATGATATATTAGTATTATTATAAAAAGTAGCTTTAACTTCATGCACCCCCTGAAAAGGTCTCAGGGACCACCAGGGGTCCATGGACAACACTTTAAAACTGTTAAGATAGATCCTAGATGTTGGGAGAGTCGATTTCAAAGGTCATAGAGGAAGGATTTTAGTCCCATGGACTAAAATTCTACAGGAGAAGTCAGCCAAAGAGGAATGGGAATTCTCAAGAATTAAATTCTTAAGACATAAAGAGAAAGATTTCTGATGAGGAAGAAAAGCAGGAGTTACGTGAAGAGACTTATATGGATGCCCAGAGTACTCACCAACCACATTAGATTTTTAAGTTAGATACTGAAGATGGTAGCAGAATCAATAGAAGACAAATACAAAAATGTGGCATTGTAGAGAGAATGCCAGGAAGGCTAAAATTCATGATTTAAGGCTGGTAAAAGCAACTAAGTACCACAAAACCATCTGTGGGGTTTTTTGTTTTGTTTGGTTTTGGTTTTGGTTTGTATTTGTTTGTGGTGGGTTTTTTTTTTTTTTTAGGTGAGGCAATTGGGGTTAAGTGACTTGCCCAGAGTCACACAAGCTAGTGTGATGAAATAATGGGATTTAGCAGATACTCAAAGACCCACCTGGAGATTAATCTAGACTGATTGAATCAAGTGAGAGTGATTGATTACTGATTAGCCTACTTCAAGTTAACTGGATTGCAATCACACCTGGCTATCCCTTAAGAAGGTATTGTTCTCAGAAACTAGACTGTGAACTCAACTTGAGAACACCTTATTTTAAACATCACACTAGTAAGTGTTAAGTGTCTGAGGACGGATTTGAACTCAGGTTCTCCTGAATCCAGGGCCAGTGCTCTATCCACTGCACCACCTAGCTGTCCCCATCTGTGAGTTTTTAAAAGCTATATTGGGGAAACAGAAAGATCAAAGAAGGAATAGGCTGAATAGGAAAATGCTAACAACTGAAAGAAGGCAGATTTTGAGCTACTTAGTCCTGTACTTGCCTAAATACTGTTTTTTATCAGTGACTTGAATAAAGATTTACATGGTAATCTCATCTAATTTGCAAATGACACAAAGCTCAGAAGGATAATAAACATAGTGGATGGGAGAGCCAAGATTCAAAATCAGCCTGTAAGTCTAGAACATTGAGCTGAATCTAACATGATATTGAATAGAAAAAAAAAAGCAAAGTCTTGCATATGGGTAGAAAAAAAATCAACAAATATCAACTGGTGGAGACATGGCTAGACAGCAATTATTCTGAAAAGGCCCTAGGGGTTTTAGTAGACACTGAAGTCAGGAAAATTCATTTTCATGAGTTCAAATCTGGCCTCAAACACTTACTAGCTGTGTGATCATGGACAAGTCACTTAACCCTGCTTGCCTAAGTTCCTCATCTATAAAATGAACTGGAGGAGGAAATGAAAAACCACTCTCATATCTTTGCCAAGAAAATCTCTAAAACAGGGTCACAAAGAATCAGATACAACTGAAAAATGACTCAATAACAACAACAACAAGCTCAGCATCAATGTGATGTAGCAGCCTAAAAGTTGATGAGATCCTCAACTGCATCTTAGAAGGGGCATTGCTTCCAGGAATAGGAAAATGATAATGCCACTATCTTCTGCTCTTGTCAAGTAACCTGTCTTGGTCAGTCTGTCAACTAGTATTTATTCAGTGCCTGCTGTGTTCTGGACACAAAAGGTGGGCCAGATGACTACATCCTAGACCGCTAAAAAAAAAACCTGGAAGACATGAGTACTGGCTTGTTAGTGATACTTGGAAGAACATGGAGAACAAAGGAAGTATCACATTACTGGAGAAGGTTAAATGGCCTGATTTCCAAAGAAAAGTTGAGGTCTCCAGGGAAATGTCACAGTGATTTTTACTTGGTTCTATGTTGTCTAACCCTTTCATAATGACTTAGACAAAGACATATATAGCCTTTTCATCAAATTTGCGAACATAGAAAGCTGTTCATGACAGCTAAGATGCCAGGTGACAGAGTCAAGATCTAAAAAAGTTTTGGACAAACTAGAAAATTGGGACATATTTAATAAAATGAAATTTAACATGGATAAATATGAAATCTTATATTTATGATAAAAAGCAACTTTATAAGATAGAGAAAGTATAGCTAGATAGCAGTTTGTCAGAAGAAAGATTGAGATGGTAGTAGTAGGGATTTTGATGAACAGTAAGTGCAATATGAGTTAATAGTACGACATGTTAGCCAAAAAAGCTAATGCCAAATTTGGGTTTCATTAAAAGAGGCATAACTTCCAGGAATAAGGTGGTGATAGACTCATTATACTTTGTCCTGGTCATGTCACATCTCAAGTATTGTGCTCAGTTCTTGGCAGCACAGTTTAAGGACATCGTTAAGCTGGAGATAGTCTAGAGCTTAGCTTCGTAAACTGTAGATCATGTTTAGCCTGGAGAAGAGATGAGTCGGAGAGGCCACAATAGATATCTTCAAAGACAAACTATCTTCAAGTATTTGAAAGGCTGTCATGTCCAAAGGATTAGATTTGCTCCATTCAGCCCCAGAGTTTACCAGGAGCGAAACTATGAAGCGTTGCCAATGTAGGCAATAGGCAGGAAACATTTTCTAACAATTGGAATTTTTCAAAGGCTTAAGAGGATGTAGAGGTTCCCAGACATTACATATCTTCATATGAAGGTGAATGGGTGTGTTGTAGTGAAGTTCTTTATAGCTATGAGTTGGCCCTAAAGGCTACTGAGATTTCTTTGGACTGAACTTTTGTGATTCCACATGAGATTTTTATATGAACTGAGTCTCTGATAAGGATTTATAGAAAGATATGCCCAAGAATCACAGTGGATGAGAAGGTATAGGTCAAATCAGGTATCTATTTAGGTGCTAAAATAATTCCTTTGATTTATGGTGATAGCATTCTGTTTTGTTATTTAAAACTTCAGCTCATTCAAATATAATAATGGATATTAAGAATTTTTGAGCATTGTAAATTATTTTAAGTTTAGTAAATAGGAATATTCTATTTAGATCAATCTAAAAAGATGAATTTTTCAAATTACATCATTTGAGTGAATAGGACAGAATAGATTTTGACATGGAAAAGAAAATTAGTTAATTTTACAATATGACATTGTAGTGTTTACTTTTGAGGAAAGTAAAAATCCGGGCAGAATTGTGACAAACAGATGGGGCAGAGCACTCAACAATTTGACTCATGTTTAAGATAGGTTGACTCCTTTTAAGAAAAAAAAAACTTTCAACAAGATGCAACAAATGAGAAATAATTTACAAGCACAAACCTGCAAGTCCTCATAGTTTTGCGCTCATGTTTCTTCTAGTAAGTAGTACTACTCACTAGTAACATTTATTTTAAACATTTTCCCAAGTCATTATTTTAATGAGAAATTTCATTACCCCTACTTTCAATTCTCGGAATCCTTATTAAGTAGGAAAAGAGCTGAGTTTTCATATTGATAGGAAAGCACATGATTCCAAATCTTTGAGCTTTTAATATGCTAGCCAGAAAAGTTCACCTGAGGGGGACTTTCATAATTTCACGCTTGAGCTACAGCATGTAATTCTGACAACATTAAAAAAAAATACCACACACACAAAAGAAGAAAGCAAAGAAACACTATTAAAAAAACAAAACAAAACAGGAATTCAGTCAAAACACAGTTCAGGAGAGACAGGGTTGGAAGAAGGAAAGAGAAATTATTCCTAAGGTTTCCTCTGAAAGTTTAGGTCAAAGAACCTGAAATACGATGTGAAATATTATAGATAATACTTAATTTATAGTACAAATAAATGCAGGGGGTGGCTAGATGGCACAGTGGTGAAAGCACTGACCCTGGATTCAGGAGGACCTGAGTTCAAATCCAACCTCAGATACTTGACACTTACTAGCTGTGTGACCCTGGGCAAGTCACTTAACTATCATTGCCCCACAGAAAACCCCCCAAAAAACAAAACAAAAAAAAAGAAATGAGACAAAGAACAAATAAATACAAATGTGTGTGAATTATATAAACTTATTTAGAGTTATTCTGCTTTATTTATTTAGAATTTTATTTTCCTTGGGATGCTAATCCACTGTTGGGGGAGTTGTGAAAAGATCCAACCATTCTGGAGAGCAATTTGGAACTATGCCCAAAGGGCTATATAACTGTGCATATTCTTTTGATCTAGCAATACCACTGCTAGGTTTATATCCCAAAGATATCCCCCCAAAAGAGAAAAATACCTATTTATACAAAAGTATTTATAGCAGCTCTTTCTGTGGTGGCTAAGAATTGGAAATCAAGAAAATGCCCATCAATTGAAGAATGGCTAAACAAGCTGTGGTATATGATGGTGATGGAATATTATTGTGCTATAAGAAATGACAAGTGGGATGATTTCAGAAAGGCCTGGAAAGACTTGTATGAACTTATGTATAGTGAAGTGAGCAGAACCAAGAGAACATTGTGCACAGAGACAGCAATATTGTTTGATGAAGAACTAGTCTCAACTATTCTCAACAATACAATGATACAAGACAATCCAAAAGAACTATTGATGAAACATACTATCCACCTCCAAAAAAAAAGAATTGATATTGCTGGAACACAGACTAAAGCATGCTATTTTTCACTTTCATTTTTTCCTTTTATTCACGTTTTCTTGTACAAAATGACTAATGCGGTAATATTTTACATAATCAGACACGTATAACCCATATCTGATTGCTTACTGCTTTAGGGAGGAGGGTAGGGAGGGAAGGAGGGATAAAAATTGGAACTCAAAACTATAAATAAAAATGTTTATTACTTTAAAAAATAAAGATCTCTGTAGGCAAAAAAGAATTTTATTTCCCCCAATTACATGTAAAAACAATTTTTAACATCCATTTAAAAAACTTTGTGTTCCAAATTCTCTTCCTTCCTCCTTCTCCACCCCCCCTTTAAGAAAGCAAGCAATTCAGTATATATATATATATATATATATATGTATATATATATACACATATATATACATATATATATACATTGTAGTCATGCAAAACATTTCCATATTAGCTTGTGAAAGAAAACAGACAAAAAACTCTCAAGAAAAATAAAGTTAAAAAAAATTATGCTTCAATTTGTATTCAGACACCATCAGTTTTTTCTCTGGGGATGGATAGAATTTTTCATCATAAATCCTTCAGAATTGGTCTTGGATCATTGTATTTCTGAGAATAGCTATGCCATTCACAGCTGATCATCTTACAATAGTGTTGTTACTTTGTACATAGTATATTTCACTTTGCATCAGCTCATGTAAGTCTTTTCAGGTTTTTCTGAGAGCATTCTGCTCATTTCTTATAGCACAAAACTATTCCATCACAATCATAGACTACAACTTGTTCAGCCATTCCCCAATGGATGGGCATCCCCTCAATTTCAAATTCTTGGCCATCAGAAAAGAGCTGCTATAAATATTTTTTGTACACTTTTATAACTTTTTGGTTTTTATCTCTTTTTGGATACTGACCTAGTAGTGGTATTGCTTTACATAAACATTTTGTGTTATGTAAACACAAAGTATTTGATATAGTGAAAAGAATGTAGGATTTGAAGTCAGAGGACATGGGCTAAAATCTTGATTCTTCTAGTCAGTACTCATTCAACCTTGGCCAAATCACAAAAACTGAGTCTCAAACTTCCTCATTTGTAACCAAAGGGGTTGAACCAGAACTAAGGTGAAGATTTGAGTATACTTTAGGGTCATTATATTACATAAATTTCAGAAACAACTTAGATATATAAGATTGTGATGGAATACTACTGTGATGTAAGAAATAATGAGCTGGTTATTTTAGAAAAACATGGAAAGATTTTTATGAAATGACAAAGAGTGAAATGAGCAGAACCAAGAAAACACTGTAACATCAATATTGTTTGAAGAATAATTGTGAACAACCAAGTTATTCTGAGTATTATTAATACTCAAATCAACTATAAAGGACCTATGAAGGAAAATGATATCCATTTCCAGAGAAAGAACTGATAAATAGAAATATGCATAGAATAGTTTTAGATATATTTATAAAGCTATGTCAAATGGTGGCCTTTTCTGGTGTGGGGTAGTGAGGGAGGGAGTAGAGAGTTCATAACTTTAAATGTATCAAAAATAAATAAAATTAAATGAAAAAAACCCCTAACTTACGTAGAGTAATCGAAGTTGAATTGAGCCTGTTCTGGGCATAGCATTATGCTATGTTGGAAAAAAACCCTTAATATTTACATAGTTTTTTAGGACCCATTTTACAGACTATAAAATGATGCCAAAGCAGTTCTAGTCAAGATATTAGAATGAATAGGAGCAGAACAACTGAATTCTCATATTTGAAAGTATAAAACAAAAGAGCACCAGTACAAATAATGATCAAGAAATGAAGAGAGGGGGCAGCTAGGTGGCGCAGTAGATAAAGCACTGACCTTGGATTCAGGAGGACCTGAGTTCAAATTTGACCTCAGACCCTTGACACTTAGTAGCTGTGTGACCCTGGGCAAGTCACTTAACCCTCATTGCCCCACAAAAAAAAAGAAAGAAAGAAAGAAGGAAAGAAAAAGAAAAAAGGAATAAAGGGAAAACTTACAATAAAGATCTATATCCAGCCTCATTTGGCAAAAAGGGACCCCAGAAGTCTGTGGGTACTAAGGAAAAGGCCCAGCCAGAAGAGCCAGAATGAGTTAATCAGAGGCCTGGACTCCCACAGTCTCAGAGTGCTCCAATCAGGAAATGCCAGAATGTTTAAGTACACCTGGGACTAGAAGAGCAGAATGCTCTAGTGATTGAAGAAGTTATTTGGAATCATGAAGACCTGGGTTTGAACTTCAGACACTTAGTAGTTGTGTGACTGGACAAATCAGTTAACCTCTCTGAGCAACAGTTTCCTCCTCTATGAAATGGGTATCAATAGAACCCACTTCCCAGTGTTATGGATCAAATAAACTAAAGAACCTAAAGAATTCTACAAGCCCTAAAGTGATATACATGTTAATTATTGTTATCAGTAACCAGTTGTATCCTGTCAAAATACAATGAATTTAATTTTCCATGATGTTATTCAATGTTTCTCATGTCCAATGCCTTTTGATTGCTCATGGTGTTATATATATGGGGATACTGTATAGTCTATAGTAGACTTGCTTTTCTTATTCCTGAACTACGTTTTCCAACATATTCTTCTGTCTACCTTTGAATTTATCTTGGATTATCCAAGTATATATGTTCATTTAATGTGGAGTATCTAATGTAGTTCTTATAGAACTTCTCTACCTCTTAACCTCCAGGAATTTCATTTATTTATTTATTTGTTTTTGTGGGTCAGTGGGGGTTAAGTGACTTGCCCAGGGTCACACAGCTAATAAGTGTCAAGTGTCTGAGTCCAGATTTGAATTCAAGTCCTCCTGAATCCAGGGTCGGTGCTTTATCCACTGTGCCACCTAGCTGCCCCCTACCTCTTAACCTATACAACAGATGCTGGCACATAAGCTTCAATTATTTTCATAATGGTCTCTGCAAATACTTATCATGAACACTACAATATGAACTGACCAAATGTCCCATGAAATGATGTTTCTGATTATATTTAGATACATGATGAATGAACTCCATCAATTCTTGCATTTACCTCTCCAAGGAGAAACTATGAGTCATCTTCCCATTTTGCTACAGCTTCCTTTTGTTTTCTGCTTTCATTTGCAGGGGAAATGCCAAGATGAGTACAATTTGGTGCCTTTAAACAGTCTTCTAGTATATTTCCTTTGACTATGTCCGTTCTCATACTTCAAAGTAAAAACCAAATAAAATAATGATTTTTCTCACAAGAAACTTCAGTTTTCATTGGGTACAAATTACTCTCCCTTGAAATAGACTAATAGACACCACAAGGTACCATGCCTGATTCAATAATATAACTACAAAATGTAGGAAAATAGCTAATTTCAGGTAGTGTTTTTTTTTTCTTCTCCTCCTAAGAGGGTCGTTCGTGATCCAACAATTATCATTAAGATGTTTGGCATTTCATCAGTGGATTTGTAGTTCAAGTTTTTTTTAGCTCTTACTCTACTGGCAATCTTTGTAGTGTGAAAAATGACTATGTTATAGCAGTTGCCACATGTTATCCAATCTCAGGATGGAAAGTTACTTGGGGATTTGCTTTCTTTTCTCTTAACATTTTTTTTTTCTGAATTTAACACCAAAAGGAAGTGAGAACATTTCCATATAAAGAGAACATAGAAATATAATTATATGTGAAATCACAATTTTTTGTTGACTTCAAAATATAATAAATTCAACAAGTAACTTTCAAAGTTGACTTATGTCTCTCTATTTCCCTTTACATTTCCTTCTGTGCATTTAAAAATGCTTCAGTGACCTTGTTTATTTAATTTTTTCCTTCCTCTTTTTTGGGAAACATTTCTATTAGCTCTCCTCACCCAAATGAAATAAGTCAAACCTGATACTTATAATAAAGAGTCAAGCAAAACAAATACACACATCTGAGGTGTCCAAAAGTCTATGTCTCACTTGGCACTTTGGTTCCATTTCCCCTGTCAGAAGGTAGGTAGAGTCATGGTTGGACATTATAGTGATCAGAGTTCTTGAGTCTTTCTGGGCTGTTTTTCTTTACAGTGTTGTTACTATAGAAACTATTCCCTAGGTACTGCTCACATCACTTTGCATCAGTTCTTACAAGTTGTTTCTCTGAAGTTATTTCTTTAATCATTTCTAATATTCCATTATGTGCATATCCCATAATTTATTCTCATCTTTTTGTTGTTGTTTAATCATTTTTTAGTCATGTCCTACTCTTTGTGACCTCTTTTGGGGTTTTCTTGACAAAAATACTAGAGCGGTTGGCTATTTCCTTCTCCAGCTTGTTTTACAGATGAGGAAACTAAGGTAAACAGGGTTAAATGATTTGTTCAGGATCATACGGCTAGTAAGTATCTGAGGTCACATTTGAACTCAGGTTCTCATGACTCAGGTCTGGTGCTCTATGCACTATGGCCACCTAGCTGCTTTGTCTCACCTTTAGAGACATAATTTATTCAACAGTTCCCTAATTGATGGGTACCCTCTGTGTTTTCAGTTCTTTGCTATGACAAAAAAGGGTTGCTATAAATATTTTTATACATATTCATCCTTTTCCTTTTTTTTCCCCCCAGTGATTGAGGGAGAAGGGAATATAGGCCTAGCAGTGGTGTCTCTGTGTTAAAGGGTGTGTACTGTTTAGTGACTTCTTGGGTTTAGTTCCAAACTGCTTTCCAGAAATGGCTAGACTAATACATAGCTCCACCAACAGTGCATTAATGTGTCTCTCTATTTGTCATCCCTCTAGCAATTGTTCTTTTCCTTTCTTCTCTTTTTCCTTCCTCTCCCCCCTCCCCCTCTTCTCTCTCTTTTTTTAAATTCTCTTTATCTTTGCTTATAGGATAGGTGTGGAGTGGACCCTCAGCATTCTTTAAATTTGCATATTTCTTATTAGTGATTTGGAGTGTTTTTTGTCTGTTAATAGCTCACTTATATTCTTTTGAGAAACTGCCTATTTATCACTTTTGATCATTTGTCTATTAGAGAATGGCTCCTGTTCTTATATACTTGAATACATTTCCTGTATATTTTGGATTTAAGACTTATCAGAGAAATCAAATCTTTTCCAAAGATTTCTCCCCCCAGTTATCTATTTCCTTTCTAATTTGTACTGCACTGATTGTGTTTTTATAAAAGTTTTTTTTTCAATTTTTTTGTCACCAAAATTGTCCACTTTATCTTCTCTGGTCCTCTCAATCCCTTGTTTGGTCAAGAACTCTTATTCTACTCACCATTTGGGAAGATATTTCCTTTTCTAATCCTCTAATTTATTTATGGTGTGGCCTTTTATTCTTAGGCCATATATCCATTTGGAGCACACTGAAGAGATGATTTTCAAAACCCAATTTCTGTCAGATTAATCTCCAGTTTTTCCATAAATTTTTGTTGAATAGAGTTTTTCTCCCAGTAGCTTTTCATCACTTACTGTTTAGACTATTTCTAATGGCTTCCTAATCTGGTTTACAGTGTTTCCAATCCATCCTCCAAAGCTGACAAAGATACCAAAATAATCTTCCTAAAGCATGTCTCTCTTCTTTCTCAAATTATCAAGTATATATTTATGTGTTTATATATCATACCACTCCAGTAAAATGTAATATCCTTGAGGGCAAGAACTGTTTTTTTTTTTTTAATCGCCTAGCATAGTGCCCTACTTATGACGTGTTGAGTATTTGTTGGATTGGAACTTTCCCTCTTGTATATTTAGTTAGCATTCAATTTCTTGTGCAGTAACATTACTTACAAATGAAAAAACAGACTTGTAACCTCTTAATGTCTCGCCAATTCTAGCTACAATTAGCAATGTCTAAATAGTGATATAACTGATGTCAGGAGATATCTGTAGTTTGAATACATGAGTATTTTTTCTCTGGATTGTTTTTTCAAATTTCTTTCCAATAGCTTGGTTTCTTATTGATGCAGATTAATTTTCATTCTTTGTATTTTAAGCTAGGAAAACCTGAGTTCTAGTCCTACCTCTAATGCATTCTGACCTGCATGACCCTAGGTAGGTAGGTCACTTAATCTATCAGTGCTATAGGCAACTCTCTAAGACTATACATTACAGAGAAGGCATTGAACTGCATTGGTAGGAGTTTTCTCATGGAAAAGTTTCTCATACTAGGCTTAGTCCCTAGTATCTATACTTTCAATAGAAGGCTGTGAAACTTTGGCGATTTCCATTGTTGTTTAACTTTTGGGGACCACATTTCTTTCTTTTTTTTTTTTTTGGCAGGGCAATGGGGGTTAAGTGCCTAGGGTCACACAGCTAGTAAGTGTCTGAGGCTGGGTTTGAACTCAGGTCCTCCTGAATCCAAGGCTGGTGCCTTATCCACTGCACCACCTAGCTGTCCCTGACCACATTTCTTTCATTCTACTTTTGAGACAATAGGAAGCCCCACATGCATGGTGGAGATGAAATTATAGTCCCCAATTTAGTTTTTTATTGTATTTAGAAATTGTCTTATGTATGCAGACATGAGGGACAGCTTGTGCAAAGGCTGGAAGACTGGAGATGTAATATCATGTACAGAGAACAGTAAATAAGCCAGTTTGGATGGAATGTAAAATTCATGAAGAAAGTAATTATTGCATAAGAAACTTGGGACAGTTTGTGGAGGCCTTGAAAGGCCAAACAGAAGAGTTTCAATTTTGTTGTAATGGCAAGAAGGAGCCATCACAGTTTCTTGAGAAGAGCTTCGTGGTCAGATCTATCCTGGAGGAATAGCACTTTGGCAGTTGTGTGGCAGATGGAATGGAGAGGAAAAAGACTAGAGGCAAGAAGCTCAATTAAGAGGTTATTAAAATAGGCTAGGTGAGAAGTGATGAGGACCTGAACTAGGGTGGTAGCCATGTGAAGAGAAAGAAGGGGATGGATGCTAGAGATGTCACAGAGGTAGAATTGCTAAGACTAGGCAACTGATTGGATATGAGGAATGATGAAGAGCAAGGAGTCAGAGAAGATTCTAAGGTTGGGAACCTGGGTTACTAGAATGATAATGGTGCCTTTGACATAAATATGAGAGTTAGGAAGATAGGTAGGTTTTGGGGGGAAAAGATATGTTGAATCTGAGATGCATAGAAGACATCCAGTGGCAGTTGATGTTGTGGGACTTAATCTCAAAATAGAATAGATGGATGCATATTAGGGAGTTATCCATATAGAAATCCACGGGAGCTGATGAAATTATTGAGTGTATAGTATACTCACTAGGAATGTATGTAGGTATACACACATATATGCAAACACACATTCCTTCGAGAGTATGTATATGAGGGACAAGAACAGAGATGAGGTTGGAATGGGAGAAGGAAAGATAATGAGAACAGACCCTTAAGTGATCATGGCCTGGATTATGATCTGAGAAGAACTTGAGAAGGAAAGTTCAGAAAAGTAGAATCAAGGGGCAGTAGTTTCACAAACACATAGGAAGTAGAGCTCCATCAACAGTGTGAAATGCAGCAGAATTATGAGAACTGAAAAAGGTCATTGGTTTGGTAATTGAGATCATCGGTTATTTCGATTTAAGGGTTGCCTAGAAGAAAACTATGGGATTTAGAACTAGAAAAGATATTAGAGGGGGCAGCTAGGTGGTGCAGTAGATAAAGCACGGGCCCTGAATTCAGGACGACCTGAGTTCAAATCCAGCCTCAGATACTTGACTCTTACTAGCCGTGTGACCCTGGGCAAGTCACTCAAAAAAAAGTTTAGGGAAAAGATATCAGAGATGATACTGTTATTTGTATACTACTTTAAAGTTTGCAAAGCCGGTTACATATATTATCTTATTTGATCTCACAATAACTCTGTGAAATAGGTGCTATTATTTCCCTATTCTACAGAAGAGGAACTTGAGACTCAGAAAGGTTAAGTGACTTGCTCAGGATCACACAGCTTGTTTGATGGTGAATTTGAACTCAGGTTCTTCTGCCCCTCCCAATCCCGTGTTCCTAGATCTGATTCCACTGCGCCACCTAGCCGCCCGTCCAGTTTAAAATTTAGAGATGCAGAAACCAGCTCAGGGGTTGACAAAGTATGGGGATTTAAAACTAAATCTAACTTGTGTGTTTTACAAAACAAGCATTAATTGCAGTGTAAACTTGACCTGCATCCTAGCATGCTACGTCAGTGTGCATCCCTAGAGCTTAGTAAGTGCTTAATAAATGCTTTTGCCTGACAGCTGCCTCTTTCGTCGTCATTTAGGAAGCTTTATCATCCGACTTGCTATTGTGCAATGAACAGCGTCTCACCACTGGGGATGACAAAATCTACCTTCGTTATTTTCCAGCCAATTTTCCAGACTTTCACCGTCCTTTCCTCTTCCTGCCCCCCATGTCCACCCCTTGGCGTAGGCCTGGAAGTGGCTAAACGACGTGAAGAGCTCCTTGCACCCTGGCAGGAAAATGAGTGCCCTCTTGTATTCCTGGCACGAGGTGTCCTCTGCTTCTCTCAATGCCAAGATGCCCGGGGTGGGGAAGCGCAAGGGAGGGGGCCGCTGGCACAATGTGGAAGTGAAAGCAGCAGTACCAAAAGAAACAAGTGGGAGAGAAAAGGGAGGGAGGAAGTCTCAGTAGTCGCAGCTGGATCTCCTCCTGTGCCAGGTGACGCCCCGCACCTCCCCAGCCTGCTCGACGCCTTGCTCTTCCTCTGTCGCGGGGCGAGGGTGGAAACACAACTAGAGGGGCGCAAATGAATGCCTACCACAACATACCCCTAATCCAGGCCCAATTTCCTTCTTCCCCCTCTTCCCCTAGGCGTTCTGCTGCCAACTGGGGGTGGTTGGAAACTGTGCTTCCTTCTAGCCCTTCCTGTCCCCCACCCCCATCCCTTCGGCTTCTAAGGCCGGGGCGTGCTGCTCTCGCTGTTTCTCTTTCCTGGGGTGCAGGCAGGGGAATCCCTGCTTGCATTTCTCAGTCGTTCTTGGTCTGTCTCCGACGCTCGCCCAGCCGCCGGCTGCTCTTTTACCCCCCCCCCCCTCCATTTCCTATACTTCTCTTCCCTCAGCCCTTCCACCCCCACCCCCTCAGTCTCTCGCGGCCACCCCAGTTAGCGCGAGGCCGGATCCTAGGGCGCAGGCGAGCTCGCCAATTCGCTGTCCCGGGACGCGCACGCGCGGACTAGTGCGGGAGCGAGCCCGGCTAAGGAGGACGGGGGAGGCGCGCGCGCGCGCTCGCTCGCTCGCCTCTCTTTCGCTTCTCCTTCGGCCCTCGCTCCTGGAAGCGGAGGCAGGAGTCCTTAGCGCGGCGCTGGAGAAGCTGGGGGGAGAGGAGGACGAGGAGGAGGAGGAGGAGGAAGGGGAAGAGGAAGAGACTGAAGAGGGGGGAGTGACGACGGCGATGGGCTCCCTTCTTCCTGCTGTGCTCGCCTGAGAGGGAGCTCAAAAGAAGGGCGCAGCCGGCGCTGAGGAGAAGGATCGGAGGAGCCGCCGTAACGGCGCCTGCCCGCTGTGGGCCCGTAGGCGCCAGGCTCGGGAGGCGCGTCTGGCAGTCCTCCCTCCCCCCTCCCCTCCGCCCGGCCTCCTCCGCTCCGGAGCCAGGTTCGGCCAGCCCGGGAGCGGAGACCCGAGCTGGGAACAGGCCTGGGGGAGGCGGGGTGGACGGCGCTGGGCTTGCAGCTGCTGTCTCCGGAGCGGGACGGAACCTGTGCTTTCTTTCCCCTGCAAGTCTGGGGATGTGACCGGGGCAGGCTGAGAGAGAGAGTCGGAGGCGCACCCCGCCACAGCCGTCCCAGCCCCGGACCCCCCCCTGCCAAGCCCCCGAGGGGGGGAGGGGTCGGCCCACCCCTCCCCTCCCTTCCCTCGGCTCCTCTCCCCTAGGTCCTTCCTGTCCCTCTCCCTTTCTCGAGGCCGAGGACCAAGTGACAGGAAAACCGACGGAAACGGGCAGCCAGCTGGAGCCACCGGGTGAGTAAGCGGCCTCCTGCCGGGGAATTGCACACCCCTGCCCGTCTGCCCCCACCCCCCGGTGCTCCTAATGGTCCTATCCTGGGGCTCATTTCTCTGTGACTACCCCTTCTGATCCTCACCTTCCTCTCTGAGTGAGAATTGTTAACTTCCGACTCAGGAGAAAATAATCCTCTTTTTCTAGGTGAAAACCTACGGTTTTCTTGCTTTCTTTCCTTTTACTTATTTGCATTCGGCTTCTGACTCCCAAGTTGGCTATTTTCTTTTCTTTCTTTTTTTGGGGGGGTGGGGCTGTTACTGTTTTAAAATATGGAAACAGTTGAGAAATTGTCAGTTATCGTCTCGAGCTTTCGTCTGTAGTAACTGTTGCTTCTTTGTTTAGGTTTCAGAAGTAGAGAGAAAGAGATGTGACCTGTTGCTCTTGGGCAGAAGAGGCCCTTCCCTCTTTTTTTACACCAGACGGTATGTATGAATTTAGCCGTGTGTCTCCTTTGAATTAACAGCAAATGTTATAAATGTACCCAGAAATAGTTGTGTTGGGAAAGTAGAAGCCGCAGTTGCTGCTTCTTCAGAAAAACGTAAATATTATACTTTTGCTCTTGGTCTTAAATTATTTTGGTTAGACTTTATTATTGCCACTGGAACTCCTTTGAAACATTTTTGCTGCTGATTTTTACAAGTATTATAGGCTTAGAGAGAAAAGTGAATGTTTTCTCCTATCTTTCCATGCCAAGCTCTGAGGTTTTATAAAGTTTCAGGGTTTATCTTGCAGAGTGGAATGTTTTCAAGAAAGGAAAGATAGATATTTGCAAACATGTTCATCTTGCTGTTGAGGTTTCTAGTACCATGTTAGAAATGTTAGAAGGCTTTTTGATGCTTTTTTAATGCCTTTAAAAAAAAACGGGTGAATTTACCTTTCTGGTTTTTTTTTCTTCCCCTATGTTACTAAATTATCACGCTGATAAACTTCATTTATTTTCTAATTGAAAGAAGAATCCAAGGGGCTAGGTTTTGTAGGAGAGGCAGAATGTGGGAAAAGGGGGTTGGACATGGGGGGGTGGGAGGTGTTACAAGCCATTCATAAATATTACTTTTAGTTTCCTAACTGTTTTGTATAGACAAATTGGTTGGGCATCCAGTAAGTTTTCTCATGTGACACCCTCCAGATTTTGTGGTTTGAGTAATCCCCCTTTTTTTCCAGTTCCACCCCTCTAAAATTTAAACTTGGTTGTAGATAGGCTTTTGTGAAGTCATATCACAGATCTTCAGTTTGTAGGCCTACTTAAATTTGGAAGAGTGTGTTCAGCCTTCTCAGTTCAGTTTATGTATTTGCCTTTATAGTGGAACAAAATATCTTTTTGCAGGATTGTAGGTAGTATGATTCACTCTTCTAGTGATATGCACAGTTTGGAGAGAAGGGATCAGGTTATATATTGCCTAATTGTCTTTATAATTTACTTCAGGGGTATTTCCCTCTGGTGGTGGTGTTCATAGTGGGAAGGGTAGGATGTTAATAGTGGGGTATATAAAAGAGACCCTTTGAATGAGAGGATAATATAAGCTGATGTCCCACTAGCCAGTATTTCTTTTTCTCTGAAAATGGAAGGGGTAAGAGACTTTTTAGGCTTTCATCTTTTCAAGCAGTCGTAAAATATATTTTTAAAAATTGGACTGTGATCTTATTGGCAGAAGGAACTCCTCATAAAGAAACTTCCTTTACTTGCTCTGCAACTTACAATCTTAGTGAGTTGTCCGGGACACAGAGAGGTTGTGACTTGTCTAAGGTCACAGAACCCATATGTATCAAAGATGAAACTTGGATCCAGGTTTTCTTGACTCTGAGATTAACTTTCTGTCCATCATACCAGAGTGCCTGCCTGCTTGTATAATTAAGTAGAATAGTAAAGTTTATTTTTAGAACTTAGAAGCCCTACTCAAATTGATTGATGTATATATAAAAGCAAAAGTACTACATAAACATGTTTTTAATATTATCCTCTATGGTTATTGCTTTCTTTAGCCACCCAGTCCTGTGCTTTTATGATGTGACAGTTCACTTGAACCTATCTTCACAACCTTGTCTTCTGCTCCTTCTCTATACAAGTTCTCCATTTCAAATTGTCCTACTGGTTGACCCCAAAATGCCACTTCCCAATCAGGAAGAATAGTAAGGGCAGGTTAAGACTAAATTGTGGAGGACCTTGGATGCCAGGCTTTGTAATTTAAACTTTATCCTATAAGCCACGTGAAACAATTGAAAGCATTTTAGCAGGGGACCATGATAAAAATATGTTTTTGTTTTTGTTTTGTTTTTTTTAGTGAGGCAATTGGGGTTAAGTGACTTGCCCAGGGTCACACAGCTAGTAAGTGTGTGTTAAGTGTCTGAGGTCGGATTTGAACTCAGGTGCTCCTGACTCCAGGGCCGGTGCTCTATCCACTGCGCCACCTAGCTGCCCCTGATAAAAATGTTTTAAGAAAACTGAACTTATGGTGCTATTAGGTATGAGGCAAGATTACAAAGAGGAGTGATATGGAGATGTGGAGACAGTTATTTAGGTAATGAGGGGTCAAACCACGATGTTGGCAATGGGAATGGAAAAAAAGGGGAAAGATTTCAGAGGTAATTACAAAGGAAAAATATATGATGGAGAGAAGATATCAGTGGTTGAAACTGAGGTTTTGACCCTGGGAGTCATAGCTCCTAGCACAGCACCTTATTTATGGTGTTGTACTCAGTAAGTATTTGAATGAATAAGAATACTTTTTGACAGGATTAAGGAAGTTAAGGCCAGTTGGAAAAAGATTTAGTTCAACTTTAGAGAAGTTGAGTTTAAAGTGATAGTGAGACACCCAATGGAAAAATATAGTAGGTGATTGAAATATGCAACTGTAGAGTTAAGAGAGAGATCAATAATATGAGAAGGCAATAAGAGTTGAAGGTCAGACACTATATGATAAAAAGAGAAGATAATTGTATCACGTGGTAAGAACAAGGAATGACATATGGATGGCTGGAGTGTCCAGATGATACCCTTTTGATATCAGTGAAAAATATCTAAGAAAGCCCCCAGCACATTGGGTGTATATCCTGTAGTGAAATTTTGGGAGGACATGTATGAGTTATACATGATGGACAGGCATGGATCAATGGGCTGTGATCTATATTGTTTTCAGGGATCTCCCAAATTAATGAGATCAAGGATTCATATAAGTATTGAGAGTACTTTAGAGACCATCCAGTCCAGACTTCATTTTGCTACAGAGGACTGAGCCATGGGAAATGTTTATACTTAAGGAGTAGGTGGAGAAAGATGTATAAGACAAGGAGAGAGGTAGCTGCTGGGTGGAGAGCCAGGACAGTGTGATATTGGGGAAATTAAGGGAGGAAAGAAAAATTAATAATGTCATATTACAAGGGAGACTAAAAAAATGAACTAAGAATAGGCTATTGGTAATGTGTTCAAAGTTTTCATCTCAGGATATTAATGCTGAAAATTTCAAGCAGAGTGAAAGTGAGATACTTTTAATCCAGAGTATTTATTTTTGTGTTTTTAATCATTTAGTCATCCTAAAATCGTACTGCATTCTATTTACTCTACTTATTGGCATTGTGCATATGTATGTTATACATACCTATGTTCAGATAACAGCAACTTAGCAACATGGGGGTTTGAGCATTTGTCTCACAGGAGAAACTGAAGAAAATTATTAAGACTTAGAAGACAAAGGAGACCATGTGGTAGGCTACCTTGGTGTAATCCTGAAGCAGAGTGAGTGGTCTATATAGGTTTATGGGACTGGAGAAGTGGGAAGAATGAAATGAAGCACTGTCTTTTTCTGGAGCCTGTGTTCTGTTAACAACCAGTAAAGAATATGATTCAGTGGAATGTCTACCTACCATTTGTTTTGCTTGTTTATTTTTTCCCCCAAATGCTTTCTTACTCTTGCTATAAATCTTTGGGATTAGAGAATAAATGACTGAATATAAAGTGTTTTAGGGTAATACATTCTCATAACAGAAAATATGAAGTCATCAGGTAATACTTAATCAAATAAGTAGGAGCAATATGGCATGGTGGGAGCATTAAACTAGAAGTCTGGAAACCTGGAACTTAGTGCAGGTTCTGTTACTAACTAGCTGTTTGACTGTAGGCATGTTATTCCACTCCTAGGGCCTTTGTTTTCTCATGTGTAAAACAAAGAGTTAAACTAAATGATCTCTAAAGACTTTTTATTTGAATACTTTAAATTTTTTTAAAATTTTACTTTATATTATGAATTTGACAAATGTTAATAAACATGGACATTTCCATATAAAAAGAAGTACAGAAACAGAAGATGGTACATGAAGCCAGGAATCTCTGTGAGCTTGTTTTTAAAAGTACGTATTAAATTTAGCATAGTACAAACACTGAAAGTAATTGTAGTTTATGCACCAATATGGTTTCTGAGGACAAAGTAGTAGAGAAATTCTATGAAGAATTTGATAAGACTTTCAAAATCAAGTCAACATACATTCTTATAACTTGGTGACTTCAGTGTAAAGGTGGGGGAAAGTTAGGGTGGGGAGAAATGTATGGAAAAGTATGGTTCAGGAGGAAGTAATGAGAGAGACTAAAGACTTAGATTATACAGAAACCTGAGACCTCTATATCATGAACACTTTGAAAAAAGAATTGGTAGGTGCTATACATGATTAGCACTAAATGACATGCAAAGAATGAAATTGACCATATTTCAACAGATAGGAAGAGTCTTATGGACATGGAAGTTATCTTATTGATTCATTAGCTAGGACTGGAATTGATAATAAACAAGAGTAAAGAATTTTATTGGGGAAAATAAGATACACAATTAAGATTTAACCCTGAATTATTTAAACAAGGTATTAAAAAATTGGAAATGGACAACTGATTTGACATCAACACAGATAAAAGAATTTATCTAAAAGTTAAAACGGTGCAAATTAATTGTTCTAACAAGGAGAAAAAAGAGCCTAGAAAGCACTTCATCACCAAACATTCAGTTTACCAGATGGAAAGACATGCTTACCTGAGATAATATTCAGTTAGATTATAAAAGCCTGTCAGTAAAATCCTATAACAGATGATAATGGATGATCATGAGCAATAGAATCTCATAAACTGGAAGGAAGCAGATGAGAAAAAACAGTCTACAAAATGTGTGGCAAGATATACAGGTAAACAAAAGCATCCCAAAGGAATTCACTGATGAAAATGGAGAGAGGACTACAAAGGGAAGAAAAATGAAAAAAAATTTACGACAAGTATAAAAAATAGTGGAATCACCATACTTGGACCCTATAGGGTATGAAAGTGTCTGAAGTGCTTATAAGAAAGCAAAAATGACACCAAAGATAGGAAAAGTAGCTAAATTGGATGAGATAGAGAGGAGAGCTTAAGCCTCCACAAAGGACTGATTGACAGAATATCTAAAGGCAGAGAAGATAAGATACCAAAGGCATGGAAAAAAATCTCAGCTTTTACTGGGGAAAAGAAAAGGTGGCTGAAAAAACATTAACTACAGACCTATATGCCCACTTTCCTATCCAGACAAAAAAATGTCATCTATATGTGAGTGGAGGGCATCCTCCACAAGGGTATTAGTAGGGAGCAAGCAGGCTTTTGCAAACCATGTACCACATCTTTAACATCTCACAATTGCCTGGAAGATGTAGTGGCGTTAAGGTTCTATTGTGCTTCTTGTTTGTTGATTTATGACACAGTAGAACAAAATGCTACCTTGGAGACTCTTAAAATAAGGTGTTTCCCATCCAAATATCAAGCTCATTCAAGATTCCTTGAAAGAGCTAGCAACAAAAATACTTTGTGATTTCATTGGTATAGGGAACTTCCTGTGAGGAAACTCCCATTACCAGTGAAGGCCTAAACCTGATGACAGCTTATGCGTCTTTCTCAGTGTAATGTTACCAGTATTGTTGAAGGTAGAACTGGAACCTATGTCTTCCTATCAGGCTGGCACTCTAGGATGCTGTGTTTCCATTATCTATCTAAGTATTAAGTGATAAAGTGAAATTATTTAAGTGGTTTTTGCATTTTGTTACTTTTTAGTTGACAGTGAGATCATAGTAGAAATAGCTATTGCATTATCTGTGTGAAGAAGTATTTCTGTAAAAGAATAGAATTGCATTTAATAATAATGCCTCATTTGTTTACCATAATATTTCAAAGACCTTTCTATTCATTCTGATTTTTATCCCCATGATAATCCTATATTATGTAAGTAATATTATTTCTATTTTGCTTTAATTTTAGAATAATAGAATTTTAGAATTTGAAGGGACCTTAAAGATCAAGGTCATACAATTCATCAGTGACTGTTCTGAGATTAGAATCCAATTCTTAAGGGAAAAGGACCCGCATGTACAAAAATATTTATAGCAGCTCTCTTTGTGGTGGCAAAGAATTGGAAATCAAGGGAATGCCCATCAATAAGGGAATGGCTAAACAAGTTGTGGTATATGAATGTAATGGAATACTATTGTACTGTAAGAAACAATGAGCAGGAGGAGTTCAGAGAAACCTGGAAGGACTTAGATGAACTGATGCTGTGACTGAGAGGAGAACATTGTACACAGTAACAGCAACATTGTTTGATGAACAATGGGGTTAGACTTGGCTCTTCTCAGCAGTGCAATGATCCAAAACAGTTTCAAAGAACTCATGATAGAAAATATTCTCAACATCCAGAAAAAAGAACTCTGAATTATGAATGCAGATTGAACCATACTGTTTCTACTTTTGGACTGTTTTTTTTCCCTTTCTTTTTTGGGGTTTTCCCCTTGTGCTCTGATTCTTCTTTCACAAGATGACTAATGTAGAAATATTTTAAATGTGATTGTACATATACAATCTATATCAGACTGCTTTCTGTCTTGGGGAGGAGGGAGGAAAAAGAGGGTGGGAGGAAAAATTTTGGAACTAAAAATCCTATAAAAACAAATGTTGAAAACTATCCTTATATGTAACTGGAAAATAATAAAATACTCAAAAAGTGGGGGAAAATCCACTTCTTCTGAATCTGAGGAAAGGACTTTTTAAAAAAAATAATTGCTGCCTCCAAATGTGATTCTTAAACTTAGCAAAAACAAACCAAAAAAAAAAAAAACCCCAACCTCATAGTTAGATATTTGTTGTAGTTGTTGTTTAGCTTTTTTATTCCAAATTAATGGAAAAATTCCAGGAATATAGCTTATTGCCTTGAAGTCCTGATAATAGGTGTATTTTATAAACTTGGTATTATCAGAATTTTATAAGCAGATAAATTGGGAGGTGATTATTTTAAAAAATAAATTAGTTTGTTAAAGGATTTTTTCCCAAAAGCAAGCTTCCCTAGAGTATTTAAAATATTAGGTTTACAAAAATTTGGTTTTTTTATAAGCTTAATTCCCAGAGAAATTTGCCAGTACTTGTTACCTTTATTTTTTTTTTTAACCTTTTGCATTTTAACTACAGATATTACCACTCACTTGAAACTGCTCTCTCTAAGGTTATGAATGATCTCGTAGTTGTTAAATGTGATGACCCTCTTATGATCATTATCCTTTTAGATCTCTCTTCTGTACTGTTGATCACCCCTATCTCTTCCCCTTCTCCCCATTCCCTCAAACATACCCCTTTGTCAGACTTCCCTATATTTAGTGAGGACAGTATCATCTTTTTAGTTGTCTAGGTTTTCAACCTTGTTGTCATCCTTAACTTTTTCATTTTCCCTCATCCCCTAATTAATTGTTCAAATGTGGTTGAATCTACCTCCATCTAGTATATTTTACATCTGTTCTCTTCTGTTCCTGCAAATGGCCACTACTCTCTAGCTTAGCCTTTCAACACCTCTTGCTTAGACTTTTACAGTGCCTCCTAACTGCTTTCCAGGCTTTCAGTGTTGACTTTTCTCAATGTAACCTTTCTCGGGCATGTCCCTCTTTATGTACATACACTTGTGCCACTCCAGTAGAATGTAAGCTCCTTGAGGGTGAACTATTTTGGGGTTTGTCTTTGTGTTCCTTGTGCTTAGCACAGTGCATTGCATACAAAAAGTACTTAGTGAATACCTGTTGGAATGGAACTTTGTCTCATATTTTTAGGTAGCACCAAATTTCTTGTGCACTGGCATATATTTACAGATTTAAAAAAAAAAAGAAAAACAAAAAACAAATGTGCAACCTATTAAACTCACCAGTCCTGCCTACAGTTAGCAGTGTCAGAATACTGTTATAACTAATGGCAGTAAATAGCTATAGTATGAATTCCTGAGTATCTGTTCTCTGGATTGTTGTTTCAGCTTTCTTACATATAGCTTGGCTTAGATAGAACCTAATTTTCATTCTTTGCACTTTTCAGGAGAAGGCAGGGTGGTATAGTGGACAGAGGACTAGGAAGACCTGGGTTCAAGTCCTGCTTCTGACACATACTGACCTGTGTGACCCTAGGCAAGTTACTTAACCTATAAGTCCTATAACTTTTTCAAGACTAAGTGGCAGAGAAAGTACTGAACTGCATTGGTAGAGGTTTCCTCATCCGGGAATTTCTTATACTAATGAAATCACAGTTGAGGAAACTCGTACCAGTGCAGATGGTTCTGCAGTCCCTAGTCTCAATAAGAAGCCTGTAAAATCTTTCTAATTTGCTTTGTTTAACTTTTTAGGATCGTATTCTTTCTGTTTTTCTTTTTAGAACACATATGCACGTTGGAGTTGAAATTGTAACTTTCAATTTTGCTTTTTTAAATTAGTTTTTAAATTTCCTTTTTTAAGAATATAGAAAACTCATTAATTTAACATTTATTTTGTTGGTTAAAGAGATTCCTTCAGTTATATGTAGGAATTGCTTTAAGGGGAAATTGAAAAAACAAATAAACAAACCTTTTAGCTCTCTGTTTTTCCTTTCACATTTGATGACCCCCTTTTAGATGCCTTTAGCTGTGTAGAGTTCAATAGTATTGACCATATTTACTATATATTGTGTGCTGGTTTTTATTCCTGCTTGCAGTTTAATTTTTAGGACTTTCTCTTTTTATACTGACTT
The DNA here is from genome assembly GCF_019393635.1 of Dromiciops gliroides. NCBI lineage: Eukaryota > Metazoa > Chordata > Mammalia > Microbiotheria > Microbiotheriidae > Dromiciops > Dromiciops gliroides. Next base: position 640,703,830 of record NC_057861.1, read on the forward strand.
TTGTCACAAAGTTAAAGAACTATGTATTTTGTTAATAAGCAAATAAAAACTGAAGGCTTCCTAATCAGTGCTGTGCTAAACTTTCTCTTATTTTTATGATTTATTTTTCCAATCTTTGTCTATACAAAATTCATTTTACATTTCTTATCTATAAAGTAGAATATTAATTCCTTTTGATAGGAAACTTAGTTTTTTCTTCATTTCTCTAGCTTTTATTCAAGCTCTGCTTCCCTAACATCGCATTTTAGTTTGACACTGGTTTGTTGTTGTTTTTTTCATAATAGTTACTCATTTTATTTCACTATAAGACACAGAACTAAAAAGCATTGGAGAAAGGGGTATGCTGACAAATGTTTAACAACCAGCTCCTCCTTCCCCCTAAAAAAAGGTACCAAGACACACTTTTAAGCATAGTCTACATTGTTAACACTTCTTTTTATTAATAAACCAAGGTTGTTTCATAGCATTTGCCCATTTAAATGTTCATACTGAAAATTGAACAATTGTCTCTCTAAAATTAATTAGAGCTGGCTCTTGTATACCCTTGAGTGGAGGTTAATTATTCCAACCTCTTCATTTTTTCAAATGAAAAAGAAAAACTTAACCACTTTTAAGTCTTTTTAGAATTGGAACTAATGGAAGGTAGAATTTGAGGATGATCTGTCAAATTGTTTGCATGGTCTAGGAGAAGATACTACTAGTGGTCCCTGTGAGAGACAAAAATTAAAATACAAAGTAAGAATTTTCAGATATTTTAGACCTGGAATGTAACTTAGAATGATTATATAATTAATGCCTTCATTTTCTATATGAGGAAGCTAAGGCATAATGAACTTACCCTGCATTATGCATTTAGTCAATGGCAGAATTAGAACCGGGTTATTTCTACTGTACCATGCATGTAACATCTTAAGGGAGACCACACAAATGTTCCTTTTCTGTGATAGAATTCCTCAAGATTAAAAAAAAAAAATTCCTCACTTTTTCTCTTTTTAGATGAATGAAGCATTTATTAAACATTTGCTATATACAAAGCACAGTGATATAAACACTAGAGATACAAATAGAAAAATAAGACAGTCCTTACTTATCTCACAAGATTGTTCTGTTGCTCAAATGAGATATTTACAAGTACTCTGTGAATCTTAAAATGCTATATCTATCTATCTGTATATGTATATCAGTTCTATTTAGAATAATATGTATCAAAATTTATGTCTCTTCCCCCTAGCACAATGTCTTATACATAGTAGGTACTTAATAAATTCATGGAATTGAATTATGTAGATTTTTACTTTTGGTAAATTATTAGATTTTCTCAACTAATGGAATCAGAAGTCTATTTTCCCCCTCATTCTGATTTAATGCAGGATACTAGAAGGGGAATAATGTGAAATGAGGGTAGAAAGGGGGATTTTAATTGCTGAAGCAATGATAATGTCTAAAATCACTTAAAAAGATGCATTTCTTCCCCTCTAAAAAAAATCAAAATGTAATTTTGATTTGGCAAATATTTATAGAATAAGGAATGAATGCTAAACATACCAAAGATTCAGAGATGAATAGGTTATTGTCCTTACCCTCATGTATCATGGGGTCTGGTGGACAGAGGAAAGGGGCAGCTACCTAAGGCAGAAAATTATAATCCTAGGTCTGCCACTTACTGTCTGAATTATTGGCAAGTCAGTCAGTTAACAAGGTTTTATTATGTGCCTACTATATGCCAGATAATTGTGCTAAGTGCAGTAAGTCATTTAGCCTTTCCTGGCCTTGGTTTCCTCTTTTTAAAGTGAGAGAGCTTAAGTAGATAAGCATTTATTCTGTAAGGTTTAATATATGCTTGATTATTTTTTTCTGAAGATTCAAATATTTTACTTTACTTTCATATAAGACTCTAGTACCATTGGTACATTAAGGAGAACTTCCTTAGGAAAAAGGTCTCAAAAACATTTAGTAGTTTTGACATAGTTACAAACAATTTTACTTTAAACCAAAATTTTTCTTTTTCTTTTTTTGTTGAAGTTAGTATTTTTATGTTAATAGCATGCATTTAACATGATTTAACTAATTATTGCTTTCTTAAAACCTCTGGAATACAAAACACTTTTAATGTGCTATAAAGGAGTTGCACAGGATCGAGAATCAAGAACGTCATCAAAAAAATGGAATACTAGAAAAGGAAGGGAAGCTGTTTTCAAGAGTGAGAGATAACTGATAAATAGCTTTCATGAATCATTGGCATCAATAAAAAGTCAAAAGATCTAGAAGAAGCCTCCCAACATGTTTCATGGATCCTTATAGAGAATTTGTAAGAAGATACGGACATCCGCAAAAAAAAAAAAAAAAAAAAAAAAAAAAGAAGATATGGACAAAGGGAGCTAGGTGGTACAGTGGATAAAGCACCAGCCCTGGATTCAGAAGTACCTGAGTTCAAATCTGGCCTCAGGCACTTGACACTTACTAGCTGTGTGACCCTGGGCAAGTCACTTAAACCCTATTGCTCCGAAAAAAAACAGACAAAGAAGATATGGACAAGGGGGCAGCTAAGTGGTGCAGTGGATAAGGCACTGGCCCTGGATTCAGGAGGACCTGAGTTCAAACTCAGCCTCAAACACTGGACACTTCCTAGCTGTGTGACCCTGAGGAAGTCACTTAACCCTCATTGCCCTGCAAAAAAAAAAAAAAAAACCGAAGATATGGACAAGAGCCACATAAAACAAAGAAGGCATCTATGAGTGTTTAGATAACAATCTGTGATAAAGAGAAACTAAGACAAAATTCTGAGCATGATGAGTTTATTAGTATAGCTAGCAAATGCTAGAAAATTGGATCCAAGACCCTTCAGTATTCAAGGATACATTTAACAGAATAACCCTTTTTATAGCATTTACACATTGACTACACAGATATATTTCACTTCTGATTGGTTGGTGGTGCTTACATTAGTCCCTCATGAGGGGGACCAACATCCTATGACCAACATCTTCTGAAAAGTCTCATGGTGGGCAAACTTCCTGTTACCAGATTAATTTATCTATCCCCACAGTCAGCAAAAGCTCAAAGATTAGAATTTTCGTGGTTGGATATTAGCCTATAATGTAAAAAAATTAATTATTATATCTAATCTAACCTGGAAAAATTATATAATTAGACTTATGAAAAATTATAAGCTTAGAAAAATTATAATTGGGCCGTAAGTCCTGCCGTAGTCGCCATTCAAATGTTGAAATATTTTTGATGACTTACTGGCTAGCCTAATTTGTGGGGACTAAACTGTGGATGACTAATCTGGGACTGTTTACTCACTGGCTTTCTGACTGCTATTAATTCAGCATGGGCCGTTTATAAAGTTCTACCACACTGCTCCACTCCCAAATTGATAAGCAAAATGTTAAGAAACCTCTTAACTAAGTAATCAAAGCAGAGTTTATTTATGAGATACTACTTAAAATTAAGAATACAGGGAAATAAAATGTACAACCTGACTGCATTGCAGCATGTCTCTTTCTACTGCCTCTCTTTCCCACCTGCTGCGCCTGGAACTTCTTATCTTGTCCGCCCAGTCTCTCTCTCTATCTTGTCCATCCCCCCACTCTGAGTCTTGTCCGCCAGCCTCCTCCTCTTGTCGGTCCTAGTCCTTTAGCCTTCTCCTTCGTCCTTGTAGCCCCCCTTTCTGTCTTTCTCCAACCTTTCTAATCTCATCAGCAGTCCCCCTGAGTCTAACCCCCAGGTCTATATATATCTTTTTTTTTCTCCACTCAAATCTCGGGGCTTTTTGCACCCACACACCAAGCTAATTCGCCAGTCAGGGCTCCGCCTGGGGCTAGGGGCACACTGCAACATCATGTGCCTCAGCACAGGCTACGCCAGAGCCCGGTCTGGACGAGCCTGGGATCTCTCGAATAGCTCCGCTCAGGTCGGAGGGAGTTGGGGGCTTTTTTACCCCAGCTGTCTGACCTGGGGTCTTGTACAGCCCACGGGGCTTTTTGGCTCAGCTGAAGCACAGGGGGAGGGGCACCAGCACCTCCCACACAGAAGTGACTCTGTGGGCCTAAGTCTCTCTAATCTCAGCCCAAAGGTAGCGTCCCCAAATCAAAATAAATTTCCACAATAAGAATAGGAGTTTATCCTACAAATTTTGCTAATAGAGCCAGTACAGTCTGATTTTGATTCACAACTATTGATTCTGATTAGATATACTGTTTAGATACAGTAATTAATCATATAACATCAATTTTCAAATTTCACAGTGAGCAACTGGTTACAGGCTTAAGCACATAATGAGGGGACTAATAGAATAGATTGATCGTTAATACATAATACATTGACTAAACCTTATTCAAATAATACAAAATAAAGTGAGGCATCAATTTTCTGTTTCACATAGGTCATACTTTATACTGTTGGAAGGAATACTTAGCCACAAAAAAGGTGCCTTAAGACTGATCCAATTATTCTGGAAAGCAATTTGGAACTATGCCCAAAAAGCTATAAAATTGTGCATACTACCCTGTGACCCAGCAATACCACTAGTAGGTCTGTATCCCAAAAAGAGGGGGGGGAAAAGGAAAAGGACCAATATGTACAAAAATTTTTATAGTAACAAGGGGATGCTCATCAATTGGGGAATGGATGAATGCGTTGGGGCATATGATTGTGATGGAATACTATTGTACTATAAGAAATGAAGAGTAAGATGCCTTCAGAAACACCTGGAAAGACTCTTGTGAGCTGATGCAAAGTAAAAATGAGCAGAATCAGGAGAACGTTGTACACAGTAATGGCAATATTGTATGATGATTAACTGTGAATGACTTAGCTATTCTCAGCAATACAATAATCTAAGACAATTCTGAAGAACACATAATAAAAAATGCTATCCGTCTCCAGAGAAAGAACTAAAGGAGTCTGAAGGCAGATCAAAGCATACTTAAAAAAAAATTCTTGTTTGTTTTTGTCTGTTTTCTTTTACAACATGAATAATATGGGAATGTTTTGCCTGACTGTATGCATTTGTGTGTATACATACATACATACGTGTGTGTATATATATGTGTGTATGTGTGTGTGTGTGTGTGCGTGTGTGTGTGTGTGTGTGTGTGTATAAACCTATATCAAATTGTCTTCTCAAGAAGAGGGAGCAGGGAGGGTGGGAAAGAATTAAAGAACTCAATTTTAAAAAATGAATGTTAAAAATTTATACATGTAATTTGAAAAAAATAAAATATTTAAAAGGTGCTTTATGGTGTACAAAATGTTTTCCTCATAGCAGTCTTGTGTGAGGGTGGTAAATACCAAAAGTATCACCTTCATTTTATAGTGGATAAGACTGAAGTGAAGGAAAGTTAATTTACTTATCCCTGGTCACACCATTATTAAATGTTGGAGCCAGGACTCAAACCCAGGTCTCCCAACCTTAAGTTTATCACTTTTGTCCCATATCATAATCAAACAAAGCTTTTTATGGAAGTATAATAAATTATGATTTTGATTTAGGATAGATACATTGACTTTTATATCATGAGAAAATAGTGAAAAGTTTAAAGTTATTTCATCATTAGAATTGTGAGTAGATTTTATGAATCAGTGAACTCAGGATTTTCAGCTATTCCGTGTTAAATACCATGGCATTATGGTACTTGGACAAATTATTTTTCCATAAATAATAAAGTAAAAGTTAAATTAAAATGTGTTGAATTGAAGACATATTAGGGCATAGCTGAATGAATAAAGAAAAAGGCTGGAAGTATAGACAGTGGAAGAAGTTATAACGTGATAGAATTCTCACAGATAAAATGTTTTTTCAGTCTCTTATATCTGCCTCTTAGAAGATGCTCCATATAGTTAGTCTTACAGAATACTCAAATGAATCTATGATCTCACTGATTTTCCTCCAGTAATGGAAATTACAGCCTATCTACAGCTGCTCATCCTGTTCATGCCTTCCTATTGGTTTGCTACAGGGAGTCCATCCCACTTACCAGAAGTCTTCTTTATCTTCTGACATTAGGAGAGTGACAGTGGAATACTCTGGCTATATACCTGCTATCCCTCAAAATGTGATTAGCCCATTCTTTTTTCTTTCTATCATGTAGTTGCTCAGTGGTATCTTTTATTCTTATTTTTGGAGTTTATATCCTTTTTCTTGCTCTCATATAGCAACAGTGGTAGAATGTTGGTATGAAGAAGATGGGCCTTTGCTTCCGTTCCTGAAAGCAATCCAGATCTCTTTCCTCTTCCTGTTTTAAGTCTGATCCCAACTCATTTTCAATTTGTGTTTTCTCCCATATATACATATTGATGGACAGGCTCAGTTAGTTGTCCTGTAGCAATTTCCAAATGCTCATTGAAATCTGGACAGGATATTCTTCATCCACTTGGTATTTCTTGGCCTTGTCGTCCGGGCAAACTTTTTTGAATCATACATCTTTTCCAGAAGACTGTAATTTTCTGGGGCTTAATGCAATCAGCACATTATCATTTGCAGTCTAGAGTATGTGGAAGATCTCACCATCTATAGGGAATCCTTCAGTTTTAACTTTGTGCCGGATCTCTTCCATCAGGTGACTTTACAGCATACATCTCCTTGTTTTATGCTTTTTAGAAGATGATGCTAAGTTATCAATCAGCAAGCAACTGTGAAGTATCTACTATCTATCAGACACTATGCTGGTGCTAAGGATAGAATTACAATGATGGAAACAATCCCTTCTCGGGAAGAGCTTGTATCATGGAGGAATACACGTATATGTAGAAATATATGTAGACTAAATAGAGAATAAATACAGATTAGGTATATAAAAGATAGTTTGGGAGGAGGGACATTAACAGTTGAGGGACCATAAAAAGCTTCATATAAAAGATGGTGCTTGAGCTGCATCTTGAAAGAAAGAAAGTATCTTCTGAGGTGGCAATGAGGAAGGGGTGCATTTTAGGCAGGGGGACTCTGCCAAAACAAAGGCCTGGAGAAAGGAGATGGAGTGTGAAGAATAGAGAGAAGACCATTTGGTTGGATCTCAGAATGTAGAAGAGAGAGTAGTAATGCCCAGTGAAGCTGGAAAGATAGGTTGAGATCTGGTTAGGAAGGGATATAAAAGGTAGAGGAGTTCATACTTGATCCTAGAGAAATAGTCTTTGAAGTCAATTGAGTAGGATAGTGAACGTTCAGATCTTGAAAAAAAACATGCCAGTCTCAAACTCTACTAAAAGAGGCAGTAACTAGGGACTGCTATACTGTCTGTACTGTAAAATATTGAAAGTGGCCCATGTGAATGGCATGTGAGGCCTGGACTAGAACCAGTTTGGTAGACTGGGGAGTGATTGGGAACAGGTAGCAATTGAGCTGTATCTCATGGAGCAAAGGGCTCCTCCCATGCTGCAAGGGCTTCTGAGGCAGCTGGTGGTTTCTACGTGTCTGTGTTAATGATCTTGCCTAATGGACAATTTACTTTGCTTCCACAATCCTGCCTTGCATTGTGTTTTGGCATTAGAAATTGATTTTTCTAGAAGGGGCTAGGGAATTGATTAGGTTGGGAGCATGTAGGTCAAATTCAGTATTTAGTTATTATGTGCCCATTACACGTAAGGCATTCTGCTAGGTGCTAGATGTATAAAAACAAAACAGCCCCTAAACACATGCACAAATAAGTATCCTTAAAGCCTCTGTGGTGGAGGTGTTACCGGAACTGGGCATTGAAAGAAGACAAGGATTCTGAAAGGTAGAGATGATTAGAAGGAAATTTAAGCCCAGCGATTGGGGAGGGGGGCGGCCTCTGTGAATATGGGGAGGTGGGAAATGAAGTGTCCAGTTTGATTGGCACGCACACTTTGCTAAGGGGAGTAATGTGAAACAAGGCAAACAAGGCTGGCAAGGTAGGTTGGTGGGACACAGATTGTATGGTACTTAAATGCCCCGCTAAAGATTTTTGTATTTTCTCTTATAAACAGTGGGAACCAACTGAAGGTCTTTGAGCAGTGGGTCACATGGTCAGACCTATATCCTTTGAAGATTATTTTGGCAATGGAGTGTAGGATGGATTGGGGAGGGGAGAAGGAAAACGATGACCAAATTGGAGGCTATTACCATAGTCCAGATGAAAAGTGATGAAGCTATGAAATAGGGTAGTAGCTTTGTTAGTGAAGAGGAGATAAATGTGAGCAATGGCATGGAAATAGCATTGATAAGACTTGGAAGCTGATTGGATAAATTAGGAAAGGGAGAATCTAGAGTCATACAATGATTCAGAAGTTGAGAATCTGGGTGACTGGGAAGAAAATGTTACCTTTGACAAGATTGGGAAGTTTGGAGGGGAAGGCAGAGAGGGGATAATAAATAAAACCTTTTGATCAATCCATTGTATTTTATGTGATTTTGCTAAACCAATGACAATTTAATTTCCTATTTATGTTTGGATATTTTAGTTAATATTTTTATGTTATAGCAGGTGAAAAATGAAATGACTGAGGAAACAAAGGTTTGATCTTCCAAGCATATCAATTTATTAAACAATACATGCTGATTGCCCAGCAAATCAGGACCAGTCTCTTCCCTCAGGGCAGACCTGGACCCAGAATACAGGGGGAAACAGAATTTTATGCCTTAAAAACAATCAAATAAGGCCAGTTAATTAAAATGAAACAGTACAACTTTAGGTAATCTGATTACCAATTGGAGGAAAGATTAGGGACTTTCCAAGTTGGGAGAGGGAAAGCAAACAAGTGCAAATTCCCTGGATTCAGAAAAAGAGTTGTCCCATTCCCCTCCCCTCCCAAGTATCTGTAAACAATCAAAGGAACATGGAAACAATGATTGATTGACCAGTATGGGACCAGTTTTCAGATAAGAAATATGGGTTACTTTGAGATGTACTATTGTGGGTTTGTTTGTTTATTTTCAGGGCAATGAGGGTTAAGTGACTTGCCCAGGGTCACACAGCTAGTAAGTGTCAAGTTCCCTAGAGGCCGCATTTGAACTCAGGTCCTCCTGAATCCAGGGCTGGTGCTCTATCCACTGCACCACCTAGCTGCCCCCTGAGATGTACAATTGTTTTGTTTTGTTTTAAAGTGAGGCAATTGGGGTTAAGTGACTTGCCCAGGGTCACATAGCTAGTAAGTGTTAAGTGTCTGAGGCCAGATTTGAACTCAGGTACTCCTGACTCCAGGGCCAGTGCTCTATCTATGGCACTACCTAGCTGCCCCCTGAGATGTACAATTGTGAGAAAACTTGTATTCATCTTTTGCTTTGACTAGGTTTTTGGTCGGCATCACTAACCTAAATTCCTAGTTAAGGGTCTCTAAACAGGTAGAGGGGGTCCAGCTTTCCAGCCACACAGGGCTAGGTTCAAACAATGCAATAAGGTTTACTCTCAATTCTCACAACTGAATAAAGCTTTCTCACAGGTGTGAGATTTAAAATTGGGTATTAGATCATAAATCTCCCCTCTTTAACCTTTCCCTTAATTTATCTCCCAGACTAGTAAATGGAAGAAGCTTCTGGTTTTCTAGTTAGAGCTTTTATTGTATGGTAGTCACAAGGTGATGTTGATTAAAGGGATAGGAAAATAGAAATACAATACAAATCGTCTTAAGTCTAAGCTTAGTCTATATTCCATATAAAACCAAAAGCCCAAGGCAACCTTTGGGGAGAGAGAGAGACCGCATCAAGCACGTGCTGCTGCTAACCACGAGCCGGCCCGAGTGGAACTCCCGTCAGCATCAGTCTGCAGCGCAGTCAGGAGACCAGCAGAGCAGGAAAAAGCTCCCACTTCCGTTCTCTCCTTGCCTTTTAAGCTTGCACCCCGGAAGTGGAGTGCTAGCAGGCCAACTGGTGTGCGTAGCTCATGCTGTTGGTCTCCTCCCCAAAAGGGTGGTCCTTAAAAAACTGGCATCTTTCAGTTATCCTAACTGACTGTTAAAAAACTTTCATTTTTTTTTTTTACCACACAGGACAGAATTTGGACTTGGCCTATAATTGAATAGAAGGGGAACTGAGCTAGCTCCAGAATTGAGTCACAAGGTGGAGTCAGTGTGGTCCACTCAATTCCCACAATTAATTAACTGTTGTCCTAACCCCCTCAATTTCTTCAGTGTGAATGAGATACAGCAGGAAGAACAGTTTGCTTAGACTGTGGAGTTTAGGAAATGGGGAATTATATAAAATTGAAAAAGTAAATTGGCTGAGATTATGAAAGGCTTCATTTAAAAAACCTTTTTTTTCCCAATTAACAGGCCTTTTTTCCTCTCCTTCCCATCCCCACAGAGACAGACACACACACAAAGAGATACAACCTTGCAACAAATATGCACTTAAGTAAAAGGGCTTTAGGAGGGGGTATAATCGAAGAGCTTTGAAAGGGGAGGTATTGGGTGAAGGTTAGCAGTGGTTGTGATGAAGACTAGCTCCATGATTGGCTATCTCAGGAGAGTGGGATGTCTTCTGTCTTCCCAACTTCTCACTGGTTGATTATTATATTCCTTGGGGTTGTGTCTATTTTTTACTTTGGAAACTATTGCCTTAGATCTTAGCTTCTGACCATATGTGGTCATGTAACTGAATGTGAGGGTTGCACAAAAGTTGGTGACAGTAAAAGTTTACGTATGCCTATTTTTATATACCAGTATATCTGGGGTCCTGTAAAAATTTTTGGGTTAAAAAGGGTCACGAGTAGAAAAAGTTTAAGAAGCCCTGCTTTAGGGGCAGCTAGGTGGCGCAGTAGATAGAGCACCGGCCCTGGAGTCAGGAGTACCTGAGTTCAAATCCGGCCTCAGACACTTAACACTTGCTAGCTGTGTGACCCTGGGGAAGTCACTTAACCCCAATTGCCTCACTAAAAAAAAAAAAAAAGAAGCCCTGCTTTAGATCACAAAAGATTGCATTTTCTAATATTTATTTACAAATGAAAAGAGAAGATACAAATTCAGTGGTAATACAACAGGGAAACGTAATTATAATATAAGTGCAATTATAAGAAATCTACCCTCTTTGTCTAGGTAGCCCTTAAACTTCCTAAGCATTTTATCTCTAACCATATAGCTTGGAAAGGGACTTATATCCTTCAGAAAGAGTGCCAAAGATACTAGATGGCTTGTGCTTCTGGGGACACAGAAATTGGGAATTGAATGCTTACTCCATATTCTGGATGCCTTCTGGGTGTATGCCCCTATTCCCTTTATGCCTTGAGATGAGGCTATGAGCTAAGCCCTAAAATAAGCCTAAAACAGTGCCTGGCAAATAGTAGGCACTTAATGCTAATTGGTTTGGCACCTACGGACCCAGTCAGCATAATAGTCATTTGCTACAGTCAGAACTGTAAAGCAAAGGGGACTGACCCTTCAGAGATTTAGATTCTGATCCTTGGGGGACTAGACACAGTAGAGGAACTGATGACAGGCAGACTCACATTGCAGGGATCCCAAGCATCACAGTTCAGAGGTATTTCATGACCGATGTATCAGGAACTGAATGCTTGTAGTTCTACATTGAGTGTTTTTCAGGGGCACCTCACTTCCCTTTACATTTCACAATAAGGCCAAGATGGCAGACTGACATCATAAGTGAATTTTGACCAGCACTGCTCAGCAAACCCCTGCCCCGCCCCCCCAACCCTCTTGAATATCAGTCCATCCATCTCCCTCACTGTCTAGAAGACCCTTGTTGAAATAATTTATGGATGTCTAGGTCATCATCTTTAGAAAGAAGTTCCGTACTTGACTTCCTGTTTTCCTTTCTATCCCAATCCCTGTCATTATACCTACAGACTACCATATACAAAATGATGTCTTCTCAGATACCTTGACCTCTCAGTTCATCAACATCTTTACCTACCATGACTTCTTTTCTTTTTGTTGTTGTTGGGTTTTTTTTGTTTGTTTTTTGCGGGGCAATGGGGGTTAAGTGACTTGCCCAGGGTCACACAGCTAGTAAGTATCAAGTTCTGAGGCTGGATTTGAACTCAGGTACTCCTGAATGCAGGGCTGGTGCTTTATCCAGTGCGCCACCTAGCTGCCCCCAGCCGTGACTTATTTTCAATAAAATTCAACCATCTGTAGGGATAGACACACCTTTGATCTTCTCAACATATGTAACTCTGCTGTTCCTGTGATGTTTAGCTCTCAAATTGATACCCCTGTTCTTCCACGTTTCTCTCTGCCCAGCTCCTCTTAAATATGTTGTATTTCTTCAACTCACGCTGTGTCTGTTCTCCCAGTCTTTCAACTCTGCTTTGACCATTTTTCTTTCAGTTTTATTCCAGTAGTTGATCAGTTCATCTATTTACTGTCCCAGTATTTGTTCTTGCCAAATTAAAAAATTAGGTTGTCTGTACCTTCATTTTTACTCCCTTTATTCCAAATGCTGGTAGAGAAAGCCATGTAAACTTAGTGACTTAGTCCACCACAAACTTAAATTATTTAATCTCAACTGAGTCTTCATTGTTTTGTGGCAAGCCATTAACTCTTCCCTTAACTCATCACTTTTTCTAGTGACTTTTTCAAACCTCCTTTCCAAACAAGTCCTTTCTGTCTCTCCTTAGCAGAGGGCATTCCCTTCTACTTTCCAAAAAGAAAAAAAAATGTCCAATTTTTGGGAATCCCCTCAATTTCCAATTCTTTGCCACCACACAAAAAAAGCTGCTATAAAACTTTGTGACTACAGACCCAATAGTCATATTGATGGGTCAAAGGGTATGCACAATTTTATGGCCCTTTGAGCAGAAAAAAAGGAAGAAAAGGTGAAATGGAGAGACAGCTGACTTGGAAAGAGATAACTTAAGAATTATTGGACTACCCGAAAGCCATGATCAAGAAAAGGGGCTAGACATCATCTTTCAAGAAATTATCTTATATCCACAGGGTAAAATAGAAATTTAAGGAATCCATAAATCACCACCTGAAAGACATCCCAAAATGAAAACTCCCAGAAGTGTTATAGTTAAATTCCAGAGCTCATATTTTAAGGAGAAAATACCTAAGCAGCCACTAAAAGAAATGATTCAAATATTGTAGAGCCATAGTCAGGATAACCCAAGATTTAGAGGCTGCCACATTAAAGTCTCAGGAAGGCTTGGAATATGATATTCCAGTGGGCAAAAGAGCTAGAATTACAACCAAGAATAAATAATCTATCCAGCAAAAGTCAGTGTAATCTTTTCGGGGGAAAATGAAATGGAGGTTTGTGGTCACTCTGAGAAACTATTAAAAATTATTTAATATTTTATTTTTCCCCCATTTCATGTAAAAACAATTTTTAACATTCTTTTAAAAAAAATTTGTGTTGTACCTTCTCTCCCTCCCTTCTGCTCTCCCCTCCCATTGAAAAGGCATGCAGTTTAATAAGTTGTACATGTGGAGTCATGTAAAATATATTTCCATATAAGTCATGTTGTGAAATAAAACACAAACAACAACAAAAATAGGAAAAAGAAAATTAAGAAAAATGCTTTGATCTGTATTTAGACTCCATCAATTATTTCTCTGGAGTTAGCATTTATATCTGAAGTCCATCAGAATTGTCTTGGATCATTTTATTGCTAAGAATAGCTAAGCCATTTGCAGTTGATCTTGATATTGCAGTTACTATGTACAGTGTTCTCCTGGTTCTGCTCATTTCACTTTGTATCAGTTCATGAAAGTTTTTCCAGGTTTTTCTGAGAGCATTCTGCTCATCATTTCTTATAGCACAATAGTATCCCATCACAATTACATACTGTAATTGATGGATGTTTCCTCAATTTCCAATGCTTTACCACCACCAAAAGAGTTGCTATAAATAGTTGTGTACATGTACATCCTTTTCCTTTTTGTTTTTTCTTTTTTGGGGTATAGACCTGGTATGGTATTGCTGGGTCAAAGGGTTTTTATAGCCCTTTGGGCACGGTTCTGAAGGAATGGAGGGGGTTAGGACAACAGTTAATTAATTGTGGGAATTGAGTGAAGCACACTGACTCCATCTTGTGACTCAGTTTTGGAGCTAGCTCAGTTCCCCTTCTATTCAATTGTGGGCCTAGTCCAAATTCTGTCTTTTGAGAAAGCTTTATTCAATTGTGAGAATTGAGAGTAATCTTACTGCATTGTGTGGCTGGGAAGCTGGACCCTCTCTACCTGCTGCTTAGAGACCCTTAACTAAGAATTTAGGTTAGTGATGCCGACCAGAAACCTAGTCAGAGCAAAAGATGAATACAAGTTTTCTCACAGTTGTACATCTCAAGCAACCCGTATGTCTTATCTGAAAACCGGCCCCATACTGGTCAGTCAGTCATTGTTTCCATGTTCCTTTCATTGTTTACAGATACTTGGGAGGGGAGGGGAATGGGGCAATTCTTTTTCTGAATCCAGGGAATTGCACTTATTTGCTCTCCCTCTCCCATCTTGGAAAGTCCCTAATCTTTCCTCCAATTGGCAATCAGATTACCTAAAGTTGTATTGTTTCCTTTTAATTAATTGGCCTTATTTGATTGCTTTTAATGCATAAAATTCTGTTTCCCCCTATATTCTGGGTCCAGGTCTGCCCTGAGGAAAGAGACTTGTCCTGATTTGTTGGGCAATCAGCATGTATTGTTTAATAAATTGATATGCTTGGAAAAATCAGACCTTTGTTTCCTCAGTCATTTCATCTTTGACCCACCACAGTCTCAAATTGCTCTCCAGAATGGTTTCATTCCACCAGCAGTGCATTAGTATCTCAATTTTCCCCATATCCCCTCTAAAATTTGTCATTTTCCTTTCTTGTCAATTCAGCTAATCTCATAGATGTGGGATGGTACCTCAGAGCTGTTTTAATTTGCATTTCTCTCATCAATAGTGATTTAGAGCAGTTTTTATATGACTATAGATAGCTTTGATTTCTTTGTCTGAAAACTACCTGTTCATATCTTTTGACCATTTATCAATTGGGAAATGCCTTGTATTCTTCTAAATTTGACTCAGTTCTCTATATGAAACTTGCTGCAAACTTTTTTTTCACAATTATGATTGTATATTTCCCTCCATCCCATTTCCTCCCTGTTTATCCCGCTCACTCCTTTTACCCTGTACATCTTCAAAAGTGTTTTACTTCTGACCACTGCTTTTCCTTCTATCACTTCCCCCTTCTCTTATACCTTCCTCCTCCTACTTTTCTGTAGATTAAGATAGATTTCTATACCCAGCCGAGTATGGATTTTATTCCCTCTGAGCCAGTTCCAATGAGCACCAATTTAGGTGCTCCTTCCCACCTCTTCCAGCTTCCTCTCCTCTGTTAAAGGTCTTTCATGCCTCTTTTATGTGAGCTATTTTTTACCCTGTTCTACCTCTCCCTTCCCCCTTTTCCCATTGCATTCCTCTTTCTCACCCCTCAATTTTATTTTTTTAGATATCATCCCCTCATGTTCAACTGAAATTTGTGTCCTCTATGTATACTTCTTCTAACTTACCTAATAAAGAGTTTTTGCAAGTATCATTTTTCTATGTAGAAATTTGAACAGTTTTACAATATTGCATTTCTTATGATTTCTCTTTACTGTTTACCTTTTTGTGCTTTTCTTGAGTCTTGCATTTTAAAGTCAGCTTTTCTATTCAGCTCTGATCTTTTCATCAAGAATGCTTAAAAGTACTCTATTTTATTGAATGTCCATTTCCCCCCCTGAATGATTATATTCAGTTTTGCTAGACACTTAATTCCTGGGTTATAATTCTAGTGCCTTTGCTCACTGGAATGTCATTCCAAGCCATCCCTTCCTTTAATGTGGAAGCCTCTAAATCTTATGTGATCCTGACTGTGGCTCCAGAATATTTGAATTGTTTCTTTCTGTTAGCTTGAAGTACTTTCTCCTTGAACCATGAGCTCTGGAATTTAGTTATAACACTTCTGGGAGTTTTCATTTTGGGATCTCTCTCAGGAAGTGATCAGTGGATTTTTTTCAGTTTTTATTTTACTCTCTGGATCTAAGATATTGGGGCAGTTTTCCTGAATAATTTCTTAAAAGATGATATGTAGACCCTTTTTTTTGATCATGGCTTTTATGTACTCCAGTAATTCCTAAATTATCTCTCCTTGATTTATTTTCAAGATCAGTTATTTTCCAAGAAGATACTTTGCATTTTCTTTGATTTTTTTCATTTTTGATTTTGTTTTATTGTTTCTTGATGTCTCATGGAATTATTAACTTTCATTTGCCAAATTCTAATTTTTAAAGAATTGTTTTCTTCAGTGAGCTTTTTTAAGCCTCCTTTTCTATTTAGCCAGTTCTGCTTTTTAAGGAGTTCTTTTATTCAGTTAATTTTTCCATGTGGCCAATTCTGCTTTTTAAGGAATTCTGCTCTTCAGTGGATTTTTGTGCCTCTTTTACCGTTCAACTAATTTTGTTTTTTAAAGTATTATTTTCTTCATTATTTTTTGTGCCTTTTACCAAGTTTCTTATTCTCTTTTCATAATTTTCTTTCATTATTCTCATTTCTTTTCCCAATTTTTCACCTTCCATTCTTACCTCTTTCTTTAACTCTTCCATTAATTCTCATTGGGCTTGGTTGGGTCTAAGTAGCATTTTTATTCAAGATTTTGCTCGTAGCTGATTTCACATTGTTGTCTTCTTTGTGTCTTGGTCTTCCCTGCTGCTGTAGTAGCTTTTTAAAGTCAGTATTTTTGTTTGTTTATTTGTTTGCTTGTTTGCTCATTTTCCAGCCTATTTCTTGATTTGAACTTTACATTAAAGTTAGTCTCTGCTTATCTGGGAGTGGAGAGGCGCTGTTCTAAGCTTAAGGCTTTTTCATGCTGTTATTTTCAGAGCTAATTCTGGTGGTCTGCTAGTTTTTGGTGCTTCCATGCTAGTGTGATCAAGAGAGAGTTGTTGTCACTGCTGTTGTCGTCTGTGCTCAGGTCTTTACCCATGAAAGGCCCTTGCTCCCCTGCAGCCACATGCACTAGCATTCCTTTTGGCCCTGGAAACTGGACCACGACTCCATCTCTCTGCTTCCACTAGTGCTAGGGCATATGTGGTGTTTAGGGAGAAGTAGCACCTCTGTTAAGAGGGCTTGCCAAGACCTTTTCAGGGCTGCTCATCCACCTTTGGTCTTCCCCTGTCACCCAACTCTCACCCATAGATACAAGAAGCTGTAGTATGTGCAGTGACCATACCCTGATAAAAACTTTTTGGCAGACAGGCTAAACTAAATTGAGGATAACTGACAGGCCTCAAACCTGTCTGTGAGTTAGGAGGATGTCTATTCTAAACATGTAAAGACTTCTGCCCAATGGAATGGGTGGATAAAAACAATTTGCTCTGATGGCCATGAAGATAGCTGAAAGCAGAGCTCTTAGAGCTTGGTCAGACATTGAAGACAATCAGGGTCATCCATTTCATCCCAGTCTATCACCAGTCATCTAGTTTTTGTTCTGTCACTGGATTTCAGTGACTGAAAGAGAGAGTGAGGCTGATGACTTTATGAAACTCTGCCTCACTTAAGACATCACTCATCATCCACTATTTTACCTCAACATCATGATGTCATTGGTCCTATTAGAAAATGAAGGATGAACAATAACAGCGCTCCTCTCTGTCCTAGAACTGTATATGGGTAATGGAGTTGTCAGTCAGTGTCAGCTGCCCCCAGTGCCAGTAAAGGGTCCTCTGTAATCTCTTGGTTACTAGTTGTCTGACCCCCTTTTTGTCCTGAGGCTGCTGCTGCTGTCATTGCATGCATGCTCTCTGTATAAACCTCTACCCTAGTATCACAAATCTCTCTTGCCAACCTCCTAAGTTTTCTTAGGTTGGAAAAATTTCTCACCCTGACCTTTTGTTGACACAAAATTTGATTTGAAACATTATTTTAAAGTTATTTGGAGGGTAATGTTGAGAGAGTTCAGCTGGGTTGCTGCCTGTAATCTGTCATCTTGCATCTGCCAGGACTTCTTTCTTTAAAAAAAAAAAGTGACTGCCATTCCTTCAAGCTGTCATCTTTTATCTCCTCTCCCTTTCCTTGTCAAACTTCTAGAAGTTTTTTGTGCTTGTTGTGTTCCCCCCTATCTCTCACTTATTCCTCAACTTCTAGTAATCTGACTTCTGAACTCACCACTTCACTGAAATTATTTTCTCCCCAAAGAAAAGATAAGAGAGCATTACAATATGTAAAATGGATAATTTTGATTATATTGAATTAAAAACGGTTTTGCCCAAACAAGACCAATATAACCAAGGTTAGAAGGAAGCAGGGGAATTACAGAAATTTTCTCTGATATTTCTCAAATACATTGAGAACAGTGTCAAATTTATAAGAATATAAATCATTCTTCAATTGATAAATGGTCAAAGGATATGAACAGACAATTTTTAGAAAAAAATCAAAGCTATCTATAGTCATATGAAAAAATGTACTCAGTTATTATTTGTTTTTATTCATTTGTTTCAGTCTTGTTCCACTCTTTGTGACCCTAATTGGGTTTTTCTTGGCAAAGATACTGGAGTGGTTTGCCATTTCCTTTTTCCGCTCATTTTACAAAGGAAAATGAAGCAAACAGGGTAAAGTGACTTGGCCAGGGTCACATAGCTACTAAGTGTTTGAGGCTCGATTTGAATTCAAGTCTTCCTGACTCTAGGTCTGGTACTCAATCCACTGTGCCACCTAGCTGCCCCACTATTGATTTGAGAAATGCAAATTAAAACAGCCAAGAAATTACCTTACACCTACCAGATTGGTTAATATGACAGAAAATGACAAATGTTGGAAGGGATGTGGAAAAATAGGGACACTAAAACACTGTTGGTGGAATTGCAAACTGATCCAGTTATTCTAGAGAGCAATTTGTAACTGTGCCTAGAGGGCTATAAAACCATGCATACCCTTTGACTCAGCAATACCACTAGTAGGTCTATACACCAATGAGATGAAAGAAAAAGAAAAAGGACCTATTTGTACAAAAAATATTTATAGTAGCTCTTTTGGTGGTGGCAAAGAATGGCTGAACAAATAGTGGTATATGATTGTGATGATGGAATACTATTGTGCTATAAGAAATAGATGAACAGAATGCTGGGAAGACTTACATTAACTGATGCAAAATGAAGTGAGCAGAACCAGATGACTTGTACATAGACAGCAATATTGTATGATGATCAGCTGTGACTGACTTAGCTATTCTCAGAAATACTGAGACACTTCTGAAGGACATATGATGAAAAATGCTCTCTACCTCCAGAGAAACAACTGATGGTATACAAATATAGATTGAAGCATGCTTTTTTTTACTTTATTATTCCTTTTTTTTTTTGTTCTGTGTTTACTTTCACAACATAGCTGATATGGAAATGTTTTTCATGACTACATGTATAATCTCTGTCATTGTTTGCCTTCTCAAGGAGGGGGGAGAGGAGCAAGGGAATTCAGAACTCAAATTTTTTTTGTTGTTGTTGTTTTTGTTTTTGCGGGGCAATGGGGGTTAAGTGACTTGCCCAGGGTCACACAGCCAGTAAATGTCAAGTGTCTGAGGCCGGATCCGAACCCAGGTACTCCTGAATCCAGGGCCAGTGCTTTATCCACTGCTTCACCTAGCTGCCCCCGAGAACTAAAAATTTTAAAAAACAAATGTAAAAATTTTTTGTTTACAAATTTTGAAAAAAAATAAAATAAAAATTAAATGGAAACTTTTCAAGATGTTACCAGATTTCTCTTCTTGCTAAATTTAATTTAATTTTCATAATCCTCATCCTTCTTAAGATCTTTGTGGCTTTTTTATATTTTGTACAACAAATTGTTCCAGCACACTTCCTCCTCCCTTAGCTTCTCTTTTGGTTCTCATATCTTTTTTTTTTTAAATTTCTTTTTCTGGAGCATGAAGCCTTTGACCTTGATTTTTTTCGATTCTTTTGTTGATCTCATCAGTTCCAGATACATATAGTTATCTCAAAGATTAAGCTATACAAGCCTGCCCTTGACTGATAGAACTTCAGTTCTCTCTTTAAAGAAAGACTTGTCTCCTCTAATTAGAATATGAGCTCCTTGAGAATAGGGACTTTAATTTTTCTTTTTGTGTCCCCAGAGCTTAACACTTTGCTTGGCACATAGTGAATACTTAATAAATACTTTTCCATTCCATTCCATGTACAGATTTAGGATTTCCTGGTTGTAAGTATTCTTTCCCTCCTCATAATACCCTGTATTTACTTACCTTTGTGCATGTTGTATTTCCCCAATAGAATGTAAATTCCTTGAGGTTTGGAACATTTGAGGTTTTTTGTCTTTGTAATCACAGCGCTCATGGTGGTGCCTTATATGTAGCAGTCATTTAATTTGAATTGTCCCCCAGATGTTGAGTGTTCTGTCTTCATTCTTTCCCTGCCTCCCTTGTGACTTCTAGATAGGACTGACATCTGCTGAACCAGAACACTTTCAGCTAATTTTTATATTCTCCCACCTGGATACTCAGCCCCAGACTGAATCATTTAGGTGGTGGCCTAATTGCACGGTGGGCTCCTGGAGGCAGTTGCTTGTTGTCCTAACTTCTCTTGCTTCTCCTTTCTCCTCCTCTCCCAAAGAGAATGCAAACAGGACACTGTTCGCATCACCTAAAAAACCCCAAAATAATTCATTCCTCTAGCCCCTCCCAAGAAAGACAAAGAAGTACAAAAATCACCTTAAAAATCAAATTAATCATATAGAAACACAGGTCAACCTGAAAATTTATTAAAATCACTTTTTTATACTTAACTCACAGTTGTCAGTAGTTATAGTAGTAGTAGTAGCAGTAGCAGTAGCAGTAGTAGTAGTAGTAGTAGTAGTAGTAGTAGTAGAAGCAGCAGCAGCTAGCATTTATATAGTACTTTAAAATTTGTAAAGTGCTTTACAAAATATTATCTCATTTAATCCTCCCTGCAACTTTATGAGGTAGATACTATTATTTTCCCATTTTAAAGGCAGACAGCAGTTAAATTACTTACCCAGGTAGGAAGTGTCACATAGCTGGGACATGTCTAAAGCCACATTTGAACTCAGGTCTTCCTAACTTGAGGTCCAGTGTTCTTTCCACCGTACAAAAGGTGGTCATAAAGTATAAGGTACTATATTAATGTAAATGGTTCATTATTTCCTCTCTAGTGAACCTTTTCCTTGTCTATGAAATGAGTGCCTTGGACCTAGGCTCTAAGGGCCCTTTCCAGCTCTCTTGCAGTTCTGTTTCTGTACCTCACCACATCTCTGACCTTTTTAGGACCTTCATTCCTCTGTGAATTGAAGATGTTAAACTTTGAAGGAAAGGAGTTTAATTGTTCTAGGTAAGAGAGGACTGGGAGAGGGATTTTGAATGAAGTTGTTGTCTTCAAGTGTCTTAAATGCTTTCACTAAACTTACTGAGCCCTAGAGGTCAAAACAGAGAGCAGTGGAGTAGAAGAATTTTGTAGGATGGCAGAATTCCACACAAGGAAAAACTTCATAATAATTAAGTCTTCAAAAATAAAATGGGCAGCCTTGGGAAATAATGGGTTTTACCTCATTCGAGTTCTAGACCTAGAGTCTTGGAACAATGACTGAATGTCCACTTCACAGGAATGTTGTAGGGAGAATTCTTGAACAAATACAACTTAGAGGCTGGCTTATAAGGTCTCTTTCAGCTCTGAGATTCTGTGACTCTGTCCTTAATAAGAGGACCTTAGCCATAATATTTAGTGGTTATCTTCAACTTCCTATATTTCCTCACCCCTACCCCTAACTTAGGAACCTCATGTTTTATATGCTGACATTAAACATGCTGTCAATTGTACTTTGCATATGATCCGAACAATCTCTTAGCATTAAAAAGAGCAGTTATCAGTCTGAACAAAATATATTTAAGTGGAACAAAATATATTTAAGTGGAATTACAAAAATAAACCATTTTTCTTTAGTATCTTTCACATAAAATTCTTTGAATAAACAGTTTCATTAAACTGAACAATGTCCTTGTAAAAGTAGCTGACTTGGGGGGGGGGACAGCTAGGTGATGCAGTGAATAAAGCACCGGCCATGGATTCAGGAGTACCTGAGTGCAAATCCGATTTCAAGCATTTGATACTTACTAGCTTTGTGAACCTAGGCAAGTCACTTAACCCTCATTGCCCCACCCCCCCAAATAATAATAATAATTATAATAATAATAAAAGTAGCAGACTTTGTTCTTATTTTAAAGATGAAGGAACTCAAAGCATGTTTGAAAGAGAATAATAGAAACAGAAAGGAATGAGTATATCCAAAAGAGACATTCAGCACAGGTGATAAACAAAAGCTACAGGACCCCAAAGTAAGATATATGCTGCCTTACCCTGTGCCTCTCTCAATTCAAGAATAAGGTCAGAACAGATAAATATTAATCACACTTGCGTTATTTTTCACTTAATTAACAAGCATTTATTAAGTGCTTGCTCTGTGTTAGGCACACAAGAACTTGTTGGTCCCTCTCAATGAGCTTCTGTGTTCCACAACATTTATTGATTGTTGATTGAGATACACGTTAACTTGTAAGTTTTATATATATATATATATATATATATATATATATATATATATATATATATATAGAGAGAGAGAGAGAGAGAGAGAGAGAGAGAGAGAGAGAGAGAGAGAGAGAGACTATCTACAAAATAAACACAGTGATTGGAGGCACTAACAACTAGGGGAATCAGGAAAGGCACATTGAGGAGATTGTATTTCCACTGAACCTTGAAGGGTGCTAGGAATTCCAAGAAACAGGTGAGAAGGAAGAGCCTTTCAGGCAGGGGTGAGAGCTTGTAGAGGGGCAATGCTGTGTGGCTAATAGCAGGTAGGCCTGTTTGGCTGATGCTTATAGCAGATGAGGGGAAATAATATTCAAATCAGCTTGGAAAGACTGTCTAGAGCCAGTTTGTCAAGGGTTTTAAATACCCTACCCAGAAGTAGCTCATCCTAAATTGTGATTTGGAGGCAGTTTACTGTTTAGACCATGATAACTCTTTCTAGGTCATCAGAAGGTAACATAAATTGTAATCTTGGACAATGTAACATGTCATGAGAATATGTTGAAGTGAGGAAAGGTGGTGCTGTAATGAAAAATATAAACAGAGAAGCTTGTGCTTTGTGCTAGAGGCAAAGGGGAGCCTCTGAAGCTTCTTGAGCAAGGAGGGAGTGACAGAGTCAAACCTGTGCTTTAGAGGTATTAATTTGGCAGCTATGTGAAGGATAGATTGGACAGAGAGAGACTGGATGCATGGAGAAGGATAGGTGAACGTTGATGAGGGCCTGAAGTAAGGCAGTAGCTGTTTGTATAAGGAAAGGGGACTTCAGATAAAGGGGATATTGAAGAGTTAGAATTGACAAGACGTGGCCACTGATTGGATATGTAGAACTGTTTCTAGGTTTTAAATCTGGGGAATTAGTAGAATAGCAGTGTCCTCCACAAAAATAGAGAAGTTAGGAAGGGACAAAGGCTAAGGAGAAATAGGAATTTTGCTTTGGACATGTTGAGTTTTAGGTGCTTATGGGACACCACTGGTGATGTTAGTTAGATGAAATAGAAAGATCTCAGGAAATTAAGGAGATTTAAAAGAGTTCTGCTTAGAGATGATTCCAGGGAGTTCTTGGACTCAGGGACAAAGAGTAGAGAGAAGAGGGGAGTACAATGTTTTTGTGGGTAAACACTAGTTTGTTCATTCATAGTTTTTCCTGGCTAATTCAGGGGAGAATGGGTTAGTTTTTAGGAGGCAGCATGGCATAGTGGACTAAGGTCCAGCATTAGAATCAGTATAATTTATATTCAAGTCCCACAAAGTGGTGGTTTGGCCTTGGGCAAATTACTTAACCTCTCAGTGCCCTAGGCTACCCTCTAAGACTTTCCGGTTTTAGAAATGCCATCCATTTGCACTGGTAGAAATCCTTCCTTGTTGGGGAGAGAAGAGCTTTCCTACCTACAGCCTATGAAATCACACATACACACAAAATCCTCAAAAAAACAAACAACAAAAAAACCCCAACTTGACATGAATAAATAAATATGTTGTTTGAAAGGTACAGATTGAATGCAAAGTTAATTCTGGGTCATATGAGAGGGATATAATTTTAACTCTAGTTATGTATGTGATCTTGGGAAATATGTTCTTTTGCAAAATGAAATGGGATTAATTAGTTGATCTCTTAACCTTCCTTTCAGCTCTAAAATTCTGTGAGGCTGAGAAAGGACCAATCTTTGTGAAAGCTTGCAAGATTATGTATTTCCTGACTGGGATTAATTACTTTTAAGGAATTATTTCCAGAGGTAGCTCATTCTACATTGTGATTTGGAGGCAGTTTCCTGTTGAGACAGTGATGACTCCTTATAGATCATCAGAATATAATCCATGGAACATAAACGGTAATCTTGAAAATTATAACATATCATTTGAGTATGTTGAAATGAGGAAGGGTGGTGCTATAATGACAAATGAAAACAGTGGGGTGGTAAATGGATTATCTGCATAGGTTCTACAGAGTGATAACATTTCTCTAGAACTATCTAAGATAGACAGTGTTATAATTCTTGATGATAGGAACTGGTTGTTTAAAAAAAAGCTCCTCTTGATGGTTTTTTAAAATTACAACACAGTTATTTCCAGATAATTCTCTTCCTTGAAACTAAGAAAAATGGTTCAACAGAAGTAATCTACTTAGTGATTGATGGAGTGAACATAATCCTCCACCTCTCCAAAGAAAGGCCAATCCTCATCATTCTAATGGTATATAGTGTTTAACTTTGCTTTATCGTTATCTTTGTTTACATCATTGTTATTGTACATATCAGTTTCCTGGTTATGTGTAATTACTTGTCTAAATCAGTTCATAAAGTTGTCCTTTGTTTCTCTGAATTCTTTATATTCATCATTCCTTAGAGAGCAATAGTATTTTACTATATTCATAGATCACAATTTGTTCAGCCCTTTTACAGTTGATAGGCAACTACTTTGTTTCTATTTGCTGTCACAAAAAAATGCTATGAATATTTTGATATATGTCAGGCTTTTCTTATTGTCTTTGATCTCCTTGGCATATATGACTAGTATTGGGATTTTTGCATCAAATGGTATGAACAGTTTAGCAATTTTTCTTGTGTGGAATTGGTTCTTTAGACAAGTATTCTAAGAGTTTATCTCTGTCATGCTGTTCAGTTCATTTTAGCTTTCTTAAATCTTAAGGGATGATTTGTCAAATGAGTCTATAAATGCTTAAAACAATAGACTTTTTTTTTAAACAAAGCATTTTAATTCATAGGAAGAAAGACTGAAGGTATAACATGAGATGTTAAAATGTAGAGAGGTTCAGGGCAAAAGATATCGTTGTGTCCCAGTCAGTGAAGAAACTAATCAGTTCTCAGTTGCTAGGTCTTGGTTATAAGAAAGAGTCACTATAGGACAAAGAACAAATTTCAGATTTTGAGGCCAACTTCAAAATTGGCACCCTCTGGTTATGCTAAGTTCTTGTCACTCCTCGTCAGTGTATAGTGTGGACATTTATTTTGATTTGGGGACCCTACCTTTGGGCTGAGATTAGAAAGCCTTAGGCCCTCAGGTTTTTCTTCTCTGTGTGGGAGGGGCTGGTGCCCCTCCCCCTCCACTTCAGCTGAGCCAAAAAAGCCCCGTGGACTGTACAAGACGCCAGGTCAGAGGCTGGGGGATTAGCTTGGGGGGGGGGGGTGGGCAAGGAGCCCCAAGGTTTGAGTGGAGAGAAGGAAGATTTATATACCGGAGAGTCAGATGATGAGGGAGGCGGTAGAGAACACAGAAGCAGTCAGCACAAGGTATAGGTTAGAGAAAGCGAAGATTAAGAGAAAAGAAAGGGGGCGGCAGCTAGGTGGCGCAGTGGATAGAGCACCAGCCCTGGAGTCAGGAAGACCCAAGTTCAAATCCAGCCTCAGACACTTGACACTTACTAGCTGTGTGACCCTGGGTAAGTCATTTAACCCCAATTGCCTCTCCAAAAAAAATGAGAGAGAAAAAGAGAGAGAGAGAGAGAGAACAGAAAGGATGGAGCACTAAGAGATGGGGGAAAGGAGAAAAAGCTAAGAGCAAGAAGGGACAGAGGCCAATATGGACCAGGAAGGCTTTTCAGTGAGGGGAACGCTAGAAGAAGGTCCATTAGTATGCAGGAGGAGGCTAAAAAAGTTCCAGGTGCAGCAGGTAGAAAGAGACACGCCGGAATGCAGTCAGGTTGTACATTTTATTTCCCTGTATTCTTAATTTTAAATTGTATCTCATAAATACCCTCTGCTGTTAAAATGGAAGAGGCTTCTTAATCTTTTGCTTATCAATTTTGGGAGTGGAGCAGTGTGGTGGAACTTTATAAATAGCCCATATTAAATTAATAGCAGTCAGATAACCAAAACAGTCAACAGTCTCAGATTAAGTACCCCAGTCAGATTAGGCCCCCCAAATTAGGCCAGTAAGTCAAAATATTTTTACAACAGGACACTAAAGTCCTTCATCACTTCCATACAAAGGTGGCCGAATGATGTATTTGAAAGCCATGGCTTTTAAGAAGGAAAGATGTTTTCATTTTAATTTTTTTCCCTTCAGGAATTTTGATTTTCTGTGTCATGTTGTATACAGGTAGGTATTAGGGATTAGTTGGTAATTATGGGTCATGAAAATCTCCAGGGAGGGAATAGACATTTCCAAAAGATGGTCTGGTCTTTAGTAGATTTGTTTTTTAGAGTAGAGGCAGCACTGTCATAATATAAACTAATTCCAGAAACCTATAGAGTATTTTGAACTATCACTCAAAGTTCTACAAAAAAATCCCTTTAAAAGTATAATTCACTTTCTCTGATTGTCTGTCCCTAAAGCTGTCTTCTGATAGATATTTCTATTTTCTTGAAGGACTTGTCTATCAGGAACAGATATGCAAGTGAGCAACGCTGGTGGGCAGATATTATTTCCCATTATATATTAATAAAAGGCTATTTTGGTTTATAATAGTGGTAGTTAACACTTATATAGTACTTACCATGTGCCAAGCACTATGCTCAGTGTATTGCAAATATTTTTTCATTTGTTCCTCACAACCACCCTAGGAAGTAGGTGCTATTATCCCTATTTTACAGTTGAGGAAACTGAGGCAGACAGGTTAAATAACTTGCCCAAGGCCACACAACTACTAAGTGGCTGAATCTGGATTGGGGGTATTTCTAACTCCAGGCCTACCTTTCTATCTACCGAGTCACGTAGCTACTGGTTTATAAATCAGTTTCTTGTGAATTTGGTTAATAAGAGTTTCGGAATTTGCAAAACTGAATTCACACCCTTTAACTGTGGTCATTTCATAGAAGTATGTTAACTCTGAGGCCCAGCTTGAAAGAGTCAGCTGTCTTCATTGGAATAAAGGTTGCAAAATCTAAGAGGGAAAATGTGACTGTTACAAGCAAATGGTTATGTAAAATAAGGATATGATGACAAATACAAGATTTCGTTAAGCTACTTTGAAAAAGTAGATTGATGACTTTGTATTGAAATTACAAACACTAGACTATTTTAGAAAATAATAACTTGTACCAGGATAATAAGCCAACAAATCCCAGTCCATGATGCTAGGCATCTATTCTGTTTGATAAAATGAAAAATATAGTGGATTTTAAAAAATAACTCCTATTTATTAGAAAGTATGCAGATCTACAAAAAAAAGAATAAACAAATGTTTACCTCAGATGGGAACTCCAAAACAAATAATCTAAGGAGAAGAAAAGTAAAACAGTTGTATTTTTTAGAGCATTCTCTTTTTACCACCCTCATTTGGAGTGATAAAATATGTGACAAAGAAGGGGAAATTATGCAAGTAACTGTGGTCTAAATTTGACAACTAGATGGACTTCATGTACACTAGTCGGACATCTTATAGAACTGGGGTTTTGGCAACAATTCAGAAAGTGGTATTTTTAGATATCACCAGGAAGTTTCTATGCCAACAACTGATTATAATAATATTGTTGCTCAGTTGGGCTCACACTTTTATAATAAGTTAATACTGACTTTATCTGAATTATTAAAAAATAATAGCTATTACTGTAACATTTCTTGCTATTTTTTATAATGTGAAGAAAGGAGAAAGAAAGGGAATCTATATCTAAAGGCACTATAGCCAAGCCCAGTGGTAGAGAAGGAAAACATTATTAGAATGTTGCAAAAAGCTTGTTTTAGGGCTGGCCTGATGATTAAGCAATACTTTGGCATGCTCTCAAACTAGAGAAATATTTTCAGAACTAAACTGATAAATTTCAGGTCCAGTGTGAGGGGAAAATTCACAGTTGTCTCTCTTTGGTAATTTCATTATTTTCTAGCTAATTTAAATATTTAACCAGTCTTTTCTGATGTGCAGATTCTTTCATTTGATAGATAGGGCCCTTGAGATAATTACTGTTTTTTTGCAAAGAAATTTTAAAACGTATGTGTGTGTGTGTGTGCATGTGTGTGTGCATACACACACGGATGTATGTGTGTGTATGTGAAGTCAGAAAAATTAGAAACATAGAATGAGCTTTCTATGGAAACCAAGACTAAAAGAAAGAAATTGGAGACAGAGGAGTTGTTTTCACATAATGTAACATACTCGTAACTTCTAAAGTTAGTAGACTTAGAAATATATAGAGTCAAAATGGCTGCTATTATCTCCATTTCCAGGAGCATCTTTGCCTTTCAGGTATGTATATAGGAATACATTAAAAAGTAGCTAGGTGGCTCAGTGGATAAAGCACCGGCCCTGGATTCAGGAGGACCTGAGTTCAAATGCAGCCTTAGACACTTGACACTTACTAGCTGTGTGACCATGGGCAAGTCACTTAACCCCAATTGCCCAGCAAAAAAAAAAGTACCACTAAGTCTAAACTCTAATATATCAGATCTTGTATTCAAGATTCATTTGATTATTACATTTTGAAATTAACCTTTACAAAGATTTTTTTTTAACGTGTTGAAAAACAGATCCAAATCCATTCACACTGATGGATTCCATTAGAGACAGTGTTTTCCTCACTCTCCCAGTAGCAAGAAGCTCAAATTGAACTGTCTGTGGCCTTGTGCAATTTATGTTATGTAATGTTTCTTGGCTGCCTTCCATCCTAGAGTGTTTGATTTCTGTGCTGGAAAGTATTGCAATAGAACTAGTTCAAATATAATTGGCCAAAAGTGAACTTAAAAGAATGTTTGTTTGTCTGAACCTCTGGTTGAAACAGAATCACAGACTCTAACCATTTGAAGGAATCTCAGAAGCCATCTGGTCCAACCTGTACCTGTACACAAATAACCTCTGTAACTCCCATGACACTGCAGAGGAAGGGAGAAGTCAGTAGTATCAAATTGTGAGAATTGAGAAAAGGATGCTGGATTAACACTATTCACAGAATTGTTAAAATTTTTCATTCACTTAGAATTCATGAAAAATATTGTTTGAAAGTCTCCATGAGTCATCATTTCAAAGATCAGTCTAGAAGCATTTATTAAAAATCATTTGTATTCTTCTAGGGGCTATTCCAGCCTTGAGGGATTCAAAGACAAAAAAATACTTCCTGCCCTTAAGAAGTTTATATTCTGTCAGGGGAGACAGCGTGTTCTTCACATCAGAAATATCTGTATATCTGTCTGTCATTCCCACTCTCACTCTCTCATATCTATATGTGACAGTTACTTTCTTCTCCAGGTATATGAATCACCCTTTCATATAATGTTATCCTGATACAGTCCACCATATGTGATCATAGGCAAGTCATTTAACCTCTCTCAGCCTCAGTTTATTTGTCTGTACAACAGAAATAATAATATTTGGAGTGTCTGTCTCACAGGATGATTGTGAAGATCAGATGGGAGAATGAATATAAAACACTGTGCTCACTCTAAACCTCTACATAAGTTTTAATTGTTATTAAATGGAAGTTGAATAACTAGTTCTCAAAATTCAGTATTTTGGACAAAGGTAAAGTATCTGCTTCATTTTTGTAGGAGGATTTCCTTTAATGTAACAACTTTCTAGAAACAGTATGGACTTATTTTTCTTAAGGTGGGTAGGATGTCATAGCAGCTGCCCCCATTTTAATCAGTAGAAGGATCAATTTCCATTTTTTGACCGTCTATGTTTGCCAAATACAGGAAATTACTAATAATTTCCTAAAACCAGGGCCATGCTATAAGTGCCTAGAAATCACTCATTTAATTTTTTTCTAGACTTTATCTTTGTTGTCTTCACAATCTGATAAATCATTGTCCTCTCCACCATGCTCTGAAGCTAGAGACTTTAAGATAATCATGGACCTCTTCTTGATCTCATCCATTGCCTTTTTTTGGTTTGTCTTTCTTCTCCAGTGTTTTTCCCCATACTTTGAGTCCCAGAGGCTCAGATGATGGCAAACTTAGTTTACATTTTAGAGGCTGTTTTCTCCATATTGATTTTTAAAAAATAATTTGAAAATAAACAAACAAATAAATAAATCATTTGTAGTACCTTTTAGTATCTTGGTGGTGGACCCAGGTTTTATGAAATAGGTTGATTTACTCCTCTTTTCCTTCGTTTTGTAGGTTGTTAGGTGGCACACCATGTAAACATAATGGCACCTACCACCTAGGGTTGTTGTGACAGTCAAATGAGATAATAATTGTAAAGCTCTTAGCATAATGCGTGGTATAGTAAACGTTATATAAATGCTAGTTGTTATTATTATCTAGATGGTCTATCATACAGTATCTTCTTGGCTCCCTCAAGGATTTATCCAATATATATTTAATAATAATAATAATGATGATGATGTTATTTAATAACATTTCTATAGCACTTTAAGTTTGCAAAGCACTTTGCATGTTTTTTGATCCTCTTAAGAACCCTGTGGGATGGAGGCTTTTATTACCTCCATTTTGCAGATTAGAAAACTGCAACTGAGAGAGGTCATCTGATTTTTCTAGGGTCATACAACTAGGAAGTGTCCAAGGTGGTCTTCTAACTCAGGCCATCATCCTGACTCCAAGTCTAGCAGTATACCCATTGTGCCATCTACCTGGCAAATACATTCCAGAATACAAATTAATTTTAATATTAATCTAAGCAAAACATAGCCAGGTAAAGTACAGTGTTAATGTAAACCATTTAAATTGTTTTTTATAATGTGATCAGTTTCAAGTGCCTTTCAGATTATCTGATGTGGTGGATTATTTTTAACACTTTGCCTACCATTGGCATAAAAATTTGAGATTTGATTTAATTTGTTGGATAATTTCCAACGAACAATATCAACTTTATCCTCTATTCTTCCCCAGTTTATCCCTGTGTGCATTACAGTTAGAGTTCATGGGGGCAGCTAGGTGTCGCAGTGGATAGAGCACTGGCCCTGGAGTCAGGAGGACCTGAGTTCAAATCCAGCCTCAGACACTTGACACTTACTAGTTGTGTGACCTTGGGCAAGTCATTTAACCCCAACTGCCTCACCAAAAAAAAAAAGAAAGAAAGAAAGAAAGAAAGAAAGAAAGAAAGAAAGAAAGAAAGAAAGAAAAATAGAGTTCATGGAAATGCTAGCTAGTATAGATAAGCAGAAGACAAAATAAAAATTGAAAGAATCCACTGATCACCTCCAGAAAGAGATCCCAAAATGAAATCTTTCAGAAATATTATAGCCAAATTCCAGAGCTCCCAGGTCAAGGAGAAAATGTTGCAAGCAGCCAGAAAGAAACAGTTCAAATGCTGTGGAGCCACAGTCGGGAAAGCACAGGATCTAGCAACTTCTACATTAAAGGACTGGGGGGCATGGAATATGGTATTCAGGAAGGCAAAGGAATTGGGATTGCAACAAAAATCACCTACCCAGAAAAACTGAGTATAATCTTTCAGGGAGGAAAATGGGACTTCAGTGGAAAAGAGGACTTTCAGGTGTTTGTGATGAAAAGACCTGAACTGAATAGAAAATTTGATTTTCAAATGTAAGACCCTAGAGAAGCATAAAAAGGTAAACAGGTAAAAGAAATCATGAGAGATGTTAAAAGGTTAAACTGTTTACATTCCTACATGGGAAGATGATACGTCTAAATCATAAGAGCTTTCTGAGTGTTGGGGCAGATGATAGGAATAAATTTAGACAGAGGGCATTAGTGGGAATTGATTATGAAGGGATGATATCTATAAAGCATTTATTTTTTGTTTATCTTTTTTTGTGGGGCAGTCAAGGTTGAGTGGCATTCCTGGGGTTGAGGGGTTGGTGAATGTCTTTTGTCTGAGGCTGGATTTGGGCTTGGGTCCTCTTGAGTCCAGGGCAGGTGTTTTGTCCATGATGACATCTTTAGGGTAAAATTGAGGGGGGAGAGGATTACATTGGGGGAGAGGGGAGGGGAGAGGTAAAATGGGGTGAAATCTCGAAGGAAAGGGCTTATGGAGTAGGGGGAGAAATGGGGGAGGAGTGGGGCAGTGAATGAGCCTTACACTCATCAGAATTAGCTCAAAGACCTTAATCTCATCAGAGTTGGTTCAAGGAGGGAAGACATACACATATATCTAACCCTGCAGTAAAGTAGGAGGGGAAGGGGATAAGTAGGGAGAGGTGAAAGAAGGGAGGGCAGAGGGGGATAAGAGGCAGTCAGAAGCAAAACACTTTTGAAGAGGGATAGGGTAAAAGAAGATAGAAAATAGAGTAAATATCATGGGAAGGGAATAGGATGGAGGGAAACAGTTAACAATAGTAATTGTGAAAAAATTTTGAAGCAGAACCAAGAGTAATGTAAGATGATGATGATGGATTGATTGATTGACGGATTGATGATGATTGGAGGAAGATGAGGATTGATAGATGATGAGGACTGATGATGAGGATTGAATGAAGAAGATGAGGATTGATTGACAATGATGAGGATTGATGGATGATTGATGATTGATTGTGATGATGGCAAAATGTATGGTACTTACTTTGCTGGGCTATTGTGAAGAAAATCTCTGTCAAGTTTAAGGTACTATATAAATGTTATCTATTACTGTTGTTGGAATAATCAACCTCATGGGTTTATTTTAAGGAAATCTCTCTTTAAAGTACTATATAAATGTAGTTTGCTATAAAAAAAATGAACAGGATACTATCAGAAAGACCTGGAGGGATCTGTATGAGCTGATGCAAAATGAAATTTGCTGTATACAAAATAACAGTAATATTGTGAGATGATCTGCTTGTGAATGACTCAGTTATTTTCAGCAGTGCAATGATCCAAGACAACTCTGAAGGTCTTATGAAAAAATGCAGTCCATCTACAGAGAGAGAACTGATGGTACTTGAATAGAGATTGAAATCTATTTTTTGTTAGTTCCTTTATTGGAAATAACAACAACAACAAAAATGATGAGCAGTATGCTATTGGAAAGACCTACGTGAACTGATACAGAGTGAAATGTACTATATACAAAATAACAGCAATATTATAAGATGATCTACTGTGAATGACTTAGCTATTTTCAGCAATGCAGTGATCTAAGATAATTCTGAAGGACTTATGAAAATTGTAATTTATCTACTGAGAAAGAACTGATGGTATCTGAAAAGATTGAAGCATATTTTTTCAATAGTTCCATCAAAAATTATATTAACTATAACTGCTAATCTGTAAATTTATAATTGTAAGATATCTGAAAAATTATATCTATAGCTGAAAAATTATAACTGGCCCATAAGTCCCTTCGAGGTTGCCATTCAATGTAAAAAATATTTAACTGGTCTCTAATCTGTGAATTCCTGACTGGCTATCTGACTGCTCTTAATTTAGTATGGGCCATTTATAAATTCCCCCACTGCTTCTCCCAGACTACTAGAAAAAAGATTAGGAAGCCTCTTACAATTTAAGAGCAAAGGGTTTATTTAGGTGAATAAACTTAGAGTTAAATATAGAAACAAGGATAACAAAAGTAAAATACAACCTGACTGCATTTTAACTTTCTCTCCTGCTGCCTGAGGGTATGCTGGCCACTGTCCTTGCTGCAGCCATGCCTCACTTCGACTGGTTTGCCTTCAGTCCTCTCCCTTTCACTCCTTTTCTCCTTCACTCCTTTTCTCCTTCACTCCAGCTCCCCACCACTGCTTTTCCCACTAGCATCTCTATCTTCTTGCTAGCTCTCCTATCTCCATAGTGTCTTTATAGTGTGTCTTCTCATTTTCACTGCTCCACTCCTCTCTCTGTGTCTCTGTAGCCTCCTCCCCATTGTCTCTCACTCCATTTTTTCTTTCTCTCTCTCTGTAGCGACCCCTCTTTTCACTCTAGCAACCCCTGCTTCACCTTAATGACCCCTTTCACTACCTCCGCTCCTGAAATGAACCCTTCTTTCTCACCGGACCGTTAGGCCATACCATGCTCATGTGCATGCCAGGCTAATTCCCTGGCTACTCCCAGGGCTGGGGGCTGGGCAGAGGAAGCTGGCATCTGCATGAGGCTTACTGTGCATCCCCACTGAACTGGGCTTGGGCTCCTAAGGCCCTGTGGGGCGGTTGTGGGAGAGCCAGTCACGCTGGGGGAGGGGTGGCCCGTTCGGGGAGTCTGAGGCTTATTTCAGCTGCTCACAGTTCCTTAATCTGAAGTTTTGTTTTTGTCTGTTTTCTTTCACAACCTAGCTAATATGGAGATGTTTTGCATGACACCTCATGTATAACTTGCATTGAATTGCTTGAGTTCTGGGGCAGGGGGAGGGAGGAAGAGAAGTTGGAACACAAAGTTTTAAAAAATTATGTCAAAATTTGTTTTTACATGTAATTTGGAAAATAAAATTCTAAACTAGTCAAAAAATAAAAAAAATTAAAAGACAGTAATAAAAGTTTGTTGTATTGTAGTACAAACACTAGGTACAATAGGAAATCAGAGAAGGGATAAATGTGTTAATTGGGGTGGGATGTGGAGGGGAGAAGTTGTATAGAAAAGTAACCTGTACCTGTGTTTTGAAGGATAGAGTGCAAAAGGGGAGGTGGAAGCAACAAATAGACAAGTATAGCAGTGTTAATGAGAATGTTTCATAAACAGTATAGACAGTGGCAGATTGAAATAAGGGATTTCATATTAGAGAATATTGAGAAAGTTGTATAGATGAACAACTATAAAAGGTAGGTAGAATGGTCAAGCCATTTGTATATCAAAAAAGGGAGAAAGCTACAACATGGTTGTAATAATTGTTCTTAAGATTTTGGGGGAGGTTTTCTAGTGATTCATAGGCATTCCTGTGACACCCTTTTTCTACCCCTCCTACTTTCCCATTCCTAATAATCTGGGAAAACAAAAGTAGAGGAATTACCTCCACCTGAAAGTTATCCAGATTTAAATAGGTTCTAGGGTCATGCAGTTCTATCACTATGTCTATTCAAATCTTTACTACCCTATCAATTAATATTGACTCATTTTCATTATGGTTTTTAATGATAGGAAAACTAAATTCAAATGGCTGTATAATCATTTATGACAATGAAATAACAGATTAGTATCACAGTATAAGCCCAGTATTTAGGATACCTTAAAGCTCTTTTTTTCAAATTTTGTAGGTATTCAAGCTCTTTGTTATCCCTTCTTGTTCTTGCTACTGACCAGTATGCTTTGTTTTGTTTCGCTTTGTTTTGTTTGATCATGTCTTCCTCTGTCACCAGTGTTTTGACTATTAGATGACAAATTATTTGTCTATGGCAATCCATCATGCAAAGAAAAAGAAACAAAGAAAAAAAAATAAGAATTGCCCTGTGTTTACTTTCATCCTGACTCCACAGTGACAGAAGTGGACTGGATATAAAGAGTATAGTTGTTACTAGCAATCACCATTTTTAGATTCCCTTTAAATATTAATTGTGGGTGTTCTGCATGTGAAGCTTTTGTCTAGTACATACGTAGGAAGCTAAAAAGTAGTTTTAGCACAAAGACAATTATTTGCTAAATTGCAATATTATTATAAATATTATTGTCTATATATACACAAATGTATTGGAAAGGCCCTAGCATTTCTTTATTATATATAATGCTGGCTCTTAGTTTCAAAAGGATTACTCTTTATTAATAGTAAGGAACAGTCCATTTATTCCTATACTTTTTAGTGTTCCTAACAGAAATGGGTGTTTTGTCAGAAATTTATATTAATATAGTTCTTATATATTTGGTAGGTAGACTCTAAAATGTTTTCTATGTTCTGCAGTTCTTTCAAATGAAACTAATTTTTATTTCTCATTCTAATGGGTTTGAACAACATATAGAAAAGTTGGTAATTTGTAGGGTTTTTCAAAAATCCTACAACTTTGTTTATGTTATTGTTTCAGTTGATTTTTGTTAAATCTTTTTGCGTTTCTTAAATAGACCATCATATCATCTGTAAAATGATAAGTTTTTTATGCTTTATCTGATTTTCTTAACATTAAATCAATTCTGCAGTCCTGATATATATATGTGTGTGTGTATGTATGTGTGTATATGTAATACAAAAACCTAACATAATCATAGTGTATAATCTTCTAAATATATTTCTTTAGCTTTTTTGGTAATATTTTTTCAATAATTTGCATTGATACTCATTAGTTAATTGCTAATGATAACTAAATAGTTATGTAGTGCTTACTCTGTGCCAGGCACTATGCCAAGCACTTTATGATCCTCACAACAATTTCATTCCCCTTTTACAGATGAGTAAATGGAAGCAAAACAATCACAGTCATACAGCCCGTGTCTGAGGCCTGTTGTTTTTATTTTATTGTGACTTGATTCTTGGAAATTTTTTGGTGACCTGGATTTTAAATGCATTTAGCTACTTCATATTTCTCTTTTCTTTTTTTTTTTGGGGGGGGGGGTTGTGGGGTGGGGCAATGAGGGTTAAGTGACTTGCCCAGGGTCACATAGCTAGTAAGTGTCAGGTGTCTGAGGCTGGATTTGAACTCAGGTCCTCCTGAATCCAGGGCCAGTGCTCTATCCACTGCGCCACCTAGCTGCCCCCATATTTCTCTAGAAATAATGAAACCATCAAATTTGGGGTTTTTTTTTTGTGGTATCAGACTATGTGGAGGAGTGCCAGTCCATTGACTTCCAAGTCAGGTTAATCACAGGATGCTTCTGAGTTGGGCCAATCTGCAACCC
This sequence comes from Dromiciops gliroides, assembly GCF_019393635.1. Taxonomy (NCBI): domain Eukaryota; kingdom Metazoa; phylum Chordata; class Mammalia; order Microbiotheria; family Microbiotheriidae; genus Dromiciops; species Dromiciops gliroides. Next base: position 640,740,858 of record NC_057861.1, read on the forward strand.
TATGTAATACTGCCTATTTATTGCAGTTACATAACACTGTCGTGCCAATCCAATCAATGATGTCAATAGAGTCCAACTGGCTGGCATTTAATTGTTCTTGCCAGGTCTTCACAACTATTATAGTAGTCTCAGAGTACATAGAGTCACCCTGCTTCACATTCTCTTAATTTGCCACTCCCTCCTTATCACCCCTTTTGTCATGCCACCCCCTTTTCCTCTCCCCCACAACGTGGATGATAGATTGGGTTTTGCAGCTGTTGTTATTACTGTATTGTTATTGTTACATTGTGGTGTAGATTTCATGAAGCCTCAATTTCCTCATCTATAAATAGGGAATTATACTGCCTACTTCAGAGTTGTTTGTTAGGAAAGCACTTAAAAGTTATTAATGCATTTTTAATATTAACTTTATCTCCCAAATATTCCTATCCCCTTGCTCCTCACTTAAGAGCCATTTCTTAAATCAAAGAATAAAAAGTAAAGAAGGGAAAAATAGCTCAGAAAAACTAAATCAGCCCATTATTGAAGTTCAACATTGCATATAGGGTTTCATATTCATAGTGCCCCCACCCCTGTACAGGGAAATACATTCTCACATCTTTTCTTTAGAGCAAACTTGGTCATTATAATCACCACTATATTCATTTTTTACTTTTTTATTAATTACATTTGCATTACATTTGTTATTGTGCACATTGTTTACCTGGTTCCATTTATTTCTTTTGTTCCTATAAATTTTCCCATGCTTCTCTTTTGTGATTTCCAAGTCAGTGAACATCTACTTTGTTGCCAGTTCTTTTTTTTTTCTAATCACAAACTGATCTCATAGTAAGTATTTTGGTGTATATGGGACTTTTCTTTCTTTGACACATCCTATGGGTATATATCTAGTAATGGTATCTTACAGTCAAAAGGTATGAACATTTTAGCCATTTTCTTAACAATTCTAAATCATTGAGGAAAGAAAATGCTTTGCCACGCATAAGGCATCATACAAATATGAATATATGGTATATGTAATTTAATAGAACTATTAAAAAATATAAATAACTAAAGTATAGGTGGAACCTGATCTGTGGTTGGCATTTACCAAATATAAACCTTCACTCCAGTCTGTCTGTCCTACAACAAAACATTACTGTATTTAGTAGCTTGAAAATTGCACATTTTAAAAATTAAAATAATCAGTCTATCTATAAATTGAGGATGGCCAATGTGTATTTCGGCTTATGACCTAGATTTTAAAAGTAAGACATTAAGTCTTTATCATTTATTATTCCTTATATTTTTTTTCATTTAATTTAGGATAATATATGTAGGATATACATATTTCATTTGATAATAATTACATAATATTTATTTGTTACTTTGAGATAAAACTTTTATAATAGTTGAATCACAAGCTCAGCATCATTTAAAAATAGTAACTTATGAGACTATCTTTTTGTCCTTCAACATTATTTATAATTATTTTTGTTTTTATAGTGGTTTGATTCTTTCTTGGAATTTTTTCCCGTGACCTGGATTTTAATGCATTAAGCTACTTCATATGTCTCTAGAAATAATGAAACCATCAAATTTACTTTTTTTACTTTTTATAAAATAAGAGTGAAGAGTTTAGTTTTCTTTCAGGCCTTTGTTTGCTTTTGTGTCTCTCAAACATGTTTCTGTAGGATTCTGTTTTTCTTAGAGTTGTGTTCATAGAGATAAAATGATCTTTGTTTCACATATTGTGGTCTCAGTTTGGTGCTTCAGATAGGGAACCAGAGCACTCCTTATAGGCTATTGTAGAGACAAGAAAGCAAAATAAACCGACACCCCAATAACTGTAATTAGCACTCCTTATAGGCTATTGTAGAGACAAGAAAGCAAAATAAACTGACACCCCAATAACTGTAATTAGTTACATGATGTAAATTTATTATTCTGACATTTATAGAGTTGAATTTAAAAGATTTCTGGTTTTAATAGGCCTTTTCAAAAAACATTGCAAAATCATAAGATAGCTAAGACAACAATAAATTATCTATTGTTTAAGATACCCGTATTTAAAACCTTTTTGTTTCTTTTAGCATTTGGTTACCACAACAACATTTTTAGTGCTTTAGGACATATAATTAGTTTTCTGTACACATTAGAAAAACCAAGTAGATTCTTTTTAGTCTTTTCCAAATAAATTTTTTGCAGCTATTTTAATAGCATTGCTTATAAATGCTGACAATTTTATGGACAATTTTTAAAAAATCTGTTGTTTCAGAGTATTTTCAAATTACGTACTTCATCAAATGAAAAATATTACATGTTTTCTAGGAAATATTTATTTAAGGTTATATACCAAGGGTTGAAATTTTGAATGACAATTTCAGAAAATTAGTTTTAGTCTCGTACAATAAAAGGAATAGCAGAAAATATTCAGACTATCATAAACCTTTTTGAAGTTAATTTTAAGTATGAAAAATATAATCATATAATTTTTATGTCTTGGGAACTTGCAAATATATAATATGTTTTGAATACACTTATTCCATTTTAATTTCAATATGTCACCCTCTGACATGCTGCATCCTAAAATGAGATATCTGTAAAGGGGAAAAAACCTATATAAGGGTACGCTGAAAAATAACACAGAGTGTGAGCCATACTCAGGTTTCATATGAGCCAGATTTGGGGGAAATCTTTGGCTTCTGATTAGAAGAATCTCATTGGTGTGCCTTCACTAATATACTGTAAATATCTACATAGATATATACTAATTGATGCATTTATAGCTGAGTACTGAAGGTCAGAGTAGTTTGTATGCTCCAAAGAAGGTTAAATATACTACAATAAAAAATAATGTTTCAGTACTTTTGGACATTGAAACTATAACAAAATACAACTTGACCCAACAATCTTAGAATTATTGTCACTTAAGAGTTCTTTTACTTCCTTTCTATTTTTTCAAGTATTGAATGTTTTGAAAGCCTGTTGTGATGGTAGAACTATACTGGGGTATATTCCCTATTTACTTGGATATATTTCCTATGCCTCTCCTTCTCGGCCCCCCCCCCCCCCCCCCCCCCCCGCCGCTATTTTGAATAGAGATAATGTCTTACTCATCTTTGTATCCCTTTCTGTGACTTGCAGCATATTGCTTATTAGGTGTATAAGTATTTGTTAAATTGACTTGAATTCTGATTTTTCTAGTTATTGTTCATAGATACCCTCTTGACAAGTAACACCTGAAAGGTAACTTCAGTGAACATTTTTAGTATATATGTCCACAGATTGTAGTTTGCTCTACAGTAAACTAATTGGTTTTTTTAAAAAAAAAAGAGGAATTTTTGTTATTTGCATCATGTCTGACTTTTCATGATCCCATTTAAGATTTTCTTTGCAGAGTTACCGAAGTAGTTTGCCATTTCATTCTCCAGCTCATTTTACAGAGAAGGAAACTGAGGTAAATAGGGTTAAGTGACTAGCCCAGAGTGACACAATAAGTGTCTGAAGTCAAATTTGAACTCAGGAAAATGAGTCATCTTGATTCCAGGCCTGGCACATCATCTACTATGCCAACTATTTGTTTCCCACCCACCCTCCATAAATAGGAATAGAACTTTGAAATATGATTACAAATTTTCATAACTTTTTGGTTCAGGCTCCATTTCCTTAAGTGAATAGATTAGCTGTCTACATTTCTGATATATCCAATGGTCTAACTTGCCAGTTTCAAGAGACTTAAGACTCAACAATAAAATACCTCATGTGACCCTGCACAATTCTGTGCACACATTAGGATCTCAAAAAATACTTGATAAATTTTTAAGGAATAAAGGGGTTATGATCGCTGATGTTCTGTAAAGAACATTCTGTATTTCTCCAGTAAATGTTACATGATGATAATATAGTTTAGGTCAAAAGTTTTTGCTATTGTTTGCTATTGATTGTCCTTTGAAGAAAAATAGGTGTGCTCTAAACCCAGGAGCACCTGTTGTGAATTTGCTACCACTTTTGATAATCTGGAGAGTTAAAATGTGGTTTGTGATTTCCTGGCAAATTATGTATATTGGCTTGTTGGCAAGTCTTTAAAGGTTAGAAAAATGAGAAGTCAAAATAATTACCTGATTGTTTTTACCTAGTTTTCTTCTTAATCGTTTGTTTATAAGACAAAAGATCATTTTATTATAAAGTTTGATCTTTTGTGTGATGGAATTAATAGAAAGTTTGAAGACAAGCAGTGCTTTTCTAAATTACTGTGTCTTTCAATTGTAGAAAAGCAGAAAAACTGGATGCTTTTATCAGCTTGTGTTTTGCTGTGATTTCTGCTGAGCTATAGTTCTGCTGGGACAAAATGAACTCTGTTTTCTTTTTTTTTTTAAATTAAAAAATATTGATTTTTTGTTTTTACATCACTTACATTTCCCAATATTTCCCTCTCCTGCCTCCCATAGAACCATCCTTTATAATAAAGGATTAAAAAAAGAGAGAGAGAGAAAAAAAATAGTTCACCAAAACACATCAGCAAAGTCTGACATTTTATATTGTGTTGTTCCATATCAAAAATCCTTGACCTCTGCAAAGAAGGGAAAAGGAAGGACCTCATTATCTCTTCTTTGGAGCCAAGTTTGGTCATTATAATCCCATAGCATTCACTTTTGATTACTTTGTTATTGTTCTTTCTATTTATGTTATTGTAGTCATTGTATATATTGTTTTCCTGGATTTGTTTATCTGACTCTATCCCAATTCATATAAGTATTTCTCTTCATACTAATCTTTCTTTTTTATAGCGTATATTCAGTTATGTTAATATACCACAACTTTTGGTTATGCAGTCCTGAATCAATGGACATCTACTTTGTTGTTAGTTCTTTGCTACTGAAAAAAAAAAAGTATAACTCTAAATAGCTTGATTTATATGGGACCTCTTTTTCTATCATTGGCTTCTTTTGGATATATGCCTAGCACTGTTATCTGTATGTTAAAAATTATGCACATTTTTATCTCTCTCTTTTTTTAATATAATTCCAAATAGCATTCCAGAACAGTTGGACCATTTCACAGATTATGAGACCCATGAAGTGGTAGTAGCATTATTCAAATTTATATGCATATTTCTGTTGGGTATAGAACCAGTGACCATATTTTACATAATTATAATTTTGAATAGAACAAATGCAAATATATTCAACCACTCCAAAGGATTAGTTATTTGAACAACTTAGATGTATTCTCTTATTTACTCATATTTGCCCTTTTGATAGGTATGAGCTCAAGAGTTCTTTTAATTTGTGTTTTTCTTATTTTTAGGAATTTGAAGCAGTGCTTCATATAGTCATTGATGGTTTGCAGTTGTTAGACATTTCAAACTTAAAACTTTGACTATTTGTCTTTAAAGGAATGACTTTTGGTGTTATATATTTGTGTTAGTTCCCTATATATTTGGGGTATCAGACCCTTAAAATGAATTTTGTTACAAATTTTTTTTTCCAACACAACCACTTTCTTTGCTTTCTTAGTTCCATGAATTTTGTTCTTATGAAAGTTTTTCAGTTACAATAATAAAATTCTCTTTTTTGTGTTTGATTCTTCCATTTCCTTGTTTGATTAAAAATTCACTCCCTTAGTCATCCATAACTTTTTTTTTTTAAGTGAGGCAATTGGGGTTAAGTGACTTGCCCAGGGTCACACAGCTAGTAAGTGTTAAGTGTCTGAGGCTGGATTTGAACTCAGGTACTCCTGAGTCCAGGGTGGGTGCTCTATCTACTGCGCCACCTAGCTGCCCAGTCATCCATAATTTTTAAAAGTACACAATGTTTTCTGTTTTTTAGTGGGACTTTTAATATTCAAACCACATACATACTTTAAACTTATTCCGGTATATGATATAATAAGTTTGTCTAAAGCAAGGGAGCTTAACTTTTTTTGTATCATGGACTCCTTTGGCATTCTGGTGAAGTCTGTAGACTCCTCAGAAGAGTATTTTTAAATGTATAAAATAAAGTTGCTAAGTATTTTTACAAAGGAAATAAATTATATTGAAATATAGTTTTTTTTTTTAGTTCATGGATTAGGGCTAAAATCTTCTGTTCTTAACATAATTTCTGTCAAACTACTTTCTCGTTTTCTCAACAAATTTTGTCAAAAAAGTTCTTCCTAAGTAATTTATTAATTGAGCTTATTGAATTCTAGGCTATTGAGTTCACTTATTTCTGATTTTTTAAATTTATCTAGTATGTTTCCATTGCACTACTTTTCTGTTTTTTAAACTGGTTCCAAATAGTTTTTGTTATTTCTGCCTTATAGTATAATTTGAAATCTGGAGGTGCTATTCCCTTGACATTCCTACTTTGTTTCATTATTTCATTTAATATTCTATGTTTTTATTCCTCCAAATACATATATTATCTAACACTAAAAAAAATACCCCTTAGTAGTTGAACTAGCATAGTACTAAATCTATAAATTAAATTAGGTGGTATTGTCATTTTTATTATATCGACACAGCCCAATCACGTACCCTGAATATTCATTGCATTTGAGTCATTCTTTATCTTTTTGAAGAACATTTTGTAACTGTACCTATGCAGGTCCTTGTTGTGTCTTAGTAGACCAAATCCAAGATTTCATGCATTTCTTGGTTCTTTTGAATGAGAATCGCCTTTGTCTTATTTCCTCCCAGATTTTAAAATTACTATATAGAAATGCATTTGATTTTTGTGGTTGTATTTTGATTTCTGCTACTTTACTGAAATTGTCTCAGTGTCTGCTGATTCACTAAGATTTTTAAAGTAAACCATCATGTATGTCATCAGCAAATATGGATGGTACTGTCTATAAATTATATATTTTCATTAGAAATTGATTTTTGTCTCAATGAATAATTAGAAAACATAATTAGAGTCACAAAATGTAAGAGTCAGAAGAGACCTTGGAAACCATCTAGTCCAATCCCCTCATTATACAGATCAGCAAATTGAAGCTCTGAGAAGTTAATTAACTTAACTTCACCCAGTTAAGTTGAGTGGAAGAGCTGGGTTTGGGATCTAGGTCATCTGACTCAAGTCCAAGGTCTTTTTGTTTTATCTAATATTTTACTGGTACTTTAAAAAGTTATCGCCATTATTTCCCAACCTCCATCCTACTCCTTAAACCTTTTCTTTTAACAAAGAAACAAAACATATCTCTCGACCATGCTATTTAAGAGGTGCTATTGAAGAAACTTACCTCACTTGACCATAGTCTCAGATACATAGCCTATAGCAGTTTTACTGGGGAAGAAAGGTATGTTTCTTCATTTGTCCTCTCAAGTCAAGATTGATCAATACATCAGTCAGAATTCTGATATCTTTTAGTGTCATTTTCCTTTTCAACATTATTGTGTTTATTGTTGTATAAATGGTTCTTGCTTCTGCTCACATTACTCTGAATTACTTTATATCTGTCTTCCCAAGTTTCTTTAATCTTCATATCTATATAATTTTTAATGACATAAGAACATTTGGTTACATTTGTATGCTTGTTTATTGAGATAAACAAGTTCTCATTTTGTTCTTAGTTTCTTGCTACCACAAAAAGGTGCTAATAAAAATATTTCAGTTTACATGGGAATTTTCCCTCTGTCTTTGACTTCCTTAGGATAAATGCTTGGAAAAATTGGGTCAGAGAATCTGGAATGTTTAGTTACTTTTCTAGTATAATTCTACTTTTCTTCCAGAATGCTTGAACTAATTTATAAAACCATTAAGAATATGGGCAGCAAGGTGGCGCAGTGGATCGAGCACCAGCCCTGGATTCAAGAGGACCTGAGTTCAAATCCGGTCTCAGATACTTAACACTTACTAGCTGTGTGACCTTGGGCAAGTCACTTAACTCTCATTGCCTCATTTAAAAAAAAAAAAGAATATGGGCAGCTAGGTGGCACATTGGATAAATCACTGGCCCTAGGTTCAGGAGGACCTGAGTTCAAATCCAGCCTCAGACACTTGACACTTACTAGTTGTGTGACCTTGGGCAAGTCACTTAACCCTTATTGCCTCACCAAAAAAGAAAGAAAGAAAGAATATATCGGTACATCTTTCTTTTCAAGCCAATCTATCAGGAATTATAGCTTTTTATTTTTTTTTCTAATTTGATGAGTATGATATTAAAACTCAATTATTTTAATTCATAGTTCTTTGATCTGATTTGGAACATTTTATGTGGTTTTTGTTCATTTACATTTCTTCTGAAAACTGATCAGATCCTTTGGGGAAAGGTTCCTGGTCTTAAAATTTTGTGAAAATTCCTTATATATTTTGAATATCATATTTTAATCATATTTGATATAAAGATTTTTATCCAACTGAAAACTTCTCTTCCTGCATTGCTGCACATTTCAATTTAAACCAAATTGGCAATTTTATCATTTATGATTACTATTCAGTACAACTATATTCTATTTAGCACTTGACCTTTCAAGTATGGTGTTTTAAAAGTTTATTGCTAATTCAGTTTTTTTTTTTAATGTTCTAGCAACATCTAATTCATCTTCACTTTTTTCTTTTTGGTATCTTTTTCCCTTTCATACTTTTTAGGTCAGAAAGAAAGATTGACTTTTATAAGTCAAATATATTTATTCCCAAATATCCTGCACTCTTTGAAACTGTTTGCTGACAAAGAAAGGAAAGCACCCCAGCCTGAAGTTCTCTTCTTCCTCTCACTGTTTCCAGTTGTCTGTATAATTAACAGTTAGTCTCAAGCCACATTTCTTCCATTGCTGTCTTACTTATTATTCAAAACTTTTTTTTTCTATTTTAACATGTTTGTATCTCTCCAGTTAGTAGGTAAGCCCCTTGAGGGCAGGTTAACGATAAATCCCAGTTGTACTTTAATAACTCCTCCCAGTGCCTTGCTGACTGAATATTTATGATTTGATTATGACACTAGACTTTCTTCAAGGAGTTTGTATTCAAAGGTAGCATTAACAATATTGATTTCATATGTGATTTTGTTTATTTTTCTTATAGGCAAATGCACTAAAGACAATTCAGCACTGGAATGGCTTGCCTCACCATGACAGAAATGGAGGGATCTGCCACATCTTCTACCCACCAAAATGGAGATATTCCTGGGAATGATGATACTTTGAAGCAGATAGAGCCAGTTCTTCAGGTCTATCTTTATCACTCCCTTGGGAAGACTGAAGGAGATTATTTACAGTTTCCAGTTGGGGAATATATTGCTGAGGAAATTTGTATTGCTGCTTGTAAAGCTTGTGGTAAGTATGAAAAAGGCAGTTGATAGACAGCTACTTTAAGTGTGTTAATAAAGAGTATAGGATTTCGAGTTTGAGGTCTTCAAATCCCTGGTGTTGTATTTACTAACTGTGTGATATTAGACAAGTCACTTAATCTCTAGGGGCCTTAGTTTCATTTTATAAAAGAACAAGCTTGTTTACCTCAGATATGGAGGTGTAAGAGAGAAGGACTGTTAGAGCTAGCTATGCTGATAACAGTAAGAAGCAGGACATTTATTAATCAGCTTTATATTAAATGACTATATGCTGTGATAGATACAAAGATGAAGTGATTCTGGAATTGGATTAAGACACATCCTTGCTGTTGTGGCGAGTAAAACTATATGTGTGGTCACCTTATTTCTGTCCCAAGTTTGGGGAAAATTAGCTGGGGTTTCTAATATAGTTGTTACTTATAAATTAGAAGCTTTAGCACCAGTTTTGAGGCATTAAGCATTTATTAAAGTATATTCAATATTAGTAAAGAGAGCACACATGTCTCTGAAAGTTCAGAAGGCCTATCTAGCCTAGAGGAAAAATAGAGCTCAGCCTGGTCTGCTTTTTCCTCCAAGTCCTCTGCCACCAAGAGCACCTGAGAGAGAGTAACTGAGTGTGGAAGCTTCCTCTGGGTCCAGAAGAGAGGTGGTCCTTACACACTGTTTCAAGCTAATTGGATAGCATTACCCAAATCCTTTGGTTCATTGGACTTGAAGGTGGTCCATGAGCAGAACATGCCATGCCGTGAGGGCCAGGCTCTCAGGTAGGTGTGGCTTCAATCAAGTCAACTTCAAGTGAGTCAATCAGCAAAGGCCCCTCAAACAGGGGGGCCTCTGGGTGTTCCAAAACCTATTATTTTTTCCCACTCTCACGGTGCTGTTAGTTCAGGATAGAGGGAAAGCAATAAACTCAGACATATTATTAGGTAATTGTATACAAAATCCACTAATTAAAATGCAGAATAGAAAATAATGGTGATAATATTTGGCATTTATGTTATTCATTAAGATTTGCAAAGCATTTTTCATGTTATCGCATTTGTTCCTCATAACCTTATATAATAATATAAGATAGATTTAATTAAGTTATACAGTGCCTAAGGAGAGAAAGATAATTTTCAGTTGAGATTGGGGTATGAGGCAGGGGAATCATGGAAATTTTATGACAGAGATGTAATTTGATCTAGACCTTGAAGAATGGGTAGAATTTCAGAGTATTCCAGGCTTGCAAGTAAAGCCATGAAGATAGAGGACAACACTGAGACAGTGAGTTGACCACTTTTATATGAAGACCAACTTCATTTCAATTCAGTGAAATTTATTAAGCTTCTGTTATGTGCAATGTACTGTGCTGAGCTCTTGGGATACAAAAAAAATGCAGGGCTTGATGGTATTTTCTCATGGAGATTTTATAGAGATGTGAAAAGAGGCTTATGGGTTAATATTTATTAGTATCCTCACAGATCCCTTTTTTAGTTATAAATAACATGTTGTTTCCCCCAGTTATTTAGTATCTTTCCTCTTTTCATATATGTGGATATATGTCCTTAAAATCAGTGCCCTTAAAATCATGTTGCCTCCAGCACAAACCCTTCTCTGAGTACTCAGTGTAACTATTTTTGCCATTTTGGTTTTCTTTAGTACTTCCTCAAACAACACATTGGAAACCTTAATGTTGGTGTTGATATGTCATGGTTCTATTATTTGTTGTTGGTGACATGCAGTAGTTTTTTTTTTAATAAAATAATGATATTTTCTGTTTTCATCCATTTGTTTCTCCTATTCCAGTTTCATCTTTAAATGTGATTAAGATAATCTGGTTTATTTGAAAATCATACCAAACTTTCTGTAAACTTAGTTTTCTTACCACAATTTCTCCCTGTTGGAAGTGATGCTGCTCATAATCTTCCACCATCATATTGTATAATATTTTTTACAAATGAGTTTAAAGTCTAAATCTTATATTGCTCTCAGCTACTATGTTCCTCTGTTTAACAAGAAAATCAAGAGTTTGCTGGCTGAGGTGAATTTCTATGTTTTTTTGGCCTTCTTATTGGGTCAGTTGCCAAAATGTTAAACTAATGTAGAAATAGTGATAGGCCCAGGAAATGTCTGTTCCTTTATTCATTATTTATTTATCTGTTCCTGTTGATGCTGTTTTTAAAAATAGGTCAAATAGGTCGAGATAAAACTGCTTTGATCTCTCCCATTTTTATCTTCCAATTTGGTGCTGATTTTGCTCTTTGCTCCAAGTAGTGGTCTTATTATATACAGATTATTCAGAAGTAACCCCTAAATCTAGAAGCATTCTTTTCCTAAGTTACATTTTTATTTTCTATGATATAATTTGGTGTTTGGAGGCAACTTAGGGGTGGTGGTAGACAATTGGCCTCAAAGTCCACCAAGTGCCACCTCTTATATGTGTGTGTGTGTGTGTGTGTGTGTGTGTGTGTGTGTATTGACTGTGTGACCCTGAGGAAATAATTTAACTGCTCTGTGACCATAAGCACACATCTACGACTAAATTACAGAGTTGATGCCAGTTTGCATTTGTCCACTGAGTTTCTTCATCAGAATTCGATATATCAACTGTGTCACAGGTTTGATTTCCTCTTTTCCCACCCCAATTGGTATGCAACATGTCTAGCACTTAACAATTCTTTTCTAAAAAGAAACCCTCTGTAGAGGTGGGAGGACTTAAAAAATCCCTTGTCATATGGGATAGAATTCTGGGAAGAGGTAAGGGGGAAGATACAGGTGATGTAAAAACAAAAGTTAACAATAAAAATAGAAGATAGCTGTTCTATTTAAGTGTAAACTTCTGTGTAGTATGTAAACATTTGTATTTTTCCATTTTTTTGATCCTTAGCTTCTTTGCCCACTTTTTTATTAGAAAGTCACCCGATATCAAAGATGATTTAATTTGCAAGATATCTTTTGCATAGTTTCTCTGTTCATTCATCTTGGGCTGGTCCCAAAAGAGATTAACTAAAGTTTCTGAGCTAAGCCTTCCTGTGTGTGGAGTGGCAGGGGGAGGGGGGGTCCATATGTCCCCCAGAAGTCCATTATTAATAATTATTTTCTCACAAGCCTGAATTTGCAATTTGCAGACTGTTATTTAAAACAGAAAAAAAATGAGGATGAGTTGAGATTAGCATAGGGATTCCTTGTATGTATTAAAAGCTTTTTTAAAGGAAAAGCTCTAGAAGACACTTCTGAAGCTGTAAATGCCCCCCAGCAAAGCATCCCCCAAGTGCCCTTTCACTTGGAAATAAAGCCATGATTTCTAGCTTTGAAAACTGCCCAAAGAAACAAAATGTTAGGAAGTAGAAAATACAGAGGAGCATCTTCTGGACAAATATGGCAGGTGTTCCTTTTTTTTTTTTTTTTTTTTTTGGTGAGACAGTTGGGGTTAAGTGACTTGCCCAGGGTCACACAGTGGTCTGAGGCCGGATTTGAACTCGGGTCCTTCTGAATCCAGGGCCAGTGCACTATCCACTGTGCCACCTATCTGCCCCCAAGTGTTCCTTTAAATATTTAATTAATTTAAATAATTAATGATATATAGTTTATATATATAATATATAACATATATATTATATAATCTATCTACCGATAGGTTAATCATTTACTATGTGCCAGACACTACCACCTTACTCCTTAAGGGTAGGAACTGTTTTTGTATTTCTTTGCATTCCTGCAGAAAGGCAAAAACATAGTGTACATAGTAAAGGTTTAATAAATACTTGTTGACTTGACTAAGCTGAGTTCTGGTGATTCAAATAGAAGGAAACAAAATAATTATTACCTTCAAGAAGCTTATATTCTAATGGAGGGTAGTTGACAGGCTTTAAACTTGTTGAGTTAGGGGGATTCCTACCCCAGCCACATGAAGACTTCTCCCAATGGAATGGGAAGATGACAACATTTTATTTCAAGGTGGCAGAAGGTGGCTGAAGCAAGTACTATGGAATGCTTAGAACTGGTGTAAGACACCAAAAATACCAATGTCATCCACTGTATCACAGGCTGTCACCAGTTGTCCTGACTTTTGTCTTGCCACTGGACTTTGATGACTCTGGAAAAGAGAGTGAGGCTGACATTTTTTGTCACTCTGCCTCACTTAAATCCACTTCAAGTGCAAGTTAAGACATCAGTCATTCATGATGTCATTAATCTTCAAAAATGAAGGAAGAGGGGCAGCTAGGTGGCGCAGTGGATAGAGCACCGGCCCCGGATTCAGGAGGACCCGAGTTCAAATCCAGCCTCAGACACTTAACACTTACTAGCTATGTGACTCTTGGCAAGTCACTTAACCCCAATTGCCTTGTAAAAAAACAAAAACAAAAACAAAAACAAAAATGAAGGAAGAACAACATTCTAGTGGAGAAGACAAGGGAATAGGACAGCTGGAAGGGGTGGGGAGGGCAGGAAAGAAAGGAGGGTGAAGAAGAGAAGTCTGGAAAGAATCCAGGCTTGGATATTTACATGTGAGCCACAGTTATCTTTTTGGTCCATTTATTCTCATCAGGATTGCTGCATGGAGAGAATGTGTCCCATGAAGTTATAATTCTAGTTGCCTTTGGATGCACGATGAAACCAACACCTTTTTTCCTCCTCTATAAGGAGAAACAGGGAACTATCCTTCCATTTACCAGTAGCTTGTATATGTTATGGGTTTTATTTTTAAAAAGAATATCAACATGGATATGATTTCTTTCCTTCAGTAGTATACTAACTTGTTCATTAGGCAAAGAAGTCATGTTGAGTACCAACAAATCAATGAACATTTATAGATGAATTGTTAAATTTGTGGTTCTGAGAACCTTTTGCCCCATTTTATACCATTTCACAACCATTTCCAGAAGTAGGAGAGTCACACAGGACTGAGAGCCATTTAGTATTTTTTCAGTTGTTTTATGAATCATCATAATCAAAAAATTGATAATCTCATGTCCAGCCTTCTATTGAGAGACTTCTCTGCACTTGCCTGGGCTGGTCCTCCAAAAATATTCTATTGTTTGAACCTTACCTGAAGACTTTTTAGAACATGCCAAATTTTTAGTCCACTGTCATAGCCTTTGCTACCCCAGAGGCCCCTCTGCCTTTCCTTAGACACTGGATCTCTGACCATTGGCAAGTCATTTAACTTCTCAGAAACCAGGTTCCTCCTCTGAAAGATGAAAATAGTCAAACTTTTACTACCTACCATAAAGGATTTCTGGGAGGAAAATGTTTTGCAATCCTTAAAGCTATCAATAAATTGTTAGTGATTATTAGTGGTATTATGTTGTTATCTATCATAGTAATTTAAAGAGATATATGTACCTCCCTGCCCCACTCAACTCCCATCATTTGTATTTGTATTTAGAGCAGGCTCTGTTTTGTCAAGTTACATAAATTGTATACTCTTATCTTAAGGAATATTACTGTTCTTTTTGGAACACTGTTGGAAAAACTCATTGCATTGACAATACATATTAAAAATAATTCGACTACCTATGTACATAGCAACCTTAATAAGTACATCAATAACAAGCAAAAATATTTTTCTATATAATATTTAAATTGTATTCTTAAATATATACTACAGTCATAGCTGCACTGATTATAATTCTGTGATTTCATATTTATATTTAATGAAGTAATTATCCTTGAATCTATTTTGTCAATTCTAGGATTAAACGGAATTTAAAATGACTGTTTGATTTATGAATATATTAAGCAGATTGTGATTAATCTTAACAAAATGAAACTTTATAATTCATGTTTTTGTAATATTATAGTTATTGCAATTTACTAGTGCTTTAATCAGTTATAAAAGTATGTGTTCTTGCCTCATCTCTCTTCTTATCAGAGAATATATCCTTCATCCTAGAGTTTTTTCATTGTGTATCAAAAACAGTTATTACCTGAGAGGAAGAAAAATCAGATACTCAACCATTGTTTTACTCAGTTTTAAATGCAACCACAGGTTAAACAGGTTTGCTCCCCATTCCTCTGCTTTCCCTTACATTCAGTAGAATGCAGAAAATTAATGGTATATTGAGACAATTTGAGCTGCCACTATCATGCTAGTTTCCTGAATGATGAATATTTGGTTGTTTGAGTACTTTTAGTGTATGCACATATCACCTCTGCTAATTGGAAATTTAAAATATATATGCTTTTTATTTCATAACTATAATAATTTTTTTCCTGTTTTCCTAGGTATCACACCTGTCTATCATAATATGTTTGCTTTAATGAGTGAAACTGAGAGGATCTGGTATCCTCCCAACCATGTCTTCCATGTAGATGAGGCAACCAGGTACAATGTACTCTACCGAATAAGGTACTTTTTCAAATAAGGTAGTGAAATGTTTTATTTTATGATGAGGAAAAGTGGGGAGGGGGATTACAAAATTTCTAATTAATTACAAAAATCAAGGTACTAAACCAGCAGAGAACAAATCAGATCTTAATCCCCTTTATGTAAAACAGTAAAAGGTTGGTTAATTGGTATGCTCTAGGAATCAAATTTTGTGGCTAATTGCATTTTGGAGGTAACTGAGAATTCATCATTTGTGACAATAATTATGGAAACACAATCTGGTGAGAACAATTAATAGTCCTGAAAGTTCACCTGGTAGAGAACATTTCCCATAAAAACAGGCCTTTTGAATTGTAAAATAAAATTCCACACGGACCCTCCCTCTTCAGAACAAGTAATTTTTTGTCAGTTATTCATGAGGAAAAGATAGGTTTTTGCAAATACCTATTTTAAATTCAAGTAGGATTCATTACATGCCATTTAACAAAATCTGACATTACATATCTACAACTCCACCCCTGTCAATAATTTCCTAATGGACCTCTCCAACTGAATGTCTTGCAGGTGTCTCAGTGGAATTCAAGAAGCATTTATTTATGCCCGTTATGCACCAGGAGCTGTGCTAGGAGCTGGGGATTCAGATTTTTTTAAAAAGACAATTGTTGACTTCATCTAGCTTACATTCTACTGGGGAGTGGGGTGGGGGCAGACATATAATCAGTCAATCCATAAGCACTTGCCATGTACCAGGAATCTAACTAGAACACAGACAAAAAGTAAACAGCTCTGGCTCTCATGGAGCTTATATTCTATCAGGAGACAGTGTCTGGCAGGGAGGAAGGGGATCAGGCATATCAGCTGTTAAAAAGAGGTCAAAAAGTCTCTGTGCCTGTAGACAGGCTGCTTCACTCCCCTTCCCAACTCCTATTCCTGAAATTCACTTAATCTCAGAGGATTCCTCCCTAGTTTCCTTATCCTTTCAGTTGCTCCTGTCCTTCTATTGGAAATTGTTTTATATCTGTTTTACCTGTTTTCTTTGCTCATATTTAATAGAGCAGGAGCTACCTTGTTTCTGTCTTTGTATCCCTAGCACAGTGCTTGGCCCTTACTAGATAATTACTGAATGAATGAAGTATTTATGTGTTTATAAACATAAATATGCACATGCAGATATAAACATATATACACTTAATTCAACAAGCACCCACATGTGTTCAGCACATGCACAAATATACATGCACATATAAGATAACTTAAATTTGTGTCTTGGAATTTCTATGACTTGTACTGTTGACAAAATCAGCATTATTGAGGAAATTTGTATTTCTCTTGATGTCATTGATTTATTTTAGTCAAAAAGGGGACTGTTTCATAGTTTTTTTTCATTTTACTTTATTCATTCGTTCACTCATTCTTTCATTTAATTATTTATTTTTTGCTGGGCAGTAAGGGTTAAGTGACTTGCCCAGGGTCACACAGCTAGTAAGTGTCAAGTGTCTGAGGCCGGATTTGAACTCAGGTCCTCCTAAATCCAGGCCTGGTGCTTTATCCACTGCGCCACCTAGCCGTCCCCCAGGGAGGCAGTTTCAAAGCTAGGTTTCTAACAAAATTTCAGTATGAAAATGACAGTAAAGAAGCTTTTGTTTTGGCATTTTTATTTAGTAGAATATAAACATTCTATTATTGAGAATCTGGGTGGCACAGTAGTCAGAGTGCTGGGTCTGGAGTCAGGAAGACTCATCTTCCTGAATTCCAACCTGGCCTCACTTATTAGCTGTGTGACCTTGGACAAATTACTTAACCCTATTTGCCTCAGTTTACTCATCTATAAAATAAGAAGGAAATGGCAGACTACTCTAGTATATTTGCCAAGAAAACCCCAAACAGGGGTCACAAAGAGTCAGACATGACTGAAAACAACAGAACAAGAAAATTATAATCACAGCATTTGCAAGTAGATACTAAATGCTTTCTATCAAAAGCATTAATGCTGTATGGTTAGAATTCTGTAGCTTCTTTAGCAAACAGTAGATTTTATGTTGTTCTTTGAATAAATCAACTCATCATTTAAAAAAATCTATAAAATGTTAATCTAGCATGTATAAGAACAAGTTATGACAATAAAAGCAGCATCACTTTTTTTTTAAAACAGAATTTAGGATTAGAGGATCATAGATTTAAAATTGGATGGCATTTAGTCCAACTTAATCATTTTACATTTGGAAATAAACCCAGAGAAGTTAAATTACTCACCTCAGTTCTCACAGGACCAGCCTTTAAAAAAGTGTGTTTTTTGTTCTCTCACTTAAATTCAATAAACAGTATTTATCAAGTGCCTACTGTGTACAGGGTACTGAGCATGCAGATATTCAAAAGAGGTCTTTTCCTTAAGGAGCTAACATTCTCCTGGAGAAATACAACCTGTATATAAATGTAATACAAGCTAATTTGAGGAGTCACCAAACCTCAGAGAAGAAAGGCCCTCTTGGCTATCTAGTTTCTTCAACAGTAAAATGAGGGAGTTGGAATAGATGACTTGAATGTCCATTTTTATCTCTTACTATGTTGCTGTGAGCCACACCTGCCAAAGCATTCTAGCTATATAGTAGGCCAAAAGTCACAATGTTTTAATAACTTTTTGAAAGTATCTTTTCTTTATTTTTCACCATTTACAAGATTTGATTTCTCATATGTAATGTAAATTCATTTCCTATGTTTACTGTATATCATGCTATGGTATTATAAATTAAAAACAAAAAATAAAGGAGTTATTAGAAACCTCTTCGTGACTTTTAGCCCACACTATACAGTTACCAGAGAAGTGGACCTCCAATCTTTGCTTGATGGGGAGGCTAACATACTACCTTCTGAAGCAGCCTGCTCCACTTTTGCATGGTTAATTCTTAGGGAATTTTATCTTTCCATCATACTTAAATTTGGTTATACTCATTACTTCTAGTTCTGCACCCTGGAGCCATTAAGAGAGCACTAAGCAACTGGCATGGTAGTCAAGAGCCAAAATCAGAGAAGGCTGTAGAGAAGTGTCTTCTGAACTAAGCCTGGAAGGAAAAGGATTTTGAAAGGGGAAAATAAGGAAGTATTGCTTTGTAGACATGAGAGAACAGCATAGGCAGGAAGTGGAAGTTCTCGTTACTTCCAGACAGTGTTTTTTCCTTCCTTCTCTTTCTTGTTTTCTTTTATCTCTTCCTTTCTTTCTTTCCCCCATTCCAGTTTACTCCCAAGTCCTCAGGCCCTTGGAATGATAATATTTTCAAGTGTTACATATCTCAAAAAATACTCATTTATCAATGATGATCAAAATTTTAAACCAAAGAGACTAAGTTCTATGTGGAATTCCAGGAAGAAGGGAGGGAAGGAGATTTCAAAGATTGTGAAGCAATGCCCCAAATTCTCCCTTGATATTTGCATTCATGTAAGTTAGGTCTTGCTCCTTAGTCATCTGGCCATTACTTTGAAAATTACATTCTGAAAAAGTAGACCATATCTGGCAAAGGACAGAAAGGTAGCTATTTATATAGTTACCTATGTTGTAAATCCCAAGATTTTTTTAAACTAATTCACAAAATTTGCAACAGAAAAATCACTGGAGTCCTGAACTTGTAGTTTAGGTAATAGGGCCTGAGTTCAAGTCCCTCCTTTACCTTTTATTGGCTGTGTGATTTGGGGTTTGGCCCCTTTGGACCTCCCTCAGTTTCCTCACTTGTAAAATGACAGGTTGGACTAGATAATATCTAAAATCTTTTAACTCTGAATTTATTCAAATCCTAGTAATATTCCTATATCATCATTCAAATACCTTTTTGCAGCAAATATACTCAGGGTCCTCCATAAATGCATTCCAGTGAAAATCTATCCAAAAGGCATTAAGATTTTTTTTTATACCCACTTTCTTAGGGCTTCTGTGTTGCTTTCTTAAGGGTTTAGATATTTGGATCTTTTGAGCCTTTCAAGCCTAGCTTAAAGTAATAAAAATGAAATATAAATTGCATAGTTACCTTTATTAAGAGTAGGAGTTTGCTCTCTGGAGGGAATTAGATATCTGATGTTTCAAAAGAGCAATTTTTATTTCTAGATCAGATTATTTGAATTTTTAGATTACTTATATTTGGCTTTACTGTTTCATATTTTGGGGCAAAATTAAGAATAGTGAAGGATAATGGATGGGCTGCGGGATGAATCATTATCTTTAAAGTCCTTCCCTGCATTTTATTAGTACTGCTGTATCTCATTGGAAGAAGAGGTTGGTGATACTCATGCTCATCAATTTTCTTCAGGTTTTCTGACTAGATTGACATTTTCTCCCCTACCCATCTTCCTCTCAGACATCCTCTTAAAAGGCACAACTTTAAAAACTGATTCCAGTGATCATTATTATTCATAAATATATGTGTGTGCATATATGTGTGTATACATACATGTGTGTACATATACATATATACACACATATACATATGTGTGTTTATGTGTGTATAAAACTCCACCTGTACTGGTTGCTGGTGCAGCCATTTTTTTAAAAAAGATTTCATTCTTCAAAGAATTGAGACATTAACTATCTTTGTGTTAGTTGAAAACAAAGTCACTGCTATTAATTCTCTTTCCTAGGTTTTACTTTCCTCATTGGTATTGTAATGGAAGTAATAGAACATATCGGTATGGAATATCTCGAGGTTCAGAGGCCCCTCTTCTTGATGACTTTGTCATGTCTTACCTTTTTGCTCAGGTATGATTTTTCCCTCCTCGTATCTGTGTTTTTTTGTAATTTGTTAAACTCTTTTCTTTTGTATGTTCTTTAATCAGAGCCAGTTTCACACAGAAACAAAATTGGCACTTTCCTTAGTTAGCAAGTGCAGAGTAGCCCATTATTGGTTTTATTTTTTGTCTGAAGCCTGTAGATAATAGAGTACATTTTCACATAGTCTAAGACTCGTTGAATTGGTTCTGCATCTGTTTTCTTTCCTTTTTTTACCCCACTTCTCTTAATACATAGACTTTTAAGAAGGGTCGTATAAAAGGTTCCATAAAATTTGGATTCTCCAGGGATCTATTTTAAACTCATGCAGAGGATTCACATAGTTATTTTCCAAATAGAAATAAGACAATGAAACGTTTTAGGAGCTTTGTTTTTCCACCTATATAATCCCTTATACTTGTCAGACATTTTAAAGGATGGATAGTAAAATATAAGACACATAAAATTATGAATTACATAAAAATTTATAGAAGACCTTGTAGGTACTGGTTCAGATTTTCTGAAAGTTTGGCCTGTTAAATTTATTAATAATGTACTGCATTTATGTGTAAATGAGGATCATGGATCTAGAGCTGAAGGGGTTCTCAGAGGCAATCTAGCCCAAGACCCTCATTTTACAGATGAGGAAAATTGAAGTGCTTGAAGGTTGGCTGAAGCCACTCAGATAAAAGTGGGATTTTAGAAGTTCCATTCTCAGTGTCTTGAATTAAAAATGAATTCAAATGTTTTTGCATTAATAACAATTTATTTTCTCTGATACCTAATGAACTAGTGTAAGTGAAGACAAAATTAAATAGACTAAAGAAAACTATGAGAGAAACTTAGGAATAATAGTATTTTTCATGCAGGTCACCAAGGGTTCCTGGTAGAAAACTGAGGAGCTAGGAAAGATTCACATTCCTCTCCTTAGTCCCAGTGAGCCAATAGCAGAGCTGCTGTTCTTCCTGGTTCTTTTTCTGCTATGATGGCATTCACAGCTTTTTAGCTATTTCATAGTTAACTGGCAATTACTGGAAGGCTGAGGGAAGGAGAAAAGGAAAGGGAAGAAGCATTTATAGAAGGCCTACTATGTTACAGGCCTGGTAGGTACTGAGCTCTTCTGACAAATATGATCTTATTTAATCCTTACAACAATCCTGCAGGGTAAATGCTTTTATTATTCCCATTTTGCAGTTGAAGAAACAGGCAAACAGTGGCCTGGTGAGTTGCCCAGCATCCCACAGTGAGGAAGTGTCTGAGACTGGATTTGAACTGAGTTCTTCCTGATTCCAGGACCAGCACTCTCTCAACTGTGCCACCATCTGCAGTAGTCAGGCTATATTAAGCAGTAATGAAAGTTGAAATATTTAATACTCAATAATAACAATTGACATTTAGTGCTCCAAGGTTACAGTGTTCTTTACATTCTTTATTGATTTGATTCTCACAATAATACTGTTGTTAATCCCGTTTTGACAGATGAAGAAACTGAGGTTCATACAGGCTAAGTGGCTTTCCATGGAACTAGTAAATCCCAGAAGAAACTGAGGTTCATACAGGCTAAGTGGCTTTCCATGGAACTAGTAAATCCCAGAAGTGGGACTAGAGCCCACATGTCTGTTCTTAGCACCAAGCCAGAGCCCTTTTCACTGCCCTCTTTTTATCTCAGAAACCATGGCAGATGTAATCAGTTTGGGGGAGGAACTGAAATATATCATGGCATTGTAACTTCAGAGTGAGAACTCTAAAGTGAATCTTCAGATAGTCCCACATGTATTTCATGGTGGTGTTTATGACCTTTCCCTCCCACAAATCATTGCTTTATAAAAGAAATAAGATGATCCAATCACCCTGAAATTATATCAGTGCCCAGGGCATGCAGCAAGTACTATAAGCTAAGCTACCTTAGAATCAGCAAAGGGCTAACATCTTTGAATAATTCAAAGACTGGAGTTTTTCATTGTATGGTACTGTCCTCAGAGTACATAAAAAGAAGTACACTTTCAGTTTTATCAAAGGCTTTCAAGTTTTCTTTAGGAAACCAAACTTGGGAAAGCGAAGAAAATAGTAGCCACAAATGACCTAATCTTTTCTCAGTATATAAGTCTGCTCACCTTCTTCAAGGGACCCATTTCTCCCTTTATCAAATGTGCATGGTGCCATAGCAAGTTAATGGTCATTGAGAAGTCAACAATTTTCCATTCTTTCTCATTTTTTTGCTCCAGAAAATTTCTGATATTCGTTCTATGTTTCTTCTCAGTTTAATTTCATTACATGATTTTGTGACCAAGGCTCAAGTTTTATTATTTGCTAGATTAAAAATTAAAATTTTTTAAATTAAGTTTTAAGCTTCTTACATCGTTCTCTATGAAAAATACATGTCACAGAACTTATAAAAGTCCTCATTAAATAACTGTAGTAATATCTAAAAGTGTTTGGGTTATTTTTGCTTGTTTATTTGTAAATTACATAAAGCCAAAAACCCCGAATTTCTTTTCTTTTCTTTTTTCTTTCTTTCTTTTTCTTTCTTTCTTTCTTTTTCTTTTCTTTTTTTTTTTTTTTTTGCTGTGGGGCAATGGGGGTTAAGTGACTTGCCCAGGTCACACAGCTAGTAAGTGTCAAGTGTCTGAGGCCAGATTTGAACTCAGGTCCTCCTGAATCCAGGGCCAGTGCTTTATCCACTGTGCCACCTAGCTGCCCCCAAACCCCTAATTTCTAAATCTCAATTGGACACAACTGAAAATGACTAAACAACAAAAGATAGCAAAGCACAAGGAAAAAACTCTAAATGTTTTTAGGTTAGGAAAGTAAAAAACATTTCATGTATGTGCATTATAGCCATAGTTAAACTTGACTAGCATTTCCAGGTATTTTACTTTCCTAATCTGAAAACATTTAATTAGAGTTTTTTCCTTGTGCATGAATTTCTCTGGAGAGAAAATGATTAGGAAAAGGGACAAAAATGACAGAAATTTATAAACTCTTTGCTGTCTGTTGTTCAGTCATTTTCAGTTGTGTCCAACTCTTTGTGATTTCATTTGGGGCTTTCTTGGCAAAGATACTAGAATTGTTTGCTACTTCCTTTTCCAGCTCATTTTACAGATGAGGAAACTGAATCAAATAGGGTTAAGTGATTTATCCAAGGTCACATAGCTAATAAGTGTTTTAGGCCAGATTTGAACTCAGTAAGATTAGTTTTCCTGACTCTGGGCCTGGCACTCTATACACTGCCCCCAAGTAATTTCCTTTGCTGTCTGGCCTAACATTTTGTCTTTTCTTAAGTAAGCTATTATTTGTCTGATGTTGGCCTATGCCTAGTTTCTGCCTAACTGCTCTCCAGTTTTTCCATCAATTTTTGTCAAATGATAAGTTCTTATCCCCAAAACTTGCATCTTTGGGTTTAGCAAACATGAGATTATTATGATCATTTACTACTGTGTATTATGTACCTAATCTAGTCCACTGATCCACCACTCTACAGTACCAGATTGTTTTGATGATTGTTGCTTTGTAATATAGTTTGCAATCTGGTACTGCTAGGCCACCTTCTTTCATATTTTTTTTTTCATTGATCCCCTTGATGTCCTAGACCTTTTGTTCTTTCAGATGAATTTTATAATTTTTTCTAGCTCTATAAAATAATTTTTGGTAGTTTAATTGGTATAGCACTAAATAAGTAAATTAATTTAGGTAGAGTTGTCATTTTTATTATATTGGCTGGGTCTATGAATATTTCTCCAATTGCTTAAATCTTTGTGTTAAAAGTGTTTTGTTATTGTGGTAATAGAGTCCCTGGGTTTATCTTGGCAGGTAGACTCTCAATTTATATTGTCTGCAACTATTTTCAATGGAATTTCTTTTTCTATCTTTTCTTGCTGTATTTTGTTAATGATATGTAGAAATGTTGATGATTTATGTGGGTTTATTTTATATCCTGCAACTTTGCTAAAGTTGTTCATTGTTTCAATAGTTTTTTAGTTGATTCTCTAGGGTTCTATAAGTATTCCATCATATCATCTGTAAAAAGTGAGTTTTGTTTCCTCAGTGCCTATTTTTATTCCTTCAATTTATTTTTTCTTATCTTACTGCTATAGCTAGCATTTTCAGTACAATAATGAATAATAATGGTGATAATGGGCATCCTTGCTTCACCCCCTGATTGTTTGGGGAATGCTTTTAGCTTATCCCTAATACAGATAATACTTGCACTTGGTTTCTGATAATTCCAGATTTATCATTTTAAGAAAGCATATTCCTATACTTTTTAGTGTTTTTAATAGTAATAAGTGTTGTAGTTTGTTAAAGGCTTTTTCTTCATCTGTTGAAATAATCACATGATTTTTGTTGTTTTTGTTATTGATATGGTCAGTTATGCTGATAGATTTACTACTATTGAACCAGTCCTACATTCTTGTTATAAACCCCACCTGGTCATAGCATACAATCTTTAGCATATTGCTGCATTTTATTGCAAGGATTTTATTTAAAATTTTTGCATTGATATTCATTAGGGAAATAGGCCTACTGAATTCAGGGCCATCTCCAGTCATCCTGATGTATATCTTGCCACTGGACCCAGATGGCTCTGGAGGAGAGAGTGAGGCTGGTGACTGCACAGCTCTCCCTCACTTAAATCCTGTGAAAAAATTATTAATAATAGGGGTTTGGGGACTCACTATGGGCCCCCTCTGAGAGAGACTGGCCTGACCTTTCTTAAGGTCAGCCAGAGTCAGGAAGGTACCTCATTCAAAATCACACCCATCTGAAAGCCTTGTTCCCACCAGAGGATCTGTTCTCTGGGCTCTGACATCAGCATGACTGCACCAAACCGCCCTCAAATCCAGTGAACCAATAGATTTGAGTGATGCTACCAAATTAGCTTTGAACAATGTCTATGGGCGGGCTCTGCTCCTGCCCTCAGCAAACTTGCACAGACACTCGCTTTCTTGGCCTGGGAAGGTGGAAGGGGAACCACATGGCCCAGTTCTCATTTATTCTCGTTGTCTTATTCTTCTCGTTCTCGTTCATTCTCTCATTCTCGTTCATTCTCTTCCTCCCTCCCTCCCTCCGTCTCTCTCTCTTTCTCTTTCTTCCCCCCCGCCAGGTTCTAAGTAGGCTTTCCTGTCTTTCAGAGCCATTTGCACTCTCTTTACTAGTATTTAATATACTTTAATAAATGCTTAATGCCCCCAAACTGGTGCAGTATCCTCTAATTTCTAAGTAACAAATATATGATAAACCCCAGCTAATTTTCCCTACACTTGGGACAGTAATAAGGCGACCACATATAGTTTTACTTGCCACAATCTAATTCAGTGAAATTCATGACATCTCCTCTGGATGTTATAGTTCTCTTCAAGAAGGAAGGACAAACAACAACAAATCATATTTGTGTTATAAAATGAATTTCGTAGGACTTCTTTACCTCATAGTACACAAACCTTAAAGTAGTAAAGAAATGTGTAATGTGTCCTGCTTTGTGTTGGGTTGATGAGTGTAAACATTTAATCTTCCTTATTAAGCAGTAAGTTCTTTGAAAGCAAGAACTGAATATTTTACTTTGTGGTACACTTTGTTGGAAGGCAGCATGGCAGAGGGGATAGAGTATAGGATTTGAAATCAGATACTGAGTTCAGATACTAGGCATTTGAAAACTGTGGCCCTGGACAAGTGACCATTTCTCTTAACCTCATTTATAAAAATGGCATAAACATAGAACCTAACACACAGGTTTTGAGAGTGAAATGAGCAAAAAATACGGAAATATGGAAAAATAGAGAGAGAGCAAATCTTAATGTTCTATATAAATGTTAGCTATTATTAATTAGAATAGTGCCTTTTACATAGTAGGTATCCAGTAAATATTTAATAGATGAATGCCATTTCAACATCACAAGTGTATGGACTGAATCTTTTTTGAAGCTGTAATTAAAATCAAATGTTCTCCTGCTGAAGCAAAAGACATATCACTGAAGCTTTATGGCAAAAAAATTTTTTAAAGTGCTGGTACTGATTTTTCCCTCAGATGCATATGTTGTTAGAAATCGTATTTTAGCTAACAATGTGATACTGAAACTACTGAAAATATATTTTCCTACTTTCCTTTTCACCTTCAGTGGCGGGATGATTTTGTTCATGGATGGATCAAAGTACCTGTGACTCATGAAACTCAGGAAGAATGTCTTGGGATGGCTGTCCTAGATATAATGAGAATAGCTAAAGAAAAGGATCAGACCCCACTGGCAGTCTATAACTCTACCAGGTAACTTTTTTGTTTTTAGCACTTTAGTTCCATACTTAAATAAAAACATTAAAAATTTTAATATTTTATTTCCTATTTTTAAAAAGGTCTTAATGGTCTGTACCCATACCAATTTTTAGTAACATTTATAACAGTATTCTTAGGGAAATGATGAAAAAAGTCTTAAATGAATTTTTTAAACTAAGTTTAGTTCTTTAAATCTTTATATTTTAGTCAGTATAATTACTCCATCAAAATAGTTTACAGTCCCTCCATAACTAGAAAGGTTTGCTTTAACCGAAAAATTATGTACCCTGTAGAACTTGGTGGTGAGCCTCTCCAAACTTAACTACACTGGTTCTCTAACTACAGGTATTCAGTTCATACTTGAAAACTTCTTGCTTTGGTGGGACCAACTGCAACTTACAGTATGTTGACATAGCCTTCAAGAAATCATTGTTACTTCCATGCTTCAAATGGGAACAGGACTTTAGTGAAAAAGATCTTTATTAGATTATCAAAATAATAAATCTTTTTCAGAACATTTTTATGTGCTCAATGAATGTTTGTTAATCAATTCATAGCAGAGAAGCTACATTTTCCTATAAAACCAGGAAGAACATGAAGGGAGAATTTCTCAAGATTAAATTTTAAATCATCTATATGTGATTTAGTCTATATAAATCCACTTTGAAACAAGCTGTTTACTAAAGCCCAAGGTATAAAATAATGAATAAGTGGTTGTTGGGATCCTAACCTTATTTTTATTTATGTGGCTTTATACTTTCAAGTTTGAAGACCAAATTAAGCTGAAATGACCTTCTCATTATATTTGCATTATTTGTCAAAGCATAGAAAAATCAACATTTACAAACTTTAATAAAATTCATTTTATTCCCTGAATATTTGATTCAGTAACCACCATTCCTTTAGTAGTATTTTTCTACCATGCCTTTACATTCATAGTTTGCTCTTTATTTTGTTTTTAGGCCTTTTTTGATGTGTATAGTTTTTGTTTAGGAGGGCTAGAAATCCTTTTTCTTTTTTTTAAAAAAAATCATCCAGTGGGATTTCATCTGTCTAGTAGTTTATGGCTTTGATCTCTATTGAAATGCAATTACTCCAGAGATGGAGTAAGCACTTGTCAGTAATTTTTATCTTAATGTAAATATATTTGAGAGGAGATTTAGATAAGGCTACTGGGACAGAGAGCATGATCAAGAACTATAGACCTAGAAAAAGAGGAGAAGAATAGAGTAGAGAAAAGGTATAGAAGTGGAGGTGGAGGTCATATGAACAACAAGATGAAGAGCTAAACATTTTCTCTGCTCCCCATGACCTTTCAAACCTCATCAAAACATAAATTTTGTGTCACGGATAAAGCAACTTCAACTGTCTGTGTGGTCTAGGATATCCAGAGTCCAAAAAAAAAAAGCTAAAAACCCTTTAGCTAACCCTGAGCTCACTCAGCATTCCTCCCTTACCCTCCTGTGCTTACAGACAGAAAGGCCTAGCTGACCCAAAAATTCCACACTGGGTAAGGGCTTGCAACAAAATCCACCCCCACACTCTTGTCCTCACTCTCTTTCCATTGCCATGGAACACCCGAGCTACAAGCTGCAGAAGTTTGCTTGGCTTGGGAGAGACAGGACAGGACACAATATGTGTGTTGAGGTGAGGGGAAGGGGATGTGCAGCATTCCACCAAGCCTGGGAAAAGGAGCACAGCATCTAGCTGGGGCCAGTTCTGACCACCCAAAACTCAGTTGGGGCAGAGACCTGGGCTAGTGAATAGTGAATTGCCCAGTATGGGAGAATGCTGAAATATTTTAAGACCCAACCCCAGAGGAAAGCACTTTCAGAGGGGACAGTGTCAGAAAGTAAATAAATCTGGATGCATGGGGAAAAAAAATTAACAAAGATTTTAAGAGGAAGAAAACTCAAAGACCTTGACCATAAACAGATAAATCAACAAGGATAACATTAAAAATAGAAGGAAATATGTCATCCAGATTTAGTAAACAAGGTCAGGCATCTATGAATAAATACTGCAAAACAAAGGAAAATGATCCAATACTTCTTGAGATAGAGCTCCCTATGGAATGTGAGAAAATAGAATCACAACATGCCTTTTCTAAGTGGTTCAGAAGAGAAATGAGAATTATTAGAGTAGATTTTATGTCTTGTACAGCAAAAACAATGAGCAGAATAGAAAAACTGGAATTTTTTATGGCAAATCTCTCCAAGAAACAAAAGATAAAACAATAGATTGGGAATGTAATATATAGATTTGAAGGACAATATAGAAGAGAAACAAAAACCAATAATATTAAAAGAACATATGCTCATCAAGCAACCAAACACTTATCTCAAAGGTAGAATGAGTAGAGATAAACTAAGGATTACAGAGATCCCCAGAAGAACGTGAGAGGACAAAAAACTTTAACCACATAATGCAAGAAATAATAGAAGACAACTTCTCAGAACTTCTGGACTAAGAACATAAAATATCAATCGAAGGAATTCACAGATCACCTCTTGAAGAAAAAAAAAGGTTGCAAATGCCAAGACACATAATGGCTAAATTTAACAATTCAGTTCAGAAACAATAAGTTCTGCAGGTGATGAAAGAGGACCTTCAAATACAAAGTAAAGGAAATATAAATAATACAAGACCTTTGTACTCACCAGAAAATATGGGAGGGAATGGAATAATGTGTTCTGAAGAGGCATGGAGTTCAGGATACTAACCAAGGTAACCTATTCTGCAAATCTGAGCTTAACCATAAATGGGGGGAAAAAGTGGATATTCAGTAGAAAAGAAGAACTTGAAACTTTTTTTAGAAAGAAAACCAAAAATGAAGAAAGTATTTTCTTCTCAAACACCCCAAGTAACAGAAATGCAGAAAGAATAAATAAATGTAGCAGCCAAAGGACATCATAAGCAACAGAGTGACAGCAGAGTGACCAGTAAGGAATTTCTGTCTAAATGTACACAAGGAGATGGGATGAAAGTAGAAGTTCAGTAGAAGTAACAGTAAAAAGGTTATGAATAGGACCTAGCAAAACCCTGACTATAGGTGAATCTTTGTTTTTGTGATACCACATTACAACAAGACAGGATACATGGTAGAAGGAGAGTGGAGAGGGGTAGAGAGGAATGTGCTGGGGTCAAATTAAGGGCTAACAATGAGGAAAAGGTGACACCTGTGATATCAGGATGAGAAGAGCATATAGTGGGTGGAGTGGGTGAAGAATGGGGGGAAAGATTGAAAATGAGGGGAAAGGAAAGAGGCCTTTCTTTGGTGGTAGGAGGGAGTTGCACAGATAAATGTTCCTTTGGGTGAAGAAAGTGGTTTGTTTAGGGAGATGGGAATCCTGTGCTAGGTATGGAGTGGGGAATTTGGGGCTTGAAAAGTTTGCTTGTCCTGTCTTGGTTGGAGGGAGTTAAAACTCTTGGGGCCAATTGGCACCTGGGGGAGTGGGAAAACATGGATTCAAGGAGATTTTGAGGGAAAGGTGTGTGTGTGGGGGGGGGAGGTAACTGGGGGAGGGTATAGATCAGCGGTAGACTATATAATTGGGGATGTGGTGGTGGGGGGGGCCCTACCATGAGGTAGTATCTTCTTTTTTTTTATAATAAACATTTTTATTTAAAGTTTTCAGTTCTAAATTCTATCCCTCCTTCCTCCCTCCCTGCCCTCCTCCCTGAAACACTAAGCAGATATAGATTATGCATATGCAATTATGTATAACATTACCTTTTTGTACAAAAAACCATTAGTACATTAGTCATTTTGTACAACAAAACTTGAATAAAAGAAAAAATGAAAGAAAGAAAGTGAAAATAGTATGCTTCAGTCTCTATTCAATCAATATCAGTTCTTTCTTTGGAGGTGGATAGTATGCTTCATCATTAGTGATTTGGGATTGTCTTAGATAATTGCATTGGTGACAATAGTTAAATTTATTCATAATTCTTCATTGAACAATACTGCTGTCACTGTGTACAATGTTCTTCTGGTTCTGCTCACTTCACTATACATCAATTTAGCTTGTCATTTCTTATAGCATAATAATATTCTATTACAATTATATGAAGTTGTGTCCTTTCTGATGCCTACAATAAGTGCCATTGTTCTGGGAGTGAGGAATTATATGATATTTGGAGCCATACTTTAAAATTAATTTTATTATTTTTTGAGCCAGCACAGACCCCAATGCAGAGACCACAAACAAAACATATAGACCCAAATGGAGACCTAATAATGGAATCCTAAATAATGAGTAGGTCAAAGAACAAGTCATAGAAACAATGAACAACTATGTAAAAGAAAATGATAATGATAAAACAATATACCAAAATTTCTGAGATGCAGCTAAAGCATTCCTCAGGGGAAAAATTATAACCTAAGAGTTACAATCATACATTAACAAAAAAGAAAAAGAAGATTAATGAATTGAATATGTATTTTTAAAACTAGAAAATTAACAAACCAACCTAAAATAAGTACAAAAGAGGAGATATTAAAATTAGAGGAGAAATAGAGAAATTAGAAATGAAAAAACATAGAAATTATAAATAATACTAAAAGCTAGTTCTGTGAAGACTACTGAAATTTCTAAATCCTTAGATAATCTGATTAAACAAAAGAGAGCAGAAAATCAAATTAATAAAATAGCAAATTAGCAAGGTAGAATCACAACAAAAAATAAAAACAATCAGAGAATATTGTGCACAGTTATATGCTTAAAAAATTGAAAACAAAAGAAGTAGAGGAATATTTTCAAAAAACTTTTAGTTCCCATCCTTCACAAATTAATCTCAAAAATTGAGGTGGCACAATGGATAAAGCACTGGCCCTGGATTCAAGAGGACCTGAGTTCAAATCCGGCCTCAGACACTTGACACTAGCTGTGTGACCCTGGGCATGTCACGCCCTGCAAAATTTTTTTTTTTAATTGAGGAAGAACTATACCAGAATCTTTTCATGAGCCAAATAGAATCCTGATACCTGAACCATGGAAGGATAAAACAGAAAGAAAACTATAGCCCTATGTCGAACATTGACTCAAAAGTTTTAAACAAAATCTTTTCAAACAGAGTACAGCAATTTATCCAAGAAATGCATTATGACCAAGTAGGATTTGTTGTTGTTCCTTCATTCTTTTTTTTTTTATTTTTTTTTTATTTTTAGTGAGGCAATTGGGGTTAAGTGACTTGCCTAGGGTCACACAGCTAGTAAGTGTTAAGTGTTTGAGGCTGGATTTGAACTCAGGTCCTCCTGAATCCAGGGCCAGTGCTCTATCCACTGCGCCACCTAGCTGCCCCTGTTCCTTCATTCTTGAAGAGGACAATGACATCAGGGTTATGTCATGACTTGCAGTGAATTGGATTTAAGTGAGGGAGGACTGTGCAAGGTCACCAACCTCACTTTCTCCTCCAGAGCCATCCAGGTCCAGTGGCAAGATAGATATCAGGAACTGGAAGTGGCCCTCGATATTTTAAGGCAATTGGGATTAAGTGACTTGCCCAGGGTCACACAGCTAGTAAGTGTCTAAGGTCAGATTTGAGCTCAGGTCCTCCTGACTCCAGGGCCAGTGTTCTATCCATTGTGCCACCTAGCTGCCCATGACAAAGTAGCCTTTAGACAAGAAATGTTAGGATGGTTTAGGAAAATATTTAAATACAAAGGAATTTTAAAATAATGTGCTTGAAGTAGTTAAGGCATCGGGTAATTCCATATGTAGTAAAACTAGTAATATTTTTAGAAAATTTCACCTGACTGGGGATAGATAAATGTGGGTAATGTGTGTTCCTGGACTCTTTCTTTTCTTTTTTTTTTTTTAAGTGAGGCAATTGGGGTTAAGTGACTTGCCCAGGGTCACACAGCTAGCAAGTGTTAAGTGTCTGAGGCCAGATTTGAACTCAGGTACTCCTGACTCCAGGGCCAGTGTGCTTTCCACTGCACCATCTAGCTGCCCCTTCTTTTCTTTTTTTAAAGCAGATTGGAGACAAATTTTGATGGATGTCATTTCCAGACTGCTTAGAGCAACTGTTGTGTAGGAAAGCCCTAGTCAGTCACAGGACTTGATAGGCTTTTTTGTTCCTTTCTTTCATTAGTTAAAATACTAATTCTTTTAAGGCAAACCTCTGCTCTTCTCCCAAACATGGCAGAGGTCCGGGCTACCATTATAATCATAATTTCTACACTATAAAAGCAAATTTTAATGTCATCCCCAAGTTTAAAACTCCCTTTTTGGGACCAAGACCCTGAATAAGCAAGACTTCTCTTTGAATTATTCCATCTTGGATAATCAAACACACGTCTTTTTTTCTCAGCATACATGGAGATTTTAAATCAAGGTTCAAATTGGAAGCAGTATTGTGTAAATTTTGTGTTGAGCATGAGTGAAATAAAAGCCCAAGTGAAAGCATGTTCACTTCTGCTTTGACATAGATAAATATTATAGTCTAGGTTTTCTCTTTTGAGTTTTTTCTGGAAGTATTACCTTTCTTGTCTATAATCCTGTTATAAGATATGTAATTACAAATATTACTTGGGTAACTAAAGAGTTATAGGGGTGAAATTGTATAAAGATGATTAGACCCATGATCATAGATTTAGACCTATAAGGACCTGAGAGGCCATCTACTCCAACCCCCTCATTTTACAGATGAGGAAACTGAGGTCCAGGGAGGTTAAATGACTAGTCATATAAGTAGCAAATGGCAGAGATAGGTTCCTACAATGAACTGATACATTAAGAACATAAGACAGACAAATGAGTGTTTGGATTTGGAAAAAAGAAATTTCTCCATTCTTCTCCTGGACTTTATCTTATTAAAGAAACTCATGGTTCTGGTTTGGAGACCTCTTCTTATTTTAAATTATATCTATTACATCCATATTTTTCATCCAATCTAGGTCCTGGTATCTAATCCTCAGAACATTCTCCTCTTCATCCCAGGTGGACCAATTCACATCTCCATCAACAGTGTATTAGTGTACCTGTTTTCCTAAAGCCTTTCCAGCAATTGTCATTAAACCTTTTAGTTATTGTTTTCAATCTGGCAGGTATAAGGTTGAACTTCACAATCACTTCAATTTGCATTTCTCTAATTATTAGTGATTTGAAACACTTTTTTGTATGGTTGTTAATAGCTTGGAGTTCTTCCTTTGAAAACTTCATGTTTTTCTGTTCTTTGACCATTTATCTACTGAGGAATAATTCTAATTCTTATAAATTTGAAACACATCTGTATATATCTTGGTAACCAATTCTTTATCAGAAAAACTTACTGTAAAAATAATCCCCAGTTTATTTTTCCTTTCTAATCTTAGCTATACTTGATTTGTTTGTGCAAAAACTTTTAAATTTCATGTAATCAAATTTGACAGTGTTATCTTCTCTTATCCACTCTATTCTTTAGTCATAAAAGAAGTCTTAACCCATCCTTAAATCTAAAAGGTACTTTCTTTCTTGACCTTCCAGTTTCTTTTATAATGTTATTACATTTTATGTCAAAATCAACTATTTGGAGTTTATCTTGGTATATGGTTTGATATGTTTGTTTATACCTAATTTCTAACATTATCTTACCCCAGTTGCAGGGGTCTTTGCATTTGTGTTGGTACATTATATACTTAATCTGTTCCATTGATTGACTTCTTTATTTTTTAACCAGTACCAAATATTTTAATCATAATACTTTATAATATATAGTTTGACATCTAGTACTGGTTAGGCTCCCTTCCCATTCCTCCCCCCCCCCCTTATTGTCCTTGAGATTCTTCACCTTTAGTTCCTCATGATAAATTTTTTCATTTTTTTTCTAGTGTTATAAAGTAATCCTTTGGTAGTTTAATTGGGATGACACTGAATAAGTGTCTTTAAGTAGTGTTGTCATTTTTTATTGACTCAGCCACTATCTATGAGCAATTAACATTCCTTTAAATATTTAGGTATGAATTTCTGCAAAATCCTTAAACTTTTCGAAGATCAGCCTTCTCTCCCTCCCACTTTCCTTACAACACCCTCCCATTGAGAAAGCAAGAAAAACAAAACCTCTGTTACAAACATATATAGTCAAGGAAATAAAATTTCTCACTGGCCTTGTCTAAAATGTGTGTGTGTGTGTGTGTGTGTGTGTGTGTGTAGATAGATAGATAGATATCTATTCTTTGAGTCCATCATTTCTTTGTCAAGAGGTGGGCAACATATTTCACCATGAGTCCTCAGGAATTGTGGGTCATTGTGTTGATCAGAGTTTCCAAGATTTGTGTGTGTGTATGTGTGTACATGTGTACACACAAGAGACAATCCAGTAAACATTTATTAAATGCTGTTGTGTGCCAGGGATAGGAAAGCAGGAGCAGGGTTGGGGACCAGGATACCAGAGGTATCTTATCTTGTTCCATGGAATTACAACCAGGCAGGGCAGCAGATGCAAAGTAGAATGAACTGAATTTAGTTTCTGCCTTCTGTGGAAAAAAAGCATTGAGAGGAATTTGATTGGTACTGTACCCTCCTGAGGGCAGAGGAGGCTGAGGGAGTTGATGTCAATAAGGCTTGAGTGATTAGCAGGGTGATGAGTTTGTTTAGGAGTGATGAGCTTTTCCTGGGAGGGATATTTTGTTCATTCTGTTGAGTTGAAACCAGGCAGGGCAGCAGATAGAAAATGGAGACAGTGTTTTCCTCTTTTGATTTCTTTGGGATATAGGCCTAGTAGTGGAATCTCTGCATCAAAGGGTATGCATACAACCCTACAAAGTATAGGCATAGAGGGACTTATTTTTAAGTCCCTTATTTCATTATAAAAGCCATCTATCTACAATCCAAAGCAAGTATGCAGTGGAAATTGCAGAACTTTTCCCAATAAATGTGGGAGTGAAACAAGGATGCCCACTGTCCCCCCTATTATTTGATATAGTTCTGGGGAAGCAATAGCAATAAGAAGAGAAAGAAATTAAAAGCAAAATGATAGGTAAAGAGGAGATGAAGCTATTCCTATTTACAGATGATGTGATGGTTTGCTTGGAAAATCCTAGGGAATCAACAGATACTATTCGAGACAGTTAACAGCTTCAGCAAAGTTGTAGGCTACAAAATAGATCCTCAGAAATAGCTTTTCCATATAATAATGAAACACAAGAAGTAATAGAAGTCCCATTCTAAATAATTATAAAATGTTTCACCTACCATAAAATAGTGACCTTCAAGAAGCCACAACCCTGACTTTGAAGACCAAAAAGCTTTGGAACAGTGACGTCCATATTGGCATGTCTGGTTTTGAAAATAACATTAAGATGCTTTCCTAACAAGTCATAGAATTTCTATCACATTCCCAAAGTACTCTGCCTCTCTTCTGACTTTTCTGAGGTGCAATACATTTTTTATAATTAATCTGCCATTTTAGCCTCTTTTTCCTCCAGATAAATTGTCAAAATTCCCCTTGTGTCAACTGTTCGTTTACACTTACGTAAAGAAAATTCCAGATTTAGTGAACCCCTTGGTAACCAACATAAGGATAAGACTTTAAGGATTGGGGAAGGAATGTGATGGTTATTCATTATACTATTTGTTAAATGCTTTTTCAAGCCTTCATTTTCTTTCATATGACTTCACAATGAATGTTTCTGTTGTTTAGCCACCCTTTACAGTGAAAATTAATTTGTCCCTAAACCTCTCTTTAACATTTGCTATGAATTTTTGCTAGAAACAGCAAAAACTAAAATGAGATTTATATGTTTTATTGCTGTGAATGAGGAAATGTATATTGAATGTTATCATATAATTTTCTCTGGCATTGGCATTTATCTAAGTTTTATGTCTTTACAGACATAAAACTTTTAAAATCAGAAGTGTCCACTTAACATGGTCCATTTGTCCATGGTCCATTTTTATATCAGAAAAATCATGAGGTAGAAAAAGATGGCTCCCACCTTAGATGAGAGATTATCCTATACCTAAATTGTCATCTGCACACATGTATGCATTGCTTTGCATGTAGTGCAGCTGGTGGTTCTCTATTTTAGATTTAAAAGTCCTAATTAAAATTTTTTGTGTACTTGTGTCACTAGCTACAAGACCTTCTTACCAAAATGTGTTCGAGCAAAAATCCAAGATTATCATATTTTGACCCGAAAGCGAATAAGGTACAGATTCCGCAGATTTATTCAGCAGTTCAGCCAATGCAAAGCTACTGCCAGAAACTTGAAACTTAAATATCTTATAAATCTGGAAACTCTTCAGTCTGCCTTCTACTCAGAGCAATTTGAAGTAAAAGAACCTGGCAGAGGTCCTTCAGGTGAGGAGATTTTTGCAACCATTATAATAACTGGAAACGGTGGAATTCAGTGGTCACGAGGGAAACATAAAGACAGTGAGATCCTGACAGAACAGGTAATCCTTAATGATATGTTCTCATTCTTTATTATTTTATATTGAATGACAATAAAAAAAGTAATTCTGATACTTTAGGTTTCTGCTTTTCTCACCCTGTTAAACTCCCATTGAGGCCAATGGAAGTTTTGCTGTAGTAAACCTACAACAGCAGGGTCTGTTTCTGTAGTTGTTTTTTTCATTGTTACTGAATCATTTTTAATTAGTTTATTTCAGAGTACATATTTGCCATAATAACTTTGTTATGATTACTTAGAGAAAATAGGCTAATTACATTAAGATTGATTAAAACCTTAAATGCATAAACTAGTTGCTTTCTTTGTCTCTCTTTCATCTTTCCTTATTGATTCCAGAAGGGACAAGAGTTAAACAAAGTAGAAAAGAGAAAAAGAGTAAATGAAACCAGACAATTCTTATTTTTAATTGCTTTTATAGTAAAGAGTTACTTGCTTAACAGCTGGGAGCAATAAATTAGTCTTCCTTGTAAATTCTTAGTTCATATTATGGCTGCCATTTGTTGTTAGAGGATTATAGGGCATTAGAAAGGAGGTAATACTTTAATATCTTCTTATCTTAATGCTTTGGGAATTAAATTTCTAATACCTGTTAATTCTGCCTATAGTGGTGATTTGCATTCTGAATGTTGTATTTCTGGCACAGTAAAGTCAGAAACATGTTTTTCTCCTCCAAAAAGAAAGTTCATTGTCATTTTGAGATTACCAAAGGTAGAGAAAATGTCAGTTGATGTTGAGGTTTTCATTTAACATCTGTGTAGTAATAAAAAAAAAAAGGAAAAGTTGAGAATTCATAGCTTTTTTTAAGTTCTATTTTTGACCTACTTCAGTAAAGTTCGCTTAATTTTTTAAATATCAATCAATATTAACTGCAGGATTTACAGATGTACTGTGACTTTCCTGATATTATTGATGTCAGCATTAAGCAAGCAAACCAAGAAGGTTCAAATGAGAATAGAGTGGTGACTATCCATAAGCAAGACAGCAAGAATTTGGTAAGTTTTATTTGGATAACTTATAATTATTTGTTACTTATGTAATTGATTCACTTAATAGTCTAAAAACAATCCCAAAAAATAATCATTTGAGGCTTTTTTGAAATATAGATCTGTGGTCTGGTTTAATCTAAGTTGTATCCAGCTCAGTAATACTTTGTGGAAATACAAAACATTTCACGTGTCATATGAACAAAAGGGCAAACAATTTTTGAGGCACCTAGCTCAGAACCAGGTACAAATAGGCCTTTTAATATACAAAGAAAACAGGGGCAGCTAGGTGTGCAGTGGATAGAGTACCAACCCTGGAGTCAGGAGAACCTGATTTCAAATCTGGCCTCAGACACTTAACACTTACTACGTGTGTGACCCTGGGCAAGTCACTTAACCCCAATTGCCTCACTAAAAAAAACCAAAACAAAACAAAAAAAAGAGAAAACAGGATCATATGAACTTCTGATAGTATTTTTAAAAGTGTATATAATTTTATGGGGGCAGGGCAGGGCAATGAGGGTTAAGTGGCTTGCCCAAGGTC
The DNA here is from genome assembly GCF_019393635.1 of Dromiciops gliroides. NCBI lineage: Eukaryota > Metazoa > Chordata > Mammalia > Microbiotheria > Microbiotheriidae > Dromiciops > Dromiciops gliroides. The sequence goes on from NC_057861.1 coordinate 640,779,364, forward strand.
ACACAGCTTTGTGATAGCAAAGAGATGGAACCAAAGTAGATGCCTACTGTTTAGGGAATAAATAAACAAATTGTGGTATGTGAATGTAAAGAAATATTACTGTGATGTAAGAAACAAATATGATGAATACAGAGAAGAATGGAAAGACTTGCATGTACTAATATAGTTAAGTAAGCAGAACCAGGTAAATAAACAAATCTGGTCTGAGGCCAAATTTGAATTCAGGTCCTCCTAAATCCAGGGCGGGTGCTTTATCCACTGTTCCACCTAGCTGCCCCACTGTACTTGCTGGATAGCTTCACCTGAATGTCCTGAACTTCAGCACAGGACCTCCGAAGGGGATTTTAATGTTTTTCCCCAGACCAGCTCCCTTTAGAAATGTCTTTATTTCTGTCAGCGGTGCTACCATTCTCCGTTTACTTTTTCACTCTTCCCTACATTCAGTCAGTTACTAAATACTATTGATTCTTGGTAATATCTCTTAGATTTGTCCCTGTCCTTTTCATTTTCATTGCCAAGACCATAATCCAGGGTTTCCCTGCTTCACCATTGGACCATCCAAGTAGTCTACTAGCTGGTCTCCTTAGCTGTCTCTCCTTGATTCAGTCTCTCTTATAAGTGCCAGCTTTATCATCCCCAAACATCTCTTTGTCATCCCCTTTGTTAAGAATCCTTCACTATCTTTGTTTTCCACTACTCCTCTTTATGAACCCTCTCCTCCAACTAAATTCCTTTATTCCTTGCTGCCTGAATAGCTTTCCCCCTTCTGCTTTAGTTGATTGCTCTCTCGCCTGAATTCTTAAAGTAGCTAATTTTTTAATTACCACTAAATGCCTTTAAGGAACTGGATAAATCTCTCTGACACTTAGAATATGGTTCTTTGTGTTATATTTCCTTTTTTGCATATTATATTTACTGAGTCACTGAAACTAGATTGTAAGCTCCCTTAGGACAATGGCATTGGGTGTACCTCTTTTTATATCTACTTTCTAACACTACACTTAGTAGCTACTTCATTTTTTAATTCATTAATGAAAATTATCATCTTTAAAAACTGGATTTAATTTCTACACAGTAGGTACTTAAAATAATGCTTGTCAATAGGAGTGAGGCAGCTAGCCTAGCTAGCACAGTGAATTGAGCGTTGGACCTGGAGTCAGGAAGAGCTGTGTTCAAATGTGAATTCAGACATTTACTGGCTCTGTAACCCTCAGTAAGTCACTTAACTTCTGTGGAGATAATAGTAGCTTTTACTTGCCAAGGTTGTTCTGAGGATAGACTGAGATAATATTTGTAAAGCTCTTTGCAGGAAAATTGCTATATAAATGTGAACAATTATATCTGATAAAGGCATCCTTTCCCTTTTCTTTGATAAAATGATAAGGAGTACACTCTTGCCCATAGAGCTTAAACCATATTATATGAAAATAATGATCAACAAAAGTGAACAACATTTCTGAAAAAAAAAACTAACATTAAAATTATATTTGATGTTCCATAGAGGTAGACTCCCATGCTTAAAGATGTATTTTTATATCTCTTTTTTGAGACCGAGCCTCATCTTTTGCAGCATTTAGTTTGATCATTTGTAATGGTAGTTGTCCACTCCTCCCCCACCACCTATCAGCATTGTTACAATTCTGTTTATTTGCCTGCTTCTGCTTACTTAACTATATTAGTACATGCAAGTCTTTCCTTTCTTCCCTATATTCATCATGTTTGTTTCTTACAGCACAGTAATATTTCTTTACATTCACATACCACAATTTGTTTAGATATTCCCTAAACAGTAGACATCTACTTTGATTCTATCTCTTTGCTACCACAAAAAGTGCTAATATAAATATTTTGGTGTATCTGCTTCCTTTCTTTTTTTGTCAGTGATCTCCTCAGGGGTTTTGCCTAGAAGTGGAATCTCTTGGTCAGAGAATATTTTAGTCACTTGATTACTGCTTTCCAGAAGCACATAGAAATTTAGTTGACTTGCCTAGAGTCACACAGCTACCAATTGTCAGGCATGGAATTTGAACCTAGGTCTTCCAGACTCTTAAGCCCAGCAAACTCTCCACCATACCAGGGTACCTATTTATTTATCCTTTTTTTTTTTTCAGCTCATCTGGGAGATGGTGAGGTACATGATGGGGACAAAGTAGGCTATAGATTATTTCCCGTGAATATCTGTATACAGTGAGTGGCATAAGAGAGAGGTTATTATAGAAATGTATGATCAGAAAAGCTGTGAGCTGGTTATTTGGTAAAAGCTAGGATTAACAGCTGGGTAACAACCAGAATGGTACATCAGTACTCTCAAAATGCAAGGAAACTTAGAGGAAGGCCCCTAACACATTGGGTATGTCTTCTGTGAGAGAATTTGGAAAAGAATCATACAAAAGATGAGGAGGCATGGAAGACTTTCATTTGTACTGAAGGAAGGAAAAACTATGCCAGTGAAGGGAATGCTTGGATCAATGACAACATCAGTCCAGTGAAGAATTGAAACTCCTAAACAAGGAGCAGCTTTGTGCTGCAGCTCAATAGTGTATCTTGATAGGGCACCAAGCCTGGAGTCAGGAAGACCTAAGTTTAAATCCAGCCTCTGACACTGACTAGCTTTGTGATGCTGGGCAAGTCACTTAGCTTTGTTTGCCTCAGTTTCTCTTCTGTAAAATGGGGATATTAATAACACCTACCTCCCTGGGTGAAACACAGTACAGTGCTTGGCACAGTAAGTGTCATCAATGTTAACTTCTTATTACTACTACTGCTTCTGCTTCTACTGCTGCTGCTGCTTCTGCTACTGCTACAGCTACTGCTACCACCACCACTTGGACATAGCAGCAGTTTAGTCAGTAAACATTAAGTACCTATTGTGTGCACGGACTTTTGCTAGATGACGAGGGGACACAAAGTCTATATAAAACATGTTTTTTTTATGATTGTCATTATTAATGATTGTTTTAGTCTATAAATAGTGCTTTGAATTGATCTTATCAAAAGCATGGGAAAGGGTTTACTTTAATTCCAGAAGTTTATGTTCGGTCATTTCAGCCATGTTTGACTATTCATGACCCCATTTGGGGTTTTCCTGGCAGAGATACTGGAATGGTTTGTGTTTCCTTCCCCAGCTCATTTTACAGATGAGGAACTGAGGCAAACAGGGTTAGGGGACTTGCCCAGGGTCACACAGCTAGTTAGCGTCTTCAGCCAGATTTGAACTCAGGAAGGTGAGTCTTCCTGGTTTCAAGCCCAGTACACTAATCTATTGTGCCACCTACCTTCCCTCAGAAGTTAGGAAGTTGAAATTAATTATATCAGTACTTAAACCCGTTGTATTTATCTAGCTGGTGATACCTGTCTCCTTTCATTCCCTTCCCCTCCACCCCCCCCTTCCATTTATTTCTTGATTAAATTCTGTATATCCATTCATATGATACATTTTTACTACTTGCTTCAATGCTTTGGAGAAGAGGAAATACAGAGAATAATGACACATGGTCTTTCCCCACAAAGAGCTTATAATAGAAAAAGATTTTGAAGTATATGAATATAGCTTGCATAGTATTTACAAAATTTTAGGACAAAAAAGAGATGTGAGCTTGGGCAAGAGGAGATGTAGTTTCTGGTCCATGGTCTACTAGAAATAATCTGTATAACCTAACATAGGGTTTTCAAATTAGAAGGCTTGGGATCTCAGAGATCATCTCACAAATTCAATCATATTGTTGTCAATGAATGCAAAAATTTCTATTTACCATTAATAAAATATGTTAGTTTAAAATATATTCATTTCATTAAAATGTCCCATTTTGTTTATGTCTTATAATGCATATAAGTGCCATGATCTACATATGTAGTTTATATGGTGGGGGGCAGGATTCATACTCAGTTTATTTTTTCTGATAAGGATATGGGATTGAAAAAAGGTTTGGAGACTACTATTCTGAAAAAATTTCCAAAACTTAGTAAGTTTCTAGGAATGGATAAGATACTTGGGAAAATCATTTTTGAGTTGAGGAACTTAGGCTCAGTGAGTTGAGGAGACTTCCTTAAGCTTATATGGGCTATGGGTGGCAGAGCTAGCATTCAAACACTTATTTAGAAAGCCCTTTGCAAATTTGAAAGTGCTATGTAAATGCCAGTTATTAATAATGACAATAAATATCTCTCAGTTTCCTTATCTCAAAAATTAAGGGATTAAGCATAATGGTCCCTCTAAAGCACCTTACAATTCAACTAAATCCAACAACTATTTAAAAAGGACTTAGTATGTACAAGGTGCTGGGAGACAAAGACAAAAGGAAGTAATCCATGCCTTCACAGAGCTCATATTGTACTGTGGGAATGCAATATGTACACAAATATTTCCACAGGACAAGATGAAACCAGGCCTCCTCTTGCCCCTACCCAAGTCTCATCTTTCATCCTAAAAATTTGCAGATACTATGCAAGCTATATTCATATACTTCAGTGTCTTTTTCTATTATAAGTTCTTTGTGGAGAGATCATGTCTCATTCTTCTCTGTATTCTCCTTTCTCTCAATTAAGTATTAGGGAGTATAAGGGTAGGCTTTATGAGATTTTTGACTCTAAAATTTTGTGATTCTATGAAATAATTGCACATAATTTGTAGTTGTAAAAAATTTTATGTGCATACAAAAGTTGGGAATATTTTAAGGGCATAACTACCTTGCTACCATTGATTGCCCGAACTTTTTAGAAAGATAACAAAACATAACTAGATGATTTAATCTTGAGGTATAGTGGATGGTGTTTTCTCCCTCATTACTGATCTGTAGAATTTCAGGTTTTATTTTTCCAACACTTTCCTGTGAAATCAGTGATAGGTCATGCTCAAATGGCAGAAGATTGTAGTCATACAATTAAAGATACTATTCCTTCCTGAGCAGAATAGCTATAGCTTTTTTTAAAAAAAGTATTTCATAAGATTTAATTGATTCTTCTTAAATAAATGTTTTCCTTTTTGAAAAGCATATACTCTGCCCACTCTTTCTCTAAATTTAGGAAGTCTTGATTGAGATGAATGTGTGTGGCCAATTTGACAGCAAACAAGTGGTTTTAAAGCTCCCTGTCTTTGTTACTATTGAGAATTATTTTTTAGTTCTTTTTTCCCTCTGAGCACAGTTGAGCTTATTGAAGTTATTTGCTATTTTCTGTTCTCTGAGCTTACAAGGCTACTCTGAATAAATTGATTTCATTTCATTTTGACTACTTTACTCAAACTTGATAAACACTATTATTTATCTTTTTTGTTCCTTTTGTCCTTCAGAAGGTATAACAGCCTGATAACATACTTTTTATCCAAATAAAGAAATGAAGGAATTGTTGCTTTTCATTGTGTTTCATTTGTCAATATTTTGTTCAGTTCTGGAAACTTGTTAAGCCTTGTGTATTCTTCTAGACCACTAGGCCAGTATTCTCCAAACAACTTTAATCATATACCCCTTGATAAGCATTTACCCCAATATATGTGTAGTTATTTATAAATTACAGTCATACCTCAGCACTTGGTGGCTTTGAAACTAGCCAAATTTTGTATTTGACGCATTTTGACAAGAAAAAAATGCTTCAGCACTTGAAGTATGCTTGGTACCTATTGCACTTGCTAAAACCTGTATGAGTCAAGACATCACCCTGCATCCCATCTCTCTGAATGAAACAGAAGAACAAGGCATTAGTCTCACAGTAACTCCGGCTCAGTGCAGAATCCCACATATTTTGCCGTGTACTTTCTTGTGCTTTTTTTTTTCTTTCCATTTTCTAAGAATGGAGAAAATTCATGATCACAACACAAAATCCCAGGAATATAATCATCTCTTCCTTTCCCCTTTGGGCTTGGATTTGCCCCTGAATAAATCCTTTTCACTTTAGATGTTCATTGAATCACTATGGGAAAATCGAGTTTTCTTCATGCTGTTGTAGACAAGGTCTTCTCTCTGAGTCTTCAAATGCCATGATTAAAAACTCTCTCATCTATCCCTGGAGTATATTGGCGTGGCCCTTCTGTTGCCTAAGGAGTGTGAGCCTTTTGGGATTTGTGTGTCTTTCAGTGTGCCAGCTGTAACCAAACGTTTGATTGAAAGTGTAGCCCAATTAGGCTCACGGAGATCCATCCCAGAAGAAACAGGGCCTACAGAGCCCAAACAAAAACCAGACTGAGGAATTGGTGCCAGGAGCAGAGGGGATGGGGTCCTCCATGCTGCCCCTCAGAACTGATTCCCCACAGAAGTTTAGGGAGGGGGAGTGGGGAAAGGTCAGAAAACAAGTGGCCTAGCCACAGTTGAGCGTCCACTATCCCTGAGAACAAACTAGGGCCAAAAGACAGAGCCCAGGCTATTGTCAGCTACTCAAGGAACTTTCTGAAACCCTCCTCCTCTTTGCAGCTGTTACTGCCTGTGACCCACTACTTCCACAGCCTTTGAGAAGAAGGCTTCTCTTGCTTCTCTTTTAAGGTCTGCTTTCACCCCTCCTAAGAAATGGAGCAGCAGGTTGGGTGTGTTGGGTAGGGTACTTGATGTTCCTCTGGCAACACATCCTTAGGTGCTGGGAGCCCATTATTTCAGACAGCATAGCAGCATCCTCTCCTCCATACATGACCCCCACCCCATCCCCATGTCCCTGAAGGAAATGGATGTTTGTACTTAAATCTGGTTTGAGGTCCCCCTGCAAATCCAATGATGAGTAGTCATTGTGGTTGGGGTGGAGGGAGGTGCAGGAGGGTGTGACAGGATGGAGAGAGGAAATTTTGGGGCTAGGGAAATGAAACAATCAACTTTTTTAAATTAATATTTTATTTTTTTCCCGTTACATGTAAAGATAGTTCTCAACTTTTGTTTATACAAGCTTTCCAATTTCAGATTTTTCTCCCTCCCTCCCCTAGACAGCAGGTAATCTGATATAGGTTATACATACACACACACACACACACACATACACATACACACACACACACATAATAACATTAATCATATTTCTGCATTAGTCAGAAACAATCAATTTTTAAAAGTTGTCTTTTGTTATTTTTTTAAATAAAAATGAAAACTCATCAATTTATAAATTACCAAGTAAAATGTGAAATTTCTGGGGTTCAGAAATGAATTGTTTCAATTTATGTTACTTCTTATGGGAAAAATTTGTTCAGTACTCATTGTTTTTGTCACTTGTGCCTTCTGGAACCAATTAATGATGAGTACTAAAGTACTCATACCACTGTATGTACATAGATTACTGTACTTAAATACATTATAAAACATACTCAAAATAGAAACTTAAAAGGAAGAGAAAAAGATGAAATAAATTATATTTTTAAATGTTTTATTAATGGTACCCAAAATTTCTTTTCACCTCACTAAGAGCAATGTGGATGAATATGATTTGTGATTTTTTTAAAATTTTGGTTAACACTTTGGGATTTAGTCATTGAAGATATGGTTCTGCACTTAATGGTTCTGCACTTAGAGCTTAATTTGACATTTGGTTTTAATGACTTTCATGGCTAAAAAGATACCTCAAAAATAGCTACAGATAGAAGAAGCACGTTATTGACTGAGTTAAATCAATATACTCATTTTTCAACCCCATCCAACAATAACAAAGATTTTTGTTGAAATTTAGCCTGCAAATGTTCATATTGCACTAAGTTAAGATCAAAATGAGTACATAATTTGGACAGAGTAATTTGGAACTATACCCACAGGGCTATAAAACTGCATACAGCAATACCACTACTAGATCTGTATCTCAAAGAGATCATATCCACATCCAGAGAAAGAACTGATGGATTCTGAATGCAGATAGAAGCATACATTTTTTTTTGCTTTATTTTTTTTACTCTGTTTTCTTTTGCAACATGAAAATATTTTTTGCATGACTGTATATGTATAATCTGTATCTAATTGGTTTCCATTTCAGGGAGAAAACAGGAAGAGGGGAAAAGAATTTGGAACTCAAAATTTAAAAAAATGAAAGTTCAAAATTGTTTTTACATGTAATTTGAAAAAAAGTTTTTTTTAAAGAAAGCATGTCTCTACTCCCTACTTAGTGGTACAGGCATGAAAAAGGGGGTCATATGGAAAGTACTGCATTTGGATATTATTGTTTGAAGGGTATGCTCTGAAACAGTAACTTTTATCCTTAAAGACTAGCTACAGGTATCTGAATATATCTAGTTTTATTCTCATTTTTCCTGTTGCTCTGGAGAAAATATGTCTAGAAACTAGAAAGCAGTTCTCTCTCTTGATAGTGTGACATTTAAAATTAAATGTACGGGGGCAGCTAGATGGCGCAGTGGATAGAGCACCGGCCCTGGAGTCAGGAGTACCTGAGTTCAAATCCGGCCTCAGACACTTAACACTAGCTGTGTGACCCTGGGCAAGTCACTTAACCCCAATTGCCTCACTAAAAAAAAAAAAAAAAAAAAAAAAAAATTAAATGTACGGTCCCCTATTTCTGTCCTTAGTGTATCTTGTTAAGGTCACCTGGCTGTGGGGGAAGAGGAGGGGTCCATTTCACTCGCTTGTAGGTTTCCTATCAGCCTGCTACTAGAGACTCTTTCCTATATTTAATGTTAACCTGAGCTCTAGAACTCACCCATGGGTATTTTTGTGTATTTTCAAATTAACTAATACAATTTCAATCCATTATCAGCAAGCTCAGAGTCCCCACCAGTTCATCAAATATTGCTTAATAAAGTGAAGAAATCTCTTTTTCTAATAGAGATTACTTATACCTCGGTATTAAATCACTTAAACTCCTGTGATTAAGTAAATCTAAAAGATACTGAATTTACATTTTATTAACAATGAAATCAACAAATAATAAAAAAGACATGGATATTTATTTTATAGTATTTTGGCTGTAAGAACAATCACAACCAGATCACCTTAAACCCTCCTTTTCATGTTAGATGGTGTCTCTGTACTTCCAAGTACACACTCCCACATCATTCAGTTCAAGCAGGCTAACAAAGTCTCTTAGCAAAAATTTTCTTCAAAACAGTTCCATCAAGAAAGGAGGCCTCGGGGGCAGCTAGGTGGCACAGTGGATAGAGCACCGGCCCTGGATTCAGGAGGACCTGAGTTCAAATATGGCCTTAGACACTTAACACTTACTAGCTGTGTCACCCTGGGCAAGTCACTTAACCCCAATTGCCTCACCAAAAAAAAAAAGAAAGAAAGAAAGAAAGGAGGCCTCTCCAAACATGACAGGAAAATAATATCTTCAGTTTCTCCCAAGAGATAACTCTTCATAGTCTTTCTTCAGACTTACTTATCATAAACTTCTTTTTATAATGTTTCTTCTTAAAATTAAATTGACAGTTCTCACAAAAAGAAGTTTCTGTTTTTTATTTCTGTTTTCATAGTTCATCTTCTACATAAGGGGTTTTTAACTTAGGGTCTACAAAATTTTTTCCAATATATTTTGATAATTATATTTCAATATAATTGGTTTCCTTGGTAGTCCTTTGTATTTCATTTTATGCATTTGTAAATATCCTAAGAAAGAATATATAGGTTTTGCCAGACTTCTAAAGGGTTCTACAACAAACAATAAAAATAAAAGGTTAAGAATACCTTAGATATTAAAAATACTTAGATCTTAAGAAATAAAAAATAAAAGACTCCCCCTACTCCAAAGGAAGAAGCACCCCAATATAATGAGATTTATAGTTCTACACTCCCAACTAAATTGCCTTTTTAGAGAATTCCTTTTGACTCTTAAAAGATTCGGTAGCAATATTTGTGGCTCTGTGGTACATCTAGTGAAATAGGTGTTATTACATTTATTTTAAACATTGACTGATTTATTTTTAAAAGTCTAAAGTTTATTCTTGAATTATTCTATTTGCCATGCAATCTGCCTTCATGTGGTTTAGAATGCTTTTAGGTTTTAGAAATTCATATTGGAAGAAGAAATTGATTTTGTTCAATTAGTCAAGTTTCTATTGCTCCTAACTTTGGGATAATCTCCTTTACATGTATAACATTTCACTATTCCTTCAAATGGACTTTACATACAGTTACTGTATCTTTAAGAGCCAAATGAAATTTTATGTAAAGAGTAGTTTGACCTGTATATATTTTTTATATTTGCAACAAACATTTATTTTATTTTTTCCAGTTACCTGTAAGGGTAGTTTTCAACATTCATTTGGGACTTTGTTTTCATAAGGGAAGAGGTATACACCATTATAGTGGAGATGGGGTTCTAGGTGACTCTGTGACATTTCTCATAGCCAAAATATTATAAATAATTATCTGTCTCAGTTTATTGAGTTCATTTGTTAACAAATCGTACTTTCAGTCATTTTAGTAAGTAGTAATTGGGATTTAAGATTTTTAATACACAGAAATGTGAGTAATTATTGTTAGAAAAGGCTTCTTCAGCTTATTCTCTAAATAATATTTATTGAATTGGAGTGGGGCTCAAGCTAATTTATTGATTAGAAGAGGTTGCAATTGTATTGATTATTAAATATCCAAACATACCCCTGGCTTTCCCTAAAGCTTAAGATAATAAGATTAAAATGAGAACAAGTCCAGTAGTCTGAGGGGTGACATATAAGAGAGGATTGCTTGATCCATTTAACCTTACTGCACATGTATATTACTCTCTAAAGATTTTAGGAAACCCTTTAACAGGCCATATGTGAGAACGCTGTGACATAATTTTGGAAACTTTTGTTCAAATTTATTTTCAGTATTTTAGAGGTGGAAAAGGTCTATCTACCTCTTTTAAGAAATTTGTGGGGATAGAGTAGAAAGAGGAAGATCAACAGAAAGTTAGCTTCTCAAAGCTATAGAAACCCCATGACTGAACTAAGATGGACTAATGTATTGAGTATTGTGAAATCAAAAGGAAAGGAGTAGAATCAATAATATAGCAGCTCAATTATAAAGAATAACCTTTTCCTGATTGGGAGGACAGTAGTCAAAGGAAATGTAATTCAGTGTAATGTAATTCAACATTTTAAATTTTATTTTTATTTTTGTTTTAGCAACAAATGGAGAAAGCATAGAGAAGTGTTTCTGTTCTATATTTGGGCTTCAAGGCTTATTAGCCAAAATCAGGAGGTAAACTGATGCCTTCTTTCTTTGACCAGAACAACTAACTATCCAAGGGCATTTGTACAAACATGGTTGTAAGTCATAATAAATCAGATATTAATGTGTCACATGCAAAGATTATAGAAGGAACATGTTGCAACATATTTCAACTTCAGTCCTATGTTAATAGCAGCTCCAGTAAACAGAAGCATGTGGATATAAAAATAAAGAGCTCTCAATTAGGAAAAAGTTGACCAGTTTTAAATTAGGTTAAGTAAATCTGCAAGTGAGATGCTTGACATGATAAAAGACTTCAGTGTAGGATAGGAAGGAAAGTTGTACATTATGATAAGCATGAGGTGGTTGTGACTGATTAAAATATTGAGGTCAGAAATTTTGTGCGTGATTGTGATAATAGTGGCTAACTAGTTAAATTTAGACAAAGGAAAATATACTCATTCTGAAAAAAAAAGTTGAATGTGAGCAAAGTTTCTGAAAAGGTTGTACCATACATTTTGGATGATGAACAAGAAATCTTTAACACATGCTGATCTTTCAAGGAAAACTGGACAAAATAAAATGTTTTAGAGGAAAATGCTAATCAGTGATGAAATACAGTGCTTCTAATATGACTCGGAGCGTCAAACTCTATAATGGAAAAATTCTAGTACTCCTTCAAGATATAAGAAAGCCTGAATGGTAAAATAAAAAAAGACACTGTTGATTTGTTTCTTTTACATTAGTGTCATTGTTTTTCAAGCTTCAGATAATGAACTCTGAAATATTTGATTTTTGCCTAATGTAAAAATGTAGAACTGACTTCTCTGACATTACTGTGTTTTGACTTATGATGTGCTTTCTGTGAAATGATTTTTCTTTAAAATGGTAACATCCAACTTTGTCATCTGCCTTTAAGTAATACAAATCTGCTTTGAAAATATAGGAGATAGATTTTTCCACTGTCAAAAATATACAAAAATAATTTCAGGAATAGTCACGTCTTTGAAATTAATATGTAGTTTCCTGAGGTTGCTTTCTAGAGGAAATGTTCAATTTAAAAATATATTTGTTATAAGAATCCATCTCCTTGACATATTTACAAAACACATTAGAAAAAAACAGATGTTTTACATAATTGCACATGTATAATTTATATCTGATTGTTTACTGTCTCAGGGAGAGTGGAAGAGAGAGGGGAAGGAATAGAATTTTGAACTCAAAACTCAAAAAAAGTTGAAAATTGTTTTTACATGTAATTGGGGGAAAATATTAGAAAAAGACAGGGACTGTATTTTCCCTATCTTTATATACTCAGTGCTTAACACAGCACCTCATTCATAAAAGCTTAATAAATGCTTGTTGACAGACTGAATTATTTTTGTTTTGGTATTTGCTTCAGTTGCTGTGTTTAATAAATGAAGATAGTGGGTAAATATGGGTAGTTTGAGAGATAAAGCATTTATTAAGTCCTTACTATGGAACCACAAACTGTGTTAAGCACTGTAAATACAAATGTATTACAAGCAAACTAGACAGTCTGTGCCTTCAAGGAATTTACATTCTAAGGAAAGAAGACAACACATAAAGGGAAGTTTAAAAGTGGGGGGGGGGGGGCGCAGCTAGGTGGTGCAGTGGATAAAGCACCAGCCCTGGATTCAGGAGTACCTGAGTTCAAATCAGGCCTCAGACACTTGACACTTACTAGCTGTGTGACCCTGGGCAAGTCACTTAACCCCCATTGCCCCGCAAAAAAAAAAAAAGTATGGGGGGGGAGGGGGACTTGTATGAGTAGTCTTGTAATTGTGCAGTGGTAATGTTTAAAATTAGCTCCAAAGTAAATGGCTAAAACACAAAATAATTCTCATTTTGTTTCTTTTTCAAAAGCATCCATTATTGCTTTAACATTCAAGCCAAGCTAAACTTTATTGTCTTTAATTCAGCCAAGAATTGTCTACTGAGTAACTCTCAACTTCTTTAGTACTACAGTATCTTGAGAAAGGAAGGTTGAATGTAATCTTTACCTGGAGCTCATAAAATTCTTTTTTCTTTTACTTGATTGAAGCCAGTGACATTAACTTGAAATTCTAGTTCCCTGCACAAAATTTTATAAAAAGCTCCTTCTAGCCCATGTAGTTGGAAGAAATAATGTCTTTCTTTAAAACAAAAATGAGAAATATCTATAAGATTCTAGATAGCTGAATTGTTTTTTTGTTTTTTGTTTGTTTTTTTAAATCACAGTACAGATCACTAAAGAATATCATGAAATAACTTTAAAAGTTTTTACTAAGCAGCTCTTCTGCATCAGGCACTGTGTTGGCCCCTGAGGATGAAAGTATAAAGAATGAAATAATACCTTTTTGCACTGAGATTACATTCTAATGAGGGAGACAATAAGTACATTTAAAATATAATATAGCATAAATAGAAAATTAATGAAGGCATACAGACATACACTCTGAAAGTAGTTCAATAGATGGTATAAGAGCTAGGGCACTAGTTGTTGCAGGGAATCAGAAAAGGCTTCCTGCAGAAGATGGTTCCTAAGCTACATCTTAGAGGAAAAGAGAGACTCAGTGACATGGAGGTAGGGAAGAAGTGCATTTCAGGGCTGGAAGACCTCCAAAGCAAAAGACACTGAGATGGAATGTCCTAAGTGAGGAACAGAAAGACCAGTTTGGCTGGATTGCTGAGTGAGCATAATACCTAATGAGGCTAGGTTGGAGCCAAGTTGTATAGGGATTTAAAAGCCAAACGGGAATTTATATTTTATCCTACAGGCAATAGGAAGCCACTGTAGCTGGTTAAATAAGGGAATCACATAAACCTGTACTTAAGGAAAATCACATAGGCACTGCAGTGTAGGGTGGACTAGAGACTTGAAACATGGAGATCAGTTGGGAGGCTATTACAATAATCTAGGTAAGAGGTGATGAGGGCCTGAACTAAATCGTTACCTGTGTGAGTGAAGAAAAAGGTTCTGATCCAGGAGACGTGAAGATAAAAAGAGCAAGATTTAGCAACCAGCTAGCTAAGTAGGATGAGAGAGAGAAATTGAGAATCATGCCAAGATTACAACCTGAGGCACTGGAAGGATCATACTGCCTTTATCAGAAATGGGGAAGTTTAACTTTTGAGGAGGGACTAGGTGAAAGGAAAGAGAGAGTAAAGTCAATGCTGTGGGGAGGGAATAGGAGGAGGGAAATACAATTAGCAATATGAGCTGTGGAAAAAATTTTGAAGCAAATATGTTTGATAAAGGCCTCATTTCTCAAACATATAAAGAACTGAGTCAAATTGATTAAGATAAGAGTCATTCCCCAATTGGTAAATGATCAAAAGATATATAAACAGTTTTCAGATGAAATAATCTTTTTTGGGGGGGGGCAGGGCAATGAGGGTTAAGTGACGTGCCCAGGGTCACACAGCTAGTAAGTGTCAAGTGTCTGAGGTTGGATTTGAACTCAGGTCCTCCTGAATCCAGGGCCAGTGTTCCATCCACTGCACCACCTAGCTGCGCCCCCCCAAATGAAATATCTATAGCCATATGAAAAAAAATGCTCTAACTCACTAATATGCAAGTCAGACCAATTCTGGGGTACTACCTCATACCTATTGGATTGGATAATAGGACAGCAGAGGAAAATGAGAAATGTTGTAGGGGATATTGGTGAAACAAGACATTAATCTACTGTTGGTGGAGTTGTAAACTGATTCAAACATTCTGTAGAGCAATCTATAAAACCATGCATACTCTTTGACCTGCTAATACCATTACCAGGTTGGTATCCAAAAAAAGATTTTAAAAAACCAAAAAATTAAAGGACCTATATGTACCAAAAATATTTATGGAAGCTCTTTTCTGGCGGCAAAGAATTTGAAATTAAGGGGATGCTCATCAATTGGGGAATGGCTGAAGAAATTGTGGTGTGTGATTATGATGGAACACTATTGTGCTGTAAGAAATGATGAGCAGCATGCTCTCAGAAAAACCTGGAAAGAACTGATGCAAAGTGAAATGTACTCTGTACAAAATAACATCAGGATTGTAAGCTGTTCAACTGTGAATGACTTGGCTATTCTTAACAATACAATTCTCCAGCACCAAGGCAATCCAGAGAAAGAACTGATAGTGTCCGAATACAAATAGAAAATTTTTTTTTAGTTTATTTTTCTTGAAGTTTTTTTTGTCTGTTTTCTTTCCCAACCTGACTAATATGGAAATGTTTTGTATGACTACACATCTGTAACTTATATCGAATTGCTTGCCTTCTTAAAGGGAGGGGGGAGGGAGGGAGGAAGGAAGAGAATTTGGAACACAAAATTTTTAAAATGCTTTAAAAATTGTTTTTACATGTAATTGGGGAAAATAAAATTCTAAATTAAGATTTTAAAAATGAAAAAATAAAAATAAAGAATGGGGAAGTTTAGAAGAAGGGAGGATTTAGGCAGAAAAATGATGACTTCGGTTTTAGAGATTTTGAGTTTAAGATGCCTCTGGGATATCCTATTTGAAGTATCTAATAGGTCATTGGTGATGTGAGACTGAAACTCAGGATAGAGAATGGGTCTGTCCGTGTTGATCTTCCTAGAACTCTTTCAAGAGCCTCTTTATGACATATGTGTATGTATGTATTATATTGAAATATATTAATTTGTTTAAGGAATATCTTTCAAGTTATTATTGGCTTAGATTTCTTTATATAACAGTATTCTTAGACATTTAGGAAATTCTCATGATAATGATGCCATGCATAAAAGACTAGAGTAAAAAAGTTATACTTTTAAAATATAAATTGCCTAAAGCCTCAAAAATTTCTGCTACTCTTTCCAAATTACATTTTGTGGTTTTCTTGGAGCTAAATGTGATAGAATCAATCAAACAACAAGCATTTATTTAGCATCTACTGTGTACCCCGCACCAACATGTGAAAATATGTTTTCAGTTTCATAAATACAGCAGTGGTGACAGAATTTGAAACTAATTTTTACTTTTTATATCATACATAGCAACATAATTACATTCAAACTAGGACTTCTCCATTCTCATTTGAGAATGACAGACAACATTTTAGAAGTCGGAGCTCTTGTGCCAACATCACTAAAAAACATTTTGTTTTCTTTCCCCAACTAGATTGTAATCATGAGGGCAATAATCGGCCCTTCAGTTTGTTTTGTATCTTGAAAATACCTAATGCATTCCTCTCTACACAAACATCAATCAAATACTGACGTTTTAACTGAAATCACAAGGTGCTTTTTCTGCTCCGGTATAATCAATGATGAGTACTCTTGTACTAGGGTTTTTATGGTTAGTGTGGCTATCATGATAGCCTGAAATGGTCAGGAGCCTATGTGATTAGTACTTCTCATAAAAAGTAGAAGCTTGAAGGGATTTCCCCTGTGTAGTAGGTAGATGTGAGTCAGAAATACTGTTATATGCAACCTGTAAAAAACCTTTGAGATTCGATCATTGATGTATCTATGATTTTTGATAAAACAATAACTTTGTAGAACCCACAGATTAGAACCCTGTGGATTAAGTAATATCACACCTGTAAAAGAAATAGCAAATACTCTTCCTGCTCTTAAAAAACAGAAAATTAAATTCTGGTGATAATGTACATATCTAAAATGACTAAGTGCCTGGGGATTAGTCAGAGCCTGTTGGTGTTAATTTTTTTAGGTTGATAGTTGTTTTGTTTTGTTTTGTTTTTTGGTGGGGCAGTGAGGATTAAGTGACTTGCCCAAGGTCACACAGCTAGTAAGTGTCAAGTGTGAGGTCAAATTTGAACTCAGGTCCTCCTGAACTCAGAGCCAGTGTTTCATCCACTGTGCCACCTGGCTGCCCCCGGTTGATAGTTTTTAAAGGAGACAGAGAACATGGCTTGAGGGGAAGAAAGGGGAAGACCTTCTGGGAGAGAATTTTCTATAAATAAAATAAACAAATGATGGTAAAACAAAGTAGCATGACCAGAGCAGATGAAGTACATTGAGGTGGTAATGAGAGATGAAAGAGGAACATTTTTCTTTTAAAACAAATGTAACAAAGGCCTTCTGGCAGCTAAGAACATTTACTGTTGCATTTAAGGAGCATTTTTCAAATGAAAAATTAGAAGACTTCCCAAGTATTTGTGAGCTATGAGATTCTTTGCTTTTCTATGATTATTTCTATTTTAAAAATTTAGAGATTGAGCAATCTTTATGATTCTTTTAATAATAAAAACACATTTATATAGGACTTATGTGCCTAGCACTGTGCTAAGTGCTTTACCATTTTTATCTCTTTTGATCCTCACAACAATGCTGGGAAGAAGGTGCTATCATTATCTCCATTTTACAGATGAAAAAACTGAGCAGAGTTTAAGTGACTTTGCCAGGGTCACACAAGTAGTAAGTATCTAAGGCCACATTTGAACTCAGGTCTTCCTGATTCCAGTCCTGTTAGTCTATCCACTGTGGAACCAGTTGCCCTCAGCATATTTATTGATTTAGTCATAAAAGTAATTTGCCACTATCAGTTTCACAATTTTTGTTTTCAGTGATTTCTATTTATTACATTTTGAATGATTTTTTTTTACTTTTAACATAATAAATAATCCAAACCTCTTCCTATCCTTCTTTGTAACTGAAACATGATATTCTAAGGCTCCCGATTATGTAAATATATTTTTTGAACTGCACCAGTGATTTCAATGCCTTGGTAAACTCTCAGTCAGGAGCTTTCTCTATCAATAAAAATTGATAACTTCTTTTTGTACCTTAGCTTTAAAGAGTCTCCTAGTGGTATTAGGAGATTAATTCACTTGTCCAGAGTCATTCAGCCAGTATGTGTTAGAAGAGGGACATAATTGCAGGTACATAATGATATTCTAAAATGTTTTGGTTTCTTCATTTTAATAAACATTTATCAAATATCTACTTTGTGCTACTTTATAGGAGAAAAACAAAATTTAGATAAAGTCCTCATTTTCATGGAATTTACTTTGAGTAGGGGAGAAATAAAATATGTACAAATTATTAACTATAAAAGAGGAAATAATGCCTGATAAGTGTATTAGAAATGTGTGAAACACTGTGAAAACAATGTGTGAAACAAGGAATGCATAAGATAAGGCCAAAGAATTGACAGTGTGGACAGGGGGTAAAAGTGTTTGTGAAAAAGTCATATTCTGTGGTGATCCCCATTATTAGTGTTGAAGAAAAATTTAAGGTTGTCTTTCTAAGCCTAAATTGTAAGAACTGACATAATAAAAGGAAGAAAAAAAAGCATAGTTATCATAGTAAGACTTTAGTATTTTCTTTGAAATATATTTCTGGAATGCTACATATGTCATAATGGAATATAAGAATATATTAATAAGCAGGTAACTTTTTGAATTATCATTGCCTTCTATTAACATTTGATGCTGTAAGAAATGTAAATGTTCACAACTTAAGAAAAATGTACAGTTATTAGGATGCATTGTCTTTGTATTGGCATTGATTAGATGCTTCTTAAACCGTATTGGTAGATATTCATTCTCTTTTCTACCTCATTGTCTTCAGGAAATTGAATTTCCCACATTGAGAGAAGCTCTGTCTTTTGTAGCATTAATTGATGGATACTATAGATTAACTGCAGATGCACACCATTACCTCTGTAAAGAAGTAGCACCCCCAACAGTCCTTGAAAATATCCAAAGCAACTGTCATGGCCCAATTTCGTAAGTAAAATGCATACTACTAAAATTGTAGGGAGGGGAGGGCGGGATCAGGATACTTTGTACAACAGAAATAATGACATATTAATCCCAATCAGTATGCTTTTAAAATTTTGTTAACTATCTGAATATCCTTAAAGATACCCAACCTATATGTCATATGTAAGTAAATTTTCAAAGCCAGTTTTTTTTCTTTTAACTTGCTTCAAGTTGTCAGTGGCAATATGAATATGATTTTTTCCTAAGACTTTGATGCCATTTTAATTATTAATTATATACATGTATATTACATTAGTACATGCCTTAGAATCAGTTACACACATAGAGCTTTATGCCATCTTGACTTATGAAGTAATCAAAAATAGTTGTATTATGAAAGAGAATACTCATTTTAAATATAGAATTATGATCAGAAGACAGAAGACTTCAGGAAAATAAAATCATTGTTGTTTCTGGCAGACTTTTTCTACCACAAAAGTCATCAGTGTCCTTCTGTGTGTTTCCAAAGCAATAGGAGGATCCCTAATTTTGGTTTCAACTCAGTATGAATAATTAATAATTTTTTTTCTTAGAAGAATTACCTACAACCATAAAGAATAAAGACTCTCAACTTTTTGGAGAACCTTCAAATCTTTTGATTATAAATATTTGGTCCTACTGTCCACAGTGATTCCTCTATTTGAAACTTTTGTTGTGTATATAAATGTAACATAAAGGAAAAATCTGGTTTTGAAATGTGAATATATATATAATGTATATATTTATACACATACATATATGTGTGTACCCATATTAATATTAATTGTACCCATAATATCATTTTCCTGGTAAACAGATAACTTCTTCTTTACCTTCAGGATGGATTTTGCCATAAGTAAACTGAAGAAAGCAGGTAATCAGACTGGCCTCTATGTCCTTCGATGTAGCCCTAAGGACTTTAATACATATTTCCTCACTTTTGCTGTTGAGGTGAGTAAACTATGTTGATGAACTATAGTATCCTGCTTATCAGAACCAGAAAAAACTTATTTATTCCAAACATTTTTGCACATTTAACTTTATTCCTCAGTCTATAGTCAAAATTATAACCATCCTTTGGGTATGATAACTTACATATTATTACTTGAACTCCCACTTTTAGTTTGCAAGGAATGGGAACACTTTTATTCTTCCAAGATTCCTTTTATGTCTTAAACACCTAAAAGATCAGTGATTTTGTCCACGTGAGTGCTTGCTCCCCTGTTATAACTCTCAACTCATTTGGTGCTTTAGTAGGTAGTCTTTGTTATTTGATATTACTGAAAAAGTTCATCACCCAGTATCAACCCTCTGTTGATGAATCTTTCTAGTCTTGGGTAGGCTGTTGCTTGGGCAACAGACATAGTCCATCCATTGTTAGCCCCATATTCAAAACCTTTCCAAATTAGTAGGATACTCTATAATTTGCCTTCTCCTGGCATAGATTTTATCAGTATACCATAATGAGTTATATTATTTGGATAATTAATGAAAAAATCATAGAAATAAACTATGTACAATAAATTTCCTTTTTCACCTCACCTTGCAGTTGGTCTATGCTTATTGTCAGTTAAACAGTATTTTGCCCAATCCAATCCTGCCCTCAAGTACTTTAAAATTTAATTTTACTTGGAGAACTTTACCAAACAAAGAAGAACAAAATAGCTGACAAGCAATTTAATTCATTATTAAAATGTATAAAGGTATAAAGAGAAATAAAGGGAGCAGCTAAGTGGTGTAGTGGATAAAGCACCAGCCCTGGATTGAGGAGGACCTGAGTTCAAATCTGGCCTCAGACACTTGATACTTACTAGCTGTGTGACCCTGGGCAAGTCACTTAACCCTCATTGCCTCCCCCCCCAAAAAGAGAGAGAGAAAGAGAGAGAAATAAGAAAATCATAAGGAAATAAAAGCACTGTAATAATAGCTAACATTTTCAGAGTTTTAAGGTTTGCAAAGTGCCCTTTATAGACCTTAAATACTACAGGTATTCCCATTTAACAGATTAGTAAACTGAAGCTCAGAGAAATTAAAACAAACCACAACTTTTAGTGTGTGAGATGTGCTTGAACCTAGGTCTCCCTGTCTCCAAACTTCTTCCTTTTTCTACCACACAACCCTGCCTCTCATGGTCTTTAAACAATGTAATCTCTTTTTTTGGTAATCTCTTTTTAAGAAATGGTTTTATGCAGTTAAACTCCGTGCTCTAGTGAATTACGATCTGCACATTTTAAAGCATAAAATTGTTAAAACTTCACTACAGTGAAGAACTTGGTATAAAATTGATTTATGTTAGAAGTACCTAATAAGGAGATAATGCCTAAAAGATAGTTCCATAGATTCTGAAAGTAGATTTCTGGCATATCAAGGATTGGAATGGAAACTGAGACCTGGGTCATAGTTCCTCCCAGCTATGTATTAGGTATGTGGCCCTAGGTAAGTAACTTTACATTTCTATTTCCTCATTTGTAAAAAAAGAAATAATAATGCTTGTCTAACCTCATATCGAATGGTTCAAGTGAGATGTGAAAGTGATTTGTCAACTTTTAAAAATATTAGCCCTATGATTTCACAGCTTCTGGTGTGGTACATCCTTTGCCAAAGCAAATGGGCATTTTCTCTGCAGTTTATAGTCTTTGTAAGTTCCCTGTGGATCCCTGAGTGAGTTCAGTGACTTGCTCAGGGTCACACAGCCAGTATGTGTCAGACATGGGATTTGAACTCAGGCCTTTCTCAGTCTGAGACCAGCACTCCATCCACTATACATTTGTCAACTGTGTTATTATCTGGGACAAATATTTAGAGTAGTTTAGATGTTGTTTATATAAATGATAGAACATAATTTGCTTTTTATTATTATAAGTATTCTTATTTTAAAAACATTTCTAATTGAAATGAGAAAATTTCTTTACAAATCTGACCATTTTCATTTTAGCATTTGGGGTTAAAATTTGGTCAAAATATGCTACTTCCTTGAGTATTCTGAGATGGGTAACCCAAGAGCATGTGAGTGTTTCTCAAGCAACAAATTGATATATATGGATAATGAGTAGGTCTTAATTTTTTTCTTAGTGCATTAGTGACATTTTACCAACATAATCACACTTAGTTTCAGTTCTATCAAATCCAGCAAGTATTTATGGAATGCTTACTACTACATACTTAACACGGTGTTAGTTGCTTTGAAGTTTACAAAAGAACTAAGTTATAATTCCTAACCTCAAGAAACTTAAAATATTTTAGACAAATCATGGATTAAGCACATGAAACAGTAAGATAATATTGCAAGGTAAGACACAACAAAATGCTATACTATGTTGACCTGCTGAGATGACGTGTGAAGTGCTTTGCAAACCTTAAAGCACTATTTAGCTATTATTTTACATAGGGGTAAAAGTTATGAAAGTATGATAATAAGTTTGTTCACTGAGAGAGTACATACACAGAAAATAGTGGGTTGAGGTAGAGTTTCCCCCATTCTACCACTTTCTTAAACCACTTATCAGGGAACAAGTAAAGAAAGTGGAAACGGGAAAGATGGAAGAGACATTTAAACCCTTTGATATTTGTTATAACTATTTTATGTAATGAGCAGCTTCAGTTTAAGAAATGATTATTTTTGTATTGTTTATTTGTTAGGAGTCATTTCTAAGGCACTACTATGATATAATTAGATGGTTGTCTTTGGCAAGAAGACCACATATATAATGTCAGTGCTTTAGATATCAGAGTTTAAATTTCCAAATAGACTCTTGTGGGTTGGGTTTTTTTTGTTGTTGTTTTGCAATATCCCTCATGCCTGTTTTATCATTTTGACAGTTATGGTGTATTTTTTCCTCTATCTTTATGATTAAACTCTTACAGCGGGAAAATGTCACTGATTATAAGCACTGTTTGATTACAAAAAATGAGAATGGGGAGTTCAACCTCAGTGGAACCAAGAAGAACTTTACTAACCTTAAGGACCTCTTGAATTGCTATCAAATGGAAACTGTCCGATCAGATAGTATCATTTTCCAGTTTACGAAGTGTTGCCCCCCAAAGCCCAAAGGTAAGGAGACTTTCTAGTCATTTTTCATTTACTGTAACATAAATATCTTACACATATTTTAAAAAATGATATAAAAAAAGTTACAAATTGACTTGTTCTTATATTGTTGGGCAGCCATCCTCACTTTGGAACAAGGCCAGTTTGTTTTTCAATCTGACTAACTCCCTAATAGAGTGAGCTTCTAGAATGGCAAGTATTCTCAGAATACCGTATTTCATTCTAAACCATAAGTTGTAGTATGTCAAATATGTTTATACTAAGTTGGTGAGAAGTCCTGCTAGACATTTGTACATTACTAGAAGTGAAGATGTTTGTATTTAATTTTTCAGTGCCTCACTTTCTGTAACTCTGAAATGAGAAAATATATCTGCCCAGAACAAAAATGCATAAAAGCCCCATTAATCAAGGAAATGAAGATAAATGTAATAAATATCAGTGAGGTGGGGGTCAGTAATTCAGATGCACTTACTGCCACTGACAATTTTCAGAATGGCGGTTCCTCTTTTCACATTCTGCTGCATTTGAACAGTGAAGTGTCATCCAGTTTTTACTGTCAGAAAGGGTCCGGCCAAGTGAAACTT
This sequence comes from Dromiciops gliroides, assembly GCF_019393635.1. NCBI lineage: Eukaryota > Metazoa > Chordata > Mammalia > Microbiotheria > Microbiotheriidae > Dromiciops > Dromiciops gliroides. Next base: position 640,802,777 of record NC_057861.1, read on the forward strand.
GCCATAGGGAATATGCACAATTTGAGAGTCATGGAACCATTAACCATCAAATTATGTGTCCAGATCATATGAACTATTTCTGAAATATAGGTACATTATTATGTCTCTCAAAGCAAAAGAAAAGTAAACTATAGAAGTAAAAAATGCTCCCACAGGAAACGAAGTTTAAACCTCGCCAGTGCTGGGAAGATAATAATGTGTGTTCTGTGTGTTCAGTCGTTCTTTAGTCATGTCTGACTGTTTATGACCCCTTTGGGGGTTTTCTTAGTAAAGATAGTGGAGTGGTTTGCAATTTCCTTCTCCAGCTCATTTTACAGATGAGGAAACTGAGGCAAGCAGGATTAAATTACTTGCCCGGGGTCACACAGCTACCAAGTGTCTGAGGTTGGCTTTGAATCATGAAGATGAGTCTTGATTTCAGGCCTTGCACTCTATCCACTGTGCTACCTAGCTGCCTTAGATAATAATGACTAGATATCAAAACTGGTAAGATCTATTGTATAACATCGTCATTAAGGAAAAACAATACAATCAAAAGTATTATTGATTGCACTTTATAGATTTCACAGTGCTCCAAATAGTTTTTTTTTTTAAAAGGAAATGCTCTAAAAATAGAAGTTATTCTACTATACAACACATTCACTCCCATATCACCAAAGCAACATTGAATTGCACCAAGGGAATTAAATTTTGAAACCTTTCCACATCTGCCTTGTAGTGCTGACATGCCACAACCTGATTCTTAACATGCTTCTAGCACTTGAAATACACTAGTCATTCACAAGTTCAGGAATAATTACAAACATTCAAGATTTACTAGTTTTTTTCATCTGAAGGAATAAAGAAGTTTGTCATTTGCCAAAGTAAATGTTTTGAGAAATAGGCAGTGATTACATTGAAAAAAACTATTTTGATTCTTTATTTAATCATGTTTTATTTATTCATTTCCCTGGAAATATATCTTCAGTTCAAATAGTTGAGGATCAAATTTAATTAATAAGCTTCAGACATAATAATATTTTAAAGAAACATATCAATAAGGGATCAGTAATCATTCTGAGTGCCTATTATGTATTCTCTAAAATTATCAATAATTTACTTCAATTATTTATTAGGCACCATGCTAGATTACCAGTTAATTTACATTGTTGACAAATACATGTTCTTTTCCCTTTTGACTCTGTGTTCTCTAGATAAATCGAATCTTCTAGTCTTCAGGAGTAATGGTATTTCTGATGTTCCCACATCACCAACATTACAGAGGCCCAAAAATGTGAACCAAATGGTGTTTCATAAAATCAGAAATGAAGATTTAATATTTGTAAGTCATTGGATACAGACAATTTTCCATTTAAAATTTTTAAATTTGGATGCAGCACTTTGAAACAATGTGTTCTTTCAACTTGCTTCATCATTTGCTTTATTCCTGTTATAGAAGAGACATGGAAACAAATACATTAAAAAATGGATTAGGAATGAGAAAATATGCTAGTAGTTTTAATAGTAATCTGTGATATTAAACTTAGATTTTACTGGGGAAATCATTAAAAAAAAGTAATAAGTACTAGTTATTAGATCCCCTTTCCTTTTTGGACCTGAAAAAGAGCCTCTTATTCCCTTTTGAATGGAAAATATCCACTCTTGTATACTAGGCATCATAGGGTAGAGAAGAAGAACAATAGAGTGGGTTAATCTCAACCCTGCCACTCTTTATATAAGGTAACCCACCTCTGTGGATCTCAGATCACTTTTCTATAAATTATGAGGGGTTTAAACTAGATGAAGTCTTTTTTGGGGGCAGGGCAATAAGGGTTAAGTGGTTTGCCCAGGGTCACACAGCTAGTGTCAAGTGTCTGAGGCTAGATTTGAACTCGGGTCCTCCTTAATTCAGAGCCGGTGCTTTATCCACTGTGCCACCTAGCTGCTCCCTAGACTAGATAAAGTCTTAAGACCCCTTCTTCCTCAAACATATCTTGATTATGTTGCATATTTCACAAAATCACAGATATTTAAATTTGAAAGGAATCTCAATTTCCATCTCTCCAACCCATCCCCAGAAGGAATCCCCACTAGCACATTCCTTGGTAAGTGGTCATCCAGCATGCCCTCAGTGTTCTTCAGATTGAAAAATAGTACCGGTTTTTTCACCTGACATTACAGAATGGATTTCCCATTGACCTTGCCATTTCCTTAAATTATTGTGCTATGTCTCCTTCCCCTTCACTTAAGGCCCTTTGCCATCCTGATTATCTTCCTCTGTGCTTCCTACATTGTGTCAGTGTCCCCAAGTTGTGGCACTCAGAATTAAACACAATACCCTAGATGTGATTTGTCCAGAACAAAGTACGTGGAGTCTTCCACCCCTTTTTGGGAAGCTATGCCTTATTTAATGTCACCCAATATCATATGAGCTTTTTTGACCCATAGATCACATTGCTGATTCATACTTTGCCATGTCTGAGTTGGAACTCTCCAGACCAATGCAGAGAGGAAGGTACAGTTTCCCCCAGAAACATTTCTTCCCCTACAGTTTATAAAGACTTAAAGTGCTAGCGTCTTTGCTCTTCTTTCTCCTGTTTTATAACCAGGACATGTTGTTATCCAGAGACTATAAGCTTCTTGAAGTCAAAGACTGTCTTTTGGTTCTTTTTGTGTCCTCATCACTTAGCATAATGCCTGGCACATAGTAGGCATTTGATAAGTGCTGATTGATTGATGTACTGTCAGTTGATCATTTTGTTGCTTTCAGGGTTAGTCTTGTTCCAATCAGATTCACTGAGTTTAGGATTAGCCTAGAGAAGGTTGGCCTGCCAGATGGGTTCTTTATTGCAGTAGTTCCAAAAAGTTTTGGCTTTCCCAGGAATCTGGGGCAACAGGACTAGTCCCAGGGCCCTGCCATAATGCACTTTTTCCTTATACTGAATTAGCTCACTTGTTAAGAGGCAAAACCTTAAAATCATTACCTTTGGCGTTTTAACCAAGATTTTTACTAGATGTAGGAACCTGTTGGCAAACTAAACCCTAGTATCACTCAACTACAGGTTTACTCTAAGTTCTGTAATTCAGCTGAAACTTAACTATCTCAGATATAAAGTGACTTAATATCTATTCAGCTAGTTACAATGTACTCTTGCATAGTCGACATACTACTGTCCCTCCTTGCCTTGCCCCTATACAAAAGCCCACCAGTTGCCACAAAAAGGGCCTTTCCTATGACCCATGGTCTTTGACCATTGAAGACCATGAAATAGAAAACTAAGCTAAATTATAGAAGGCAGGTTTCCTGTCCAAACTTTCAAAACCTTTTCAGAGGGTGGAACGTAGAGTTCATCTTCCCTGGTCTCAATCTAGAAATGAAAAAAATTAAAATTATGTGTGATATTGTTATTTCTGAATATGAGAAAAGGTTAGGTAGCCTAAGAAAGCAAAAGTAAATTTTAAAACCCCATAGTCAAAAACTTGACATGCAAGTTGAATAAAAAGGATGGTCACGTAACATACCTGACATAAGCTTTCTTTCTTATCTTTAAGTGGTAGAATTCAAATACACAAATGAAAAGCAATTGGTTAATTTTAAATGAAATGGATGAACATCCCTCTTCAGTTATTTTCAAAATGAAACTACCAGTACTTTAGGAACTTGTTATGGTTTTGTATAATTGTAGTAAATGCTATATTAATTAGAGACAGTATATTTATTTTATTAAATTAGTATGATTTAGTATGTTATTATTTTAAACTGTGGGACCATTATAAATTCCTTGGATTATAGATGTTGAAGTTTTTCAATCAGCGTCACATGTGCTGTTACTGTCCTTGTTTTCAGTCTTATATTTTTATTTAATGGAATGGAAGAATCACTTGATTAGTGATTAACTGGCAGGTGTGAATGTTTCATTTTCATATTTGACCTACTTTCTTAATTGGTTTCCAGTATTTTTCTTTCACATTTCACCTTTCTCTCTCTCTCTCTCTCCTTTTTTTTTTTTTAAAGAATGAAAGCCTTGGGCAAGGCACTTTTACCAAGATTTTTAAAGGTGTAAGAAGAGAAATAGGAGACTATGGCCAGCTCCATGAAACAGAAGTCCTTTTAAAAGTTCTGGATAAAGCACATAGAAATTATTCAGAGGTTTGTATCCTATTTTAGTAAGTAATATGGTTGAAAAGGTAATTTTATTTTTTTCACTCATTTGATTTTGTTGTGGAATTATGTAGTAATTATGATGTTTTATTTACAGCTGTTTCCTGACAATTTTTTTTCAGTTTTTAAACTTTTTTTCTTTTCCTCACTCCTCCCCCTACTGGGAAAAAAGAAAAAAATCAAACCCCTTATAACAAATATACATGATGTTTTTCAGTCATGTCCAATTTTTTGTGACCCCATTTGGGTTGGGTTTTTTTTCTTTTTTGGCAAAGATACTGGAGTGGTTTGCCATTTCCTTCTCCAGCTCATTTTACAGATAAGGAAACTAAGGCAAATGGGGTTAAGCAATTTGCCCACAGTCACACAGCTAATAAGTCAGATTTGAACTCAGGAAGATAAGTCTTTTTCACTCTAGGTCTGGCACTCGATCTACTGTGCCACCTAGTTGCCCAAAGATGCATAGTAAAATAAAACAAATTTCCAAGTTGGCCATATCTAAAAATGTGTCTCATTCTGCAAATTAATCTATTGCCTCACTGCCAGGAGGTGAGTAGCATTCTTCATCATCGATCCTCTTACAGGGTAGTGATTAAAGTATGAACACATAGAGACCTTATTTCCATCAAACAGTACCCCTTCTTTAATAAAATTTTTTAAAATCCCTGAAATGACTTTTTCTCATCATTCTTATAATCAGATTGAAATAAGGATGTGCTTTATAAAAGAAATGTATTTTCAAACTAATTAATATTAGCCTTTTCTTTTGAGTATTGTGACACTATAAATGACCTTCATAGGCCAGAGGTGCTAGGCCAGGCAAGTATTAGACTGCCAGGAGCCCAAGAGGTCCAGGAACAATAAGGTACAGCCATCCTTCCCTACCCAAAGTTGTCACTTTTAGTAGTGACATACCATATTTTCCAGTTGTGTCTAAATGAATCTTTCTTGTTTATTATTATCACTATGGGATCTTCCTATCTCCATCTCCCTCCCCTACTGCTATCTCCACAACTCAGACCAACCTTGGAGGTTCTCCAAAATAAGGTATCAACTTAAGGGCAAGTTCATCTATGGCTTTATTTCATTTTCCTGCTTAATGAAGCAGGAAAAAGTTCAAAACCTCTAACCTAATAAATTACCTACTAACCATAGGTAAGCCCCAAAACTCTGTCCTGGGCCTTCTTCCTCCTTCCCCATAGTTCTTAACTTGGGGTCCTTGAAGTTTTTTATAATGTTTTGATAGCTATTTCAATATAATTTATAAATAATTATAACATTATAATTCCTTTATAATATTATAAAATTATATATTCTATGTACTTAAGAACATTCTGAGCAAGTTCTATAAGTTCACCAGATTGCCAAAGGGGTTACTATTATGTTAAAAAAGTAAGGAACTCTTGCTCTGTTTCTTCTTGCTTTGTGATCTCATCAGCTCCCATGGGTTCAACTATCATCTTTATGCAAATAATTCCCAAAGTTTCATCCATGTTACCCATCCATGTACCTCAACCTGTGTCCTGAACCTTCTCTTTTCCTTCCATGTTCTCTCAGTGATCTCATCAGCTCCCATAGATTTGATTATTATCTTCCTGGAAATGATAATTATCATGTTCTAATTGTCCATCTCTAGGACATATTGAACTAGATGTCCTTTAGGCATCTGAAATTCAACATGTTCAAAACAGAACTCATCTTTCGATTCAAAACCTCTCCTCTTTTGAACTTTCATATTATTGTTAAGGTGGCCACCATCCTTTCACCAGCTCACAACCTTAGTGTTATCCTTGACTCATCACTTATCCCCACATATCTGGTCTGTTTTCAAATCTTGCCATTTCTGCCGCCTCATAATTTCTAATATATGCCCCCTTCTTTCCACTCACACAGGCACCACCCTAGTTCAGGCTCTCATCACCTCTTACCTGGACTATTCCAACAGCCTTCGAATTGGTCTCCCTTACTCTTGTCTTTCTGCCTCAAGCCATCCTCCACTCAGCTACCAAAGTGTAGGTTTGCTTATGTCACACTTCCCCCATCCCCACTCAAACTACAGAGGCTCTCTATTATCTCCAGGATCAAATATAAGTTTTGTGTTTTCATTTAAAGCCCTTCATGACCTGACCCCTTCATATCTTTTCTGTCTTTGTCCACTTGACTCTCTTCTATGCACTTTGATCCAGCTATGATAGCCTGCTTACATACAACCTACCATCTCCTATCCCCATCCTAAAATGTTCTCCCTCTTCTATCTCTTTATTTCCCTGGCTTCCTTAAGACTGATCAAATCCCACCTTCTGCAGGGAGCTTTTCCTATGTTGCCAGCATCTTCCTTCTGAGATTACCTTCCATCTATTATGTAAATATCTTGTGTGTGCATTTTTATATACATATATACATAGACACATATGTATACAACTGTGTGTGTATGTATACACACACACAATATAAAATATATTGTTAACTTTTTGTCTCTTCCATTAGAATATGAGCTGTTTGAAGGCAGGAACTTTTTTTTGCTTTTCTGTGTATCTTCAGAGCATCTGGCACATAGTAAATACTTGTCAACTCACTGACTGACTTGTTTGATCTGCCAAGAACAGCAGTAAATTGTTATTATTGCTCTTGGTAAATGTCATAGCTCTTGACCCCCAGTCAGAACCTCTAGCCTATAAATCCTGTAGACATCAAATTATATATTACATCACAGCATACACTTTTCACCTAGTAACCTTCCTTCTCTTACTATTTTTTTTTTATTCTAGTCTTTTTTTGAAGCAGCAAGCATGATGAGCCAGCTTTCTTACAAGCATCTGGTTTTAAATTATGGAGTCTGTGTCTGTGGAGAAGAGAGTAAGTAAAATGTTTGGTTGTTTTATGTTAATGTCATGCTCTTCCCATTAAGGAGATCCATTCTGCTGACGTAGGAAGGTCTTTTTCAGAAGCATAGCTCAATTTGTAGAAATTGTAATTTGTCGAAATCCAGCAGATGTAGGAATTTTCAGTACAGTTTTTCAAATGGAAAACCAAAATTTCTTTAGAGATTTAAATAACATTGTTCTTGCAGCCCATTAAAAATGCCAGAACCATAGGGTACTATTCAAAAACGTCAACTTCTGCTTGTCGTTACAGCTGTTTAGATGTCAGCATCTAGTCATTTCAGTTTTAAAAACAAAAAAGGGAGTTCAATCACCAGTTCTTTGGGTTGAGTAGAAAAAAACATTGAAGTGATTGTATTTTAACAAAACTAATTAGCTTGGATATTTTGGTGTTTTACTAATCTAGACCTTAGAATGATACAATTTATGAAGCACATGACCCAGAAAAAGAATTCCACGATATTTTTTAATGATACATGTCAATTTTAGAAACCTTATTCTGAAAGTCATTTATGTGTAGCCTGAGTCCTTAATATTAAAATGTAGGCTCATTTTTTCAGTAGAAGTGGAAAATGGTCATTCCTACCACCTAAAAAATGTTTCTTTACATACTTAAGGCCTTTATTCATTACATTTTTCAGGATACATAGGTCACATATCATAACAATTGCATAGGGCCTGTAGCTTTACATTCTGTCTTACTTAATTGACAGGGTCATATTTTGATTATAGCATTAAATTCTCGTAGAAATTTGAGAAGTAGTGAATATTATGGGGGTATATTAATGATTTCTTCCTTCATTAGTACTCTTTGTATGTTCAGGTATTATGTTCATTCTTGAAAATAGTAATATAGGGGCAGCTAGGTGGCGCAGTGGATAAAGAACCGACCCTGGATTCAGGAGGATCTGAGTTCAAATGCAACCTCAGACATTTAACACTTACTGGCTGTGTGACTCTGGGCAAGTTACTTAACCCCAATTGCCTCACCAAAAAAAAAAAGAAAGAAAGAAAGAAAGAAAATAGTAATATATTACTGATTTTTACTTAGCTTGTATCCTCCTTATTTTTTACATTTTTTTACTTGACACAGATTAGATAACGTACATACAGTTGGAGCTTCATATACTGTTTTCTGTTTCTGCATATGGACTATGTGCAACATTTAAACCTGAAGTTTGTTTCTATTTAACTCAGCTTGCTTTTACTTTTCCTTACTGACAGTATATCCTCGGCACATGATAAATACTTTTAGTATTAAAATAAGCAAAACATAATTATGAATTCTAGACCAAGTCTGCAAAAGTTAAACATGAATATGTTTTTATTCAATATTTTTATATCAACTACACCATAATTCCCTTTCATTAGTGTAAAAAAAAAAGCAGGTGTTAACTGATTTTCAAAGTGCATGCCCATTTAAAGACATGTAACAGAATCAGTTTTTTCATTCATGATATGGCAGGTTGCCATGGTTAATTTAGGCTACCACCTAGGTTGGTCACTTGATAGCAAATTTATTGGCAAGTGATGATGAATGTATGGCCCAAATACCAGCAAAATGTAAAAAGGCCTAGATAGAGGAAGGCCTCCTATATGTTGGGTTGATCCTTTGTGAATTTTCTGTGGGAGAATCCGAGTAAGAACTACTCAGGGTAACAAAATGAGTATGAATTATTGTCAAGTCAACAAGTATTTGTTAAGTGACTCTTACGTGCCAGGCAGTGTGCCAAGTGCTGGGGATACAAATAAAGGCAAAAGATAGTCCCTGTTCTCCAGGAGATTATGGTCTAATGGAAGAGACATCATGCAGACAACTATGTACAAGCAAGAAATAGATGGGATAAATTGGGGATAATTTTCTAAGATTATCAATCTTCTAAAGGAAGGCACATTAAGAGGAAATGGCTTCCTGCCAGAGGTGCTGTTTTAGCTGGGACCTGAAGCAAGTCAGGCAAGCCAGGAGGTGGAAATGAAGAAGGAGAGTAAAATTCATGGAGTGGGAAGATTGGCTGTCATGTGTGAGGAGCAGCAAGGGGTTTCACTGGATTGTAGAGATGAGGGGAATGCACACATCAATGAGATCATAGCTTAATTCAAGTATTGAAGTTTGGCATGACATAAATACAAATACCAAGTCCACTTCAGATTGTTTTTTAAAACTATTATTTTCATTCATGATACAGTGTTCAAAGCTGTAATGTGAATTAGCATCTTTTTTTTTTTTTAAGTGAGGCAATTGGGGTTAAGTGACTTGCCCAGGGTCACACAGCTAGTAAGTGTTAAGTGTCTGAGGCCAGATTTGAACTCAGGTACTCCTGACTCCAGGGCCGGTGCTCTATCCACTGTACCACCTAGCTGCCCCAGCATCTTTCATTTTTAAAAATATGGTCTTTATGTAGAACAAGCTCCCTGATTTTCATGTTTTATTTCATCATTTAACATTTTATTAAATATTTCCTATGTGCTACATAGTCTATATCTGATTGCTTACTACCTCAGGGAGGGGGGAGGGAAGGATAGAATTTGGAACTCAAAACTTTAAATAAAAGTGTTTTTTTAAAAATATGGGGGGTGGGGGCAGCTAGATGGCGCAGTGGATAAAGCACCGGCCCTGGATTCAGGAGTACCTGAGTTCAAATCTGGCCTCAGACACTTGACACTTGCTAGCTGTGTGACCCTGGGCAAGTCACTTAATCCCCATTGCCCCGTAAAAAAAAAAAAAAATATGGGGGGTGAAGCCAAGATGGCGGAGAGGAAGCAGCAAGCTGCCTGAGCTCTCCTTCTGTTCCCTCAAAACGAACATTAAATCAAGCCTCTGGACGAATTCTGAAACTACAGAACCTGCAAAGAGACAGAGACACAGTCCTCCAACCAGAGATAATTTAGAAGACTTCAGGAAAAGGTCGGTCTGACTCGGGCAAAAGGGAGGCCCAGCGCAGGGCAGCAGCCCAGCGCCAAGGGGGTCGGGGCAAGTCAGCAGGAGCTGTGGGCCACAGCCGAACAACTGAGGCCCCTGGAACCTGGTTCAAAAATCTGGTGGCCAAGAAGGACAGTGGAAAAACCTACCTGCACCGGCCGAGAGGGCCACGAACAAGACAGGCGGGGCACCTGGCTGGCCGAGCACAATCAGACAGGAAGTGCAGGGTGGGGGATCTCCACACACCATAAAGGCCTCAGAGTAAAAAACCGGTCACACAGCACCTATACCCCTGCACAAGAAGCCCAAAACAGGGACCCTGGTGCCCCCAGAGCAGACCTCAACTTAAAAAATAAATAAATAAGCTGCAATAATGAGTAAGAAGCAAAAAAGAGCCCTCTGCATTGAGAGCTTCTGTATCAATAGGGAAGAAGCCAACACAAACTCAGATGAGGACAATAGCCTCAAATTGCCTACATCTGAAGCCTCACGAGGGAAGGTGAATTGGTCTCAAGAACAAAAAGCCTTCCTGGAAGAGCTCAAAAAGGATTTTAAAAATCAGTTGCGAGAGGTAGAAGAAAAAATGGGGAGAGAAATGAAAGCAAAACAAGAAAACTATGAAAAAAGAATCAGCAGCTTGGAAAAGGAAGCACATAATTTCACTGAAGAAAAGAAAGCCTTAAAAAATTCATTTGGCCAAATGGAAAAAAAGGTGCATAATCTCACTGAAGAAAACAATACCTTAAAAAATTCATCTGGCCAAATGGAAAAAAGGGTGCATAATCTCATTGAAGAAAACATTGCCTTAAAAAATTCACTTGGCCAAATGGAAAAAAAGGTGCATAATCTCACTGAAGAAAACAATGCCTTAAAAATTAAAGTGGGACAGTTGGAAGATAAGGAATCCATGAAACACCAGGAATCAGTCAAGCAGAATCAAAAAAATGAAAAAATAGAAGAAAATGTGAAATACCTCATTGGAAAGACAACTGATCTGGAAAACAGATCGAGGAGAGACAATTTGAGAATCACTGGACTGCCTGAAAGCCATGACCAGAAAAAGAATCTAGACACCATATTCCAGGAAATTATTAAGGAGAACTGCCCTGATATCATAGAATCAGAGGATAAAATCATCATTGAAAGAATCCACCGATCACCTCCTGAAAGAGACCCCAAAAGGAAAACTCCAAGGAATATTGTAGCCAAATTCCAGAATTATCAGGTGAAGGAGAAAATACTCCAAGCAGCCAGAAAGAAGCAATTTAAATATCATGGAGCCACTGTCAGGATTGCTCAGGACCTGGCAGCTTCAACATTAAAGGACCGCAAGGCTTGGAATATGATATTCCGGAAGGCAAAGGAGCTTGGATTGCAGCTGAGAATCTATTACCCAGCAAAAATGTGCATTTTCTTTCAGGGGAAAAGATGGACATTTAATGACATTGGGGACTTTCAATCTTTCCTGGTGAAAAGACCAGAACTGAATAGAAAATTTGATCTCAACATACAAGACTCAAGAGAAGTTTAAAAAGGTAAACAGAGGGGGAAAAGAAAAGGTTACCCTATTAGGTTAAACTGTTTATATCCCTACACGGGAAGATAATACTCATAACTCTTAAGAACCGTAAATGTATTTGGGCAGAGAGAAGGACTTTACATAGAGGGTATAAATATAAATTGTCTTTGATGTGATGATACAAAAGAATTAAGGGGTTAAAAAGGGAGCCTATGGGGAGGAGAGAAAAGGGGAGGAGGAATGGGATGAATTATATCATATGAAGAGGTGGAAAAAAAAAACCTATTACAATAGAGGGAAAGAAAGGAGGGGGGAACATTGTTTCAACCCTATTCTCATTAGATTTGACTCAAAGAGGGAATAACATATACGTTCAGTGGGATAAAGAAACTTAACTCATTCTTTAGGGAAGCAAAAGGGGAAGGGAAAGGGAGGGACTGATAGAAGGGAGGACAAAAGCAAGGGAGAAAAGGGTAAAGAAAAGAGAGGGGGGTAATAAAAAGGGAGGGCAGATTGGGGGAGGCAGGGGTAAGAAGTAAAACGTCGGTGAGGAGGAATAGGGTGAAAGAAGGGGGGAAAAGTACAAAGGGGGTAAATAGAATGGAGGGGAATAGACAGTCAGTAATAATAACTGTGAATGTGAATGGTATGAACTCTGCTATAAAATGGAAGCGAATTGCAGAGTGGATTAAAAAACAGAACCCTACAATATGCTGTTTACAAGAAACACATTTGAAGCAGAGAGATACACACAGAGTAAAGGTAAAAGGCTGGAGCAGAATATATTATGCCTCAGCTAAAGTAAAAAAGGCAGGGGTAGCAATCCTTTTCTCAGACAAAGTGCAGGCAAAAATAGATCTCATTAAAAGAGATAAGGAAGGAAATTACATCTTACTTAAAGGTACTATAGATAATGAAGTAATATCAATATTAAATATGTATGCACCAAGTGGTATAGCATCCAAGTTCTTAGAGGAGAAGTTAAATGAGTTACAAGAGGAATTAGACAGTAATACTATACTAGTGGGGGATCTGAATCTCCCCCTCTCAGAATTAGATAAATCTAGCCAAAAAATCAATAAGAAAGAAGTGAAAGAGGTGAATAGATTACTAGAAAAGTTAGACATGATAGATGTCTGGAGAAAATTGAATGGGGATAGAAAAGAATATACCTTTTTCTCAGCAGTACATGGCACATTTTCAAAAATTGACCATGTGTTAGGGCACAAAAACATCATAGTCAAATGTAGAAAGGCATAAATAGTAAATGCATCCTTTTCAGATCATGATGCAATAAAAATTACATGTAAGAAAGAGCCAGGGAAAAGTAGAATGAAAATCAATTGGAAACTAAATAACTTCATTCTAAAGAATGAATGGGGGGCAGCTAGGTGGCGCAGTGGATAAAGCACTGGCCTTGGATTCAGGAGTACCTGAGTTCAAATCCGGCCTCAGACACTTAACACTAGCTGTGTGACCCTGGGCAAGTCACTTAACCCCCATTGCCCTGAAAAAAAAAAAAAAAAAAAAAAAAAAAGAATGAATGGGCCAAACAAGAAATCATAGAAACAATCAATAACTTTACCCAAGAGAATGACAATAATGAGACAACATACCAAAATCTATGGGATGCAGCCAAAGCAGTACTTAGGGGACAATTTATAGCTTTAAATGCTTACATGAATAAAAAAGAGAAAGAGGAGATTAATGAATTGGGCATGCAACTTAAAAAGCTAGAAAAAGAACAAATTAGAAATCCCCAATTAGGCACTAAATTAGAGATCCTGAAAATTAAAGGAGAATTAATAAGATTGAAAGCAAAAAAACTATAGAATTAATCAATAAAACTAAGAGCTGGTTTTATGAAAAAACCAGTAAAATAGATAAAATATTGGTTAATTTGATTAAAAAAAAGAAAGAAGAAAACCAAATTACCAGTATCAAAAATGAAAAGGGTGATGTTACCACCAATGAAGTGGAAATTAAGTCAATAATTAGGAATTATTTTGCCCAACTGTATGCCAATAAATTTGACAATCTAAATGAAATGGATGAATATTTACAAAAATACAAACTGCCCAGGTTAACGGAAGAAGAAATAAAATCCCTAAGTAAACCCATATTAGAAAAAGAAATTGAACAAGCCATTAATGAACTCCCTAAGAAAAAATCCCCAGGGCCAGATGGGTTTACGGGTGAATTTTACCAAACATTTAAAGAACAATTAATTCCAATATTATACAAATTATTTGGAAAAATAGGTGAAGAAGGAGTTCTTCTACCAAATTCATTTTATGACACAAATATGGTGGTGATACCAAAACCAGGCAAAGCAAAAACAGAGAAAGAAAATTATAGACCAATTTCCCTAATGAATATTGATGCTAAAATCTTAAAAAAGATATTAGCAAGGAGATTACAGCAAGTGATCACCAGGATAATACACTATGACCAGGTGGGATTTATACCAGGAATGCAGGGCTGGTTCAACATTAGAAAAACTATTAACATAATCAACCACATCAATAAGAAAACCAACCAAAATCATATGATTATCTCAATAGATGCAGAGAAAGCTTTTGACAAAGTACAACACCCATTCCTAATAAAAACACTAGAGAGTTTAGGAATAGGTGGAGCTTTCCTTAGAATAATAAACAGTATCTACCTAAAGCCATCAGCAAGTATTATATGCAATGGAGATAAATTAGAGGCCTTCCCAATAAGATCAGGGGTGAAACAGGGATGTCCATTATCACCCCTATTATTTAATATTGTCCTAGAAATGTTAGCTTTAGCAATCAGAGAAGAGAAAGGAATTAAAGGAATTAGAATAGGCAAGGAGGAAACAAAACTCTCACTCTTTGCAGATGATATGATGGTATACTTAAAGAATCCTAGAGAATCAACTCAAAAATTACTTGAAACAATTAACAACTTGAGCAAAGTAGCAGGATATAAAATAAATCCACATAAATCATCAGCATTTCTATACATGACCATTTCTCAATTGGGGAATGACTTGGATTCTTATAAATTTGATTTAGTTCCCTATATATTTTAGAGATTAGGCCTTTATCAGAAGTACTGGCCTCAAAAATTGTTTCCCAGCTTTCTGCCTCCCTTCTAATTTTGGATGTATTGCTTCTGTTTGTAAAGAAATTTTTTAATTTAATATAATCAAAATCATCCATTTTGCATTTTATAATATACTCTATCTCTTGTTTGGTCAAAAACTGTTTTCCTTTCCAAAGATCCGATAGGTACTTCTGATAAAGGCCTAATCTCTAAAATATATAGGGAACTAAATCAAATTTATAAGAATCCAAGTCATTCCCCAATTGAGAAATGGTCAAAGGATATGAACAGGCAGTTTTCTGATGAAGAATCCAAAGCTATCTATTCCCATATGAAAAAATGCTCTAAATCTCTAATGATTAGAGAGATGCAAATTAAAACAACTCTGAGGTACCACCTGACACCTATCAGATTGGCTAAAATGACAAAAAAAGAAGATAATAAATGTTGGAGAAGCTGTGGGAAAATTGGAACACTAATGCATTGTTGGTGGAGCTGTGAACTGATCCAACCATTCTAGAGAGCAATTTGGAATTATGCCCAAAGGGCGATAAAGCTGTGCATACCCTTTGAACCAGAAATACCACTTTTGGGTCTTTTTCCCAAAGAGATCATGGAAGGGGGAAAGGGACCCACATGTACAAAAACATTTATAGTTGCTCTTTACGTGGTAGCAAGGAATTGGAAGTTGAGGGGGTGCCCATCAATTGGGGAATGGCTGGACAAGTTGTGGTATATGAATACAATGGAATACTATTGTGCTGTAAGAAATGATGAGCAGGAGGAATTCAGAGAAACCTGGAGGGTCTTACATGAGCTGATGATGAGTAAGATGAGCAGAACCAGAAGAACATTGTACACAGTATCATCAACATTGAGTGTTGACCTACTGTGATGGACTATATTCTTCTCACCAATGCAATGGTACAGAAGAGTTCCAGGGAACTCATGATAGAAGAGGATCTCCAAATCCAAGAAAAAAAAAAAAAAGAACTGTGGAGTATAGATGCTGATTGAACCATACTATTTCTTTTGTTTTGGGTGCTATTGTATTTTTTTTTTCTATTTTGAGGTTTTGCATTACTGCTCTGATTTTTTCTCTTATAACAGGATTAATGCAGAAATAGGATTAATGTTATTATGTGTAAATATGTGTGTGTGTGTGTATATATATGTATGTATGTATATAGATATAACCTATATCAGATTACCTGCTGTCTAGGGGAGGGGGGAGGGCGGGGAGGGAGAAAAATCTGAAATTGTAAAGCTTGTATAAACAAAAGTTGAGAACTATCTTTACATGTAACGGAAAAAAGAAAATACCTTATATGTAAAAAAAAAAAATATGTATTTATGGGACAGCTAAGTGGTGCAGTGGATAAAGCACCAGCCCTGGATTCAGGAGGACCTGAGTTCAAATCTGGCCTCAGACACTTGACACTTACTACCTGTGTGTGTGTGACCCTGGGCAAGTCACTTAACCCTCATTGCCCCACCCCACCCCCCAAATAGTAAATAACATTAGGAATTTTTATGTAATAAAATAAGCATATTGTATATATTATACTTTGGACTTTATTGTACAGCTGTAGTAAAATAAAACATTTTAAAAACTGGTCATGTTTAATCTTTTTTTTTTCTTGTGTTAATTTTGTCTTAATTTTATGTATAATGCCCATGTATGGTATGATCTGTAAATGTCTGAATGGTATTTTTTTCAAAAATGCATGTGTACTTTTGTTTTTTAGATATTCTAGTTCAAGAATTTGTGAAATTTGGATCATTGGACACATATCTGAAAAAGAACAAAAATTCTATAAACATATTATGGAAGCTTGAGGTGGCAAAACAGTTGGCATGGGCCATGCATTTTCTTGTAAGTAAACAAGTAGAATCTCCGTTTGTTTTACAGCATGGTAGATGTGTCTTTGCCTAGAAAGAAGAGATGAGAAAATTGTAAATATGTGGCACAAAATCCAAAAGAGACCCTGAGTGATGGTAGAAGTATTCATACTAAGCCCATTTATGAGGGTATTCATGCAGTTGCATAGACTGAAAAAAGTCATTGTTAAAGTACTCATCAAAGAGACCATCTGTCACTGATAAGTAAATTCAAAGTATATCTTTTCCAGAAATGCAAATATTTAACAGCAATAGAATTTTGCCACCATTTTCTTATTCATTTTTCATAAAACTTTAGAATAAAGAAGCACTTTTGACATTATCTTGTTTAAACTTTTCATTTGGAGATGAAGACTGGGGCTTAAAAGAGGAAGGGATTTTCCCAAGGTCCCATATCGATCTTGTGAATTTGTTTCATTTTAGAGGCTTTAAGCATAAATTAACTAAACACATTTCATTACTATAACAATTGCTGATGACAGGGTCAGGTAGAAGGAAAAAAAGCTTTCTTATTAGAAAGTAAGCAAGTTCCAGTAGAGAACACTGACCCAATTGCAAAGTGCTACTAGTCTAGGCAGTTGAATGGGCAAGATTCTCATTCAGACAAGCCATAATATTTTTCAAATGTGTCAGCCAAAATGAAAAGGATGATTGAGAAGGGGAATACCCTCATTTTTCCCCTGCTCTGAGGATGGTGTTAAAGGGAAATACTTTTGGCCCCAAACTAATCAGTTGGATTGATAGGACAAATGATCTTGTGATAATCGCCACTTAACACAGTAAAGGTGGCAATATGTATAGTATGACTCCATCCTATTTATTAACTTCATGAGAACTCAGTGGAGAAAACAAACACACTAGAGTCTATGATAGGAAAGAAAGATGGAAAAATGAATTGAGAATCAAAATCTGTGTTTGCATCAAAAAAGACTAGAAAATTCAACTTTTTAGTTCAACTCTTCAAGGCAGTACATTGCTCTCTCAATAGCAAAGATGAAAATGGAAGAAGAGTACACAGAATAAACATCCTGTGATTTCTCATAAAATCACCAGCCTGTGATATTCAAGTGCAAGTAGAAGGACAAATTAATTTCACCATTTGCAGAGAAGGGGAAAAAAGGAGCCACCAGGCTAAAAATGTGTTGTTTCTACTGAAAATCACTTTCTCAAATCTTTAAAAGACAAAGTATCATTTTACCCATTATTTTCATTAGCAACAGCTAATTCAGATTTATGGATTAATAAATAATTATTAAAATTTAATTTGCATGTAACAATGTCGGGAATAGATACATATAAAATATAGTATAATCCCTTAACTTTATGAATAAATATTTATCATATCTCATGTTGCTCAGTTAAATCTAATAGTATTTCATATATCATAGTCAGAATATTGGCAAATTAATACTAATGTATGCATGTGCTCCTTTAATAGGAAGAAAAAAGCCTCACCCATGGTAATGTGTGTACTAAGAACATTTTACTAATCAGAGAAGAGGACAGAAAGACAGGAAATCCTCCTTTCATCAAGCTCAGTGATCCTGGCATTAGTATTACAGTTTTGCCAAAAGACAGTAAGTTTTCCATTGTTCTAATTTAGCTTTCTATAGGTTTCATTTTGAGGGAGCTTAAAAATAGCCTGTATTTTTTTTAAGCACTTATTATATTATTGTGATCTTTATTGGTAGTAAAATCTAGGTTATATTTATAACAAGTTTGTAGTAAAATATGAATTAAGTTAAAATTGCATGCAGGTCTTCTTAGGACATATATTTAAAATTTTTACAATAATAAGCAACAGAGTAATATTCATTTTAATTTAATTAGTGATTCCTGGATATTCTTATAGTTAGACATGGATGTTTCAGATTTTTTTCTCGTTTTCATTACAAATTTAAGAAAATATGCAAGATTGGGGCAGCTAGGTGGTGCAGTGGATAAAACACCTGCCCTGGATTCAGGAGGTCCTGAGTTCAAATCAGACACTTGACACTCACTAACTGTGTGACCCTCGGCAAGTCACTTAACCCTCAACTGTCCCACAAAAAAGAAAAAAGAAAATATGCAGGATTCATCCCATCACCTTTTCTATCGGAAAGCTAGTCTTGAGTTGTCTTTTCATTGATTCTAGGGTTTTTTTTTTCACTTTTTCATCTCTTTTGCCTATTGAAAGAAAGAGCAATTTCTGTATAAATACAACTAATTGAAATGTAAAAGTATCAAACAAGTATTATTTTTTTATCCTTCTGACCCAAATAATTCCCCAGAGTATTTTTGATTGAATATTTTTTAAATTGAATGTTTGGATTATCTTAATTAATCACCATTTTGGAACTTTTATAGACTAAACCCATTGGTGGTCTTTGTGACTATGAGTAGTACTTAAATTGGGCAAGAGAACAGGACAGTAAATGCCTTGTTGGACCTGACCCTCACAGATGAAGAGAAAAGGCTGTGATATGTAATTATCTGGTCTGTATCAGAGGAACTATTTTATTCTTACTTTAAGCCATTAACTATAAGGCTGAAACAGACTACTTTACATTTCAGCCAAAAGCTGAGATACCATCTTATCCATTTCATAAATAAAAAGTATTTTTTGCACTATATATAAAATGCTATGTTATTCCTGCAGTTAAGAATTTTGAATGTTCTAACCAGAAGTCAGCAAACTCAGTTCCATTCAATAAATGTTTTTAAGCATCTACTATCTACTATGTTCCAGATACTATACTTGGTGTTGGGGATGCAAAGATAAAAATGAAACGTTCTTCAGGGAGTTTATATTCTACTAGGGCATATGTGGGAGGATATGAAGTCCTATACCCCACCTCTTACCTTAGCGCAATTTCGGATGGAACTACAGGCCCCAAAACCTTAGCTTAGGAAGTATTATGACTGGAGAAAACATCAAACTGTATTAGGAATACTTCTGTGGTATTCCAGGGCTCTAGGGCTAACATTGTCTTATACATGCAGCTTGTCTCTTTAATGTAGGTACTGTAAACTTGTAAAAAAGACAGAATTGACACTGATCTTGAGCCACTGGAACAGCTATGGCTTAATTAACAGATAATGTGACAAAAGCAAAGAAATGTATAAAAATATTTAAGTCTAATTTATTTAGAAAATGTTCATTTTGGGGTGTGTATGTTTGGCTTTTTGTTTCTTTTTTTAATGCAGTTGATAGAATGCTGTGCCTAAAGTCAGGAAGACCTGAGTTCAAATCCAGCCTCAGACACTATGACCCTGAGCAAGTCACTTAACAACTATGTTGCCTCAATTTCCTCAACTGAAAAATGGGGATAATAATAGCACCTACCTTGAAAGGGTGCTTCTGAGTATCAAATGAGATATTTGTAAAACTGCTTTAACATAGTGTCTGGCACATAGTAGGCTCTATATAAAATGTTTATTCTTGCCCCTTCCTTCCCCCTCTAGTTCTAGGAAATATAATGAAGATGACATGGTGTACTGTAAAAAATTCTAGTCCCTTCTAGCTCTAAAAAATTTGGTGATTCTGAATATTTTTTAAATAACTTGCATGTCAGAACAAATTTTAAGTGAAAAGTTCACTTAACCTTATCATCATATTTTCTTATGATTTAACAGTTCTTCAGGAGAGGATACCATGGGTTCCACCTGAATGCATTGACAATCCTAAGAACCTAAGTTTGGCAGCAGATAAGTGGAGTTTTGGTACTACTTTGTGGGAAATTTGCAGTGGAGGAGACAAACCTCTGAGTGCATTAGATTCTCAAAGAGTAAGTTTATATAAGTCATAGATTAGAATTGTTTGACCTATGACCCTTTGCATTTTTTCTTTAATGATTAGCTTAATTTCTTAATGACCATTTCATCTTTTCTTGTTAATAAGAGTTTTATGGCATCACACAATGATGGATCTCTGGTGTTTGGTTCATTAATTACAGAAACTGCAGTTCTATGAAGATAGACACCAGCTCCCTGCACCAAAGTGGACGGAGTTAGCAAATCTTATAAATAATTGTATGGATTATGAGCCAGACTTCAGACCTTCTTTCCGGGCCATCATACGAGACCTTAACAGCTTATTCACTCCAGGTATATTAATGGCTCAGTGATCTCATTATTTCTTTAAATTATTACTGATAATGATATTTTAATGTACTTCTTATTGACTTTGAGGTCTCTAAAAAAGGTACTTTTTTCTTTTTGGCCAGCCCAGTTTCTAATTTGTTATTTACCTGCCACTTTTTGTGGGCTTCCATATTTACCTAGATTAGTCTTTCTATTAAAAAGTTTAAAAAAAAATTTTCCCTATATTATCTTCTTTTCTAGGTAGTCATGCAAAGGGTTTTAAAGGTTTCTGATCTCTTTGATCTGTGCTACACATTTATCTTGTATTTCCATTCTTTCCTAACTAATGACTACATTTTGTCATTGTACCCTTTACTCAGTATATGAGGCTTCTTTGTTTTTCCTTTCCCCTTTAGAATGCTGAACTAAGTTGTTATATGATTGATGAATAAATAAATGAAAAAGCATTTACTAAGTTGTTACTTTGAGCAACACTATGCTCAGTGCATATGATTTAGCAACAGATATTTTCTATACCAGTTTGTGCTCACTGCTCATGAACAAATTTAATATAAAACCTTTCTTAATGAATGCCAAAGTGCCCCGTGCCAGAAAAGCATTTACCTCCAGAATTTGTTTGACTGAGAGATTTTACCATTCCTTGTGTGGAAAATTGAAAATACCCATTTTTGTTAAACTTCTGCAGCTAATTTTGCAGCTTCCACAATCTTGTTTACTATTTCCAGCTTAATCTTATCTTCCAGGTCATGATTATTTTACTATTATTTGTTAATTGAGAAAATGCCAGCAGTCTTGGTGGTGAAATTCTACCCTAATTCTTTATTTCCTCAGACTATGAACTTTTAACAGAAAATGACATGTTGCCAAATATAAGAATGGGTGCCCTAGGATTTTCTGTTGCTTTTGAAGACAGAGATCCCACACAGTTTGAAGAGAGACACCTTAAATTCCTACAGCAACTTGGCAAGGTAAGTTGAGAAATTTTTTCATTGAGTCAGAAAATTTTAGAAATAGAGAGCTGGGGGCAGCTAGGTGGCGCAGTAGATAAAATACCGGTCCTGGATTCAGGAGTACCTGAGTTCAAATCCGGCCTCAGATGCTAGATACTTACTAGCTGTGTGACCTTGGGCAAGTCACTTAACCGCCATTGCCTCCCCCCAAAAAAAAGAAATAGAGAGCTTAGTATTTATCTAGACCAACACTCTCATCGCGTTATTTTGCAGATGAATAAACTGAAGCCCCCATCCCACCCCCAAATTAAACGATTTAGCTAACATTAGACAGCTACTTAGTAACAGGCCCAGGATTCTTCTCATCCCTTATTGTACTTTTCTCATTGTACTTAACTGTATTTAATTTGATAGATTGTATCTTATTTGATTTTTTTATGTTGTAGGTGCTAGCATTGCATTTGTAACCTTTTATTACTTTTGTTTCTGGGTGAATTGTTCCAACAAGACACAATGCAGACATATTTGTTCCTGACGCCACCTCTTTAACCCCGTGTTTCCCTCTATTCCCCAACATGCACCTTCTGCTCTGATCAGTGCAGTCTCTTCATAGCTTTAGTCATGCCTCAGTCTAATACCTGTCACTGGGCCTTTACTCATTCCTGGAAGCTTTCCTACTTCTCCTCCACTTACCTAAATCATACGTATTCTGAAAGGTTCAGCCTACGCTCATAATAAAGACTTATTTGATTGCTCTAGCCCTTTAAAAAAAATCTAAAGTTCTTATTTTCTGTACTATAGCTAATCAAAAACTGTATAATGAAGTGTTTTCTATGTGCCAGACACCGTGCTAAGCACTAAGAATGCAAAGAAAGGGAAAAAGTATTCCCTGCCTTACACTCCAGTGTAAGGAGTTGAATTGGCATACCCAAAATAGGTACAGAATGTATGAAAAACAACCTTCGAGGGGAAGGCTTTACCAGCTAGGGGAATCAGGAAGGTGGCACTGGAACCAATTCCTGGAAGAAACCAAGCATCATAAAAGGTGAAGACTCTGAGGAGAGAGAGCATTCCAGACATCGGAGACAGCCAGTTAAAGGGAAGTAGGAGATTGAGTGCTTTGTGTGAGCACAGTTGTAGGTCAGTGTAGATGAATCAGAGTTCTTGGAGGGGAGAGTACAAAAAAGTACAAAAAAAATGGAAAGATAGGAAAGGGTCGGGGTAAAGAGCTTGATATGCCAAACAAAGGATTTTATATTTGAATAATAGTAATAGGGAATGACTAGAATTTATTCAAGCTAGAGGTATAGCATGGTTGTCTATATAACATTTTAGGAAAATCACTTTGGCAGCTCAGTGGGGAGTGTATTGGAAAGGAGAAAGACTTGAGGCAGAGATCATGATTAAAAAAGCTATTGCAGTCATCCAGACAAGACCTTAAACTAGGGTGATGGCAATGTGAGAGAAGAAAAGAGATGTAGAAATTTCATTATATGCAACATACTGGATAGATAGGGTGGAGGAGTTGAAGATGCCTGAGTTTGTGATTCTGAGTGAATGGGAAGGTAGCAAGTGAAAGGGAAATTTGAAAGAGTGGAAGGTTGGGAGAAAAGATACTGAATTCCATTTTTGACTTGTCGTGTTTGAGCTGTCCATGGGCATCCAGTTAAAAATATACAATAGTTGATTGGTGATGCATGACTGGAACTCAGGAGAGAGACTAAGGTTGAATATATAGATGGGAAACATCTACATAGAGACTGTAGCCAAGCCCATAGGAGTTGATAAGATCACTAAGTAGGAGAAGAGAACCCAGGACAGGTCAGGCCTTAGGGGTCAGTAGATGTGTTGTGGATGCAAAACCAGCAAAGGAGACTTAAAAAGAAAAGGTAAGACTGGCAGGAGGAAACCAGCATTGAGCAGTAAGGAGAGAATATCCAGGAAGAGTTTGGTCAACAACGTCAGATGAATTTTAAACTAAGAAGGAGGATCAAAAAGAAGCTATTAGATTTGATGATTGAGATCATTAATAACTTTGGAGAGAGTTGTTCCAGTTGAAAGGTGTTGCAGGAAGCCTGGTTGCAGAGGCTTTAGAAAAAGAGAAGAAAGGAATTGGAAGCATAGAGTATAAACAGGTTTTCCAATATAAGAGAAGTACTGCATAATGTAGTGCTTAATTACATACACCTGTATTGCTTACTGGTCTTTTCATGTATGTTAAGCTTTGTCTTCAATTCATATAAGTCTTAACGGGAAACAAGCCATGTCCTTAACTATTTTTTTTTACATACCACAGAGTGACAGAGTGTTCAACAAATATTTGATTGAAGGTCTCTGTGTTATTTAAGTCTTGTTACTTAATTTCCCTTTAAACTTTGGCACACATATTGCTTTTTATGGATAGTGCTGTACTTTAAAGAGCTTTCATCTAAGTAATTAACAAAGCCTCTCAAACCCTATGAAACCCTTGGCATTCTGTTTACATTCCAAGAGAAAAGATTGTAGAAAGATTCTGAGACTTAGTATCTTTAAAGATCACAATGGATTTGGTGTTTAAACCCATTTGACCTGATTTTTTGCTTACTTTTATACTTTAGTAGGCAAGTTTAGACTGCCTCAATCCATTGATTGTGGCAAATTCCTATGATAGCAAACCATTGGATGATTCAGGGGCAGAATTTGGTACAGATAAAATTGGACCTCAGATGCTGCTGTTCCATCATGAACTCAAACCTCTTCACAAAAATGAAAATTACTTTCCCAAAACACCAATAAAATATTTTAGTAGTGTAAAGAATTAATTGTTATTTGAGGTTTTTATGACCCCATCTTTTAGTGATGACGTGAGGTGCCAGCACCATGGCTCCAGTGGGTGGAGCACCGTGCCATTTGTGGAGCCCCAAAGGCCAGTGTGTGTGCCAAGGTTTTGTTTTTTTTAATTCTAGCCAAAAGATGGGGTCATAAAAACCTCAAATAACAATTAATTCTTTACATTAGCCTCTAAAATAATCCAGCCTCTGTCAAGGCAAGAGTTATATATTAGAGTAGGACTTCTTAAACTTTTCCCACTCTTGATCCCTTTTTGCCTGAGAGATTTTTACTTGACCCAGGTATATAGGTATATAAAAGATATACATAACCTTTTACTGTTGCCAAATTTTTCTCAACCCCCACCACACACACACACACACTCACACACATATATTCAGTTATGGCATCCCATATGGGGTCACTAATCACAGTTTTAAAAGCTTTATACTAGAGAGCCCTAGTAATAGAAATAATTTCTGTTATTTCCACCCACGGCTTCCTTAGCACTGCTGCCTTGGGATTCCCAGAGGACGGAAGGAAAAAGAGAAGCATAATTAGAGGGAGAAAGGAAAAGGAGAGAGATAAAAAGAGAATAGATTAAGTATTATGTGCTTAAACACTGGGGATACAGATAAAAGCAAATAAGATGATTCCTATTCTCAATGAGCTTACATTCTACTGGGGGAAGACAACACAAAGGGGTGTGGAAGTGGGGGTGAGAAGGTTATTCACTGGGAAGCATGGTGAGGAAAACTAAAATTGGTAGCATTGAGTCTTGGGCCCCAGAAAGATAAGGTGGAAGTTCACCTGTCAGAGCCAAGGGGATCCAAGGGTGAGATCCAAGGTTCTGATAAAGTGAAAATGGTAGGAGCTTAAGGGCCATGCTGAGAAGACAGTGGGGAAGTGGTGTGGAGGCCTGGGCCCTGACAAGATAAGAAAAAAAAGTCGGCCTCAGATACTTGACACTTACTAGCTGTGTGACCCTGGGCAAGTTACTTAACCCCAATTGCCTCACCAAAAAAAAAAAAAAAAAGCTCTCCTATCAGAACCAGGATATTGAAAGGCAGAGTCCAAATTTCCTTAAGCCATCACTAATTCTTATAAGAGGTCCCCTGATGTTACTTTCAGCTAAAATAATCCTATAGTTAATTTAAGGAGATCCCTTTGTCATATCATTCACATCATTCCATTTTCTTTTTATTCAGTAATTCTCCTTTGGAGTGGGGTAGGGTGGAGGGAGTCTTATTTTTGCATTTGATTGATCAGCTAAGTTTTGAATATAAAACAAATTCAAAGGAAATTGGGAAGACTACAAAGACAATGTTTTCTAAATATGTTTTCAGTTAAATACAGTTTTTAGTAATTTGGTTTATAGAAGATAGAAAACAAAACATTACAAGTGGAGTGGTTTGGTTTGCTTTTTTTTATATAACAAACCTCCTTAAATGTGGAAATACACAATTGAATTATCATTCTTCATGCTTGAAGGCAAAGGCTGTACTCTTTGTCTCATCTGCTTATTTTTGTTCCTTTGTTGGGATGTTCCAATTGTTACCCTTGGAAAATGTAATTGCATATGTAATTAAATACACATCTCCATCATCTTGCTTCTTCATTGTTTTTCACAAAAGAATCAGTAGATTTGCCCTCATAATGTAGGCTTTTAAACTCTTAGAGTCCTGCTTCACTGGCCTGCTTCCTGTTCCTTGTTTTCTGTGCCCTTGTACTGGCTCTCCCCCATGCCTGAGTTGCTCTCCATTAACAGGTCTGCTTCTGAGTTTTCCTGGCATCCATCAAGACTCATGTCAATTTCCCACATTCTACAGATGGCCTTTCTGAACTGCTAATATCTAATCTTTGAAATTACCTTCTATGTATTCTCCCTATGCATCTTGTATGTATGAAGTTATTTATATTTGGTCTCTTCCTATTGAAATGTGAGTTCCTCAAGGGCAGAAATTTTTAAATTTTCTTTGTATCCCCAATGATAGGTTCATAGGTAGTGGGTAATTAAATGTTTGTTGGCTGACTTACTGTTATTCCTTTCAGTTAGCTCAGTAATGAAAATAGTCCAGAGAACTTTTTATATATAAAATGTTTTTCATTTATTTCTTCAACAAAAAATAATGTTTTCTTTTAACTTTTTCACATTGTTGCTGATAATCTTCATTATTGCTTGAATTTTGAAAAAGATTTAAAAGAAACTACATAGTTCTAAAAATGTTGAGATTTGCAAAGTAATCATAAGTTAACAAAGAATATTTTCTAGAACAAAAGGGGGTAAAGCCAGAGTCTTAGGATTTAGAGCAGTAAAGAACATAGAGGTCATACAGAGGAAGAAACTGAGAGATGAAGCAACAGCCATAGTCATATAGCTAGAGATTGATCCCTTGATTTCTGACTCTAAATTCAGTGCTCATTCTACTGATATTGACCATGACTCTATCAAAGGAAAATGTGTTATATAGCTAAAGAATCCCAACCTATTACAGTCTGGCTTCTGACCTCTTCATCAAATAACACTGCTCTCTCCAGAATTTCTAATAATCCTTTAATAGCTAAATGTTACTTTTTCAGACATTATCTTTCTTGTCCCCTCTATAGCATTTTGCATTGTTGACCACTCGCTCTTCTTAGATACTTTCTTTTCTGGATTTTAGAGATATTGACCACTCTTGGTCTCCTTCCTGCTCATCTGGCCACTATTTCTATACCGCCTTTACTGGATCATCATCTGTATCCCACCCACAAATCGTAGGTGTTCCTCAGTATTCTATTATAAGTCCTCTTCTTTTTCCTCTCTACCTTCTCTTAGTGATCTCATTAGATCCCATGGGTTCAATGATCTTCCCAATGCAGATCACTCCCAGAGCTATCTGTCCAACCCTAGACTTTCTCTCTTGAGCTCTAATCCTATACCACTAGTCATCTGTTGGGCATTTCCAATCAGATGTCCCATAGATATCTCAAACCTAACATGTTCAAAACAACTCATTATTATTCCCTTGCACCAGCCCAATCTTCTTACTGTCTTCCTTTTTTGTATCAAGTTGTCCATGTTTGCATCCTCCAAGTCATCTTCAACTCTTCTGCTTTTTCAACCTTCACCTACTATAGTTAGTCATTTGCCAAATTGTCATTTCTATCTCCACAGCATCACTTAAGTCTTTCTTCTTCTCTCCGCTTAGAAGACAGCAAAAATTATTATCTCTTACCAAGATTATTATAACAGCTTGATCTGCCTACCTCATAGTTCCTCTCTTCAATCTGTATTCCACACAGCTGCCAAAATCATAGCCTACAAACTCCTCTACTTGGCACCCGTAGCCCCTCACAGCCTGGTTCCAGCCCCTTACAAAGTTTTATGCCTATTACTCCCCTTCTCACACTTTACATGTCAAACTGGCCTGCTGCTGTTTCTCTTCTTCACATCTTTGTGTAGGCATGAAGATCTGATGAAGTAATAACTGTAAAATGCTTAGCACAGTGCGTGGCATGTAGTAAGCCCTATATAAATTATTATTGTTATTATTACTATGCTGTCTTGGGTTCCTGGACTGCACTCTTTCCATACCTCTACCTCATGGATTCCCTAATTTCAAAACCCAGCTCAAGTGCTACCTCATATTCAGGGTGTTTACTGATCATCCCCAGTTCTTAGTACCATTCCGCACCCCCAGCTTTTTATGTCTTTCACATTTATATGTCTTCATTGTTTTTTCTTCCCCATATAATTTAAACTCTTTTGGTTTATATTTTATTTATATTTTGTCTCTATATCTATACCATCTACCAGAATCTACACATAGTAGTAGCTGCTTAATAAATGTTTGTCAAATGAATAAAAAATGGAAAAATAATGATGGTGGAAGAAGACATGAAGGGAGTGACTGATAATTTTTTTAAGCTGTCTTCATATCAAGGGTCTTTTTAAAAAGTTGGTTGTTTTGTAAGCTGAATTGGTTGGTTGGTTTTTGCTCTTTAAAGTTCACCCCCCCCCCAATTTTTAATTCAGTTAAAAATTTAAGTGTTTAAATTTGGGTAGCTTAAGCACCTTAAGTCTTAAAGTATGCAATAAAAGTAGTGATGAATAAAACTCAAAACATTTGTTGAAAATGTAAGGCATACAAACATACTAATGTTATATATTTGGGGATTCTTGATTTTAAAAAAGGAAACCTTTCTCTGAAGTTGTCCTGAGTTTAAGGAAAGAAAAAAAAGAAAGAAAGATATTTTAACCAGTTAAAAATTGTAATTTTGTCACTTAAGAATAAACTTATTAGATCAAACATATGATCTTGTCCAGAATTCTCTCTCTGAAACTTGTAGAAATGCATGGTTCTCTTTGAAATCAGTCTCAAAAATCCAGTAATTTATTCTCCTGGCCTTGCCTTTATTTTCCCTAATCTAAATGGTTTTATTATCCCAAAATCTTGTGTCATCTCAAAAAAATATTTAAAGATTTTTTAAAATAATTTTTAAAATTTAAAAAATAATTTAAAAAAATTTTCAGCCATAATACCTTTGGGGTAATAACCATAAATTAACTCTCTTTTTATTAATTAATTTAAGATTGAGATCTAAACAGAGATCTTACACAATTAAGAGTTATAGCCAAGTGTTGTTTGTTTATGTTATAATGACTTGAAGGAATACTGAAAAAGTTAAATATTAATGAAATACTTTTATTTATCGTTTAGGGCAATTTTGGGAGCGTGGAAATGTGCCGATATGACCCTCTACAAGACAACACTGGTGAAGTGGTGGCTGTGAAAAAGTTGCAGCACAGTACTGAGGAGCACCTGAGAGACTTTGAAAGAGAAATTGAAATTCTTAAATCTTTGCAACATGACAACATTGTCAAATACAAGGGAGTGTGCTATAGTGCTGGTATGGGGCATGTGGAAACTTTTTTTCTAATTCAAGTATGTCTTCAGTAGCTCCAAGAGTAGATTGATATCTTCAGTAAAACTGCAGCAGATCTGAATTGACTGCGGCAAAGAAAGCATATATGTGTACACTTGAGATTATTTATGGTAGCTGTAGGAAGTCTTTGCCCAGTTCTCTGTTTTTCCCCGTGAGTAGAGTCTCCCTATCCCATCCAGTCTAGAAGTTCAGTGACCACTCATGGGCACAGTCCCACTGCTGATTAGCACAGTAGTTTTGTCCTGCCCTCTTTCTAACCTGAACTAGTTCCTGAGAGGGCCTGGTGGCCCCCTCACTTCCAGAAAGCATCTCTATACTATTGATAATTCTTTGTTTTGACTAAGTTTTGTAGAGCCAGATATACTGACAAAGGTGAGGCAGAGCGATTGGATGGTGTAAAGCTATATACTATTGAACACTTTCAGTTCCCTATAATTTCTTTCCTGGCAGACTGCTAGACTTAGTTACATGCATGTATTCTGCAATGGAATGTAATCTTTTTGAGGTTAGGAACTATTTCATTTTTATTTTTGTATCCCCAATACCTAGCACATTGCATAGGATATAATAAGTGCTTAATAAATTTTCACTAGTTCAACTAGTTGTGATATGAGAGGGGAGAGCCATTTGGAGTAGATGAGGAGCACCAGAAGTTTCAGACATTTCTTCCATATTTATTCTACCAATATTCTGTGGGTTGATAAGCTCTTTTTTGAGAATGCCAGTACATGAAAGGGTTAAGCTTTCCAGGGCCATTTGTACTTTTTAATCAATGTATTCAATACCTAGTTTAGATTAGCCATGCTGATTAGAAGCTTCCATTTTGAGAAGGAGGTAAGAGGAGATAAGTCACATTCTTTATCTCACATAACTGGTTTCTCACCACACTTACCTTTCCATCTTTATTTTGGGTACTTGTAGAGAAATCTGAACCATGTCTTATGAATTCTGAGTGCCTCTTATATTTTATTCAGCTACTGAAATGATTTTTATGTTAGTTAAGTATTCTTCCTTAATTTTTATAAAAGATGTCATTTGAAAATTAATTACTATAGACACCAGTTTGAAGTAAGCATATATAATTTATCAATGTTATACCAGTAAAGAATTGACCACGTGTCTCCCTAATTTCTCCCCATCCCAGGCCATGTGGTAGTGTAGGCAGGGAGAGAGTTAGCATGTTAGCATGAGCAGGAGAGAAGCCTCAAAAGATCCACATGGTCTCCCAGACAGATAGCATTTGGTCTTAAGGAGAACCAAGAGAGACAGAAACCATGTGGTCCCAGAAAACCAAGAGAGACCCAAAAGATGCCCCAGAAACCCTCCCCTGGCATCTTCCATGGGCTTTTTTATCACTCTTTTGATAGAAGTGGGTCATTATACATTGGCTAATGTATAATGTATAATGTATAATGCTAATTGGCTTAGCATTATTCAAATCTATTGGTTGACATAAGTTGAAAGGTGGTCTATATTATAATGAACTCTAGAGATGACATCAGGGAAAGAAATGCAAAAACCCCTCACTCAAGTTGGTTTAGGTGTGGTTTAATTCCATCAGTCCTTCTCTAATCTAGACAAAAGAATTTATCTCCATTCCTTTTGTTCCTTTGGGTTTGTCCTAGATAACTAGATAAGATTTTATAATTTGTCAAGAAGAACTCACTTTCTGGAGTGCTGGGAAGAAAGGACTGACGCCTGGGTCCCTCAAGAAATCACTGATTAATAATTTTTCTCACACCATAAAAAAGGAGATAAGCTCATATTAAAGGCAGCTTGGGGTAGAGAATAGAAAGCCCTGGAGTGAGGCTACTTACTTCTAACACCTAGGGGCTCTATGTCCCTAGGTAGGTTCCTTAACTTTTCAGTACTCTTAGACCGTGAATTATAGAGAATGTGCCACTTCACATTGATAAAGGGAGTTTTTGCAACAGGAGTCCCTTATGCCAAAGAAATTACAGATCTAGTAAGATGGATGGATGGATGGTCAGTCAGTCAGTATGTCTGCTTAGAACTTAACAGTAGGGGCAGCTAGGTGGCACAGTGGATAAAGCACCAGCCCTTGATTCAGGAGGACCTGAGTTCAAATCCATCCCCAGACACTTACTAGCTGTGTGACCCTAGGCAAGTCACTTAACCCTCATTGCTTCCCCCCCCCCCCAAAAAAAAGAACTTAACAGGAATTATGCCAACTGCTTGGATGTGAGGTTTAGATATTTATAGCATAGAAATTGGAACCAGCACTCTCAGATTTTCAAATAAAGTTGGGACTTGAAGTATTCAAATGGCTAGATGATCCTCAATGGTAAATATTATTTATAATTGTTTTAATGATTTGTCTCAGATTTATGTATTTGACCCCTAATTGGGGTGGGGAAAAGTTGTTGGGGTTTCCTTCCAAAAAATTTTAATCAATATAATGAAAACCTTAATTTTTCATTTGCAAATTACAAGGCCGTCGTAACCTGAGATTAATTATGGAATATTTACCTTATGGAAGTTTACGTGACTATCTCCAGAAACATAAGGAAAGGCTGGATCATAAGAAACTTCTACAGTATACGTCTCAGATCTGCAAGGTAACATTATTCATTTTTCTTCAAATACTGACCTATTAATGTCAATGCCCATGTCCAAAAAATACCTATGCCATTTTCAGCCTTTATTTCTCAAAGTGAGGCAGCTTAAGTGGTAATGGATACAGTACTGGGCCTTGAGTTAGGAAAAACTAAGTTCAAATCAGATACTTAATAGCTTGCTTACTTTACCCTGGGCAAGTAATGTGATCACTTGCTTCCTCACTTTCCTCCTCTAAAATTAATGTAGATAATAATAGGAACTACCTACCTTCCAGAATAGTTGTGAGGATCAAATTA
Source organism: Dromiciops gliroides (assembly GCF_019393635.1). Lineage (NCBI taxonomy): Eukaryota > Metazoa > Chordata > Mammalia > Microbiotheria > Microbiotheriidae > Dromiciops > Dromiciops gliroides. The sequence goes on from NC_057861.1 coordinate 640,834,865, forward strand.
AATACTTTATATAAAATGCTTTGCAAATCTGAAAAGGATTATTTAATTAACTATAAATGGGGCAGCTAGGTGGCGCAGTGCATATCTTCAGTAAAACTGCAGCAGATCTGAATTGACTGTGGCAATAAAGCCACTGTGCATAAAGCACCGGCCCTGGATTCAGGAGGACCTGAGTTCAAAACCGGTCTCAGACACTTGACACTTACTAGCTATGTGACCCTGGGCAAGTCACTTAACCCTCATTGCCCTGCAAAAAACCCCAAAAAACAAATAAATAACTATAAATGATTCCTTATGATATTTCTTTGGTAGGAGTAGGAATCTTGAAATTTACTCCTTTGTAACATAGCAGAAGTGTTCAAATAGCAAGTATGGTAGTGTACTCTGGTGAGTTTGGGGGTGTCTCTCTACTGTCATCAGCTTGAGCCCCTCCTAGATGTGTTCCCCTCACTAATAGGTACCTGAAGTGTTATACCTCAGCTCCTGTTAACCATTTAACATTAGCAATTAGCTTTTACAAAGTGATATTTACTTAGAAATTTTAACAAGAAAAAAACAAATATTTTCCTCCAGCATTCCCCCCCATAACATTGGTTCCACTAAATTCACATCCATGTGTTTCCTGACTACTAGATGAGTCCTCTTTCCTGAGACTTAAAAGGGTCTCCTTGCTGCACCACAGGGCATCAGTACTTTCCTGACTGCAAAAAAAAACCCCCAAAAAACAAAAATAGAGGCCAGGAAACAGGACATTCCCTGGGACCACATGGCCTTGATGGGGAGAAAGCCCCAAGGCAGCTCTCCTAATAGTGTTGTGTCTCACTGGATGGCATGGGAGAAAACAGAGCAGCAAAAAGGACTGAGATGGTGGAAGCCAAATATGGCCTGGTGAATGTCTCCTCAGCCAATCAAAGGGTTTCCCATTTACCACATGATTAGCTTACTGGAACAAGTTATAGAATATCTACATATGCTTCACAATTTCTCCAGTGTACTTTGCCTTCATGTCATCATGACTCTTCCAGAAACAGTCTTCCCTCAAGAGTATACACAGACCCAGAAACTCTGCATGTACCAGGCCCCCAATGCCCCTGTTTATTATAATAAGTACTCAGGGGGGCAGCTAGGTGGTGCAGTGGATAAAGCACTGGCCCTGGATGCAGGAGGACCTCAGTTCAAATTTGGCCTCAGACACTTGATACTAGCTGTGTGACCCTGGGCAAGTCATTTAACCCTCATTGCCCTAGGCACCCCCCCCAAAAAAAAAATGTATAATAACTAATCATGGGGCAGTTAGGTGGTGCAGTGGATAGAGCACTGGCCCTGAAGTCTGCAGTACCTGAGTTCAAATCCAGCCTCAGACACTTAACACTTACTAGCTGTGTGACCCTGGGCAAGTCACTTAACCCCAATTGCCTCACTTAAAAAAAAACAAACTACTCACAGTAGTATTTTGAAGATTTACAAAATACTTTCCTTACAAGATAAGGTAGTACAAACATATCTCCATTTTAAATGAAGGAACAGGCTAAAAGAGGTAGTGAAACAATTCTTTGAACCCCATTTATCTCATTTTAAGCCCAACACTCATTGTACTATGCCACAGTATCAATCCTGTATTAATAGGTTTGGAATGTAATGGACTTAGAGTGGAGATGACTATATATTAACTTTTGTTGTCATTCAGTCTTTTCAGTTGTGTCAGACTCTTCATGAGCCCATTTGGTGGTTTTTTGGCAAAGATACTGAAGTGGTTTGCTATTTCCTTTTCCAGCTCATTTTACAGAAAAGGAAACTGAGGCAAACAGTGTTAAGTGACTTGCCCAGGGCTGCACAGCTAGTAAGTGTCTGAGTCCATATTTGAACTTAGGTCTCCCTGACTCCATGCCCATCACCCTATCCACCATGCCACCTAGCAGCTCTATATATTAACTGCAGCACCTTATTTGTTAATGGTAAAATTGTACTATTGATATACTTCCTAAGAAGTATTCCTGAAACCTGAGACAGGGAAGATTTAGGGAGCATGATCATTAATAGAAATTTTGTTTACCTTCCATTAAATTATTTCACTGAACCATATGTTCTTTATCCAAAGGGAATGGAGTATCTTGGTACAAAAAGATATATCCATAGGGATCTGGCCACAAGAAATATTTTAGTGGAAAATGAGAATAGAGTTAAAATTGGAGATTTTGGATTAACGAAAGTCCTGCCACAAGACAAAGAATATTACAAAGTGAAAGAGCCTGGTGAAAGCCCCATATTCTGGTAAGTGATTTTTCAGAACAGCTAATGTTTGAGAGGGCAAACTTCCATCTTTTGGGAATTTGTCATTTCAATTATTTGTAAAATATTTTACATTTTGAATATATTTTTCCTTCAAAAAATTATGAGAGTTCTCTCTTCTTTGTAGAGAATTGGGGGGGGGGAGGTTGCGACACAGTATGTGCTATGCAGTGTGTGCATTGTCTGATAGAGTTACTGTTTTAGTTGGTTTTGCTTTAATATTTTTCTTTTTACAACAAAGGGTTCAATAGTGGGATGAGAGAGCAGAGAGGAAGGATTTAGGGGGAAATGACTGGTGTTAAAAAACAGAAGGGAATGATAAAACTTTTAAAAATAAAATAATCATGTGAGTGAATGAATAAATGAAAAAGCATTTGTTGAGAGCTTATTATATTCAGAGCACTGTTTTAAGCACCAAGGATCCAAATAGAAAAAAGGAACAGACACATTCTCATAGGGGAGACAACATATATAGGAATTTTCAGCTACAAGTCAGACAGAAAGGACTAGTTGTCTTTTAGGGTTTGGTGGAAAGACAAGGTAATGTATTTTCTTTAATGTCATTTCCATTAGTAACACCAAAGTGATTTGTGATGTTTATGATGCCAAGGACTATGAATGAACAAATTAAATGAAATGAAAAGGCATTTATTAAGCCCTTATGATGTATGTCAAGTATTATGCTAAGTTAGCTCTGAGGATACAAATACAAAAGCAAAGGCAGTCAAGGAGCTTACTTAAATCTTACTGAGGGAGACTATCCATCTAAGAGAGTGGTGGCCAGGTAGGGGATCTTGGTTTAAAAGGCTACTGAGATGATAAATGGGTTTATGGAAGAGAGTAGATAGACATTCCTATCCAGGAGCTAAAGTAGAGTTGATTCGATTTGTTTCATGGTTTCAGAACTGAGGAGGGGGTTAGTAGGAGGAGTGAAAGATATGGAACATTTCAAGGGCTTTTCTGAAATATTTTTCTGGGAGAAGTGGTTGTCAATTAGAACAGATTCCCGGGGGCAGATGTTTCTCCAGGGCTTTGTCTATGATGAGGATAATTAGGTGAGAAGGTCTTCAAGGAGGTTGTGGAGAAGGTAACCAAAGGGAAGGGAGTGAATGCATTCTGTATCCCCCACCCCCAAGTCTTTAGCAGCTTTGATTGCTGAGGAGTCTAGGGCAGGGGAAGTTTCTTAACTACATCTCCATAAGGGCTTTGTCCTCAGGTGATGACTCAAGATGGAAGCTTACCAAGGGGGTCTGAGAAGAACTACTCTTCCTAGAGCTCTTGAGCTTATTTGCCCATAGATAGTAGTCTGTAGTTGGTGGTTGGTATTCAGGGTAGCAGAGACGTCACAAAAAGTTATTCCACAAAAGTTACTCCCACCTCAATGGTGGCTTCAAGAATCAGCCTGGAAGTAAGTGCTTGTAGTCTATGGGGTGCTGCTATTCCTGGAATTCTTGGACTCAAGAACCTGGGGTGTCTCTACCAGCATCTTGGGAAAGGTGGTATTGGAAGTAGTTTGACCCAATTGACACAATGCTGCCTCCTTTTTCTCCTTCAGGGTAACTTGCTCCTTTAACTAGATAACTAGATTACTTGCCTGACTCATCAGTGGCAGTTGGGGGGAAGGGAGTTAATGGTTTCCTACAGGTGCTACTCCTCTGGACAGTGGCTGACAAGGGCCAGGCTCAAAGCAGGGCTAGTGCTCTGGGCCCCACTGCCATTCCATAGGTTCTTGGGCTTAAAGAGTTTTCAAAACCAAACTAGGCACTCTTAATTTTAAGTTTTCTGTTGTTGGAGTTTTTTCCTATTTTACTGTGCCATGACAGAATATTATTATGTGTTCATTTGTTGACAGTGATAGGTATAGGGAATCTGGGGATGGCTTAATAACACTATACTTTTAGATACTTCTCATACATTTTAATTATTCCCCATTCATTCTTTTATATCATTTCATGGGGGTTATATTTCCTTCTCAAATTTAATTTTTTAAGTTTTTATTTTCTTACTAGTTTAGTTGTTGGTTTAAGAATAAAAGCTTAACACAAAAAAATAATTAAAAAAAAACAACAATAAAATCTTGAGTTTAGTTTTTAAAATTAGATTGAATCCTTTAACCTGGGCTTCCATCTGGCCTAGAAGGCACAAAACTCAGTCTAAACAGCATAGCTTTCTATTTATCACAAATTTATGAAGTATCCTGAGATTCATTATAAAAGGAAAAAGTGATCTTATACACTGTTCAGTTGGTAATAGCATGATGATAACAGAGCTTCTAAGTAATGAGTTTCATCACCAGATATGCAAGTTACCATCTTCGTTTCATGGTTTTAGATCCTATTTCTAATCCCAGCCATTTGGAATTTGTTGGTTTTAAGGTAAAGTAAAAAAAGTGTCAGTATATTATGAAAGTTGGTTTATACTAATGGAAAACAATTCAAAATAGTATCTTACTAGCATTATTTTCATATATGTTCATTTATACTGTAGAGAAATCCAGAAATCTGGACATAGCTAAATGTGGTTGTTCACTTGTTTTGGAATATCTCAAGGTTATATGAACAGAATTATAAAATATTAAAGCCGAAGGACACCTTAGTACCTTAGAGTTCAAGCCAAGTCCTTCATTTTATAGCTGAAGGAACTGAGGCAAAGAGAGAAGTGTCCAGAGTCACACTGTGAATAAGGAACAGAGGCAAAATTTAACACCATTATTTCTGATTCTAGTTCCAGGGAGGAGAGACAGTATGGCATGGTAGACAGAAAGACAGGAAACTCAAGTCCTATTTCTAACACCCACATCCTGGTTCTGTATCCATCGCAGTGCCTCTCAATGCCCCTGGCACCTCTCCAAGACTCTCCAAAAGGAGCTGCTGATCTCCAGTGGTGGAGGGGTGGTCTCTCTGTGATACCCTTACAGTCACAAATTTGGGCTCCCACTACTCCTCCCCAGGGGAATTCTCTAGCAATTCTTAAAGTTTTCTTGCATTAAAGAGCAAATATTATACTTACTAATATAGTTATACTAAACTGTTTCTTCCTGACTATTTCTTAATAAAACATCCCTGCATTTAAATTATTCTGTATTGAATTGGTTTGATTTGGTTTTTTAATCTATAAAAAAGTGCTGTGATTTTGGAAAATACCCTTCTATCACATTACAGAGAGCATGGAAGTTCTCATTTTTTTCCCTAAACATTCCTTGCCTGTTCTGTAAAGTGTCATGAAATTCATGTGAATTCTCTACATACATAATTCCTGTTAGGCATTATGATAAAATAATGGGATTTGGCAGAGGCTCAGGGGCCCCCACCTGAAAATTGATTTGGAATTGATTGAATTGAATGAGACTGAGAGACTGACTGAGAACCCACTTAAGGATGATTAAATCAAGACCACACCTGGCTGGCCCCAGTGGGGTGTTGTTCTCAGAGGCTGAACCTACCTAAGCTTGATTAAATTGAGACCACACCTGGCTGGCCCCCAAGTGGGGTGTTGTTCTCACAGGCTGTGGACTACAACACCAACAGGAGACCACCTTCAACCAACCACCTTGAAGGACGTCCCCTTTCGGGGAGGGAGAGAGGAAATAGGAAGGTGAGGCTGGCTCCCTGGTTCGCCCCTTTTTCATTCATGAACTGGTTTGTGGTGGCAGAACTTCACGTGTTCTCTTTGGAAGTATGGGCTACTAGGTAAAGGCAAGGTTCTCTGTCTGTCTGTCCTGCATAGATCTAAACTAGGGTTTTCCATTCTATAAGAGATCTGTTTTTACCCTCTCTTCACTAACTTCCAATACACTTTAATAAATACTTAAAAGCCTAAACTGTTGCTGAATTTATCAGTAAATCTTTGCTAGTTTTCCCCAAAAACTGGGGGGGAAGGGGGGGCAGGTAAGGACCCACATTAGATTTTAAACATCACAGTATCATATAAACTATTGACCATTATAAAAGGCAAACTTTGGTTAAAATGAGTATTGATGCCATTGGATTCTTGATGAATGTGTGTGCATATTTTAGATCTAGACAGTAAGCCTCCCTTATAAAACAGACTACCACACATGGATGGGAACATGGGGAACAAGATCAGAATTTTAAGACTATAATTATTCCAGCCAGTTTTACATGTGGTAATTGCATGTGAGGACGGAAATTAGAGCAACAGACTAACACAGGTTTTCATTGAATTGTATGTGAATTGCAGTCTTTCCAATATGTGGATTCTATCTTTGACCAGCCATTGGCATGGATAATCAAGAGTTAACATATAAATTCACTTAATTTCTGCTCTTAACTGATTTTTTAATATGATCTAGGTATGCTCCAGAATCACTCACGGAGAGCAAGTTTTCTGTAGCCTCAGATGTGTGGAGCTTTGGAGTAGTTCTGTATGAACTTTTCACATATATTGAGAAAAGCAAAAGCCCCCCAGCGGTTAGTATGGTATTTATTTTACCAATTTTTTTTTTTATCTAAAGAGGCAAGCAAAAGCCTTATAATGAAAATAATTATATGACTTAATACCCATTATGGATCCCTTTGGAGAATCCTGAAAATGCCTCTAAACTTTTTGGTCCCATTATACCTACTTTTAAAAAAATAATAATAAAACTAATTCATAAAGCACGGCTTTAATTTTTTATGAATATCATGTTTGGAAAGCTCATTTATTGGAAGGGATGTTGCATAAGTAAAACTTTATGATCTTGGGTGATTGGGAAATTATTTTATTATTGTTCCAGGCAGTTTACATGGATTGTAGTTGTGGAAATGTAAAAATGGTATTATATGGTATTATAGAGATTTTACAGTTTTGTATGAAACATTTATATTTTCAGTGTATAGATAATTTTGATCCTTAACAAAATTTAATGTGAAATACTCATGGTGCACAGGTATTTGATATTATCATGCTTGATCATTAATATGTAATGGTACCAAGGAATTATGCATAAAATTATCTAGTAATTGTCTATAAAATTAGCTCTGAAAATCAATATCATATCATTGAAATAGACTTTTCATTCCAGGAATTTATGCGTATGATTGGTAATGACAAACAGGGGCAGATGATTGTATTCCATCTAATAGAACTTTTGAAGAATAATGGAAGGTTGCCAAGACCAGATGGATGTCCTGACGAGGTAATAAAATTATCAGCATTTTATCCATTTTCATTAGTTTACAATAAAAGTCTACATTTCTATATCTCCTTTTGCCCCAAGGATTTCAAATCTATAAAATTTAATTAGTTGAACTTTTAAATAAAAGTTGGCATAATTAATTATATGGCCATGGAGCCAAGGCAAAGCAGCAATAAATAATGCAAATCTTCAGTTCCCCAAGTACCCATTCCAGTTAAACAATGACATTTTTCTTTGTATGTGCTTTCTTCTCCAGATTTATTCTATCATGACCGAGTGTTGGAACAATAATGTAAGCTTACGCCCTGCCTTCAGGGACCTTGCTCTTCGAGTGGATCAGATAAGAGATGACATGGGCGGATGAAAAAAATGGAACTTCATTTTAATGATACAGAACTAAACTTTGTTCAGGACAGTTCTCACACAGGTTGTGGTGGTGAACAGAACAGAAATGCAAATATCTCTTCAGAACTTGCAGATGCAAATCTCATCAAAACTTGCAGAATCCATCAAATGTTTGTTTTCTTCATGAGGATATATTTGCTCCCATGAGAACATGCCAATGAAACCCATTAATAAGAAATTTTTTTCTATCAAGATGGTGGAAGTATTCCTGTGTGTGGTCAGTCAGTATCACCATCATTTGCCTTACTTGGCAAAGCAAAAAAAGGAAAAAAACTTCTTTTTTGACTCAGTTAAATTTTTGAGAGGTGAAAACATTTAATGCTCTTTTTTTTTTGTGCAAAGTTAAAAATGCAGAGAATATATTTGTACAGTCTTTTTCACATTGAATGTATAAAGAACTTGGCCTCTTGTGTAGTGTTTTGCACAAAGGTTTACAGTCATTGGTATTGTTTTCTAATTTTTCCAGTGTTGATCCACACATATTAGCTTCATGAACATTAGAAACAAGATAAGATGTTTAGACTTCTTAATAAGCAACTTTCTGTGTGCCTATTCTGCTCTGTCTTTGGCCAGCATTATAAATAGGTGTACACTTTTAGCATGTTGTATCGTGTACTGTAAATATTTTTCAAAACAAAGGGAACAAACATATAGTTTTACTTGTACAGGATAACCCCAGGCCCATAACACCCCCTTTAAGAATACATTTTGAAATGGAACAAGCATACAAAAATATAGCACAATATATTTTCCTACTTGGTTTTCTTGTAGCAGTTGTGGTGGAAGCATTAATTAAGTAAAATTCCCTTTACATATATTTTTTTGGTAAGATATGAACAAACAAAGTGTACTTGAAGCTTCTTCACACTGAATAGTAGTCTTATTTTAAGACTTTTTTGAGAATAAGAATATTAACAATATTTTCATTCCCTGAATTATTGTGTTCCTTCAATTGAATATGTTCTCTCACTCCTTGAAACCATAACACACTTAAATTGAATGAGTGACAGAAACAAAGACATAAGTCGCTTTTGATCCTTTAACTTCATAAACCTACTTATAGGTTGTGGGATGGGTTAGGAAGATAACTGAGAAAAGTTCAATTCTTAGTCAACCTTTTATTTCCTAAATATATTCATATTTCCTGAAGAATATATTTAAGAGGTAGCAAAATTTCTTTTCCAGAGTCCAAGATGATTTCCTATCTGTTAGAGATTTTGTCTTAAACAACTTGAGATCAAATTGAAAATTGTGAAAGCAGGTGATTTCAATTCTTAATTTTTAAAGTAACAATACAGAATTTAAGGAACATTAGGAATATGCATTTTTATTATAATACATTTAATATGACACATCTCAAAATATAGTTCATATATCTTACTCTACTTAAGAGTATTGTGGGTTAGATGAAATTTTTGGTGTCACTGCATTCTATAGAGATTACATTTTTAATATTTTGGGCTTATTTGCACAAAGTTTAAAGCACGTATCTTGCCTCAAAGTAATAGCACATTCTTAGTAGAACAAGTTGTCTTTAAAAAAAAACAACACAACTACATGCCTTTCTTCAAAATAAGTCCCACTGTCATTTTCTAAATACTGCTTTGGAGCTGACTTAAGTCAGAAACTTATATGGTGTTTAAAAAAACCAACAACTTCATTTATAGAGGGATTAGCCTATACAGATTTTTTTTTCCTACTTGTTTTATTTTATTTTTTTAATTATACAATACCATCATAGCTTCAAAAATGTTTTAGCTAGACTATTGAATACAGAAGTAATATAAAAGGACAGATTACATTTGTAATAAGATTTATAGTGTATATTTTAGAGAAAGCCAAATATAATTTCTGTTTATTTAAAAAAAAACAACCTCAGGGATGTCTGTATTATAATGCAATTATGAGATCTTCCATACTGCTAGTTTTCAAATGAAAGGTAAGCCCTTGTTTGTTTGAATACAGTATGCTTGTTTTTGTACTGGGTACTAAAATTCAAGTTACTAAAGGATGTTATGATTCTTGGAGTGCTATAACATTTTATTTTATGTTTTTGTTTGTTTTTTAAGGGTACTAGATAGTTTTTTTTTAACTTTTATAATGTTTAAATTTTACGTATATTAGGTAAAGGAGTGCAATATTGGCAAGCAAACATCATTGTACTAGAGACAAACAATTAACCAACCTACTGAAAAACTCCAGGTTGTTTTTTTATTGAAGGTTTGTATCGTGATGATTTATTTTTAATTCCAACCATGCATCAAAATTGCAATTTTCCAAAACATTTTAACTATTCAGTGATTTTACATTAGAAACAGGTAAATGACCGCTGCCCTCAAATGAAGGCGCATCAGAAGTAAGGTTAAATGTCTTGTTAAAATTTTTAACAATTCTGTAAATACTCCATTGTACATCTTTACTTTTTACAGTCTTTGCATTAATGAAGAAACAAATTTCTTTCCTTCAGTTGCCGTTTGCTTTGGGAAAGTCACTTTTTCCATGTTATTGTGTATGCTACTAAAAGTGCTATGATTTGCTGTGGAAAAGTGTGCTTTCTCTTCATATACATAACCAGCTGCTATGAAGTTACATGGAACTTTTATCACAGCTACAGGTTTTCTAATGCTCCAAATTTATTTAAACAGTCACACAAAACGTTATAACTGCACATTTGTGTTTCCCCCCCATAAAGTATCATTTTGAGATTTTTTTATTAATTGGTGCAATTTGTTTTCTCAAAAATTAATCTTCCACACATTCCCCAAAGTTGTAACCATCATTCATGTAGTAAGTGATGTAGATGCGAGTTTCCACTGCATGGAAGTGGGGAGACTCACTCATTTATTTAGGTATTGGCAAATCATAGTCATTAATAAGAGAAACTCACCTGTTGGTTTAGGTATAGATAGTTCATAATAGCTATTAAATGCTTCTGTGGCTCTCTGACACCAATCGCTGTACTATCCCTCTTGAGCATTGCTGTACCCAACCTACTCCAAACTATTAAAATGATTTTTTTTTAATGAAGGCTTCCTCTAGTTTTTCAGGCTAGGTTTATAAAATTACCCTTAATTCATTGTGTGGAATATCCTTTGCCAAATAAATATGTTTAAGTATGTATGATAAATATGAAAAAACAGGTGTTAAGTTTTTTTGTTTGCTTGTTTTTTGTTTTTTATTGAGGCAGTTGGGGTTAAGTGACTTGCCCAGGGTCACACAGCTAAAGTGTCAAGTGTCTGAGGCTGAATTTGAACTCAAGTACTTCTGACTCCAGGGCTGATGCCACCTAGCTGCCTCCCATCTATTTATTTTAAATGAGAGCGATGAATTAGGGATTCTAAAACAGAGTAACTTGACCTGAAGCCTACAAGTAAATCTCAGAGAATTCATAGCTTGTATGGGGGAAAAAAATTAACTCTATTTTCACTCTAACTGAAAATTTACCATTCCTTTCCATTGTGATTTTATATGCATGCATACATACATATATGGGGGTGGGGTGGGGTGGGGTTATTCTGGCTTTAGACTGCTGAAGGGATCCATGGCACAAAAAAAGGTGAAGAACTCCTGCTCTGTTTTCCCTTTCAAACTCTAAAATTCTATGATTCTGTAAATATTGCTTTGTATTAGCATGTATGTAAAAGGTAAGAGAAGTAGATGATAGCAGGATATACCCATGGTTATAGTTAGCTAAAATGACCAGCTATTGTCTTCAGAGACACAAGCTCCCTTTCCACTTTGTATGCTCTCATCCCTTTGGAATTCATTTCTTACCTTCCTTATTCCCTATTGTCATTGGTCCATATTTTCAATAGTTATAATAATTATAATTATAGCAGCCAATGTTTATATAGCACTATGTGTCAGTCACTGTGCTATATCTCCTCTGAAATTCACAACAACCCTGGAAGGGAGATACTATTGTTATCTCCAGATTTGCCCAGAGTCACACAGCTAGTACCCTACTGTTTGAGTTCTGTCATTAATAAACTCCTCTTCAATGCAAAACCAATTAACTCTCCTTGTGTCCCTTGCATCCTGAAGCCTGGAGAGAACCATTGGGATGGGTGGTTTAAAAAAAATTATCTTCATGAGTTCTCCCTTTACCTCGAGCTGTCACTTTGATTCTCCTCTTTTAGATAAATGGTGCCATCTTAGTGCTGCACAAATGGCTTCATGAAGTTCAATGTGATAGAAAACAAAAGTTAGCCTAGTAGTGAGGCAGGGTGGATTACATGTAACAGTAGAGTTTCCAAGCTGTGCAACTGAGTGAGGGGGCTACTCTAGGATTGGAGTGGGAGAAGAGAGTGCTGGGGCAGAGGGCCAGTGAGTTTTAGGGTACAGTATTTTCTGTCACTAAAATGGGGTAGTGGCAAAGATTAAGTACTTTTCAGTGTTATGTGTGTGTGTGTGTGTGTGTGTGTGTGTGTGTGTGTGTGTAAGAGGCTGAGCTAAGGTTCAAACCAAAGTTCTCTAGAAGACTCCAAATCTCTTTGATATGTATGTGTGTATGTGCATAAATATGCATGTGTGAATACATGTGTGTGGCATGTTAAGGAAGGACTAGTACCTTTGGTGTGAGTGCTTGCCAAGCCCTTTTCAGGGATGCTCATCCATCTTTGGTGTCCAAGTCAGCCAGGTCTCAACTATAGCTCCAAGAAGTCATAGCATACACAACAGCCATACCCAAGTAAACCATCCCAGCAGATGGGCTAAACCAAGTTGAGGGTAATCAACAAGCCTCAAACCCGTTTGTGCATTAGGGGCATGTCTACTCCAAGCATGTGAAGAGTCCTCCAGCAGAATACAAGAATGAGAACAATTTGTTTCAATGCCTAGGAGCATGGCTGAAGCATCATTGTGGAGCACTTAGAGCTTGGTCAGACATCAAAGCTGTCAGGATCATTCACTGCATCCTGGGCCATCACCAGTCTTCCTCACTTTGTCTTGCCATTGGACTGAGATGACTCTGGAAGAGAGAGGCTCACAACTTTGTACAACTCTGCTTCACTTAAATCCAGTTCACTTGCAAGGCAAGACATTACTCAATGATGTCACTGGTCCTCTTCAAAAAGGAAGGACAGGCAATTTTAGGAGTACAGCCAATTTTCATGGGTAACATTTATAGTCCTTTAATGGGGGAAAAGCCCATGCAATTTTAACTATAAGAAAAAGTTGAATGCTAATTTGGGTAAGTGGGAGTTTTTTGTATTATAGAAAAAAATTAATACAGTTTTTCTTTATCCACATGTAATTTCTTCAATCTATATCAGCAGTTCTAATACAGAAATGGCAGACAAACTTACATTTGCTTTCTGATTGTGTTGAGAAAGCAGCTGGAAGTAGCAGTACCAAAGCAGCTACTTCCCACTACAGCTTGGCAAGGCTTGACATACTGTTCTCTAATTTGAGGATACAGAACATAAGCCAGCAGAATAAGTTGAGTCTTAGCAACTTGGAAACAAAAATGTCCTTGATAGCCTCCATAAGGACCAAGGGAGCAGGTCCTAATGCTGTAATAATAGGAAATTAGAAAATTTCTGATGGAGAAATCAAAATAATTTATATTCATATGAAAATGCTCTGAATCATTAATGATTAGAGAAATGCAAATTAAAACCTTGAGATAATCATTTTGCACATATCAGATTGGCTAAAATGATTGAAGGGGAAAGTGACAAATGTTAGAGAATATGGAAAAATTGGGACACATTCACTCACTGTTGGTGGAACTGCAAACTGATCCAGCTATTTTGAAGAACTATCTAGAATTATGCCCAAAGAGTTATTTTTTTCTTTTTTTTTTCCCAAAGAGTTATTAACCTGCCTGTATCCTTTGACCCAGCAATACCAGTAGTACATCTGTTTCCAAGGATGATTAGGGATGTGGGGGCCAAATTTAATATATGGAGAGTTAATTGGGTGACTCGCTGAAATATTGGGGTCCCGGAAATAATGAGGGACCTCTAGGTTCAAAGCTCCCCCCAAAAAAACTGCCCTTTTAGATATTTTTCCCAAGCCAATAAGAAAGCCTTACAGCTTCTTTTCCACAAAAGGATCAGATTTTATTTCTTGGGAATTAATTAAACAATCAAGCTGAAATTAATAAAAATCAAAGATAAGGAAGTAGGGAGGGACAGCTAGGTGGCGCAGTGGATAGAGCACTGGCCCTGCATTCAGGAGGACCTGAGTTCAAATCCAGTCTCAGACCCTTGACATTTACTAGCTGTGTGACCCTGGGCAAGTCACTTAACCCCAATTGCCTCACTAAAGAAAAAAAAAAAGGAAGTAGGGAAAAAGAAATACTGATAAATTCTCCTATCTCTAACCTAATCTATACAATCCCCAGCTTGTTTTCAATTAAGCTAATTCAAAGGAATGCAGGGCTTTTGTGTTCACTCACCACACGTGGGACTTCTGCTAGTTGCTCATGCCACCAGAAAGGGCAGAGGAGAGAGAGGAAGAACCAGCGTTCTGGAAGCGACTCAGCCTCCCCTTAGCAAGCCTTCAATCTTCCTCCCCCAAAAGGGGAGGTCCTTCAAAAACTGCCTATGGAGGGGTTTATCCTGAATTCAGTAGCATACATAACTTCAGGGTGGGACAGGTGTGGTCCCTCCCAAATGAGTCAGGTAAACTCCAATAATTTTTATCACAGGGAAAAAGAAAAAGAACCTGTATGTTATAAAATATTTATAGCAGCTCTCTTTATAGTGTCAAGGAACTGGAAAATTGCAGGGATGCCCATTAATTGGAATGGCTGGACAAGCTGTGATTTATGATTGTGATGGAATACTACTGTGCTATAAGAAATGAGCTCATTGGTTTTAGGAAAACATCAATAGACTCACAAAATAATAAAGAGTGAAATGAGCAGAACAAGAGTGTTGTATACAGTAACAGCAATATTATTTTAAGAAAAACTGAGCAACTAAGTCATTTTGACTATTATAAATAACCAAATTAACTACAAAGTACCTATGAAGGAAAATGTTATCTACATCCAGAGAAAGAACTGATGAATAGAAGTATGTATAGAATTATTTTACATGTGTGTGTATATGTATATATATATACACACATTTGTGTCTGATGATAGGCATTTCTAGCATGGAGGGAGGAAAGAGGGAAAAATTTACACAATAATAAATCTAAAAGGAATAGCAAGTTGTACATAATAGATTTGCAGTTTCACGTGCAATCCTTTTTTATTCTACTATGTTATGGAAATGCTTGTTTTATTTCATAAGTAAAAAATAAAAAAATTTTAAAGCCTTAGGAAATAAAGGAAAGAAAAAGAAAACCTGTTCAGTTCTGAACCACTCCCACCCTGTGCATACTCACCCTTGAATGGGAGAGGTAGATAACACTTCTTTTTTTTTTTTTTAAGTGAGGCAATTGGGGTTAAGTGACTTGCCCAGGGTCACACAGCTAGTAAGTGTTAAGTGTCTGAGGCCAGATTTGAACTCAGGTACTCCTGATTCCAGGGCCGGTGCTCTATCCACTGCACCATCTAACTGCCCCTGTAGATAACACTTCTGAACTGGAAAACAACCACTACTTAGCCAGGTCTTATTCCCTGAGGGCTTCCAGACTAGGACACAAGTGGGCTGGGGAGGGGAAGAGTGGTGGGGTCCAGACTGGGACAAATCATTTTCCAGTGTCTCCTTGAAAGGCATCCCAACTAGAAATGGGGCCATGACTCCATCAGACTTGCTCTACTGCATAACAACACAAGTTGAAGACTGTGTTGATAAACCATAGAGCTTGAATCATTCATCATGAGACCTCCTGTTACTCTGCCTGGATTCATTTACCAGTGGTTCTCACACTCTCCTATCCATGACTGCCAAAAAGCTCCCATTACCAACTTCAACTATCTACTCATTCCTATCTGACTGAACCCCAATACTCCCATCTATGTCCCATGCTAAATGTCCCCCATCTCTTCTACTGTGCATTCTAGAACACCTGCTCCATACTTAATTTATCATCTTAAATATCTTCCATTCTCCTTCCATCTTTTGGTGCCAACACCTTGTTTTCCTTGAAGATACTGCTTTCCTTACCATTATTCAGTACTGGTTGCATTTTCATTCATTCATATCCTTGACTACATTGGTCATGGTGAAGGTGAAATACTCCATTATCACTTCTAGACTCCCTTTACCTTCTTCACACAGCACCATCACCTCCTTTTAGGTTCATTAAATCCCAATTTGTCACCACCTTTTCCTACCCCCTCTTCTCTGAGTTTTCGTGACTCTACACTTTCCTGGTTCTCCTGCCTGTCTGCTCCTCAGTTTCCTTCACTGGTTCTTCATCTATATCATGACCACTAACTGTACGTGTCCTCCAAAGATCTATCTTCTCTTTTCCTTCTGTACTCTTAACTTTGTGATCTTTTTTTAAAAGATGTTTCTCAGATCTAATTATATATCAGCTACTTGTTGGGCATTTCTAACTGGTATCTCCAATTCCATATATCTAAAACAGAACTCATTTTTTCTCAAACTTTTCTTTCAAATTTCCCTGTTACTATGAAGGGTACTACCATCCTCCCACTCATCCAGGTTTACAATCTCAGTGACATCCTCAAACCTTCACTCTTATACATCCCACATATCCAATCTATTGCCCATTTTATACTTTTCTACCTTTGCAATATGTCTTCTATGTGTCTCCTTTTTTCCTCTCACACTGCCCTAGTTCAAACTCGCATGACCTTCCACCAAGACTATTGTAATACCCTTCTATTTGATCTCTCTGTTTCCAGGCCCTCCCCCATCCAATCTATACCCCAATTAAGCTGCCAAGATGTTTTCCTGAAGTGTAGTTCTATGTCATTCTATCCAATAAAATTCAGTGGTGCCATTACCTATGGGTTCAAATATAAACTCTAGCAGAAAGGAGTTCATAAATGTAAACTCATGGGGGGCGGCTAGGTGGCGCAGTGGATAAAGCACCGGCCCTGGATTCAGGAGTACCTGAGTTCAAATCCGGCCTCAGACACTTGACACTTACTAGCTGTGTGACCCTGGGCAAGTCACTTAACCCCCATTGCCCCACCAAAAAAAACCCCAAAAAAACAAATAAATGTAAACTCATAATCTGGCCTCTACCCAAATTTCCAATCTTTTTGCATCTTATACCCCTCCATTCACTCTGTGATCTAGCTTGCACTGTCCTACTGCACTGTCCTACCTGTTCTACATAAAATTCACTCCTCCCATGTCTACGCTTTGCAGTGGTTGCTGGCCATGGCTAAAATTTTTATTCTCTCTCTATTTCTGTCTTTCTCTGTGTCTCTGTCTCTGTGTGTTTCTGTTTCTCTGTCTCTGTCTTTCTGTCTCCGTCTTTGTCTCTCTCAAAACATCTGACTTAAAATTCATTATTTCCATTAAGACTACCCCCACCTGAAGTACCAGTGCCATTCTTTCTAAGGTTATCTCACATCCATTTGGTATTTATTACATATGTTCTCATTTTTAGGTGTGTCTTTCATTAGAATGTAAGTTTCTTGAGTTCAGGAAGAGGTTTTTTCCTTTTTCTTTTTAAATGTTTTTTTTTTCATTTCTGTAGAAATTTCCCAATTACATATAATTTTTTTTTAACAATCATCTTTTAAAATGTTGAGTTCCATATTCTTTCTCCCTCTTCTCCACCCCTTTCCTGAAGTGGCATGCAATTTTATTCTGATTTTACATATGAAGTCACATAAAACATTTCCATGTTAGCTATGTTGCAAAAGAAAACACAAATAAAACAATAAAAATAGAGACAGTTGAAAGAACTGTCATGCTTCAGCCTACATTCATACACCATCAGTTTTTTCTCTGCAGGTGGATAGCATTTTTCATCGTGAGTCCTTTAGAATTGTCTTGGATCATTGTTTTGATCAGAGTAACTAAATCTTTCACAGTTGGTCATTCTTACAATATTACTATTACAGTATACAATGTTCTGTTTCTGCTCACTTCACTTTGTATCAGTTCATATAAATTTTCAGTTTTTAAAAAACCATCCCCCTTGATATTTTTTTCCAGGGCAGTGAGGGTTAAGTGACTTGCCATGGGTCACACAGCTAGTAAGTGTCAAGTGTCTGAGGCCAGATTTGAACTCAGGTCTTCCTGAATCCAGGGCCAGTGCTTTATCCACTGTGCCACCTAGTTGCTCCCCTCCTTGATATTTCTTACGGCACAATAGTATTCCATCACAATCATATACCACAGTTTGTTCAGATATTTCCCAATTGATGGACATCTCCTCAATTTCCAATTCTTTGCCACCACAAAAAGAGCTTCCATAAATACTTTTGTACAAATAGGCCCTTTTCCCTCTTCTTTGATCTCTTTGGAATATAGGACTAGTATTGATATTACTGGGTCAAAAGGTTTGCACAGTTTTATAGCCCTTTGGGGATAGTTCCAAATTGTTCTCCAGAATGGTTGGACTAGTTCACAACTCCAGCAACAGTACATTAATGTTCTAATTTTTCCACATCCCCTCCAGCATTTGTCATTCCCCTTTTCTGACATGTTAGCCAATCCAATAGGTGTAAGGTGGTATATCGCGTTGTTTTAATTTGCATTTCTCTAATCAGTAGTGTTTTAAAACATTTTTTCATGTGCCTTGATAACAGATTTCTTCTGAAACCTACCTGTTCATATCCTTTGACCATTTATCAATTTAAGAGTGGCTCTTATTGTTATAAATATGGCTCCGTTCTTTATATATTTGAGAAATAAAGCCTTTATGAGAGAAACTTGCTGTGAAAATTTCCCCAGTTTTCCTTCTAATTTTGGCTGCATTAATTTTGTTTATGCAAAAGCTTCTTAATTTCATGTAATCAGAATTATCTATTTTACTTCCTGCAATCCCCTTTATCTCTTGTTTGGTCATAAACTCTTCCCTTATCCATAGATTTGAAAGGTACATTACCAAATTGTTTTGATGATTACTACTTTGTGATATAGTTTGAAATCTGGAACTGCTCAGCCTCCTCTTCCCTAACTTTTAAAAAAAAATTAATTCCCTTGATATTCATGACCTTTTAGTCTTCCTAATTAATTTTGTTATTATTTTTCTAGGTTTATAAAATAATTGATGGTAGTTTGATTGGTATGGCACTAAATACATAATTGAAGTAGAATTTTCTTTTTTTTTTTTTTTACATATAAGGTATTTTATTTTTTCCGTTACATGTAAAGATAGTTCTCAACCTTTGTCTATATAAGCTTTACAATTTCAGATCTTTCTCCCTCCCTCCCCTCCCTCCCCTCCCTCCCCCGTCCCCCAGACAGCAGGTAGTCTGATATAGGTTATATCTATATATCTCTATATCTCTATACATATACATATAGATATAGATATATACACACACATATATACACATAATAACATTAATCCTATTTCTGCATTAATCCTGTTATAAGAGAAAAAATCAGAGCAGTGATGCAAAACCTCAAAATAGAAAAAAAAAAAAAACAACAGCACCCAAAACAAAAGAAATAGTATGGTTCGATCAGTATCTATACTCCACAGTTCTTTTTTTTTTTTCTTGGATTTGGAGATCCTCTTCTATCATGAGTTCCCTGGAACTCTTCTGTACCATTGCATTGGTGAGAAGAATATAGTCCATCACAGTAGGTCAACACTCAATGTTGATGATACTGTGTACAATGTTCTTCTGGTTCTGCTCATCTCACTCATCATCAGCTCACGTAACACCCTCCAGGTTTCTCTGAACTCCTCTTGCTCATCATTTCTTACAGCACAATAGTATTCCATTGTATTCATATACCACAACTTGTCCAGCCATTCCCCAATTGATGGGCACCCCCTCAACTTCCAATTCCTTGCTACCACGTAAAGAGCAACTATAAATGTTTTTGTACATGTGGGTCCCTTTCCCCCTTCCATGATTTCTTTGGGAAAAAGACCCAAAAGTGGAATTGCTGGGTCAAAGGGTATGCACAGCTTTATCGCCCTTTGGGCATAATTCCAAATTGCTCTCCAGAATGGTTGGATCAGTTCACAGTTCCACCAACAATGCATTAGTGTTCCAATTTTCCCACAGCTTCTCCAACATTCATTATCTTCCTTTTTTGTCATTTTAGCCAATCTGATAGGTGTCAGGTGGTACCTCAGAGTTGTTTTAATTTGCATCTCTCTAATCATTAGAGATTTAGAGCATTTTTTCATATGGGAATAGATAGCTTTGGATTCTTCATCAGAAAACTGCCTGTTCATATCCTTTGACCATTTCTCAATTGGGGAATGACTTGGATTCTTATAAATTTGATTTAATTCCCTATATATTTTAGAGATGAGGCCTTTATCAGAAGTACTGGCCTCAAAAATTGTTTCCCAGCTTTCTGCCTCCCTTCTAATTTTGGATGCATTGCTTCTGTTTGTACAAAAATTTTTTAATTTAATATAATCAAAATCATCCATTTTGCATTTTATAATATACTCTATCTCTTGTTTGGTCAAAAACTGTTTTCCTTTCCAAAGATCTGATAGGTACACTATTCCTTTCTCTCCTAATTTACCTATGGTATCACCTCTTATGTCTAAATCATGTATCCATTTTGACCTTATTTTAGTATAAGGTGTAAGATGTTGGTCTATGCCTAATTTCTGCCATACTATCTTCCAGTTTTCCCAGCAGTTTTTGTCAAATACTGAGTTCCTATCCCAGAAGCTGGAGTCTTTGGGTTTATCAAACACTACATTGCTAGTGTCATTTACTACTGCATTTCCTGAGCCTAGCCTATTCCATTGATCTACCACTCTATTTTTTAGCCAGTACCAGATAGTTTTGATGACTGCCGCTTTATAGTAAAGCTCCAGGTTTGGCACCGCTAACCCACCTTCCTGTGAATTTTTTTTTCATTATTTCCCTGGATATTCTTGATTTTTTGTTTTTCCAGATGAATTTTGTTATTATTTTTTCTAGCTGTATAAAATAATTTTTAGGTAGTCTGATTGGTATGGCACTGAATAAATAAATTAATTTAGGCAGTATTGTCATTTTTACTATATTAGCTCTGCCTATCCATGAGCAATTGATATCTTTCCAATTATTTAGATCTGATTTGATTTGTGTGAAGAGTGTTTGGTAGTTGTGTTCATAGAGTTCCTGGGTTTGTCTTGGCAAGTAGACTCCCAAGTATTTTATATTATCTACTGTTACTTTCAATGGAATTTCTCTTTCTATCTCTTGCTGCTGGACTTTGTTGGTCATGTATAGAAATGCTGATGATTTATGTGGATTTATTTTATATCCTGCTACTTTGCTCAAGTTGTTAATTGTTTCAAGTAATTTTTGAGTTGATTCTCTAGGATTCTTTAAGTATACCATCATATCATCTGCAAAGAGTGAGAGTTTTGTTTCCTCCTTGCCTATTCTAATTCCTTTAATTCCTTTCTCTTCTCTGATTGCTAAAGCTAACATTTCTAGGACAATATTAAATAATAGGGGTGATAATGGACATCCCTGTTTCACCCCTGATCTTATTGGGAAGGCCTCTAATTTATCTCCATTGCATATAATACTTGCTGATGGCTTTAGGTAGATACTGTTTATTATTCTAAGGAAAGCTCCACCTATTCCTAAACTCTCTAGTGTTTTTATTAGGAATGGGTGTTGTACTTTGTCAAAAGCTTTCTCTGCATCTATTGAGATAATCATATGATTTTGGTTGGTTTTCTTATTGATGTGGTTGATTATGTTAATAGTTTTTCTAATGTTGAACCAGCCCTGCATTCCTGGTATAAATCCCACCTGGTCATAGTGTATTATCCTGGTGATCACTTGCTGTAATCTCCTTGCTAATATCTTTTTTAAGATTTTAGCATCAATATTCATTAGGGAAATTGGTCTATAATTTTCTTTCTCTGTTTTTGCTTTGCCTGGTTTTGGTATCACCACCATATTTGTGTCATAAAATGAATTTGGTAGAAGAACTCCTTCTTCACCTATTTTTCCAAATAATTTGTATAATATTGGAATTAATTGTTCTTTAAATGTTTGGTAAAATTCACCCGTAAACCCATCTGGCCCTGGGGATTTTTTCTTAGGGAGTTCATTAATGGCTTGTTCAATTTCTTTTTCTAATATGGGTTTACTTAGGGATTTTATTTCTTCTTCCGTTAACCTGGGCAGTTTGTATTTTTGTAAATATTCATCCATTTCATTTAGATTGTCAAATTTATTGGCATACAGTTGGGCAAAATAATTCCTAATTATTGACTTAATTTCCACTTCATTGGTGGTAACATCACCCTTTTCATTTTTGATACTGGTAATTTGGTTTTCTTCTTTCTTTTTTTTAATCAAATTAACCAATATTTTATCTATTTTACTGGTTTTTTCATAAAACCAGCTCTTAGTTTTATTGATTAATTCTATAGTTTTTTTGCTTTCAATCTTATTAATTCTCCTTTAATTTTCAGGATCTCTAATTTAGTGCCTAATTGGGGATTTCTAATTTGTTCTTTTTCTAGCTTTTTAAGTTGCATGCCCAATTCATTAATCTCCTCTTTCTCTTTTTTATTCATGTAAGCATTTAAAGCTATAAATTGTCCCCTAAGTACTGCTTTGGCTGCATCCCATAGATTTTGGTATGTTGTCTCATTATTGTCATTCTCTTGGGTAAAGTTATTGATTGTTTCTATGATTTCTTGTTTGGCCCATTCATTCTTTTTTTTTTTTTTTTTTTGCGGGGCAATGGGGGTTGAGTGACTTGCCCAGGGTCACACAGCTAGTGTTAAGTGTCTGAGGCCGGATTTGAACTCAGGTACTCCTGAATCCAAGGCCAGTGCTTTATCCACTGCGCCACCTAGCTGCCCCCCATTCATTCTTTAGAATGAAGTTATTTAGTTTCCAATTGATTTTCATTCTACTTTTCCCTGGCTCTTTCTTACATGTAATTTTTATTG
This sequence comes from Dromiciops gliroides, assembly GCF_019393635.1. Taxonomy (NCBI): domain Eukaryota; kingdom Metazoa; phylum Chordata; class Mammalia; order Microbiotheria; family Microbiotheriidae; genus Dromiciops; species Dromiciops gliroides. Next base: position 640,857,642 of record NC_057861.1, read on the forward strand.
CATCATGATCTGAAAAGGATGCATTTACTATTTATGCCTTTCTACATTTGACTATGATGTTTTTGTGCCCTAACACATGGTCAATTTTTGAAAATGTGCCATGTACTGCTGAGAAAAAGGTATATTCTTTTCTATCCCCATTCAATTTTCTCCAGACATCTATCATGTCTAACTTTTCTAGTAATCTATTCACCTCTTTCACTTCTTTCTTATTGATTTTTTGGCTAGATTTATCTAATTCTGAGAGGGGGAGATTCAGATCCCCCACTAGTATAGTATTACTGTCTAATTCCTCTTGTAACTCATTTAACTTCTCCTCTAAGAACTTGGATGCTATACCACTTGGTGCATACATATTTAATATTGATATTACTTCATTATCTATAGTACCTTTAAGTAAGATGTAATTTCCTTCCTTATCTCTTTTAATGAGATCTATTTTTGCCTGCACTTTGTCTGAGAAAAGGATTGCTACCCCTGCCTTTTTTACTTTAGCTGAGGCATAATATATTCTGCTCCAGCCTTTTACCTTTACTCTGTGTGTATCTCTCTGCTTCAAATGTGTTTCTTGTAAACAGCATATTGTAGGGTTCTGTTTTTTAATCCACTCTGCAATTCGCTTCCATTTTATAGCAGAGTTCATACCATTCACATTCACAGTTATTATTACTGACTGTCTATTCCCCTCCATTCTATTTACCCCCTTTGTACTTTTCCCCCCTTCTTTCACCCTATTCCTCCTCACCGACGTTTTACTTCTTACCCCTGCCTCCCCCAATCTGCCCTCCCTTTTTATTACCCCCCTCTCTTTTCTTTACCCTTTTCTCCCTTGCTTTTGTCCTCCCTTCTATCAGTCCCTCCCTTTCCCTTCCCCTTTTGCTTCCCTAAAGAATGAGTTAAGTTTCTTTATCCCACTGAACGTATATGTTATTCCCTCTTTGAGTCAAATCTAATGAGAATAGGGTTGAAACAATGTTCCCCCCTCCTTTCTTTCCCTCTATTGTAATAGGTTTTTTTTTTCCACCTCTTCATATGATATAATTCATCCCATTCCTCCTCCCCTTTTCTCTCCTCCCCATAGGCTCCCTTTTTAACCCCTTAATTCTTTTGTATCATCACATCAAAGACAATTTATATTTATACCCTCTATGTAAAGTCCTTCTCTCTGCCCAAATACATTTACGGTTCTTAAGAGTTATGAGTATTATCTTCCCGTGTAGGGATATAAACAGTTTAACCTAATAGGGTAACCTTTTCTTTTCCCCCTCTGTTTACCTTTTTAAACTTCTCTTGAGTCTTGTATGTTGAGATCAAATTTTCTATTCAGTTCTGGTCTTTTCACCAGGAAAGATTGAAAGTCCCCAATGTCATTAAATGTCCATCTTTTCCCCTGAAAGAAAATGCACATTTTTGCTGGGTAATAGATTCTCAGCTGCAATCCAAGCTCCTTTGCCTTCCGGAATATCATATTCCAAGCCTTGCGGTCCTTTAATGTTGAAGCTGCCAGGTCCTGAGCAATCCTGACAGTGGCTCCATGATATTTAAATTGCTTCTTTCTGGCTGCTTGGAGTATTTTCTCCTTCACCTGATAATTCTGGAATTTGGCTACAATATTCCTTGGAGTTTTCCTTTTGGGGTCTCTTTCAGGAGGTGATCGGTGGATTCTTTCAATGATGATTTTATCCTCTGATTCTATGATATCAGGGCAGTTCTCCTTAATAATTTCCTGGAATATGGTGTCTAGATTCTTTTTCTGGTCATGGCTTTCAGGCAGTCCAGTGATTCTCAAATTGTCTCTCCTCGATCTGTTTTCCAGATCAGTTGTCTTTCCAATGAGGTATTTCACATTTTCTTCTATTTTTTCATTTTTTTGATTCTGCTTGACTGATTCCTGGTGTTTCATGGATTCCTTATCTTCCAACTGTCCCACTTTAATTTTTAAGGCATTGTTTTCTTCAGTGAGATTATGCACCTTTTTTTCCATTTGGCCAAGTGAATTTTTTAAGGCAATGTTTTCTTCAATGAGATTATGCACCTTTTTTTCCATTTGGCCAGATGAATTTTTTAAGGTATTGTTTTCTTCAGTGAGATTATGCACCTTTTTTTCCATTTGGCCAAATGAATTTTTTAAGGCTTTCTTTTCTTCAGTGAAATTATGTGCTTCCTTTTCCAAGCTGCTGATTCTTTTTTCATAGTTTTCTTGTTTTGCTTTCATTTCTCTCCCCATTTTTTCTTCTACCTCTCGCAATTGATTTTTAAAATCCTTTTTGAGCTCTTCCAGGAAGGCTTTTTGTTCTTGAGACCAATTCACCTTCCCTCGTGAGGCTTCAGATGTAGGCAATTTGAGGCTATTGTCCTCATCTGAGTTTGTGTTGGCTTCTTCCCTATTGATACAGAAGCTCTCAATGCAGAGAGCTCTTTTTTGCTTCTTACTCATTATTGCAGCTTATTTATTTATTTTTTAAGTTGAGGTCTGCTCTGGGGGCACCAGGGTCCCTGTTTTGGGCTTCTTGTGCAGGGGTATAGGTGCTGTGTGACCGGTTTTTTACTCTGAGGCCTTTATGGTGTGTGGAGATCCCCCACCCTGCACTTCCTGTCTGATTGTGCTCGGCCAGCCAGGTGCCCCGCCTGTCTTGTTCGTGGCCCTCTCGGCCGGTGCAGGTAGGTTTTTCCACTGTCCTTCTTGGCCACCAGATTTTTGAACCAGGTTCCAGGGGCCTCAGTTGTTCGGCTGTGGCCCACAGCTCCTGCTGACTTGCCCCGACCCCCTCGGCACTGGGCTGCTGCCCTGCGCTGGGCCTCCCTTTTGCCCGAGTCAGACCGACCTTTTCCTGAAGTCTTCTAAATTATCTCTGGTTGGAGGACTGTGTCTCTCTGTCTCTTTGCAGGTTCTGTAGTTTCAGAATTCGTCCAGAGGCTTGATTTAATGTTTGTTTTGAGGGAACAGAAGGAGAACTCAGGCAGCTTGCTGCTTCCTCTCCGCCATCTTGGCTCCACCCTCCCGCAGATTAGAATTTTCTTTTTTATTATGTGTATTTACTATTTCTGCCTTTCTGCATTTGACTGTGAGGGTTTTTGCCTTAATACATAGTCAATTTTTGTGTAGGTTCTATGTGCCACTGAGAAAAAAAGCATATTCCTTTCTATCCCAATTCAGTTTTCTCCAAATGTCTATCATATCTAACTGTTCTGAAATTCTATCCATGTCCTTAATTTCTCTCTTATTTATTTTGTGGTTAGATTTGTCTAATTCTGAGAGGGGGAGTTTGAGGTCCCCCACTAGTATAATTTTACTATTTCTTCTTTAACTCACTTAACTTCTCCAAGAATGTAGATGCTATAGCACTTAGTGAATATTATGTTTAGTATTGATATGACTTCATTGTCTATGGTACCTTTTAGCCAAGATGTAGTTTCCTTCTCTATCTTTTCTTTCTTTCTTTTTTTTTTTTTTGCGGGGCAATGGGGGTTAAGTGACTTGCCCAGGGTCACACAGCTAGTAAGTGTCAAGTGTCTGAGGCCGGATTTGAACTCAGATCCTCCTGAATCCAGGGCCTGTGCTTTATCCACTGTGCCACCTCGCTGCCCCCCTATCTTTTTAAATTAAATCTATTTTTACTTTTGCTTTGTCTGAGATAAGGATTTCTACCCATTTTTTTTTTGGTTTTCTTTTGCTATTACTTTAGCTGAAGCATAATATATTCTTCTTCAGCCTTTTACCTTTATTCTGTGTGTATATCTTTGCTTCAAATGTGTTTCTTGTAAACAACATATTGGAGGATTGTGGGGTTTTTTTTTTTTTTTTTGTTTTTTTCGGTAAGGCAATTGGGGTTAAGTGACTTGCCCAGGGTCACACAGCTAGTAAGTGTTAAGTGTCTGAGGCCGGATTTGAACTCAGGTACTCCTGAATCCAGGGCCGGTGCTTTATCCACTGCGCCACCTAGCTGCCCCCGGATTGTGGGTTTTAATCCACTTTGCTATCTGCTTCCATTTTATGGGAGAGTGTATCCCATTCACATTCACAGTTATGATTATTAACCCTGTATTTCCCTCCCTATTTTCCCTCTTGTTTATATTTTTTTTCTCTCCTTTCACCCTGTCCCTTCTCACCAGTGTTTTGCTTCTGACCACTGCTTCCCTCAATCTGACCTCTCTTCTATCAGCCCCCACTCCCTTTTCTTTCCCCTTCTACTTCCCTGGGGGCTAAGATAAATTTCTATACCCAACCAAGTGTGTATGTTATTTTTCCTTTGAGCTAAATCTGATGAGAGTAAGATTCAAACAATGCTCACCCCTGTTTCTTTCCCTCTACCATAATAGGTCTTTTACACCTCTTCCTATAATGTAATTTACCCCGTTCTACCTCCCCTTTCCTCTTCTCCCAGTACATTCCTTTATTTTTCACCCCTTAAGTGTTTTTAATAGCTTCACATCAAAATCAACTTAGACCCATACCATCTTTCTATGTATACTCCTTCTATCTGCCCTAGTAGAGATACAGTTCTCAAGAGTTACAAGTATCATCTTCCTATATAGGGATGTAAACAATTTAACCTTATTGAATAACATGTTTTCACCCCTGTTTTACATTTTTATGCTTCTCTTGAGTCTTGTATTTGGAGATCAAATTTTCAGTTCAGCTCTGGTCTTTTCATCAGGAGAGTTTGAAAGTTTCCTATTTTATTGAATGTCCATCTTTTCTCCTGAAAGGTTATGCTCAATTTTGCTGGGTATTTGATTCTTGGTTGCAATCCAGGCTCCTTTGCCTTCCGGTGTGATCCAGGAAAAGGTCTGGTCATTGCTCTCTTGGTCTGCACTCTGGTCCTTACCCAGGAAGGGTATCTGATCCTTTGGAACTGCAATCAATGCTGCTCCACAGGACCCTTCCTCCCTTAGAACCAGAAACCATACTGTTGCTCAGGACCTCTTAGGGCTGGAAGTAATACTTCCCCTTCAGGGGTACTCCTTCCACTCCTTCTTGACCAAATGTGCTCCTCTCTGTCCTTGAGTATAACCCAGCCTTGAACCTATACCCCAGAAGTGAGTATAGGCAGTGAAATAGCCAAACAGCATCTGATCCTGCTTCCAGTGTTAACACAGGAGTACCCTGTAACCTCTTTCTGATCAGTTGCCAGGTCCCCTTACCTCTGACTTGAGTGCTTCTAAAGTTGCTGCTGCTTCTATCTCCATTACCTAGTCCCACCACTAGTGTTTTATCCACTTGGACTCCAAGCAGCCTCATCCCTTATGTCACAGATTTCTCTGACCTCATATGTTGTCTTGGGCTGGAAGAATGTCTCACTCTGACCTTTTATTGGCTCTCTCAAAAATTCAATTCAAGGCATTTTTTAAAATGTTTAGAGAGAAATGTTGGGACAGTTTAGCTGAGTGCCTTCTCTACTCCACCATCTTGGCTCTATTCTGGCTGGTTGCTTTTTCTTTGTAGCCTCACTTATGTGTAGCCTCACTTTGTGCCTAGCACATAGTTAAGGCTTAATAAATGTTTGTTGATTGAAGGATTAAGTGACTGCAACAGTCCCATCCAGGAATATGAATATCAATTATAGTATTCTTAGTTTAATGACCAATGAGTCCTATGCTTAGAAGTATATACTGAGTGCTCAGCTGATAGAATTCCCAAATGGACTTTGGAGCATGCATAAACATTCTGGAACTGGTTCAGATAGGCTAACCACATGGGGAATAGTTGTTTCTTTGTTTGACTACAGTTAGGTACCTGGAACTGGAGACATATTCAGGAAGCACTAGTCAATGTTATCCTTGCTCTTAGTTTGACTTCTTCCAGTCTTGTACCATTCTAAAAAGACAGTGCCAGCATGTGACCTATGAATACAAGCCTTGGTTCTTTGCTTCAGCATTTGTTTTTTAGTTTTAGGTCAAAGAGATTTGAGTCTACAGCCTTCACGTCAAGAGAGAGAGGCACTGTGAGGTCCAAAAGTAGAGTCTATTCTGGATTTTGTAGCCAGCCCAGCTTTAAGGCCTTAGGGAGCATAGAACAACTTCAGAATCAAGACCAGCTTTAGCTGAGAGCAGGGCTCATCAAGTAGCAATTATGCATTTAAACATAAACTTGAAGGAACCAATGAGATGTGTAAAAACTTCATTAAGTCTGAGCCCATTGTCCCCAAGGGGAGTAATAATTGGGGAGGGCATAATGGAGAGTATGCCTCCCAGATATGAAAGTAACACATAATTCTGCTCAGCTATGTCTTTGAAGCAAATATCTCTTTATAAAAGATAATTGATGTTCACTGGTTAAGTGGAAGTGAGATGGTAGTTATTGGCGGCTAACAACAGAAGGTACCGCACTGGAATGAAGTCTTAAGCTTTTAACATAAGAGAAGAGACACTCCAACCCCTCAAGATTACTCCCACACATACCCCAAGAGAGATATGACTAATCTGCCTTTGGAGAATTGAGACTAGAATATTTTCTACACTATTAAATCTTATTGGTGTGGTCATAGACAATCCCCAATATGAAAAACTCTTAGATTAATTTGATTCTGATATTATTTTATTAGTGTCTAGGGTATGCCCAAATCATCATAGAACAACCAGATCCCTGACCCAGAAATCAAATTATTTTTAAAGGATAAATAAATACCTTTCTCAAGAGCAGCTAAGTGGCACAGTGAATTAAGAGTGCCAAGCCTGTAGTCAGGAAGACCCAAGTTCAAATTGAACTTCAGACACATTCTAGCTGTATGACCCTGGCTACGTCACTTAACCCGTTTACCTCAGTTTCCTCATCTGTAAAATGAACTGGAGAAGGAAATGGAAAACTGCTCTAATATCTTTGCCCAAAAAATGGGGAGAATCACAAGGAGTTAGACATGACTAAATCAACTAAACAACAAAAACAAAACTCCTTTCCCATTGTAACTAGTTTTTTTCAACATAAATTCTAAGTATTATATTTGAATGCTAAAAAAATATTGATTGAATGAACCTTGCAATCCTTAGAACATCAACTGAATGTATCTTTTTAGTGGGAGATAAATAGATTTTTAAAAATTGAAATACAATATTATATATATATATCATTGACAAGTATTCATAAGACTATAACCACCTCCTCTTAAAAGAACACCAATTGTTTCAATATAAGGTATTTTAATGATATGTAATATATTGTATATTTTTGTTCTTGGTCATCATATAAGGATATAATGGGAAAATTCTTTTCAGTATTCAAACCCTTTTAGAAGGCAAATCATGGGGGGCAGCTAGATGGTGCAGTGGATAGAGCACCGGCCCTGGATTCAGGAGTACCTGAGTTCAAATCCGGTCTCAGACACTTAACACTTACTAGCTGTGTGACCCTGGGCAAGTCACTTAACCCCAATTGCCTCACTAAAAAAAAAAATAAATAAATAAAAAAGAAGGCAAATCATGTTGCTATTTAAAAATAAACCCTATATTTATTCAAACTGGATACAGGAAAGTAATTAATAGGCAATGGCAAATAAAGGCTATATTTGTTATAAAAATACTGGATAAAGGCATAGTTTTCCCAGAGCATTCAAGCGACTCTAATGTTTTCAGTTGTCTTCAAACTCAGGAGTTGAAATTGTAATTTACTTCTAGGGAATTCAGTAACAGGATTCCATAAAGAGGAATTTCACTCTAGGGTTTTTCCCACCTACTGTTTAGTATTATGCTTATTAGTACCTTATTACATAGGACCTTATTAGGTACTATTACCAAAGCAAGTAAATGCAGAGATCCAACTTTCATATGTCAAGGAAAGATTGAAATGTTTCTTTTAGTTTTCCCCTCATGGAAACATCACAATGCTGAAGATTTTTTTTTTGGGGGGGGGGGGATGAGGCAATTGGAGTTAAGTGACTTGCCCAAGGTCACACAGCTAGTAAGTGTCAAGTGTCTGAGGCCGGGTTTGAACTGAATCCAGGGCCGGTGCTCTATCCACTGCACCACCTAGCTGTCCCTGAAGAATTTTTTTAAAAAAACGAATCACAACATTGAGAACTCAGCTCTGGTACACACAACTATATGACATTGAGCAAATGAAGCCATTCCACTTTTCAGTGTTCCTCTGTTGTACTTCATCCAAGGAAAGGTGTTTGACTCCCAATGACCAATGGCCTCTATTTTACCCTCGTTCTTCTCGTTGTCTTCTGGGGTCTCACATACATACTGCCTTAATGCTTTTTATATGGAATTCTATTACTCGTAGTCATCATAGAAACTAAAGAAATCCTTCAGTGATTGAAGGGGGAACCAAACCAGCTATCCTTTATTCTCTGGACTTTGCCAGCGTGGCTTAGCTGCCTTCTCCCTCTTCCTCTCTGGCACAATGGTGTCTCTCCACCTCAGTTCCTCACCTACTCCACATTCTTCCCACACTTTTCAACTCTTTTATATTTTACTCCCCCCTCCTCATTAGAAAATAAACTTCTTGGGGCAGCTAGGTGCTGCAGTGGATAAAGCACCAGCCTTGAATTCAGGAGGGTCTGAGTTCAAATCCGGCCTCAGACACTTGACACTTTACTAGCTGTGTGACCCTGGACAAGAAAAAGAAAATAAACTTCTTGAGGACAGGAACTATCTTTCTACTTCTTTTTGCACCCCCAGTGTTCACCACAGTGCCTAACACATAAGCACTTAATAAATGCTTATTGAATCACTTATCAATTGTTGTATAAGAAGAAGTAATATTTACCTTGGTAATGGTTCCTAATTGGAAACCAACTCTGATAGTAATTTAAAATTCTCTGCTTCTGGAGATTTGAAGAGGATCTATTGAGGGGAGGAACATTTTGAAAAAAATTTCATTTTGAAGACTTTTAGATTAAAAAAATGGCACTGCATATTTTTGGGTTGGGTTTTGGTGGTTGTTGTTTTTAAGAGCTTAAACAAAGCTATTTTGAAATTAAAAACAAAATGTGGCTGAGCTAGTTGAAATCCATTAATTAGAATTTTATCAAATCTAGTCATCAATAACTTCTGAAAGGGAAAAATCCTTTTCTTCCTTCAAGGTCTGGCTCAACTTCCCTCAATGTCTCCAGCTTAAAATGACTCATCCCTGATCAGTTTTCCCTAGAGAATTTTGGAACTTTGTTTTATTCCTATCACATTTTACCTTATATCATACTTTCCACCCAAAATAGAAGCTCCTCCAGTGTTAAGATTGTGCCATTATTCATCTCTGCACTCTAAGCACAGAGCAGGTGACTATTATTACATAGTATATGTTTAATAAAAATTTGTTGAAAAACTAAGTATGTGTACTTATAAAAAGTATTTTATAATTATAAAAGTTTATAAGTAATTTATATTTATTAATTTAGATTCTTTGTAAGATCCCCCTCTCTGGCTTCTAGTCTCCTTACCTCCAATGTCATTTGTATAATTAAACTCTAAATATTCAAAGAATTAAATTTGAAAACTAGTGATAAGAAAAGCAAAAATACAAACATTGTAGATTCTAGAATATCAGGAAAATTTGATTAAAAACAAGTTTATTTAAATTACGCTAAAATAATCATTTCTATAAATACATGTATCATTAGGTAGCATGGCTTTAGAGCTAGAAGATCTTAAAGTCCAATCTTGTCCAATACCTTCATTTTACAAATAAATAAAGCCTAGGGGCAGCTAGGTGGTGCAGTGGATAGAGCACCGACCCTGGAGAGAGGAGGACCTGAGTTCAAATCTGAACTCAGACACTTGACACTTACTAGGTGTGTGACCCTGGGCAAGTCACTTAACCCCAATTGCCACACACACACACACACACACACAGACTGACAAATAAATGAAGCCTAGAAGTTTAAAAGACTTGCCCAAGAGTCACCCACATAGTAACTGGCAGAACTGGAATTTGAACCCATCTTCTGACTTCCACTTTTGTCCAAGTTGTAGAAAAGAGTCCTTGTTAAATAGATAAAACTGTAATCAGTGGCTCAAATTCCATATGCATAGAGGTTTCCTCATTGGTGAAGATTGATTACTCAGTGCTCCATGGATAAGGGATAAAGTTTATGAGAACTGGAGAGATGAGAAATCCTGGTCTCCTGGCTTCAAGCTTTGAGGGAGAAGACATACCATTCTGGATTCCTTTCAGATTCCTGAAGGAAGAGACAGAATCAGGGAAGAAACTGACCTGTAGAGGAACTGGCACCTTCATTAAGTTCATATCTCCAATTTACAAAGCTAGAATTTTTAGGGAATTTCCCCGTAGGTTAGACCTGGGACTCTTTCTGTTTTTGTTGAGCTATTAACTCCCTCCCAATAAGAGAATTCATTCACTGTATATTGCTTGGCATATATTCTCCTTTGTATACTTTTTTCTGATTTCTATTTGCTGGCAGTTTGGATAAATGGATTTATTTGCTACTGGCTATCTGTGCTCATTGTGCAACTAGCATTTGGTAGGAAAGGGGTCAAGTGGTGGATAGATAGCTCATGATCCTCTTTCCCCCATTAAGGGGTCAAAATCAGGAGCACAAATCAAGGGCAGTTTGAACCTAAAATGATTTTCCCTAGACTAATTATATTTAAGAAGCCAGATCGATATCATTCTAGCCTGGTACCCCCTCCTTCTGGAGAGAGCAGAATAACAAATATCTGGCTCTTACTTCCCTTCCTAGCAACAATCATTCTCTCTTGGAGAAGAGTCTCCTCCCTAGGGAAGGAGATTCTAGAGATAACCTATTATCCACATCTAGCCACATCTAAACAGACTCATGTAGATACATGTGAAACAGGGCAAAAGAGTGCACTACACATACCTCAGACACAACTCAGAAACTAATTCTACTATATGGCGTACTGTGACTTATTTGTAAAATTTTAATTTGTTATATGAATATATCGTTCCTCTTTAATTATTGAATGGAAGCTTAGTAGTGACTAGAAGGCATGCTTTGGAGGCAGGAAAACCTGTATTCGAATATTGCCTCTGATATATTAGCTGTATGGCCCTGAGCAGACCTCTTAACTATCTCAGTGCATCCAGGCAGCAATCCAAGATTACAAGCCTGATCTGCATGGGTGAAGGGAGTCTCTACAAGAGAACTCTCCATTAGTGTATATTTTAACTTTTTCTTCTTATTTCATTAGCATAGGGATTTCTGGGGCAGCTAGGTGGTGCAGTGGATAAAGCACCGGCCCTGGATTCAGGAGGACCTGAGTTCAAATCTGGCCTCAGACACTTGACACTTACTAGCTGTGTGACCCTGGGCAAGTCACTTAACCCCAATTGCCTCACCAAAAAACAAACAAAAAACACCAATCATAAGGATTTCTGAGGAGCTTCCACTATTAATATAGATTAATACCTCTGCAACTTAGAAAATTGCTATAATTTTAACATTATAGCATAAGGTCATATATCTAGCCCTGGATATCATATTTCTAGACCTGTGGGATTATGTAGGTTTTTGTTTTTTATCCCCCCACACCCCAAAAAAGCACTTTAATTTTTAAAAATCCTAACTAACATTGGTGTCTATTTAACCTGATCATCACATAAAGAAAGATTTTAAAGTACATTTAAAGGTTAAATGTTTGCTATATTTATGGAATTACTGCAATATGGACATAACTTTGTAAATGGTAAAATCAATGTAAACATCTAATCATTTCCCTGGAAGAGCAACTGGCCTAAATGAAGAATCATATAATCATCCTTTTGGTTTTACCAAAGATGACTGATTTAATATTCAAAGAAAGTATCTAGGGGCAGCTAGATGGCGCAGGGGATAGAGCACCGGCCCTGGAGTCAGGAGGACCTGAGTTCAAATCCGGCCTCAGACACTTAACACTTACTGGCTGTGTGACCCTGGGCAAGTCACTTAACCCCAATTGCCCCGCCAAAAAAAGAACGAAAGAAAGAATGAATGAAAGTATCTAGAAGCCCACATAGTGAAAGATCTTGGATCAGAGTCCAGACAGGGCTACTTTCTTTCTCAGTGACCCTAGGCAAAGCTCTGCCCTTCTCTTGGACTCAGTTTCCTTGTGTGTAAAAAGGGAGGGCTAGGGTAGATGGTTTCTAAAGGCCCCTCCAGTTCTGCCCAGGTGTTCTTCTGGCCTCTTTGGGGGCATGATTGGGAGCCTGGTTGGGGCACAGGTGGGCTTCCTTTTCTTTTTTCTTTTTTTTTTTTTAGCAACAAACATTTATTTTATTTTTTCCAGTTACATGTAAGGGTAGTTTTCATTTTCATAAGATTTAGAGTTCCAAATTTTTCTCTCTCCCTCCCTCCCTTTCCTCCCCCCTCCACAAGATTGCAACTAGGTTATATATGTACAATGCACTGGTGTTCTTTTAATCAGTTCTTTCTATGGGGGTGGATAGTAAGCTTCCTCATTAGTCCTTTGGGATTGTCCTGGATCATTGCATTGCTGAGAATAGTTAAGTCATTCACAATTGCTCATTGAACAATACTGCTGTCACTATGCACAATGTCCTCCCAGCTCTGCTCACTTCACTATACATCGATGTTCATTAGTCTTTCGAGGTTTTTCTGGGATCATCCTGTTTGCCTCACAGGTGGGCTTCTTGACTCTAGATTCTTGCAGTCCCACCTATGTCACCTGGGAGTCCCAGCTGGCAAGGAACAGCATATGAGGAGCTACTGCATCCCTGTTGCAAAGCATCCCATCCCATCGATACTTGCAAGCTGACCTTGAGCTCCCTAACTTCTTCCACTAGAGGGAAACTAGGTCAGGCTTTTTCAAATAACTGTCTTCTTGACCTTTTTTCCTTAGTTTTCTCCACACGTCTTTATTAAACTTACTTGAAACTCTAGATTATCAAAGATGCCTAAATTCTCCTTATTGGCTGTATGTAATGACCTATAATTAGATAAATGCTTAAAATATTCTTTGATTCTATATTATAGCTAGAAAAGGGAGAGAAGTCAAGGAAGAAAAAGGAGAAAATGGAGAGAAAAAAGGGGGAAGGAGAGACAACCAGTTATAGAATAAAAGAGAGAGATGTACAAAATTAGAAAGGTGAGGGGGGTCGAGGCGGGGGAATGGTAGATTCTAAGGTGCTGGTTATTATTAAAGTACAGGACCATAGAAACAATTTTATAAATGAGAAGTTCCTCAGACTAGCCCATTAAAGTCTACTTAATTTATATTGTAGCTAAAATAATAGTCTTTCTGCAGGGAAAAGTAGTATAAAATAATTAGTGCCATACTAATAATTAAGTAAAAGGACAGCTAGGTGGCACATAAAGCCCAGGGCCTGGTGTCATGAAGACCTGAGTTAAAATCTAGCCTCAGACACTTATTAGCTGTGTGACTGTTTTAAAGTCACTTAAAACTTCAGTTTTCCCATCTGTAAAATGAGCTGGAGAAGGAAATGGAAACCACTCCAGTATCTCTACCAAGTAAATCCCAAATGGGGTCACAAAGAATTGGACACAACAACAATAATTAAATAAACCAAAAACGAATCTAATCTTTTTCTTCTATCTCAAACTTGAGATTGAGGAGAAAGTAGGCTTAATTAGACATGAATAAGACAAATAAATACTTGGAAAGGAAGTCTGAAAGGGGCTTTTGAGATTAATAATACATTCACTTGTGAGCTCCTCTAAAGGGAGGAATTGTTTTTTGTTTTTTTACATTTCCTTGTATTCCCAGTACTTAGACCAGTGACTGGCACTTAACTAATAACATTTATATAATGCTTTAAGATTTGTCAAGTGCTTTACAAATATTTTCTCATTTTATCCTCACAACAATCCTACAAGGTAGGCAGTTATCCCCATTTTACAGATGAAGAAAGTGAGACAGAGAGAGGTTAAATGACTTATCCAGGGTCACACTGCTAGTAAGTGTCTGAGGCTAGATTTGAATTCAGGTCACTATTCTATGCACTGAATCATCTAGATATCCCTAGTACTGGTTCTGGATTGTGTCATTGAACTTCCCTTGATTATGACTGAACTTCCTTTAAAAATGTGTGACACTAGGGGCAACTAGGTAGTACAGTGGATAGAGCACCAGCCCTGGAGTCAGGAGTACCTGAGTTCAAATCTGGCCTCAGACACTTGACACTTACTAGCTACGTGCCCCTGGGCAAGTCACTTAACCCCAATTGCCTCACCAAAAAACAAAAACCAAAAAAGTGTGATACTTTCCTTTACATAGATATATCCATAATAGTAGTCTTATACTAATTAGCTATAGTTTGTGTCCTTTTGTGGTTCATAAATGAAAGAGAAAGGGCAAGGAAATAAGTTATTTTTCTTTCCAAAATGAAATAAGGGTTAACTGACAAAGAGAAAAGAGGAATAAGGTTAGGAATTATTTTTTTTTTTACATTTGTAAGAAAGAGATCACTTGAGATGAAATGACTGAACTCATAGCTGTGAAAGAGGAAAAGAAGTGTGCAGGGTAAGGGGAGGTAGAAAAGTATATGCACAATCTAACATGGGAAGGAAAAAGAAAAGGTCTTTGGGAAGACTAATAAGGATGAACATTTATATAGCACTTAAAGATATACCACGGTTTTACATCCATTATCACGTTGTCTTCCAAACTACACTATAGTGTTTGGGGGGCAAAGGTCTAGGTATGATTCCCATTTTCCAGATAAGGTTCAGAGACTCAGAGTTAGCAAGTTTAAGGGCTTGAGATTTGAATCCAAATGTCTCCTAATTCCAAGTGTATTGTTCTTTCCACTCTAACTTCACTGCCATTCTGGGTTACATGATTGCATCCATCCTATTTAGAAAGCCACTCTCCTCAATCCCCCTTTGCCTGGACCAGTTAGACTCCTAATTGGTTACACCTCTCCAATCCATCCTCCACAAAACTACCAAATTGATTTTTCTCAAGCATAGCTCTAGACCTACTCAATAAACTCCAGTGCCTCCCTTTTATTTGTAGGATCAAATATATATTTCTCTGGAAACCTTTCACAATATGGCCCCACCCTGCCTTTCCAGTGAGATGAATGAAAAGCCAGAGAGACAGAGTTTCTGTGTAATTGATCATCA
Source organism: Dromiciops gliroides (assembly GCF_019393635.1). Taxonomy (NCBI): domain Eukaryota; kingdom Metazoa; phylum Chordata; class Mammalia; order Microbiotheria; family Microbiotheriidae; genus Dromiciops; species Dromiciops gliroides. The sequence goes on from NC_057861.1 coordinate 640,872,644, forward strand.
ATTTGTTAATTAGACTAACTGATAACCAATAAGTTGATGGTCAGTGGTTTTGGTAACCAAAGACAAAACCATGGAGATCCCTTAATACTTAATACGTTAAATACTTAAAATGCTTAAATATGTTTGGAAAAGGGGGTGTCCCTGATAGGTGAAAATCAACCCTGACTGGTGAATAATTAATGAAGTGGCAGACATATTAATGAGGAGGTGAACCAAAAAGTCTTTAAAAGCTCCTCCTGCTGAGAATGTGGTTTTATCATGAGACTCAACCACCTCCAGCAATCTGGACAAAGGAATCCATCTCTACTCAGACCATGAGTTGGGTTACCCTAAACCCTGGAAGGGCATAATGACATGGGCTTATTTCCCAAAGGCAAGGATTCACCTAGACTAGATGCTGTTTATTTGGGGGAATGGTTAAAAAGAAGTGAGGTCTCCTAGTTGGGTGGGGTCCTGTCAAAGACTGAAAAGAATGTTCCCATGAGATTTGGAGCAATCTCATCTATCAGCAATGTCCTTCAGAAACTGGCTGACTGGCCTACAGGGGATGGTCCCTAAATGAGGAAATAACAGGAAAAAACCTAAATCCTAATTTAATAATTGGTTATTAATATAATAGAAAAGTAATTACTTCTCTCACCAGCTTTATTGCTCATGGATCCCCTTCACATGCAGATTGTTCCTCTTGCTGTTCCTTATACAGGGTACTCAATTTCCTATTTCCCTGTTCTTGTATGAGCCATCCCCCATAGTTGGAGGGTATAGTCTCCTCATTTCTACCTCCTAGAATTCCTACTTTCTTTTAAACCTCAATTCAGCTGCCACCATCAACATGAAGTCTTTTTGCCCTCATAATTCCAAATTGTTTTCCAGAATAGTTTTGTTTTACTTGACTGTGCATATCATATCACAAGGAATTTGTCTTTCTTTTCTCCTTTATTTCAGTGGCTTAGGGCATAGGAGGGAGATTAATGCTCCTTTTGAACTCTAAAAAATAGAGAGGTGGAAGACTACAGGTATGAAATATTGCTAGTATTTTCAGATAAAATCACTGTATTGTTAGTTTTGCTTAATCATTTTCCTTTGTTACATGTGCAATTATGTAAAACTTTTCTATAGTAGTCATTTTGTATAAGAAGATTCAAATAAAAGAAAAAAAGAATGTAAGTTAAAAATACCATGTTTCAGTCTATGTTCAATCAATATCAATTCTTCCTTTGGAGGTGGATAGTATGCTTCATCATTTGTCCTTTGGGATCGTCTTCAATCGTTGTACTGTTGAGAATAGCTAAGTTATTCACAGTTCTTCATTAAACAATATTGCTTTTACTATGTATGACATTCTCCTGCTTCTGTTCACTTCACTATACATCAGTTCATGTAAGTCTTTCCAAGCCTTTCTGAAATCATCATGCTTGTCATTTCTTATAGCACAATAATATTCCATCACAACCATATACCACAACTTGTTTAGCTATTCCCCAGTTGATGGGCATCCCTTTGATTTCCAATTCTTAACCACCACAAAAAGAGCTGCTAGAAATATTTTTGTACAAATAGGTCTTTTTCTCTTTTGGGGCGATGTCTTAGGGATATAAACCCAGCAGTGGTATTGCTGGATCAAAAGGATTTGCAAATTTTATAACCCTTTGTGCATAGTTCCAAATTGATCTCCAAAATCAGTTCACAACTTCACCAATAGTGGATTAGCAGTCCCAGTTTTCCCACATCTCCATCAACATCCAACATTTTCCTTTTTTGTCATATTACTCACTATGATAGGTGTGAGGTGATACCTCAGAGTTGTTTTAATTCGCATTTCTTCTTATGACTATAGATAGCCTTGATTTCTGTGCCTGAAAACTGCCTGTTCATATCCTTTGACTGTTCAACAATTATAGTATAATTTGTATTTTTATAAATTTGACTCAGTTATCTATATAATTAAGAAATGAGGCCTTTATCAGAGATACTTGTTGCAAAAATTCTTTCTCAGTTTTCTGTTTTCCTTATAATTTTGATTGCATTGGTTTTGTTTGTGCAAAAGCATTTAAATTTTATATACTCAAAATTATCTATTTTACATTTTGTATTGCTCTCTATATCTCCTTTGGTTCCAAATTCTTCCCCATCCATAAGTCTGACAGATAAACTATCCCATGCTCTCTTAGTTTGCTTATGGTATCACAATAGGGGCCTTTCTTGAGTTTTCTTTCCATTCCTAATGGAAGATTGAAGACTGTCCATTATCCTTTACTCTTACCATGTTACCAGTCTTCTTTTTAAAACATGCATTCCTTTGTTGACATTACCTAACTGTTCCTTTGAAATTCCTTTTTTATAATGTATTATATTACATTCCTTCCATTAGACCTCTTTGGTCTCTGGGTTACAGGATTGTCTTTTATCCACTTCTCTCCTCTCACATAGTCACTTACCCTAGTTCAGGCCTGCTCATCTCTACCTCTTCATTGCCCTTTAAGAGTTTCTCAATTGAGACAAAATAATCAAAATTATTTATAGCCATATGAAAAAAATTTCTAAAGAAAAAAAATTTCTAAATCACTATTGATTAAAGAAATGCAAATTAAAACAATTCTGAGTTACTACCTCACACCTATCAGATTGGCTATTATGACATAAAAGGAAAATGACAAATGGTGGAGGGGGTGTGGAAAATTGAGACACTAATGCACTGTTGGTGGAGTTGTGAACTGCATCAACGATTCTGGAGAGCAATTTGGAAATATGCCTAAAAGGCTATAAAACCATGCATACCCTTTGACTCAGAAATGCCACTATTAGGTCTGTATCCCAAAGAGATAAAAAACAAAAAGGAAAAGGACCTTGTGAGGGCCAAAATTTTATATACAGAGCATTATTTGGGTGACTCGCCTTAATATTGGGGTCCTGGAAATATGAGGGACCTTTTAGGTTCACTCTCCCCTCTGAAATGCCCTTTTTAGATATTTCTCCCAGGCCAATAATAAAGGAGTCTTTAAGCTTTAATTCTCAAAAGGATTAGATTTTATTACTTGGGAATTAATTAAACAACAAAGGTAAAACTAATAAAAATCAAAGATAAGGAAATAGGAAAATAGAAATACAGATAAATACTCTTAACTCCGATTAAGCTAGTTCAAAGGAATTTAGGGTTTTCTGTAATTAACTCACCAACACCTGGCCAAGGAAAACAGCCTCCCAAAATAGAGCGAACACACGCCACCACTGCAAGGGCCAAAGAACCAGAGACTGCCTTCCGGAAGACACTAGCATTCTGGAAGTGCCCTCTACCTCCCTTCAGGGAGCGTTCAATCTTTCCTCCCCCAAAAGGGGAGGTCCTTCAAAAACTGCCTATGGAGAGTTCTCCTTCTGACCTCAGTAGCATATATAACCTCAGAGTGGGCCAGGTGTGGCCCCTCCCAAATGAGTCAGCTAAAAATTGCAATATTAATCTTTACCACAAATAATTTTGCCACAACCTGTATGTACAAAAATATTTATAGTGGCTCTTTTCTAGTGGCAAGGAATTGGAAATTGAGGGGATTCCATCAATTGGAGAATATCTGAACAAGCTGTGGTATATGATTGTGATGAAATACTATTGTGCTATAAGAAATGATGAACAGGATGCTCCCAGAAAAACCTGGAAAGACATACATAAACTAATGCAAAGTGAAATGGGAAGAACCAGGAGAACATTATACATAGTAAGAGCAACATTGTATGACCAACTGTGAATGACTTAACTATTCTCAATGATCCAAGACAATTCTGAAGGACTTATGATGAAAAATGCTATCCATCCCCAGAGAAAGAATTGATGGAATCTGAATACAGATCAAAGCATTTTTTAAACTTTCTCTATTTTTATTGGTTTTTGTTTGTTTAGTTGGTTGGTTTGGGTCTGTGTTTTCTTTCACAACATGACTTTCACAGCATGACTGCATATGTATAACCTATATCAAATTGCTTGCCTTCTCAATGAGGGGGAAGGGGAGGGAGTGAGAGAATTTGGAACTCAAAAAATTTTTTAAATGAATGTTTAAAATTGTTTTTACATGTAAATCAGGGGAAAATAAGATCTTAAAAAAAATTTTTTTTTAAAAGAGTTTCTCAGTTCAGAGTGACCACCACTCTTGACAGTGGAATGAGAATCAGTAACCTTATATTGCCTACTAATCCCAGCAAGACATTTGACTTTATAAGCCAATTAAAGTTAGCTATGAGGAAAACCAAAGCATTGATTTTCCCATAGCTAACTTTCATTGCCTTATAAAACCAAATGCCTTGCAGGGATTAGGAGGCATTGTAAAGTCACTGATGAAAGCCACTCTGTTCTAGTGTACTGGTCCCTCTGGGCTTGGATTCTTACACTTATCATCTGCTGGTAGGATGTGAGGCACCCACAAAAACCCTGTTAACTGCTGGGGTCAGTGAAACTGGAGCTTAATTTTAAAACCAAAACCCCCTCTGATTTTAATTTTGAATATTTCAAAAGGTACCATGCAATGAATTGAAATATGTCACAGACATAATAAAATCTGACTGCAATAGGAGTGTTGGTGTTTGGGGACAAATAATTTCACATTTTATGAAACAGCCTGTACTGAGAAACTTTATAGGAATTTATCAGCTGCTCAAAGCAGTGTATAGAGATCATGGTACAGAGAACCCTGGGCTTGGAGTAAAAAAGACCTGGGTTCAGATCCTGTTCCAAATACTACACATCTGACAGGGGCCAAATCAACTTTTCTGAGCCTCAATTCATTTCTTCATCTGTGAAAAGAGGATAATAATAGCACCTACCTCCTAGATTGTTGTGAAGATCAAATGAGAGAATGTACAAAAAGTACTTTGCAAATCTTCACAAGTGCTACATAATTGTGAGCTTTTATCATTACTACTTCTGGCCATATCTTAGTCAGTCAGTCAGTCCATCAGTCAATAAACATTTATTGTGTCTACTATGTTCCTGGTACTGTGATAAATGCTAGGGATACAAATAGAGGCAAAAGATTGTCCCTGTTCTCCAGGAGCTCACAGTCTAATGAGGGAGACAATATCTAAACAATTACATACAAACAAGCTATACGCTGGATAAATGGGAAATAAAAATCAGAAGACACTAGAATGAAGGGGGTGCTCTGGAGAGTGTTTTGAGTCTGATTACAATGCAACATATCTCCCTGCTCACATAGGAATAAAAAAATCTATTCAGATTCATAAGACTTGGGTTCAAATTTCAGTTCCACTGACACTGAGAAAGTCACTTACCCTGTATCTGCACCATTTTCTTTATCTGTAAAAGGGGATTGGATAAGTTGAACTCTAAGGTCACTTTCTTTTTCTTTCTTTCTTTCTTTTTTTTTTTTTTTTGGTGAGGCAATTGGGGCTAAGTGACTTGCCTAGGGTCACACAGCTAGTTCATGTTAAGTGTCTGAGGCCGGAATTGAACTCAGGTCCTCCTGAATCCAGGGCCAGTGCTCTATTCACTGCGCCACCTAGCTTCCCCTCTAAGGTCACTTTCATCCCTAAACTCCATGATCCTTTTACTTCTTTCCAGTGGAAAACCACTTCCTCTAGAGATGGAGTTAGAGAAAAAAATAATTCACCCCTACAAGGAGAGGGAACACACCAGGGGGGGAAGAGTTGTAGTATGTGGGGTAAAAAACAAAAAACAAAAAAACCTCAACGCTGTGACTGGGTTACAGTGTTAGCATGTTGTTGTTGTTGTTGTTTTTTAGTGAAGCAATTGGGGTTAAGTGACTTGCCCAGGGTCACACAGCTAGTAAGTGTTAAGTGTCTGAGGCTAGATTTGAACCCAGGTCCTCCTGACTCCAGGGCCGGTGCTCTATCCACTGCACCACCTAGCTGCCCCCTTAGCATGTATTTTTTTTAAATCATTAAAAAAAATTTTTTAATGAAGATGGTGGAGAGAAGCCAGGAAGTTGCCTGAGCTCTCCCAAGCTTCCCTCAAAACAACATTAAATCAAGCCTCTAAACAGATTCTGAAACTAAAGAATCTTCAAAAACACAGAGAGACACAATCTTCCAACTTGAGATAATTTAGAAGATGTCAGGAAAAGTCAGTCTCACTTGGGTGAAAGGGGAGTGCAGTGCAGAGGAGGTCTGGGCAAGTCAGCTGGAGGCTCTGGGCCACAGCTAAGACCAGCAACTGTGGCCTCTTAGTCCTGGCTCAGCAGGCTGGTGGTGAAGCAGGCTAGTTTGGAGACCCACCAGCCCTGGCTGAGAGGGCAAACAGCCAGATAGAGTACCACCCACAGGACAGGCGCAACTAAGCCAAGCCATCCTAGCACAGGGGGCAGGTCTAGGGTGGTGAGAAATCTGCAAGCCCCAGTGGCCTCCGAGCAGAAAACCAGAACCAGGTCCCAACCCCCAGCACAAGAACCTTGCAACAGTGGCTCTTGTGCCCCAGGAGAAGACCTTATCTTTAAAAGTAAAATAACAAGCCACAACACGAGTAAGAAACAGAAAAGGGCCCTTACCATCAAGAGCTTCTATGTCAACAAGGAAGACCAAAACACAAATTCAGAAGGGGACAATACTTTCAAAATACTTACATGTGAAGCCTCAAAGGGAAAGATGAATTGGTTTCAAGACCCAAAAGTCTTCCTGGAAGAGCTCAAAAAACGATTTTAAAAATCAAATGAGAGAGATAGAAGAAAAAATAGGAAAAGAAATGAGAGTTTTGCAAGAAAACTATGAAAAAAGAGTCAACATCTGGAAGAAGGAAGCACAAAAATTAACAGAAGAAAACAATTTGGGAGCAGCTAGGTGGCACAGTGGATAAAGCACCAGTCCTAGATTCAGGAGGCCCTGAGTTCAAATCTGTCCTCAGACACTTGAAACCTATTAGCTATGTGACCCTGGGGAAGTCATTTAACCTTCATTGCCCTGCAAAAAAAAAAGAAGAAAGAAAACAAAACAAAACAAAACAATTCTCTAAAAAATGCAATTGGCAGGGGGCAGCTAGGTGGCACAGTGGATAAAGCACCAGCCCTGGATTCAAGAGTACCTGAGTTCAAATCTGGCCTCAGACACTTGATGCTTACTAGCTGTGTGACCCTGGGCAAGTCACTTAACCCCCATTGCCCCGCAAAAAAAAAAAATACAATTGGCCAGATTGGGGGTAAAATTGGTTAAATGGAAAAAGAGGTACAAATGCTTACTGAAGAAAATAAGGCCTTAAAAATTATAATTTGGCAGATGGAAGTTAATGACCCTGTGAGACACCAAGAATCAGTTAAACAGAATCAAAGGAATAAAAAAATAGAAGAAAATGTGAAATCCCTCATTGGAAAGACAACTGACCTGGAAAATAGATCCAGGAGAGAAATTTTATTTATTTATTTTTTTTTAATTTATTTTTTTTTTTGCTGGGCAATGAGGGTTAAGTAACTTGCCGAGGATCACACAACTAGTAAGTGTCTGAGGTCGGATTTGAACTCAGGTCCTACTGAATTCAGGGTGGTGTTTTATCCACTACACCACCTAGCTGCCCACCCCCACCCCCACCCCCGCCCCCGGCCCCCAGAGAGATAATTTGAGAATTATTGGACAACCTGAAAGCCATGATCAGAAAAAGAGTCAGGACAACATATTCCAAGAATTGTTAAGGAGAACTGCCCTGATATTGTATAATTAGATGGCAAAATAGTCATTGAAAGAATTCACCGATCACCTCCTGAAAGAGACCCCAAAAGGAAAACTCCAAGGAATATCATAGCTAAATTCCAAAATTATCAGGTAAAGGAGAAAATACTGCAAGCTGCCAGAAAGAAACAATTTAAATATCAAGGAACAACTATCAGAATTACACAGGACCTAGCAGCTTAAACATTAAAGGATAGAAGGGATTGGAATATGATATTCTGGAAGGTAAAATATTTTTAATGCTTACTAGAGTTAGTGTTGTATGTTGAAAAGTACATAAAACTTGAAATTTGAGGAGCCAGATTTGAATTCCAGCTGTGTTATTATTACCAGCACAATCTTGGGTAAGTCACTTTAACTCCAAATTTCAGTTTCCTCATCTGTAAAACAAAGGTATTAAATTTGATGATTTTTTTTCCTTTTCGACTTTTAAAATTTTTATTGATATCTTTTTTTTTTACATCACTTTGATTTTTTACTTTGATGACACTCCTCACTCCTTTACTTGGCAAGCCATCCTATTTAAATAATAAAAAAGGGATAAGAAATGATTTAGAATAATTAATCAGTACATCTGTATCTGACAGTATAACCAATATTTATATCTGCCCTCCCACCCCTGCCAAAGTAATGACAGTATTTGACTTTTTAAAACTGTTGGAAAAACTGGAGACAATGCAGTCTGGAAAAAAATTAGAAATGGAACCTAACACAAAGAGACCTAAAAAAGAGGTAAAGACCTCATTTGTACAAAAATATTTACAGCAACTCTTTTGCAGTGGCATAGAACTCAAAACTGAGGGGGTGCCTATGAGTTGGGCTGAACAAGTTATTGTAAATGAATATGATCAAATACTGTTGTGCTGTAAGAAATGGTGAAGGAGAAGGTTTCAAAGAAATCTGCAAAGACTAGTTTGAACTGATGCAGAATGAGGTGAGTAGAACCAAGAGAATAATTTACATAATAACATTATGAAAACAAAAGCTTTAAAAGACTTAAGAATTCTAATCTATACAATGACTGATCACAATTCTACAGGATTCTTGATGAAGCATGCTACTCACCTCCTGATAGAGAGATGACAAAAACAGGGTACAAGTTGAGACATGTATTTTTATATTTGTTTTTCTTGGTTTTATACACACACACACACACACACACACACACACACACACACTTGTTACAAGGGTTTCATTTTTCTTTCTTTTTCATGTGGGGGGAATTGAAGGAAGGGAAGGCAAATTTAGAAGACAGAAAGATAAAAGATAATAAATATTCATTTAAAAATATTTTTAAATGCCCCTCATTGTACTCTTTACCTCTCTCTCTCTCAATCTCTCTCTCTTTCTTTCTCTCTCTCTCTCCCTCTCTCTCTGTCTCACACACACACACACACACACACACCATACAGTAAGAAGTTAGTTATATAACTCACTAAGCCCTCTTTTGGTTAGGGAAGTTGTGTCTTATTAATCATTTTAGAATCCACAAAGGATTTCTACAAGCAAAATCAATCACAACAGGATATCAATATTGTAAACTTAAAAAAAATATCTAAGCCAGTCAGGTCACATGAAACCTCTTGCCCAGGGTCATGTCAAAAGATTAACTTCTTCCACTACACTGCTTATGGCTCTCAATATAGTAGGCAATTAGTGTCAATGCTTTTATTTTATAGGTGAAACAAGCAAATTCAAAATGCTAATATTATTCCCCCATAAGAATGATGGGTAATGGGGCAGCTAGATGGTGCAGTGGATAGAGCACCAGCCCTGGAGTCAGGAGTACCTGAGTTCAAATCCGGCCTCAGACACTTAACATTTACTAGCTGTGTGACCCTGGGCAAGTCACTTAACCCCAATTGCCTCACTAAAAAAAAAAAAAAATTAAAAAAAAAAAAGAATGATGGGTAATCAAGAGAGTAAGTGATTCCTTTTTGTCAATAAATATGCCTCTAAGGTCTGACATTTGGTCATCTTGGCTTCCTTGTAAACTCTCTTTTCATATTGAACAACAAAACAACAATAGACTCATTTAATTTAACAATTCAAGGAGAAAACTAAAAGTCTTAAATTGTTCAGCTTTCATTTTGGGGTCTCCATGCTACTTGATAATCTTATGGATTGTTTATGGATTTATTTCCTACTTGAGAGAATGACCCTCCTATTGCCAGTGAAGGAAATCAAGCCATTACTGCCATTGGATGAAGTATTTTTCTATAGTAAATCCATAATGATAAGACGGTATTAAAGGCATTTGCTTAGGAGATCACTGGAGAGAATGAGCAAAGTGTAAGGGAAAGCACAGGGAATTGTTAATGTGTGTGGAGGGGAGGGGGAGGCACAATTTTTAAACTTTGGCAACAGGGCATAAGTGCCTCATCCTACTTCAGTCCCTTACAACCTACAATATGCAATTAGGCCTTTGTTTGGATATAAAATGTTAATATGGTATTTAATCAGTCTTAGGAACATTTGTTAAGTACCTACCGTTTAGAAGCAGCAATAATATAATGGGTAGAGTTGACCTTCTACTATGACCCTGAGCAAGTCATTTAACCTCTTAGTGCTACCAAGTGACTGTCTCAGACTATAAATTGCACAATTGCCATTGGAGAAGGGTAACGCCAATGAAATAATGGGTCCAGACTCAAAACACAAATGTGTAATCACAGTAGTAGTTCCTAAAGGTATAAAGACAGAATGAAAACCTAACTGCCCACAAGAAAGCACTAGCAATTAGAGGGATCAGAAAATCATAGACTTTGAGCTGGAAAGATCTTAGAAGATCATCTAATCCAATGTCCTCATTTTACAGATGAGGAAAGTGAGGACTAACCTAAATTCATACTACAAGTAGTGGATAGTAGTTGTTGTCTGACTCTTCATGACCCCACAGACCATAACACTCCAAATATTTCTCTCCTCCACTATCTCTCAAAGTCTGTCCAAATTTATGCCCATTGTTTCTTTTTTTCTTTTCTTTTCTTTTTTTTTTTTTGCAGGGAAATGAGGGTTAAGTGACTTGCCCAGGGTCACACAGCTAGTAAGTGTCAAGTGTCTGAGGCCAGATTTGAATTCAGGTCCTCCTGAATCCAGGGCCAGTGCTTTATCCACTGGGCCACCTAGCTGCCCCATGTCCATTGTTTCCATGACACTATTTATCCATCTCCTCTTCTGTTGTCCCCTTTTCCTTTTGCCTTCCATCTTTCCTATCAAGGTCTTTCTAGTGAGTCCAGCCTTCTTATTATGTGGCCAAACTATATTTAAGCTTCAGCTTCAGTATTTGGCCTTCCAGTGAATAGGCTGGATTAATTTCTTTACATATTGACCAATTTTACCTCCTTGCTGTCCAATAGCAGAACCAAAATTAAAACTCAGGTCCTATGACTCTACATCTAATGGGTCCTTTCCCCCAATATATTATTCTGCTTTGTTTTTAGCAGTTGAATTCACACACACACACACACACACACACACACGTGTGTGTGTATGTATATATGTGTGTATGTATATATATATACATATATATGTATATGTTTTTTCTAGATGCTTAATAAATGGTTACCCTGTAATCCCAAGCATTCCACTCAGCCCCAATCACCCCACCAAAAAAAAAAAAAAGATAAACAAAAAAAATGCTTTATAGCTATCATCCCTTTATAATCAATTCCCACCTGTGACCTCTGTCTAAATTTATTCCTATCATCTGCCCTAATACTCAGAAAGTTTTATGATTTAGATGTATCATCTTCCTAAGTAAGAATGTAAGCAGTTCAATTTTTTAACATCTCTCATGATTTCTTTTTCCTGTTTACCTTTTTATGCTTCTCTAGGGTGTTATATTTGAAAGTCAAATTCTCTATTCAGTTCAGGTCTTTTCATCACAAATACCTGAAAGTCCTCTTTTTCATTGAAGTCCCATTTTCCCCCCTAACAGATTATATAATCAGTTTTGCTGGGTAGGTGATTTTTGGTTGTAGTCCCAATTCCTTTGCCCTCCAGAATTTCATATTTCATGCCCTCCAATTCTTTAATATAGAAGTTGTTGGATCCTGTGCTATCCTGACTGTGGCTCCACAGTATTTGGGGAGTTTTTTGTTTGTTTGTTTTGTTTTGGTTTTTTGGTGGGGCAATGAGGGGTTAAGTGACTTGCCTAGGGTCACACGGCCAGTAAGTGTCAAGTGTCTGAGACTGGATTTGAACTCAGGTCCTCCTGAATCCAGGGCTGGTGTTTTATCTACTGCGCCACCTAGCTGCCCTGGCTCCATAGTATTTGAATTTTTTTTCTGGCTGCTTGTGATATTTTCTCCTTGACCCGGGAGCTCTGGAATTTAACTATAATATTTCTGAAAGTTTTCATGATGGAATCTCTTTCAGGAGGTGACTGGTGGATTCTTTCAATTTCTATTTTACCTTCTGCTTCTAGAATATCAGGGCAGTTTTCCCTGATAATTTCTTGGAAGATGATGTCTAAACTCTTATTTTGATAATGGTTTTCAGGTAGTCCAATAATTTTCAAATTATCTCTCCTGGATCTATTTTCCAGATCAGCAGTTTTTTCAAGAAGATATTTCACATTGCCCTCTATTTTTTTATTCATTTGGATTTGCTTCATTGTGTCTTGGTTTCTCATAAAGTCACTATCTTCCATTTGTTCAATACGAAGTCTTAGGCAATTATTTTCTTCAGAGAGCTTTTGTATCTCCTTTTCTATTTGGCATTTCAAGCTGTTGACTTTTTTTCTTATTACTTTCCTGCATCACTCTCATTTCTCTTTCCATTTTCCCCTCTACTTCTCTTACTTTATCTTCAAAGTCCTTTTTGAGCTCCTCTATGGCCTGGGGCTAATTTATCTTTTTCTTGGAAGCTTTGGATGTAGGAGCCCTGATGTTGCTATCCTCTTCTGAGGGTGCACCTCAATCTTCCTTGTCACTAAAGAAACTTTCCATGGTTCTCACCTTTCTCTGCCTGCTCATCTTGCCCGTCTTTTACTTGACTTTTAACTCCTTCTTAAAGTGGGGCCCTGCTTCCAGGCTGCACTGTCCCAAGTTTCAGGGGGGTCCCAGGTGGTATGATTTAAGAAGGATCAGGTTCTTCACTCCCCTGGCCTATGCTCTGGTCTGTAAATAACCCCAGTCCAACTTGCTAATTAACCAGGCAACAAGATTTTGTTTGCTGTGGTTAACTCTGATGAGCCTACGCACCCCCCCCCCCCCCACCTAGGCTGTTGCCACTCAAGATTTCTTCCTGGTTCCTTGCTCAGGTAGGACATACAAATTACCCCTTAGCTCCTGCAGAAACCCCTGTAGTCTCCCCCCCAGCAAGCTGTTCAGCCCTCTCACTAGATTGTGAGCTTAGTTCCAGACAACAATGGCACTGCAGGAGATTTGGAGGCTCAGGGGTAAATTTTTCTGGCACAGCCTTCCTGGGGCTGGATCTGTGCCAGCACAATCATGGGGTTGGACTCCACTCCGAGACTAGCACAGCAGCCCCCTCCTGCTAAACTTCTAAGCTGTTTTTGGCTAGAATCAGATATCAGCCCATCTTTTTGTGGGTTCTGCTGCTCTAGGAGTTGTCTTATGGCTGTTTGGAGTTTTTTGGAGTCAGTTCACATGACTTTGAGGGTGGTCTAGATTAAAATGAATTCTAGAGATGACATCAGGGAAAAGAATGCAAAAGAACCTCCCTGAAGTTGCTCAAGGCCAAGTCCATCATCTAGGTTTAATTTCATCAGTTTTTCACTGATCTAGACAAAAGAATCTATCTCCATTTCTTTTGTTCCCTTGGGTTTGTACCAGATGAGATTTGTTGAAGTTTCTCAAGGACAATTGACTTTCTGGAGTTGGGGAGGGTGGTGGTGGTGGAGAAAGCACTGAGAAAGTGATCTCTGACAGAACTTGACAAGATTAGAGGATGTCACCTCCCAAGGGCTGAATGCTGTGCTTCTCTTTTCCTACAAACACTACATGTGTTTCCTTCAGGGTACCAGTCTGAGGAGAAAGAAGTGCAGTTTATGCATGGGAGGGCTAGCCTGGGGAAAGGTAGGAGAGGTCACACTGAATTTGGGGAACAGGGTGAATGAAGTAGAGTAAAGGAAAATAAGTCCAGAATGAAAAGCTGGAGCCAAATTGTAATCGGTTTTAAATATGGAGCTGAACAGTTTCTATTTTATCCTAGAGGTCATAAGGAACACCTGAAAGTTCTGGAACAGGGAAATGACATAATCAAATTTGCATTTTAGGAAGATCATCTTGGCAGCTGTATGAAGAACAGATGGGAAAAGGGAGTCCAGTTTGGGGGCTATCACAATAATCTAAATAAAAGATTGCCTAAGCTAGAACAGTGACCAAATGTTTGGAGGAAGGGAAATGAGCACAGATAAGCCATTGCTACAGATTGGACACAGGGTGGAGGAGGGAGAGAGTGAAGAATTGAGGTTGACTCCAAGGTTGTGAACCAGAAGGAATAGAAGGATAGTGGTGCCCTGTATAAAAATAAAGAAGTTTGCATAGATTTAGAAGATAATGAGTTCTGGTTTAGCCTTATTAAATTCACATGATTTCCCCATTGTTACATGCTTGCTCAAATCTGTGTATGGTTGGTTGGGGGTTTTTTTGCCCATTTGTATGTCCCTGATTGTATAAGATGAAGGACATGGGTTTGGAAAATTGCTAAATTAATAATGAATTAGTGTCTCAATTTTTCCATTCCCCTCCAACATTTGTCACTTTCTCCTTCAATCATTTTAGCCAATCTAGTAGGTATAAAATGATATCTCAAGGTTGTTTTAATTTGCATTTCTCTAATAAAAAATTATTTAGATGGGCAGCTGGGTGGCACAGTGGATAGAGCACCGGCCCTGGATTCAGGAAGACATGAGTTGAAGTCCAGCCTCAGATATTTGACATTTACTAGCTGTGTGACCCTGGGCAAGTCACTTAACTCTCATTGCTCCACACAAAAAAATTTAGAGCATTTTTTCATATGACTATAAATTATTTTGATTTCTTCACTGGGAAAATATCTGTTTATATCCTTTGACCATTTATCAACTGGGAAATGACTTGTATTCTTAGAGATCTGACAAAGTCCTTAATTTATTTGAGATATGAAACCTTTATAATGTTTAAACTGGATCATATCCATAACCAATCAGATTATGCAGAAATATTTAATAACAGCAGTCAAAAAACACTGAATGGGTTGGAAAAAAAAAACCTCAAGTTGATTTAATCTATCTAGATATGACCTAAGAAGATTATAACATTAAAAACTATTTATTATTTATCAGTACATGGCCTGAGGTTAGGTACTATATGGAATAAGTTAACAAACTTGGTTGAAGTGGTAAATGCTTTATTTAATACAACAAAATAGCAATAAAATGAAGAGGCAATTCATGTAGCTGTACTGGTAGTAGAAGAGAGAGGATAGTTTACTTTAAGAGATTAACAATTAACAACCTTTTTAAAAGCCTCAGTCATACAAAATACTGAATTCTTTCAGACCACAGGGGGACAAAAAGGTAAAGTAATTAAAGTGATTTTTCATGTTAATCCAACATGTTGTGCCCGCCTGGGGCACCAGTGAACTTGACACTGAGAATACATGTCTAAAGCAGAGATCCTCTCAGCACAGTCGAGCAATATCACTTTTGGTACAAGCCGACTGACAACAATAATGTGCTATCCCAGTGGGCTTCTCTCTCTTTTTCCGGGGATGTATCCCCCACATAAAGTCATATTGTTCCAAAGGATTGGTGGCTTTGATTTCATTTTTGTTTTTCTCAATAGCTTCCTTGACTTCATCAGAACCTATCAGGAACTCTTCCATTGAGGAGGTGGAGTCGTCAGTGTGACGTAGACCTCGTCTTTTCTTTAGTTTATCCCAGCCTCCGTTCAGCTGAGGAATCTGCCCCTCCTCCCAACCAGGAATGAACTCTAGATCCAACTTTCCATTTTCCACATCTGTTTAAATAAGGAATGAAAAAGATTCTGTTAAGTTAGAGAGAGGGAGAAAAAAAAGTCATGAAGTAAGAAACATTTTTACATCGACCTAAATCAGTCAAGGAGCAACTGGGTGGTGCAGTGGATAGAGTCCTGGGCTTGGAACCAGAAACACTTGTCTTCATGAGATCAAATCTGGCCTCAGACATTTTATTAGCTGCATGATCTTGGGCAAGTCACTTAAGCCTTGTTTGACTCAGTTCCTCATCTGTAAAATGAGCTAGAAAAAGAAATAGTAAACTACTCTAGTATCTCTGCCAAGAAAATTCCAAATGACAGCTAGTTGGATACAACTGAAAAACAACTTCAAATCGATCAAAGTTTTAAAAACCTAAATGGGGAGAGGAGGGGAGAGTGGAGGAGGGAAGCATTTTTGTTAGCCAGAAAAACAAAATAGTAAAACAAGATAAGCAACATTTTGTCTCATTGTAAGTTAGGCACCTTAAGTACTATAGACGATAGTACCCTTGGTACAGTTGCCCCATTGGGGACCCAACTGGCCAGTTTCACTTGAGCAATGCTACCTACCTACCTACCTACCTTCCTTCCTTCCTTCCTTCCTTCCTTCCTTCCTTTCTTTTTCTTTCTTTCCTTCCTTCCTTCTTTCCTTCCTTCCTTTCTCACTCCCACCTCCTTTCTGTCTACTCAGAGTGAATATAAATAGCAGTTGTTTCTGTTCTGCCCAGAAACCCTGAGGGGTCTTCCCCTCCTTGTTTGATTTTTTTTTTTTTTGGAGTAGGCAAACTAAGCCATCTTTTGCCTCATTTCTTACCTAACCTTAAATCACTGAATGGGTCTTGCCCCAAACAAAACTGAGACCTGGGAAAGACCTTAAAAAGGCCAAAGTCTCCTACTGCATCTGAGGCCATCTCCAGCCAATTTTACTTATGTCTTGCCACTGGACTCAGATGACACTGGAGGAGAGAGTGAGGTTGATGATTTTGCACAGCCCTACCTCACTGAAATGCAATTCACTTGCAAGCCAAGACATCACCTTCCTGATGTCATTGATCCTCTTTGAGAAAGAAGGACAAACAACAACCACCACCACGCTTGGTACAATTCATCTCCTTTTCTAGCTCCTCCTGCCTTTCCCTTAACAACTCCCCTCCCCAAGTTCCCTCATGTTATGTTTCATTTGGCTTTCTGAATGAGTACTTTTTAAAAGTCAGGAACAGGGGCAGCTAGGTGGTGCAGTGGATAGAGCACCAGCCCT
This sequence comes from Dromiciops gliroides, assembly GCF_019393635.1. Classification (NCBI taxonomy): domain Eukaryota; kingdom Metazoa; phylum Chordata; class Mammalia; order Microbiotheria; family Microbiotheriidae; genus Dromiciops; species Dromiciops gliroides. The sequence goes on from NC_057861.1 coordinate 640,889,546, forward strand.
GGAGTCAGGAGGACCTGAATTCAAAATCTGGCCTCAGACACTTAACACTTACTAGCTGTGTGACCCTGGGCAAGTCACTTAACCCCAGTTGCCTCACTTAAAAAAAAAGTCAGGAACAGCCTATACAAAATTACTCTCTTTTTTTTTTAAGGAGAAATAATAACATGAGGTGCACCCTAGGAGTTTGTAGATAATTCCATCAACCATGTTGATGAAGAGTATTGATGGTGAAGATAATGTGAAATATTGGTCTCCAAATCCTTTATCTTTTTTGAATGGGTTATGTATTTTGTTGTCTATTCATTCAATCATTTGGCAAACATTTGTTGGGCATCTCCTATTGTTTAGGCCAAAGGATCCTACCCTTTCTCTGTTCCAGGTATACTTAGTGTCTCAGTTTTTTCATGACCTCTTTAAGACCAAAAGAAATACCTAAGAGTGTGTTTATTAAATAGTTAGGTCAAGAATTTTAAATATACAACAGTGCCCGTGAAGGCACCATGGCATGCAGCTTGGCAATCTCTAGTGTAGACATTATATTAAGTTCTGTAGAAAACAGAAATCTGTAAGAAGTAGTCTCTGTACTCAAATGCCTCACATTTTGTGGGACAGGTAGGTGGCACAGTGGATAGAGCACTGGCCCTGGAGTCAGGAGTACCTGAGTTCAAATCCAGCCTCAGACACTTAACACTTACTAGCTGTGTGACTCTGGGCAAGTCACTTAAGCCCAATTGCCTCACTTAAAAAAAAAAAAGCCTCACATTTTGTTTCAGTTTTACCTTCACTTATATAGCTTACTATATTCTACCTTGGGGTTTTTGTTTATTTTTTTTTAATGTGTTCACACTTGCTAATCACAGAGTGTCTAGATCAATAGAAGGTGCCAGATTTGCTTGTCAGTCATAGGGAAACTTCCAAGAGGGAAAAAATATATAAACGACAGTCAATCCAGCATATTGAATAATGCCCCAATAGGTAACTGAATTAGCTGCACTGGGTTTTCTTTCTAGAATATAATCTGGATTCTGAGTACTGCCTCACATTACTAGGCCCTCATGCAGGAAGTTCATTCAGGAGAAAGCAGTCCTATTTCCCTTAAATTTCTCCTCATGTAATTGCTACTACACAATAGTCACTTCACATTTTATATAAATATATATAAAATGCATGTTGTCTGCCATTAAACTATGAGCTACTTGAGATCAGAGATTGGCTTTGCCTTTTTTTGTATCTCCATTGCTTTGACAATAGTAAATGCTTGATAAACACTTGCAGACTTGACTTGGGCCTAGCAGGCTGTTTGCTACACAGGAGAGACCAAAACAACCCCATCCAGATAGCATGGCAGCAAGTCCAGTTTCCAAGGAGTTCCATGGCTGGCTTCTTGATCTGTCCTCTGTGACTGTTTTCTTCTTCTCCAACCCAAATCCAAGTGGCTAATGGTCAGGCATGGAAGGATAGGTTTTTAAAGTCAAGAGAGAAATACCTTAGTCAGCTGCCCCTGACCCCAGATCTTAAATCATCCCTGACAAATGTGAATCCATCCTGGTTTTTATTAGTCCTCTAAAGAAAGATTCCACAGCTTTCCTCAGTCATCCATTCCAATGTTCAAACTTCATTGTCATAGAATTCTTCCTTCTATCTAACCTAAATCTATTATGCTGTAGCTTTAGCTCATTATTTTTACAAAGATGAAACACAACCATCTTCCATCCTTCACAATAGGCTTAAAGCTAATTGAATAACCTTCCATACAACTTTGCTCCAAGTCAAACAATTTTTATTTCTGAAGCTTTTACTTGTAGGCTTCATGTTCCCATTCTTTCATCATGTCCATTGTTTTCTTCTGAGCCCTCTCCAAGAATATCTCACATAAATTCTGGTTTCTAGAAGGGAACAAAATATTCCCATGGAGTTCTATCCAGTTGTGAATTCAAAGTATCATTTCATAAAAAATTTAAAAAAAAAATTTTTTTTACCACAAGAAAATTTCATTAATGTGAGGTCCACTAAATTGGAATGTGCAAGAATCAGTAATTAGGCTTAAGTCGATACCCCTTTGCTCAGTCATGTCCAACTCTTCATGATCCCAAAGATACTGAAGTGGTTTGCTGTCTCCTCCAGCTTATTTTACAGATGAGGAAACTGAGACAAACAGGTTGAAGTAACTTGCCCAGGGTCACACAGCTGGTAAGTGTCTGTGGCCAGATTTGAACTCAGGAAAATTACAGGCCCAGTGCTCCACACCTACCTGCCTATTTGCACCTCTATTTTCTATTAAAAAAAAAAAGATTTCCCCCCCACACCCAAGCAGATTAGTAATGGAAATGCATATAAGCCTAAGAAAAACTGTTTTAAGCACTTTAAAAGTTGTGCTCATTACAATCATTTTTATTTAGTCATTAAAGTTAGCCCCCGAAGGCCCTTTTCCAGGCAATATTCTATTAGAGTACTTTAACTGTCTTTTAACTTAATGAAACTATATTTTATTTGTAATACTTTATAATTCAGATGTTTTACTAATTCAGACTGGGCTCCCCACCCCCCAATTAGTTTGAATTAGAGACATCTTATTGTATTCATCTATTCATGTTTCAAATTTCAAATCCTACTGTAACATGGTAGCCCTTTACTTTCCCTTTCATTTTTCATTGCCCATCAAAGAGATGTAAGGGCAGAGGTATCATGGTATAATGGAAAGAATACTGACTCAGGAGTGAAAAGATCTGTGTTCAAATCCTAGTTCTGGCCCTTATCACCTATGTGACCTAGGGTGAACTACTTAATCTCCCTGGCCCTCAGTTTCCTTCTCTGTAAAATGAGAAACTTGAACTAGATCGTTTCTGAGGGCCTTTCTATCTGAGTCTATGAACCCCCAAATTGGGAAGATTAGAATCCCAATGAGACAGAAGCTGAGCATGAACCAAGGAAGTTATAGATTATAGCCTGGGGCATATTCATACCCTTAAATAAGGGAGAAACCCAGGTCAGGGCTCTAACAGGAAAAGTTGGAGGTTTTGGGCTATCCTCGCCTGTGCAGAAGGACTTTTTTCTGGGGTTAAATCTTGCTCACACTGGTGCAGGAAGCTGGAGCAGTTTAAGCTCTGTGCACCATCTGGTGGCTTTGGCAGAGATTGCATCTTCAATAGCTATTCTAACCTTGCCTCTGCCTCTTAAAAGGAATCGATGTGGAGTAGACATACCCCACTTGCATTGCCTCCCCCGACCCGCTACATACTTATACCATTATATTTAAACAATCATATTCAATATGACTATTTCTCCGCTCAATATACAATCACTCTGTCTTAAAGTCACTAGTTCCTCCTACTAGAATGTAAGCTTCTTGAGAGTACAATTCTTTGTATTAACAAAGGTGCCTAGAATACAGTAAGCACTTAATGAATATTTATATATTGATTAATTGGTTAAAAATAGGCCAAACTCATGCCTACATTCCACTAACATCATAAGCACCAATGATAAGCATTAATTGAGCACCTACTGTATTCAAGTCATTATACTAGGGATGGGAGATACAATATATCTTTTTTGCCCTCCACTGTTTTTTACAGTAGAGTTGAGGAGACAGGGCAGATGCAGAGAATAAAGAAATAACAATATAGATAGCACGTGCTAACCACCAAATAACAAGTATAAAAGAAGGTGCAATAGGAGCTGAGAGGAAAAAAGAATCACTTAGAGTTGGCAAGGTTGGGAAAGGCCTCATGGAAAAGATAGAAAATAGGCCAGGCTTTAATTTAGTGATACAACTAGGCATGTTTTTTGTACTCTGTGTGAGGTTAGCAGTAAAGAAAGGTGTTTCAAAGTCTAATGCTCTATGTCTGTAGTAACTGAACTTTTATTACTGACACGCTCATGCCTAGGGATCTTTGCCTTTTGGCTATGGTTTGAAGAACAAAGACTTAGCTTATCTCGCCTATCCCTCCTTCAATAAATTGTTAATAGCATCACACTCTCAGATGAGTTAGTTGAGTACAAAAATGTACTTCCTTACAAGTAGAAGGGATTTATGAAAGTGTATAAACCACAGGAGATGCAGAGTATTGTAACAGCAGATAAAAAGTGACCATGGATGTCAGGAAGACCTGGGTTCTGATTCCACCTCTGATTTATTGACTGTATGAGCAGGACTCTAGAGGAGTTGCTATAAACTGCAAAGAAGGTGCAGGCTTGTACTTGGGAGAGTTTCCTCCTTAAAGCAATGAAATCACAGGTCTGGCCCCTATCCCTATAGACTGCACAGGTAAGAAATTCAGGTACATTGAGTAGTTAAAAATTCAAGCTTTTTTTTTTCTCTTAAGACATAAGCCTCACTTGCAAGTATTTTGGGTCTGAATAGCTTTGTGTAGTTATCTAAGTGCAGTCTGTCCCAGTATAGATCCTATTCTCCCTATGCCCCCAGGAAATTTGCCTTAAATTTTGAATTTGCTTCTCTCAGGCTACCTCCTGGCCCTCACTCATATTTGAGAATACTTTCTCCCTCTAATTTTTATTAAAATTTAATGGGGGGGGGCGGGAGCAGCTAAGTGGTACAGTGGATAAAGCACCAGCCCTGGATTCAGGAAGACCTGAGTTCAAATCCGGCCTCAGACACTTGACACTTACTAGCTGTATGACCCTGGGCAAGTCACTTAACCCTCATTGCCCCACCCAAAACAAACTCAACCAAAACAACACACACAACTTAATAAACACCTCAACAAATAAGAAATGAGGAATAAAATCCTAACTAAAACTTCTACTTCAGTTGAAAAAATATATAAATGACAATGAAATAACTTTTCTTTCCTTATCACTTTTCTTTCTGGGTACTTCGGACCTTTTTTTTTTTTTTTTAGTAAGGCAATTGGGGTTAAGTGACTTGCCCAGGGTCACCCAGCTAGTGTTAAGTGTCTGAGGCTGGATTTGAACTCAGGTCCTCCTGAATCCAGGGCTAGTGCTCTATCCACTGCACCACCTAGCTGCCCCTACTTAGAAGCTTTTGATACCCCTTTTTTTTTGGGTGGGGGTGACTATTTTTAAAATGATTATGTGGTTGATGATGAGGTTGCATTAAGCCCCAGAATGCTGCAGAGACTTCTGAAAGAAGTCGCCTATCATTTCTTTGAAAGAGATCCATAATCCCTCAAAAGAGTTTGATCTGCTTTAAATGGAGAATGGCTGCATACTATCTCTTGTATCTTGTACTGGATTGCTTTCAGTTGGGAAAAGTTTTTATTAAATTATTTCAGTGATATATTATCAAGTGGTACAAAGAGGATTATGTTGGGTTTTTTTTCATAGATATCCCCATTTTGTTTGGATGCATTGTTGTTTGAAATTATGAGGGCTCAGTTCCACCAAATACCAAAATTGATTCTCTTGGGCTCCAATCATCCTTCATCACTTTCTGTATTGGCTTTTGTTTGGAACAGGTCATTTGGATTACTAATCAGCAAGAGTGATCTTTTATGGGGCAGCTAGGTGGTGCAGTGGATAAAGTACTCGCCCTGCATTCAGGAGGACCTGAGTTCAAATCCAGCCTCAGACACCTAACAATTACTAGCTGTATGACCCTGGGCAAGTCACTTAACCCCAATTGCCTCAAAAAAAAAAAAGGGCATGATCTTTTATGCCATTATAGCGATTACTGTGCCTTCTCCCTGGACCTCATCGTATATTCTAATATTGGATCACCCTCCGCCATGCTTCCTGGGAAGGGGTGCCAGGACTAAGCTTCTTGGCATAGTGGCTTCTGCCTGCACAAGGCTATATGAATGTCTCTGGTCCTGCTGCACTAAGAGCTCATGTTGCCAGCTTCCACACAGATGCCTTTCTAAATGTTGCAAAGATAACTTGTTTCTTCAGTATATTGGAGAAATCTCATATAAGATGTATTTGTTTAGACTTGGAGTAACTGTAGAGAAAATGTTTTTCTTTTTTGTTTTCTTGGAGTGTGAAACATCACTGATGCTTTTCATGTTACTTTGTCTGAATCTAAGGTATGCTTTCCTCTAGTATTTCTAAGTTGAATTTGTTTTTTTAAAAAATTGATCTAACCATCCAGAAAGGGAAAAGCAAGTGGATGAAGATCAAAAAATCTCTATAAACCACTGATCTCTGTGCCAAATATATTTCTGTGGGATTTGGACTGGTGATGCCAGTGCCTAGATTGCCCCCAATAACTTCTTACCTTGTATCCCTGCCTGCAGTATAATCCCTGGATAATCTAGCCTACATAGTTTCTAGAGTAATCTTTCTCCTACTCCATTTTCATCATAGCACTCCTCTTCTCCAGAATTTACAATGACTTAACACCTCTGATTTCAAACCATAACTCTGCAGTTCAACATTTAAGACTCTTCACTAACTTATCTCACCTATCTATATCTACCTATCTCATCCTCTTCCAATTTGGTCTCCCTACTTCAGTCCTCTCCCCAGTTCAATATATCTTTCACAAAGCCACTAAAATGATTTTCTGAAAGTAAAAGTCTCACTACATCACCTTCTTCACTCAATAAACTTCATTGGTTCCCTATGTATTTATAGGATCAAATAGAAACTCCTTTGTGTAGCATTTAAATCTCTCCACAACCTGACCTCTTCCTACCATTGTAATCTTCTCAATTATTTCTTCTCTCCACAGTCTATGATTCAATCCTACTAGCTTACTTGCTGTTCTTTGCACATAATGCTTCCTCTTCAGTCTCCATGCCTTTGCATGGTCTATTCCTTATTCCTGCAATGCACTTCTATTCCACTTCTGCCTCTTGGAATCTCCATTTTCTTTCAAGACTTAGCTTGAGCTTTTTGTATAAATATGTGTAGATAAAGCTTTTCCTGGCCACCCCTTTGCTGCTAGTACACGTGCTTCCAAAATTACCTTGCATTATTCTAAGCTTGTATTCAATATAAGTGTGTCTGCAAGGACTGCTTCATTTTCATTTTTGTATTGCCCAGTACTTAATGTAGTGACTGGTACTCAGTAGGCATTTAAATGCTTGCTCCCCTCTCCTTGTTTCTTTGGTGATTCATTGATTCAAAATCTCATTGTTTTCAAAGCCTGGATCAAAATTCATCTCCTTAGTAAATCTTCTAAAAATGAATTGTGTTGGTTTATCTACTCACTACTTAAATATTCAGTTTATATTACATTAATTTACATGTATTAATATTAATCTGCAAAGATGTTCTTCCAAAACTTTGTGCTGTGTATATTGCATCCTTCCAGCTATACTATCAAGCATTAGAAAATGTATTTTTATGATTGACATTAGTTGCATATGGAAGTTAAGCTAACAGGACTTTATTTCCTGGTTTCTTCCTTTTTCGGTTTTATATAACTACACAGGCTTCTTTAAAATTTCAGGAATGGGGGCAGCTAGGTGGCACAGTGGATAGAGCACTGGCCCTGGATTCAGGAGGACCTGAGTTCAAATCCAGCCTCAGACACTTAACACTTACCAGCTGTGTGACCCTGGGCAAGTCACTTAACCCCAATTACCTCACCAAAAAAAAAATCAGGAATGATAATTATCTATAAAAATCTGATGCATTCTTTAAGTTGTTAAGGACAGAATTCATAGGGGCTGCTTAGTGGCTCAATGAATGGGGTGTTGGACTTGGAGTCAGGAAGACCTGAGTTCAAATCCTGCCTCAAACACTGACTCTGGAAAGTTACTCTTTCAGTTTCCTCATCTGTAAACTGGGGGATACCACCTACATCATAGTATTATTGTGAGGATCAAGTGAAATAATTTCAAAAGGACAAAAGTGAGAGAAATTACTATTTTCTATATATTAACAGCCAATTATTAAATAAGGATTAAGGATTTTTTCTCTCTATTTCCTCATTTAGGGACCAACCCGTGTAAATCACTCAGCCTCTAAAGGGCATTGTGGATAGATGAGATTGCCCAAATTCTACAGGAATACTTTAAGGAGTAAACAATCTAATCTAGGTGCATTCCTGTCCTAAAGCATTAAATGGGATTCCCCCTTCCTATTGGAGTTTAGGGTGATCCAGCTTATGAAGGAGAAAACCAACCAGAGCACTGTGGGTAGAGATAGATCCCTTTGTCCAGATTGCTGGAGGTGACTGAGTCTCAAGATCAAGCCACATTTTCAGCAGGAGGGGCTGAGGGTTTTCAGCCTACCTCCTCATTTGAACGACTACCCCCTCATTAATTGTTCACCAATCAGAGTTGATTTTTCACCTGTCAGGGGCACCCCTTTTTCTAACAGTATAGTAAATCATTTAATATCTCCATTAGGTGTCTGGTTACTGAGAGAAATTACTGGCCATCAGCTAGCCTAATTAATAAATTGGTTATTAATTACCCAATAACTCTGTCTCTTGAGCTTTTCATTCATCTCAAAAGTTAAGCTTTCTTTGAGTTGCCTCCTCTCTCCTACACTGTGGGAAGGGGGGGCATAGTAAGACTGGTAATCGGAGGCAGAAAAACTTTTTACAGGTTTATCTGAGTTGAAAAGTCTCACCCCCTTTCCACAAGGCTCTCCCCATACAAAGACCTAGCCATTCCTCAAATTCCTGCCCTGATCGAGGGGCTCTTCCTGAAGTTAGAAAAGGAAAGCCAGGGCTAAGCACAGCTTTAAGGGTCCTGCTGTAGTTCATCTAGTCAAGTGTCTCCTTCCAGTTCCCAGACAGCTGGCACAGTGGACATGGGGGTAGGAAGATAGAGAGAGGCAAAGGCAAAGAGACTGAGACAGAGATGGAGATAGAGGGATAGAGAGAGAGAGAGAGAGAGAGAGAGAGAGAGAGAGAGAGAGAGAGAGAGAGAGAACTATCCTTTCATACCAGTGACATCATAAGTCCAGTCTCTGCTCCTATCCCTGTTGTTCTTTGACAGTCAGAAAGGATGAGTTCCAACAAAATTGGTAGTAAATGGAAAAAAGATCATTTTCCAGTGATGCCCAGTCTTATGTTAAAGACATTGTAGAAAAAAACAAAACACACTTCCCCAAGTCATCTTTTTTTTTTTTTTTTTTTGGTGGGGCAATGAGGATTATATGACTTGTCCAGGGTCACACGGCTAATAAGTGTCAAGTGTCTGAGGCCTGATTTGAACTCAGGTCCTCCTGAATCCAGGGCCAGTGTTTTATCCACTGCTCCACTTAGCTGCCCCCCCCCCAGCCAAGTCTTCTAATGCATATGGACTCTCCTCACCCCTAGAGCTTATTGCTTTGTATCTCTCTGGGGCGGTTATAACATATTATTGTATATGAGTGTGTATAATATATACACATAATTATATATATGTATGTATGTATACACATACATATATATAATTATGTGTATACACACACACACACACACATATATATATACACAAATACACATAATGGTTTCCTTTTAATCTTATGCATTAATGTTTAAAACCATTAGTTTGAGGAGGGACCTATTGGATTTACCAGACAGACAAAACTGCCCAAGACACACAAAAAATGTTTGAGAATTCTTGACTAGATGACTTCTACAGTTATTTTTGGCTCTAGAGTATGAGGAGTCTAAGGTTTGATTCTAAAGTCAAACATGGGTGTTAAATCAGACAACTCTGAATGATTTTGAAGAGAAATGTCAAATTGAGAGATGGGAGATGGCCTCTAAGGTGCTATTTCTTGTCCTCTAACGGGGGCTCTGTCTAGTATCTTTGCCAGAACACATAAGCAGTTTGAGGGTGAGGAAACTAGGGAAGGTGACTCCTTCCCACTCTGTGAATTAGATCAAGAATTTAGCTGGAGGGGGCAGCTAGGTGGTGCAGTAGATAAAGTACTGGACCTAGAGTCAGGAGAACCTGAGTTCAAATCTGCCCTCAGACACTTACTAGCTGTGTGACCCTGGGCAAGTCACTTAACCCTCACTGCCCCGCCAAAAGAAAAAGAAAAAGAATTTAGCTGGAGGTCAGGTGTTAACGGTGACCATACTCCGTGGCTTTGCTACCATAGTACTTGTACTATTGACCTATTTGTAGAATAAATAAGGGGTACGGGGGCAGCTAGGTGGCCCAGTGGATAGAGCACCGGCCCTGGAGTCAGGAGTACCTGAGTTCAAATCCGGCCTCAGACACTTAACACTTACTAGCTGTGTGACCTTGGACAAGTCACTTAACCCCAATTGCCTCACCCCCCAAAAAAGAGAGAGAGGCGGGGGGAGGGGGGGTTTAAACTCCATGGTATCTAAGGCGCCTTCTCGATCTAAATAAATAAGGGGGACAGGCTGGGGGTGGGGGAACTATTTCGGCTTTTCCTTAGGGCTTCCCGTAAGTCAATGGTTGGAATTCCAGCTCTGCTACATACGTTGTGAAATTGGATGATTCTCTTCCCAATATGGTACAGGGGATGAAGCACTGGATTTTAATTCAGAGGACCTGGGTTCAAATCCCACCTCTGAACACTTTCTACCTGTCACTTAAACTTCCTGGGCCTTAGTTTCCTAATCTGTAAAATGAGGGAACTGAAGTCAATTCCAGGTCTACATCTAGATCTAGTTCCTAAAACGGAACGTGGGGTAAGAGCAGGATAGGAATCACTCTTCCTAAAATCCCTTCCATCTCTAAATCCCCGGATCCCAGACCTGGGCGCTTACCATCGCTATGGGAGACAAGCATCTGCTTTGGTTCCGTCATGGAAATCCTCTTCCAGCGGGACCCTCCGCAGGTGAAGATCACGGCCCGGATGAAATCGCGGCCGCACAGCTGCATCGGGATGTCTCCGACGTTCTGGGCTCTGAGCTCTCCGGGGAAGAAACTCAGCAGCAGCCAGGCCCCCAACAGGTGGGAAAAGAGCAGACGTAGCAGCATCCCTGCGCTGGCCGGTGGCGCACTCCCAGTTGTAAACCGTCACTTCGGCCGGCGGTCCTCTCTTCCTCTAGCTCACTTCTGCGGTCGCCCGAGCTTCAGGCAGCGCTGCGCTCAGTCCGTCCGCTGGTCCGCTAGTCCGTCCGTCCGCTTTGTCCTGCTACCTGTCCCTGCCTTCCCTCTGCTCTGGGCTGTCCTCTTCCACTTTTTATAGCCTGCCCACTCCTACTCAACCCCGCAGAGCAACAGGTCCCTCTCCCCCTCTCTCTCCCCCTTTCCCTTCATCCTCTCCCCTCCCTCCCCTTTTTAGCCCACACCCCCATTCCCCAGCTCTCTGCTCCGCAGTCCAGACCTCTCGAACTTCTCGGTTCTTTACATCTCGTGTCCCAGACTCGCGCGGGCGGGCACACACACAGCCAGCCAGCCAGAGAGACAGAGAGACAGACACACACACATTCTCTCTCTCTCTCTCTCTCTCTCTCTCTCTCTCTCTCTCTCTCTCTCTCTCTCTCTCTCTCTCTCTCTCTCTCACAAACACACACACACAGACACATACGGTTTAGAACTAGAAGACAACTTCAAGATTATCCAGTCTTCCCTTTTATTTTTACAGAGGGGGAAAATGAGGCAGTAAGAGACGGTTTTCAAAGCCCAGTTCTCAGAGTCCAGAACCATCGTTCTTCGTCAATTCTACCACTGCACGCCTCCTGCTAAGTGGCTTAGTTTGGGAGGCTCAGTGACTTTTCTTTGGAAGAATGAGAAAGGAAAATAGTGACTTTAGTGAAGTCCAGTGTTAAATTCAGAAAAATGGTTGCTCCTTACTTCTCATTTTCCTTTCACTCCTTATCTTTGGGGGGGGGGGGGCAGGGAGATTGGAGGGATCAGACCTGTGATTTCTTTAGCGTAGGGAACTTCTGGTGTGAATACTTGCTTCACCGATGCAGATATGCAATTTACCTGCAACTTAGTGTGGTAGAAAAACTACTTGGGGCTTCTCGTCAACTGATTTACGTGGACAGTTTTAGATCTAAAACTGGTGGGGTGTGGGGTGGAGTTTGTATTTGTGAAGAATTGTGGTTTCTATGCCTCTTTTTTTACTTTCCAGATCTATAGAGAGCACTGAAAAGTAAATGTCTTCCTGAAAAGATTTTTGTCCTCCATATTTAGTTACATGTGTCCGTTTGTCTGCTTCTCTGCCTATCTACCTGTGTCTCTCACAGTGTCCCCAAAATCTTAGTGCACACATATATATGTGTGTATTGTCGAATATTAAAATATAGCTTTGGTATCTGCCTGTCTTGTACAAACAGATCAGAGAAATAATGTTTAATCTCTCCTACAAATTAATAAACAGATCAGAGAAATTACAACATCTTATATCTCCTAAATGAACAAGATCAGAGAACATGATATATTTGCCTGTCTCCTACAAACAGATCAGAGAAATAATGTTTCATTTCTCCTACAAATCAGAGACAGACAGAAAAATCATACCTGTCCTCCTACGAAAACAGATCAGAGACAGACAGAAAAAAACATATCAATTTAATGTTTTATTGTCCCAAGAAGAAAGATAACAAAACACATGATCATGTGGAGATTTCCCTCCTAAGAGAGAAGCATGGGGGACTCCCCATTTCTGAGGGCATATATGGTTTTAGTCAACTGATTACAGGGAGTTGTCAGTTTCAATAGTATGATACAGAAATCAACCCAGAAGCAAAAAAGCAGTTTAACAATTTCAGTTATAACAAGTATGGAGGGAATACAGTAGCATCATAAGACTACAGGTTTCCAAAAAAGGATTTGGCAAGGATGAGGATGCCCAGATGTTACCATAAGATAGGGACTTACTGTCCTGAAGGAAAAGAAGTCACTAGATAGGATCTTTTATCTGCTAGGTTAAGTTTGGGGTTCAGTTGAAGCACATTTTGCTCCTATTAATCCAGGGTTTCATAAAACTCCCCTTCTATAATAAGTTACCTCCATCAAATCCAGGTGATCAATATATTCATATTAACAGTACATATGTATATGTTCACAAATATAGATGTATCTGTTTATATATAGGGTGTGTATATAGTATGTACTAATAGTATATGTGTGTACACATGTCTATATAATATGTACATGTACATGTATATGTGAGGGACAGCCTGATGTAGTGAGTAGAGAACTATCCTCAAAGCCAGAAAAATCTGGTTTCAAGAACCACCTCTGTCATTGTGACCCTGAGCAAAAGTCACTTCATTTCTCAGTGCTCTAAGCAACTCTCTAAGATTATAAATTGCAGAGAGTGCTGATCTGCATTGGGAGAGAGTCTTCTCACTTGGTATTCCCTCTATCAATGAAATCACAGATTAAGTAAATTGCTAATTTCACCTAAGTATGGAATATATTAATTTTTAGTTGAAACATAGACAAATCTATGTGACGCAGTAGTTGTATAAAATAAATTCTACAACGTGAAATGGACTTCTCCTTGAGCTTAAATAGGATCTACCTTCCTTTAAAGGCCCCACTGCAACTTCCTGGGTAGCCAATTCTAAAAACAGTTTTTTATTGCTAGAACTCTTTCTTCTTCAAACATTTTCTCAGATTGGTAAGGTGAAAAATATCCTGGATTTGGAGTGCAAGGACATGGATTTGAATTCTAGTTAAAAAGAAAAAACAAACCTTTTTGTGTATGTGATCTTGGGAAAGTAATTTCTCCTCCATGATCTGTAGAGGAAGACACCTCTAAAAAGCAAAGAATCAGAGGAGATGATTTCTAAGGTCCTTTTCAGCTCTAAACTTTTAGCAACTAGGGTAGATCTGAAAGGATGGGCAAGTAAATATTGTGGCAGATATAAAACTGTGACCCAGAGTCCTAATATTCTTCTTCAGGTCAGTAATTCAGCACCTATAATGGAGACATATCTGTGACACTCAGGAAATACTAGCTGATTGCTGCTGGGCATTCCTTTTCAGTGTTTTCTCATGCAATCAATCGCCTTCTGGCATTGGGGGAGCTTTTGAAAATTCTGGTTTGGAGAATTTGGGGGGGAAGAGGTAACTGAGTTTCAAAAGTTCTGCTGTAAGTATAGTAAATGGCCTCTCCTTAATAAAAGGTATAAATGTACTGATGCCTTTTGTTATATAACTAAAGAAATTAATATTTCCTTTCCAATATGAATAGAATGAATGAGAGAATGAGTAAATTTGAGTGGGAAAGGGTGCTAAAGTGAATTAAACCCTTATTATTTAAAGAAAAATTTGTCCCAAATATCCCATGACCTCTATGTTTTCCCCCACATAACACTGAAGACTGGTGTTACTTAGAGGCCTGCAGTCCAGTCCAAATCAGCTTGCCTGTTGTCTTCATTAATTATCCAACAAAGCAGTATATCTGGTGGAGCAGCTAGGTAGTGAGGTGGATAAAGCACTGGCCCTGGACTCAAGAGGACCTGAGTTGAAATTTGACCTCAGACACTGGACACTTACTAGCCGTGTGACCCTGTGCAAGTCACTTAACCCTCATTGCCCCGCAAAACAAAACAAACCAGTATATTTGAACTATCCACTAAGAGGTATATTCTTTGGGAGACATACATTGCTGTTCAGTTGTGTCCAATTCTTCACGATCCCACGGATCCAGGCCTTCCTATCCTCCACTATCTCTTGTCTGTCCAAACTCAGGTTCATTGCTTCCATGACAATATTTATCCATCTTATCCTCTGCTGTCCCCTTATCCTTTTGCCTTCACTCTTCCCCAATATCAGGGTGTTTTCTAATGAGTCCTGTTATTTCAATATTTGGCCAACGTATTTAAGTTTCAACATCAATATTTGTCCTTCCAATGATTTCTTTAAGGACTGAACTGGTTTGACCTTCTTGCTGTCCAAAGGACTTTCTTTTTTTTTTTCATCTTAATACTATTTTTTCTAGTTACATATAAATATAGTTTTCCACATTCGTTTTTATAAGATTTTGAGTTCCAAATTTTTCTCCCTCCCTTCCTTTCCTCCTTCCTCTGTCCAAAGGACTTTCAAAAGTGTTCTCCAGCACCACAATTCAAAAGCATGGATTCTAAGGTTAGTTCCTCTCTAGTAAATGACTGATATTGTCTCCACCAAAGGTTTCAGTATCCTCTTTTGTCACTAGAGGGTGCTCAGTCTACAACCATCTAGGCTATTCCCCTGCACTGCCTTGAGGCAGGATTTCAAGAAGAGGTTCTAAGCAGTTTAAATGCAAACTGGCTTCTTGATCCCTGTTCTGCCCCCCTTCCTCTGCTCCAGAATCTTAATGAATATGCAGATTGGTCTCCAACAGCTGTTGGAGTCTCTGGGCTGTAACCCCTCCCAGGTTCTCTTACTCTACCCACCCTCCATCATCCCCAAAAGAGCCTAGATATCATGTTTCAAGAAATCATCAGAGAAAATTATCCAGATCTACTAGAATCAAAGGGCAAAGTAAAGAACAGAAAGAAATCCCCAAGCACCTCCTGGAAGAAACTCAGAATGAAAACTCCCAGGAACTTTATGATGAAATCCAAAATTCTCAGGTCAAGTAAAAACTATTCCAAGCAACCAGGAAAAACAAAAAAAGATGGCATGGCATGACATAGGCACAGGTTTCCATCTTGGGATCCAGAAATCCCCTTTTACCTTTTTTACCTTTTAAGTGAGAGAGCCATTTTTTCTTACTTGTCAACCTAAAGGGGAAAAAAGTGCAAGAATGAAATATTTCTTGCTTTTCTTTTAAATGTCAGGATGACATTTTTAAAAAATTCAAAGATAGGGGCAGCTAGGTGGCACAGTGGATAGAGCACCAGCCCTGGAGTCAGGAGTACCTGAGTTCAAATCTGACCTCAGACATTTGACTTTGACACTTACTAGCTTTGTGACCCTGGGCAAGTCACTTAACCCCAATTGCCTCACCAAAAAGAAAAAAAAATTTTTTTTAATTCAATGATAAAAGGAACCAATAATTCTACATATTAATGTATTCCATTCCTTTATTCAACAATATGGAAATGGATATTTTGTGTAAAACATTGGTCTAAAGAAAGAATCTCTGCCCTCAGGTAGCTCACAGATAATAAACATATACACAAATAATTAAAGTATAAAACATTATATGAGAAGTGCATTTAAAATGCAACACAGGGGCAGCTAGGTGATGAAGTGGATAAAACACCGGCCCTGGATTCAGGAAGACCTGAGTTCAAATCCGGCCTCAGACACTTGACACTTACTAGCTGTGTGACCCTAGGCAAGTCACTTAATCCTCATTGCCCCGCCCCGCAAAATTTATTTATTTATTTATTTAAAAAATAATAAAGCATACACTGTAAGCATAGAAAGGCAGTAAAATGCAACACAATTCTAATGTGTAATTAAAATCATCAGTTACAAGGAGCATAAAGAAATATGGAAAAGATCTTTATGAAATAATGCAAAATGGAAAAAAAAAGCAAAGACAGAAGAAGAATTTACACACTACAAATAATAAATAAAAATAAAAAGGAATGGGGAATCATAGTACAGACATAGAGTACAATGACAGAAGAGTTCTTAGCCTATTTTACACATTAAAATTAACTGATTTTTTTTTTTGCAGGGCAGTGAGGGTTAAGTGACTTGCCCAGGGTCACACAGCTAGTGTCAAGTGTTTGAGGCCGGATTTGAACTCAGGTTCTCCTGAATCCAGGGCCGGTGCTTTATCCACTACTCCACCTAGCTGCCCCCAAAATTAATTGATTTTTTAAAAAATTAATTGACTTAAATGTAAATACTTATCAAGTTTAATTAGTTGTATTGTTCAGCATTAAATTTTTAGAAATAATTTTTTAAAACAATTATAAGTATATTAGGGTATAAAACAAAATTCTACAAATGACATGTGAAGGAAAAAGTCAATACTGCTTGGGACAAGAAAGCTGAAGATCAAGGAAGATTTCATAGAAGAGATTACATTTGTGCTTAACTTGAAAGGAAAGTTACTAAAAGGGGAAGATGATACTATAGGCTTTATAGGCTTAGGGAACTGTGAAAATTAATACCTTGATTTGCTTGAGTCCCCCAACTGTAGCTAGAACAACTGTATAAGGACTGGCTTCATTGGCCAACACACTAGCAATCCTTTGCTTGACTCAGAGTAAATTTAGCTGGACCTGCAGGGAGTCAATCAAAGACTTACCTGACTACAGGATATGTGACTATAGATATAGTGTTCTCCTGGTCTTCCCTTTTGAGGAAAGAGAGATCTGAATCCCAAGGCTCAGTTTATTGGAGCCATGGTCTATTTTGGCCAAAGAGTCAATGAAGTATTTTAAATACTCATTGTTTTCTAGTGGAGCATAACTTCCTTGAAGATAAAAGTAAAGACTTTATTTGGAGTCTTGTGAAATGTCTTTTACATTAACATTGGAGTTTAATTTTATAGCAATTATTTATTTCTGCCAAGGGCAAGAGAGGTAATAAACTTTGCTGTCATTATGCTCTTCTGTTATAGTAAGCAATTATATGGAAGAATTAATTTGGGTTCTTTGAGACCTGTCTACTCAGTCTATCAAAATGCAGTGGGGCTCAGTGGATCATGTAACATTCCTTATCAAAAAAAGTGCATGCGTGTGTGTGTGTGTGTGTGTGTGTGTGTGTGTGTGTGTGTGTGTAATGAGGTACAATGTGGTAAGTGTTTGTTATGGGAGGATTATGGGCCCCAGTTACCCCAGAAGTTGTCTGGGGAGGTCAAGGAACTTTTTTCCTTGAAACCCCAGGAGTTTTCCCCTGAAATCAAGGAGGCCTCTCCTTGAACTCAACCAAGGACAGACACAGGCAAAAGAGATAAGCAGCATTGAGCAAACTCCAGGACCACCACCCTACATTCCAGCCCTCCTCACCACCTGGATGAGGTAATCCTGTTGGGTGTGACTACACCAGGAGAAGACCCATGAACCGCCCACCAGCAGACTGCTCAGACCCACCAAGTTGGAGTTAATGCCCATCACCAGATTGCTCAGGACTGATCATCAAACAACCCCAGCCCACCACCGGACGACCCCCAACCCATCGCCCAATAAGGAACATTTTGACCCAAGCCATCTTAGCCCGATAAAAGGGCGCTCCCCAAGCTAGTCAGGGAGGAAAGAGTTTTTTTTCTAAAACCTTCCTCCTGGCCAGTTTCTCTTGTACCCCAGTAAACTTGTTCTTTTATTCCTAAATAGAACTTGCACGAGAGTGTAATTCTTTACAGAGGAATCCTAAGGACCCACGTGCTTTCTCCCCATATCAGCGTGTATACTGGCTGTGCTGTTTAATCAGAACAGTGCTAGCAAACAAGGTTAATAATGGCCCTGACGTACTGGCTCCGCAAGGACATCAGCAGAAAGCTTACAGTGTGATGCGTAAGCAGAGATGGTTTTTCTTTGCCTGGCAATAAACTGAGTTTTCTGTGATGACTGTTTCTGTCATTTGGATTCTGTGTGGTGGTCATCAGGAGTATTATGTAACCATTGAGGAAGACATCATCAGCCAATAAAGGATTTAGCGAACAGAGTTTATCTAAAACATTCTTTCTTGCTTATTGGATCTCTTACAAAGTTGAACTCTCCTTAAAGAAAGATGACACTAGTTGTCCACTAATATCAATAGAGCATCTTTAAGCAAGGTGGTATTAGTGGAAAGCTTCCATGGGTCTGCCATTCCATAAAGGAGAGCACTGGAATTGGCAGCAGAATTCAATTAAATAGGAAGTGCTTACTATGCCCAAGGCATTATGCTAGGTGATGGTGCTGCCCTAGTGTAGAAAAGTAATAAACTTTGATTCTCCAAATTCACTTCCATAAAGGAAACAAATGTATCACAGTAAAGTCAAATTAGATTCTTCTTCACCCCTCCAATCTATTTATCTAAATGGAGTTGAAATCCTGGCTTTGCTGTTTATCATCTGTCTGATTTGGTGCAAATCACTTATTCTCCCTGGGTCTCAGTTTCCCTATCTGAAAAATAATTGTGATGTTAATAGCTGACATTTAAGTGCTTTAAGGTTTACAGAGAATTCCATATATTATCTCATTTGTGAGTTAGTGTGCTCTGGTAAGTTTAACAACAAATTCTCTGGGGAAAATATACGCATGCACTTTTAAGTTTAATCTGCATTAACATTTTCTTTATCACTTTGAGTCTAGACAATTGACCAAACAATAAATCAAGCCTTGGTTTGTAGCATTAGCCCATTTCCAAGGTATAAATGTTAATACCAAAAATTTAACAATAGATGCTAGCATGAATTGGCTCAAGCAAAGCTCTCTGTTTTATCTAATGAAAGGGCAGAGCCATAATAAGCCTTAGCTATCATTGCGATAAATTCTGTTGAGTTGTAGAGGATGTGTATGTGTGTATGTGGAAAAGAGTGTGGGGTTGAGAAGCATTCCCTATTGTGCAGAGAATCATTCCACCTCAAGTGAAGTCATATTAGAAAGGTATAGGCAATTCCCCTAGAGGGTGTGATCCCCATCCTTATGTAGGTTGTAGGGAAGGCAGATTCCAGAGGAATTCCATGTCATCAAAATAGTTCTAGCTTTGTAAAGGGTGTTGGGCAACCATGTGACAGTGGATACAATACTGGGTCTAGAGTCTGGAAGACTCATCTTCCTGACTTCAAATCTGGCCTCAGACACTTACTAGCTGTGTGGCACTAAGCAAGTAACTTAACCTTGTTTGCCTGTTTCCTCTTCTGTCAATAGAGCCGGAGAAGGAAATGGCAAACCACTCCAGTATCTTTGTCAAGAAAACCCCAAATGGGGTCACAAAGAGTTGAATTGGACTGAAATGACTGAACAAAGCCTATGAACTCCTAGACTAGTTTTTTTTTTAATTCATAAAGCAAAATACATAGAATTATAAAGGAAACTAATTACATTGAAAAACAGTTATCAAAATCTTAAAAAAACAAAAACAAAAAAGTTCATGGACTGAAGGTCTAGAACCCCTGTTCTACAGTCAGCATTCTGTGTCACTATTCCTTATGGAGGAGTTAGGGGGGAAATGGTTGGGTTGTTGAGGTCCTTAGGAATTCCTTTTTAAAGAATTACACCCTCTCTCACACAAATCCAATTAGAATAAAATAATATTTTATTTTAGATGCTAGGGAAAGGAAAACCTTGAGACAAGTCTCAAGGGGAGATAGTTCCAGAGAGGTGGTTCTCTGAGATATCTACCTCCTCGAGCAGGAGATAGGCAAATACTTTAAGAGGACAGATGGTGGAGGGACTGTGGGGATGATCATCTGACTGTGAAAGTTCCCTTATTGGGGGTGATCACCGGAGGGTGGGACATCCCCCACTGGTGGTGGGCTGGGGGAAGTTGGGTGAGACGTGGCTTCTATCTCTTGAACCATCTCAGCCCCACTGGCACCACGCCTAATGGGCTTATCACTCTTCCTTGCAGGTGTGTCTATCTTCAAGGAGAAGACCCCTGCCAGTTGGCCAATTAAAATATTAATAGTCCTAACCACATAACAGAGGCATATGGTGATTGGGAAAAATAATGGATGAGTGGTCAGAGAATCTAGTTTTAGATATTAGCTTTACCACTTAGCAGCTGGGTACATTTAGGAAATGACCTCCTTTATGAGCCTTAGTTTCTTCATTTGTAAGGGAGCTGGCCTAGATTTGTCCCAAGATAGGACTGGGACTGGAGCTGGGGTCAAAACAAGTCAAGTGACTTAAAAGTATATCAGGGCAGCTAGGTGGCACAGTGAATAAAGCACCAGCCCTGGATTCAGGAGAACCTGAGTTCTATAAGAGAAAAACAATCCTTTTCTCAATAATTCTCATGAACTCAGCAGCGATGTGACAAAGGCTCTTTTATTTCCTTCTCATGAGAGGGAGGCACCCTAGTGTGCAGCTAGTGGGTACAAAGAAAGGGGGCTCGCAGGCCCTGTTTTATACCCTAGTTCCTAACGCAAATGGATCCTCCCCTTTTTCATCATTGGTCCAATTACTCAAGGGTTACAATTGTAATGATTGTAATGACGCCACCTGCTGGAGACTTGTAGGAAAGCTCCAACATGAGGAGAGGGACTCTGAGGGCAGGACCATGCATCTTTTCTTTGGCATCAGGAAGTGACATTTGCTTGTGGGAGGAAAAAGGGGGAGGCTGGCGCTCTGAGTCTCTCTTTCGTGTGGACTCTGGCAGAGAGTGGAGCTAGGAATGCTCTCTCCCTTTAATAGATAGATGAATCTAGGCCTTTCTCTTTCTCTTCACCAAATTCTTATTCTCCTTAATAAATGCTTAAAAGTCTAACTCTTGCTAAAGCTTATAATTTATTGGTGACCACTCATTAGATATTTTAGACAGTATAGCTAGAATTTTAGCCCCTAACACAATCTACATGCATAAACTAGCTAATTAGAATGCAGTATTCCCACCCCTCTTCCTTATATGGGTATAACTCAGGGGTGGACCTTATTCTTCCTTATATGGACACAACTGCAGAGTGCACCTTATTGAGACCAGGGCTCCTTGAACCTTGTGATTTTGTTAGCCAGAGGGGGAGGAGATCTGAGACCTTTGTCCTACAAACAGGGCAGGAGGAGTATGATTGACTGTTATATCCTCATTGAGAGGAGACAACTAGGGGGCAGCTAGGTGGTGCAGTGGATAAAGCACTAGCCCTGGATTCAGGAGGACCTGAGTTCAAATCCAACCTCAGACACTTGACACTTACTAGCTGTGTGACCCTGGGCAAGTCACTTAACCCTCACTGCCCCACAAAAACAAACAAAAGGAACAAGAGGAGACAACTACCCATTTTCTCACAGTTCAAATCTGGCCTCAGACACTTAATGGATGTGTGACTCTGGGCAGGTCACTTAACCTTCATTGCCCTACAAAAAATTAAAAAGAATTAAAAAAAAAAAGAATATCAGGTAAAAAGAAAAGCATAGTGGTAGCAGCAGCAATCCAAGAAGACCATTGGTGGTAAGAAGCAAAGAGTGGCAGCCATTAGGAGAGGCACAGGTATAACATAAGCTGGTAAAAGTCTGAGGCCATATTTGAACTGTCTTCCTGATGCCAAGTCCAGTGCTCTATCCACTGTACCACTGTTGCTGCTCTAGGCTTTACCAGACTGACAAAGGGGTCCATGACACAAGATTAAGAATGCCTAGTTTAGCCCTTTTTGCCAATGAAAATACATTAATTAAAAGGGGTTGATATTTTTCCTTTGCAGGGACTATATAATTTTCACTTTTGAAATTGTAGCATATATATTTTAGATTTCCAGATATATCTTTAACACGAAAAATTTTGGTTATCATTACTTGAATGTTTATATTATTTTTGGAAGCAAACAGGGTTAAGTGACTTGCCCAGGGTCACATAGCTGGTAAGTATCTGAGGCCAAATTTGAACTAATTTTTTCTTGGTAGTATTTTATTTTAATTTCCAATTACAAGTAAAGATTGTTGTCATCATTCATTTTTGTAAGATTTTGAGTTCCAAATTGTTCTCCCTACCTCCCTTCCCTCCCCCCTCCCCAAAAGGGCAAACAATTTTATATATATATATATATTATATATATATATATATATATATATATATATATATATATATATATATATATATATATATATATATATTTACACACACACACATATATACATATATACATACATATACATATATGTGTGTGTATACATATATGTAATGAGGGAAATAGGTGGGGGGTTGGGAAAGGGGTTTGGGATGGAGGTTTAGGGTTCTTAGGAATTCCTCTTTAAAGAATTACATCCTCTTGCAAACAAATCCAATTCAAATAAAATAATAGTTTATTTAGGGGCTGGAGAAAGTAAACCAAGAGTGAAATCCTTGGACTTCTTCTCATGAGGAGAAGGCATAGCACAGAAGCATGGCTCTGAGATACCTATCTCCTTGAGCAAGAGACAGGCAGATTACTTTTTTTTTTCAGGGCAATGAGGGTTAAGTGACTTGCCCAGGGTCACACAGCTAGTAAGTGTCAAGTGTCTGAAGTCGGCTTTGAACTTAGGTCCTCCTGAATCCAGGGCCGGTGCTTTATTCACTGTGCCACCTAGCTGCCCCCAGGCAGATACTTTTATAGAGGTCTGATGGTGGTCTGATGATGTGATTGTCTGACTGTGGAAAGTTCCACTATTGAGGGAGGACCATCCCCCACTGGTGGCAGCTGGGGGAGTTGGGTGAGGGGTGGCTGTAGATCTCTCAAGCCATCTCTCTTCTCCCGCCACAGAGGCAGCAGTCACACCTCATCTTATCTCCTCAGGGGTGGGGGAGACTGGAATGAAGGAGCTGGCTCAGTCCCGATCTGGTGCCACTTATCTCTTTAGGTATGTCTGTCCTTTGGTTTATGTCATGGGGCCTAGAGTACCCCAGAAGTTCTCTGGGGTACATCAAGGAATCTTCTCCTTGAGAAACTAAACCAGAGGACAGATACGCCTAGAGAGATAAAAGGAACCAGATCAGACTGAGCTATTTTCAGGACCTCCACTCTTCATTCTGATCTCCCTTTCCCCTGGGGAGATAAGTTTGGGTGTGGCTATGGCCTTTGTGTCCAGAAGAGAGATCCATAGCCACCCCTCACCCAATTCCTCCAGTCACTACCAGTGGGGGATGGTCCTCCCTCACTAAAGGAACTTTCCACAGGCAGATGGTCACACCCCCATCAGTCCCCTATAAAAGTGCCAGCCGGTCTCCTTGAGGAGATTGGTACCTCAGAGCCACATGCTTTGTTCCATACCTATCTCCCCATGAGAAGTCCAAGGATTTCTTTCATGGTTTCCCTTCCCCCCCTTCCCCTCCCTTGCCCCTAAATAAACTACCATCTTATTCTAACTGCTTTTGTGTGCAAGAGGGTGTAATTCTTTAAAGAGGAATTCCTAAGAACCCCAACCAGTACCCCATTTCCCCCATAACAGTTTAGTTTCTCAAGAACATTTTTTGATATACCCCAGAAAACTTCTGGAGTGCTTAGGCCCATAACATTTATATATATAAAATCATGTTATACACATTTCCATATTAGTCATGTTGTAAAAGAAGATTCATAAGAAAAGGGGAAAACCACAAGAAAGAAAAAAATAACAAATAAAGTGAAAATAGTATACTTTGATCTGCATTCGGACTCCATAGGAATTTTGAACTAAGTCTTGCCCACCCTCTAGGCCAAATCTGAACTAAGTCTAGGCCCACCCTCTTTCCACTATACCTCCTAGTTGCCCCTGAATCTGTTTATCTTTGAAGAATATTCTTTTCAAAAGCAAATAAGGATTTCTTTGGCATTGTAAAACTTTAGAAATCACACTGTTTACTCCAACCTTAAATTACATATCCTAGAATCATTGTTCTTTTTAGTGGACCAATTTCTCAAACACGTGTAACAAGATCTTTGCACTATTCTTTTATAGACCTGGATTTATGAGCTGTGTAAATCAAGGCAAATGTTCTCTTAATGGAATTTAGATCTCTTTCCCCAAAGGGAAAGACCAGGAGAACACTAAGGCCAGTTCTCCAGATTTAAATCCCCTTCTTCCTAAAAGGGAAGGAAAGGGGCAGCTACGTGACACAGTGAATAGAGCACCGGCCCTGGAGTCAGGAGTACCTGAGTTCAAATCCGGCCTCAGACACTTAACACTTACTAGCTGTGTGACCCTGGACAAGTCACTTAACCCAATTGCCTCACTAAAATAAAAAAAAAAATAATTAAAAAAAAAAAGGGAAGGAAACCAGAGAAAGACAATGCCTATAAAAATTAAAAGAAAGGTTTTATTAACCAGGGGAGAAAATCAAACATGATCATGGGTGCTATCCAGACTATTGCTGAATAGGATACCAGGCAATAAGGGTTTATATACAGTTTAAACAAAGGCAGGCAAGGAATCTGGAGGAAAGGTGTGCTTCGGAAGGCCCACTCGCAAAGGAAAGGGGTGTGTGAGTGAGGAATTCTTGGGGTAGAGGATGTGGCCTTTTGTCATGGGGTGCAGAGCACCCCAGAAGTTCTCTGAGGCACATCAAGGAATCTTCTCCTTGAGAAACTAAACCAGAGGACAGATAGATAAGAGAGATAAGGGGAACCAGATCAGACTGAGCTAGATCTCCACCCTCCATTCTGGTCTCCCTTAACCCTGGGGAGATAAATTTGGGTGTGGCTATGGCCTTTGTGTCCAGAAGAGAGATCCTCAGTCACCCCTCACCCAAATTCCTCCAGTCACTGCCAGTGGGGCATGGTCCTCCCTCACTAAAGGATGGTCACACCCCCATCAGTCCCCTATAAAAGTACCAGCCGGTCTCCTTGAGGAGATTGGTACCTCAGAGCCACGTGCTTTGTTCCACACCTATCTCCCCATGAGAAGTCCAAGGATTTCTTTCATGGTTTCCCTTCCCCCCCCCCCCCCCCCCCCCCCCCCCCCCCCCCCCCCCCCCCCCCCCCCCCCCCCCCCCCCCCCCCCCCCCCCCCCCCCCCCCCCCCCCCCCCCCCCCCCCCCCCGCTTCCCTTCCCTTGCCCCTAAATAAACTACCACCTTATTCTAACTACTTTTGTGTACAAGAGGGTATAATTCTTTAAAGAGGAATTCTTAAGAACCCAAACCCCATACCCCATTTCCCCCATAACACTTTGATACGCAAATCAGAGGGCATTCTTAGTGATTGGCAGTTTAGTTCAAGGTCTTGGTGAGGAGATCTCTTCAAGAAGAAAAAGGATTATTCCAAATGTAATGGTGGGAAAATGTGGTACGGGTTGGGGTTCTTGGGAATTCCTCTTTAAAGAATTACACCCTCTTGCACACAAAACTTAGTTAGAATAAGGTGATAGTTTATTTAGGAGCAAGGGAAGGGAAGGGGGGTGGGGAGGGAAACCATGGAAGAAATCCTTAGACTTTCATGGGGAGATTGGCATAAAGCACATGGCTCAGAGGTACCAAATCTCTTCGAACAGGAGACTGGAAGGTACTTTTATAGAGGACTGATGGGGGTGGACCATCTGCCCGTGAAAAGTTCCTTTAGTGAGAGAGGACCATCCCCCACTGGTAGTGACTAGAGGAATTGAGTGAGGGGTGGCTACAGATCCCTCTTCAGAACACAAAGGCCACAGCCACACCCAAATTTATCTCCCCAGGGTAAGGGAGATCAGAATGAGGGGTAGGATTCTGAAGCTAGCTCAGATTTGGTTCAGCTTATCTCTCTAGGTGTTATCTGTCCTCTGGTTTAGTTTCTCAAGGAGAAGCTTCCTTGATGTGCCCCAGAGAACTTCTGGGGTGCTCTGCACCCCATGACACAAAGTTAGGGAATAGCTGAAGATAAGGTCCATATCCACAGTCACATATCCTGTAGTCAGGTAAGTCTTTGATAGGCTTCAGGGTTACTGACTCCCTGCAGGTCCAGCTAGGTTTACTCTCAGTCAAGCAAAGGATTGCTAGTATGTTGGCCAATGAATGTTCTGGTTACCTGGATAACTGGGGGACTCAAGCAAATCAAGATATCTATTTTCACAGCTGTTAGGAATGTATACCCCAGATACCATGAAGTATTATTATACTTGCTAACCTGGAAATTAAGGAAACAATCAATATAGGAGAAAGAAGGTCTTTAATTCGGGCAGAGGAACTATAGCTCCTGGTATCCCAAAGCTCAAAGATCTGAAGCTAGGAATATCCAAAGATGGGAACCGAGGACAGGGTTTTTATGGGGTAACAGAACAAAAAGGGAACCAAAAGACTGCTCCAGAGTGACATATAGCTACTTAATATAAATGAACCTTTGACAAAAGAAATAATAGAGTCTGGAAATGACAAAGACAGTCAGCCCCAAGCAATTCATCCCTCTGGGAAAGAGGGGACTGGGTGGGGAATCAGTTCTCAGTAAATTTTGTAGTTTTCATACTCAATGTGTCCTTTAGACCCATGATGGAAACACACTTTTCTTCCTCTAGCTCAGCCTTTCTGGTCCCTTAACAACGCCTCCCCCTACACATGTAGCAACAAGCTTTGAAAAACACCAACTATATACCAGGCATAGGCAGTAGGCATTGAGGATGCAAAGGCAAAAGTGACAGCTTCCACAATCAAGGGACATATTCTATTGAGAAAAACAACACATAGAAAATTGAATATTAAAATATATACAAAATAATTTTCCAAGGAGTATTTCAACTGGGGAGCAGGGGAGACTTCTTGTTTAAGAAGTGTTGTGGGAGTTGAACTTTGAAGGAAGCTGGAGGAAGTCCACACTGGGCATGGGAGTGTGTGTGTGTGTGTGGGGGGGGGGGGTCAGTCTGTACAAAGGCATAGAAAAAAAAAAGAAAAAAGGAGCTAGAAAGCAAACCAGTGTGACTAAGACAAGAATTTGTAAAGGAGAGGAATGTGTAGTACTTCTGGAAGATGGGGGCAGAGACAGATTTTTAAGGGGTTTAAAGGTGAAAGAGGAGCATTTAAGTTTATCCTAAGAGGAGTATCCCGGAAGAGTGGCTTCCTGGGATATCAGTTTGGCAGCCAAGTGGAGAATGGATTGGAGAGGGGAGACATTCAAAGAAGTGAGATCAATAAGGAAGTTACTAAAATAAACCAAATGAGAGGTGATATGAGTCTGAGATGTGGTAGGTGGAGAGATGACACAGATGGAATATTCTGTAGAAGATGCCTAGTCCTAAAATAGAGTAAAGCTATGAGTTCCTGAATAAAGCCTCTTTAACTGAGATAACAGGGTAGCAAATCTGCAGCTCTGGGGGATGTCACATGAGTGCAGAGCACAGTAGATTTCCCAATCAAGAGACCCAAGGAAAGTTCTTTACACTTTTAGGAGAAGAGAAGGAGATAGTATGAGGTAGTAATGCCTGGTTCATGATGATGTTGGAGGCAAAAAAGGGGTTAACAAAAAAACCTAAGACTCAAGCATGAGCCCTAAAAAGGATTCAGAACCCAGTTAGTGGCTTACAAGCCAGGATGCTAGGTTCTCTTACCCACATAAATCAGTACCCATAATGGGAACAGAGGGAGGGAGGCCATGGAGACCTGAAATGATAACAATGATAAAATGACAGGCTATAGAAATTTAGACTAGAAATAAATGAAAAATGATATGGGGAGAAAGCACATGGGTCTTTAGGATTCCTCTGTAAAGAATTACAATCTTGCGCAAGTCCTATTTAGGAACAAAAGAACAGGTTTATTGGGGTACAAGAGAAACTGGCCGGGAGGGAGGTTTTGGAGAAACAAAATGCTTTCCTCCCCAACTAGATTGGGGAGAGCCCTTTTATGGGGTTCAGATGTCCCTTATTGGGTGACGGGTTGGGGGGTGCTCTGGTGGTAGGCTGAGGTAGGTGATGATAGGTCGTGAGCAATCATGATGGGCATTAACTTCATCCTGGTGGGTCCAAGCAGTCTGCTGGCGAGCGGTTCCAGGTGGTCTTCTCCTGGTGTAGTCACTCCTAACAAGATTACCTCATCTAGGTGCTCAGGAAGACTGCAGTTCGGGGGTGATGGTCCTGGAGCATGCTCAGTTCAATCTGGTGCTGCTTATCTTTCTTTTGGGGGGGGGGGTGTATGTCCTTGATTGAGCTCAAAGAGAGGCTTACTTGATTTCAAGGGAAAACTCCTGAGGTTTCAAGGAAAAAGTTCCTTGACCTCCCCAGACAACTTTTGGGGTAACCGGGGCACATAATCCTCCCATAACAAAAAATGAAGATGTTTTGAAACTAGCCATGGGAATCAGAAAGAGACATGCGCAGAAAAGGCCAACTTTGTCCCCAGATTCACCTTATGATGTATAACCCCCTGATATGGGGGAGAAACCGATAGAAGAAAGCACGTGGGTCCTTAGGATTCCTCTGTAAAGAATTATACTCTCGCACAAGACCTAATTAGGAATAAAAGAACAGGTTTATTGCGGTACAAGAGAAACCGGCCGGGAGGAAGGTTTTGCCAGAACAAAACGCTTTCCTCCCCGGCTAACTTGTGGGGTGCCATTTTATAGGGTTTAGATGGGGTGGGTAAGAGTCTCTTATTGGGTGAGGGGCTGGTGGTCTTCCCGAGTTGCGCTGGGGTAGGAAGAATCTGGTGGTGGGTGTCAACTTTGTCCTGATGGGTCTAAGCAATGACTGGAATGTAGGGTGATGGTCCTGCAGCATGCTCAGTTCTATCTCCGTTAGGTGTGTGTGTGTGTGTGTTTGGAATGACGCCACCTGCTGGAGACTTACTGTAGAAGAGTTCCGCCCATGAAGTGAAGGTCTTTGAAGGCAAGACCAGGAGTCTTTTCTTTGGCGTCAGGAAGTGACAAGGGCTAGTGGGAGGAAGGAGGAAGAGACTAGCGCTCTGTCTGGGGCTCTTTCCTTTGGACTCTGGTGGAGAGCGGAGCTAGAAATGTGCTCTCCCTTTAATAGATAGGAATCTAGGCCTTCTCTCTTTATCAAATTCTTATTCTTCTTAATAAATGCTTAAAAGTCTAACTCTTGCTAAAGCTTATAATTTATTGGCGACCACTCACTAGATATTTTAGACAGTTTAGCTAGAATTTTAGCCCTTAACATGTGTGTGTGTGTGTGTGTGTGTCCTTGATTGAGTTCAAGGAGAGGCCTACTTGATTTCAAGGGAAAACCCCTGAGGTTTCAAGGAAAAAGTTCCTTGAACTCCCCAGAGAATTGTTGGGGTGACCGGGGCCCATAATCTTCCCATGACACCCCCAAAAACACACCTCCACAGAAAAAGGTACCTACCTCAGGGGTTGGCTTAGGACTCCAGGAACTCCAAATTAGGATAAACTCTCCCCTGTACCTCCCAAAGGTGGAGATTATTATAATGAGACTGATAATCAATTTATCCATACTATAAATGTAACTGTATTTTCTTTCCTAATTTGAGAGATACTTTTCCACTATTCTGGTTCTCTCCCTGTGTTCACTCACATTATTGCAATAAAACTTGGGAAACTGAGTCACCGAGTCTTATAATTCTTTTGGGATGCCTCATGATCAATTTGACCCTAATTCCATCCCACATCAATGAGACCCCAGTGGCCCTTGGCAATCCAGGCAAGGAAAACTCCTTCCTTTTGGATGTTTTGTCCTTCAAATCATGAATCCCAACAGAAGGGAACAAGGACATTAGAAGCTGAGATCCAGCTTAGGGTAGGTTCCTTTAGAAGGTAAACTCTATTGGTGGGGGGGACTTAGGGTGTGGTTCAGCTCACCCTAATCAAGAGTAAAGGGGGCAGCTAGGTGGTGCAGTGGATAAAGCACCAGCCTTGGATTCAGGAGTACCTGAGTTCAGATCTGGCCTCAGACACTTGACACTTACTAGCTGTGTGACCCTGGGCAAGTCACTTAACCCCCATTGCCCAGCAAAAAAAGAAGAAGAAGAAGAAGATTGTCAGGAAAGGTCTTTTGCACCTGGGTGAAAGTGGAACACAGTCCAGAATAGGCCTTGCCAGTATAGACCAGGTCTCAACACCCCAGGAGCAGCCCTTGGGGGCCATTTAATTAGCAGCATCAGTGACTGTTTCTGGAGCTCTCTGCCCACAGATGGTAAAGGGGTCAAACAATTTGACAAAAAGAGATTAGAGGTCTTTTTGTTAGCACTGAGTCTGGACTGTATTGCTTTGCCCATACCCTGTTCCAGGTTATAGTCCTGGGGGGAGTCCCAGGGTGAGGAGGAGCACTAGCACACCAGAACTTACAACTGCAGCAGAGGGGGTCCCTTGTCACAGTTCCAGGGCAGAAAAGAATACTTGTGCTCTTTCACACACCAGAACATAGGCCAAGAGAGTAGTAAACACACCTCTCCTTAGATCATTCTACCTTGGAAGAACTGAAAACTTATAGGTCCCTAAAAGTATCTCTGAAAACAACTGTACAAAACCCTCAAAGCTTGTGACAGTGCACCCTCCACCATGGAAGCAGAGCCCTACTTTAACAAAACATTAAGGGGGCACCTAGGTGGTACAGTGGGATAAAGCACTGGCCCTGGATTCAGGAGGACCTGAGTTCAAATCTGGCCTCAGACACTTGACACTTACTAGCTGTGTGACCCTGGGCAAGTCACTTAACCCTCATTGCCCCACTAAAAAAAAAAAACATTTAAAGAAAAAAAGAGAGAGAGAGAGAGAAGAGCCAAATCTATCACAGTTGATCATCACACAATGTTGCTATTACTATGTACAATGTTCTAGTTCTGCTCACTTCACTCAACATCAGTCCACTTAAGTCTTTCCAGGTTTTTCTGAAATCTACCTGCTCATCATTTCTTATAACACAATAGTATTCCATTACATTCATATACCACAAATTGTTCAGCCATTCCCCAATTGATGGGCATTCCTTCGATTTCTAATTCTTTGCCACGACAAAGAGAGCTGCTATAAATATTTTTGTACATGTGGGTCCTGGGTCCTTTTACCTTTTCTATGATCTCTTTGGGATACAGACTTAGTAGTGATATTACTGGGTCAAAGGGTATGCACAGTTCTATAGCCCTTTGGGCATAGTTCCAAATTGCTCTCCAAGATGGTTGGATCAGTTCACAACTCTAGCAACAATGCATTAGTGCTCCAATTTTTCCACAGCTTCTCCAACATTTATTATTTTCCTTTTTTGTCATATTAGCCAATCTGATAGGTACCTCAGAGCATTTTAATTTGCATTTCTCTAATCAATAGTGATTATTGTCAGTTATCCTAACTGACTGTTAAAAAACTTTCATATTTTTTTACCACAGAGCATTTTTCAATGCAATAGGTGGGGCAATCTATTTGGCAATAGATAGCTTTGATTTCTTCATCAGAAAACTGCCTGTTTATATCCTTTGACCATTTCTCAATTGGGGAATGACTTGCATTCTTATGAATTTGAGTTAGTTCCCTATATAAAATTTAGAAATGAGGCCTTTATCAGAAGTACTGGCCATAAAAATTGTTTCCCAGATTTCTGCTTCCCTTCTAATTTTGGCTGCATTGCTTCTGTTTGTACAAAATCTTTTAAATTTAATGTAATCAAAACCATCCATTTTGCATTTCATAATATTCTCTAGCTCTTGTTTGGCTATAAATTGCATAGAAAGTTACTAAGGTGATAAGGAAGATCAAAACATATACTCAGAAGAAGATAATAAAGTCAAAGCTCCCACATCCAAAGCCTCCAAGAAAAATATGAATTGGTCTCATGCCATGAAAGAGCTCAAAAAGGATTTTGAAAATCAAATAAGAGAGGTAGAGGAAAAATTGGGGAGAAAAATGAGTGATAAAAGAAAATTATGAAAAATGAGTCAACAACTTGGTAAAGGAGACACACACAAAAAAATACTGAAAAAAATAACACTTTAAAGAACAGACTAGGCCAAATAGTAAAAGAGGCATAAAAATGCACTGAAGACAAAAACACTCCTTAAAAAGTAGGTGGCACAGTGGATAGAGCACCGGCCCTGGAGTCAGGAGGACCTGAGTTCAAATCAGGCCTCAGACAGTTAACACTTACTAGCTGTGTGAACCTGGGCAAGTCACTTAACCCCGATTGCCTCACTAAAAAAAAAAAAGTAGGCTTGGCCAAATGGAAAAGTAGGCACAAAAATTCACTGAAGAAAATAGTTCCTTAAGAGAGAAAATATTTTAAGAGTAGGAATGTAAAGACATTACTGAAATTCTTACATTACTAGAATCATTAAGGGAGAAGCAAGTAACATTTGATATTAGCAGTTTTCTGTCATTATATTAACAATTTTCTGTTAGAAAATTGGAAGGTTTGATAATTAATCAGATATGGGGAGTGAAAGAGATTTGAGAATGCCTTGAAGTTTACAAACCTGGTCAACTGAAAGGACCGTGATATCCTCCAGAGAAATAGGAAGCTAGGAAAAAGGTAGGGTTTTGAAGGGTGAATAATGAGACAGATTTTCTGCCCTTGTGTACATCTGGGGAGAGGGAGGTTATGTGGTACAGTGGCTGGAGTGCTGGGCCTGGACCCAGGAGGAGCTGAGTTCATATCTGGCCTAAGACACTTACTATCTGTGTTACTCTGGGCAAATCACTTATCTCTGTTTGTTTGCCTGTTTCCTCATCTATAAAATGAGTTGGAGAAGAAAATGGAAAACCACTCTGGTATCTTTGCCAAGAAAATTCCAAATGGGATCACAAAGAGTCAGACATGACTGAACAACAATACACCTGGGGCCAGATCTTTAGTCTCCTGTTCATTTGTTAGGGCCAGGTTTCTGATAACAATGAGTCAAGTATTATTAGAAGAAGCCAGGAATAGAAGATGGAAAGGCTGGTGGGTTATGACAGGCAGTAAAACTTATGGTACAATTAAGTTCCAGCTTGGGTAGGTATGAGAGGAAGGAAAGGGGAAAATAAATCAGTTAATATACAGAAGGGAAATGTGTGGGATGGTAATTTTGAATTTAGAAGCAAATGTCATGGGATGCAGAGCACCCCAGAAGTTCTCTGGGGCACATCAAGGAATCTTCTCCTTGAGAAACTAAACCAGAGGACAGATAACACCTAGAGAGATAAACTGAACCAAACTGAGCTAACTTCAGATTCCCACCCTTCATTCTGGTCTCCCTTACCCTGGGGAGATAAATTTGGGTGTGGCTGTGGCCTTTGTGTCCTGAAGAGGGATCCATAGCTACCTCTTACCCAATTCCTCTAGTCACTACCAGTGGGGGATGGTCCTCCCTCACTAAAGGAACTTTCCACAGTCAAATGGTGACCCCTCCCCCCCCATCAGTCTTCTATAAAAGTACCTACCTGTCTCCTGCTCCAGGAGATTTGGTACCTCTGAGCCGTGTGCTTTGTGCCTATCTCCCCATGAGAAGTCCAAGGATTTCTTTCATGGTTTCCCTCCCCCCACCCTTCCCTTCCCTTGGCCCTAAATCAACTACCACCTTATTCTAACTACTTTTGTGTGCAAGAGGGTGTAATTCTTTTTTTTTTTTTTTTAATATTTATTTATTTATTTTGCGGGGCGATGGGGGTTAAGTGACTTGCCCAGGGTCACACAGCTAGTAAGTGTCAAGTGTCTGAGGCCGGATTTGAACTCAGGTACTCCTGAATCCAGGGCCGGTGCTTTATCCACTGCGCCACCTAGCTGCCCCCGAGGGTGTAATTCTTTAAAGAGGAATTCCCAAGAACCCCAACCCCTGATCCAACCCATACCCCAATTCCCCCCATTACACAAAGATGAGGCCAAAATCTAGGACCTCAGGCTTTACCAGAAGAGACAGGCTTGATTCCCAAGCCCCCAAGCCCAAATGGAGAGAACAAGCAAAAAGGCAACAAAGCTAAAAATGTCAATTTATGTGGTTGGCTCTTTTTCTCTAAAGATTGACCTAATGAATCTTTCCTATGAAAATTAGGACATTTTTATCAGATAAGCCATAATTCTTTGAAATTATTAATTTGAAATTTTAAAAGTTTCTTGCATAAATATGTTTGGGACAAACTGCCTCAGTTTACCGAAATAACTCAAGGAGACCACCAAGTCAAACAGAGACAGGTTTATTACATCCTCATGAGGATGGGCAAAACCCAATTACACATTGAAGTCTTGCAAAAATAGGCCCAATCCTCTAGGTTTTTATGGTAATCTTGAAAAGGACTGTCCCCATGTATACTTAGGGTGGATGAGCTCACAATCTAACATCCAATCCTTTCTCACCCAAGGTGCGTACCCAGCTTGTGATCCATGTATGGAGACATGTCCAAGAACAAAGGGGAGAAGGGGAAGGGGTACAAGTCTGAGGAATGTCAAAGAAAAAGGGAGGCAGAAATCACTCCCTAATCTGACTGCAATTAATCCATGACAGGGACTGGGATTCTGACATGTGAGAGGGGAGTTTTTTATTACAGGCCATAAACTAAGGTGTAGCTGGCATGTGGGAACTAAGTAGAAGTAAAGTAAATAGTGATAATCGGTAGAACTGTGACAAGTAATAAAACTTACTGGGGTGGGGAGGGGCTAGGTATCTTTCAGACTCCATCCTCAGAGTTTAATGACTCAAATCCATAATTGTCCCACACAATTACTTTATATTTTTTTATATTTACGTATTTGTGTGCATGTTGTTTTTTTTTTTAACATAAGCTCCTTGAAGGAAGAAGCTATTCTCCTTTTTGTTATTGTGTCTCCTGTGTCTAGTATGGTGCCTAACAAACACATAACATGCATTTAATAAATGCTTCTTGGTTCATTTATTATAATTTTAAAATGCACTGGTATCCATAAAATGTTGAGGGAAAAACAAGGGTAAACA
This sequence comes from Dromiciops gliroides, assembly GCF_019393635.1. NCBI lineage: Eukaryota > Metazoa > Chordata > Mammalia > Microbiotheria > Microbiotheriidae > Dromiciops > Dromiciops gliroides. The sequence goes on from NC_057861.1 coordinate 640,924,623, forward strand.
CATACTATATGAAATATGTGAAATACACATATATGTGTATACATGTATGTATATGTGTATATACCTATACTTATATGTGTGTACATATGCATGTGTCTATGTCTACATACATACAATATGAAAGAGACGGGGGGGGGAGGGGAAGATATGGATAAGTCACAAAGTCACATAGGATGAAAAGAAATAGCTCAATTGCAACCTCACTATGGAGATAACATCTATGTTGATGGTTGTCAGATCCACTGGATTCAGCTTTCAGTTTCACAAACTTTAATTAAGCACTTACTATATGTTAGGCAATTTGCTAGGTGCAAGGATACAAAGAAAAAAAATGAAACAATTCTTGCCCTCTCGAAGCTTACATTCTAGATTGATAGGTAAAGCATTTATTAAGTGCTTACTTTGTGTCAGACACTATGCTAAACACTGGAGATAGGAATACAGACAGAAAAAGCAGTTGCTACTCCCAAGGAGCTATGTCCCAAATATAACTGAATAAGTTCTCGCTACCATATTTCTAACAAGTGGTCCTATAGTCTTTGTTTAAAGATTTATGTTATGGGGTAAGCCAGCCCATCCCATATATAGAGTAGTCATTTAAATATTTTAATACAATGATCACATTTCCTTTCTAAACCTCTTCTTTAAGCTAAACATCCCCAATTCCTTCAACCAGTTCATCATTCTGGTTACTTTCATCTCAATGACCTTGCTGAAATGTGACACTCAGGTGCCACACTCTCCAGCAGGCTTTTCCTAGTTTTCAAAACTGCTAGCACCTTCTTTGGAGGCAGCTAGGTGGTACGGTAGATAGAATGCTGGACCTGGATCAGGAAGACTTGAGTTCCAATTTGACCTCAGACACTTTAGCTGTATGACTTTAGGCAAGTCACAATTTCTGTCTGCCTCAATTTTCTCAGCTGTAAATAATAATAGCATCTACCTCCTGAGGTTATTGGGAAGATCAAATGAGATATTTGTAAAACACTTAGCACAGTGCCTGGCATATTGTAAATGCTTAATAAATGTCTGTTTCTTTCCTTCCCCTCTAAGCTTATCTTTCACATACTCTGTATATCTCTTGAATATATCTCTTCATGTTCATATTGTCTTCTCCAATAGAGGACACCCAATTGACCTTACCTGCTGTAGCTCAGAACTTCTGAGCTCGAGAGATCCTCTACCCTTAACCTCTCCACCAATAGCAGGCTTGTGCCACCATACTCAGCTATACCTACTAAAAATATGAACAAACCACCACATTTAAATGGCAGCAGACTTTAACTCTTGTGTGATGTGTCACTAACAGGAAAATTAGACCCTGTGACCTAGTGAATAGATACTTTGAAACTGAGAAAACCTGGGTGATCCTGGGCAAATCATTGAACTCTTTAGAGAGCTAGGCCAGTGCTGTCAAACTCCAATAGAAAAAGAACCACTAATCCTTATGTAAGGATCCCTGTAGTCCCATACTGACTTAGTTTGAAAACATAATGTTATCTATATTTTATTGTATTTTTACTTATTTAGTTAAATATTTCCCAAATACATCTTTTTGTGTGTGTGTGTGTGTGTTTTTTTTTTAAGTGAGGCAATTGAGGTTAAGTGACTTGCCCAGGGTCACACAGCTAGTAAGTATTAAGTGTCTGAGGCCGGATTTGAACTCAGGTACTCCTGACTCCAGGGCCGGTTCTCTATCCACTGCGCCACCTAGCTGCCCCCCAAATACATCTTAATATGGTTTGGGCAGCACTCAGGAGTGTTGTGGATTTGACACCATATTTTCACCTGGAAGTTCCCTATACTAATACTAATGAAATCATAGCTCCCTCCCTAGGCCTAGCCTAATAGAAAAATTAGATTCTTCATTTTTGTAAGGAATTCTCAATCAAATTCTTATTGGGACTTAGAGGATATTAGAATCATAGGATTAAGAGCTAGGCAGAATTTTAGTTCAGCCTCTTCATTTAACAGGGGAAGAAATTGGGATTGAGAGAATCATGCAGCAACAGTTAGTTAATGCGTTAAAAAGAACAGATTAACAAGGGAATGCTTTTTAAAAAAATGACCCTCAGCAATAGTAGAATTATAATTCATTATAGGAAAAAACCTAACTCATTCAAAGCTGGGTTGAAGAGTATGTGCTTTTCAAATGCAAATGTAACCAAACATAAACATCCTAAAAGTATAACTATACTCAAATATATTAAAAACATGTGCAAATATAATAAAAATCTATGCAGATATAAATAACCTAAAAATAATTGAGGCAAAGGCTTCTCAGAGTGGCTCTAAGATCAGGGGTCTTCTAGCCCCAAATTGTGTAGTCAGTAAACTGTCATTGGGGATAATAGACAAAGGGATTTTGAAATTAAACTATTTATATTGGAAAGAGCCTCTAACACTGTGAGGTTGACGGATACATTTTCTCACTGGATTGTATTAAAAAAAAATCCTGATACCCTTTTTTATTGCCTAGTACTTTGCTTCCTGCCACATTTTAATATTGTTTCTTCTTGCATCATCTCTGAAATGCATGGAAACAGAAGCATTGTGACTCTTTGAAGGTTTGGATAATAAAGAAAATTGTTATATAAGTTGAATAACTTTTAAATCAACCTTTTATGTGCAGTTCTGACAGGTCATCTTTTAGTAATCCACCATTTATTTAGTCTGGGCTGAGAGCTAAAAGGTTTTGAAAACAGCTGGGAGCTGTTTATCACAACCAGAAACGGAGGGAATTTATTCACAAATAAAGATAAAGAAAAATGGAAATAATCGAACTAGTTCAAATGACCAAATTAAAGCAACTGATTCATTTTGCGCCATTGCAATTATCCAGAAAACAATCAAATCAAATGATGGTAGGCTTAAATTCAAGGAACACAGGGTATTATAAGCTACATGTTATGTGATACGCCTAAAAGTTCCCACTTCATGGTTGACTTGTCAAAACTTTCAATTCCCAATTAAACTTAATCCTCTTGGTTACATGTGGGTGAGATTATGACATAATCCAAATATTCCAAGGGGCAATTCATCACTTGAAAGCAAAGTTTATGCCCTTTTCAGTGACTTTTGTTGTTGTTGAGTCACGTCTGACTATTTGTGACCCCTTTCGGGGTTTTCTTGGTAGACAGTGAAGTAATTTGTTATTTCCTCATTTTACAGAGAAAGAAACTGAGGCAAACGGGCTAAGTGACTTGCCCAGGGTCATACAGCTAGTATACAAGGTGGAATTTGAACTCAGGGCTTCCTGACTCCTGGCCCTGAAATCTATCCACTGCACCACCTAGCTGTCCTAAGGTCAGAGATCTATTCATGTCATATATATCAACAGGTAAAGAGACAGCATAGTGTATTGCAGGGCTGCTTAAATATTTTCCACTTGCGACCCCTTTTTGCCTGAAAAATTTTTGCATGACCCCATGATGGCATATGCAATACAAAGTACACATGTTATGTGTTTGGAACCAAGGCGTCAGTGACCTTCGCATTCAGTTACACAACCCCACAATTTAAGAAGCTTTGGTGTAGTGGATAGAGGGCTGCCTTTAAAGTCCAAAAGACTAAAAAAGTCCAAGGCATGGCTCTGGTATATACTGACTATATGATCTTGAGGAAGTACTCTTGAAGTACCTGGGCCTTGCAGTGCCCTGGACAACTCTCTAAAACGGTAAATCCCATCCTTTTTGCAGATCTGTTTTTATGTAGGGAATTTTCTTGCTAGAAATCCCCCTATGCCAATAAAATCACAGGTCCAGACAAAATGAAATAAAACTAATTCAGCTCTGGTGCCACCACCTTCAGGAAGCCTCTTTTGATTTTCTCCTGTTGCTTGTACTCTCTCTCTTGAATTACTTTGCATGTATTTTATATTTAATTTTCTATGTGGATATTTCCTTGGGGCAGCTAGGTAGCATAATGGATAGATTCCAGGGCCTGGAGTTAGGGAGACCTGAGTTCAAATTAAGCCTCAGCTAGTAAGCTGTGTGACTCTGGGCAAGTCACTTATCCCTGTTTGCCTCAGTTTCCTCTTCTGTAAAATGAGCTGGAGAAGGAAATGGCAAACCACTTTAGTATCTTTGTCAAGAAAACCACAAAAGGAGCTATGAAGAATCAGACACAACTGAAAATGACTGAACAACTACAGCTATTCCCAAGCTTCTGGAGGTCAGGAACTGTTTCGTTTTTGTCTCTGCATTCCTGGCTCTGTTCACTGTGCCTGCCAGATATTAGGTATTTGACAGATGCATGGGGAATGACTGAATGAGAACAGGGTTGGAGTCCTAGTTCCTATATTTTCCCCTTCATCTATAGATGGGGATATTTATACTCTCCACCCTCACACAGGATTAAAGTGAGAGATTCTAGAGCTTTGTAAATCTTGAAGGACTATAATAATGTGAGCTATCATTATGATCTGTAGTGAGAGCACTGCTAGGTGAAGACTTTGTAGCTGGCTCTTTTTTTTGTTTTTTTTTTTAGTGAGGCAATTGGGGTTAAGTGACTTGCCCAGGATCACACAGCTAGTAAGTGTTAAGTGTCTCAGGCCGGATCTGAACTCAGGTACTCCTGACTCCAGGGCCGGTGCTCTATCCACTGAGCCACCTAGCTGCCCCCCATAGCTGGCTCTTTTTATTCCTTGGATGATTCAGAGTCATGACTCCACTACCCAATGGGCAATATTTACAACACACAAAGACAATGCCAACAATTTGATGAGGGAGGGAACAGTTGGGGGTAGGGCATGGGGAAGGAATCAAGGAAGGCATCATGGAGGAGGGACCCTCTGAGCTGAGCCTTGTAGGAAGAGAAGGATTCTGAAAGGCGACCATAAGGGAGAAGGGTATTCTAGGCATGGGGGTTAGCTCAAACCAAGTGCTGGAGAGAGCATTTTCTACTTTTCCATTAAAAAACTACAGTGCTTAAGAAAGTTCTGCTATTGTTAGACCAGAGCTTAACACAATGCTTGGCACATAATAAGTGCTTAATAAATTTGCTTGTTTATTTGTTCATTCATTCATTCATTCTTTCTTTCATTCATTCTTTCATTTATTCATTCATTTTCTTTCATTCATTCATTCATTCTTTCATTCATTCCTTCATTTATTCAACAGCCAAATTCTCTGACAGACCTATTTCATCATAGTGTTCTGAAGGCTTTACCAAAAAACAACAGTCCTCAATTGCTGGTCTTCCCTAGACTATGGTTTCCTGCAGATACATCCTGATCTTTGTTCTCATAACATCACACAAAATGCTGAGACAAACTGTGAAGTTAGGGGTCAGATTGGTAGGTTTGATGGAGGGAGGTCTTCTCCAGACCAGTGTAGGAGTTTAAGATGAACAGGAATAGAAATATGAATGTTGATGTCCTATGGCATTGTTGTGTACCCACTAGCTAGAATGCTCTGCTTTCTTATGCTCCCTCTTGCAACCTCCTAGTCCCTTCAAGATTTAGCTTAAAAGGCCAAGGTCTCACACTGCAATCCGGGGCCATCTCCCATCTTCCTGATGTATATCTTGCCACTGGACCCGGGTGGTTCTAGAGGAGAGAGTGAGGCTGGTAACTTTGCACAGCCCTCCCTCACTTAAACCTAATTCACTGCAAGTCATGACATCACCTTCCTGATGTCATGGTCCTCTTCACAAACTAAGGATGAGGGCAGCTAGGTGGCGCAGTAGATAGAGCACCGGCCCTGGATTCAGGAGGACTTGAGTTCAAATCCGGCCTCAAACACTTAACACTTACTAGCTCTGTGACCCTGGGCAAGTCACTTAACCCCAATTGCCTCACCAAAAAAAAAATTTTTTTTAATTAAAAAAAAAAAGAACTAAGGATGAACAAGGCTAGTGAAAGTGTCACCTCCTCTAGTCAGCCTCTTCTGATTGCTCCTAGTTGTTAGTATTTCACCCCTCCTGTATTTATTTTGGATCTATTTTGTATATAATTATTTGTGTACACATTTGTCTTCCCCAGGAGAATGTAAGCTCTTAAAGGCAAGAACAAGTGTGTTTTTGTCTCTGTACCTACAATGCCTAGCATAGTGCCTGGCACATTTTGATTTCTGTTCTTTGTTTCAGTTGTGTCTGACTCTTCATGACCCCTTTTGGAATTTCTTGGAAAAGATACAGAAGTGGTTTTCCATTTCTTTCTCCAAATAATTTGACAGATGAGAAAATTAAGGCAAACAGTTTTAAGTGACTTGCCCAGGGTCACACAGGTGGTAAATATCTGACACTGGATTTGAACTCAGAAGGTAAATCTTTCTGACTCCAGGCCCTGCACTCTATCCACAGCTCTTCTTAAATCTTTAACACATTTTCAGACTCCCAGAAATCTTCAATCCATGAGTTTAAGAAACCAAGTCTTGTAGGACTTAATGCTTTCATTCCAGGAATTCCTAGCCTGCCCATTCTCTACCCCTACCTCCTATTAGTTGTTACCTCAGGAGCCCACTACATCTAGTCCTGGCTTCAGCTCCAACCCCCCCCCCCCACACACACACACAAGCCATTTGGACAAGAAGTCCCCTGTCCCCTCCACCCTTTCCAATTCTGGAACTAAATATATTCTTTCATTGATTCTGAAAATGGCAGTCAGTGTATTCCCCTAGGGTTGACCTCAATATCCTTGAGACTTTTAAATCCAAAATATCCCTCTCTAGCCTTCAATGTCAACTTCTAAGGGACTTGGCTTTTGTATTTGTAGCTCCAAAACTTAACACAATGCTTGGCACATAAGAAGTGGTTTTTTTGTTTGGTTTTGGTTTTGGTTTGTGTGTGTGTGTGTGGGGGGGGGCAATGGGGGTTAAGTGACTTGCCCAGGGTCACACAGCTACTAAGTGTCAAGTGTCTAAGGCCTGATTTGAACTCAGGTACTCCTGAATCCAGGGCCAGTGCTTTATCCACTGCGCCACCTAGCTGCCCCATAAAAAGTGTTTAATAAATTTGTTAACTCATTCATTCATTCACTTATTCATTCACTTGTTCATCCATCCATCCATCCATCCATCCATCCATCCATCCATCCATCCATCCATCCATCCATCCATTCAGTAGCCATGTCCTTTGAATTTCTATTTCATTATAGTGCTCTGAAGGCCTTACTGAATGACCACAGTCCTTGATTGCTGGTCCTCTCTAGACTATGGTTTCCTGCTGATACATCCTGATCTTTGTTCTCATAACATCACACAAAATTCTGATGAAGTTAGGCATCAGATTATCTGCCTGGCCACATGACTAGACTGAGTGGATTATGTTCCCAGCACACCACAAATGAAGGCCTCTGAGAAAAAACATCAGGAGAAATATTGTAACTCGATGTCATTGAACACCATAAGCCCTGTGGTGGGAAACAACCTTACTAATCAGTTTGTGTTTTCTACTAGAAACATAGGTAGAGGTAGCATTGCCAGAGTACAGAGCTTGGAGTTAGGAAGGGATGGGTTCAAATCCTACCTATGATGTTTCATAACCATGTGACCCTGAGTACAGTCATTTAATCTCTAATAATAATAATAGCTAGCATGTATATGGTGCTTTACAATATGTTTATTTATTTATTTATTTTTTGGTGGGGCAATGGGGGTTAAGTGACTTGCCCAGAGTCACACAGCTAGTAAGTGTCAAGTGTATGAGGTCGGATTTGAACTCAGGTACTCCTGAATCCAGGGCCAGTGCTTTAAACACTGTGCCACCTAGCTGCCCCCTACAATATGCAATAAATATTATCCTCACAACATCCCTGTGTGAGAAAATAATTTTTAATAATGAATTTCTAGGAAAAACCCAGAAGCTACTCTCTTCCCCTCCCCAGCCTGGGAAGAGCCTGAAGCTTAACAAAAGGAATGCAGATTGACTCAGACAATACAAACCTAAAGATCCAAGTTCATGGAAACAAGATATTCCTAAATTTGATAAAGATCCCACAACAGTTATAATCAGCCAGTTTAGGGCAATATTTAGGGGATTCCAGCCCACTTGGGGCAACATTACAGATCTCATGGAAACAATACTTTCCCCAGGTGAAAGAGCAGATTATTATAGAAGCAGCTAATTCCTTGGTCACATCAGGAAAAGCTGCTACAAGGTGGCCTTTACAAGATCCTGGCTGGGACTCCAATATCCCTGAGTATTTTGATAATTTACAAGAGGCAAGAGAAACATTATTGAAAGTGATAGAATCATGTGGTAGTAAAACAGATAACTGGCAAAAATTTCTAGATACCATTCAGGAACCTAAGGAAAGGCCTAATAGATTCTATGATAGATTATATAAGTGTGCCAAACAGCATGCTGGACTAGATCCATTAAATCCTAGATATGCATATTTCATTTCTAATCATTTTGTTTCTCAATCTTTGCCACATATATGGAGATATTTTGAAAAGCAGTGTCCAGGATGGAATGCCTTGAATACAGACAGAATTAAAGAAATGGCATCATATATATGTGGAAGAAAGGAGAGCGAAGATAGGGAAGAGAAAGAAAGACAGAAAGAGAAAGAATTGCCTGACAAGACTGAGGAAACAACCACAGTTCAGAACATTTTGATTCCACTACATGAAGTCATGAGACAGCAAGGCCAAGTGGCTGAGACTCACTATCAGCCTTCACAAATTTGTTACTACTGCTATAGAAAAGGGTATAATATGCAGGAGTGTAGGATAAGGCAGGGAGACCTTAGACAGCTGATAATTGGTGAATTTAGAAACTCCCTGAGGGGGCAGAATCAAAACAGTTCTAAGTCCTCTCAGAGAAATACAGAGGACTACCGGTGCAGGGGAGGAGAAAGGATGGTGAAATCTGAAAGTTTTACCTTTCTAGACCCTGACATCCTCAGTCATCTTGTGCCAGTCCATTTGCCTCCCTAAAATAATGAACCCCATGTAATCCTTAGGTTGGGGACACTTATTATGATTGTTTATTAGATATAGATAAGTCCTAGTGAGCAGATATGACCCTGAGTGTACATCTATTGGATCTCTAAATGTAGGTGGGGTTTCAGGGAAAACTCAAACAGTTGCAAAATTAACCCCTCAAATGTTATCTATGGGTCCATTAGCAGTAGAACATTCATTCCTCCTTATGCCCAACTCTCCTGCAAATTTATTAGGTCGTGATCTCCTCTGTAAACTTAGAGCAACCATATCTTGTTCTCCAGATGGTGCCATTTCCCTGAAATTGCCTGAAGATACTGTCCATTTGCTGCCACCTTGGATCCCAGACACTCAGGAAACAGTGGGGGGGTACATTCAAAATCCTTTCTGATATTCCTGAAGCCCTTTGGACTTCTTCTTTTTCTGACATAGGGCTATTTAAATCTGCTGTGCTTGTTACCACTGAGACCAAAGGAGCCCCCCCCCCCCTGCCACCATCCATTCCAAATATCCCTTATCTAGGGAAGCCATTGAGGGAATTACACCTATAATCGATGCTTTGAGAAACCAGGGTACTATTGTCTCATGCCATCATTCCCCTTGTAACATGCCCATTCTACCAGTTAAAAGGCCTAAGCCTGGGCAATATGGCAAACATGTTTATTGTTTTGTACAAGATCTGCACACAATTAATTCTTCTATTGTACCTAGACATCCAATAGTTCCCAACCCTGCTTCTATCATTTCCTCAATTCCTTGTGAGGCACCATGTTTCATGGTGGTAGATCTCTGTTCTGCCTTCTTTTCAATTCCAGTACACCAAGACTCCCAATATTTATTTGCCTTTACCTGGAAAAGTACACAGTGGACTTGGACCAGATTCCCACAGGGATTTGTTGACAGTCCAACACTATTCTCTCAAATTTTGCAGCAGGATTTAGCCTCCAACTCTTTTAAAGGTTCCACCTTAGTTCAACATATAGATGACTTATTTTTAACAATATCCAGTGCTGAGATTTACCAGGAAAACAGCCGTCATTTATTGCTAGTGCTGCACCAGAGAGGCCACGGGATCTCTAAGTCAAAGGTACAATGGTGCCTACCTCAGGTGGAATATTTGGGTTTTGTTTTAGCTGGCACTTGCTCCATCTCCCCTAAGCATGTCCAGACTATTCAACAGCTTTCTGCTCTCTCTACTAAGCAGCAGCTAAGGGCTCTTCTAGGAGCAATTGGGTATTGCAGACAATGGATACCCTCTTTTGGTGAAATTACTAAGTCTCTTATATATCTCTAGCCAAAAATTCTGTCGCAGAACCTTTACAGTTGGATCCCCAACACCTTTCAGCTATATCAGAATTAAAATGGACCCTGTTATCAGCACCTGCACTAGGACTTCCAGACTACAGTAAGTCTTTTACTCTTTTTGTATGTGAACAGAGAGGAGTGGCTTCTGGGGTCCTGACTCAAAAATTAGGACCTGCCCAGCACCCAATAGCTTATTATTCTGCCCAACTTGACTCTGTAGATGCTGGAGTACCACTCTGCCTAAGGGCTGTGGCTGCCACTGCCCTCTTGGTAGAAAAAGCCTCTGATCTGGTTCTAGGTAACCCTTTAATCATATAGTGCCCTCATGAAGATGAGGCTCTCTTACCGTGGCACAGAACACAGGCTTTTTCATATCAAAGGCTTACTAGATATGAAGTGACCCTACTTGGGAATGAGGGAATCTGTCCTTAACCCAGCAACACTGCTTCGTGACTTGCCATTTTCAGGAGAGCCTTTGCATGACTGCCTCCCTAGTTGATATGGTTGAGAAACCTCATGATTATCACTTTGACACAGTTTTAGAGAACCCTGATTTTATTTTTTTTATACTGATGGGTCCTCTTTTATATGAGATGAAACCCACCACACAGGTGCTGCTATAGTTTCTGATTGTGATACTGTCTGGGCAGCTTTTCTGCCCTCCCACTTTAGTGCTCAGGCTGCTGAACTCATGGCCCTCACACAGGTCTGTCACCTAGCCAGAGGAAAGAGTGCTACTGTTTACACTGATTTCAGATATGTATTTAGTGTCTTTAATGCTGTAGGAATGCTCTGGCTGCAGAGGGGATTGTTTTGTGTTTTTTTTAAACCTCTGCTGGTAAAATAATTGCAAATGGAGAACTTATTAAAGATTTTCTGTCTGCCCTGAGACTTCCCTCTGCTTTAGCTGTTGTTCATTGCCCTACCCACACAGGGAAGAATGATCCTGTCTCAAAAGGGAATGCACAAGCTGCTGCTGCTGCTAAGGTTGCTGACTTAGAAGCCCCTGAACATGTTTTTAACTTCTCATACTCTGATGATGTTGACATTTCTCTTACCTATGACAAGTCTGAAGTAGAGAAGTGGAAACAAAAATTTAAGGCCAGACAAGTCAATGGGGTCTGGTTGACTGTGGACGGAAAGCCACTTCTCCCCCAGAGTTTCTACCACCAGATATGCATGTCTATTTACAGGAGTGACCACTTTGGCACATAAGGGATTGTGGACTTGGTTAAAAGGACTTTGGTTGCCCCAGGTGTTACCAACATATCCTCTTGAGTGTGTGCCTCTTGCTCTGCCTAACAGACTCATAATATGCCTTTCTGCTAAAGCTTAAATACCTTCTGAACATCTACAAATTATTTTATTACAATGCCTAAGATGAGAAATCATAAGTTTTGTCTTGTTATTGTTGATCACCTTACTTGGTGTGTGGAGGCTTTGCCAAGCCCCTGGGCCACTGCTGCATTTGTTGCCAAGGTACTCCTGAAAGAGATTGTCCCTCACTTTGGTCCACTAGCACTCACTGACTCTGACAAGGGCACACATTTCACTGATTCTGTCCTATCCCAAATCTATTCTTTCCTGGGAGTAACTCCATAGTTTTATATACCTTACCACCCACAAAGCTCAGGCCAAGTGGAATGTATGAATAAAGAGCTTAAGAACATGATTGGCAAATGGTGCACTGAAAGTCATTTGAAGTGGCCTGATGTTCTGCCCTTGGCACTGTTCTATTTGCACAGCAGGCCAAGAGGAGAACTGCATATATCACCTTTTGAGATGCTTTTTGGCCACCCCCTATCCAAGCAAAACCTTTTCCCCCAGTATATACATCATTACTAGGGGGAGGGGAGGGTGATACCTCTGTCGATTCCTATTTACAGGAGTTATAAGCCAGGCTATGTGAACTCCACAAGGCAGAAGCAGCAGTGCAGGATGGCCCCTTAGACTTCTCGTTGCATGATTTAATCCCAGGAGACAAGGTATATATAAAAAATTTTCAGCAGATTAGTGGGGCCCAGCTTGCTTGGGAAGGTCCATTCCAGGTATTGTTGAAAACTTCAATTGCCATCAACATCAGAGAGAAGGACTCGTGGATTCATTGTCCCCACATAAAACCAGTACCAATACCTGATAAGTAATGCTTCTGTCCTTTAACTTTAGATATTTGACATTATTCATAACTAACAGACTTTCAATGACATTTAAAGTAGCTTTCTCACCTATGCACATGATACCATTCTTTGGAATCTTACTCTTAGCCTTATTACCCCTGGTAGTCTTTCCAGGTCCCTCCTTTTAGGATGGTTGGGCAAAGGATAATGCTTTCATTAGGCTCCATAGTCATGTGGGACATACATTACATAAAGCTGGAGCTATTGGGCCTCATGGCTATTGGGTCTGCCATCAACTCCACCAGAGCTCTATTCTTTCCTAGGTACCTCTTCCTGTACACCAAAATGAAACATTACCACAACTTGTAGGTTGTGACAGTAACTACATGTTCCCTCCCCTCCCTCCCCAGAGAAGAGATTTCTTATAACCTGGCAATCCTAGCCTTCCTAATCTCCCACTTCTAAAGTTCCCTGCCAGCATGCCGATGTCTTGCAGCCAAAGAGGAAGGGCAGTCCCACCAGCGTCCACTTCCTCCTTCGTGTCCTCCTCCCAGAAATGGGAGGCTCCTCAAGTTGATTGGCTGGTAGCCTTGATAGACAATACCCATGAGCAAACATCACTTCCTGACGCCAAGGACCTTGACTGCATGGCTTGCCCTGAGAGGCCTTCTCCTCATGGTGGAGCTTTTCTACAGTAAGTCTCTAGCAGGTGGCATCATTCCAATCGTTACAGTCCCCCCTTTGTTTCCTTGATGAAACAGTCAAAAATAACAGAATATAATACCCTATGCTAACTAACAATATGTTAATAATGATATAGAAAAGAAAGAGAGGAAAGTCTTGTCCAGAGGGGCGGTCCCTCATGAATGCGATGCTTCGACATTGGTTTTGCAAAGGGAGGGCCTCTGCAGAGATTACATGTTACAGATGGTGTATATTATAACAGAAGGAGGAGGAAAAAACCCAACAACAACAACAACAACAAAACAAAACTGTTTATATAAAGTCTCTGAGCCCTTGTATTCTTGGAGTGGTCATCAGGAGCAAACTGGACTCTGGTTTGGTAAACTGGACTTTGGTCTGGACTCTGGTCTGGAAAGCTGGATTCTCTTCTTTATCTGTTGAACTGCTGGATTTTTACTAATCCTTAGCATAGCATTGTCAATGATCAAATTAATACATTCCATTACATTCCCCTCCTTCATATACTACAGGGTTGAAGTAGTTATGCAATCTATAACACTTCTTACCACCATGTGTCTGGATCAAAGCCAAATTTAGTAATGTGTTCATGACACCTGAAAATGTTATGGAAAGGTTATCATACCATGTCTCATGGTTTCGAGACAGCCAGTAATTGTGCTAGGTCACAGGTAGAGGGATTTTGACCATGCCATTAGACTGAGTGAGAGAAAAAGAAAACAAGTTAAGTTAGACTGGGTTATTTTAGGAGGGAGAGAGATTGAAACTGGACTGTGTCTAGCAATTGTGGTCTACATAGTCACCATCATAAGCAAACCATGGACTTATGTGTACCCGTCTCTCCTCTTGTTGCACATATATTCTCTCCAGGGCCTGCATTAAAGCTCACAGTAAGAGCAGTTAGTCTCTAAAATGATAAGCTTCCATAATTCATAAATCTCATATTAATTTCACCAAAGACAGTATGATGGTAAAAATGCATACTATGCTGCACAACTAAGATATGCTTGTAATATATACAATAATTCCAAACCATACCTAGAGTATAATGACATATAAATGATAAATGAATGTAAATAGCTGATAATATTAGACATTATTACATAATCTTCTTTGAGCAAGTGTGATAAAATAATGGGATTTAGCAGATTCTCAAAGGCCCACCTGGAGATTAATCTAAACTGATTGAATTAATTGAGAGTGATTGACTGCTGATTAGCCCAGTTCACATTAACTAGATTGTAAGCACACCTGGCTAGTCCTTAAGAAGGTATTGTTCCCAGAAGCTAAGGACTTTGAATTTAACTCGAGTGGATTTGGATGACGCTAACCAATCAGCTTGAAGCAGTACACCTATAAAAAGCTTCCACACTCAGTTTGCTGGAGGAGTTAATGATTGAAGCAGGCTCGCAGGCTCGTGGTGGAGGACTTGAGGAAGAGCCCAACCAGGCTGGAACTCTAGGCTAGATAGGCCTTTTCTTAACTTTCTGAACTTCATGTGAATACCTGTATGCTTTAATAAATGTTTAATGCCCAAAGATTGGTGCTAAAGCTTCTAATTTAAGGCGATCACACAATTTAGATTTTAAACATCACATAAGTAAACACATTATCTTATACATGAATTCTCTATCTAGTATAACAGTAACAGATACTTAAAGTGATAATCAATTTATCAAAAAGAAATGACTCCAATCAGCAAGACTCAATATTCAATATGTCCATTGATAGATCAAGCAATAGGTTTCAATAAGCCTTTTTCTTTTTATCTCTCTCTTTTTTAAAAAACAGAATCCCATAAACAAAACTCATTAAACTCATGGCTCTCTCAAAAAAAAAATTGTGATAGCTTCTGAGGCCCAATGGCCCACAGCATATACTTAAAATGTCTTTGAAAAGTCACTTAGTTTGCAAACTTGAGTTAAAAAGAAAGCAAAAGAAACAAAAGTCAAAACCAAAGCAAAACCAAAACAAAAAGCAAAAACAAAAAGCAAAATATTTGCTAAGCACCCTTTTGTGCTCATGAGGTAACTCAAAGATGTGGTGAATTCCAGGCCTGTTCAATGCCTTTCAAAAACAAAACAAAACAAAAAGACAGTTTCAAGGAACAAAGGTTAAGTAGGGGGAGGGGAAAGGGGCGGGGGAGATTGAGGTAGGCCAGAAAATAAGGCCATGTGCTTCAGTGGTTTACCTGCAGAAGGAAAAGCTTGTTAAAGTTAAATTAGTTAAGCTGCTAGAATTTGGGGTACACCACATTGTTTTAACTGGTTCCCCAATATTCTGCACGCCAAAGTGGCAGGGGTTTCCGAATTGTCATTGATTTTTCTAATGCTGTCATAATGTTCTCTATGGTAGAAAATGTGGAGTTCTTTAGCATCAGCTTTGTCTGTGCCATGGATTTGCCATAGGGGCTTATTCAACTGATGAATGATTACATTCAGCTGATGATGTTTAGCAAAAGCTACAATCATGTCATTGCCACCCCCCCCCCCAGGTTGTCTCAATTTATCAACATATTCTTCAAAAGGAGAGTCATTCACTATAAAAGACTCAAAATCAGTTCTATGCAAAAGCATATAAGAAGTAGATTCTTGTCTGTGTCGGAGATGATTTCTAGGGTGGCCTTCCAGCTGATCCCCCAGAGCCCTAAAAAGGCAATTTCCATCTTCCAGTCCTGTGAAATCCCAGTGGAAAGACCACTGAGTTGGAATTTGGAGTCAGTATCACTTTACTAGTTTCATGTGCTATGGCTCTCTTACTGCAGCTAAGATTTCATTAGCATTCTTGAATTCTGTATCATATGGCTAACTAATAATGAACTTGTAATCCACTGAAACACCCAGATATTTTTCAGATGGATCTTTGCCTAGCCACATCTTTAGTCTTAAATTTGTGAAAATGATTTCTTAAAAGCTAAATGTAAATTTATCCTGATTAAATAGTGTTATCTTATTAAATTTGGTCCATTGAATCTAATATCATTTAAATTTGAATTTAAAAAATCAAAATGCTAAGGTTTAGAGCTTGACCACAGTCAGCTAAGTGTAAATGTTCATGTTTGTAAAGTAATTTCAGCCTTGGGAGAAAGTTCAGTAATTTCTTACATCACAATAGTATTCCATCACAATCATGTACCACAACTTATTTAGCCATTCCCCAATTGATGGGTATCACTCAATTTCCAGTTCTTTGCTACCACAAAGAAAGCTGCTATAAGTATTTTAGAACATATAGGTTCTTTTCTTTTTTCCCTAATCATCTTTGGAAAAAGACCTAAGAATGGTATTGCTGGGTCAAAGGGTATACAGAATTTTATTACTCTCCAACAATTGTCATTTTCTCCTTCTATCATTTTGACCAATCTAATAGGTATGAGATGGCATCTCAAAGTTATTTTAATTTGCATCTCTTTAATAAATAGTGATTTAGAGCATTTTTCATAGGACTATAGCTAGCATTGATTTTTTCTTCTGAAAACTATCTGTCCATATCTTTTGACTATTTATCAATAGGGGAATTACATATATTCTTATAAAATGACTGAGTTATCTTTATACTGAGGTGTGAAACCTTTTTCCAACAAACAATCTATAACATTTTTTTTTCTTTCAATTTTCTGCTTTCCTTTTTTTTCTTCTTCTTCTTTTTTTTTTTTCAAGGCAAAGAGGGTTAAGTGACTTGCCCAGGGTCACACAGCTAGTAAGTGTCAAGCGTTTGAGGCCGGATTTGAATTCAAGTCTTCCTGAATCCAGGGCCGATGCTTTATCCACTGTGCTACCTAACTGCCCCTTCTGCTTTCCTTCTAATCTTGGCTTCATTGGTTTTATTTTATTTTATTTTTTGCTGGGCAATGAGGGTTAAGTGACTTGCCCAGGATCACACACCTAGTAAATGTCAAATTTCTGAGGCTGGATTTGGACTCAGGTCTTCTTGAATCCAGGGCCAGTGATTTATCCATTGTACCACCTAGCTGCCCCACAATGGTTTTATTTGTATAAAATTTTTAAATTTAATGTAATCAAAATTATCCTTTTCATATCTCACAATGCCCTTAGTCACTTGTTTATTTATAAATCCTGCTCTTATCGATAAATCTGACAGGTAATGTGTTCCATGCTCCTTTACTTTACTTACGATATCTCCCTTTATGTGTAGGTCATGTATCCATTTTAACCTTATCTTGGTAAACTGTGTAAAATATTGGTCTATATCTAGTTTCTACCAGACTGCTTTCCAGTTTTCCTAGCAATTTTTTGCCAGGAAATAGTGAGTTCTTATCCCCAAAGCTTAGATCTTTGCATTAATCAAACATGAGGTTTTTATAGTTATTTACTATGATGTATTGTGTACCTACTTATTCTTATCCACCATTCAGTTTCTTAGCAATTATTTTGATAATTACCACCTTATAATACAATTTAAGATCTGGTATTTCTAGACTTCCTTTCTTTATACTTTTTTCCTTAAATTCCTTGGATATTCTTGACTTTTTGTTCTTCCAAATAAATTTTGTTATAATTTTTTCTAACTCAAAATAATTTTGTTTTGTAATTTAATTGGGATGGCACTAAGTAGATTAGTTTAGGTAGAATTGTCATTGTTATTACATTGGCTTGACCCACGCATTAATATTTTTCTGATTATTTAAACCTGATTTTATTTGTATAAAAAGCATTTTATAATGATTTTCATAGAGTTCCTGGGTTTGTCTTAGCAACTATACTCCCAGGTATTTTATATTGTCTGTGGTTATTTTGATATTTTGTTGTTGTTGTTGTTGCGGGGCAATGAGAGTTAAGTGACTTGCCCAGGGTCACACAGCTAGTAAGTGTCTGAGGCTGAATTTGAACTCAGGTCCTCCTGAATCCAAGGCCAGTGCTTTATCCACTGCGCCACCTAGCTGCCCCTATTTTAAAAAGTTTTTTTTTGTCTGTCTATGGTTATTTTAAATGAAATATCTCTTACTATCTCTTCTTTTAAGGCTTTGTTGGTGATATATAGAAATGCTGATGCTTTACATGGGTCTATTTTATATCCAGCTACTTTTCTTAATTTATTAATTGTTTCAACTAATTTTTAGTTGAATCCCTAGGATTTTCCAAAGTATACTAACATATTGTCTGCCAAAAGAGATAGCTTTATTTCCTCATTGCCCATTCTGACTCCGATTTCTTTTCTCCTCTCATTGCTATTGTTAGCATTTCTAGTACTATATTGAATAATATTGATAATACTAGGCATCCTTGTTTCATTCCCAGTCTTCTTGAAAAGGCTTCTAGCTTATCTCCATTACAGATAATACTTGCTGATGGTTTTAGGTAGATGTTTCTTATCATTTTAAGGAAAAATCCATTTACATATATGCTTTCAAGTGTTTTTAATAGTAATCTGTTGTATTTTGTCAAAAGCTTTTTTTCTGTATCTGTTGATATAATCATATAATTTTTGTTGCTTTTATTACTGATATAATCAATTATCTTAATAATTTTCTGTATAGTGAACCAGCCCTGTATTATTGGCATAAATCTCACTTGGTCACAATGTATAATCTTTGTGATATAGTGGTGTAGTCTCCCAGCTAGTATTTTATTTAGGATTTTTGCATCAATATTCATTAGTGAAATTGGTCTACAATTTTCTTTCTCTGTTTTTGATCTTCCTGGTTTAGGTATCATTACCATATTTATTTCACAAAAGGAGTTTGGTAGGATTCCTCCTTTGCCTATTATTTCAAATAATGTTTTTAATATTGGAATTGATCTTTAAATGTTTGGTAGAATTCACTTATAAATCCATCTGGTGCTGATTCTTTTTTCTTAGGAAGCTCATTTATGGTCTGTTCCATTTCTTTTTTCTAAAATAGGTTTATTTAGATATTCTATTTCTACTTCTGTTAATCTGAGTCATTTATATTTTTGTAAGTATTCTATTTCACTTAGGTTGTTAAATCTATTGGTATATAATTGGACAAAATAACTCCTAATAATTGCTTTAATTTCATCTTTATTATTATATTTACCCTTCTCCTTTTTGATACTAATGATTTGGTTTTCTTCTCTCTCTCTTTTTTTAATATCATTTTAGCCACTGACTAATCCATTTTGTTGTTTTTTAAAATAAGACCAGTTTCTAGTTTTATTTATTAATTCAGTGTTTTTCTCATATTAGATTTCATTAATCTCACCTTTAATTTTCAGGATTTCTAGTTTGGTGTTTATTTGTAGATCTTTAATTTGTTCTTTTTTCTAGTTTTTAAAAATTGCATGTTGAATTAATTAATATGCTCTTTTAAATTTTATTGATATGAGCATTTAGAGATAAAAAAATTCTGATTACTGCTTTTGCTATATCCTGTAAGTTTTGGTATGTTGTCTCATTATTATCATTCTCCTTAATAAAGTTATTTATTGTTTCTATAATTTGTTCTTTGACTCACTCATTAGATTAGTCTCCAATTTTTAATTTTTAATTTTTAAATTTAAATTTTTAATTTGTGTATCCATGGTGCTTTATTAAGTGTAATTTTTGCATTATGATCTCATAAAGATGCATTTAAAAGTTCTGCTTTTCTGCATTTGGCTATAAGGTTTTTATGCTCTAATATATGGTCAATTTTTGTGAAGGTGCCATATACTGCTAAGAAAAAGGTATATTCTTTTCTATTCCCATTCAATTCTGTCCAGATGTCTTATCATATCTAGTGTGTAATTTGAGTCTAAATGTGGGTTCTAATCTGTTCCCCCAGTTTTGGGGGAAACTGACTAAAATCACTGATAAAACAAGTTTAGGTTTTTAAGGGTGTATTGAAAGATAGAAAGAGAAAGATTGAGAACAGAATTCCAACAGCCTGGCATTCCTATCTTTCCTCAAATTTCCTGTGAAGTCCTCTGCCGCCACCGCCACCACCATAAAGTCAGGAACCCAAAAAGAGACATACCTCTCCACACAGGCCCTACTTCCTCTTTCCTGTCCCCTCCCAGAAAATGGGAGGCTCCTCAAGTTGATTGGCTGGTAGCCTTGGTGGACAGTACCCATGCGCAAACGTTATTTCCTGATGCCAAGGAAAAGCCACATGGCCTTGCCCTCGGAGGCATTCTCCTCATGGTGGAGCTTTCCTATAGTAAGTCTCCAGTAGTTATCGTCATTCCAATCATTACACTTGCTTATCTAAGATTCTATTTGTTCCCTTGTCTTCTTATTTATTTTTTAGTTAGATTTATCTAGTTATGAGAAAAGAAGGCTGAAGTCCCCCACTATTATCATTTTACTATCTATTTCCACCTATAATTAAAACATTTTCCTTTAATAATTTGGATGATATAGTATTTGGTGTGTGTGTGTGTTTAGTATTGATATTACTTTATCATCCATTTTACCTTTTAACATAATGTAGTTTTCCTGCTTATCTCTTTTATCTTTGACATCATTTGAGGTCATGATTGCTACCCCTGCATTTTTTTTTATCAGCTGAAGGATAATAAATCCTATTCCAGCCCTCGATCTTTATTTTATGTGTATCTCTCATTTTTAAATGTGCTTCTTGTAAACAGCATATTGTCAGGTTCTGGGTTTTGATCCATTCTGCTATCTGTTTCTGTTTTATGGGTGAGTTCATTCCATTCACATTCAAAATTTTCTGGAAAAAAAAAGCACCCATCATTTTTTAAATGTTATATGGTTTATCTAACAAAGTCAATACTTTCTGCTGTTTCTCTTTTTGAAAAAACTGAACTATTTTATAAATGCAGTGCGTATATGTTTGGATCACAATCAAATCTTATGAAATGCCAATTACCCGTATAAAATTCATGAGAGAGACAACTATAGGGCACATACCAGTTGTACATGTCCTAATGCAGCTTTTTTTAGGGGAAATATGTATGTGTGTGTGTGTGTATATATATATATATACACGCACACACATATATATATACATATGTATACATATATACATATATACATATACATACATACATATATATATATATATATATGATGCTACCCAGGATGTGACTCATATTGTGATTTCCATTTTCTTTCCTATTAAGATTGCAGAGCATAGAGTGCCAGGCCTGGAATCATGAAAACCTAAATTAAAATCTGAGCTCACATACTTACTAGTTGTGTGACCTTGGGCAAGTCACTTGACCCCTGTCTGCCTCAATTTCCTCAACTGTAAAATGGGGATAATAATAGCTCCTATTTATTAGGGTTGCTGTGAGGATCAAATAAGATAATATTTGTAAAGTGTTTAGCACAGTGCCTGGCTCATAGTAGGCACTGGGTAGTAAATAATAGAGCTGCCAGTTTGTTCCTATTCCTGCACCCTAGACACGTTTAGGTTTTCTATGCAAGACCTCACCTTAGCCTGGTGTACAGCCTTTTCTTGTATTGGAATTCTGTGTGGCCATTTCTGGCTAGATCCCATTACTAATGTCTATA
This sequence comes from Dromiciops gliroides, assembly GCF_019393635.1. NCBI lineage: Eukaryota > Metazoa > Chordata > Mammalia > Microbiotheria > Microbiotheriidae > Dromiciops > Dromiciops gliroides. The sequence continues at coordinate 640,946,077 of NC_057861.1, forward strand.
GACCTTTCTCTCTGTCTCCCTATGGTTTTTTTTTTTTTTTAGTGAGGCAATTGGGGTTAAGTGACTTGCCCAGGGTCACACAGCTAGTTAAGTATTAAGTGTCTGAGGCCAGATTTGAACTCAGGTCCTCCTGACTCCAGGGCCGGTGCTCTATCCACTGCGCCATCTAGCTGCCCCTCCCTATGGTTTTTTAATTGATAATCTCACTATTATGAATCTTCATTATGAAACTTGTAATCTCAGTATGATGTTTTTCCCTTGGATTGTCTAATCTAGATTCAGTCTAGTGTGTTTTCTAAATCTATTTGGAGGAGGAATTGTGAGAGGTACAGGGAAGAGAGCTCTGTCATCTTGACTTGACTCTGGAATCTCAGTTTCATTTAATCAATTAACATCCATTAGCTTTTACAAAGGGATATTTACTAAGATATAGCAGAAACAGAAGTTACAAACATTTTCCCCAACACTTGAGGGTGTACTCTCCTATATACTAACTACCTCAATCCCTGGGGATAGTGGACTCAGATATGACATAATTCCTACATAGCAGTTACTCCCTGCTTTCCCTCTCTACCTCCCCAAAGTTCATTTCCCAGGACAGCATAGCTCCTCTCTATTACTGTAGAGTTGTGTCAAGTAGGTGTCTCTCTTTGATCCTTGCTATCTGACCTCCAGCAAACCCTGGAATGGATCCTATTCATGAATTTCCTTTGCCTTGCCATTCTGCCCTAAGTTCCTTGGTGGTATGTGTGTGTGTGTGTGTGTGTGTGTGTGTGTGTAAGTGATATATAAATATAAATATGTAAATAATATCTAAATATAGTTTCCCACTTTTCTTTCCTATAGAAATATATGTGTGTATATGTGTATGTATATATATATACACACATAATATATTTCTATAGGAAAGAAAAATGAAAAACTATATTTATATATTATTTATATATATATTTACGTAGGATATATGGGCCATATCAGATAAGGAGGACCTGAGGCAACTCCCCACTCAGAAGCTCATCCAAACAACAGGTATGAGACTCTTGCTTTGAGTGCTTACTGCTTCTTAAATGTACCCAATTCCAGTTCAGCAGTCAATTAATAATCCATCTTTTCAATCCATGGTTAACAAAACAGAACCAGTTACAGAATGTCTGCACAAGCTCCAAGTTGGGGAGTGGGGCCCTTTTATTAAATTCTAGGATGTCTTTCTGGAATTAATCTCCCAAGTTTCTTGCATTTGGGCTGGCATTAGGCAGAGCATACTATATATACTCTGAGATTTGAACTAAATTGGCTATGCCCCAGTTACATATGGATAGAGTAGCCCCAAAATCCAGGAATCCATTGTAAAATATCTTCTTCCCTCATGAATTCCTGCTTCCTCGATCTAGCCAAGATTTAGCTATATTCAGACCAAATAAGGAACCACTCTGTGTGTGTGTGTGTGTGTGTGTGTGAGAGAGAGAGAGAGAGAGAGAGAGAGAGAGAGAGAGAGAGGAAACAATATCTTAAGTCACTTTCCCACAAAGCCCAAAATGTTGGGCAAATGGGTGAATGTTTGGCCAAGAGGATCTGATTCAGGTTATCAGGTATTGTAAAGGATGAATAGATTTCTAATAAGTCATCTGCAAAACAGGGATTGTGCTTGCTTTTACTGGCCTACCTCCCAGGGTCATTTTGAGAGAACTGCTTTGTAGAATTCAGATTCCCTTGTAAATGAGAATCTATAGGTAAAACAAGATTCCTTTCTGAACTCCATGACTGGGAGTCCCTTGGAGCTGCTGCCCTGGACAAAATCTCTTCAGTACCCTGTCGGACCCCGGCAGAAACACCAATCACCAGAAACTGTTTGAACCCCCCAAGGATAAGGTTCCATAGTTCATCTATGGTACATTATGGATTAAAGAGGTTTCTGAAGGCTTTGGGGATTTATGTCACTTATAAACATAGTTCCTGCTAAGATGCATCTCACTCTATGTGCCACTGATTATATGTAGGCTATAAATTGCATGCCTTTAAAAGTCTTGGATATAACCTTAGCAGGAACTATGTTTACAAGTGACATAAACTTCCAAAGTCCTCAAAAGCCTCTTTAATCCATGTTAAGACTGTTCTATAGGCAGATGAATTTAAATCAGTCTTCTCTTGGCAGACCTTTGAAGTTGGCAATTTGTCTTTGTTGTCTCCAAGCACCCCCAAGTACCATTCTACTTGCTCAGTTCTACCAATCAAAACTGGAGAGGACAAGACACAGCTCATATTTTAACTAACAAACATTCCTGGGATCTGTGAATTTGTTGTGTGTGATGTTTTTTTTTTATATGTTGACAACTGTTTTCCCATAGATTTTATTTCCTTTGTACTGCTATGAATTTTATTTTGTTCATTTAAAAACTTATTTGGAAGAGTTCACAGGCTTCTCCAGACCAACAAAGGTATCCGCAACACAAAAAGGTTAAGAAAACTAGATTTGCACCAATGTTTACTTTCTCCCAGGTATTTGCATTTTTAAGTCTTTTTTCCTGGTTATAAAATGAAAGGCTTTATTTCTAGTTATAGGAATTTCAGACAATAACAGAGAAAGCAGGGGAGATACTCATTTGAGGAGGAGGGATGAGTTTCTCTGCTCATAACTGAAAAAAGAAAAGAGGTTACTTTGCTTACAGATGAACTCTTGGAAGACAAACTTTTTGTAAATTAAGAATTACTTTTTTGGGGGGGCCTAATTGTTGTCTTCAGTTTAGTCCCATTTGCTTAGATTTGGCATAGCTATGATTTGCTAATAATTCACATTTACATGGCACTTTAATGTCCACAAATCATTTTCCTCATCACAACCCTGTGATGTAGGTAGTGAAAGTATTATACCCATTTTATAGATAAGGAAATTGATTCTTGGAGAGATGAGGCAATTTGTTCAGGGTGCAGAAAAATAAGAGTACCCTAAAGTGCTTGAACCCCCAGTTATCCAGGTAACCAGAGGACTGAATGAGAACAGATCATTAATCTATTGCAGTGTCCAGGAGTGGACTCTCTAAAGAAGCTCCAGTTCATGTCAGCCTATCTACAGACTCTCCTCTTGCCTTTTTGTTTTTGCTAGGGACTTGAACTGTCAGATTGGGAATGAAATGAGGAACCCAAGTGTTTGTTGTTATCAACCCCTGTGGTGGATTCCTAACTGTATAGACATCTCACTCACCAGGAACGAACGAGACAAACGAGTTCATAAATCTTAAATGCAACCCCTAAAACTGTGACCTGGCTGTTTAAATATCCCCTTTCTCGAGTAATGTAAGGGTCTCTCTTGAGATTTCCCCATGCATGCATTGCATACCATCTTGCTGAGGAGAAATAAAATGGGTATTTGTCTAGGTAACTGTGCTTCACTCTGGTTTCTCATTTTGTGGGGGACAGGGTTCTTTTTTTTTTTTTAAAGGGTCACATAACTAATGAAGTTAGAAGCCTGGACTCAAAACCAGGACTTTGTGTTGGGCACTCTTTACATTGCACCACGTGGTTAAGTTTTAAATCTCCACACTGACCTGGCCATACTGTCAAGCGCAAAAAAACCTACAATTGAAATTGGACAGAAACTAACAAATTACATATATTTAGAAGTCTCAAGTACCATGAACTTAGAGGAAGCTTCAATGGATCTCCCAACAACTGAGCACTCCTTCCTTTGATGTAGTTAAGAACTCATTCACACCTCATTATTCTGAGTAATTCTTGTCCTTATCTTACCATAAGACCTCCAAAGAGACCCTCCCTTGGTTCTTTTAGTATTAGGGGAGGGGGGCAGCTAGGTGGTGCAGTGGATAGAACACCAGCCCTGAAGTTGAGAGGACCTGAGCTCAAATCTCACCTCAGACACTTACTAGCTGTGTGACCTTGGGCAAGTCACTTAATCCCAATTGCCTCAAACATCTGGGGCCATCTCTAGTTGTCCTAATGTATATCTTGCCACTGGACCCAGATGGCTCCAGAGGAGACAGTGAGGCTGGTGATCTTGCACAGCCCTCCCTCACTTAAATCCAATTCACTGCAAGTCATGACATCATCCTGATGTCATGGTCCTTTTCAAGAAAAAAGGACAAACAAGAACAACATTTTGTGCTTAACAGTGTACCCTTGGTGGACTGTCTACTCTGCCTCACACTCATGATATGATCAACCTACCTCCTTTTCCAGTTGAACATATCTTTGATAAGGCCATCTGTGCCACTTTTCTTATGTAGTCTACTTTTGTCTGGTCTAATTCAAGTCTCACTGTTTTTACTTCAGAATGTAGCCAACAAAGAACTCCCACAAGAACTCCCATCATTCTTTGGCCTGTGGGCCACTGACACTCTGATTCTTCTGAGATCATAGTGTTAAGGGCTAAAATTCTAGCTAAACTGTCTAAAATATCTAATGAGTGGTCGCCAATAAATTATAAGCTTTAGCAAGAGTTAGACTTTTAAGCATTTATTAAGGAGAATAAGAATTTGGTAAAGAGAGAGAAAAAGGCCTAGATTCCTATCTATTAAAGGGAGAGCACATTTCTAGCTCCCTTCTCCGCCAGAGTCCAGAGGAAAGAGAGCGAGCCTGAGCGCCAGTCTCTTCCTTCCTCCTCCCACTAGCCCGCGTCACTTCCTGACTCCTGGTCTTGCCCTCAAAGACCTTCCCTTCATGGGCAGAACTCCTCTACAGTAAGTATCCAGCAGGTGGCGCTATTCCAATCGTTACAGTCCCCCCTGTTGTTCCTCAAGAAACAAAATGTTTCCTTGACGGAACAGTAAAAACAATATGATAACTATTGCTAACTAATAATATGTGAACAACAATATAGAAAAGGAAGAGAGGAAAGTTTTGTCCAGAGGGGCGATTTTTTTTGTCCTCATGAACCGACGCTTTGACATTAGTCTTGCAAAGGGAGGGCCTCTGCAGAGAATACATGTTACAGATGGTGCATATTATAACAGAAAGAGAAAAAAACCAACAAAAAGAACAAATCAAAACTGTTCATTTAAAGTCTCTGAAAGTCTTTTCTCAGATGTCCTCTAGGTGTAGTCGTGGAATGGAAGTCTTTTCAGGGGTTGATGTGTGGATGCTGGTAATCAGCCAGGAAAATTTCCTACAAAATTGAGCTTAACAGAACTTTAAAATAGCTTTGTCAATAATCAAATCAAACAATGAAAGTTCTCAAAAACATGTCTAAGGGAATTCAGAATCTTGGTTGTTACACATGAAACATATAATAAAAAAAATTGAACCATTCTTTAAAATTATAATATTACTATAGTCCCCCCCTTATGGAGGGTAATTGAGAAGACAATTGCTGCGATATTAATTATTAAAAATAATTTTTTATCTTTGTTTCATCACTTTTTGCATCATCTGCCTAATTATCCTCATGCCATTATGAGAAATTAAAAAATCTAATATAATTGGTAACAGGTGTCAAGGCCAAATTCAACACTGTATTTATCATGACACCTGAGATAATTATGGGGGTTACCATAAAAGAACAGAGAAATGATGGGATATGAGCATTCCCACACTTGAGCAATATGTACTGCCCATACAGTATGCCAGGCTTAAAATAGGTGGATGGAATATATGTCCATGCCACCGAACATATTGGAAGAAACTGAGTCAGACTTAATCAGATGCATGGGATTGAGATGTCCATGGCATCAGGCATATAGGAGGGAGCATAGAAGCCAGGTGTAGAAGTGAGATGGGTGGGATGAATACTTCCAGCCATCTGTACAATATTGTGGGGAAAAAGAGAATAAAATATTAAACCAAGAGAATCCAACCTCAACATTTGTCAAAAGCTGTTCCCTCGGCCATACCTTGACTTCATGCATGTCTCCCCTCATGTGACAGTTCAGTGTCTGCTCTTGCATGTATTCCTCTTGTGATTGGATGGCATCTTGGCCAACTGGCATCTGATAACTCAGAATAAAGGCAATTAATGTCTTAAATGATAAGTTCCCATAATCCAAGTCTCATATGGATTTAAAAATTGAGGATAATAAATGATTGCAAAAAATGTGAATACATCTTGACTCAGAACACAATATATAATTATGCAACAATTTCAAATGATACCCTTTTTTTTAACTTAGTATACAATTACTTTTTTGAAAAATCTGAACATATTTAAATACAAGTTAAAGCACAACACAATCTCAAAGACAACTTTTACAAATGTTCCCCTCTTTTTTTTTTTTTTGGAATATGCTTATCAAAAATAATACTTCTAGAATCAATTTACACTTGCCATGGCAAACAATTTGCCAGGGAAATGCTTTAAAGAGTTTGATCAAATAATCAGTTGAGAAAAAAAAATAACAAAAACAAACAACTCAGAATATGGGAGCACAATACTCCTAGAATTAACATTGTATTATGAAATCAAAACCATGTTTCAAAATTAGATAGATGAATGAATAGAAGAAAATACACATGGAATAATAAAAGACAATGAAATTCAAACTAGGGAAATCTAAATGAATATGAACTTAATATCAATAAGAGTATTATAAAATATAAACTTGATCACATGACTATAAAAAGCTTTTACAAATATTCTCCTTGTTTTAGAAACTAAGTATAAAACACAATCTCAAATGCATGAAAATCTCTATGAAAATAAACCCATACCATTAATTTCAAAATGTATATATAATAGCATAGAAGTCCTATGTAACCTCTGAACTGATACTATTACTCTGAGTGAATTCAGAACACTTTTGATTCCGATATCTAAAATCCCCAATACTCATATCAATACCTTGCTGCTTACTTCTACATTTCTGTAAAATATATATCCTTCCATGGCAAAAGAAGCAGAGTCTTGAACTATGTTGATGATTGTCATTCTTATTCAGCTTAAGTTTTTCTTCTTTAACCCCTCTATATTGTCTGTCAGTCTTTTCACCATACAAATGCTTTATAAGATTACTAATTAAAGACAAAAGCAGGTTAGCAAAATTATGAACAAAACGAGCATATCTGGAATTTAAAGGGTTTTCTAAGATTGTCTCAAAAGCACAGCCAGGCCGGAAGGGCTGAGCCTGAAGCTGCAAATGCAGGTAGAAAAAGTTGAGCATGCGCATCAGATCTCTGGACTTCCCAGGCAGGGGAAGCTATGGGCTTGGCCATGGGAGGAGTAGAGGGTGGGGTCTGGAGAGGAGGGGAAGGACCAGCGCAATTTGAATCAGACTTGATTTTGAACTCAGGCCTGGATTCCTCTTCCCCCACTTGGCCTCCAGGCACTAGGGAATTAAAAGCTTCTAGAGGGTGGGTCATTGCCTCCAGGCATGCAAAATTAAAGCAACAATTAGTGTTAGAACTGGGAAAAGCTGCAGGAATCTCTTCAGGTTTCTCTGAAAAAGCATGGTTGGGAGAGGGGGAGATATTTCCTGGTGTGAGTAAGTTGCTGGCTCTTCTAACAAAAATAAAAAGAAAAATAGAAAATCCACAAAAACAAAGCATTAACATGATCTTATCTCCCACTTGTCTAGTTAAACAGACTAAAATCAAAAATAGGGTAATTAGGGAGTTTAAAAGGTCCATTCGAAAAAATTTAAAGGGAAAACACAGCCAGTACGCCAGTACGCCAGTACTTAGCAGTTTAAAGGGTAGGGGAAATTTCTTACCCAACCAGAAGATCAGAAGTGAGGTTCAGCTTTCCTCTTCGTGGTCAGCCATCTGTTAAGGGCTAAAATTCTAGCTAAACTGTCTAAAATATCTAATGAGTGGTCGCCAATAAATTATAAGCTTTAGCAAGAGTTAGACTTTTAAGCATTTATTAAGGAGAATAAGAATTTGGTAAAGAGAGAGAAAAAGGCCTAGATTCCTATCTATTAAAGGGAGAGCACATTTCTAGCTCCCTTCTCCGCCAGAGTCCAGAGGAAAGAAAGCGAGCCTGAGCGCCAGTCTCTTCCTTCCTCCTCCCACTAGCCCGCGTCACTTCCTGACTCCTGGTCTTGCCCTCAAAGACCTTCCCTTCATGGGCAGAACTCCTCTACAGTAAGTATCCAGCAGGTGGCGTTATTCCAATCGTTACAATAGTGTTCCATGTTGTCCTATAGACACTGAAGATTTCACAAGTCTTTTTTAAAAAAGTAATTATTGTTTTTTTGTTTTTTTTGCAGGGCAATGGGGGTTAAGTGACTTGCCCAGGGTCACACAGCTAGTAAGTGTCAAGTGTCTGAGGCCGGATTTGAACTCAGGTACTCCTGAATCCAGGGTCGTTGCTTTATCCACTGCGCCACCTAGCCGCCCCCTTAAAAAAGTAATTATTGGAATACTGGGCTACTCTGAACTGGCCTGTAGTCTGGATAGAAGCAATTATCAGGACTGCAGTTATATGTGCAATTTTATTTTCAGGAGTTAGACCAGGACTAGGATCCAGTCATGGTAGTAAAGCAGCAAAATATCTCTGTATCTCTTTATCAAGACTGTTTGCCAGGTTTGTATCCTACTAATAAACCCTGTAGTTAGATTGGGGCGGGGTGGGGAAGGGAGGGAGCTGAATTTCTGTTCCTTGAGATCCAGGACTGTATTAAGACATTCAAATTGCATTTGGAATGAGTAACCAGAAGCAAGGCTTGCACTGACAGTTTCAATACTTGTTTTGAGTGGGTGGGAGTGATACAAAAATAAATAAAAGACATAGTTTCTGCTATAATTCCCCTGGGAGACATGTGAAGGAACTAATTATCCATATTTCTATTCATTTAGGTTTTTGGACAGTGGAGAAATTCTAATAAGAATGACCACTTTTCCACAATTTTAGATTATTTTCATTCTTCTCAAGCAGAAGGGGTACTGTTATTTTTAGATTTTAAGCAGTATTCAACAGATATTTATTGTGCACCTACCATTTCTCATCAGCCAATAAGCATTTATTAAGTACCTAGGATGTACCAAGCCCTGTGGTGAATCCTGGTGATATATAGAAAATGTTTTTAAAATTGTCTGTGGCCTCAAGGAGCTTACATTCTAATTAGAAAGACAACACATAGATAAACGTATATATATATACAAGATATTCAGCAAGAGGAGACAAAGCTATTCCTATCTGTAGACAACACGATCTCTTAAAACAGTAGTATCCATATTGGTCACAAAAGGTTCCATTAACCTTCAGGAAGAAAATATTAGAATTTCCATTTCTAATTATTTTGAAACTAAATAAATTAAGCTTTGCTAATATTTGACATAAAGATTGACACCAGAACCCACATGTTTCCTATAACAGAGTCAGATGTTATATAAAGTTCCTAAGGTATTCTGAAAAAAGAAGAGGTGCTTCCAATGCAGAGGAGTATCTTCCTCATCAGTTCATTCGTTTTCTTTCTTTCTTTCTTTCTTTCTTTCTTTCTTTCTTTCTTTCTTTCTTTCTTTCTTTCTTTCTTTCTTTCTTTCCCTCCCTCCCTCTTTCTTTCTTTCTTTCTTTCTTTCTTTCTTTCTTTCTTTCTTTCTTTCTTTCTTTCTTTCTTTCTTTCTTTCTTTCTTTCTTTTTCTTTCTTTCTTTCTTTCTTTTTTGTTGGTGAGGCAATTGGGGTTAAGTGATTTGCCCAGGGTCACATAGCTAGTATGTTCATTCATTTTCAGTATACTGCAACCTATTGCAGTTACATGTGCTCAGCTGAACAGATTTCTAGACAACTTATTTTACTGAGTTTTAGCTAAATGAATAAATGCTTTGAAAATATTCCTGCAAAGAAACTACAGATTGAAAAATACACTAATAATGCAAATGCTAGTGGAAAACTGTGGCAGTGCTGAGCCTTCTGTTCCTAGTGGGAGTTCTTTGTTGGCTACATTCTGAAGTAAAAACAGTGAGACTTTAATTAGACCAGACAAAAAAAGTTGGCCCCTCCCCCCAAAAAAGGAAATTATTAAAATTACTTGAAAATTATTCTTATATCCACTTTGCTTATGAACCTCAACTTAAGTATATACTGTGCTCTGAGATATTGATGACATGACATCATGATTAATAAGACATTTAAAAACTAAGTTTTTGTTACTGAAAATGATGTGTCACCTATAAAACTCTCAGTGGATAGAGGGCAGAACCCTATCAGTCAGGAAGATCTGAGTTCAAATCCTGCCTCAGACTTTTACTAACTGCGTGACTCTGGGCATGTCCCTTAACCTCTGCCTGCCTCAGTATCCTCATCTGTAAAATGAGGATAATAATAGCACCTACCTCCAGAGTTTTGTGGGGATGAATTGAGATAATATTTGTAAAGAACTTGGCAATCCTAAAAGCACTGTATGAACACTAGATATTATATCATCATCATTCTTTACTTTTTTTTTTGCAGGACAATGGGGGTTAAGTGACTTGCCCAGGGTCACACAGCTAGTAAGTGTCAAGTGTCTGAGGCCGGATTTGAACTCAGGTCCTCCTGAATCCAGGGCCGGTGCTCTATCCACTGCACCACCTAGCTGCCCCCATCATCATTATTTTTTATTATCTTTGTACACTTTTTAAAAAGCCCAACAATTTGGGAACAGATTTTTTTCTAACCAGTTTAAACATCTTCCAAATGAATTTCAGCAGATTTTGAAGCCATTGTTAAAAACACCTGCAACCTCTTTCAATTAATTTGAAAAAACAATAGATTGACATCAGAGAAGATGAACATGTGGTAGCTAACAGAATGAGCACCATGATTTAAGTAAGTGCAGTCTATAATATACTTCCTCCATTTGGATCTATGTATCATTCAAAGTATCTTTTTCAGCTAGGGCAGCCATTCATCAAAACTAACTGGCAAAATTAACTGAGCTAAGAACCAGATTTTGATGTGACCTATCGCAAAGTGTTTATCCAAGATTTAAAAAAATAAGAAAATATTCAACCATACTGTTACCACTAAAATATTATTAATGATAATTTCCCTGAATAACATTTTTAGTGAAAGAAAAAAGGTTTTTTAGGGTTAACAAATAAAATAAATATTATTTTAAAATATTTTATTTTGTCCTTTTTTACATGTCTACTTTAGATATGTTTTACAATGTACATAATATATCAGCATGGGTACATGTATAAGCTTTATCAATATATATGTATTTGTTCAACTATGTATGTTGAGAGTGTGTGCTCAGATTTTTTTAATGACAAGTATATAATCAAAACAGTTTTGAAGCCACTAATTTATTAAGATCCATCTGGCAGCTAGAAAAATTATGAACCACATTAATTATTACCATAGGTTTCAGCACATGGACCTGGAAAATGTGAAAAAGGAGATATTGTCCTCAAAAAGAAGTAAAATGCAGGCAATATTTTAGACATGATAGATTTTAATTTTTTTTTTTTACAAACCACATTATATCCAAAATATCAGTACCATTTAAAAAATTAGAAAACCCTATGATTCTACCAAGTTATTTTGTGCTTTGAGTATGGCCTAGTGAAGCCACCTTCATTTTTCTATGAAGAATTTGCTTTGAGCTTTTCTGGATTTCTCCACAGTTTCAAAAGTGATCATTCCTCTTGGCAGCTGCAGCTTGCTATTTTCTTCATCCAGAATGTTTTCTGCTTCACCTAAAATAAAGCAATGAACAATCTCAATGACATTCTGGGAGAAGGGCTCGATGTCCAGAGCTTCTGGTTTGAGTTGTAGAAACAAAACATCCTTTCAATTCTCTAGGCCTTTTTTCCCTCATCTATAAACTGAAAGTAGACTAGATAATCTCAAATGTCAAGGCATCTTGGTGATAAGTCATCCTTAGACACAGTTCTGAATTCTGACTCCTGAAGCCACCCCAGTTTAGACTACCTTTTGTTTTGTTTTGTTTTGTTGTTGTTGTTGTTATTTTTTTGTTTTTGTTTTGTGGGGCATTGAGGGTTAAGTGACTTGCCTAGGGTCACACAGCTAGTAAGTGTCAAGTGTCTGGGGTCAGATTTGAACTCAGGTCCTCCTGAATCCAGGGCAGGTGCTTTATCCACTATGCCACCTAGCTGCCTCCAAGCCACCCCAGTTTAACAGGACTCAGTCATCATTTTGAAAAACCATCCTCCAAAGGAAGAGGAGGTCCTGGGGCAAGCCTTTGGTATATTAAAGGACTTTGCCTCAAAACAAAATGAAATATTCTAGCATATATACTATCCAAAAAAAGGGAATAACTTTTGGAAACTGTCTTTTTGGTCCCCCGAGCCTTGCACTAAAGGCCCAGACCAATTGGCTACAGTAAAATGAAATGAAGGAATAATTAGAAATTCCATATTTTCACACTTTCCTAAAATCACCTTGAGGATAAAGGAAGTACGATGCAGTAGATGGACCATTGGATAAGGAGTAAGGTTAACAGGGTTCTCACTAGTCTGAGATTTTGTCTCACTTAAACATAATTAAGATTTAGAACAGGAAAGGCACTTAAGAGCCTTTTAGTCTAATCCTTCATGTTTTGTTGTTGTTGTTTTTTAGTTGTTTCAGTTGTGTCTGGTTCTTCATGACCTATTTGGGGTTTTCTTGGCAAAGATGCTGTACTGGTTTGCCATTTCCTTCTCCAGCTTATTTTACACATGAGGAAACTGAGGCAAACAGGGTTAAGTGACTCGTCCAGGGTCACACAGCTATCAAGCATCTGAAGCCAGATTTGAAGATGAGTCTTCTTGACTTCAGGCTTGGTACTCTGTACCACTTCTCTGCCCAGTCTTTCATTGTACAGATAGATGAGTAAAAAGAGGCCCAGGAGGGTTTGTCATGATGTACAATGACACAGAGCTAATAATTGGCAGAGCAGGGATCTGAGTCCAGGTTTTCTGACTGCAGGCTTGCACTTGGTTCTCTACTCCGCTCTGTCTCTTTGCCCCTCAGTTTCCTTATTAGTAGAATGAAGGGCCTACACTAGAATGGTTTCTAAGTTTCCTACCAGCTCTAAGATGCTATGTTGCTTCTCGAGACAGCAGTTTAGCAGTCTTGCTAGCTTCCATTAAAAAACTCTAGACTATAATATTTCTTTTCTTTTTGGTGCTGTTGTTTTTCTATTTTGAGGTTTTTCCCCATTGCTCTGATTCTTCTCTTATAACATGACCAATACAGAAATATATATGTGTATATATATATATATATATAATGTGTGTGTATATCTATGTATATGTGTATATATATATGTGTGTGTTTATGTATATATATATGTATATATAGACGTGTGTGTGTGTGTGTGTGTGTGTGTGTGTGTGTGTGTGTGTGTGTGTGTGTGTGTGTGTGTGTATATCCTAGATCAGATTACCTGCTGTCTAGGGGAGGGGGGAGGGAGGGGAAGGAGGGAGAAAAATCTGAAATTGGAAAGCTTGTATACACAAATGTTGAAAACTATCTTTACATGTAACTGGAAAAAAATAAAATACTTTTATCAGAAAAAAAACCCTCTAGGGCATAATGCTAGAATTTCCAAATAATAAGAATGGTATTATAGCATTTCAACCATCCCAAAATGTTGTGGTTTTTTTCACTAATTTCAGTTCAATTATTTAATTAAAGAGGATAATTTACAAAGAATTATATAGCTGGTAATGACTATTATTATTATTAATTTATTTATTTTAGTGAGGCAATTGGGGTTAAGTGACTTGCCCAGGGTCACACAGCTAGTAAGTGTTAAGTGTCTGAGGTCGGATTTGAACTCAGGTCCTCCTGACTCCAGGGCCGGTGCTCTATCCAGTACGCCACCGAGCTGCTCCGGTAGTGACTATTAAAGACCATGACTCAATGTAACTTATTATAGTACACACATACACATAAAAACATATACATACATATATACATACTACTATGTCCTAAATTTCCCAGAAAACTGGTTTTCCTGATAGACCTTAATTTGGTGAATGCAAAATTGTATTTAATTTACTGTGAATTTCCAGGACTTCAAGGTTAAAAACTTTTAATCTTTAAAATGCATAATTATAATAAATTTTTTTTTTAAAAAATCCATATCCAACTCTATTCCTAGAAAATAAACTCCTCCTTCATTAGTCACAAAGTTCAATTAATGTGACAAAATAAATTTGACTTTTTTTAGCTAATGCATTATTTTTATGAGACAGTCTGGGTTCAAACCTACATATAACTGAGACAGTTTAATCTTAGATTCATGAGAACTCAAGGAGATGAGCAAGATGTAACTGAGCAAGTCACGGAAATGGGGTTTAACACAAGTACAGTCACTTTAAAATCTACAGTCCATTATTCATAGAGATAGTGCCCCAAATTATGAACAGGCTGGGCTTCAAAAGCCTGAAAATGCATTGGCTAGAACTTGGACATTTCCCCAAGGGTTCAGTGTCATAAAGTCTGGTTAACTTCCCAGGCCAGCACACCAAAATCTAATTAATGAATTACCTCTAGTTCCTAATCACCCCCAGCTAAGGGGGTGGGTGAGGGGTTCAGACTGAAGCAGTGGCCATTGTCTGGCAAGAAGCTGGGATAGGGGGAGACAGTCAAAGCCATTATCACTTTTGGAAGCAATTCCAGCTCCTGAAGTGGAGGCAGCAATGGGATTTCCTTAAGAGGGTGGCAGCACGCTTAAGGGGAAGAGGACAGTCTGGCCTTCTTACAAACAGGTTGTTCCCAAGTCATGTGTTCTTATGTAGAGGACTCCCTGTACTAAAAAGCAAATTCGGCTATATAAACCTTCATTTGTCAGGTATGCACATACCTTTCATCCTCTGCAGAAGGGTTCCATAGCCCATGTCATATTGATAAGCAAGGACAAAGCTTAATGGAATGACAGGGAGGAAGAGGCCTGGTTTCTTTTTTTTAATTGCTCTGTTCAAAGAAAAACAAATATGAAAAACCATTCTTTTAAGAGGAACAATTATCTCTAGCCTCTCCCAAAAGATTCATCTGGTTGTTAGGAAGAAAGTTCTCTATTTCAAGTGACAGCACAGATCTTTCGAAGGAGAAGTAATTATTGTAATAATAACAAGGACTTTCAAATTCAGCCTTAATTTTTAACTAAATGGTTCCTTTTATCGCTGGCATCGCCATAAATAAGAAAACTTACACATTTGCTATATCAGCAATGAGCCCAATACCTCACACACTACCTTTGTGATATACATATGTGTGTCTCCTAAAGAGAAAAAAAAAGTCTTTCCCATCAGCCTTCCCAGAGCCTCTCTTAAGGAAAAAAGACCTGTTTCTGCCCTGAAAACCGACATCATTTTTGCCTCACATTTCTCTGTCTCTGAGAGCTGTGTGAAAGAGCGATGTGGGGAATTGTGGGATGACACAATTGTCACGGCTCTAGAGGCCTACTGGGTGCATGCGTGGCTCCCACTATACAACTTGCAGCAATGATGAAGACGTCTAAGAACGACTCTTCCATTTCTGTTTGTGAGTTTCTTTGTTTTTTTGCAGGGCAATGGAGGTTAAGTGACTTGCCTAGGGTCACACAGCTAGTAAGTGTCAAGTGTCTGAAGCCGGATTTGAACTCAGGTCCTCCTGAATCCAGGGCCGGTGCTTTATCCACTGCACCACCTAGCCACCCCTCCTCCATTTCTGGATAGGAATAAGGGGTAGTTTTCTCCCACTCCCAGCATGCCCTAAGTGATCACTCCTTCTTGATTGTAAGACAGCACCATCTCTGACATGAGTTGGAGAATGATGCAGGATAACCCTAATGATGTGACTACTCTTGTTCTATAGTGTTGTTAATAAATGGACACTAATAAAGGAAAGGGAAAGGACAGTCAGAACCATAGATTTAGAGCTGGAAAGGATCCTTCTAGTTCAATCTTCTCATTTTTTCAGATGAGGAAACTGAGGCCTTGGGAGGTTAAGTGACTGATCATAGTTACACAGGTATTAAGTATCAGAAGCATGATTTGTATCTGGGTCCTCTGACTTAACAATGTCCTTTCCATCGCATTACACTACCTTCCATATAGATCACATACAAAGGCTATAAGGGGCTACTTTGGCTCTATATTAATTCTTTGCAATCAATTTTGTGACAATCTAATGGTAAGTTCCCATCTTTTTTATGATGCAGAGGGGATCCTGAGTTCTTAAAGGGAAATCCTAATAAGCTGAAAATGCTTTTAATATTGGCTCAATAATAGTGTTTCTATCATCCAAGAACCAGAGGAGTTGAGTGTGTATCACTCAAACACTGGCCATCAAATGATTAATTTTTTGGCCACAGCCACTCATGAAACTATTTACCTAAGTCATGGAGAGGTTGCGATATGCATTGGCAGAGGGAGTACCTACAATGCTAAAACTGGAGTTTTTCTGAATATTTGAAGCATGCTAATGACAAAGGGGGAGGCAGAAGAAAATATTAGATGTTAGTTGACTTTTTCTGACCGTAAAATAAACATTTCTAGGTAAATAACAAACAACATACCCAGCTGTGAGACCAATAGCAGCAATGCTATAAAACGTCCCAAAATATTTGAGGAATTCCCTTGTCCAAGCAATCTGCATAGCCATCTGCCTTTCCCTCATTTCATTTTGCATCGTTAATTGTCTTTCCATCTGAGAAAAGAAGAAAAGGTAATGTGGTTATTTAGCTTTTAAAATAAGGGCAATTGTTAATGCTATTAGTGTGGGGTTTTTTGTTTTTGTTTTTTAGTGAGGCAATTGGGGTTAAGTGACTTGCCCAGGGTCACACAGCTAGTAAGTGTCAAGTGTCTGAGGCCGGATTTGAACTCAGGTCCTCCTGACTCCAGGGCCAGTGCTCTATCCACTGCGCCAACCAGCTGCCCCTATTAGTTTTTAAAAGATATTTTTGTCTCAATTCCATTTTTACTAGATAGTTCCTTTGTTTCAGCATACTTCACTGTCAGTTTCCTTAGTCCTATATGGAAATGCATTAAATCTAATCTTAGTTAATGACATAATGCCTTAGGCTACGAAGCTAGGTGGCACAGTGGATGGAGTACATAATAATAACTACTTCATAGCGTTGTTGATAATATTTGTAATGTACTTAGCACAGTGCCTGACACACAGAAGGTCCTAATCTTGCAAGTGATATCTGCCTTGATCATGTAGGTAATAGAACATTGAGATTTTGCTTCCACACTTTTAGGTGGCAGTTATGGAGTACTGGGCTCCAATTAGGGGCTAAAAAACAACTGTACAAAATCTGGTGCCTATCAAGAGAAGTTAATAGTTATACATACGGTCTATTGCTAGCTGTTATACCTCATCTTTAAACCACTCTATCTTTCAGATCCACCTAGAGTTTAAATCAAAATCCAGTTTCCTAAAGTCCATGGCATATCTCTGAAATCTAGAAGCACTGTTATTTACAGTGGAAACTTTCTTGACAGTCCATTATATTAAAATGATGCATATACAATATCCTAAGAGCCTGTGTTATAGAAAGTAAGCATAGGGCAATTACTATATTCAATTTTTATTAAGAATCAAATAATAAAAACTTTGGATTTTAACTCAGCTATTGTGTGACCTTACTAAATGACAAATCCTTTCTGTATTTTTTATTTATTTATTTTTTTTGCGGGGCAATTGGGGTTAAGTGACTTGCCCAGGGTCACACAGCTAGTAAGTGTCAAGTGTCTGAGGCCGGATTTGAACTCAGGTACTCCTGAATCCAGGGCTGGTGCTTTATCCACTGCACCACCTAGCCACCCCTCCTTTCTGTATTTTAATTCAATTATATGGGGAAAATGACATAAAGATGAGTAGTGAGGAATAATTAAATTGGGTATATCATCTTAGTTATAAACCTACATCCAACAATGACTCTCTGAAGAACTTTGCAGAGATCATATTTTCTGTGTCACTATTTCCCTACTGGTTAGAGGGAGATTGTTAAGCCTGTTGCCTAACTTCCACACAAAGGTTTGGGATCTTTGAGAGGCTACAGTAAAATGTTTAAAGTGCAAATGCAGAGCTTCCCATAAGTAATGAACTTTAAGGAAACTTTTCTTAAAAGTATAAGGTAAATTTTATCAATATGAAACTTTGTTAGTTTTCTCATCCCTTAGTAAATTTTATTTAATCAAAGAACAAAACAGCTATAATCAAAACTGATTCACAAATTCTATGTTAACACAATTTTGTAATGATTAAAACCAATGGGAAAATATACTGATTAAATTATTAACCCACCAATTTTATTGATGTGTGTCAGTAGAACCTGAATTTTCATCTCCTCTTCTTGAAACATTGTCAATAACAACAAAAAGATTAAAAGAGAATGTCTACCATAAATCCCCTTGAGAACGTTTAACCCAAATAATGAAGTACCTAACTCTTTTATCCTGTGGTGACCTTATTTTAAATAAACATAATGAATGTTTTATATACTAGTAATTTTCCCACTTCTGTTGCCCAGCATTATTGTTGATTTAGCCTGAGAACAACTTGAAATTAAATTGTTCCTTATTATCTTTAAACTATGATGATCTCGCTGTCTTATTTGATGCTAGATAATAAAAATAATTGTAGTTATGTGATAGCTTGAGAACAAAGTAGAAGGGATAAACTTCATTAAAGATAATTGCACACAGTAGGAGAAACTATATTCTCTCCACCTTCACAAAGCTATTATGTAGGATTCTCTTTGCACTGAACTTTTACTCTTCAATTGGCCCAATTGAATTTATTATGGACAGCCACTACTACTTGACTGCCTTCAGTAATTGGCCAGTCTCTTGAGCTTCTAAAGTGGCAATTATGTAAAAGCCCACAGACCACTTATTATAGTATCCAAATAATGAGATTTCATTTTGGTACCTATAGCACAAGTGTGACATTGCACATAAATTATTCTCATTGTGGTTTTTTAATTGAATCCTATGTAACTATTGAGAACCAACATGGACCAAACAGAGATGAATCAATTCATCTCAGTGTTTTCATCCCATCAATCTTCTCATGTATGCCAAATACATTCAGACGTGATAATAGAGTTGTCTATCCACTTGACTGAATAAAAAAGATAATTTATACTTTTAGCTATAAATAAATTTTAAACTTTTTCTTTTTTGGGGGGGGGAATGAAGAGGTCACATTAACCTTCATTTACTCCCTTTCTTAAAGTACAGAACATGTTCTAGGAGAATAGGTAGAGCCAAAATGGAAGCCAAAAATTCAAGTTTTGGGTAAAAAAAACCAAAAAACTGCACAGATGAGAAGAAAAGATGGCAGTTGGCATGTGACATTTTCAGTTGAAGTTCATACTTTCAAATGGTTCTATAATCCCTTAAGTAGCTTGGGAAGAGTCTAGGAAAAGAACCAAGAAGCAAATTAAAGCATTTAAATAGGAATTTAGCACATTTCAACATTGTACTACAAAACAATTATATACAAATGTAGTAGTAGTAGTAGTAGCAGCAGCAGTACCTTATTCAGGCTTAAAAAGTCAGAAAACTGCATCTTCCTATATATTGGGCATTTCAAATCTAACAATATTTTCAGAAGTCAACAAGGGATTTTATAATAAAAGGGTATTTGAAAGAGCTATGATTTTACTGGTACAGATATTCCCTCTATCAATGGAGCTTCAATTCATTTATACTTGGTGTGGTCTAAAAAAAAAATCAACATCAGGTGACCAGATTTCTGGTGATAAGTTTCTCTAAAGGTCTTCAGAAGAAAAAGCGCCATCAAGTCTTTCCAGCTTGGTCAGACCTTTCAAATTTATACTCCACTAGTTCAACCTTCAGGAACTCTTAAGTTATCTCTACGCCTCATATGTCGAGCAATGCTGATGATCTCACTGAGACTGATGTTTCCACTGTGTTTAATATTTTTCTGCTTCTTTCTGTCCCAAGGAGGTTCCTTTAGGGCTCTGATGATCAAGGCTGAAGCAGAAGGCACAACCTCAATCTGAGCCTGTCTGTTCTGAATGGTAAGTTTCACTGTGATCCTTAGCCTTTTCCAGTCACCAGTTGCCTTGGCAATGTCATCACCAACCTTTTTGGGAGACAAACCCAAAGGACCAATTTTGGGGGCCAGAGCTGATACGGCACCAACTTCACCACCAGTTCACCTTAAAAACACGACTTTAATTTCGTTAGGGTCAAACTTGGGCGGCATGGCTGCAATGAAAGTGGAGGCTCAGCCTGGATGCTGCGGGGTGGTGTCCCAGATTTGGGATGACGGAAAGAAGTTGCACCTTCACCACCAGGAGCTGGGAGCCAAAAGCAGGAGCATAACACTTTTGAGGATGGACAGGGCGAAAGAAGAAAGAGAGTAGGCTAAATGGGGGTGGGTGGGGAACAGGATCGAGAGAAATACAATTAGTAATCATAACTAAAAATTTTTTACAGCAAGTTTATTTATAAAGGCCTCATTTCTCAACTACATAGAGAGCAAACTCAAATTTACCAAAGGAAAAACCATTCTCCAGTTGATAAATAGTCTAGGGATATGAACAGGAAGTTTTCAGATGAAGTAATTAAATCTATCCATAGTCATATGAAAAATGCTTTAAATCACTATTGATTAGAAAAATGCAAATTAAAACAACTGAGGTAAGACTCCACACCTATCAGATTGGCTGATATGACAGAAAAGGAAAATGACAAATGATGAAGGAATGCTGAGACACTAATGCATTGTTGATGGAGTTGTGAACTAATTCAATCATTCTGGAGAGCAATTTGGAACTATGGCCAAAGGGCTATAAAACTATACATACTCTTCAACCCCAAAAATACCATTAGTAGGTCTATATCCCAAAGAGATTAAAAAAAAAAAGGAAAAGGACCTACATATACACAAAATACTTACAGTAACTCTTTTCTGGTGGCAAATAATTGGAAATTGAGGTAATGCCTATCAACTGGGCAATGGCTGAAAAAGTTGTGGTATATATTGTGATGGAATATTATTGTATAAGAAATGATGAGCAGGATGCTCTCTGAAAAACCTATAAAGTAAAATGTGTGATGTTTAAAATCTAAATTGTGGTCACCTTAAATCAGAAGCTTCAGCTCTAGTCTAGCCTAGAGTTCCAGCCTGGTTGGGTTTTTCCTGAAGTCCTCCTCCATGAGCCTACTTTAATCAGGAACCCCCTCATCAAGCTGTTTGTGGAAGCTTTTTTATAGATCTGGAACAGAGGCGGTCCTTACACACTGCTTCAAGGTGATTGGTTGGCGTCATCCAAATCCATTGTCTTTGAAGGTGTTCTCAAGTTGAGTTCACAGTCTAGTTTCTGAGAACAATACCTTCTTAAGGGATAGCCAGGTGTGATTACAATCCAATTAACTTGAAGTAGGCTTAATCAGCAGTCAATCACTCTCACTTGATTCAATCAGTATAGATTAATCTCCAGGTGGGTCTTTGAGTATCTGCTAAATCCCATTATTTCATCACAAATGAAAAGATCCAGGAGAACATTGTATATAGTAACATCAATAATTGTACATAGTAACAGCAAAGAATTTATGAAGAACAATGCTATCTCTAGGGAAACAACTGATGGAGTCTGAATGTAGATCAAAGCATTTTTTTTTAACTTTATTTTTCTTGTTGACTTTTGGGTTGTTTTTGTTTTGGTCTGTGTTTTCTTTCACAACATGACTAATATGGAAACATGTTTTGCCTGACTGCACATGGATACCCTAAATCAAATTGTTTGTCCCCTTACTGAGGGGGGAGCAGCAGGAGAGGAGAAAGAATTTAGAACTCAAAATCTTTTTTTTTTTTTAATCAAAGGGGGCAGCTAGGTGGTGCAGTGGATAAAGCACCTGCCCTGGATTCAGGAGAACCTGAGCTCAAATCCACCTCAGACACTTGACACTTACTAGTTGTGTGACCCTGGGCAAGTCACTTAACCCTCATTGCCCCACTAATAATAATAATAATAATAATAATAAAAAACATGACATTTATTTTTATCATAAAAGTATTTTAATATTTTCCAATTACATGTAAAGATAGTTTTCAACACTTGTTTTCATAAGATTTTTTAGTTCCAATTTTTTCTCCCTTTCTCTTTTCCTTCCCCTCAAGACAGAAAGCAATCTGATATAAGTTACATATGTAAAATCACATTAAACACATTTCTGCATTAGTCATGTTGTGAAAGAAAAATCAGAACAAAAGGGAAAATCCTCAAAAAAGTAAAAACAAAAACAAAAGCAGAAACAGTATGGTTCAATCTGCATTCAGAATCCACAGTTCTTTTTTCTGAATGTGGAGAACACTTTCCATCATGAGTTCTTTGGAATTTTCTTGGATTATTGCACTTCTGAGAAGAGACAAGTCTATCACAGTTGATCATCACACAATGTTGCTGTTACTGTGTACAATGTTCTGGTTCTGCTCATTTCACTCAGCATCAGTCCTTAATACTTAATACTTAAGTATTTCTAGGATTTTTGAAATCTGCCTGCTCATTATTTCTTATACCAGAGAAATATTCCATTACATTCATATACCACAACTTTTTCAGTCAATCCCGAATTGATGGGCATTCCCTCAATTTCCAATTCTTTGCCACAATAAAGAGACCTGCTATAAATATTTTTGTACATGTGAGTCCTTTTCCCTTTCCTATGATCTCTTTGGGATACAGACCTAATAGTGGTATTACTGGGTCAAAGGGTATGCACAGTCCCATAGCCCTTTGGGCATAGTTCCAAATTGTTCTCCAGAATGTAGAACTTAAAATCTTAAAAAACAAATGCTAAAATTTGTTCTTACATGTAATTGGGGAATAAATAAAATATTAAATAAATATATTACTAAACAAGTAAAAGATATTGTCAAAGTGGAACTACTCAATGTTAAAATATGAAAGGATAGCCAAAGAAAGACCTATTCCTTTAACCTTTGTCTCAGTCAATAAGCATTTATTAAGAGCCCTTACTATGTGCCAGGCATTGTGCTAAACACACTAGTAATACAAATAGAAGCAGAAAGACAGTTCCTGCCCTCAAGAAGCTTACAATCTAATGGGGGAATTTAATATATAAAAGAGAGCTGAAAAGTTTTGGCCTGGGCCTCCTCCTTAAACTGGAGGTTCTGGGAGAGACCAGTTATTCAAAAGATGAGGCTCAAAAACTCACGTGGTTTCCCTAAGCTGATGCCCCTCAATTTAACCAAATACCACCTACCCTTTAAGGTCCGACACAAGATCCTACTTCTTCCATGAAGTATACCCTTACTAGTGCAACTCTCATTGTTTTCCCTTCCTCTAAACTTCTTATAATGTGTACCATTCTATCAGCACATAATTGCCCAGTATCTATTATTTATCATAGCCTTGTTTCAATCATTGGTCTGTAAACCCCCCCCAGGCCAATAGCTTTATCCTATGTTTCTATCTCTGCTCCAGTACCTAATATAGTATGAAACATGTTATTGACTCAAAAACTACTTCTTGGTTAATGGTCAGTGTTGCTGTTCAAAATGTAAATCCCATGTAGAAATTAAGCAAAGCTAGGTGGCACAGTGGATAAAGCACCAGCCCTGGATTCAGGAGGACCTAAGTTCAAATCCAGCCTCAGACACTTGACACTTACTAGCTGTGTGACCCTGGGCAAGTCACTTAACCCTAATTGCCTCCCCCCCCCCAAAAAAAATGAATGAGAACCAGAACTTGGGAGCTATGATCATAGGATTTACAGCTATGCTACCATTTAGAGAATAAGGAGCAGAGTTGGAATTTAAACTAAGCCTTTTGATTCAACTTTCAGGGCTTTGCCAGTTTCACCTTAAAATAGCTATTTAATAATATTACTATTTATATAGTGCCTTACAAACTTAACCAAGTACCAAGTGCTTTACAACTACTACCTCATTTGATCCTCAAAACCCTATGAAGTAGGTGCTATTAACTTTTACAGATGAGGAAAGTGAGGCAAAGGTTAAGTGATTTGCCCAGGGTTACATAGCTAATACATATCTGAGGTTGGATTTGAAGTTGGGTTTTCATGATTACAAGTCCAACACTTCATTCGCTGTGCTACCCAGCTAATTTTCTTAAAGATGTGGAATCTGCCACCATGCCAGTTTTCTAGTAATTCCAAACTTCCTTAGCAAAGTCTTAGCTTGGGTGGCCATACTTTGGAATATATTTTCCACAGAAGCAAATGTATTTTGAAAATGATAGGTAAGGTTGTTAGATCACTGTTGGATCAGAAGAACCCATACAGTCATGGCTATTGTATATATGGATAATTTTTACCATAATATAAGTCAAACTAATTCAAGCCTTTAAATCTATGATTTTGCATCTAAACTCACTTCTACTTTTTAAAAAAGCTCTATCTTGGGAAGAACTTATTACATTGAAGAATTAATCACTAAGTCACTTCTGAGAAAGTTTTTCCATATTCATGCTACCAAGCAGATGTCAGTGGTGAAACATTACTTCACTGTTATTAAAAAGGCAATACACTCAATTTCTTGAAATTGAAACATAATAATTTTCATAATAATTGTTGCTTTGTTTTCATTTTCAGAGATATAGTGTTTCTACAGAAAGGTGAATCTAACCTAGGGCTGGACAACATACTTTCCCCTTTTTACTGTTTAATCTTTGTAAGAAGAAATAAATCTTTGATGTGCAATTAAAAAGAAGCTAGAATAGCTACCAAGAGGGAGATATGACCATAAGAGATATTAAAACTTAAATTATAGCAGCTTTACCGGAGAAATTTTTTTGTTCTAAATTTCTTTGAATATTGTTCTTATAAGAGTTGCAATTATATTTATACTATGGGTTATTCATGTACACTGAATTCTTCTTATGGAGATTTAAATCCTAGTTTGTTATCTAATAACCAAGTTGGAATGAGAAACTTTAGTTACTGAAAACAATAGTGTCTATGCTCACTATCACATCACAAGATATGGGGAAGAAAGGGAAGGAAGGAAGGAGCTTCCATTTACTGCATTTGTTAAGTATCTATTATGTTCTAAACATTGTGCTAAGTGCTTTACAAATATTTCATTTAATTGTTATAACAACTATGGCAGGTAGATGATATTATTGTTATTGACATTTTACAATTGAACAAATCAAGGCAGACAGATGTTAAACGACTTGTCCAGGGTTACACAACTTGTAAATGTCTAAGTCTGGATTTGAATTCAGGTCTTCCTGACTCCAGATCCAACACTCTCCACTGCTCCTCCTAGCTGCCTCTAGGTTACTTTGATAACAAAACAGTTTAAGTAGATTGTCTGTGATATCAAATCAACAAATATTTATTAAGTACCTACTATATACAGAAAACTATGAGAGGTACCATGAGGAACTTTTACAAAGAAGCACAACATCATCCCTATCCTTAAGAAATTTATAATCTAGTTGAGGAGACAATCTCTGCTGGTCTCTGAGGATTGGTGTGCCCTTATGGAATTCTGAAGTTGCCTTTCCTCTGGGAGTTTAGTCTGTCCCTACTGTGTCTCTCTGCTCTGCTGCCATTAGCCACTGCAGCTCTGGTGGGCATCACCTAGGAGTTACAGATAATCCAACCTTTCTCAAGTTCATGAGGTTATCCCCTGATCAAAGGGAAGGCAGAGGAGAGAGAAGATGCTTTCCCTTCTCTTAACTCCACCCATTTTCTCTAAGGAGTCCTCCACCATTGAATTTTATAACCATTTGACTGATAGAATCCAAACTAGCTTGCTGTTTTTATATATAGTCCCATGGAGATACTAAGGAGCAGCGGCATCAATTATGTCAATTATTGATGCAAGGATTTTAAAAAATAATTGTACTATAATTTACTAGTATTTCTCACATCTGTGAAAATGTACTTTAAGTGCAAATAATTATAAGCTATTAAATAAAAATCTTATTATCTCTAGTATGTGTAAGTGCAGGGTAGCTGGACGGCACAGTAGATAAAATGCCAGGTCTGAAGTCAGGAAGACTCATTTGCCTGAGTTCAAATCTGGCCTCAGACACTTGCTAGTTGTGTGATATCAGGCAAATCTCTTAACCCTGTCTGCCTCAGTTTCCTCATTGGTGAAATGAACTGGAGCAGGAAATGGTAAACCATGCCAGTATCAAAAAATCCAAATGGGATCACAAAGAGTTAGGCTTGACTAAAAACAGCAACAACATGTGTAATTTTACTCTATCAAAGTGGCAGCTTGGGTCTTTGAGGTATTCTTTTTTTTTTTTTTTTGTGGGGCAAAGAGGGTTAAGTGACTTGCCCAGGGTCACACAGCTAGTAAGTGTCAAGTGTCTGAGACCGGATTTGAACTCAGGTCCTCCTGAATTCAGGGCCGGTGCTCTATCCAGTGCACCATGTAGCTGCCCCCCCCCCTCCTTTGAGGCATTCTTACAGTTTAGTCCTTCTAAAGTTAATAATCACAGGCTATTTCCTCTGTGGCAACATTTGCTTTTATCTAATGACTCAAAATCCCTCTAATCCTATTAAACTGGTTAAGGACTTATTCATACCGGGTTTATTTTTTACTGATTGATTCAGTTTAGATGTTTTGATCATCAGGGGTAGAAATGGTTTTCTTTAAAGAGGAAAGCTACTAGATATGCTACTAGATATGAGATTAGATATCAGGTAGGTATTTTGGATGGCTCCAATTGTCAGGAAGCTTTTTCTTACATCAAAACTCAATCTGCTTCTTTGTAGTTTCTCCCCATTGTTCCCAGTGGTGTTCTCTAGGTCCACAAAGGACAATTCTAATACCTCTTCCATCTGATGGCCCTTTAAACACTTGAGGACTGCTATCAAGTTCCCCCTCAAATATTCTCTTATCCAAGTTAAACAATCCTAGTTTCTTCAATTGACTCCTCTGTGGCATGAATTTGAGGATTATCATCCTCTGAACTGCTTCCTCTGGTTTATCTATATCATTCTAAAAATGTAGTGCCTTGGACTAAACATAATACAGCCAGCTCTCACTCAACATGAGTAGACCATTCTGCATACCTCCCCCTGCACTCTAAATGTTGAGTGCCAGCATAGGGCAGTAGAACTACCAGCCCTTTATTTCTGGACACTATGCCTCTCTCAATACAGCCTAAGATCACCATATCTTCCTTGGGTGCCATTTTATACTCTTGACTGAATCAATTAAAAACCACTAATCTCTTTCTTTGCAAACTGCTAACTAACCATACCTCCTCCATCTTTCACTTACGAAGTTGAGCTCTTAAATTCAAGTGTAAGATTTTCCATTCATTCCTACTAAGTTCCAGCTTATTAGATTTGATCCAGTGTTCCCACTTGTCAACATTTTGTCAATGGTATATCTGATTAGCCTTCTAGGTGTGTCCTTATCCATTTCACTGAGAAAATGTTAAACCAGAAAGGGTCACCTACAGAAACCTGGGGACATTCCAGTAAAAACTTGCCTTCAAGTTTGCATCAAACCACTACTCTTTTGGTCAAGCCTTTTGACAAGTTCTAAATCCACAACTGTATGATGATCTAGCCTACATCTCATCATCTTTCCCACAAGAAAACTGTGAGAGACTTTATCAAATGCTTTGTTAAAATCAAGGGAAACTATTTTGACAGCATCCTCTGGTCTACCAGATTAGAAACCCTACCAACAAAGGAAATAAGGTGAGCCTGGAAATGACCTATGCTTGTTGAAGTCATACTGCCTCTTTGTTATCAGCATTTCCTTTTTTATCTGTTCACAAACCAGTTCTGTAGAATTCTAAAATGCAAAGACTTTTTCAGAAATCAACATCAAATTCTGTGGCTTAGAGTTTATAAGATTTAAAAAAAAAACACCTTTGAATTTCCTCCCAAGTCTGAGAGCTAAAAGCCAAAAAGAAGCCCTACAAATATTTTAGGATATTTTCCCTAAAGAATAATTAGAAAATCAAGGCTAAGGCCAGAATCACTTATTGATGCCACTGAAAAAATCCTTAAAGAATTCTTGCAAATATGCCCAACATCAAAGTAACATGGATGTTACAGTATATGCTACATAAAGTTCATATCCCTTGATTACAACTATCAACACAGAGAGATTATTCCCTAAAAAGACACAACAGACTGATAGGCTGAACTTGCCTGTTTTCCTGTATTGCTAAACAGCAAATGAGATATGAGGGAGAGGAAGGAAATGAGAAATGAGAAATCTACAAGCCTCTTACCAGAGAAATCATTATTAATTCAAATAAGTGACAGGAACATCAACTAACCTATATCTGGTTTTTTACAGGAGGTGAGAGGGAGGGGAGTACGAAAGAAACCTATAATTTCATGACATAAAAATATAGATGTGACACTTGTCTGACTCCCAATTACCAATGCTTACACTTCTACAAAGTTGCAGAAAATTCTACCTTAAATGAATATAACTCTTGACTAAAAATCCTCAAGTATATACAGATAAGTCCCCACTTTTAATTGCCTTAAGTAATGCTTCGGTTTTTGAAGTAATGGACAATATGTCAAGATATAAAATCTGCCAAATACCCCTGTTAGACAGTGTACTCCTTTGACTCAATTAGAAGGAAGCACAAATCTAATCTAAGTGAGAATACCTAAAAGTCCATTGCCAAAGATGTATGTTAAATGTTCCTTTAAAGACAACACAGTGGGGGTGGAAAAATCTATGGGCATATGAGTCCAAATATCTAATTTAAAGTCTGGGCTCTCCCATCTACTAGCCACATTATCTCGGATAATTCAGTTTTCCTTGCTTAGTTTTATCATTTATAAAACAAGGATAAAAGTCCTCCGTAAATAAGAAGCTACTGAGTAATTATTCCTTTCAATGACATTCATACAATTTTTTCCTAAAAGGCCTGACAATGACAAGCATAGATCTGGATATTTTAGCTTACCCTTAAAAAAAAAAAGGATACTTGGACAACTGTCCCCTTCAAAATGGTTTAGGAATAAATGGGGACACAAAATATCAAGATATCACCTCCCTTATCTAATAAATAGCAGGGTCTATTGATAATTGTTATTAAAATGCCCTCATAAGAGACTCTTTTAATATAAAAACACTATGAAAAGAAGTTTAAGAAATGAACTTGAACAAATAGATCGTTAGTGAACTTTGGGAATTAACCTTTTAAAGCCTTGGTTTCCTTATCTGTAAAATGAGGAAATTGAATTAGGAGATTTTAAAGGTCCTATTGAGGTCTAAATCTATGACTCTAGGATATCTGATTTATAAGCCATACCATAATTATAAAAAAGGAAAATGCTAGATGTTGGAGGGGATGTGGGAAATATGGGATACTAATCCACTGTTGGTGGAGTTGTAAACTGATCCAACCATTCTGGAGAGCAATTTGGAATGATGTCCAAAGGGCTTTAGAACTGTGCATACCCTTTGATCCGGCAATACCACTGCTAGGTTTATATCCCAAAGACATCCCAAAAAAGAGAAAAAGTTCTAGTTATATAAAAATATTTATAGCAGCTCTTTTCATGGTGGCTAAGAATTGGAAATCAAAGGGATGCCTATCAATTGGGGAATGGTTCAACAAGCTGTAGTATATTATTGTGATGGAATATTACTGTGCTATAAGAAATGACAAGGGGACAGCTAGGTGGTGCAGTGGATAAAGCACTGTCCCTGGATTCAGGAGGACCTGAATTGAAATCTGGCCTCAGACACTGGACACTCACGAGCTGTGTGACCCTAGGCAAGTCACTTAAACTTCATTGCCCCACAAAAAAAAAACAAAGCAAAACAAAAACAAAGAAATGACAAGCAGGATAATTTAAAAACAATCTGGAAAGACTTATGTGAACTAATATATAGTGAAGTGAGAAGAACCAGGAGAACATTGTGCACAGTGACAGCAATATTGTTTGATGAAGAACTGTGAATGACTTAACAATCCTCAGCAATACAATGATCCAAGACAATTCCAAGAGACTAATGATGAAGCATACTATCCACCTCCAAAGAACTGATATTGATTGAACAAAGACTAGAGCATGCTATCTTTCACTTTCTTTCACTTTTTTCTTTTGAGTTTTCTTATACAAAATGACTAATATGGTAATGTTTTACATAATTGCACATGTATAGCCTATATCTGATTGCTTACGGCCTCAGGGAGGGGGCAGAGGAGGGAGGGAAGGAGGGATAGAATTTGGAACTCAAAACTTTAAGGTCAAGAGAGCTACCAGGAAAAAAAGTGAGCTTTTCATGAGTATGAACCACCACAAGTAAACTAGCTTCCAGATATAAAGCAGTCATCTAATGTATTTATTCACCCTGACTCAGAATCCGCAAGAATCACTCCCACTCCTGTGGAAAATTATATCGTGGAAATCAGTGACAGTATCACATTAGCCTCCCGAACTTACTTCCTTGTCCTGAAAGGCAGAGGGATTTACAGAGATCTGTCCATTGTGATATCTTTCTTAATTAGTGGCAAATAAACTTCTGAAAACAGTGATAGGGCATAGTGGAAGGAGCACTCATTTTGTAATCAGATGACCTGAGTTTGAATACAAATTGTACTAGTACTTACACTGTAAGCTTGGGTAAATTACCTCCCTGGACAAGTCTTAGAGGACAATTTCTCCAAGATCCCCTCTAGCTCTAAACCCAGGGAGTCTATATCTACTAAGATACTTCTATGAAGCATTTCCTTCTATCAAATGACAAAAAGGAAGAGGCATATGAGCATACATCTATAATACTGCTTAACATTTCAGTAATGGAAAGGCACTGAAAGGATTTGAATGGAGAGCTGGCCTAAAGTCAGGAAGACCTGGATTTGGGTCCCACCTGTGATATAGACTGGCTGTTTGATCCTGGAAAAGTCACTCTCAGGGCTTTAGGCAGATCTCTAAGACTTTAAGCTGCATAGAAGGCACCAATCTGTTTTGGCAGAGGGAGTTTCCTCACCTGAAAGTCCCCTCTCCCAATGAAATCACAAGTGCAGTACCTATCTAAATTCCACTAAAGTAAATATATAGTGATAGGGTTTTTTTTTAATAAAGTTATTATTCATTTATTTTAACTTTTTTTAAAAATTGAGTTCTAAATTCTTTCCCTCTCTTCTGCCCCTCCCCTACCCATTGAGAAGGCAGGCAATATGATAGTAATTATTTATACATGTGAAGTCATGTGAAATATATTTCTATATTAGCCATGTTGCAAAAAATAAACAATAAAAAGCAAGAAACATAAAGAAAGTAAAAATGTATACTTCAGTCTGCCCTCAGAGTTCATCAGTTCACTCTCTGGAAGTGGATTGCATTTTTCATCATGGGTTCTTTAGAATTGTCTTATATAATTGTCTTGATCAGAGTACTTAAGTTTTTCATGGTTGATCATCATTACATTATTGCTATTATTGTGTACAATGTCCTCTTGCTCACTTCACTTTGCATCAGTTCATATAAGTCTTTCCAGGTTTTTCTGAAACCATCCACTTCATCATTTCTTATAACACTATATAATATGATTATATTCCATCACAATCATATACCACAATTCTTTCAGTCATTCCCTAATTAATAGGCATCCCCACAATTTCCAGTTCTTTACCATGACAAAATAATTGCTATCAATATTTTCTTGATCTTTTTGGGATACATACCTAGGAATTATATTGTTGGGTGAAAGGGTATGCACAATTTTATAGCCCTTTGGGTCATATTTCCAAATTGTTCTCCAGGATGGTTCAAATTCCACCAACAGTGCTTTAGTGTGCCTATTCTTCCACATCCCCTCCAGGATTTATCATTTTTTTTCTTCCATGTTAGCCAATCTGATAGGTAGCATTTCTCTAATCAACAGTGATTTAGAACTATTTTTTATTGTCATCCTATTTATTTAACATGTCCAAAGTATATAATGTGAAATTCTAGGTTGGACAAATCAAAAACCAGAATTAAAGTTGCCAGGAGAAACATCAACAATCTCAGATATGCAGATGATACCACTCTGATTGCAGAACCCAACAATACAACAAAAGGTCAAGGATATCAAGGGAATCAATGAAAAATGTGAAGGAAGATGGTCTAGTTGTACCAGATCTCAAACTGTATACAAGCCATTCTCTAGTTTATAAATGGTCAACCTATATGAACAGGCAGTTTTTAGAAAAAGAAATCAAAGCTATCAATAGTCACATAAAAAAAAAATGTTCCACATCATTTTCTGCTATCAGAGTGGTATCCTCTGCCTATCTGAGATTGCTGATATTTCTCCTGGCAACTTTAATTCTGCTTTTTGATTTGTCCAACCTAGAATTTCACATTATGTACTTTGGACATGTTCCTGCTGGGGTTTGTTGCTAATATATAGAAATGCTAATGGTTTGTGTAGGTTTATTTTGTTTTCTGCAATTGTGCTAAAGTTATTAATTGTTTCAACTAGTTTTTCAATTGATTCTTTGGAATTCTCTAAGTACACCATTATATCATCCATAAAGACTGATAGTTTTATTTCCTCATTGCATATTTTTATTTCTTCAACTATTTCTTGATTTATTGTAAAGCCAGCATTGTAAATACAATATTGAATAATTATGGTGATAATGTACATCTTTACCCCTGATCTCACCAGGAAAGCTTCTAGAATATCTCTATTACAGATAATACTTTGCTCTTGGTTTTAAATAGATACTACTTATCATTTTAAGAAAGGCTTCCTTTATTCCTGTGCTTTCTAGTGTTTTTAATAGGAATGATTGTCACATTTTGTCACAGGCTTTTTCTTCATCTTTTGAAATAATCAAATGATTTGGGGAGGTTTTTGTTATTAATATGATTTTAGCCCCTTACAGTAGTTATGTTTATGGTTTTCCTAATATTGACCAGTCCTGTATTCCTGCTATAAATCCTGCCCAGTAATGGTGTATGCTCTTTATGCTATATTGCTATAATCTCCTTGTTAGTATTTTATTTAACATTTATGAATCGATATTCATTAGGGAAACTGCCCTATAGCTTTCTTTTTATGTTTTTGTTCTCCCTAGTTTATGTATCTGTAATGATTGGAATGACACCACCTGCTGGAGACTTACTGTAGGAAAGCTCCAACATGAGGAGAGGGCCTCTGAGGGCAGGACCATGCAGCTTTCTTTGGCGTCAGGAAGTGACGTTGGTTTGTGGGAGGAAGAAGGGGGAGGCTGGCACTCTGATGCAGTCTCTTTCCTGGGGACTCTGGTGGAGAGGGGACCTACAAATGTGCTCTCCCTTTAATAGATAGACGAAACTAGGCCTTTCTCTCTCTCTTTACAAAATTCTTATTCTCCTTAATAAATGCTTAAAAGTCTAACTCTTGCTAAAGCTTGTAATTTATTGGCGACCATTCATTAGATATTTTAGACAGTATAGCTAGAATTTTAGCCCTTACATATCAAAATCATATCTGTTGGGCAGCTAGGTGGTGCAGTGGATAGAGCACTGGCCCTGGATTCAGGCATCAGGGCTGGTGCTTTATCCACTGTGCCACCTAGCTGCCCCCTGTACATTGATTTTTCTTTTTTAGTGAGGCAATTGGGGTTAAGTGACCCACCCAGGGTCACACAGCTAGTAAGTGTTAAGTGTCTGAAGCCAGATTTGAACTCAGGTACTCCTGACTCCAGGGCTGGTGCTCTATCTACTGCGCCACCTAACTGCCCCCTACATTGATTTTTTAATGAACTGCAAACCAAAAGAAAATTTTTAGAGGTTAGTTCTCTATAACCTAACAAAATTTAAATGTTAAAATAACATGAAATTGTGAAAATGATTTTTTTTAAATCGTGTCACTGAAAGAGGTGGTAGGTTAATGTAAATGCTTTTTAATGAAAGAAGATTGGAGGAGCTAGATAATGCAGTGGATATAGTGCCTCACTTGGGTTCAGGAAGACTTGGGTTCAAATGCTGCCCCAGAGACTTACTGACTGTGTGACTCTGGATATCATTTAATTTCTTAGCCTCACTTTCCCCATCTATAAAATAATAGCACCTAGCTGATAGGGTTGTTGGAAGACCAACTGAATTAAAATATGAAAGAAGATTAGGAGTCAGGAGACAGACTCTAATCCTAGTTCTGTCATTAACTGATTACCTGTTGACACTCAACAAGTCACCCAATCGCTCTTGGACCCATTTTCCTCATCTGTAAAACAGAAGAGCAGATCTGATCATCTTCAAAGCTTCAATGTGATTATTCTATGTATCTAGAGTCTGTGGTTTGCTTGAACAAGAAGCATGATGCCCATCTTGATATCTTCCCCCAATCAGATATCCCAACTGTTGGATACCCTTGTGATATTGGCAAAGAGTGGACATTGCTGGACAGGTTGGGATGGCAGACTAAGGGAAAACATAGCTTCCAGTTGGCACAGACAGCCTAAAGCTAGGGTGGTGAGGTTATCTAGCACCCCATGCAAAGATCAAAGGCCATTTTTTTCTTTCCTCTGCCTTCTCTTTTCCTTCCCCCTCTCATTTTCCTTTATTCTCTCTTCCTTTCTCTCTATGTATTTTCAGCTCTGCTCTTTCTTTTCATTCTACTCCACAGGTTACTTCTGACTCCCCAGACTTTTTGTCCCATGTTGCTGCAGCCTCCCCACCCTGAAAACTCACTCAGCTTCTGGGTTTTTCACAATGAAAAAAGATGGCACCTCTGTGTTCCTTTCCTTTGGCTAGTTCCTCCCAGAACTCCATTTTAAGGAAAGAGCAGGTCCACCACATTTCCACTCCTCCTCAGGCTCTCCACTCTAGATTCTCCAGACCATTCTCTACTTTCTCTCAGTCTGGGTTTCTTCTTTTCCACCTCCTTTTCAGCTTCCTTTTATGCACTGTCTTTCCCTTCCAAGAAATGGAAGTTCCTTGAGGGCCAGGACAGTTTTTCTCTTTATTTGTAGAGCAGCAACAACAATAGTAGTAGTATTCATAACAACAACAGCTAGTATTTATATAGATAAAACTTTAATGTTTGCAAAGTGCTTCACAAATATATTACAACTACTCTGGAAAGTAAGTGCTTTTATTATTCATACCATTTTACATATCAGGAAACTGAAGGAGGCAGAGATTAAGTGACTTGCTCAAGGTCACACAACTAATAAGTGTTTGAAGTTTGATTTGAACTCAGGTCTTCCTGACACCTGGTTCAGTATATTTCCACTACTTAGCATAATGACTAGTACATAATAAGTGCTTAATAAATGCTTGTTGATTGGACTTTTCATCACCCTCTTTACCATTTTTCTTACCTCTTTTTTGCTCTTCTTGACATCTTCATTACTATACTCAAGTACAGAAGGATAGGGGATGAACCTGTGATTTCAATGATATAGGGAATTCCCAAATGTGGAAAATCCCTCTACCAGTGAAGGTTAGCACCTTCTTTGCAACTCATAATCTTAAGAGATGCTTAGAAAACTAAAAGCATTTGCCCAGAGTCATGCAACTTCTATATGTTAAGAGGTGAGACTTGAACCCAGATCTTCCTGGATTCATGGCTAGTAATCTACTATGCCTCACTGCCCAGTCTAGTATATACATACAATATAACATTATATTATATATATATATAACAATATGTTATTGTATATATGCCATAAAACAGAATAAAATATATATTTATTATCTGTCATATTATATTTCCTCCAGAGAAATGTGAAGTCCATTACATATACTTGCCTGTCAGGTTTTTCCCCTCAAACAATAAACTGCTAGTCAACCAATTTGAATTGTTAAAGTGTATATTTTTTTAAACAACCAAACTTGAACAGAACAGGTTCAAAATCTTCTTTGAGCTTGAACTGCATTGGTATTTTCAAACAGTTTCCTACTTTAAGTAATATGATATGCGTTTCAGATGGTTTTGTTTCATAAGCCTTAAGAGTCTTTGGGGATTTTAAAAACTTAAACATACATATATATATATATATATATATATATATATATATATATATATATATATATATATATATATATATATTTTGAGGGGCAATGAGGGTTAAGTGACTTGGCCAGGGTCACATAGCTAGTGTCAAGTGTCTGATGCTGGATTTGAACTCAGGTCCTCCTGAATCCAAGGCCAGTGCTTTATCCATTGCGCCACCTAGCTGCCCCAAACATATATAATTTTGTGTGTGTGTGTGAGGCAATTGGGGTTAAGTGACTTGCCCAGGGTCACACAGCTAGTAAGTGTTAAGTGTCTGAGGCCGGATTTGAACTCAAGTCCTCCTGAATCCAGGACCGGTGCTCTATCCACTGCGCCACCTAGCTGCCCCTCCAACATATATAATTAATACTACCAATCATATTTATTCTTATCTTTTAAAAATAATTCCACATCCTTTTGAATAGTCACTATTATATCATATCAAAGAATGCAATTATCAGTCATTATTTTATAAATCTATTCAAAACTGAAGGAATATATGAGTTCATCAGAATAGGTACACCATTGGAGATTGTACCCCACTTTATGCCTTGGGAGAAAGTTTTATGAAAAAATTCATCTATGCGTGGCCAATCCTTTAGTGTTAAGATTTTCTGCATTTAACTAGGCTTTTCTTCATATCTACCTCCTTCAAGACTCAGTTCAATTCCCAGCTTCTGCAAGAGGCCTTTTCTGTACTCTCTATACCACCCCCTAAAACTAGCAGAGCCTTCTTTCTGAGATTACCTCCAATTTATACTATGTAGATCTTGTATGTAAATATAGTTTGCATGTTGTCTCTCCTATTAGAAAGTGAGCTTCTTTAAGTCTGGGACCATATTTTGCCTTACTTTGTATCCCCTGTGCACAGCACAGTTACTGGCCAATGGTAAGTGCTTAATAAAGGCTTGTGGCTAATGATAATGTTCCTTGGACAACAGATATACATTCTATTTCCAGGTTCGTATTTCAAATCATTCCATTTTGGGTGGACTCACTAGGACAGCCTGGGAGGAACTGTAGTCACTTACACACAGTAATAAGCCATTGAGGGAAGACTTCAGTGGAGGAACTGATCTATAATCTTTTTTTTTTTTTTTTAAGTGAGGCAATTGGGGTTAAGTGACTTGCCCAGGGTCACACAGCCAGCAAGTGTCAAGTGTCTGAGGCCGGACCTGAACCCAGGTACTCCTGACTCCAGGGCCAGTGCTCCATCCACTGCGCCACCTAGCTGCCCCTATAATCTTAACATATAATTTCATGTCTAAGAGGTTAAGAAATTAGCTTCCTCCGTCTTTGTCCCTAAAAGATGAATAATGAATTCCCACAGCAATGCAACATATTAGAATGAAAATAAACAGTTGTACACTATACAATGACAATCAAATCTGATTGCATTCATTCAAATTCATATTTAAGTCAGGATTTGAACTGGATGAAGTGTTGGACTTGGGATGATTTAAAGGTTCTGGTTCAAGAACTTTCAGATCTAAATTTAGAGGTTCAATTATTGTTCAAATTGATTCACTTGGAACTTTGAGAGTTACAGTGCTTTTGATTCATGGTTCAATAGAAAAGAATTGGGGTTCACAGTAAGGTTTGGTTCAAGTCTCTGGTTTAAATAAATTCATTGAAGATTTATAAGGAATATGTGGATCATTCTATTAAGGAATTTATCCAATTAAGATAATGACATGAATTGAATACAATTATGTTATTAAATGTCATAACATTTTTGTTATGTATGCTCACATTGAGTTTGATTTTAAAATCATATTATTCATGGATTGGAGGCCAAACTACAGTATAAAATCATTCTTAATTATATCTGTGCACAAAAAATTGAAGATGTTGACTTTTTAGAAGTTTATCTGGTTGAAATAAATATCTTTCTATCATCAGCAGCAATCTCAATGCTTCATCAGTTTTTTTTTCATTATACATTTCAGGAAAAACCTGAGACTATTATGGGAAGATGTTTTTTTAAAAACTTATTGTGGGGGCAGCTAGGTGGCACAGTGGATAAAGCACCGGCCCTGTATTCAGGAAGACCTAAGTTCAAATCTGACCTCAGACACTTGACACTTACTAGCTGTGTGACCCTGGGCAAGTCACTTAACCTTCATTGCCCTGAAAAAACAAAAACTTATTGTACTTTTTTTTTTTAAGTGAGGCAATTGGGGTTAAGTGACTTGCCCAAGGTCACACAGCTAGTAAGTGTTAAGTGTCTGAGGCCGGATTTGAACTCAGGTACTCCTGACTCCAGGACCGGTACTCTATCCCCTGTGCCACCTAGCTGCCTCGCTTATTGTACTTTTTAGGTACTTTGTTATCTTAGGATAATCAGTATGGGGAAAGGAACAAACATTTATTAAGCACCAACATATAACACGCAGTGTGCTAGGCACTTTACAAATATCTCATTTGATCCTCACACCAACTCTGTGAGGTAGATGCTGTTATCAAACCCATTTTACAGCTGATAAAACTGAGGTAGAGTAGGTTAAATGATTTGCCCAGGGTCACACAGCTAGTAAGTATCTGTGGCTGGATTTGAATTCATGTTTTCTTGCCTCCAGGCCCAGAGTTCTATCTAATGCACCACACAGCTGCATTAAAAGGGATAAGAAACTGAGAGGAAAATTCTATCTGATCAACTTCTTAACAAAGCATATTTTTAAAAGGGTCTTTTTTATCCTTTGTAACTTTGGTTCAGGTATCTTATCCTCAGAATGTGGGTATAACATACACTGCATGCTGAGCATGCATCAGGAACCTAAAAGATGTAAACAACTGAGAGAAGCAAACCAATCTTCCAAATGTCAAATGATGGGCCTAGGTGGGGCTAAGGATGAAGAGTCAGTGCAGAGGAAAATGTAGTATTAAATTAGTCAGAAACAGACAGTTTTCTCATTTTAAGCAGCCATTAAGGGGACTTTATCTTGGGTGGAAAACCACATAATGGTACAATCAGTCTAATCCTTGAGGCTCAACTCAGTATGGCTCTTATCTAAGGGAACTGTGTTGTTTTGATCTATTTTTTTTTTCCTTTGGTGGGGCAATGAGGGTCAAGTGACTTGCCCAGGGTTACACAGCTAGTAAGTGTCAAGTGCCTGTGGCCAGATTTGAACTCAGGAGGGAAGTATGTTGTAGTAGAGGAAGCACTACCATACATTTGGACCCTGACCCTGCTATTTACTACCTGTGTAAAAAATTGGACCAGGGTAGATTCATTATCAGCTTCAAATGTTTATTGTTTACTGTTCTAGGAGATACAAAGAAGCGAAAGACCTAATGTCTATCTTCAAGGGATTTAGCATTTATTAAGAGATATCAGTTAATTTGGAAGTATTTGTTATAGCAGGAATTATCAGGGAAAGATCCTTGAAGGAGGGAAGAGGAGAGATTTTTGAGGGGATAAAAACACACAAGAGGGCATGAGGCCTTAGTTCAATTTAACATTTACTAAATACCTGACTCTATATGCATGTATGACATGCTCATTTTGTCCTAATTGAAAGCTTTGCTATTTGACTTTACGCCAGGTGTTTCTGATAAAGGTGTCTGAATGGGTGAGTTCCTTAACCTTCCTAACGCTCAATTTCTTCATCTCTCAAATGAGGATAGACTAGGTGATTGCTAAGGTCCCTTTTAACTCTAAAGCCTCTGATCCTTCAGAAATGTCCTGAACTTACTTCTACATGGGTTTAGACCAAGACAAGCTTTAACCAGAATCTTTACCTTCCCATATAACACCAACACAAACTCATATCTAGGGCTTCAGAGCTTTCAGTTGCAGACTTATCAAAGACAAGGCTGATTTCTTTATGCCTCCCTGTTTCTCCTGGGTTAAATAAAGAACTATTAGAGATGCAAATGTTAGAGCACTCTACAAAGATGTTATTATCTATTATCTTATACTTTACAAATGAGGAATTCTGTAGTACTAATGTCATCAAAGGAAATGTATGAATAAATAAGGACATTGTTTCCCAGCTTTCTGCTTTCCCTACTAACCTTGTTTGCATTGGTTTTGTTTCTGCAAAACACTTTTAATTTAATGTAATCAAAATGATCCATTTTGCATTTCATAACGTTCTCTATCTTATCTTTGGTCATAAATTCTTCCTCTGTCCATAGATCTGACAAGCAAACTATTCCTTTTCTACTTTGCCTACGGTATCACCATTTAGTCTTTGGTTTTATCAAACAGGAGACCGTTATATTCATTTACTTCTGTGTTTTGTTTGCTGTAAAAATATTTTAACTAACTGGGCCTAATCTGTGGACTTTTGACTGGCTGGCTATCTGACTGCTATTAATTGCCTAAGCCAGTCTGTTAGGGCCATTTAAAAATTCCCACAACTGCTTCTCCCAAGTTGATGAGCAAACAGCCTCTTTCCATTTAACAGCAAGGGATTTATTTAGGTGAATAAACTTAGGCAACAAAAGTAAAATACGACCTCTCATTGTCTCTGTAGTGTCCTCCTCCACCATCTAACTGCAAGCCCCCTCTCTTCCATACCATTTCTCTGGAGTCCTTCCCTGTGTCTCCTTAGCCTCCTCTGTACCGACTGACCTTCTTCTAGCATCCCCCCTCACTAAAAAGCCCCCTTCTTGTCTCCCTGCATCTCTTTTTATTAACTTCCTCTCTCGGGTGAAACTCAGACTGGCCCCCCAGGCTGTGGCAGAGCCCCCATGCTGTGCACACCGGGAGCTGGGGGCTGCGGGCTGGGCGAAGCAAGCTCCGTCGTCCCTCCAGTTTTTCATGTGCATCTCCGCTGTGCACATGCCCGGGGTCTGGGGTTTTTCGTCGGCACAGCTTAGCCCAGCTCAGAGGCCCCCCCACAGCTGAAATGGAGGGGGAGGGGTAGCTCTGCTCAGGGAGCCTGAGGCTAATTTTAATGCCTACAATGACTAACCTATCCCACTGATCTACCACTCTTTTTTTTAGCCAGTACCAAATAATTTTCATGGTTGCTGCTTTATAAATATAGTTTTAGATCTGGTACAACTAGGCCGCCTTCCTTTACATTTTTTTTCCATGAATTCCCTTGATATTCTTGACCTTTTGTTCTCCCAGATGAATTTTGTTATTATTTTTTCTAGCACTATGACATAATTTTTGGTAGTTTGATTGGTACAACACTGAATATGTGAATTACTTTAAGTAGAATTGTCATTTTTATTATATTAGCATGACCTATGCATGAGCAATCAATATTTTTCCATTTGTTTCGATCTGATTTTGTTTGTGTGAAAACCCTATTACTCATTATCCTCCTAGTTACTCAGGCTCACAAACTAGGCGTCATCCTCAACTCCTCATTCTTGCTCATCTGCCCACCCCACCATAACCAATCAGTTGTCAAGTCTTGTCATTTCTCCCTTCATAGCATCTCTGGCATATCCCCCCCCCCCCCCTTTCCTACTAGGAAAGAAGCTTAGCTACTAGGCTCTCATCACCTTACACCTGAGTGCTGCACTCACCAAACTGCTTGGTCTCCCTGCTTCAAGACTCTCCATTCCAAATTCATTTTTCATTAAGTTGTCAAACTGATGTCCCTAAAATTCAGGCCTAAAAATATTACTGCCCTATCTCTGTCATTCAACAAACTCCAGTAGCTCCAAAACACCTCCATGATCAAATATAAAATCTTCTCCTCAGCTTTTAAGATCCTTAATAACCTGGCCCCTTCCTATTTTTCCAGTATTCTTACATCTTACTGCCTTGTATACATGTTGAAATCTAGTTACATGGGCCTACTGGCTATTCCTTGTACTAGACATTCTATCCCTTGAATGAGTTTTTTCACTGGGCTGTCCCCTATGGCTGGTACTCCAACTCCTCATCTCTACCTCCTAGGTTGCCTGGCTTGAAGTATCAGCTAAAGTCCCACCTTCTGGGAAAAGCCTTTGTCAGTCCTCCTAAATCTTAGTGCCTTACCTCTCAGACCACTCCCAATTTATTCTGTACATATGTTGGTTGTACATAGTTGTTTTCGTGTTGTTTCTCCATTAGACTATAACTCCTTGAAAATAGGGACCAGTTGGGGCAGCTAGGTGGCACAGTGGATAAAGCACTGGCCCTGGATTCAGGAAGACCTGAGTTCAACTCTGGCCTCAGACACTTGACACTTACTAGCTGTGTGACCCTAGGCAAATCACTTAACCCCCATTGCCTCACCAAAAAAAAAAAAAATTTTTTTTAAATAAAGAAAATAGGGACCAGTTTTTACTTTTCTTTGTATCCTTAACTTTAGCACAGTGCCTGACAAATAAAAAGCACTTAATAAAAAGAATATGCAACCTGGTTTCAAATTCTGGCTCTGCTACTTACTACCTGTGTGCTTTGTGTTGTTCAGTTGTTTCACTCATGCCCAAGTCTTGAGGATGCCATTTAGGGTTTCCTTAGTAAAAATAATGGAGAGGTTTGCCATTTCCATCTGCAGCTCATTTTTATAGATGAGGATGTGAGGCAAAGAGTGACTTGCCCAGGGTCACACAGCTAGGAAGAATCTAATGCCAGATTTGAACTCAAAGTCTTCCTGATTCCAAACCTAGTGCTCCATCCACTGTGTCTCCTAGCTGCCCTGTGTGTCTTGTGTGCCCATGAGCAAATAATTTATCCTCTCTCAGGCTCTACTGAAAAATGGGATAATAATATTTGCAACATCTATCTTATGGGATTCTTATGAGGAAAGTGTTTTAAAACTTTGAAGTGTTGTATTAACATAATATATGTGATATATGTGTGAGAGGAAGGGAGAGGCAGGGAAGGAAAGAGAGAGGGGGGAGGGAGGGAAAGGGAGAGAGAGATGCAAGTGCTACCTTATCAACTTCACTTTGAATAAATGAAATGATGATAGAAGAGGAAGTACAGAGAGCTGGGAGTCTCCCAAAGGAGTTGGTAGTGAAGGCATCATATTATAGAGGAAATAACACAGAGTCAGGAGACCCAGGCTGAAATTCTGGCTTTGCTCCTTATTCTTTGTGAGGCCTCACACATTCCATCTTTCTGAGCATCAGTTACTTGCTTTGTAAAATAGATTAGATGATTTCTAAGGTCCCTTCTAGCTCTGTAACCTAAGGATCTGTAACTTCTGATAATATCTAATTAGGCACCAAGTTCTTAGTACCCAAGGAAGCTGCAGCACTGAGAGAAGAGGATGCCCAAAGTACTCATACATCTACTTACAATGAGGAAGTTGGTTGAGCTCAGCTGTCATGATTATGATGCATTGTCAATGCTATGCTCCTGCATCACACTCTTTGTTTCCTCTCTGGACTACCTGTCCATAAGACTCCACCATGCACTCCTCTCACCCCTTCCCCAGTTAGGCCTCTGCTAGCAGCCTCTGGCATTGTGCTTCAAGGTTCTGATACCACTTAGGGCTTCCTTGGGTAAGCCCAACTCATTCTTAGCCTATCAATTCCTTCACCTTGCCAAAAGGGAAACATGGTACAATAGAAAGAGCAGAGGCTTTAAAGTTAGATAACCTAGGGTTTTAATTTTCCCTTTACTGTTTACTACCTGGGTGACATTAAACAAGCTACTTAAAGCCTCTCTGGGCTTGTTTCTTCATCTGTAAAATCAGGGAGGTGTGTGTGTGTGGGGGGGGCTGAGGCAGTAAGGGTTAAGTGACTTACCCAGGGTGTCACAGCTAGTAAGTGTCAAGTGTCTGAGGCATATTTGAACTCAGGTCCTCTTGAATCCAGGGCCAGTGCTTTATCCACTGCACCACCTAGCTGCCCCTCGGATTAATATATTTTTAAGGTCCCCTCTGGTTTTAAGTCCTTTGATGCTATTAAATTTGTGGAACTTACCTAATGATGGGGCATATTTACTTCACCTCTCATGTAAGGTCATTGCTGGTAAGAAGCCCATTATTTGGGGACATCTGTCTCTCATTCATACTGATTTGACCATAAAGTTTACTCCATTTTATTCAGTGAAGAAAATAAAAGTGGGATCAAATTTTTACCTTGGAGGCAAAACTTGGCTTTATTTTATTTATTTTTATTTCATTTTAAAGAAAGAACACTCCATTTCCTTTGTTTCTCTTCATGAAATATGCAGCATTCCAACATTTACAACTTTAAGAACTCTGTCCAATTTCAGATCCTCCAACTTGCTACAAAACAAATTGCCTTATTCCAGTGAGATATATTGTTTCAATCTTTATTGTCACTGTGGAACCATGCATGGCTAGGTATCATTTAGTATACTTAGACTGATAATGATATAAAATTGTGACAAAGTAATACTTTATTTCTATAATTTGAGCACAGCTCACCCAAAGGGCAAAACCATTTTTCTTGTTGTTTTCTTGTTCTTTCTAAAGAATTCTCTTTAAAAAATACACTGGAGAGAAAAATACTCATTAAATGTGTTAATAGTATTTGAGTAAGATCATAAGATCAGAGATCTATATACCTTGAAGAGATCTCAGAGGCCATCTAGACTAATCTCTTTTTACAGATGTAGAAACTGAGGTTCAGGGAAATTAAATCATTTGCAAAAGGTCACAGAGATACAAAGTGTCAGATATAGTCATTAAACCTGCCTCTTCCGTGTCCAGAGCCAGTGAACTTTCTACTGTACTATACTGCCTCACATCAATACAAATATTTT
This sequence comes from Dromiciops gliroides, assembly GCF_019393635.1. Lineage (NCBI taxonomy): Eukaryota > Metazoa > Chordata > Mammalia > Microbiotheria > Microbiotheriidae > Dromiciops > Dromiciops gliroides. Next base: position 640,990,477 of record NC_057861.1, read on the forward strand.
ACATTTTAAAAGTACTATTCATAGACAAATAAAGTAATGAAGGTACATGGCAAAGTACTGGTTATTTCATAGGGTAGTGATATGTTTGCTCATAAATTATATGGTAGAGAAAGTACCCCCAACTTTTATTACTAAGGATTGACAAAAATTTCTTTTTTGCCAAAACCCAGATGAAAATTCCTTGTTCAATCACAGAATCATGAAAAATTGGGCTGAAAAGGCCGAATAGTTTCTAGTTCATTTGCCTGTCCCAGCAGAAAAACATTGGAACGATCTAATCAAGTCCTTCAGATGATTATTGCTACCTGCTCTTGGAAAACTCCTGTGAGGGAATGTCATTGCCTTCCTAGGAAGTTTATGACTGCATTTTTTAATTGACTGTCAAATGTGAATTAAACAAATAAATATTCAGAAGGTAGAAAGTATTATTCCCCCCATACTAATGAGGGATTTTACATATTTATCTCTCCAGCTTAAGAATTGAAATTCTTTTTTAAAATCCATCAGAAGGTGTGGTCTAGTCCATGTAATAATAATTTGGGGTAACTTACTTAAAAATCTTGGGTAATGATTTAAATTATTATCATGTTCTTAGAAAAGACATCTATATTAATACAAGCTAATAAAAAAGCAGATATTGGACTGGCCCAACATTGTAGGGACTGACAAATGATAACATTAGATGGCACTATAAAATAATTCAAAAGCTTCTCTTCCTAAGACATTAATACCCTGGATATAAATCATAATTCACTATGTCTTATTCACATCCATGAATGTACAAGTTTATCACTGATTTATTTTTATTACTTCCATCTTTGTAACTCTTAAAATAGACATTTAGCTTACTGTAAATGCTGCCAAAAGGAACTAGTTTTATCTCAATTCAACAAATCTGATTATTGCTCCTTATAATTAGCTTGTTAAGAGAATCTCCCTCAAAAAGGTGTAGAAAATACAAATCATTTTCATGAAACTAAGAGAATGAGATAATAAAAACATTTTTAAAGGATCTATTAATCGTATTAATCTACATTTCCTCCTAAGGCCTTTAACTTTATAGTAGAAACATTCCTAAAGTATAATACATATAACAACAAATAAATGTCTGATTCATATTGAGTAACATTATTCAAGGTCAGAAGAAACTGTAGTGTGACATATGGTTTTGAGAAAGTAGAGTTAAAATTATTTACACATTCTTGCTTTAAGATTCTACAGAAACTTTATTTAATACAAACTATATGTAAAAGCAATCCAAAATTTAATAAGCACAACACACACACACACACACACCATTCCTCTCCCCTTTAGTTCCTGTATAATTCCTCCGGTTGAAATTGGCTGAAGAGGATGGAGTGTAAGAATTGAAAGGGACATTAGAGAAGATCAAGTCCAACCTCCCTCAGTCTACAAATGGAGAAACTGAGATCCAGAAAGGTGAAATAAATAATGCAGCTAATAAGTGGAATACATGGAACAAGAACCCAGGTTTCCTCTAAGTCCAGTAGTCTGTCAATTGACCATAGGGACTATTTTTTATTATTGGGTAGAAAAAGAGTTAGAATAGGTTTCTGCTTCTACCATTCCTCCCTGCCCTATTAGGGAAAATCTACAAGGGAAAACAAATATCAGTATTCCTATTTTGCAAATGAGGAAACTGAAGCTCAGAAATGTTAAATAACTTGCTCAAGGTCACAAATAGTGTCAGAACTAGGATTCAAACTCAGATGTTTCCTAGCCATTTCCAAACCATGTTGCCTCCACTGCAGGTATCCGCTTTATCTTTGTCTCATCCAGAAGTTGGACTCTGACCTTGGTACTCTGAGACCCCGGGTTCTGATAGCCTTTTGCTTTATCTTTCCTGGGATCCAGGCCATCCCACACTTCCTCACCATTTCTAAACCATGATGCCTTTCAGGTACATTTCCATCCCCGCGGGGCCCCCTCCCCCCCCAACCCATTTCCAATTCTACTGCTGTCTTCTCTTAATAGAATGTAAATACTTTGAGGACAGGTACCATGTTGTTTGCTTGTATTAGTATCACGGGTGCTTAGGACAGTTCTTGGCATAGAGCAAAACACTAAAGAAATGCTTTCTCCCCATTTTTTTCGTTCCCTTATTTCCTTTCCTTTTCTTATTTCTTTCCCTCCCTTCCTCCCTTCCTTCCTTTTATCTTTTCTCCTCCTTTCTTTCATTTTCTTCCCTTCTTTCCTTCATTTTCTTAATTTTTTCTTTATAGATGTGAAAATTTTCTTTCTACTTTCCTTCTTTCCTCTCCTCTTTCTTTTTTCATTTCCATCTGTTCTTTCCATTTTTCCTTCCATTTCCTTCCTTTCCCTTCCCTTCCCTTTCCTTTCCTGGATACCATAGTGGGAAGAGAAGTGGATATAGAATCAGAAGACCTGCATTCAAATCCTAGTCTTTCTACTTATTATTTGTAAGATCTTAGGCAAGTCACTCCTCAACTGTTGGCCTCAATGTCCTCTTCTGCAAAATTTGGAGGCTGAACTAGGTGACCTCTAAAACTAGATAAGTTTCAATCTCCAAATATCTATGATGCCCAAACTATGTCTGGCATGTTTTCCATTTCACAACTTTGTTTCTCTCTAATGTTAATTCTGCTTTGTTTCAAAAGCTTACCATGAAGCACAAATAAAATCTAAAACATTAAATACTATGTAGTCTTTAAAAATCTGGTTTCTACTTATGAATGCCTGTGTTTTAAATATACATTACATGGTTAAACAAATTGTGCAACACAAATATAATGGCACTGCTGTAAGCAAATGACAACTATGAAGAATTCAGAGAAGCATGGGAAGACTTATAATGACTAATACAGAGTGAAGTGAGTAAAACCCAGGGAACTATTATCTACACAAAGACTACAGCAGTATAAATGGAGAGAAAATTTAAAAACCTGAATATTGTGATTATTATAACTAACCCTGGCTTCAGAAAAGAGTTAAGAAAATGCATATCTCTTGGGATACTGCATATATTATTACAGACCATGGATGAAGTAGTTTGTTTTGCTAAAATGCTTTTTTCTCCTCTCTTTTTATAATTTTTAGTTATAAGCTAAACTGGGTAGGGATGGGAGAAGGATATATTTGGAAATGAAGTTAATGGAAAAACATATATTAATAAATTTTTTAAAATGTGCATTATAAGTTTTTATAATAATGATAGAGGGCATAAAATCACTAAAGAGAATAGGAATTTTACTTTTGAAATTAAATTTGGAAATATCTCATGGGTTCTTAACATGCTTTCTGAAATAAGAGTCTTTCTATGCCTGATTCTTGGTTAAACTTCATTTAAAACTAGATGTAGCTATTAATCATAATTTGTTAATATAACACATCTCTTTTGAGGTACTCTAGGATAGTTCATAGTCTTCTCTACTCTGTCCCCTGTCATCACCTTTGATGAGTTTTCTACATTAACTCCTTTTCAAATTCTCCTCACACTTTCTCAAATCCTCAGTTCCATTTCCACTCACTTCAACACCCAATCAGCATGGGCACACCTTAAATGTCATCATCACTTAGGACCCTTCCACTTCTAGGATTGTCAAAATTCTTCCCCAGACCATATCCTCACTCCCTTCCACCTCTTCCTTGGTAGAATTTGCCCATCATCTTCATCAGTTTTTCATATCTCCTTATCCTCCAAGTCAACAAGTCTCCAAAAGTTTGTGCCATTGGTCCTATGGGGGCCAAGAAAGAAACTATAGATGGATCCTTAAAAATTCATCATGAACCTAAGGTTGGTGTCCTGCAACTTGTGGGTCAACATTGTCATTTTTGTACATAAAAGGATAGCATATTTCTAAATAGCTTTGTGAGATTTTCTGATTTAAGAACAAGATAGGTTTTAGTTTCAACAGTCACATATAAGTTGACAGAATTTAGGCCCACAGTTCTTCAAATGACTCAACTTTTATCTTCCAAGCAATGGCATTCAGATAACTTCCATTTTTTTGTTGAACAATAAATGATTATATTTCATATATTGCTGTTAGTTTCAAAGATAAATGGTTTTACTCAATTTGTAATATGCCGTATCAAGTACCATTAGAAATTGCATCACCAAAAACATGTCAGGAATCAAGGATTCTGGATAAATCTAATGCATAAACACTTGAAAACAATCCATGATAGTCACATTTCAAGTCTTTTTGGCCACCATGAATTCATTAATATCCTTTGTAATAATTGAGAAATGCTACACTTTTTGCATGTATTTTTACAAAATATTTTGCTCCCTTGCTACTTACGGTGGAGAGGGAGAATATTATCAAATCATGAACAAGAAAAAAATATGACAGCCCAAATAAAATTTCCATTCTTTTACAAATGTCAATTTTCTGAGATTCTCTTAACAATCAGGGAAAACCTCACACATTTAGTAATCCTATAAATTTGGGAATTTTCAGGGATTTCCCCCCTAGAAAGCTGCTATGATATTAAAGTGGGGAGGTGTATGAAATGAATATTTGCATAAGAAATAACGAAAGGAACAAAGAAGTATGATTTGGTTAGCTACAGAATCACATACCGGGTTATAACATGGGAAGACAAAGAAGATAATTTAGCAAGTCCAGGTTTGTTGGGTCCTGTGAAACAATGGCTCTGCAAGGAAAGTGGTCTAGGAATACATTTATTCTAACCTCTTTCCTCCTTTGTTCCCACATACTGTCTGTCATAGCTCCTGGAATCTTGATGGAGCTCTCTCTGTAACTGGTCCAATCTCACCGCCATCACCACCACATGTGAAAACCAGCAGTACTGCTTCCACATGTACACTGATGAAAGTAGGAAATATCTGTCTTCCCAGACAAACCCCAAAAGCAGATTAATATTTTTAAAACTTTTATTGATTTTATTCTGAACTTAGGAAATAAAGCATTTCCATAACATAGTAGAATGGGGGGAGATGATTGTATATGAAACTGCAAATCTACTATATACAACTTGCTATTTCTTTTAAATATTTAATAAAATTATTATGTGACTTTCTCTTTTTTTCCCTTCCCTCTCCCCACAATGACCCCTGCCCTAGAGATGGCTAGTATTAGACACAAATATGTATATAGATGTAAAATCATTCCATATATACTTCTATTGATCAGTTCTTTCTCTGGAGGCAGATAGCATCTTCCTTCCCATGTCCTTTCTAATTTATTTGGGTAAAATGACTTAGTCACTCAAAGTTGTTCTTAAAACAATTATTATTGTCACTGCATACAACACTCTTGGTTCTGCTTGGTTTGCTCTTCATTGTTTTGTACAAGTCCATTTTTAATATTTTAACTTTTAAGAAAGATAAACAATGGGGGAGGCTGAGGTTGGTGGATGTCCTGAGTCTGGGAGTTCTGTGATGCAGTATGGTCAAAGCTGATTGAGTGTGAAGATTAAGTCTGGCACCAATATGGTGAGCCTTCAGGAGTAGAGGGTCATCAGGATTCTTAAAGAAGGGAGAATTAGCCCAGGCTGGAAAAATAGAACAGGTTAAAGTTACTATCCAGATCTAAATTGGGTTAGGGCCAGTGACTGGCCAATGTAGTATCCCCAGGCCAGGTGAGATTGGAAGTTCCAGTCTCAAAAAAAAAAAAAAAAGTAACCAGGTTAACAAGGAAGAGCTTTGCTAAGGGTAAATTTCTGAACTGTCCTATAGGATCAACAATGATATTCATGCCCAAGGTATACATTTGGGTTCACACCACTTCCAAGATTTATGGGACCATGAATCATTTCCAGAGATGCTTCCCAGCTTTATCTATGGGTGTGATCTCCAGGCTGGCACCTCTTGTCATGAGCTGTACTTTGTATCCTTTTAGAAGCTACTTGTGGACCCCTGAGGAGAGCATAGATATCACATGATTGAGAGCTCAAAGGGATTTAACAGATGACAGGGTTATAACTTGAGGGGTCATCTAGTCCAACTCCCTAATTTTTATAGATAAGTAAACTGAGCCCCAGGGAGATTACATTACTTGACCAAGGTCATGCATGTAGTAAGTTGAAGAGCAGAGATTTCAATACATGTTTTCTGGTTCCAAACTCGGTGCTCTTTCTATTTCCATCAACTACCATTTGCAAATGATACTAACCTTGAAGTCATCTTCTTTCTCCCTCCTGTCCTGGGTACTTTCATTCCTACCCTTGCTACTAGCATATTTCATTCTGACCAGTTCATTTTGCTAGAGGCATATTCATTAACTAGTAGTTAATGCTGCTTCCATTCTTTGTTAAATGTAGGCCTTTTAACTTATTGTTTTAAGCTACCATCACATCACAGCTTAGTGTGAAGGCTGAGGCAAATTCTTGAGGAACATGATGAACCATATCTTCCCCCACACACAACATGTCTTTTCTATGTGGTAGAGATAAGCAGGAAATACATTTAAAGTACTGGCAAATAGTAGGTACTTAATAAATGCTTGTTGATTGATACAAGTACAAAGAGGCAGGAGATGGAAGTGTCAAATTTGTATGTATAAGAATTAACATTCCTTTTGGACTAGAATGTGGTGCATATGAAGGGGAGTAATGAGAAATTAAGTCTGGGAAGGCAGAAAGCCAGATTGTGGAGGCCCTAAAATCACCAGGAGAACAAATTTGTATTTTATTTGAGAAGCAAATGGGAACCACTAATGATTTTTTTTTAGTAGAAGAGTGAAATAATTAGTCCTGTTTCCTGCAGAGATTATTTTTGGTATCAGTATGGAGGATGGATCAAAGACAGGAGAAACTGGAAGCAATTGAGAGGTGAAAGGTAATGAGGGCCTGAACCTGGGTGACAGGTAGGAAGGGGAGATGTGTAATGGAAGTAGAGTCAACAATACTTGGTAATCATTTGGATATAGCAAGGATAAAAGAAAGAAAGAATCAAGGATAATTCCAAAATTATTAACTAGGAAGAGATATGCCTTTGACAAAAATAATAACAATAAAGTTTGTAGGAGGCATAGATTTAAAGGGGGAAATGGTGGGTTCCATTTTAGACACTGATCTACACAATGTCATTCAGTAAATGTGAGGGTACTGAGGAAAATTAGGTCAACACAACATCCACATCACCATCCCAGCCCAGTTACTGAGATACATTTTTACCCTGCACACAAGAGTGGTAGCCTAGGCAAGAAAGGAAAATAAACAAATGAACAAACCAGGATACTTGGATTCCACTAACTTGTGTGCCTTGGACAAGTGGCATCAGCTCTCTGGGCCCAAGTTTCTTCATTTGCAAAATGAAGTTTGTACTAGATGATTCTACAGTCACCTCCAGTTCTAAATGTGTGTAAACATAGTCATATATTCATGTCTATTTACATTCATATATCTATTTATATATTTATATATACATATTTCTATGAGAGCTTTCAAAAACAACAGTGGCACAAAATAAATAAGAAAGAAGTGAAAGAGGTGAATAGAATACTAGAAAAGTTAGATATGATAGATGTCTGGAGAAAATTGAATGGGGATAGAAAGGAATATACCTTTTTCTCAGCAGTACATGGCACATTTTCAAAAACTGACCCTGTATTAGGGTACAAAAACATCATAGTCAAATGTAGAAAGGCAGAAATAGTAAATGCATCCTTCTCAGATCATGATGCAATAAAAATTACATGTAATAAAGAGCCATGGAAAGGTAGACTGAAATTCAATTGGAAACTAAATAATTTCATTCCAAGAAATGAGTGGGTGAAACAACAAATCATAGAAACAACCAATAACTTTATCCAAGAGAATGACAATAATGAGAAAACATACCAAAATCTATGGGATATAGCCAAAGCAGTGCTTAGGGGAAATTTCATAGCTCTAACTGCTTACATGAATAAAAAAGAGAAAGAGGAGATCAATGAATTGGGCAAGGAACTTAAAAAGCTAGAAAAAGAAGATAGAAATCCCCAATTAAATACTAAATTAGAAATCCTGAAAATTAAAGGAGAAATTAATAAAATTGAAAGCAAGAAAACTATATAATTAATCAATAAAACTAAGAGCTGGTTTTATGAAAAAACCAATAAAATAGATAAACCATTGGTTAATTTGATTTAAAAAAAGAAAGAAGAAAACCAAATTACCAGTATCAAAAATGAAAAGGGTGATCTTACCACCAATGAAGTGGAAATTAAAGCAATAATTAGGAAATATTTTGCCCAACTGTATGCCAATAAATTTAACAATCTAAATGAAATGGATAAATATTTACAAAAATACAAACTGCCCAGGTTAACTGAAGAGGAAATAAAATCCTTAAATAAGCCCATATTAGTAAAAGAAATTGAACAAGCCATTAATGAACTCCCTAAGAAAAAATCCCCAGGGCCAGATGGGTTAACGGGTGAATTCTACCAAACATTTAAAGAACAATTAATTCCAATATTATATAAATTATTTGGAAAAATAGGTGAAGAAGGGATTCTACCAAATTCGTTTTATGACACAAATATGGTGGTGATACCAAAACCAGGCAGAGCAAAAACAGAGAAAGAAAATTATAGACCAATTTCCCTAATGAATATTGATGCTAAAAATCTTAAATAAGATATTAGCAAGGAGATTGTAGCAAGTGATGACCAGGATAATACACTATGACCAGGTGGGATTTATAACAGGAATACAGGGCTGGTTCAACATTAGGAAAACTATTAACATAATCAACCATATCAATAAGAAAACTAACCAAAATTATGATTATCTCAATAGATGCAGACAAAATACAGCACCCATTCCTAATAAAAACACTAGAGAGCTTAGCAATCGGTGGAGCTTTCCTTAAAATAATAAGCAGTATTTACTTAAAACCATCAGCAATCATTATATCTAATGGAGATAAGTTAGAGGCCTTCCCAATAAGATCAGGGGTGAAACAGGGATGTCTATTATCACCCCTATTATATTGTACTAGAAATGTTAGCTTTAGCAATCAGAGAAGAAAAAGGAATTAAAGGAATTAGAATAGGTGAGAAGGAAACAAATCTATCACTCTTTGCAGATGATATGATGGTATACTTAGAGACTCCTAGAGAATCAACTCAAAAATTACTTGAAACAATTAACAACTTTAGCAAAGTAGCAGGATATAAAATAAATCCACATAAATCATCAGCATTTCTATACATGACCAACAAAGTCCAGCAGCAAGAGATAGAAAGAAATTCCATTGAAAGTAACAGTAGATAATATAAAATACTTGGGAGTCTACTTGCCAAGACAAACCCAGGAACTCTATGAACACAATTACAAAACACTTCACACAAATCAAATCAGATCTAAAAAATTGGAAAGATATCAATTACTCATGGATAGGCTGAGCTAATATAATAAAAATGACAATTCTACCTAAATTAATGTACTTATTCAGTGCCATACCAATCAGACTACCTAAAATTATTTTATGGAACTAGAAAAAATAATAACAAAATTCATCTAGAAAAACAAAAAGTCAAGCATATCAAGGGAAATAATGAAAAAATATGCCCAGGAAGATGGGTTAGCTGTACCAAATTTGGAGCTCTACTATAAAGCAGCAGTCATCAAAACTATCTGGTACTGGCTAAGAAATAGAGTGAAGGACCAATGGAATAGGCTAGGCACAGGAGACACAGTAGTAAATGACATTAGTAATGTACTGCTTGATAAACCCAAAGACCCCAGCTTCTGGGATAGGAATTCAGTATTTGACAAAAACTGCCAGGAAGACTAGAAGATAGTATGGCAGAAATAAGGTCAAAATGGGTACATGATTTAGACATAAGAGATGATACCATAGATAAATTAGGAGAAGAAGAAATAGTCTACCTTTCAGATCTTTGGAAAGGAGAGCAGTTTATGACCAAACAAAAGATAGAGAATATTATGAAATGTAAAATGGATGATTTTGATTACATTAAATTAAAAAGGTTTTGTATGAACAGAAGCAATGCATCCAAAAGTAGAAGGGATGCAGAAAGCTGGGAAACAATTTTTATGGCCAGTACTTCTGATAAAGGCCTCATTTCTTTCTTTTTTTTTTCTTTTTCTTTTTTTAAGTGAGGCAATTGGGGTTAAGTGACTTGCCCAGGGTCACACAGCTAGTTAAGTATTAAGTGTCTGAGACTGGATTTGAACTCAGGTACTCCTGACTCCAGGGCCAGTGCTCTATCCACTGCACCATCTAGCTGTCCCTAAAGGCCTCATTTCTAAAATATATAGGGAACTAAATCAAATCTATATGAATCCAAGTCATTCCCCAATTGAGAAATGGTCAAAGGATATGAGCAGGCAGTTTTCTGATGAAGAAATCAAAGCTATCTATTCCCATATGAAAAAATGTTCTAAATCACTATTGATTAGAGAGATGCAAATTAAAACAACTCTGAGGTACCACCTGACACCTATCAGATTGGCTAATATGACAAAAAAGGAAAATAATAAATGTTGGAGAAGCTGTGGAAAAATTGGAGCACTAATGCATTGTTGATGGAGCTGTGAACTGATCCAACCATTCTGGAGAGCAATTTGGAATTATGCCCAAAGGGCTATAAAGCTGTGCATACCCTTTGACCCAGTAATACCACTCTTGGGTCTTTTTCCCAAAGAGATCATGGAAAAGGGAAAAGGACCCACATGTACAAAAATATTTATAGCTGCTCTTTTTGTGGTGGCAAGGAATTGGAAATTGAGGGGGATGTCTATCAATTGGGGAATGGTTGAACAAGTTGTCGTATATGAATGTAATGGAATTCTATTGTGCTGTAAGAAACGATGAGCAGCTGGAGTTCAGAGAAACCTGGAAGGACTTTCCTGAACTGATGGTGAGTGTTGATCAACTGTGACAGACTAGATTCTTCTCACCAATCCAATGGTACAAGAAAGTTCCAAAGGACTCATGATGGAAAAGGCTCTCCAAATCCAGTGGAAAAAAAAAAAGGAACTGTGGAATATGGATGCTGCTGATCGGACCAAACAATTTCTTTTGTTTTGGGTGCTATTGGTTTTCTGTTTTGAGGTTTTCCCTTTTTGCTCTGATTCTTCTCTTATAATATGACTAATGAAGAAATATGTTTAATGTTATTATATATATATATACAACCTATATCAGATTGCCTGCTGTCTAGGAGAGGGGGGAAGGGAGGAGAGGGAGGGAGAAAAATTTGAAATTGGAAATCTTATATAAACAAATGTTGAAAACTATTTCTACATGTAACTGGAAAATAATAAAATACTTCTATTTTAAAAAAACCAACAGTGGCAGAAGTTATTAAGTGGAAATAGTCACCTTTCCTTTACTACTCCAAGCACCAAAATCACATGATCCACATTGTGTAAATTTCTGTGTATTGTGTGTCTCTGCTGGTTTCTGCTTATGGAGAGACATAAGTAAGAAATGGAGAGGGCAGCTAGGTGGGTGCAGTGGATAGAGCACCAGCCCTGAATTCAGGAGGACCTGAGTTCAAATCTGGTCTGAGACACTTGACACTTAACTAGCTGTGTGACCTTGGGCAAGTCACTTAACCCCAACTGCCTCACCACACCAACCCCCTGAAAAAAAAAAGTGGAGAAGGGAGGTCATGGATGGGAACACTAGCCTTTTATTCTCAATGGGAATACTAATAATGAGCATTTATACAGTGCTTTAAGGTTTGCAAAGTGCTTTACAAATCTTATTAGATCCTCAACAACCTTAGGAAGTAGGTGCTATTATTATCACCATTTTACAGATAGACAAAGTGAGGTAAAGTGACTTGTCCAGGGTAACACAACTAGTAGGTATCTGAGATAGTATTTGAACTCGGGTTATATTCACACATACATTTATGTGTATATACATATATGTGTATATATGACCTAAAAAAAAGATGGAGAGAGTTACCAATGAGGAGAGGAGGGTGCCAGGGTGGAGTTTTCTCAGATATAAAAAGGAGGAGCCTAGAGAGAACCCAGGTAAGAGTAAGACAAAGCATGATGGGGGTCATTCTAGCAAAGGTCATCCTGGGGAAGAGTGACCAATCTGTTCCCAAACTCTACTTTTCTGTCTTGTGTGGCTTTCTAACTAGGACAGTCAGCATTTTAATTAGTGTAATGTGAATTATTCAGTTGAAACAAAAATTCCTTTCTAGGACATGACATTAATGAAATTGTATGGGATCAATATTACAAATTAAAATAGATATCAATAGTTGGAAAGTCATAATTAGAAACTAATTTACATTATAAAAACATTAATTGTGTCTACTTATTAAGTTGGAAGCACTGACATTAACTATGACAAAGGATATTAAGATTTGTAACATGCTGACAGGAAATAAGATAACTGAATAAGATTGAAAAATAAAACCAAAGCCAGCTAAATTATCTGTGGCTCTCTGGTCATCAGATGCATAGATACTCATGCTTCTTAGTTACAGTGGCCTTGATAGAGCATGATTCATTTAAAACATCCCTATCTAGTGCCATACCACACCAAAGTTAGGTTGATAGGTAGGTAGGTTGATAGATAAAGAATTTATTAAATACCTACTATGTATCAGACACTTAGCAGTGGGAATATAAGTACAAGCAAACAAGACAATGTCTTCCCTCAAGAAACATGCATACACATACATACATACATATATACATACAGTGTATGGTATATCTATCTATATCTAAATCTAGAAAGGAAGGAGCATGATATAGAGATGACTCAGAAGTGATGCTGAACAAGAGAAGGTAGTTTCCCTTATGAGGGTCAAAGATCCCTGGGGGCAGAGACGAAGGTTCCAGTGAGAGAAGGATGAGGATGATGGCTTTATAGAACAACCTTATATGATGACTGCTAGTTAAACTGCATCATAGAATTAACAAGATTAAGAGTTGGAATGGGACATTTAGTCCAAGCTCTCATTTTATTGATGAGCAAACCAGAAAGATTAGGTTAACTTGCCCAAGTTCGCACAAGTAATTAAGTGGCAGAGCCAGAAAAATGAAACTTTTTGTTCCAAATAAAGAGTTCTTTCTATTATACAATGTTGCCTTAGGAAATGGGGGAGGGGAGCATGTCAGTGGAAAAAAGCATTAGGCTAAAATCAGAAGAGAGTTAAAAATCCCACTTGTTACTGCCTGTGTGTCCTTAGGCAAGTCACTTAACCTCTGTGGATCTGTCCAGGGTTCTTTTGGAATTTTAAATCTGTGATCCTATGTTCTAAGGATTTGACCCTGAGCCCTCTTCTCCATCTATACTACTTCTCTTAGTGATCTCATAAATTCCCATGGATTTAATTACCATCTCTATTGATGATTTCAAATCTACCATTGCTGCCCCCGCCTCTCTCCTGACACCTCTTTCTCAATCTCACACTTCCAACTGCCTTTCAGATGTCTCAAATTAAATGTCCAGTAGACATCTTAAACTCAACATGTCCAAAACTGAGCTCATTCTCTTTTCCCCTAAACACTTGCCCATTCCCTCCCCAACCTCTGACACATTTGCTATTACTGTAGAAGGTGTCACCATCCTCCTAGTTTCCCAGGCTCACAACCTGGAAGTCATTCTCAGCTCCTTACTACTATCTCTCACACACACACCCCAGAGCTAATCTGTTGCCGAAGGCTGTTAATTTCACCTGTATAACCTCTATTGCATATATTCCCTTCTCTTCTCTGACACTGTCACCACTCTGGTGCAGGCCCTTATCACCTCCAACCTGGAGAACTACTGCAATAGGCTACTGATTGGTCAGCCTGCCTCAAGTCTCTCATCACTCCAATCCATCCTCCCATAAGTCACTGAAATGATTTTCTTAATGTTCAGGTCAGATCATAGTATACATACCCCAACCCCACTCAATTAACTCCAGTGGCTCCTTATCACTCCCAGAATCAAATATAAAAGCCTTCCCTTGCCATTCAAAGCACTTCATAATCTAGCTTCATCCTATTTTGTCAGCCTTCTAACACCTAACTCCTTACCAATACTCTTCAGTTCAGTAATAGTGCTGTTCTACAAACAAGACTCTCCTCCTCTCAGCTCTGGGCATTTTATCTGGTTGGCCCCACTTGGAATGCTCTCCCTCCATAACTGTGCCTACTAGCTTCTCTGGATTCCTTTAAGTCCCAACTAAACTCCATCTTCTATAGGAAGCCTTTCCTAATCTTTTTAAATTCTAGCGCTTTTCCTTGATTATTTACAATTTATCCTGCATACAGCTTGTTTGTACATTTTTTGTTTACATCTTGTCTCCCCCATTAGACTGTGAGCTCCTTGAAAACTATTTTCTTTTGTTGTTTGTAATTCATACTTTGTTTTTCAAAGAGGACCAATGACATCATAACATTGAGGCTTGGGTGATGTCTTGACTTGTGTTTGAATTGGATTTGAGGGAGACAGAATTGCACAAAGTCAACAGCCTCTCTCTCTCTCTCTCTCTCTCTCTCTCTCTCTCTCTCTCTCTCTTCTCTTTTTTGGTGAGGCAATTGGGGTTAAGTGACTTGCCCAGGGTCACACAGCTAGTAAGTGTCAAGTGTCTGAGGCTGGATTTGAACCCAGGTCCTCCTGAATCCAGGGCCAGTGCTTTATCTACTGCGCCACCTACCTGCCCCCTCACTCTCTTTTACGAAGTCATCAAAGTCCAGTGACAAAAGTCAAGACAACAGGATGCAGCAGATGACCTTGAATTATCTTTTGCCCTTTTTTTTGTATCCCCAGTATTTAATGCAGTGACTGGTACACAGTAGCCACTTAATAAAGGTTTATTGCTTGATTGATTGTCTTACAGTGGAATATTTTCAACAAATACACTGTTTATACACTGTCTTTATGTTGTGCCAAGCTCAACGCCATAGGCAATTAAACACCTAAACTTTTTTAAAGTACTAATGATTATTCTGTAAATTTGAAAATCGTCTATAAAAGTATTTTATATATAAATTCAACTCTTACCATGAGGGGGATCTTATTTGAATTATTGAACAAACTGGTAATTTACAAGAATTACTATCCTACATGTATTTCTTGACTTCAAATAATTTATGATCCTTACAATCACACATATGCTGCCACGTTAGGTGATATTCATCTTCTGTTACCAGGAAACTTAATACTGTTAGAAGCACACACATCATAGAATTTAAAATGCCTCTATAATAGAGTTTTTGAGATAACTATTTCAAGTGTCCACCATCCCAAGTATCTTGGTATAACTAGAGTATATAAAAAGTGATTCCTTCAGATTTTATATGGGAGCTTTCCATAGGAATTTACAAAAATATGAATAAATCTGTCATGTGTAATTGTAATATTAAAAATATTAACTTTTGTGGGAGGTTTTAACCAACAAGAAAAACTAACAATACCCAGAGTTTTCTTAGTAGGAGTTTAATTTATTATATAACTGAATATTCTCTACAAAATACTACCCAGATACTTCATCATGGCATGGAAGTAGCTATGGGTTCTCAAAGGCTATGCCAGAAAAATATAGGCTCATTTTCTTGTCCTAATTGCATTGATTTTGTTCATTTAAAACCTTTTAAATTTCCCATAGTGAAAATGATTGATTTTATTTTTCATAATTACCTCTTTCCCTTGTTTGGTTAAGAACTCTCCCTCCCCCCCACCCCACCCCTGCCATTTGTACCTGTGAAAATTACACGATATCATTTCATTTAAATTTTTTCTCATGTGATCTTTTATAGTCAGGTCACTTTAAAAAAATCTTTTTTGTGATAAATAGTATAAAAAGTTGGTCTAAATCTATTTTTTGCCAAATTGGTTTTAAGTTTTCCCCATAGATCTTGTCAAAAATACTTCACTAAGTATTTTATATGCTTAAGTTTATCAAACATTGGGCTATTGAATGTTTCTGATGCTTGCTTACCTTGTCTATTCCAATGATCTACTCTTTTGCCTTTGTTTTTTGTTTTTTTTAAGTGAGGCAGTTGGGGTTAAGTGACTTGCCCAGGGTCACACAGCTAGTAAGTGTTAAATGTCTGAGGCCGGATTTGAACTCAGGTACTCCTGATTCCAGGGCCAGTGCTCTATCCACTGCGCCACCTAGCTGCCCCTACTTTTTTGCCTTTGTGCCGGAACTAAATAGTTTTGATGATTAATGCTTTATAATATGTGATGTATGGATGTGCTTGCTATTCATTTTCATTCCTACTTTTTAAAAATCCTTATTTCTTTTGAAATGTTTGACCTTTTGTTCCCCCAAATAAATTCTATTATTATTTGGTCTAGCTCTATAAAGTATCCCTATCAGTAATCAGTACTTAGTCTAATTAGAATAGCATTATATCTGTAAATTAATTTAGATAATATCGTCAGGAACAATTAATGTCCCTCCAATTACTGAAGTCATTATTTCTTTAAAGAATGTTTTGTAATTGAAGTTATTTAAATGTTAAGAATATCTTGGCAGATTAACTACCAGGTATTTTCTGCATGTTGTAGCTATCTTAAATGGACTATCCCTATTATTTTCCCCTTGATTTTATTATGCTATTTAGAAATGCTAATTGTGGGTTTATTTTGCATGTGCTATTTTACTGAAACTATTGTCTTGGTTTCTTTGCTGATTCTTTGTAGTTTTCTAAAGAAAGAACTATGTCATCTGCAAATAAGGATGATTTTGTTTCTTCTTTTCCAATATTGATATTTCTAATTTCTTTCTCCTCTTTTTAAAAAACAAACTTATGGATTTTTTTTTTACATCACCTAAGTTTCCCTATATCTCTTCCCTTCTCGTATTCCAGTCATCCTACATATCAAAATTTTTTTTTTAAAGAAAAGGAGAAAAGGAAACCTGGTCTAGCTGATGAATACAATGGAAAAGTTCTGACAACATATGTAATGTTCCACACCCATAGACCCTCCTAAATGTCTGCAAAAGAGTGGGGAGAAAGGTCTTCTATCATTTTGCAACAATGATTTTGATTATTTTGTGATGGTTTTTCTTTCAATTTACTTGTATTCATTGGGTATAATTTTTTTGGCTCTGTTTACAGGCCAGTAATGTTACTTTATATGCATGTACTATAATTTATTTATCCATTCCCCCATCGAGTAATATCTATTCTTTTTCTAATTCTTTTGCACCACAAAAAAAAAATGCTGCTATAAGTGTTTTGGTGTTTATGGGTCCTTCCTTTTCATTGATGACCTCTCTTTTTCTTCTAGCACTTCTAAAACTATGTCAAAGAACAGTGATGCATTCTTGCATTAAAAGGATTTTTATTTGCTAGAAAAGCTTATACAATTTCTATATTGGGAATAATGCCAGCCCACATAATTTGTAGAAACGTTTTAAAAATGAAATAGAGATAACTTCATTTTCAGTGAAGAGTTTTTTTAGTCTTAATATCTCTTTATAACTCATGTATCTTTCCTTCTTCTTATATCTCTTTATAACTCATGCATCTTTTCTTCTTCCTCTACCAACACATAGGAAAAGGTCTGCTGCTTCTTTCCTGGGCTGAATCTTCGTCTAGCCATGAGCCTGAACCCATTATTTGCTTCTTCTATGAGGTTTTATTA
Organism: Dromiciops gliroides; assembly: GCF_019393635.1. Taxonomy (NCBI): domain Eukaryota; kingdom Metazoa; phylum Chordata; class Mammalia; order Microbiotheria; family Microbiotheriidae; genus Dromiciops; species Dromiciops gliroides. Next base: position 641,008,001 of record NC_057861.1, read on the forward strand.
ATTATCTTATATTTTCCTTTCTGCTTTGGGGTCTGACTCCCTCAAACCAATAAATAAAACTCCTCCCCTAACTCTTCTACTTTCTCCAGCTATCCTCCTAATCTTCTCCTTTCCTTAACAAATTTGTAAACAGGCTAGTTTATATACCTTGCCTCCATTTCTTTACCACCAATTCATTCCTAAATTCCTTACATTCTGGTTTTTGCCCTGCAATAATCCCCAAATTTCTCTCTCCCCACTACCTCCTGATCAATGTTTTTCCCCCTTTGGTGCTCTTCTTCTTAACCCTCAGAATACTATATTTAGCACAGTTATTTCCTCCCTATCTTGAAATCCTACATGAAGAGCCTTTACTATAGTACCATATATTCTGTGGTTAAACAAAAAAAAAAATGAAAAGTTCTTCAATTTTCTACATGTCCTCAAAAATCTAAAGATAGAGATATTTAAAACATGAGAAATGCTTACTAATTCAAGGCTACTTGTTAACAAAATTCATTAATCACACTAAAAATACCACATTTACATACAATAGTACTTATGTGCATAAAATGCACCTGTTTCATTTACCCTAATTATATCTTCTATCAGAAGTCATAAGTTGATTGACATTTTGCCACAAAATAAGGAATACAGGAAAAAGGGATAAATTTCTGTTCAATGCTCATTTTTTATCACACTGTCCTGCATACAGTGAAGTCAATAAAAGTTCATGTTTTTATTAATTGCTTTTGTTCATTCATAAATTTCATGTAGTCAAAATGACTGATTTTATTTTTTAAAATTGCCTCTTTCCCTTGTTTGGTTAAGAATTGTCCTTTATAGGAGACCTTTATAGAAGCCATAACTACCTTTAACTAAAAAGCACATCAAGATCTTGCGGAACTTTTTTCTTGCTCTTTCTTTGTGCTTCATTTTCCTCTTCCAGATATTATAATCCAGTTTTGATCCTATTTATAATAGCAGAATGAATTCTCAATCCATTTGTGTCATTTGATATTCACACACACACACACACACACACACACACACACACACAAGAGATAGTGGTGACATCTAGTGGCATTGGAAGATATACTAATTTTTAACTGAGTGAAATCAAGTTTGATACTTACAACCATATCCTATCCATAGGTAGCAGGGAGATAGATTAATATGAGACACTGACACTTCTAGATAATCCAAAATTTCATTTTTGCAAAGTAATATATATCTCCTCTCTCATAAAATCTATTACCTACGATGTTAAAAAAAATTGTAAGTTCATAGAATCAAAGAATTGCAAAGTTGGTAGGGGCCTCAGAGGCTTGCTAATTTTAATGATTGGAATGATGCCACCTGCTGGAGACTTACTATAGGAAAGCTCCGCCATGAAGAAAAGTCCTCTGAGGGCAAGCCATGCGGCTTTTCTTTGGCGTTTGTTTGTGGGAGGAAGAAGGGGCGAGGCTGGCTTGCTCCCTCTTTTTTGCTAGGACTCTAGTAGAGAGTGAAGCAGGAGAACTGTAGCTCCCCGAGATAGATGAATCTAGGCCTTTCTCTCTCTCTTCACCAAATTCTTATTCTCCTTAATAAATGCTTAAAAGTCTAAACTCTGGCTAAAGCTTATAATTTATTGGCAACCACTCATTAGATATTTTAGACAGACTAGCTAGAATTTTAGCCCCTTACTTTTTTTTTTTTTAAGTGAGGCAATTGGGGTTAAGTGACTTGCCCAGGGTCACACAGCTAGTCAGTGTTAAGTGTCTGAGGCCAGATTTGAACTCAGGTACTCCTGAATCCAGGGCCGGTGCTCTATCCACTGTGCCATCCAGCTGCCCCCTTAGCCCCTTACTTAATCTAACCCCTACCTGAACAGGAATATATCACTGAGAAGTATTCAATCAAACTCTACTTGAAAACTTCTAGTGAAGTATATCATTCTATTTGGGAAGTTCTTTGCATTTCTGGACAGTTCTAATTATTGGGAAGGTATTTTTTGTGTTGGTACAGTTGTTATGAGGAATTGAAATATGCCTCTCTGTGATTTCTACCCATTGATCCTATTTTGAATAGTTTCAGACTTATTTTCTTTTATTAACAAAGTCATAATAATTGGAATGTTTGTATTAATTTAATTTTTGTTGCTAAATAAGGGTTAACTGAAAATTCTTCTGGTTACAAACTTTACTGAGAATTGTTCTAAAAAATATTGGCAATGCGTCTTAAATATAATTGAATCTTTTTTGATTCATGGTCTTTGAGTATCTCAGAGTCATGATAACATACAATAATTATGATTAGGTAGCACCATAAATAAAGAGTTAGGAGACTAGGCTGAAGTCATTCATCCAATAGCCATTTATTTAATAATCTACTCTGTCTTGTATATTACTCAAGACCATTCTTGGAAGTTGTTGATGTTTTAAAAGAACATTTTTAACATAAAAGTGTTATGTTAAGATTTGTCTAAAGTTGGAGCACAGAAAAAAATGGTCAAGATGATTCAAGTTAGTTAAGTTCCAATTATTCAAAGTTTTACCATTGTATTTATTCTGTTTAACGTCCTTATGGAAATGGTACTGAAGAGTGAAGTAGTGAAAATAGTCCCCATTCACAAGTCAAGAATGTGTAACCAAGTCTTTATAGCTCCTTTAATACTTTAAAGATCTGTTATTTCATCACCACAGGTACTGCCCCTGGAGTGATGAAGAATAAAACATCAAGGAAAGCAACATGGGATGCTGGAAAAAGCAGTAGCTCTTGAGTCAGAGGATATGGATTTAAATCCCATCTTTGATGCTTGCTACCTGTGTGACCTTGGGTAAGTTATTGAACTTCCCCATGCTTCGATTTCCTTATCTATAAAATGAGGGCATAGCTCTAGGTCTATGATCCTAATAGTATCTTTACAACTTAATAGACTGTCTTCATGAGTTAATGGGGCTAACACCAACAAGAACAACAAAAACCAAGCCTGATCTCTTGGCCAACCTTCTGGTTCAAATTTAGGCAAGGTTAAATATAATCACCATCCATAAAGTGGCATGTATTCCATTAACAGGTCTTACTAGCTCTTTTTGGTAGTTCCTGACAGGGATAGCACTTGATTGATATTGCCTTTAAGTGGCCAAAGACACCACCATGGCATAACAAAGCAGCAAATAAGTGGATGTCTTAACTCCTTACTCTTTACTCAAAACAGGAAGTTTAATATCAGAATGGAATAAGACAAAGAGCAATTCATTTTATAAATCAATGGCTTGTTCCTAAGGTCAGTTACCATCTGAGTATGATTCCCAGTCTGAATGGCCTCTGAATGACAGGACCAATTCCTGTTCAACTAGAGCAGCTTAAATTTCTTCTTAAATGGGATATGACCCATCAGAACCTGAACCAAAATAAATTCACCCTATAAAAGCATATCTAATCCCCAGAAAGGCCTAGAAATTTACCAAAACTTAACGGAGTCCTTAAAACGAAAGGACCTAGAATTGGTCATGGACTCAATAGACTGTTGCATATAAAAATGTATTCCTTGGACTGGCTTCAGTCCTGACCTACATTAAAATCAAAACCAGACCTCTTTTGGGGTTATGATATAGGCACAAGTTTGTCCATGTCATCCTTCACTGAGTAAAGGCTGTCAGATTGACTAATATGGATTGTCTATAGTAAGATTATACATTTAAATGAATAGCTCCCCAAATCCCACCCCCCCCATGAAATACTTTTCAGTTTTAATTAATTAATTAATTCATTCATTCATTCATTCATTCATTCATTTATTTATTTATTTGTTTGTTTGTTTGTTTGTTTAATTATTTATTTATTTATTTTTAGTGAGGCAATTGGGGTTAAGTGACTTGCCCAGGGTCACACAGCTAGTAAGTGTTAAGTGTCTGAGGCTGGATTTGAACTCAGGTACTCCTGACTCCAGGGCCAGTGCTCTATCCACTGCCCCACCTAGCTGCCCCTACTTTTCAGTTTTAAATACTTAATTTATTCTGTCCTCTTGGTAAAATTGATGCATGTTTCTATTTATCTACAACCTTCTTTTTCCTTCAGAAATAAATAGCTACCCATCCCCTCACCCTTGCTCTTCTTCACGCTCAACAGTCTTCTCTTTTAAGGGCCCACCTATTAATGCCAGAAGGCTAATAAGGGGTCACTGGACTGGATTTTAGGAAGCTATGGTTCTGGTCTTATTTTTAAACACTTGATTTTATTTTCTAATTTTTTCCTCTGCATCTTCACAACCTTTATTTATGATTGCTTTGATTTAATATTTTAGATGTGGTCATGGCAGAAACATGATAGAAATTTCTGAAATTCTGAGAAATGGATATATGCTTAGCATGTTTCCAACATGAACATTTTTATTTACTTATCTATATCAGGTATCTATAAAGTCCTACAGTTACCAAATAACTATCCATTTCACTTCAGTTGGATAAATTGGCCTCTTGAGCATTTTGATTTTTCCTGAGCAGTACAGAATGTAAAGCAATTCAGCAATTTTGGGAGTAAAATTTTAAATTGTAATGATTTAATGAAGCAAAAGCATGAAAATATACCTGAAGTCGAGCATTCATGAGCATAAATTCCTGTTGCTGTTTCATATTTTCATTCATATGTTTGGAAAAAAGAAATCCCATTTTGATCTAAAATGTAGAAAAGACAAGATACTTATTAAATGTTCAATTATTCTAGCATTATATATTTCTTGCATTTAATCATAAACCGGGTTTCTAGTTTTTCCTCCATGTACATTAAGGAACTGAAGAACTTAAAAAATCTTTTGGTTTTCTTTCCTTCAACATAATTGGACCTGGAGTCAGGGAAATCCAAGTTAAAATCCAATCTCAGACACTTACTAGCCATGTGACTCTAGACAAGTCACTTAAATTCTGTCTGCTTCACTTTCCTTAACTGTAAAATGGAGATAATAATAGCACCTACCTCACAGGGTTGTGGTGGAACAAATGAAATAATATTTGTAAAAGCACTTAGTAGGTGCTTAACAAATTTTTGTTCCTTTCCCTCTTTCCCTGTATCCTAGCCAAGATTTGTAATTATCCAAAGGGGAGTTGGGGGTGGGTGGAAGGGGAGGGATGAGCATCCTTAGCAAAACAACTTCAATGGATCTATGATCTCATGATTTTGATTCTTTCTTTCTTTCTTTCTTCCTTTCCTTCTTTCTTTCTTTCTTTCTTTCTTTCTTTCCTTCTTTCTTTCTTTCTTTCTTTCTTTCTTTCTTTCTTTCTTTCTTTCTTTCTTTCTTTCTTTCTTTCTTTCTTTCTTTCTTTCTTTCTTTCTTTCTTTCTTTCTTTCTTTCTTTCATTCATTCGCAGGGCAATGGGGGTTAAGTGACTTGCCCAGGGTCAGACAGCTAGTAAGTGTCAAGTGTCTGAGGCCGGATTTGAACTCAGGTACTCCTGAATCCAGGGCCGGTGCTTTATCCACTGCGCCACCTAGCTGCCCCTACTTCTTTCAACGGTATAGCTCCAAATCATCTATACCTTTTCATTTTCATATACAATTCTTGTTCAGGTCCTCCCTAAGTCCTCCACAGGAATACTGCTCAGCATCCCAGGAACAGGGCCTTTCTCTATATCTCTGAACATTGAATGGATACCAAGGGAGCATAAGACCTGCTTATTTGATATCCCTTGTTCTTCCATTCATAGCTGACCTCCTTTTCAGGTCATGCATCTCTCCTATGACATTGGGGGGAGGCACTTCTCCTGTGCAATTCTTCATTAAGAATAAACTGCAGGGGCAGTTAGGTGGTGCAGTGGATAGAGCACCGGCCCTGGATTAAGGAGGACCTGAGTTCAAATCCAGCCTCAGACACTTGACACTTACTAGCTGTGTGACCCTGGGCAAGTCACTTAACCCTCATTGCCCCCCCCCCCCAAAAAAGAATAAATTTCAGTCTGCTCATTACTACCATATGTCTCTCCATTGCTCTTTGGGTAATTTGCAACTGTATTTCTTTAGACACTACAGTATAACATACTCTCAGCCAAACAGCATCACTATATAATATTAAATATTACACAGATTGGTTTGTTTGTTTTTTCCAGAAGAAGGTTTAGGATTACTCAGTTTCCCAAAGGCAACTCAGCATATTCCCTACATCCTCTTCAATTTGGGGTTTAGTTCATTGCCTGTTTGCAGTGTCTGTTCAAACTAGTGGGCAATCTGTCCAAATATAAACCATAATCTGAATAAGACATTCTATATTCACCATAATATTACCCAAGGGGAATAAGATATTAATAATTATGAACTCATATGTTGACTTTCTCTATCTCTACATAATCTGACAGTACACCTTGTTGAAGAATTGAAAAGGGATCATGAAGTCTTTTGAAAATGATATTCTGCAAAAGACCAAATCATTACAGTCACAAAATTGCTCCAAAGTCATAGAGAATATAAAATCCCTGTCTTTGTTTATTGTTTTTTTTTAAAGCATAAGATTCCAAAGAGCAAATATACCTTAAAGACCCAACAAAGGGCCTCCTATGCATATGACAAAATCAAACTAGGTTCCTTGAAAGATGCAACAAATAGGGTATTTTTGTTTAGTGGCCCTAGGATTACTAGTATCAATTGAAGTATAAGTCGAGGAGATGTATGTATGCCAAAGATGTTTCTGGTTTTAGCAGAATATTTTCAACAAGCACTCGGAATGGAAGAGAGACAGTAAGGTTGTCTACATAATTCTGTTTGTGGATGATATTGTGCTGATTATAATGAGTTCTGGAACACTGGATATTTTCCTAAATGATTTCTTTCTTTTGGGTTAAGTGACTTGCCCAGGGTCATACAGCTAGTAAGTGTCAAGTGTCTGAGGGCAGATTTGAACTCAGGTCCTCCTGATTCCAGGGCCAGTGCTCTAACCACTGCACCATCTAGCTGCCCCACCAAATAATTTCTTAAAAGAGACTATCTACAGAGCAAAAAAATAGAAAAGCTTAAAAGAGATTTTCTTGGGGCAGCTAGGTGGTGTGGTAGATAAAGCATTGGCCTTGGATTCCGGAAGACCTGAGTTCAAATCCAGCCTCAGACACTTGACACTAGCTGTGTGACCCTGGGCAAGTCACTTAACCCTCATTGCCCTGCAAAAAAAAAAAAGGAGAGAGAGATATATTTTCTTTTTCTTAATTTTTCTAGACATTATCATGTTTGTTTTATTGTCTTACCCATGGGCATTGTGCAGTGTCAAAAGGTTTGAGATCTAGCTCTGCTACTAACTAGCTGCATGGCCACGGGCATATATCTTAACTGTTCTGGACCTCAGTTTCCTCATCTGTAATAACAAGGATAATCTCTAAGATTCCTTCCAGCTCTAACATTCTAGGATTCTTTGTATTGTATAGCACTAGCAGGTTAAGGAAGAAATGATGATAATTTGTAATAAGTAGAGAGAGATTATGAGGCTCACACATCATTCCCAAAGGTATCATGCACTTCAGTTGCTTTGCCTGTAGATCTGAAAACACAACCACGAATATAACTAAGGAATAAACTTTCTGTCCTTTTCAAGTCATGCCCGGCTCTTTGTCACCCCATTTGGGGTTTTCTTAGCAAAGATATTAAAGTGGTTTGCCATTTCCTTCTCTAGCTCATTTTACAGATGACGACACTGAGGCAAAGAGAGTTAATTAACTTGGCTAGGGTCATACAGCTAAGTAAGTGTCTGAGGCCACATTTGAACTCAGGGAGATGAGTTTTCCTAACTCCAAGCACCATGCTTTATCAACTTTGCTGCCCAGCTGCTCCAAGTAAACTACTTTGGAAGAAAAAATTAAACTCTGACCCGCCCTGCCCTTTTTTTTATTAGTTGTTTCTAGTGACTGTAAAAGTACAAAGAATTGTTTGTTTGTCATTAGGCTTGTGTGAATTTTTAAAAAATGAAATAATGTAGATGAAGTTATTATTTTTTTGGATACAATGACTGAACTGTATAAAACTGAAACTATTCCCCTTTTCTCTTCTGAAGGCATAAATATGATAGAAAAGAGTTAGTCATGAAAAACCTGATAGTTAAGGTAGACTATTAGGGTTCTCCTGTGAGGACAGTAGTGCTGCCCTACCTAAAGTCTGAGCAGGTATTACAAGCTGACTTCCTGAGGTGAGTAAAAGGGTTGTGGAGGCGGGGCAGCTAGGTGGTGCAGTGGATAGAGCACTGGCCCTGGAGTCAGGAGGACCTGAGTTCAAATCCAGCCTCAGACACTTGACATTTACTAGCTGTGTGACCCTGGGAAAGTCACTTAACCCCGATTACCTCACCAAGAAAAAAAAAAGGTTGTGAAGAGTGAGAATTTTATGCATCTAAGTGCCCCTGCTCACCCACAATTGGGAATGGCATTGATTATTTCTAGTGAATATAGCCAGAAAATGTCTCTGAGTATGGGATGTCAAAGCCACCTCCACTGTTTAACATGTTGGGACAGCCTCCTTCCATCTAAACAGGATAATCTTTTTTAAAAATAGTATTTTATTTTATTTTTTTCCTATTACATGTAAAGATAGTTTTCAACATTCATTTTTATAAGATTCTGAAATCCAAATTTTCCCCTCCCTTCCCCCTCCTGTGACTGAACTGTATAAAACTGAAACTATTCCCCTTTTCTCTTCTGAAGGCATAAATATGATAGAAAAGAGTTAGTCATGAAAAACCTGATAGTTAAGGTAGACTATTGGGGTTCTCCTGTGAGGACAATAGTGCTGCCCTACCTTTGCAGAGCAATGAGGGTTAAGTGACTTGCCCAAGGTCACATAGCTAGTGTCAAGTGTCTGAGGCCAGATTTGAACTCATGTCCTCCTGAATCCAGGGCTGGTGCTTTATCCACTGTGCCACTTAGCTGACCCCCCTAAAGTCAATTTTGAAGGGGTAACAATTGGGTTCTACTATGACCCAAGGCAGCTATACCACCTGTCAGACAAAGTAACAGCCCAGAGTCCTACTGCCAATCCCAGCAAATTGCCTATAGACATTTGTCTTAATCCAATATGAAAGTACTGCTCAAGGTCAGTCTTTGCTGTCTAGGTCTTTATCGGAAGGGCAAGTGTGGATGGCAGTGTTCGTTGTATTTGGAATCAGAAGACTTGGGTATTTTCTCCTTTCTTCCTCCTCCTCAAATTACTGCTTCAAGGACGCTTTCTCCAACTAACCCCAGTCCATTCAATTGAGGAAACCATTCATCAAATAGCTTTTACTTTTCAAGATGGCGCAAAACTACATAAATGAGAGTTGCTGTTATTCTGTTAATAAAAACAGCATGAAATAACTGAAATAACAACAGATTTGGAGTCAGAAGATCTGTTTGAATCGAAACTAAACCACTTGTTATTTCTAACATTGTCACTCCCCAGCCTGTTTTCTCATCTGTAAAAGCCTTAGAAATGTACCTTATGAGGTTGTTAAGGAAATAAAATATGAGATCATGCCTCTAACGTGCCTTATAAAACCATAAAGTGACTTTATAAACGTTAATGTGTATGCGTGTTTAAATGAGCACTTGTCAGAAGACATGTTGAAGAGTCCCTGATCTGCTACATCACCTTGAATATGATTCCAACTCTCAGGGGCAAAAGCTGCCTGACCTTGCCTGCCCTATCTCCAAGGGTAGTTAGTGTAATGCTGAAACAAAACCGTCCCAAAGTGCCACGTAATCTACATACGATTCCGGATTTAGAGATGACAGGGTTTTTAGAGGCCACTTAGTCCAGTGCCCTTGCACCCCCTCTATGTGGGTGATGAGGAAATGGGTGTTCAAAGGGGTTGAGAGACTTCTTCAGGGTCGGCCAGTAACAACCTCTAATCTCACAGCCACACTACTACTTAGCCTACCCAGTCTCTCTCAGGCGTGGCCAGGTTCAGCTGGACATGCAAGAGCATGCGCACCCCACCCCACTCCAGCGCGCGCTCTAGCGCCTAGACACCCACCGGCCGGCAAGGCCACGTGCCCCGACACTGGACCCTTGTGATGCAGGGGGCAGCGCTAGGCAGCAGTCCCAGCGCGGCCCGTGAGCCCCAGGATCTGCTCGCTCCTCCCTGGCCCCGCCCTCTCCCTGTCCCCTCCCAAAGCTTCTGGGCCTGCTTACAGAGGACCGAAGGCTCCTAAACACTGCTGTCACTGCTCCTGTTTGGTAGCGAGGGTGCCGGCGCGGATACGGCTGAGTCTGGGAAGCGGCCTGGAGTCCTGCGGGACCGGCTCCTGAGCAGAGTCCAGCGCGTGGCTACGGCATTCTGGCCAATCAGAACGCAGCTTGAAGTTCCTTAAAGGAACAGGCTCCCTCTTGGACCCAGTTTTCGTCCTGTAGACTGCCGCCCTGCTACCACCAGCCTTTTATGCCCCTGGCGACTATTACTGCAATCTCCACCTGAGCACACACCTATCAGATGTGTGGATGAGGAGGGAGTTGACTGGGCCTGAGTCTTGTCTTTTAGATTTCATGAGCATGGGGTCTGTGAGCTCGGGCAAAAAAAAAAAATTACATTTTTTATTTTCATTAACTTTCGGTTACTTTTGTAGCCCTGTCTTTTATTTTTGCTTTTAATAATTTTTTTTTTACTCTGAGATGGGATCAGTAGGTTTAGCCAGACTGCCAAAAGGGTCCATGATGGACAAAAGTTTAAGAAGTCCTGATCTAGGACCAAAGTTAGGTAGATAAATAGAATGAGAAGACTAGAGGGAGGGAGTACAAGAAATAAGGATTTATTAAGTACCTCTTATATGCCAAGTACTGTAGTTTTGTTTTTAATCTTAATAGCATTTTTTTCAGTTACATGTAAAGATGTTTTTCACCATTTGGTTTTCTTGTTTGTTTGTTTTTGGTTTTTTTGGTGAGGCAATTGGGGTTAAGTGACTTGCCCAGGGTCATACAGCTAGTAAGTGTTAAGTGTCTGAGGTCATATTTGAACTCAGGTCCTCCTGACTCTAGGGCCGGTGCTCTATCCACTGTGCCACCTAGCTGCCCCTCACCATTTGTTTTTATAAGATTTTAAGGTCCAAATCTTCTTTCCTCTCTTCCCTCCCCCATCCAGCAACTGAGCTAATATAGGTTATACATGTAAAATCATGTCAAGCATATTTCCATATTAATCACCTTGTGAAAGAAAAATTAGAACAAAAGGGAAAACCTCAAGAAGGAAAACAAAAACAACAAAAAAAGTGAAAGTAGTATGTGGAGAGCAGTTTCCAACATGAGTCTTTTGGAATTGTCTTGAATTATTGCTGAGAAGAGCCAAGTCTATCACCGATGACCATTACACAATGTTACTGTTACTTTGTACAGTGAGTGTTCTCCTGATTCTGCTCACTTCACTCAGCATCAGTCCACTTAAGTCTTTCCAGGTTTTTCTGAAATCTGCCTGCTCATCATTTCTTAGAACACAATAGTATTCCATGGTATTCATATACCACAACTTGTTCAGCCATTCCCCAATTGATGGGTGTCCCCTCAATTTCCAATTTTTTGCCACCACAAAAAGAGCTCCAGAACCACTCTGCAGAATCAACAAGCAACAAGCCCTGTGGGAAGCTGACTTGGGAGGTAGCCTCAGCGTCAGTAACTTTCACTGCATTGAGGTGTGGGGGTCAGATGGCAGAGTAGAAGGACCTTCCACTGTGAAAAGATGCCAAGTACAGCTGGGCTATCCAGACTCAATCCTGGGATGTGGCTGCAGGTGAGAAGGAGCTAGCACACTGCCTGGTGAGTGCAGTAGCAGGGGGGAAGGAACCCTGCTGGCTGTGGGCACTTGCAGAAGAGCAGAGTCTCTGGTTTCTGTTCCAAGACAGAGAGGACAGTTGAAGCCACCAGAGGGACCACGGGGAGCAAAAAGGTTTGTTAGACTGGGGGCCCTGGCCATGGTTTAAGGGTGAAGAGGAGTATCCAAGGTTGGGCCCTGGGACAGAGCTCAGGAAATAATAGTAAGAAAGACCTGAGGCTTGGGACTAAAACTTAATTATAGTAATAAGCTGATAAAAATAATAATACAATAAAATAAAAATAAAAATGAGTAAGTAAAGGAGAAAGAACCCAATCATAAATAGTTACTATGGGAATAGAGAAGATCTGGGTTCATATTCAGAGGAAGACAGTGGAGCTAAAAAAGCCACTCCTTTTTTGATGAGAAACATCAAATTGTCATAAGTCCAAAAAGAGTTTTTAGAAGAACTTAAAAAGGACTTAAAAAAAAAACAAAACAAGAGAGATTGAAGAAAAATTAAGGGGAAAAAGAGCAATCCAAGAAAATCAAGAATAAAATAAAGAAATGTGGAGAACTAGATTTTTCAAGCATACCTGATCAAAAGACCAGAGCTGAGTGGAAAATTTGACTCAAGAGAAGCATAAGAAGGTTAATATGAAAGAGAAATAATAAGGAACTCAATCAAGTTAAACTGTTTGTATTCGTATATGGAAAGATGATTCATATAACTCCTAATAACTTTATCATTATTAGGGCAGTTAGGAGGAACCTACATAGACAAAAAGAATGAGTATGAACCTATTATGTAAGGAAGTTTTTGTTTTGTTTTTTAATGGAAGGGTCAGAAAGGGGATGCGTCAGGAAAAAGGAGAAAGGAGAAGTAGAATGGGGGAAATTATCTCGCATAAAAGAGACATGCAAGGAACGTTTTTTAAAAATAGAAGGGATAAGGGGCAGCTAGGTGGCGCAGTGGATAGAGCACTGGCCTTGGAGTCAGGAGGACCTGAGTTCAAATGAGGCCTCAGACACTTAACACTTACTAGCTGTGTGATCCTGGGCAAGTCACTTAAGCCCAATTGCCTCACTTAAAAAAAAATAGAAGGGATAGGGGCAGCTAGGTGGCTCAGTGGATAAAGCACTGGCCCTGGATTCAGAAGGACCTGAGTTCAAATCTAGCCCCAGACACTTGACATTTACTAGCTGTGTGACCCTAGGCAAGTCACTTAACCCTCATTGCCCTGCAAAAAATAAAAATAAATAAAATGGAAGGGATAATGGTATCAGAGAATGGGCAATGCTTGAGTTTCACTCCCATCTGAGTTGGGTATAAGAACTCATCTTACCCAACAGGGAAGGGGCTATGAGAAAGGGTGGTGTTGTTAAGAGAAAGGGTAGATTAAAGGAGACAGTAATCAAAAGTAAACAGATTTTTTAGAAGGAGACTGGGTAAAAAAGAAGAATAAATAAAAGAGAATAGAATGTAAGGATACACACATTTAGCAATCACAACTGTGAATGTCAATGGAATGAACTCACCTATAAAACAGAAATGGATAGCATTATGAATTAGAAATCAGAATCCAAAATAACTCTTTATAATTGCTTTAGTTTCATTTTTGTAGTGGTTTATTCATCCTTTTCATTTTTAATACTAGTGATTGGGTTTTCTTCTTTCTTTTTAAAAAAAATCAAATTAACCAATGGTTTATCTATTTTATTGGAATTATGCCCAAAGAATTATTAAACTGTCTATATCCTTTGACACAGCAATACAACTACTAGGTCTGTACCCCCCAAAAGATCAAATATAAAGAAAAATTACCCACATGTACAAAAATGTTTATAGTAGCTTTTTTTGTGGTGGCAAAGAATTATAAATTGATACCAATCAGTCAGGGAATTGCTGAACAGGTTGTGGCATATAATTGTGATGGAGTACTATTGTACTATAAGAAATAATGAAGTGGATGGTTTCTGAAAAACCTGGGAAAACTTATATGAGCTGATGCAAAGTGAAGTGAGCAGAATATTATGCATAGTCACAGCAATATTGTAATGACAATCAACTGTGAAAGACTTAACTACTCTTATCAAGATAATGATCCAAAATAGTTCCAAAGTACTAACCAAAAGCTATCCACCTCCAGAGAACTGATGAACTCTCAGTGAAGATTGTAGTATATTTTCTTTCACTTCCTTTTACAATATGCTTAATGTGAAAATGTCTTACATGACCTTTTCTGTATAATGGGTATCATATTTCTTGTATTCTCAGTGGGTGGCAGAAGAGTGGGAGGGAGGGAGAGAATTCAGAACTGAAATAATTTTTTTAAAAGATAAAATTTTTTTAAAGAACCCTTGGACTAGAAAATAATTGAATTTCACTTAATATTTATATTTTTAAGGATGACTAAGCTGGCAAGCTGTTATCATTTGAAAAATGTTAATACTACCTTTATTTCTTTATTTTACATATATATTGTGAAAATAACCAATATCATGAATATAAACTAATCTAAACATGAGTGAAAAAGGAGTTAATAATCCTGAGGTTTTTTCCACTTTATTAGGAAAAAATTACTAATATGAAACTATTGTAATTATTGAAATGAATATTTCATAATAAAATCATACTGGACCGTGGTGGGGGGTGAATCTTGGTTAGAATTCTTACCAACTCCTCCCTAAAGGTGACTAAAGGGACATGACTTATCTACCAGGATAACTTTTGCAGTTTTATAAAATCTTCAAGAGAATATTTTGCATATGAGTTGATGCCCTTGATCATAGAATGAGAAGAGCACATGCAAGGTTTCACAGAAAATTTTCTGTAAAGATCATATGTACATCCTTTGACACAGCAATACAACTACTAGGTCTGTACCCCCCAAAAGATCAAATATAAAAAAAGGAAATTGAGTTGAGAAATAAATCAAATGATGTAGATTACTGATTTTTAAAAATTGACTTGGTTGAACAGAAGGCAGCCTTAAAGTTTCTTCTACAACAACAATGTGCCTTCCAAGCATATGCTAAAATCATGCAGGATTCCCTTGATAACTTTGTTCAACCATCCTCTGATGATGAGTATCAAGCATAACATAAAACAGGGAAACATAAACTCATCAAAGGAGAGTCCAAATGGAAGCAGTATCTATTTCTTCTCTAGGTCGTAAGAAGTTGGATTAGTTTCCTAATTTTAAGATCACATCTCCATAGAACTTTAAAGTTAACAAAACACTTTCCTTATAACAATGGTAGTACAAGAACAATTATTCACATTTTCCGGATTAGCAACTTCTGAAGCAAGTTTAGATTGTGTTCCCCTAGATGGCAGCATTGCCTGTTTGGAAAGACAGACTCTGTCCATAGGTTTATGATATGTAGAACTGGAAGGGACTTTAGAGATCATCTACTCTAAATCTCAAATTTTACAGATGAGGAGCCTAGACTCAGAGGGGTTTCTCTTTGTAACACTTTATCAGGCACAGATTTTCTAACATTTGCATGTTCTAACACACAGTGAAAAGCATGCTGGGTTTGGTAACTTATATTCAGGGGAGACAGGGAGGGCTGTGAGGGAAGGGATATACGATAGAAGCTGGGGAAATTTCCACTTCCTCCCAACAGAATCAACAAACACTCCCAACTTCTTAGTGTTCTTGCTTCTCTTAGAATTAGGCTCCAGTGATGGTGGAAGACATAAGATACTCTGGAACACAAAAATCTAAGGCCGGAAGTCAAAGAACTCAATTCAATTCAACAAATATTTATTAGGCCGGGAATTGTGCTAGACCCTGGAGATACAAAGACCAAAAAAAAAAAAATGAACAGTTCCTTCCCTCAAGTCGCTTACATGATGGGTGGGTGCGGAATGACATGGGCACAGATAAATACAAAATATATGCAATGCAAATGCAATGCAATGCAAATGCAAAGTAATTTCCTCAGTAAAGGCAGTAGCAAATGAGAGGATGACAGTAATTTCTTGAAGGAAGTATCACTTGAGCTGAACTTTAAAAAGAAACTAGGACTTCTTGAGAGAGTAGTCCCAGCATGGGGAGCAGCCTGTACAAAATATATTGAGAAATAGAATCACGATCTAAGGAACTGTAACTAGGCCAGTTTGAATGGCCCTTAAAGTATAAAACAGTGATAGTGTGAAAAAAATTCAGGAAGATAGTTTGTGAATATCTTTAAATGTTCAAAGCTGGAGATTGAAATGTATTCCGGAGACAACAGGAAGACACAAAGCTTCTTGAGCAAGGAAGTGACAGTTATATTTGTGCTTTGATAATAACAATTTGTTAGCTGTTTAGAAGATGGATTGGAAAGCGGAGAATAAAAGGTAACCAAAGGTGTTAGGGGAGTTGGTAGACTTGTTACAGGGTTAGGGCTATTAAAGTTTAAACTGCCCAGCTGACACAGGTCTTCCTGAGATACACCTTGAAGTAAGAGAGATAAGCCTATTAGGCATTGCTGCTTCGGAGTGGCATGAGGGGGATGAAGATGGCTCAAGAAATGGGAGCTGCCTCTTGCCCAGCTTCCCCCAGCCCACCACCAGTGAGGGGTGGTCCTTCCTCTAGTGATCACCCCAATAAGGGAACTTTCCACAGTCAGACGATCAGCCATCGGTCCCTCCACCATCTCTATAAAAGTATTTGCCTTTCTCCTGCTCAAGGAGATAGATATCTCAGAGAACAAGGTCTCTGGATCTACCTCCCCTTTAGACTTGTCTCAAAGGTTTCCTTTCTCTAGCGGCCAAATAAAATATTTTTATTTTTATATTCTAAATGGATTTGTGTTCAAGAGGGTGTAATTCTTCTTCTTCTTTGCAGTGCAATGAGGGTTAAATGACTTGCCCAGGGTCACACAGCTAGTAAGTATCATGTGTCTGTGGCTGGATTTGAACTCAGGTCCTTCTGATTCCAGGCCCAGTGCTTTATCCACTGTGCCACCTAGTTGCCCCCGAGGGTGTAATTCTGGTGTTTTGTTGTTGTTGTTTTTTGTGAGGCAATTGGGGTTAAGTGACTTGCCCAGGGTCACACAGCTAGTAAGTGTTAAGTGTCTGAGGCCGGATTTGAACTCAGGTCCTCCTGAATCCAGGACCGGTGCTCTATCCACTGCACCACCTAGCTGCCCCCAGGTGTAATTCTTTAAAGAGGAATTCCTAAGGACCCCCAACCCCAACAATCTCACCAATTTCCCCCATAACATAATGATAACGGATCAGATTTGGTTAGGTTTATAACCAATGGGGATAGAAACACAGATGAGCACAGGAAAAACAAATACAGCAGTGAGAGGAAAGAAACAACAAACAAATGTGGGCTAAAAAAGAACAATAATGCCCAGAAACCATGTATATTTAATGGCTTTTTGTTTTTGTTTTTTGGTGAGGCAATTGGGGTTAATTGACTTGCCTAGGGTCACCCAGCTAGTAAGTGGTAAGTATCTGAGGCTGGATTTGAACTCAGGTCCTCCTGACTCCAGGGCTAGTGCTCTATCCACTGTGCCACCTAGCTACCCCAACCCTGTATATTTAGACCATAATTGGTGGCTATTATCTAAAATCTGTGTAGAATAGTGTAGTTGCAGTGGTGTCAGATTCAAATAGAAACAGGCTAACTGCCACCCACCTTAGAAAACTACAAATTAACATTATCTATGTTGTATTATTTTTATTTATTTTGTAAAATATGCCCCAATGACATTTTCTTTTTCTTTTCTTTCTTTTCTTTTCTTTTCTTTTTTTTTTGGCAGGGCAATGAGGGTTAAGTGATTTGCCCAGGGTCACACAGCTAGTGAGTGTCAAGTGTCTGAGGCCAGATTTGAACTCAGGTCCTCCTGAATCCAGGGCAGGTGCTTTATCCACTGTGCCACCTAGCTGCCCCCGCCCCGATGACATTTTAATCTGATTCAGTGGCATTGAGAATCTCAAGCTGTGCGTTTTACATCTCTGGCATAATGTTGGTCTCCTGCTCAGGAAGACCTGGGTTCGGGTCATCCCTCACACACATTACAACTGAGTAACTCCAGACAAAGTCACTTAACTTTTCTCAGTCTCATGCAACTCAGAGATGGTTATGATATGCACTGGAAGAGAGAGTTTCCACACTGAAGAAACCATAGGTCCTTAATATTTGGATGTATCTACAATTTCTTTAAAAAAAAAAAAAGGAAGTAAAAAATGAAAGACTCTCTGTCCTTATGGAGCTCATTTTAATTCCTCATTTTAATGAGGGAAGACAACACATGAGGGAACTGAAAGGGGGTGTGGAGAGGAAGATGCAGATAACTGGTACATGGCATGGTTCTGAAGTCCAGAAGTCAGGAAGAGGGCTGGGAGGGGAATGAAGACCAGTTTAGGCCTCTACAGAATGGAAGCCTCAGGAGGAACTCCTAAAGAGTTCCATTGGGAGGAAGGAGATAGATTTGCTGGTTGAGGGGGCCTCAGGGGTGGTTGGATGTTATACCACAAAGTACCAAAATGGCATATTCACAAGTGCCAAAGAATCTAGATGCTTCTCTATATTTTTCCTTGTACTATCCCTATAACTTACCCTGCCTATCTTTTATGAGACTTAGGTAGATACTTAGGGTATACAGGCTAAGCAAGAGAATCATACCCAAGAAAGATCAGTTTAAAAGCCAACATATCTTTTAAAAATTGATGTTCTCTGTGGGTTTTCTTTCTTTTTTTTTTTTTACATCACAGTCATTTTTCAATATGCTCCACCTCTTCCACTGAATCCTCCATTATAACAAAGAATAACAGTAAAGTAAAACTGTCTGACAAGTCAACTATGTCAGATAATAAAGCTGACACTCTACACCTATAGTCTTACCCTTTACTGAGAGGGTAGATGTAGGTTCCCTGGAAGCAATATTATTTAATATAAGTTAAGCTGCCTTTTGGGAAGCTAGTAGCATGGTGGATAGAGTGCTGAGTCTGAAGTCAGGAAGATTCACCTTCCTGAGTACAAATCTGGTCCCAGACACTTACCAGCTGTGTGACCCTGGGCAAGTCACTTAACTGTTTGCTTCAGTTTCTTATCTGTAAAATGAGCTGAAGAAGGCAATGACAAACCACTCCAGTATCTTTGCCAAGAAGATCCCAAAAGGGGTCACAAGGAGTTAGACACAACTGAGAGGGCTGGACAATGACAAAATGGAAAGCTACCTTTTTGTGCTGTTTTCATTGACATGATATACATGTGTATACTTTTCTCTTGGTCTGCTTTTTTTCCTCTTGCTCTCACTTTCCTGGTTTCTTTGGCCTCTCTCAAATACAGTGAAAATCCTGCCTTCCATAGAAAGCCTTTCCTGATGGCGCTTTCCCTCTGCATATAGCTTATTTATACATAGTTGTTTGGGTACTGTCTCCTTGTTTAGACCATAAACTCCTTGAAAGCAATGACTGTCTTTTACCTTTCTTTGTGTCCCCAGAGCTTAACACAGTGCCTGACACATAACAGGTGCTTAAGAAATGTATATTTACTGACTAAATTCTTCACATTCCTGTTTTTCTTTTCTTTTTTCTTTTTTTGTTTGTTTTTGCTTTGTGGGGCAATGAGGGTTAAGTGACTTGCCTAGGGTCACACAGCTAGTTAGTGTCAAGTGTCTGAGGTCAGATTTGAACTCAGGTCCCCCTGAATCCAGGGCTGGTGCTTTATCCACCTAGCTGCCCCCTACCTGTTTTTCTTATGATGTGGTAATATTGCATTACATTTATATACCACAATTGATTCAGTCATTGCCTAACCGATGGGTACTCACTTTCTTTCTTTCTTTCTTTCTTTTTTTTGGTGAGGCAATTGGGATTAAGTGACTTGCCCAAGGTCACACAGCTAGTTAAGTGTCAACTGTCTGAGGCTGGATTTGAACTCAGGTCCTCCTGAATCCAGGGCCAGTGCTCTATCCACTGGGCCACCTAGCTGCTCCAAGGGTACTCATTTTCCTTTCAGCTTTTTGCTACTGCAAGGAGTGCCACTATGAATATTTTGGTATATATGTATGGGGCCTTTCTGACATTGATCTCCTTGGGTGCAGTACATGTCCAATAGTGGGATCACTGGACATAATTCCAAATTGTTTTCCAAAAAAGTTGGACCAATTAGTAGCTCCCAAAACACTATATTTGTGTTACTGTTTTCTGATGATAGTTATCATTTCTGGCTTTCATTATCTTTGCAGATCTAACAGGTATGAAGTGAAACCTCAGAGATTTGTGGGGTTTTTTAAAATAATTTTTATTGACATCTTTATATCCTCTTTAATCTTGCATTTCTAATTGCCTGTTAGCTGTCTCAAACTGAATTCCCAGTCAACATCTTAATTCAACATGTCCAAAACCAAACTCATTATCTTTTCCATTAAATCCTTCCCCTGACCCACCTTTCCTATTACTGTAGAAGGCAACACCATATTCCCACTCCTTCAGGCTTTCAATCTGGAAGTCATCCTGGATTCTTCATTATCTCGCACCCCCTGTATCCAATCTGTTGCCTAGGTCTTTCAGTTTTACCTTTACAACATCTCTGGAATACACCCACTTCTCTCCTCTGACATTGCCACCATTCTAGTGCAGGTCATGATCATCTCATGTCCGGATTATTGCAATAGCCTGCTGGTAGGTCTGCCTGCTTCAAGTCTTTCCCCACGCTAATCAATCCTCCCATGAACTACTAAAGTAGGTACCCTCTATTCAATAAACTTCAGTGGCTTCCCTGACACCTCCAGGATCAAATACAAAATTCTGTTTGGCATTCAAAGCCCTTTAGAACTCAACTTCCCCCTACCTTTCCAGTCTTTTTAGGCATTACTCTTTATCATGTACTCTTTTGCGGGGGAGGGGGGGGAGGCACATGGCAATGAGGATTAAGTGACTTGCCCAGGGTCATAAAGGTAGTGTCAAGTGTCTGAGGCCAAATTTGAACTCAGGTCCTCCTGAATCCAGGGCCAGTGCTTTATCCACTGCACCACCTAGCGGCTCCTCATGTACTCTTTAATTTTTTTTTTTTTTTTAGTGAGGCAATTGGGGTTAAGTGACTTGCCCAGGGTCACACAGCTAGTAAGTGTTAAGTGTCCAAGGCCGGATTTGAACTCAGGTACTCCTGACTCCAGGGCCGGTGCTCTATCCACTGCGCCACCTAGCTGCCCCTCATGTACTCTTTAATTCAATAACATTGGCCTCTTTGCTGTTCCACAAACAAGAAGCTCCATTAAAAAAAAAAAAAAAAAAAAAAGGTGTCACAGTGGATAAAGCACCGGCCCTGGATTCAGGAGGACCTGAGTTCAAATCTGGCCTCAGACACTTGACACTTACTAGCTGTGTGACCCTGGGCAAGTTGCTTAACCCTCATTGCCCCACCAAAAAAAAAAAAAATTTCTCAGTACTTTTTTAGACATTTTCTCTCTCGATGTCCTCCATGCCTGGAATGCTCTCCCTCCTCATCTTCATCTAATAGATTCCCTGACTTTCTTTAAGTCCCAACTAAAATCCCATTTTCTACAGGAAGAAAACTACTCCATTGGTTGAAGCCATTCCCAGCTTCTCTGAATTCTAGTACCTTCCCTCTTCTAATTATTTCCTAATTTATACTTCATAGAGCTTGTTTGGGCTTAATTGCTTATTGTCTTCTCTATTAGATTGTAAGCTTCTAGCAGACAAGGAATGTCTTTTGTCTCTTTTTGTATCCCCAGTATTTAGCACATTGCCTGGCACAAAGTTGGCACTTAATGTATACTTCTTTTTTTTTTTTAAGTGAGGCATTTGGGGTTAAGTGACTTGCCCAGGGTCACACAGCTAATAAGTGTTAAGTGTCTGATGCCGGATTTGAACTCAGGTCCTCCTGAATCCAGGTCCAGTGCTCTATCCACTGCACCACCTAGCTGCCCCTCAATGTATACTTCTTATTGACAAACACATCATCCCTTATAATGGAGAATAAAAGAGGCTGGGAAACAATTCAACAAAACTAATCAACATCTTGTAAAAGTCTGATATCTATATTATTCCATACCCATAGTTTCCAACCTCTGCAAAGAAGGGAGGTGGTTTCTCATAGCACTTCTTTGGTGTGAAGCTTAGTCATAACAATTTCACAGCATTTGATTTCAATTGTTTTAGAGTAGTTCTTTCAATTTACATTATTGTGGTCATTGGGTAGGTGTTTTCTTGGTTCTACTTACCTCACTTTCCATCCAAGTATATGTTTTCCCATTCTCTGAATTGTTTTGTGAGAAAATAATTATTCATAATGGTTTTCTTGGGGGGACCCAGAGATCAGTTCCTCAGTCCTTTCTCTACCCCAGTTCCAGGAAGTACAGATCTTGCCTGGGACAAACCCAAGGGAAGAAAAGAAATGGAGATAAACTCTTTTCTCTAGTTTAGTGAAGGACGACACCTAGATAATGGACTTTGCCTTATTCAACTTGAATGAGAGTCATCTGTAGAATTCATTTTAATTTAGACCACCCTCAAGTCTTGTCAACCAATGGAATTGAATGATGCTAACCAATTAGCTATGATCAATGTATAATGACCCACCTCTATCAAAAGAGGATAAAACCCTTGGCCATGCCAGGGTCCAGCTCTTGGCTTTCTCTCTTGCCTGGCACTTGACTGTCTCTTGGTTGGTCTTTGGCCCACACTCTTGTCTTGGCCCTCCCTCTTAAGACAACATAGATCTAATGGCCTGAGACCATAAGAAGTTAGGGAGACACAAGGTAAATACTTTACTGCTATGTTGTATTAATAAAATAATATACTTACTGCCAAAATTGATATCTATGGACATATTACAGGGGCAACTGGGTGGCATAGTAGATAGAGTGCTGGGCCTGGAATCAGGAAGACTCATCTTCCTGAATTCAAATCTAGCCTCAGACCCTTACCAGCAAGTCATTAACCCTGTTTACCTCAGTTTTTTCATCTATAAAATGAGATCAGGAAGGAAATGACAACTCATCGGAGCATCTCTGCCAAGAAAACCCCAAATGGGGTCATGAAGAGTCAGACATGAATGAAACGACTCAACAGCAATGTTATAAACAATATGGTGACAGATTGATGTCAGTGGGACTCAAATTCTGTCTTGTATCATTACCAGTCACCCAATTTGTCACTGGGGCAAAGAGCTAAATAATGTTACATCCAGGTTTCACATTGTTACCATAGGATTTGGTTATAATGGATTAGTGATATTATTTTGCAACATTGTATGTGGCTCACTGCATAGAGCACCTGCCCTGGAGTCAGGAAGACCAGAGTCCAAATCCAGCCTCAGATACTTACTAGCTGTGTGAATTTGGGCAAATCACTTCATCCTGTTTGCCTCAGTTTCCCCATTGTAAAATCAGCTGGAAAAAATAAGCTGGAGAAGGAAATGGAAAACCACTCCATTGGAACCATGCCCAAAAGGCTATAAAATTGTGCATACCCTTTGGCCCAGCAATACCACCACTAGGTCTATATCCCAAAGAGTTCCAAAAAAAGGGAAAAGGACCATATGTACAAAAATATGGCAGCTCTCTTTGTGGTGGCAAAAAATTGGAAATTGAGGGAATATCCATCAATTGGGGAATGGCTAAACAAGTTGTGGTATATGGATGTAATGGAATACTACTGTGCTATAAGAAATGATGAGCAGCATAATGGAAAGTGTTTTCCACATCCAGAAAAAAGAACTGTGGATTCTGAATGCAGATTGAACCATATGGTTTCTACTTTTGTTTTTGTTTTTTGATGTTTTTCCCTTTTGTTCTGATTCTTCTTTTACAACATGATTAATGCAGAAATAAGTTTAATGTGATTGTACATATATAACCTATATCAGATTGCTTTCTGTCCTGGGAAGATGGGATAGGAGGGAGGGAGGGAGAAAAATTTGGAACTCAAAATCTTATAAAAACAAAATTTGAAAATTATCTTTAATGTAACTGAAAAATAAAAACATACTTTTATGATTTAAAAAACAAAACAAAACATAATGATGAGCAGGCAGATTTCAGAAAAACCTGTAAAGATTTACATGAATTGATGCTGAGTGAAGTGAGCAGAACCAAGAGAACATTGTACACAGTATCAACAACATTTTATAATGATCAACTGTGGTAGATTTAGCTCTTCTCATCAATACAATGATCCAAGACAATGCCAAAAGACCCATGTTGGAAAATGTTCTCTACATTCAGAAAAAGAACTTTTGAGTCTGAATGCAGATTGAAGCCTACTATTTTCACTTTTGTTGTTGCTTTTTTGTTGCTGTCTATTCTTTCTTGCATTTTTTCTTTTGTTCTGATTCTTCTTTTACAACATAACTAATGTGGAAATCTGTTTAATGTGATTGTAATGTATAACCTATATCAGATTGCTTGCTAGCTTCTGGAGAGGGGAGGAAAGGGAGGATGGAAGAAAAATTTGGAACTCAAAAAAATATCTTTACATGTAATTGGAAAAAAATTTTTAATAAAAGAAAATAAGAAATTTTAAAAAAGAAAAAAAACATTCCATTATCTTCACCAAGAAAACCTCAAATAGAATTGGACATGACTGAAATGACTGAACAACAACAAAATGGTACATTCTTCCATTCGAGAGGGCATACTGCAGCCTCTGAATATCTTGTTTCATCTCTCAAGGCCAAGGTAAAACTCATGGGAACAAGATCTCAGTTATTCATAGTAGGATCATAGATTGAGAGTAGGAAAAGACCTTAAATTATGTAGTCTAGTTCTCATCAGTGGCCTCCTTTTGGAGATGAGAAAATTAAGGTGCATATAGGTTTGAAGTGAGTTGCCCTGAGTTTGAACCCAGGTCCTCTGACTCTGTGGCAAGTATCCTCCTTGGGGTTTGTGAGAGGATAGGTGAAAGTGAAATGCTTCTTAGTAATTGGAAGTATAATTCAAGTCAGCCAGAGATCAACTATTGTCCTGAGAAATAGGACATCTGGGCATCTGATAGGAGTCAGCAACCATCATTCAATAAGGGCTTAGGCTAAATTAGGGTCAAGGTGTAATAGAACAAGTAGCCACAAGGAGATAAGGAAAGGAAAGGAAAAAAGGGGAATGATTTCTGAGCTCCACAGCTTCAAAAACATTATGTTTTCTTCATTTATATACAAAACACAAGCAAATTTGTTATGGTAAGTATGGGACAATGCAGACCTCCATTCCACTCTATAAACTATAGCTATTACAGGTAGTACTGGCATCATGCCCTGCTGCCTGTTTCCTTTTCTCTGGGGATGAGGGTATTGAGTTGAATCAGTAAAGTTCCAAAAAGTACCTCTAGGATGAATCTATGAAACATTGCTTAGATCCCCCCTTTTTTTACTCCGTGTCCTGGAACAGTACATGAATAAAATACTGATCAACATACACAAATCTAAAAATTGAAGACATGCCAGTTTGGTTACTGACAGACTGTCTCAGGGATATTAACAACCAGGCAACACCAAAAAGCAGAGAGAAGCCATGAGTGAACTACAGTCCATTGCAACCAAGTAGCTGCATGACCAGGCTTGAAGCTTTATTTGGTCATGTTCCCCCATACTCTCTGATATATTGCATAGAGAGTAGTGGTAGTAGTGGTGGTGGTAGCAGTATTAGTAATAGTGGTAGTAGTGGTGGCAACAGCAGCAGGAGGAGGTGGTGATGGAGGAGGAGGAGGAGAAGGAAGAGGAGGAGGAAAAGGAGAAGGAGAATGAGGAGGAGGGGCAGGAGGAGGAGGAGAAACAGGAGGAGAAAGAAGAGGAGAAACAGGAGGAGAAAGAAGAGGAGAAACAGGAGGAGGAAGAGGATTACATTTAATGTTTGCAAGGTGATTTACATATATTATCTCATTTGCTCCAGGGTAACAAATACTAACTGTCTGAAGCAGGATTTGAACTTGTCTTCCTAATTCTAATTCCATAGTAATGAAGTGTAACTACCAGTCTAAATATCTGTATACCAGTGTCAATCCTTAATAATGACCCAAACTAAGTAACCCATATGCAGGCTGAAGGTGTTAGAGTTCATCTTCAGTGTATAATCCCCACTGAATCCCTCTACCCATCCAACCATTACTGGCAGGTAAATAGCAAAGGCAATTGCAAAGAGAGATAGCAAAAAAAAATTTGAGGAATTTTCATATGATTAGAATAAGTGTAGTTTCCCAAGGTTGAAGTTTGAAGAGGATAGCACTAGTGACATAAGAGCGATCTCCCAAATTTGAAGAGGACAGCCCTCATAAAGATGTCTAAGGCTCTGTGTGTGTGTGTGTGTGTGTGTGTGTGTGTGTGTGTGACCATAACATTGCTTTAGAATTCATCCATTCACTCTACAATCAGTAAGTGCTGCTTCATGTAAAACAATGGGAGAAATTCAGTTCCACTTTTTCCCAAAATCATCCACCAGCAGGAGGAGCTCCCAGATATACCAAATGCCAAAATGAGCAATCTTGTCTTTTTAAGTGAATGATAGTTTGTGACAGAGCCTTTTGATTGCTGGCGGTAAAAAATGGAGCAGAGATACAAAGATGAATAGATAAGGTCTCCAAGAGAGATAGTGGCAAAGTAAAAAGTAAGCTTGAAATAAGGATATCTTCATTTGAATCTTGGCATTAACATTTAATAGTCATGTGACTATGGACAATTGATTAAACTGCTTTGAACCTTGGCGTTCTCATCTGTAAAATGGGGATAATGATCACCCTACTGTCTGTTTCATAAGGTTTTGTGAGGAGATCATTTTCTCATTTAGAATACTTTAGTGATGTGAATTAATAATAAACCTAGTGAAGAAAAAGAGAAAAAGATATGTACAGAAATAAAAATTCCCCTAAAATAGAATATGCAAGGTACATAAGAGAGGTTTGAAGAAAAGTTCCATGAATGGTCATATTTACACCTCATAGCTTTCATGAATATAAATGAAGAGGTTTTTGTTTTGTTTTGTTTTTCCATGGTAAACTGCCCTTTTCCAAAGCATATATTTCAGTGACTCTTATTTCCTTGGAATGTATATTTACCATAATTGATAGCATCCCCACTCTTCCAATGAATGAAACTAAACCCCTTTGCTAATGTTGCATTTGTTTTTACATGCTAGTGTGTTGATGAAGGTACGGTTTTGTGTAACAAGAGTAACGGTAAAAGTTTATAATGTTGGCATTGTCCTTGACTCCTTATTCTCCCTCAATCCACATATCTAATCAGTTACCAAGTCTTAATGTTTCTACCTCCTCAACATCTCTCACATCTGCCTCAACTCTCAAATTACACAGCTACCACTTTAGTTTATTCAGACCTTTATCATCTCTTGCCTGACTTTTTGGAATGGCTTCTTAATTAGTTTCCCTGTCTCAAATCTCTCACCACTCTAGTCTACCCTAAACCCTGCTACCGAAGTGATTTTTTTATTAAAAAAAAATTATTAAACTTTAACATTCTTTTCTCTTAAAATTTTTTGTTTTGTGACAAAATAATTTTTAATAATGGATTTCTTGGGGGGACCCAGGGACCCAATTCTAGCCTCCACACTCCACACCTCCAACCCTCCACTTTGGAAGTTTTAGTCCAAGAGACTTTAGCTAAACTCTGTTCAGGGCTAGTCCAAGACCAATGAATTTAGGAGATTAAGCCACACCTATCTGAATTAGCCTTTGCCCCTCTGGGGGTCACCCATTAGACCCTGATGTCATCACAGTACAGCTCATTTTAATATAGACCACCCTTGAGTCACGCCAGCCAATGGAATTGAATGATGCTAGCCAATTAGCTTTGATCAGTGTGTAAGAGCCACCTCTATAGAAAAGAGGGAAAAAAGCCTCACACCACGAGGCTAGAGCCATTCTTGGCTTGCACTCTAGGCTCAGAGTGCTGTCCCGGGGGTGAGCACTCTCTTCTTTGGTTGGTATAGGTAATATAGAGATAAAATGTCACCAGGGGCTTTTCTGCTTGTGTTAAATGTCACCCAGTCAATTCTTAACTAATATTTAATATACTTTAATAATAAACACTGCCAAGATGGGTACAGTAGGCATTAATTTAAAAGTAGCAATATTTTAGAAAATTCAGACTAGGCCCCCCCCCAATAATTGAGCTAGAAACACTTGGTGACCCCAACAATTTTAAATAACACAGTTTTAGGGACTGCTAGGTGGTGCAGTGGATAAGGCACCAGCCCTGGATTCAGGAGGACCTGAGTTCAAATCTGTTCTCAGACACTTGACATTTACTAGCTGTATGACCCTGGTCAAGTCACTTAACCCTCATTGACCAGCAAAAAACCCCACACGGTTTCAAATTTTCTCCCTCCCTCCAACATCTACCCTACCCATTCTGAAAGCAAGCAATTTGATATCAATTATACATGTAAAATCATGCAAAACATATTTATACATTAGTCACATTGCAAAAAAGGTCAGAAAATTGTACATCAATTTCTACTAAGTTCATCAGTTCTATGGAGGTAGATAGCTTTTTTTTTTTTTTTTTTTTTAGTGAGGCAATTGGAGTTAAGTGACTTGCCCAGGGTCACACAGCTAGTAAGTGTTAAGTGTCTGAGGCTGGATTTGAACTCAGGTACTCCTGACTCCAGGGCCGGTGCTCTATCCACTGCGCCACCTAGCTGCCCCTGGTAGATAGCTTTTAAAAATTATTTATATGACTCTTTTGGAATTGTTTTGCATCACTGTCTTATTCAGAGTAGCTAAGTCTTTTGCAGTTTCATTCTTATACTATTGATATGACTGTGTACAGTGTTCTAGTTTTGCTTACTTCACTTTGCATCAGTTCATATAGGTCTTCCAAGGCGTTTTTTTTCCCCCTGAAGTCAGCCTACTCATCATTTCTTATAGAATAATAGTATTCTCAAAATTATATGCTACGGGGGTGGCTAGGTGGCGCAGTGGATGGAGTACCGGCCCTGGATTCAGGAGTACCTGAGTTCAAATCCAGCCTCAGACACTTAACACTTACTAGCTGTGTGACCCTGGGCAAGTTACTTAACCCCCATTGCCCCATACACACACAAAAAAAAGCTATCTACCTCCATAGAACTGATGAACTTAGTAGAAATTGATGTACAATTTTCTGACCTTTTTTGCAATGTGACTAATGTGTAAATATGTTACAACTCATTTAGCCATTCCTTAATTGATGAACAAACCCTCAATTTTTAATTCTTTGCCACCACAAAAAGAACTGCTATAAATATTTTTGTACATATGGGTCCTTTTCCTTTTTTAAAAATCTCTTTAGGGTATAGACCTAGTAGTGCGTCAAAAGTTTTACACAGTTTTATAGCCCTTTTGTCATAGTTCCAAATTGTTTTCCAGAATGATTTGACTAGTTCACAACTCTACCAATAGTGCATTAGTGTACTATTTTCCCTCATCCCCACCAGCATTTGTCAATTTTGATAGGTGTGAGGTGGTATCTAAGAGTTATTTTAATTTGCATTTCTCTAATCAATAGTGATTTAGAGCATTTTATATGACTATAGATAGCTTTAATTTCTTCTGAAAATTGTCTCTTCATATTCTTTGACCATTTATCAATTGGGAAATGGCTCTTATTTTTATAAATTTGACTCTGTTCCCTATATTTGAGAAATGAGGCCTTTATCAGAGACACTTGCTGTAAAATTTTTGTTACTTTATAGTCTATGGTACCTTTTAGCAAAATGAAGTTTCCATGATTATTTCTTTTAATAAATTTTTTTTTTGCTTTTGCTTTCTCTGAGCTAATGATAGCCACCCATGCCTTCAGCTTAAGCATAAATAGATTCTGCTCTAGTCTTTTAATTTAATTCTGTGTATGTCTGTTTCAAGGGTGTATCTTATAAACAAGATATTGTTGGATTCTGTTTTCTAATCCATTTGGCTATCTGCTTCTGTTTTATGGGTGAGCTTACCCCCATCAAATTCATAGTTATTGTTACTGTGCATTTCCCTCTATTCTATTTTCTTCTTCCTCTCTTTTTTATCCTGTCCCTCCTTAAAAGTCCGTTTTGCTTCTGATCACTGCTTCCCTTAATCTGCTCTCCCTTTTATTATTCTCCCCTATATCTCTATTTCCCCTATTTCCCTATCGGTTAAAATAAATTTCTATAATCAACTAAGTGTGCATATACATTCTTCCCTCTTTGAACCAATTCTGATGAAATCGAGGTTCAATCATCACCCAACACTTCCCCTCTCCCATTTCCCCCTTCAGTATAAAAGCTCTTTTTTGCATGTCTTTTATTTATTTGGGATATCTTCCCTCATTTTATCTCTCCCTTTTCCCTTTCTCCCAGTGCATCTCTCATTCTTACCTTTCTTTATTTTTAGGGGGAGATCATCCCAACCTAGACTCATACTCATGCCCTCTGTCTATATAGACTTCTTCAAACTGAGCTAATATTGATAAAGTTCTTAGGAGTTACATCTATCATCTTCCCATGTAGAAAAATAAAGAGTTTAACCTTATTGAATTTCTTTTTCATGTTTACCTTTTTATGCTTCCTTTGAATCTTGTATTTGAAAGTCAAAGTTTCTATTTAGCTCTGGTCTTTTCAACAGGAATACTTGAAAGTCCTCTATTTCATTAAATATCTCTTTTTCTCCTGAAGCATTATACTCAGTTTTGCTGGGCAAGTTATTCTTGGTTGTAATCCTAACTCCTTTGCCTTCTGGAATACCATATTCTAAGCCCTCCCAAACTTTGCTATAGAAGCTAGTAAATCTCCTTTGATCCTGACTGTGGCTCTGTGATATTTGAATTGCTTCTTTCTGGATGATTGCAGTATTTTCTCCGTTACCTGGGAGCTTTGAAATTTCACTATAATATTCCTGGGAATTTTCATATTAGAATCTCTTTCAGGAGATGATCAATGGATTCTTTCCATTTCTATTTTACCATTTGGATCTAAGATATCAGCTTACCATAAAGGCTTCTGTGTTCCCTACCACATAGATGGGAGTAGCCTCTTTTAATTAGCTTGTGTCTTTAATACTGGTGCAATCATCTCTCCGCTGCCACATTTTTTGCCATCTCTGCTCCCTCTCTTTTACCCCAGTTCTGAGAAATGGATCTGGTGGTGTTTGTTTCTATTTTGTATCATTTGTTCTTATCAGGCTCAGGTGCCCAGGCTGATCTTCACAGGATCCAGGAATTCAAGCCATGATGACTTTGGAGCCAGGATTGCAGGAAAGATGGTGACTCTAGTCAGGCCCAGCATGGAAACCCTGAGAAACCAGGGTGTCTGGGACTCAAGGGGTTTTGGACTTGGAACTGGGACTAGGCTCTATTGCAACCAAATTAAGCTATGAACCTAATTCCCTTCTACTCCCCAGAGACTGAGGTAATGCAAAGAGGGAAGGGAATCATGCCTTCCACATACTGGGGAGTATTTTTGTATATATGTGTTATTATACATCATGAAGTAAATATTTGTGTGAAAGTTAATCTTACTGTCAGTGGTTAATTGGAATTGGGCTACAGGAAATTCATCCCCTACACTTCAGGGAACATCATCAGTGGGGTGCTTCTAGCAGATAAGAATTATCCAAAAAGAGTGCAGGAGAAAGAAGATGGCAAAAAAGAAGGCAGTGGAAAAACTAAACAAATTGTGATATATAAATGTAATGGGATATTTAAGTAATAATGAAGTAAATAAGTAAAAATGAAACAGATTGTTTTAGAGGAAACTGAGAAGGGTCCTATGGACGGATGCAAAGTGAAGTAAGAAGAAGCAGAACAGTTAAGCACTGATAACAACTTTATAGAGAAAAATAACTCAGAAAATGTTAGACCTCTGATCAGCACAATAACAAGCCATGGTCTAAAAGATGGAAGATGAAACACGTCATTCATCTGCAGACAGAGAGATGATGAACTTAAAATGAAGAAAGAGACATACCTTTTTTTGGACATGGCTAATGTGGAAACATATTTTGCTGAACTATGTAGTTATGTATTGAAGACTTTATGTTGGGGTTTTCTTTTTTATTTTCTGAATTAGAGATTAGGAAAGAGAGATTTTAAGAATACTTATTAAACAAATAAAATGCCGTTGTTGCTTTGATTTGCATTTTTTGGCAATTGGGTTTAAGACAAAAAAAGTTTTGGGGATAGATGCTTTTAGTAAATCACTTTCTAAAATGCTTCAAGGCATCATAAAATATTTAGTATTATACTTGTTCCTTGAAGTTGAACTGATTAAAGTTCTAATTTGATTGCTGACCTCTCACGGTAAAGCTGCTTAAGTGATGCATGATTATGTTTTTCTCCCTAAAAGGTTAATGACAGCTGCAAGTGCTTCATATGAAAAGAAAATGGCACAAACATTAATTTTGTTCTCATATATGTGCTCCCTTTTAGAGACCTATGTAATGGATTTGAGCACATTTATGAATTAATGGATTTTAAAAGTAATTCGGTATTTGCTAAAATTGTATTTACTTTATATTGAATATTAATAAAACATTGCCTTTTGAAGATAAAAACAAAAGTTCTTGTATAAACAAAATCAATGTAGTTAGAGGGAAAATGGTTATCAGGAAAAAATCTTTGTAGCAAATTTCTTTTACAGAGGTCTGATGTCTAAAACTCATGTGAAATTGATACAAATATGTGACAGCAGCTATTCTTCAATACATATCAGTCAAAGGATATGAACAGACAAAAAGGCAAGCTATAAACAACCATACAGGGCAGCTAGGTGGCCCAGTGGATAAAGTACCAGCCCTGGATTCAAAAGAACCTGAGTTCAAATCCGGCCTCAGACACTTAACACTTACTAGCTGTGTGACCCAGGGCAAGTCACATAGCCCTTATTGCCCCGCCCTCCCCCAAAAAACCCCAAACAAAACCAAAAAAAACCCCACAACATACTTCTTTGGGGGCAGCTAGGTGGCCCAGTGGATAGATCACCTGCCCTGGAGTCAGGAGGACCTGAGTTCAAATCTGACACTTAACACTTACTAGCTGTGTGACTCAGAGCAAGTCACTTAACCCCGATTGCCTCACCAAAAAACAAAAACAAAAACAAAAACCAAAAAACCAACCATATAAAAATGCTACAGATCATTAGTAAATGAGAAATGCACATAAAAAAAACCTCAAAGGTTCTGCCTTATACCCATCAGAGTAGCAACAATGACAAACTGAAAAACAAAAATTGTTAAAGGGACTAATTGGCATACCGAGGCACTGTTGGTGGAGCTAGGAAGTAATCCAACCATTCTAGAAAGCATTTTGGAATGATCTCGATAAAGTCACCAAACTGTGAATAATACCATTTGATTTAGTCATGCCTCTACCAGGCTAATAACCCAAAGAAATCAACTCACATGTGAAAAATTATTTAGGTACAAAATGTATAAAATATTTATAGTAGTATTTTTTGTTGTTGCAAAGAGCTGGAAACTAAGGGGGTATCAATTAGGGAAAAGTTGAACAAATTATAGAGCATATAACAGAATATTTTTGTACTATAAGCAATTATGAAAGTGGTATATTCAGAGATACAAAGGACTTGTCCGAACTGCTGCAAAGAGAAATGACCAGAAACAGAACAATGACAAACATGTATGTACTGAGAAAAATACCCAAACCATCTAAAATAGAAGTGTGTAGTTCCATATATAATGTCCATTTGTATATATATATATATGTATAATTTCATATTTGCTAATGTTTTAAGTTCATAACAAAAAATGAAATTTAAAAATCATGAATCATAGATGGTCAATTTGTCATTTTTCACCAAAAATGAAATTCTTTCTTAGAATATCTGTTTCAGAAATAATTGTCCTCCAACCATTTTAATAACAGATTTTGTTTGTGACTTACAAGTATGGCATTTTAAATACAGTGTTTAATACGATGCCACCTACCATTCGTCAAGTGCCAGAACATAAATACAAGCACAAGCAGCATCCATTTCTTCATGTAAAGAAAACAAATTATGGAAGGCACAAAGAGAATGTTGTTTCATCCAACTAGAATTTAACAACTAAACAGAGAAGAATTTTGCTTTTCTAACTAAAATCAATATAAAGAGGGTATAAAGAAAAATTTTCTTTAGTAGACACAAAAATTCTTCAATCATACTTGATAGAAATATAAAGCACCCAACTATTGTTTGGTTGAAGCATCAGCCATACCTGTAGTGGCCTTTAAATAGTGAGCTAGCCTTCTTAGCAATACAATGATCCAAGACAATTCCAAAGGACTCATGATAGAAAATACTCTCCACATGCAGAAAAAAGAACTGGAATCTGAATGCAGATGGAACCCCATTGTTTCTACTTTTTTTGTTGTTTTGGGATGGGTTTTTTTTTTGAGGTTTTTCTCTTTTGTTCTGATTCTTCTTTCGCAACATAACTAAAGCAGAAATGTTTAATGTGATTGTACATATATAACCTATATCAGATTATTTTCTGTCTTGGGGAAAGGGGAAGGAAGGGAGGGAGGGACTAAAAATCTTATAAAAATAAATGTTGAAAACTATCTTTACATGTAACTGGAAAATAATAAAATAATTTTAAGATTAAGAAAATAGTGAGCTAGTCAAGTCTACAGGCAGTTGAGATAGGAGGAACTTTGTGAGCTGATAGTTCCCCAGTTGGAAAGAGTACCAGCTATGGAGGAAAAAATGCAATTCCTGAGAGTGAACTGTGCCTTTTCCCTTTTCCCTTATGTCTTTCTTTTTTTTTTCTCAGGGCAATGAGGGTTAAGTGACTCACCCAGAGTCACATAGCTAGTAAGTGTCAAGTGTCTGAGGTTGGATTTGAACTCAGGTCCTCCTGAATCCAGGGCCAGTGCTTTATCCACTGCGCCACCTTGCTGCCCCACCCTTATGTCTCTTTTAGTGTCCAGTGGGGAATGGGATAGGGGACTTCTCTCTCTTAATCTTTTCTATTGGCAATGAAGTTTTTTAATGGCATAACTCATCCCAGAGTAGACACTATACCCAGCAGACTGCAGTCGTAGAAAACCCTGCTAGAGTCAAGTTGAGCTACAGAGAAGGCTGACAGAATGTCACCCAACATTTACTCTGATTTCAGGGGAACAGTGTAAGAATACCGTAAGAAAAGACATGGAGGCCCTGCAGTGCTGGAGTGTGAGTTGCTTAGGCATTGTGTTCCCTTCATATACACCTCTCTACTACTGTACCATATTTGTGTGTCCACCCTTCCCAATGATATTGTGTATATTTGTGGGAGAATGTTCCTCAGGTTTATTAGGGGCATAATATCTTGTTAACTACAGTTCTTACTATACCATTTCAATAAATGCCTTTCTTTTAAACTACTTGTTTACTTGTCAACTGGCTATTGTTAAAGGTGACAGCACCATTAGGGACAAATTAGTTTTAGTGTTAGAGTGTAGTTCCACTAATAACGGGGTAGTTGTCCCTCAGGGGATCTGCCCAGGAGATTATTAAACACTTCCTTTATATCAGGTACTAGATTGCTTCAGAAGAAAAACTATGCAGATATAGATCTGTAGGCTTGAGCTTTGATCAGAAGTTTGGAAGTGTACCTAGAGTAAAAACATTGGTCGTTAATTATATGATGTTTTCACTAATAGACTGCAGAAGTTATATATCTAGATACACTGCACTTTAAAACACCCTGAAATGTATATCCCAAGGAATACAAGGGAGGGGAGATAGTAGAGAAGGCAACAGTAGGTCTGCTGCTCTAATCTTAAGAATATATATATATATATATATATATATATTGGCAGCTAGGTGGCACAGTGGATAGAGCACCAGCCCTGGAGTCAGGAGGACCTGAGTTCAAATCCGGCCTCAGACACTTAACACTTACTAGCTGCGTGATTCTGGGCAAGTCACTTAACCCCAATTGCCTCACCAAACAAACAAACAAACAAACAAATAAATAAATAAATATATGGATGTAATGGTTAGGTAAAATTTCATAGCAATAAAAATATGTTCTCCCATTTCCCTTTCTATACCCCCTCTCCCAAAGCCTCTTGGCACATTCAAGCTGCTCTCTGTCCCAAAGACTTCTATTTCAGCACCCTACCCACTTCTGCTCTCCACCAAGTGCTCAATAGTCTTATCCTTTCCCCTTCTCTGGCCAACATCCAAACTCTCATTCACTGGGTACATGGATTTAGCTTCTTATTATTTCCTTTAGTCAGAAAACAATATAACTAAACTATTTCTAGTTAAAATTTAAATGAAGATAACCATTATCCCCAAAGCATTTATATTTAAGAAGAGAAAACTTGTCTGTTCAAATGAATCTCTAGTAGTGAGTGGAATTAGATGTAACTGTGGTATGATTATTGCTGATTTCAAGCAGGTGAAAAAGTGAAATGAAATGAAGAATTTCTGTCATTATGGGGGAAAGTTATTTTTGAATCAAGGAAGAGCACCTTCTTATAAATCATACAATGTAGGTAGTCATCTATTCCACCTGCACATAAAGCTGGTTTTAGAAAAGGTCTAAATTGGGTGGAAGGGAAGAACTCATAGTGTTTCAGGTATCATTATTTGCTAGTCTAATATAAGATTCTTCCTTGCTAAGAATTAAAGTATAAAAATGAAGATATGGGGGCAGCTAGGTGGCGCAGTGGATAGAGCACCGGCCCTGGAGTCAGGAGGACCTGAGTTCAAATCCGGCCTCAGACACTTAACACTTACTAGCTGTGTGACCCTGGGCAAGTCACTTAACCCCAATTGCCTTGCTAAAAAAAAAAATGAAGATATGGCTGCATACTTTCAGGGTTCATCAAAATCCCTCTATTTTGCAGGAAACTATCTTCATGAGTTGTAATTTTTAAAAAACCTTTTTCTTTTAAACTTGGTGGGCTCTCATGATTGTCTGAATTTAGCTAGGTTGTTATAATTGTTTATATAAAAAATATAAACTTCTACTCAGGTACTGTCTATACCCTGTGTTTTTTGATGAGGATTAGAGAGGTCCCAAGTGTGTATATACACAAACACACAAATATGATATATTATATGCACATATGTATGTATACTACTTTTTACCATGAGACACTTTGATATGCATTACTTTTTTTTTGAGGCAATTGGGGTTAAGCGACTTACCCAGGGTCACACAGCTAGTAAGTGTCAAGTGTCTGAGGCCGAATTTGAACTCAGATCCTCCTGACTCAAGGGCCAGTGCTCAAGGGCCTGACTCAAGGGACACTGCGCCACCTAGCTGCCCCTGATATGTATTACTTTTATCAGGGGACACTGTTCCTGGCCATTCACTTTCCATTCGACATTTAATGTGCCTATTATGAGCAAAGTACTGTGCTAGGTGGAGGGGATACAGAGATAAAAATGGGATTTCCCTCGAAAACATCCCTAGTCATCCAGCCTCTACTTGAAAACATCCCAAGATAGGGAAGCTGTGACCTCCCTAGCTCATTTATGGTCAGATTTACACTTCCTGATTCCAGCCCATCTCTGTGAACTTTGTGAACTTTAGGTGTATTGAGGATAATGAAACTCCTGGATGCTTTTGGTGATTCCATTCTAATGAATACTTCAGGGATGATGAAGTCACCTTCATTAGTGGCCACTAAACAGGAAATACCAGTGATTCAATTCCTGGTATCTTCCTCCTCGGACTTTCCATTGGGCAAGCAACTCTCTGATGAGAGATAGGAGGCAAGGGCTCATCCTTCTTTTGACCCCAGAAGAAATTGCCACTGAAGGTGCATTGTATCTAAGGCATATGTCCTTCATGCATGATCCTGGATTTTATTCTACTTCTTCTGTATTTGTTCTATCTTGATCTTAGGTGAATGAGTATCAATTCTCAGATGTACATGTCCAAGGTTGGAGGCTACCTCCTGAGTCTGAGAATTTTGGCAGTCTTGAGTCCTTTGATCAGGGTTAAGTGTCAAGGGAAGAAATCCTTGCCAAATGTTCTAGTGCTTTTAGAGTAAATAATGAGAGGACGAGACCAAACCTTGACCTGATATCTAGAATGACAGAGTATAACAGAAGTATTATTACCACTTTTAAAATTGTTTTTGACAAGGCTCATCTAAAAGCCACTGCTAGGTCCAAAGGATTGGGGAGTTACATTCACTCCTTTCTTCACCAAGGGACTTAGAAATTAGTTTTAATTAACTGATCTCCCCGCCCCCCATTCTTTTTTATTCTGTGTTACAAGGGATCGTTCACTGAGTAGGGAAGGAAGGAGGGATCTATTAGGAAATAAAGGTGCTATAAAAACAAAAGAAATAAAAAATAAAAGTTTGCAACAAATATATTAAATTTCTGACATCTAGAATTGATAAGAAAGTGACCTAATAAACTTGGTATCATTCTTGGTTCCTTAATCTTATTTATACAATGTATTCAATTAGTTGTCAAATTTTATCTCTATCTCTACAACTTCTTTCACAAATGCCCACCTTTTCCCACTTATTTACACTGACACTGCCCCAGTTCTTGTTATCACATCTCACTTAGACTATAATAATAGGTTCTTAATTAGTTTCCCTACATCAAGCCTCATCCTTTGCATAGCCACCAAAGTGATTTTCCTAAAATTCCACCACTCAAAAAATTTCAATGACTCCCTATTATGTCTAGGATCAAATATAAACTCCTTTGGTATTTGAACCTCTTTACAATCTGGTCCCTTATTTTCTCTAGCCTCTTTACATATTATTCTCCTTTGTGTGCCCTCCAAGCTAGCCAGGCTTGCCTACTTGCTGTTCCTTGCTTACAACACTCCATCTCATGTTTCAGTACCTTTTAGTCCCCCATGCTTAGAATGCTATCCCTACTCACATTTGCCTCATGTGCTTTGAGCGTCACTCCATCTAAGTGCCACCTTCCCCAAGAGGCCTTTCCTGGTTCCCTCAGGTGCTGGTGTCTTGCTATCCAGGGTTAGCTTGTATCTGCTTTGCATGTGTTGTGTGTGTATGCACATATACATGCATGTATCTATGTATTATGTGTATATATACATATGTATGAGTGTATAGTTATATCCATCCATTCATCCATCCATCAATCCATCCATCCATCCATCTATCTATCTATTGTCTATCTATCTAAGTAAATGATCTCTCTTCTGATAGAATGTAAGCTCCTTGAGGTCAGGGATGATTACATTTATGTCTCTGTATTCCAAGTCCCTAGAATAGTACCTGGCACATTATAAATATTTAGTAAATTCTTATTCATTGATTAGAGAAATGACAAGATAACATGAATAGATAATTTGTAGGAAAATACAAATTGTTGATAACTAGATTAAATATTATAATTCCCTAAAATCAGAGAAATACAAATCAAGGTAACTATAATATATTGCCCTGGACCAGACCTGTGATTCAATGATATAGAAAATTCCCAGTGTGAAAATTCCCTTCATCAATACAGATTAGATAGATAGACAGATGGACAGATAGATATTCTTTTTTTTGCAAGGCATTTAGGGTTAAGTGACTTGTCCAGGGTCACACAGCTAGTAAGTGTCAAGTGACTGAGGCTGGATTTGAACTAAGGTCCTCCTGAATCCAGGGCCCGTGCTTTATCCACTGCACCACCTAGCTGCAATAGATGATGATGATCGATAGATAGATAGATATTTTATTAAGTACTTCCTATGTCCCAAGCACTGTGCTAAATTCTGGGGATTCAAATATAAGCAAAAAAGTCCTTACCCTAAAGGAACTTACCTTATATTGGCAGAAGACAATATACAAAAGGGAGCTCGAAAAGGGGGAAAAGGTACCCAGGAGGGTTAGAGTGCCGAAGAGGAGATAGCAAAGTACAGAGAGTAACAACTGGAGTTGGGCCTGGGCACCTCATGAAATGGCAGACCCCACCCTCAAATTATTAGAGAGTTACTTGGGAAGTACTGAGAGGTAAAGTGACTTGTCATGGGCAACATAGCCAGTATGTTAGAGGCAGCACTTGAACCCAGGCCTTACTGACATGGACTCAAGACCTCCAACCACTATCCCAGGCTGCCTTTCTGAATTAGTAAAAAAGAGCAAATCATGTAAAGTCAGAGGGGGTGGGGCTTTAGGGATAGAGGCATTTTATTACACTGGTGGCACACACTTTTGGGAGAACAACCATGTGGTGATATACAATAGAGATAGGGATTGATTCTGTGACTTCATTAGGAGAGGGAACTCCTGGATAAAGAAACTTCCTAGTCAGCACTTTCTTGGAAGGTGAGAGTCTTAGAGAGATCCCTAGGATGTTAAGAGGATCATTGACCTTCTTAGATCACTACCAGTTTGTGACAGAGTTTGGGCTTGAACACAAAATTTTTGGCTCTGAGGCACTTTAACCCAACAATCCCATTTTGAGAACTGTCATGAAAGGGGGGAAGGCCTCACTATAAGAAAATATTCATGGTTAGTACATTTTTAATAGCAAAACCCCCTGGAAAGTCTATGTTCCCAGAAATTGTAGAAAGGTGGAGTAAAACCTGGTATATTAATATGTTGCAGATAAGGGATGATGGGAGTGGGAGTGGGAGCTTTCTGTGGGCCAGTGGATAGAATGCTGGACCTGAAGTCAGGAAGATTCATCTTCCTTGGTTCAAATCTAGCCTCAGACACTTATTAACGATGTGACCCTGGATAAATCACTTAACCCTGTTTGCCTCGGTTCCTCATCTGTAAAATGAGTTAGAGAAGGAAAAAATGCAAATCCCTCCAATATATTTGCCAAGAAAACCCCAAATGGGATCATGAAGAGTTCGACACAACTGAAATGATTCAACAACAAAAAAAGGATGATGTGGTCAATTCCTGGTCCTATCCAGCAAATATGACCACCCCTTAAATGCTCAGTCCCACCTGCCATGCTTACCACCTATCACCAGAGCCTGCTCTGGGGTAGCTGCCAAACTGCTTGCCTTTCTCTCAGGCTCTGAGAGCTACCAACTGCCACTCACTCATCCCTTGGCTAGGTCCCTCTGTGGCTGTCAGCATTTTCAAGTGAGCTTAGGGCTTGGTTTTTTGGCAAGCAAGCAAATCTCATGGCTCAGGTCCCACTACAACTTGAGACAATGCCTTGCTTGGTCCCATATCTGCTGTATTTCCATTAAGATGATTTACAAAGGCATTCTTTTTGTTTGTTTGTTTGTTTTGGTTTTTTTTGTGGGGCAATGGGGCTTAAGTGACTTGCCCAGGGTCACACAGCTAGTAAGTGTCAAGTGTCTGAGGCAGGATTTGAACTCAGGTACTCCTGAATCCAGGGCTGGTGCTTTATCCACTGTGACACCTAGCTGCCCCTACAAAGGCATTCTTACCTAAAGGCTTTCATCAAATTGGGAGCATTAAAAGCAAGTAGAATGACAACACCTTATGAGCACTTTCCCAGACTGTGTTTTATTCAGTTCCCTTATTCTTCCCTTACCACTCACCTCAAAAGAAACCACTTAGAACTTCACAGTCTCCAGCTTCTCAGAAACTTCACTCACAAATCTCCCTGACAGTGGATAAATTTCAGAACAACACAAGCAGACCAGTTTTACTAATCTCTTTCAAAGGTAGCTCAAGGTATCAGCCAGGATGACAACTCTCTGCCTTTCTTCCAAATGGCAATCTCTACTTATTTTCCAACTCTCCTTCAGACCCATACATTTAATTCTGTTTCTGTCTCTTTAATACACTGCAAATCTGAGTGGGTTTCCAGGGAAGCTGTCTGGACATCCCAGACCTGCCAAGGCAGCCAGAAATTGGAAAAGCATAGGCTGCTTCAAGCTCTGTACCATTTCCTCAGGCTGTCTCATGTTCAGACATTGTCTGAACAGAACTTTGCCACCTTAATCTGTCATTATTTCTTTTTTGGTTTGTTTGTGTGTGTGTGTTGCTTTCTGTCATTATTTCTACTGACAAATTGTATCACAGGCTCACTCACTGGTTGTGTTCACTCCTGGATATCAGCACTTTAATAGATTTGTTGCAAACTTTTATTTTTTTGTTTCATTTTGCAGTGCCTTAATTTCCTAAGAGATCCCTCCTTCCTTCCCTACCCAGTGAACCATCACTTGTAACAAAGAAGGGGGAAAAATCAGTTAATTGAAACTAACTGCTAACTGCTAACTCCCTTAGTGGAAAAAGGAGTGGGTGTAGTTTCCTAACCCTTTGATCTAGTTGTGGTTTTTAGGTAATCTCTGACAGAAAGACTGTTATAGAAAGTATGTGTGTGTATGTGTATATATGTGTATGTGTGTGTATGTATGCATGTACACACATATCTTCAGGTTCTACTGATCTCACTTCAATTACTTCATAAATCTTTCAAATTTTCCTTGTTTTCTTCATATTCATCATTTTATGATGTCATAATGTCTCATTATACTGAAGCATAGGTGCTCCTCCCAGAAAATACATATGCATGTATGTATGTATGCCTACACATATACACATACACATATATGTATATACTACATATATACACATATACTGGCTACAACTACAGTATATACACAAAAACTGGCTACAACTATATTAATAATTAAACGGGCACATATTATGTACCTAATATGTGCCGGGCACTATGCTAAATGCTTCTCTTTGGCATTATCCAATTAAATCTCATGGCTCAGGCTCTACTGCAGCTTAAGACAATGCCTTCCCTTGGTCTGATACTTGCTTTAGTTCCCTTAAGGTGATTTACAAAAGCATACTTACACACAGGCTTTAATCAAATTGGCAGCAGTAAAAATAAGTAAATTGACATCACCTAGTGAGTACTTTTCCAGCCTGTGACTTATCCAATTCTCACATCAGACTCTTTGATTGGGGGGAAAAAAGGGGAAAGGCAATAGAGTCTTTAAGTTCATGGATGGATTTAGAAGGAAGCACAGGTAAAATATATTAGCTTGCATTTTAGTGTCTTTTTGGCTAGTTCATCAGATTGTATTTAATTTAACTATATGTTATAATATTATTGCCTCTTTTATTCTTTATGGACAAGTATGAATGGTTCACGTTTGAGGGCTTGAATTAGAAATTTACCTTATGTTTAAGATAATTGTTGGTTAATTGGTATTTGTTATAAATATTGTATTTGCAGTGATTTTTTGAAAAAAATTATTCAATGAAGGTTAGGAGTAGAGATAATGGGGGGAGAATATTAGGGTCATTAGGATGTCTGGTCAACTAACTTAGGCCTGAAGAATAAGAACATGGTAACATCTGGTACAAAAAGCTCTATAAACTATTCTTGACTTCAGGAAATGAAAGGTG
Source organism: Dromiciops gliroides (assembly GCF_019393635.1). Classification (NCBI taxonomy): domain Eukaryota; kingdom Metazoa; phylum Chordata; class Mammalia; order Microbiotheria; family Microbiotheriidae; genus Dromiciops; species Dromiciops gliroides. Next base: position 641,050,919 of record NC_057861.1, read on the forward strand.
AAGCTTTTCTCTGTCCTCTCAGCCTTGAAGTAGTGGTTATAGTAGGAGTATTCTGGGGCTAGCTCAAACAAGCTCTCAAGAGCTGATTGTTAAATTTTCAGTAAAAGTATATACTCTTTTTTTTTTTTGGGTGAGGCAATTGGGGATAAGTGACTTGCCCAGGGTCACACAGCTAGTAAGTGTCAAGTGTTTGAGGCCAGAGTTGAACTCAGGTCCTCCTGACTCCAGGGCTGGTGCTTTTTCCAGTGTGCTACCTAGCTGCCCTAAAGAGTATATATATCTCTCAAGATCTTGAAACCTAGACTGCCTATAACAGACCATGAGACATCATAGAGATATTATTATGATATTTCTCTTTATACAGAAGCTACATAAAATGATCTATTTAAAACAATTTTCACTCATTGAAAATATTTTATAGTTTTTCAAATATTTTTCTTTGTGCTGAATCGTTCTTTTCCATGGCCATCATGGAAACTTGTAGACATTTCTTTGATGAGTTCAGTTGTGTGAGAGTTGTGTGGGAGTTGGTGAGTAGGAACAAAAAGGAAATATAACTCATTACCTATGGGGTTTAGGGGAGTTTTTTTGTTTTGTTTACGGGGCAGTGAGGGTTAAGTGACTTGCCCAGGGTCACACAGCTAGTAAGTGTCAAGTGTCTGAGGCCAGATTTGAACTCAGGTCCTCCTGAATCCAGAGCTGGTGCTTAATCCACTGCACCACCTAGCTGCTTCCTATGGTTTTTTTCTAGTCGTTCATTTTCCCTTTGGTGTCTTACATACCCTCAGGTGAGACTTCCTCTTTAATTAGTAACTAGGGGGAAAGAATTCTTTTAAAGATAATATTTTAAAAGCTTTCAAGTTAAACATATTTTATCTACTGAATACTACATTGTTGATCATGATTGTGAGAAATTATTTTTGTAATTAACATATTGAAGATCTAATCCTGACTTCCCCCTATTCCAAAGTCCTTCTTGATAAAATAAAGACCTGGTCATATCTATAAACTTTTAGGAATCTTGATAAGAAAAAAATGACCCTTCTAAATTCTTGTCAAGGTAATAAAAATTTGGTCTGGGGTAAAGATTAACAATTATCGCTAGATTTGGGGAGTGGTCTGCTATCAGTCTTTCATTTTAATATAGCCTACTTCCAAATTAAATTGACCGATTAGAAGTGATTAGGCATGCCTCAGAAATTTCCTGTCATGAATGACTCCTTCTGACCCCATTTGGAGTTTTCTTGGCAAAGATACTAGAGTGATTTGCCATTTCCTTCTCCAGCTTATTTTACAGATGAGGAAACTGAGGCAAACAGGGTTAAGTGACCTGCCCAGGGTCACAGAGCTATTAAATGTATGAGACCAGATTTGAACTCAAGAAGATGAGTCTTCCTGACTCTAGGTATGGCACTTTATCCACTGTATCACCTACCTGCCCTGACACACTAACCACAACCATGTTAATTATATTAATAACACCAACAGTATGAAAAAAATACACAAAAGAGAAATGGGTCAGAAAGGTGCATGGGTGTAAATAGTACTTAGGGTGAGGTTTCTACCACTAAGCTGTTAGATATCCATATCCCCATTTCCAGTTAGTTAATTAGTTTTATACAAACCCCTTAGAGTGTGACCAGGTCCCTCAACTGATTAAAAACAGGCTTTCTGTGCAACAGTGTTCCAGTGTATCCAATGACTTTAAATACATTTAAGTTGATTAAAGTATTTTTTTTTACATTTAGAACCTACGATTGATTCAACAGGGGTGAAATAAAATGTGTTCTGAACAGGTTAAGGTAGCACTGTAGTAACATAGCTCCTCTTGTCACTGTAAGTGTGATGGGGTAATAATCTTGCCTGGCCTCTACCCTTGCACATAAAAAATGAGACCTATTCTTTCCAAAGATCATCACCATCATAGAAGAGGGCCAATATAGAGTACAAATCAAAGAGTGATTTTGACTCCCTATAAATGGTGGGGTGCTCCAGATGCACCTGTTAACAGATGACTCTGCTGATTACACCAAGCCCCTGAACATTTGCCAAGGCTCCATATATAAGATTCATAATCACACATTTTAAAAACTAATATTGTACAAAATTTGGAATTTATGAGTTTCTGTCCAATCATTTTTCTTTTCTTTGGGGGGGGCGGGGCAATGAGGGTTAAGTGACTTGCCCAAGGTCACACAGCTAGTAAGTGTCAAGTGTCTGAGGTCACATTTGAACTCAGGTTCTCCTGAATCCAGGGCCAATGCTTTATCCACAGTGCCACCTAGCTGCCAATCATTTTCCAATCATTTTTCAAAGGGGTTTGTTTATGGAAGTATTTGTTTTTTGTTGATGGCTGCTAAGTTAAAAAGAAAGATTTGTTTTATTTTTTAAAAATCATGAAAGATGTGGTCTTGATTGAAAAAAGAGATAAGATTTAGGAAGCCTTCACCTGCAATATACTACACCAAATGAAACCATTTAAAGCAGTCACTACATCTTAACAATAAGTACGACGTTCTGTCTTATATTCCTCAGTGTCTCTGCTATGAAGAGGGAGGTATGTTCATCTGTTCCCTGGGCTCATTGGTTTTTCAGGTAGAATTCAGTGTCCTCTAATGATCTTTTCATTTTAAGTGTTTTGGTCATTGAATATTTTATTCCTTTTATTCAAATGTTTTCTGAATGTAATGTGACATTATTCAGTAAAACATTAGGAGTATGAGGAACTCAGGCAAACACAGAATTATTTGTATGAACTGATACAAAGTCAAATGAGCTGAATGAAGGGAACAAGATGGAGAGGAGAAGCTGCTAGAGATGAGAGCTAGAGTTATGAGCTATGGGTAAAGGGGTCTGCTGGTAAATGTTTAACAACTGGCTTTCTACCCAAAAAGCTATTAAACTGTGTATACCCTTTGACCCAGTAATATAACTACTGGGTCTATATACTAAGGATATCAAAGAAAAATAAAAAGACCCATTTATTTAAACTCTTTGTGTTGGCAAAAAATTGGAAACTGAAGAGCTACCCATCAACTGGGGGGAGAGGCGGGGAGTGGCTGAACAAGTTATGACATATGAATGTAATGGAATACTACTGTGCTATAAGAAATGATGAAAGGAATGGTTTCAGAAAAAACTGGGAAGACTTATATGACCTAATACAAAGTGAACAGGAGAACAATTTATACACTAATAGCAATATCATCAAGATAAGCAACTTTGCATAACTTAGTAACCCTGATCAACACAATGACCAATCACAATTCCGAAGGATTCATGATAAAACATGCTAGACGATTTATGGTCTCAAAAGGCAAAAGTGAAACATGTTTTCTTCTCTTTTTTTATTTTTCTTTTTCTTCCTTCCTTCCTTCCTTTTTGATGTGGCTAAGGTGGGAATTCATTTCTCATGACTAAACATTTAGTTTTTATTCTCTCCTTGCTGGTTCAAAGATCATTGGCTTTAGAAGAGAAAACACAAGCAAAAGTAAGAGGTGAGACATTCATTCATTCATGTATTTATTTACATGCAAATTAAGTATCTGTTGTGTGTCCCACTGTTCTTTGTGCTGTAGAGACAAAAATCAATGTGAAAGCCTCTATCCTTGAAGAGCTTATATTTTTTCAGAGGCAACATATACGTGTGTGTAGGTAATACATACATACACACACACATATATTTAAAGTATATAGCAAATAAATAGGAAGAGACAAAACTTGTGATTTCTTTCTTTCTTTTTCCTCCTTCCTTCCCTCTTTCTGCCTCCAGAGAAAGAACTGATGTTGCTATTTTTCACTTTCTTTCTCTTCTTTTTTCCTTCTTTCTTTCTTTCTTTCTTTCTTTCTTTCTTTCTTTCTTTCTTTCTTTCTTTCTTTCTTTCTTTCTTTCTTTCTTTCTTTCTTTCTTTCTTTCTTTCTTCTCTTTTCCCCCTTTCTTCTCTCTTCTCCTTTTCCTCTCCCTCCTCCCTTCCCCTCTTTCTCCCCTCTCCCTTTCCCTCTTCCTTTATCTTTCCATCTCTTCTTGCTCTCCCCCTTCCCATCACACCCTTCCTTTCCTCTTCTGTCTCCCTCCCTCTCTCTCCCTTTCCCTTTCCCCATCTTCTCCCTCACTCCTCCCTTGTCCTTCTTTCTCCTTCTTTTCTCCTTTTCTTCTTCTTCCTCCTCCTCTTTCTCCTCCTCCTCCTCTCTCTTTCTTTTTCACTTTCTCTTAGGTTGCTACTTGAAAACAAACAAATGCAAGGTGATTTTAAAATTAGATTGTTAGTAGCTGGGGGAATAGAAAGGGTGACATTTGAACTGATTTTTTAAAGAAACAAGGGATTCTAAGAGGAAGAAATGAGGAAGGAGTGCATTCTAGGTATGGGGAATAGCCTATATGCAAAGATGCAGAGACAGGAGGTAGAGTGACATGTGAGCATCAGCAAAGTAGTTTGTTCCTCCAACTTTACTCCCTCCTGTCTGACTGGCATCTTTACCACTTCACTGTATTTGTTCACTCCAAGATCTCCAGTGTATTCTTAAAAAGAGAAACTCAAAAGAAGAAATTCTTTTAGTGACCAAAAAAACCTTTGGTTTCAACAGAACAGCAGAATTATTTGGGGAAATTACAAAACTAGTGATATAAAAATACATTTCCCATTGTCAGCACATGACATTCTAAATTGTTTAAAAACCAGAAAACATGGGTTTTCTGCAAACCATTTCAGTATCTTTGCCAAGAAAACCCCAATGGGGTGACGAAGAATTGAACATGAATAAAATGACAACAACTATAACCATACATGTATACATACATGTATATATACACATACACACTATATATTGTTTATATATGTGAGTTTATGTATATACCATATAGATTTGTATATATGTATATCTATAGATATATACACACATGGGTTTTATTTTCTTTATAGTTCATTTGGCTAATAACTGAGGACTTTTCCTGAATCATTCTATAAGGTTGAAAAATCTATTTATTGGGGGATGGGGAGTTCAGTACTTAAAACTTGTCATTTTTCATTAGGATATGGATGGCCTAAGGAGAAATAGTGTGGGGTTAGTGCCTAGAAAGCTGACCTTGGGGCCAGCCTACCTCTGTTCCTGCCATACTGACCATTAACCTCTTAGTTCTAAGCAACTCTCTTAGACTATATGTTTCAGGGAAGGAGATGCTTTGGTAGTGGGAGTTATCTCCACCAATGAAATCACAGGCCTAAACCTAAACAAAAACAAAGAATTATATCGGTCTGAATCAGGATCAGAGATTTAGAGCTGGAACATTCTTCCCAGGTCATCCATCCCTCTGGTCTAACTCTCTTTAACAGATTAGGAAATGGACTTAGAATAGAAGTAAGGTCACAAGAACTAGATGAAGCAAGTCAGAAATTCAACCTGGAACCAGTTTCCACTGCATCATCACACAGCTGATTTACAGTAACCATCAATAGAAGAGAAGGAAGAAATGGATGAAGTGATAGGGTATATGGCTTTTTTTTTTTTGATGGAAGAGTTATGTCATATTTGAGGTATGGTGAAAATTCTTTCATTCCATAGAAGTAAAATGCCCTGGGAGGAAATAGCTCATCTTTACATTGTAATTGTGTGTGTGTGTGTGTGTGTGTGTGTGTGTATGTGTGTATGTGTGTATACATACATCAAGCTAGGTGATGCAGTGATTAGAGTGCCAGACCTGGAGTCAGGAAGACTCATCTTTCTGAGTTCAAATCTGCCCTTAGACACTTGTTTGTGTGACTGTGGATAAGTCACTTAACCCTGTTTGCCTCAGTTCCTTAACTATAAAATGAGCTGGAGAAGAAAATGACAAACCATTCCAATATCTTTGCCAAGAAAATCCCAGATGGGGTCACAAAGAATCACACATGACTGAAATACACAAATATATATATATATATAGACACACATATATTTCTATATGTATACTCACTGTATCCGTACATATACAAATATGTATAAATGTACATGATATTAAAATACATACATAAAAGTAATTTAATTATTTTTATAATGCCAATAGCACTATATTTGGAGTAAGAGGACCTGGATTTACATGTTAAGTTTGTTGCTTACCCGCCCACCTTACACTACCCCACACACCCTATGACCTTAGTTAAGTCAGTTAACTCTCTGGGCTTTTAGTTTTCCCTCCTGTAAAATGAGGGGAGTTGGATTAGTGATTTCTTTTTTTTTTTCCCATAAAAGTACTTTATTATTTTCCAGTTACATGTAAAGATAGTTTTCAACATTTGTTTTCATAGGATTTTAGCTCCAAATTTTTCTCCCCCCTTCCCTCCCCTCCCCCTTCCCCAAGACTGAAAGCAATCTGATATAGGTTATATATGTACATGGATTAGCATTTTCTAAGGACTCTTTGAGTTGTAAATCATATGAACCAAACTGATATGCAAATGAGCTTCCTATGAAAACAGCTTCCTGCTCTCAGATAAGCCACTTAACTTTTTCTGAACCAGAGTGGTCTACCTCAAAAAAAGAGGAGGAAGGCATTGGCTGGATGATCTCTCAGACCTTCCAGCTTGATGGCTCTGTCCTTTGTTTCAATGAATGGCCAGATGTTATTTATAAAACCAGTTCTCGTTTTCCAGAGAAACGAAAGTGAAATTGGGATAAACAGGATTCTTATTCAGGGAATTATAAGAAACTGAAGGATTTCAGGGAACTACATTGTGAGCTGAAGTGCTGATTGCTGTCCAGTGGGAGGGGACTAGGGGTAGAAAAGCCCTTTACAGAGAAGTGATCTGGCTTCCCGAAGGAAGGAGAAGGGGGCGGGAATTTAGCAGCAAGCTGTAATTTCATCCGCAAGTCTTGTCTTTGAAGGAAATTTGTCTGTGAGCCAGAGGAAGCAGTTTACTTTTATGCCAAATAGGAGGACCAGAATTGGCATCAGAAGATCTTTGTTCAAATCTCATCTCTGCCGATACCTCTGTGAAACTGGGTAAGTAATTAAACTTCACTGGGTCTCAATTATTTCATCACTAAAATGAAAGAGTTGGACTATATGACCTCTGAGGGTCCCTTTCAGCCCTAAATCTATGATTCTTTTTTTTTTTAAACTATGATTTTTGGTCCTTATTAGAGTTGTAGCTTGGAATGTGATGAAGTGGGATCAAGAGCCAATGGAAATGAACTTAGGGCTGGTGAGTTCTTGGGGTTCCAGAGGCCAAAAGATTACCCTTCCTTACCCAGGTCCAGGATTAGGTGTGCTAGTTAAACAACCTTGGGATCATTTTGTCGCACCTGCTTGCCTCCCTGGGTTGCTTCAATAATTCTGCTGTTGAGCTAGAGAATAGCTAATGAAAGGAATACTGGACTGGAAATCAGGTCTTAGTCTTAGTTCTTCCTTTAGCAGTGTTACCCTGTGCAAGTCATTTACTCTTTCTTTGCTTTGTTTTCCCCAACAATAAAAAAAAAATGGTTGGCTGACCCCTGAGGTCATCTCTAAATCTAAACCCTACCTGTGTTTCATAGGCTCATACATCTAGAACTGGAAGGGACCTTAGAGGTCTTCTAGTCCTACCTTCTTGTTTTACAGGTAAGGAAACTGAGGTTCTGAAGTGAAGAGCCTTGCCCAGGGTTCCACAGGCAACACATTGCAGAGCAGAGATCCCATCTTCTAATTCCAAATATAGTGATTTTTTTCATAGCAGGATGCTGGCTCTTATTTTGGACAACTTATTGGACCCCTTCTAGGTCTCAAATCCTTCCTCTGTGGAATGAAGGGTTAAACTATCAGATCTCTAAGGAAAGAAACAGGCTGCTCATGTCACCAAACCAGGCATAAGAATCAAAAGGCTGACACCAATTCAGTAATATTTTTAGCAATGCTGATAGGCAATGCCAAAGGGAAAACCAGCATTGAATCATAAGCTCTCAAGGCTGGAAGGAACCTCAGAGATCATTAATTCACCTAATGCTCAAATCCTTCTTTTTCTACTATGCCACACTACTTCCAGTTTAGTTTTGAGGAAGGTTGTTGAATCTATGACAAGGGAAAAGGAAACAGAAGTCAATGCTCATTTTCATTTTGTTTTTGCCAATATTTAAAGTTACTGCAACCTTTCTATGGGCAGCTAGGTGGCGTCATAATATGTAGTGTGCCAAGTCTGGGGTCAGGAAGACTCATCTTCCTCAGTTCAAATCCACCCTCAGACACTTCCTATCTGTGTGACTCTGGATAAGTCACTTTGATGTAGGAGGCAAAAAGGGGTTAACAGAAAAATCTAAGACTCAAGCTCTAATTCAGATATTAGCTCTAAAAGGGATTCAGATCCCAGTTAATAGATAACTTACAAGTCAGGATGCTAGGTTATCGTACCCACAGTAAGGGGACCATAAAGGGTCAGGTCATATAACAATAAAGAAATTGACAGCCTATAGAAACTTAGACTAGAAATAAAAGAAAAATGAATATGTTTTGAAACTAGCCATGGGAAACAGAAAGAGACATGCACAGGAAAGGCCAAATTTGTCCCCAGATTCACTTTATGACGTGTAAACCCCCAAAACACACTGAAAAAGGTACCCACCTCGGAGGTTGGCTTAGGAACCCAGGAACTCCAAATTAGGATAAGCCCTCCTCTGTACCTCCCCAAGGTAGAGATTATTATAATGAGACTGATAAATCAATTTATCCATACTATAAATATAACTGTCTTTCCTTTCCTAATTCGAGAGATGCCTTTCCATTATTCTGGTTCTCTCCCTGTGGTCATTCACAGTATTGCAATAAAACTTGGGAAATTGAGTCACTGAGTCTTGTAATTCTTTTAGGATGACTCATGATCAATTTGACCCCAAATTTCTGCCCACATCAACTTTACCTTGTTTGCCTCAGTTTTCTCATCTATAAAATGATCTGGAGAAGGAAATGGCAAACCATTCCTGTATCTCTGCTAAGAAAACCCCAAAGGGGGTCATGAAGAGTTAGAAACAACTAAAAAATGACTGAACAACAACAACCAACTTTCCATAGAGCTTTTTTTTCCTTCAGGGAAATGAGGGTTAAGTGACTTGCCCAGGGTCACATAGCTAGGTAAATGTCAAGTGTCTGAGGCTGGATTTGAGCTCAGGTCCTCCTGAATCCAGGGCTGGTGTTTCACCCACTGTGCCATCTAGTTGCCCCTCTCTCTCTCTCTCTCTCTCTCTCTCTCTCTCTCTCTCTCTCTCTCTCTCTCTCTCTCTATATATATATATATATATATATATATATATATATATATATATATATTTTTTTTTTTTTTGCTGAGGCAATTGGGGTTAAGTGACTTGCCCAAGGTCACACAGCTAGTAAGTGTCTAAGGCCAGATTTGAACTCAGGTCCTCCTGACTCGAGGGCTGGTGCTCTATCCACTGCGTCACCTAGCTGCCCTCTCTCCATAGATCTTTAAGGCTTATAAAACACTCTTCTCAAAACTATCTTGGGAAGTAGGTAGTATAAGTATTATTATCCTTATTTTCCAGATAAAAAACCTCAAGTGAAGTGACTTGTTCAAAAATCACATAGCCAGATGCATATGGGCAAAATTGAAATCTAGGTCTCTCTTGCCTCCTAGTCTAATAGTGACCTCATAGTTGGTCTCCTTGCTTCCATTCTGTCCCCCCAGTCTAGTCTTTCCTCCACATAGCTGCCAAAATATTCTTAAGGTACCATTCTGACCATGCCACTCTCTCACCAAAAAACAAACAAAAATACACCCTTTAGTGGTTTACTAATGTCTTTGGGATAAAATACAGAGAGTGATTCCATAGACTGGCATGTGGGACTTTCCACAATCTAGCTTCTCCAGCTTTCAGCCTTGTTTTGTGTTAATCCCTTTCACACACTCTATGTTCAAATCCCGGCTAAAAGCCCACCTTTTCAAGAAGTCTTTCTCTATCCCCCTTAATACTTCCCCAGTTGAATATCTCCAATGTATCCTGTACATGTATTATCTGTAGATACTTGTCTGCACCCCATCTCCATCATTAGACTGAGTTCCTTGAGAGTGGGTATGGTTTTTGCCTTTCTTTGTAAACCAGAGCTCACCAAAGTAGGTACGTAATATATGCTTGTTGGCTGATTGAGCCAGACAAACTAGAATGCTAGTTGTTCCCTATACCTAACATTCTACCTCCTACCCTTAAGCATTCAAAGCTCTTCTCCATGTCTGCAATGTATTCTTTCCTCATCTCTATCTTTAAGAATCTTCATTTTCCTTCAAGGTTCATCTTGGATACCACATCCTCCATGAAGTGTACATTGATGCCTGAGTTGTTAGGACCCTCTCCCTTTTCAAATTACATTAAATTTATTTGTGTAAATTCTCTATCTCCCCAAGAAAATGTAAGTTCCTTGAAGATGGACATTATTTTGTTTTTTCTTCATATCGCAGACATTGACCCAGAGTAAAGGTTTATTAAATATTTATTGAATTAAATAATTGAGTTTATTATATTCCTTTGTGTGTAGAACACTATGCCCTGGTAGGAGGCAACAAAATTTAGATAAGATATGATTCCTGACTTCAAAGAGCTTATAGTCGAATAATCTTTCTCTCAAGGGCTACAAGAGCTTGAGTTTACTGCATAATTATAAAAATCAAAGTTGCCTTTAAGAAGAGTTGAGAAAATGTACCTCTTTCCTTTCTTTGCAGAGATGGGGGACAATGGATGTGGATTAATAATAGCTAACATTTATATAATGCATTAAGGTTTTTAATAGGCTTGACATATTTTATCGTCACAACAACCCTTGGAAGTAGGTACTATTATTATCTTTATTTTACAGATGAGAAAATGGAGGGAGATAGAGGTTAAATGACTTGCCACAAAACTATTAAGTGTCTGAGGCCATATATAAACACAGGTTTTCCTGAATCTGATGTTCTACCTACTGTGCTAACTAGTTGCTTCTAATATTGTATATTAGATCACATATATTATCAGATATGGTAAATGTCTTAGTTGATTTGAAATTTTGGTTTTTTTATTTTCCTTCTGGCTTGCTGAGTCGAGGATGAGAGAGGAATTGATTTGAACACTAAGGTGATATAAGAAATATAATATGATATGATAAACATTAAATAATACAATTAACAGTATCAAAGAGATTATGACAATTTCACAAATTTCATGAAACTATGAGTGAAAGATTGTGAAAGGAGAGAAGCAGATTTCAGCTTAGTGGAAGAATAGATTTCCTAATTTTGAACTGTCCAATGGTCTCCTTAGAAAGGTAATGGCTTCCCCATTTATGGAGATCTTAAGCAGAGGCTGAGTGGCTACTTGTCAATGCTGTAGAGGAGGGCTTGTTCACCTTTTTTGTAGTCATGTCCCCTTTATTGGTGTTTGTGAAGGTTAGAGACTCCTTAGAGTAATATTTTTAAATGCATAGCATTACAAAGGAAACCAATTCTTTTTTTTAATCTTAATAATATTTTTTCCAGTTATATGTAAATATAGCTTTCAACATTTGTTTTTATAAGATTTCTAGGTCCAAATTTTTCTCCCTCCTTCTCTTCCTTCCCCCCTCCCCAAGACAGAAAACAATCTCATATAGGTTATATATGTTCAATCACATTAAACATATTTCTACATTAGTCATGTTGTGAAAGAAGAATCAGAACAAAAGGGAAAAAGAGTAGAAACAGTATGGTTCAATCTGAATTGAGATTCCACAGTTCTTTTTTCTGAATGTGGAGAGCATTTTCCATCATGAGTCCTTCATAATTGTCTTGGATCATTGTATTGCTGAGAAGACCTGTCTATCACAGTTGATTATCACACAATGTTGCTGTTGCTGTGTATAATGTGCTCCTGGTTCCAACTCACTTCACTCAGCATCAGTCCACTTAAATCTTTCCAGATTTTTCTGAAATCTTCCTGCTCATCATGTTTTTTTTTGTTTTGTTTTTAAAATTTATGTATTTAGAAGTTTTCCCTACCTTGCATGTAAAAATAAATTGTAACATCAATTTTTTAAGCTTTGTGTTCCAAATTCTCTTCCTTCATCCCTACCCCCACTCCCTCCTCCCCCCGCTTAAGAACTCAAGCCATTCAATATAAGCTATATTTGTGCAGTCATGCAAAACAAAGCAGACCAAAAAACTTTAGGAAAAGGAACTAAAAACAACAACAACAAATTATAATTCCATCTATATTCAGATACCATCAGTTCTTTCTCTGTAGATGGACTGCATTTTTCATAAGTCCTTCAGAGTTGTCTTGGATCATCACATTGCTGAAAGTCATTCACAGACGATCATCTTACAATATTGCTATTATTTTGTACACAGTACATTTCACTTTGCATAAGCTCATGTAAGTCTTTCCAGGTTTTTCTGATAACATCCTACTCATAATTTATTTATTTTTTTTTATAGAAAACTACACTTACATAGTAATTTGTTTGTTTGTTTGTTTGTTTGTTTGTTTATGGGGCAATGGGGGTTAAGTGACTTGCCAAGGGTCACACAGCTAGTAAGTGTCAAGTGTCTAAGGTCGGATTTGAACTCAGGTCCTTTTGAATCCAGGGCCGGTGCTCTATCCACTGCGCCACCTAGCTGTCCCTTATATAGTACTTTAAAGAGAGATTTTCTTACAATACGCCCATGAGGTTGATTATTGCAACAACAATAATAGCTAACATTTATACAGTACCTCATACCCAACAAAGAATTTTCTTCACAATAGCCCAGCAAAATAAGTACCACCACCACCATCATCATCATCCTCAACTTACATTGCTCTTGCCTCTGCTTCAAATTTTTTCCCCAGTTACTATTACTAACTGTGCTTCCCTCCATCTTATTCACTCACCATGATATTTACTCTATTTTCTATATTATTTTACCCTATCCTTCCTCAAAAGTGTTATGCTTCTGCCTTCCCCTCCCCCAATTTGCCTTCCCTTGCTTCACCTCTCCTTCCTTATCCCCTTCCCCTCCCACTTCCCCCAGTGCAAGATATATTACTAAACCCACTTGAGTATGTATGTTATTTCCTCTTTGAGCCAATTCTGATGAGAGTAAGACTCACTCACTCCCCTGCTCCTCCCCCATCTTCCCCTCCACTCCATAAGCTTTTGTTGTTTTGTTGGTTTTGGTTTTGGGGGGGGGGTTTGAGAGGCAACAAAGGTTGAGTGACTGACCTACGGTCACACAGCTAGTAAGTGTCAAGTGTCTGAGATCAGATTTGAACTTAGGTCCTCCCAAATCCAGGGTCAGTTCTTTATCCACTGTGTCACCCAGCTGCCCCCCATAAGCTTTTTCTTATTTTTTTAATGTGAGATATTTTACCCCATTCCATCTCTTCCTTTCCCTTTCTCCCAGTGCAATCCTTTCACCCTTTAATTTAATTTAATTTTTTTTTTGGATAGGCAATTGGGGTTAAGTGACTTGCCCAGGGTCACAGAGCTAGTAAGTGTCAAATGTCTGAAGCCAGATTTGAACTCAGGTCCTCCTGAATCCAGGGCCGGTGCTCTATCCACTGTGCCACCTAGCTGCCCCTCCTGAATTTCATTTTAAAGATGTCATCATGGAGCAGCTAGGTGACACAGTGAACAAAGCACCCACCCTGGACCCAGGAGGATCTGAGCCCAAATCTGGCCTCAGACATAAGACATTCACCAGCTACATGACCCTGGGCAAGCCATTCAACCTTGACTGTCCCACAAAACAAAACAACAAAAAAACCTGATAAACAAAAAATAAATGCTTTACAGATATCACCCTTTCATATTCAATTTCTACCTGTGACCTCTGTCTAAATTTATTCCTTTCAGCTGCCCTAATATTGAGAAAGTTCTTATGAGTTTGAAGAATCATCTTCCCATGTAGGAATGTAAATAGTTTAAGCTTTTAACATCCCTCATGATTTCTTTTTCCTGTTTATCTTTTTATGCCTCAGTAGGGTCTTGTATTTGAAAGTCAAATTTTCTAATCGGTTCAGGTCTTTTCATCAAGAATGCCTGATAGTCCTCTTTTTCATTGAAGTCCCATTTTTCCCCTGAAAGATTATAATCAGTTTTCCTGGGTAGGGGATTCTTGGCTGTAATCCCAATTCCTTTGCCCTCCTGAATATCATTTTCCATGAACTCTGATCCTTTAATGTAGAAGCTGCTAAATCTTGGGTTATCCTAACTGTGGTTCCATAGTACTTGAATTATTTCTTTCTGTCTGCTTGCAATTTTTCTCCTTGATCTGGGAACTCTGGTGGATTCTTTCAATTTCTATTTTACCTTCTGCTTCTAGAATATCAAGGCAATTTTCCCAGACAATCTTTTGGAAGATGATGTCTAAGCTCTTTTTTTGATCATGGTTTTCGGGTAGTCAATTAATTTTCAAATTATCTTTCCTGGATCTATTTTCCAGGTCAGCTGTTTTTCCAAGGAGTTATTGATATTTCACATTGCCCTTTATTTTTTCATTCATTTGTATTTGCTTTATTGTGTCTTGATTTCTCAATACATATTTTTCTTGGAAGCTTTGGACATAGGAGCTTTGACTTTGTTATCTTCTGCTGAAGGTGTATTTTGATCTTCCTTGTCACCAAAGAAACTTTCAATGGTCCACATTTTTTTTCTGTCTGTTCAAAGCTAGCTTTGAGCATGCCTGCACCCCTTCCCGACCTGGGCCACCATTCAAGACTGCTTTCTGGTTCTAAGCATGGGCAAAAACCATAGAGTTCCACCTTAGTGCCAGCAGAGACCCCTGTAATCTCCCCCTGGCCAACTGCTCAACCCTCTCACCAGACCATGAGCTGAGTTCCAGAAGTAGCTGCCCCTGTAGCTGATTCAGAGGCACCAGAGGTCTCTTTCTCTGGTGCGGCCTGGGGCTGGATATATGTTGGCATGGTTTGGGTCTGAGTTCCACTTTCACCCTGGTACAACACATCTTTCCTGACAACCTTCTAAGCTGTCTTTGGCTGGAAAATGATCTCATCTCATCCTTTTGTGGGTTTTGCTGCTCCAGGAATTGTCTTATGGCATTATTTAGAGGTTTTGGGCATGATTGTGTGGGGAGCTCTGAGAGGTTACTGCCTTTCCTCTGCCATCTTGGCTCCCCTGCTCATCATTCCTTATAGCATAATAGTATTCCATTACATTCATATACCACTTGTTCAGCCATTCCCCAACTGATGGGCTTCCCTTAGATTTGTAATAAAGGAAACCAATTCTATGGAGATATACTTGTCAAACTATTTTTTAAAAAGTTTGCACCCCAAATGAAGAACTTCCACAATAGAGGGAATTTTTCATCTTTGCAACCTCCATGCTTAGAACTGTGCCCTGCACATAGCATGGATTTAATAAACATTTGTTGAATTGAAAGTGCCTGGCCATGAACAGTGTCATAGTTTAACTACCACTATAGATAAAGACCACATCCAAAAAATAGGAAAAAAAAAGTTGGGGGCAGCTAGGTGGTACAGTAGATAGAGCACTGGCCCTGGAGTCAGGAGGATCTGAATTCAAATCCAGCCTCAGACATTTGCCAACTTATGAGTTATGTGACCCTGGGCAAGTCACTTAACCCCAATTGCCTCACTAAAAAATAAAAAAGAAAGAAAGAAAGATAAAGACCATAGGGCAGCGATGCAAGTCAGTAACCCAGGCTTAAAACCTCTAAGGTCTTAAAGCTACATCTCAAAGGATAGGGCAGGTAAGAGAAGTCAGCATCTGAGACAGGAACTAATGTTTGGGGGCGGGGTACCAACCTAACTAAATGCAGAGAAAGTCAATCACAAGAAGGCTGACCACCAAGTGATGATTTAAAAAAAAAAATCCACAGTGACTAATGAAGATAATTTGCTACAGAATAAAGGAGGGTGTTTTAATTTTTCCTTTTAATCATCAGTGGAGGGTATCCTCTCAGGTGAATCCTTAAAATATTAAAGTATAAATTCTTCACTATTATGCTTCTTAAATTCTTAGCAAGGAAGAACTCAGGATAGCAAATAATCTTGCCTGAAGCACACTGGATTCTCCCCTTCAATTTAGACCATTTTCAAAAACAGCTCTATGCATAGGTGGAATAGGTGGCCACCTACATAGTGTGACTTGAAGGACTGGATAGGTGTGTGTCCTTGAACCCCAAAATACTTCCCCAGAATGATTGAAATTATTAATTTCATTTTTTTCCTGATGCTTCAAATTCAATTAGTAATCAGCAATAATCATGACTCAGTTAAACCTGATTCCACACACAAAAGATTGAATTGCACTAATAATGGCTGAACATCCTGAGGATCTTGGGAGAGAGATTATAGAACTGGAGCTTTTGATAAAGGGCTCATTTCCAAGATATATAAGAAGCAGTCAAATTTATGAAAATTAGAGACATTCCCCTATTGATAGTCAAATGATAGAAACACACTTTGTTCTTTTTTTTTTTTGGAAACATACACTTTTCAAAGGAAGAAGTCAACAACTATATGTAAAAACTCTCTAAATCACTAACAATTAGAGAAACACAAATAAATGCAACTTTGAGGTTCCATCTCCTACTCATTAGTTTGGTAAAATTGACAAAAAGGGAAAATGACAAATGTTTGTTACAAGTGTTTTTCCTTATTATTCATTTTTCAATGGGAGGGCTGGGAAAGAATGAAAATTGATTTTTGTTAGTTGAGAAAATAATAGCTAGAAATTATATAATGGTTTCGATTTTGAAACATAGTTTATATATGTCATCTTCTTGGATCCTCAACAGTCTTGTGAGGTAGGCACTATTAAAATCCCCATTTTTCACTTTAGGAAACTGAGGCTGAGAAAGGTGAAGTTATTTTCACAGGAACATACTGCTAAATGAATAAGTATCTGAATTCAAATCCTGCAGTGAATTCAGGTCTTTTCAAAGCCAAGGCTGCATGCTATGCACTGAGCCACATAGCTGCCTTTATTTGCTCGCCCACACATAGCTGCCTTTAAATGATGTTCTCAGATAGATAGGTAGGTAGGTAGGTAGATGACTGACTGGCTGGCTACATGAATGGATGGATGGATTATCAAATGCACACAAACAAATAAAGAAAGTGAAAGAAAGACAAATTATGCCTGATCTTTGATTTATTTATTTTTTTATTTTTTGGGTAGGGGGTAATAAGGGTTAAGTGACTTGCCCAGGGTCACACAGCTAGTAAGCATCTAGTGTCTGAGGCTGGATTTGAATTCAGGTCCTCCTGAATCCAGGGTCAGTGCTTTATCCACTATGCCACCTAGCTGCACCCCCCGCCCCGACCTTTTATTCTTTCAAAATATACATGCTTATAAATTAATCCTGGACCAATGATCTCATTGCTTTTTTCCCTTGACTTCCTTAGAATAAACACATTTTTCCACAGTGTAATGTAGCTGTATACTAGATGGTACAGTGGATAGAAAGCACTGGGCTTAGAATGAGGAAGGCTCATCTTCACGCGTTCAAATCCAGTCTCAGACACTTATTTGCTATGTGAACTTGGACAGGTCACTTTACCCTATTTGCCTCAGTTTCCTCGTCTGTCAAATGAGCTGGAGAAGGAAATGACAAACCACTACGGTATCTTTGCCAAGAAAATCCCAAATGGGCTCACGAAGAGTCAGACATGACTGAAACTACTGAACAACAACAAATGTATTGATGAAGAGAATGAATAATCAACACTCCTTTGTAGCTTTCCAAATTTCTGATAAAGGCTTTATTCTACTGATATATCAGTTTCAGTTAAAAAAAACTAACCAACTAACAAGCATTTCTTAAGCACCCAGGCACTAAGATTACAAAGTAATCCTTCCTCTATTTATGCAATTCTAGTGAGGTGAAGCAATGTTCTCTTTGTGTGTCCCATAATTAGGTTGTTGCAGGAAGATGTGGATATTGCTTGTGTTTGTGTTCATGTTCTCCTGGCATCTGCTGAATGGTAAGCGGCTAAATCTTTGCATTAAACACCGTCCTTAAGAAATCATACTCAGGAGCTGTATATAAGAGTCACTATTAAAATTCTAGAGATTTTTTTTCTGAAAAGTATAGGGTGGGCCAAAAGTCATGAAGGGGTTTCAATATTTAATAACTCCTTTATTTTGTTTTTAATTTACAATACCATAGTGTCATGTACATTATATATAGGAGATGAATTTACATTACATGTGAAAAATAAAATCTCATAAATGGCAAAAAGCAAAGAAAAATAATTTTCAAAAAGTTATTAAAACATCATGAAATTCTAAGAAAGAATTTCAGTGTTGGTGAAAAATTTTGGATTGACCTTCAAGGATCATAGAATTTCAAGTAGGAAGAGAACTCAGAGATCATTTCATCACACTGTTCTGATTCAACTGCTAGGATAAGAGAACAGCCAGGTAGTTATTCTCAGCAAAAATGAAGGGATTTGATTATTTCAAAGGTCATTTCTTCCTATTAAAAAATATCCTGTGACTGAGTTAACTTAATGGCAGTCTGAATGGGAGTGTGAGATGAGAACTATTGGAATCTAACATGCAGATTGGTGACATGCATAGAATCAGATTCTCATTTAGCCCAAGAACAGGATGGAGGTGGCTTCTATGAAGTGAACCAGCAGGTAGTGTAATGCAAAGTAGAGTACCTTGGATTTGGCATCAAAAGACTTGTCTTTAAATCATTGACCTAGAAGGGATACCACATGCCATCTAGTCTAACTCTCTTATTATTCAGAGTATGGAACTGAAGCCCACAGAGACTTGACCCAGTGCCACTGCAACATACATTTTCCTCCTGACTCTGCTTCTTGGCAAGGTAGCAATAATGCTGAATTTGGAGTCAAAGGACAGGGAGTTTCAATTTCAGTTCTGCCACTTGCTATCTGTGGGGTCTTGGGCAAGTAATTTATCCAATCCAGGTCTTAGTTTCCTATTCTATAAAAAGAGATGGTTGGATTAGAGGATCTCATAGTTTCTTCTAGCTCTAAATCTATGATCTTACAAGCACTAAGTCACCATTTAATAAATGATGGCATCTTATATTTACACACTGCTTGATAATCTTTTTGGGGGGTGTTTTATTATTTTAACACTATTATAGAGTAGAGGTCTTGGAATGTGGTAAAACGGGCTGAATGCAATATGCATTTTAAAAAATTGAACTTTTAGAAATCATTTGGAGAGAAGTCCTTTCCATTTCCTATATTAACTGATGGTATGATACTGTATAAATCACAATCTATATAAGCTTCAGTCTCCTCATCTGTAATTTGGGGATAGTGACGTTTGCATCAAATATGTTTACAGAGTTGTTAAAATATCCCTTATTTCAATTTTGTTCCTACATACCCTTCCAGTTTGAAGGGTTATTAGAATTTAATATGACTTCCCTTCAGAAACTCTCTATTCCAGGCAATCTAGGCTGGTAAGGTGTTCTGCATATGTGAATTCTATTGCCTTCCTCCCTGCTTTCACACACACGAATGGTCCCTGATGTATGGAATCCTCTCTCTCTTTGCTTCTGCCTTATGGAATCCCTAGTTTCCTGCAAAGCCCAGGTGTCCCCTCCTATATAAGACCTTTCTAGTTATTAGCACTTTCTCCCTCTTAACATTACTTTGCACTTAGTCATATTTGGTATATATTGTATTTTCCTGTCTCCCTGCCCCTTATGAGAGAATGTAAGCCCCCTGAAGGTATGGATGTTTATTCTGGTCTTTGTATTTTGTCTTTGCACATAGGTTTAAACGTTTGTTGAACTGAATTAAAGCCATAAAGAAGTATGAGTTATGAAATGTCAATTATGATTAATTACTCTGTAGCACATTGTAAATATTATACAACATTTGCTGTATACTTTGAAAAGAATGTTTATCTTCTAAAGTCTGTGGTTTGGATTTTCCTCCCTTCCTCTCCTCCCTCCAGCCTTTTCTGTTTCTGTTCCCAAAGAGAAATATAAAGCACGTTATGGCAGCAATGTGACTATGGAATGCAGTTTTCCAGTGGGAGAAAAATTAGACCTAAGTGCCCTGACAGTCTATTGGGACAAGGAGAACAAGTTTCTTGTGAAATTTGTTCATGGTGAAGAAGACATCAAAATCCGAAACAGCAACCCAAGATTAAGGCATTTGAATGACCAATTATTCAAGGGAAAATCTCTGCTTCATATCACCAATGTGAAAGTAGAAGATGCTGGGGCTTATCGCTGCCTTATTGGCTACGGGGGAGCTGATTACAAGTGGATTTCTTTGACCGTCAAGGGTGAGAATGCTCCATAGCTAAAAGAAGAGGGTGTTTGCTTTTTCACCAAAAAAACCCCCAAACATAAAAATCCCATGATAATAGGGTTAACTTCTACATTGAAATGCAATTGGGAAATGCAGCTGGTAATTTTCAAGACAGCAGTTTCAGTAGAGTGATGGTGGGAAAGGAAACTAGATTGCAAAGAACTGGGAAGTGAGCTACTGATGAAGTAGAGGCAATGAATATAGGTTACTCTTTCTAGAAGTTTAGCAGTAAAAAGGAGAAAAAGAGTTAAAACTGTATCTCTGGATGGAGGCTGGTGAAAGCAATGGTTTTTTGGGATGGAGCATGTAGTTATGCTGGTAAATGCTTAAAAACTAGCTCTCTGGGGGCAGCTAGGTAGCTCGGTGGATAAAGCACTGGCCCTGGATTCAGGAGGACCTGAGTTCAAATCCAGCCTCAGACACTTGACACTTACTAGCTGTGTGACCCTGGGCAAGTCACTTAACCCTCATTGCACTGCCCCCCCCAACCCCCCCCCAAAACTAGCTCTTTGGAAATGTAAGATACATTATTTTTTTGAAAGATACATTATTAACGTTTTTCTCTATCACTTTCTTGTCTAGACAATCAAGAAACTAATAAATCAAGCCCTGATTTGTAGCATTTCACAGATTGAACTGGCTCCAGAACATCCCTGGATGAAGGAGACTTGATAATACTTAAAAAGAGAGAGAAAGTAGCTAGAGGAAATAGAGAAGGTGCATCAGAGAAGAGGGATAACCAATGAAATAAGACCTGTAAGGAAGCATAAGAGTATAGCATCAAGAAACAACTTGAAGTATAGGAAAGAAAAATTATACCTATAGTCAAGAAACCTGAGTTCAAATATTAGCTTTGATGTTTACTAGCTGTGTGACTCTGGGCAAATCACTTAATTTGGGGGACTTCAGTTGCTTGTTTCATCTGTAAAATGAGATAATTTTTAAGGTCCCTTCTAGCTCTAGATTCTATAATTTTTTGACTTTATAGTGAAATCAATCAGCATAATTTGGTGACTTTCTCCAGCAGCCCTCAGCAACTGGAGAGTAAGAACAGATAAGGTGGGTGGTGGGGGATTTCCTAGAAATGGGGATTAGTAGGATGGAACCTCAAAAAGTCATGTAGTTGAGAGCTTGTGCCTAGCACATAGCAGGTATTTAATTAATGCTTGGTTTTTCCCCTCATTCCTTCCTTCCTTCTTTCTTTCCTTCCTCCCTTCCTTCCTCATTTCTTTTCTTCTTTCTCTCCTTTTTTCTTTCTTCCACCAGAAAGTTAGAGTGGCATACAAGAAGCACAATGATTCCGCATTGGACTAATAGAATGAAGAGAATGAGAGAGCAGCCAACATTACACTGTGTTTCTAGGAATGTCATGCCTTTAGAGTAGGGGGGATCTTGACAATTTTTTGTGTGGCTGACCTCGTTATGTCTAGTGAAGTCAGGATTTGAACTAAGGTTTCCAGATTTGCTCCTCATAGGCAGGGACCACTTAATTTTTGTCTTGCATCTCCAGCACCTAGCACAGTACCTGGTACATAATAGTAGAAATTCTCATTTATTGATTGACTTGAAATCCACTGTTTTCCCCACAACTCAATGTTTCCAATGTCAGTAATAGAGACCTAACTACTTTCAAAGCAATTTTTTTTCATTGTTGGACAGCTCCAAGTATTAGAAAGATACTTAGTTGAGTTAAAATCTGCTTCCTGTTCCAAGTCCTACTTTTGAGAAACATTTTTTTTAATATGTGATAGCCTTTTAAACATTTGTACACAGCTATGGTTTTTTTTCCATTTATCAAATTATATACACCAACTTCCTTCTATCACTGATTCAAAAATATGTAATTAAAGAGGTGATACAGTGGATAGAATGCCAGGCCTGGAATCAGAAAGACTCATATTCCTGAATACAAATCTGGCCTCAGACACTTCCTACCTATGTGACACTGGAGAAGTCACTTAACCCTGTTTGCTTCAGTTTCCTCATCTATAAAATGAGCTGGAGAGTAAAATTGCAAATCACTATAGTATCTTTCCCAAGAAAACTTCAAATGGGGGCATGAAAAGTCAAACACAACTGAAAAATGATCGTACAATAACAAACAATTCAACAAGAGGGAGATTTTGAAATAAAAATACAAAGCCTTAAAGGGTGGGATTCCCCAAAGGTCCAGTTCCTAAAACAAAATGATCCTAGGGTTAGTGGAAGTGAATTCTTTTCATAGCATTATGAGCCAGGTCATTGACCTGGCCTAGATTTTAGCAAAGCATTTGATAAAGTCTCTGCTGTTTCTGTGGAAAAAATGGGGAGACATAGACTAGGTAATGGTACTAATGAATTAGAAACTGAATGAATAATCAGACCAAAGAGTAGTCTTTAATGACTTGATATTGTCTTGAAGAGAGAACTCTAGTGATCCTGAACAGTTGCTCCAATGATTAGATAAAGGCAATAAAGGCCTAATCAACCAGTTGACAGATGACATAAAGTTAAGAGGAACAACTAACACATTGGATGACTGAATAAGGATCTAAGAAATATCTCAACATGATGAAAGTTGAGTGAAATCCGATAATATGAAATTTATTTAGGATATATGTAGAGTCTTACATTTGGGTTCAAAAAAATGACTTCACAAGGACAAGATGGGAGAAGCATGGTCAACAATAGTACATCTGAAAAAGAGCTGGGAATTTTGATGGACTGCAAGGTCGATATGAGATAAAAGCATAAAATGACAGCTAAGAGAGTTATTGCAATATTAGGCTGCTTTAAGAAGGGCATAATAGTCTCTAGGACTGGGATGTTGTACTCTCCCCTTGTCATAATACATATCATGGTCTGAATCATGAATTCACATTTTGTTAAGGAGAGTGATAAGTTGGAGAGTATCCAGAGAATAGGGATTGGGGTGGCAAAAGGTTGAGGAACTGAAGGAACTGAAGATGTCTGGCCTTGAGAAAACTTAGAGTGGGACATAGTTTTCTTCTAATATTGAAAAAAAAAGATATTTTATTTTGGCCTTTCTTTGTATCCTCCGCACTTAGTACATTGCCTGGCATACAGTAAGTACTTAATAAATGTTTATTAGAAAGATTAGGGGGCAGCTAGGTGGTGCAGTGGATAGAGCACCGGCCCTGGATTCAGGAGGACCTGAGTTCAAATCCAGCCTCAAACACTTGATACTTACTAGCTGTGTGACCCTGGGCAAGTCACTTAACCTTCATTGCCTCACCAAAAAAAAAAAGATTAGGCTTGTTTACCTTGGTTCCAGAGGATTAGATTAGGAGTATTAGGAGTATTGGTTAGAAGTTTCAGAAAGGCAGGCTTTGACCCATTATAAAGAAAAAATAGGGGCAGAGACTGTACATGGGATTTCTTTGATATAGGAAACTTCCAGATAAGGAAACTTTTTCTACCTATGCAGGTTAGCACCTTCCCAGAAACTTTATTATTTTAGAGAGGAGCCTAGAGCACTGAGAGGTGAAGTGACTTGGTTGGGGTTACACAGCAGTGTCAGGGGCTAGACTTCTTAAAATCTATGTCTGCCTGGCTCTGAGGTCAGCTCTCTATCCACTATGCTAGTTAACTGCCTCTCAACTGCTATACAAATATAAAAGAGGCTGCCTCAGAAGAGGGCAGCGAGGTGGTGCAATGGATAGAGTGCCAGACTTGGAGTCAGGAAAGACTGGAGTTCAAATCCGCCCACAAACACTATCTGGACACATCACTTAAACCTGTTGCCTTCAGTTTCCTCAACCATAAAGTGAGCTGGAGAAGGAAATGGCAAACCACTCCAGTATCTTACTAAGAAAAACCCCAAATGGGGCCCTGAAGAGTCAAACATGACTGAAACAAATGAACAACAAAGCCTCAGGAGAGGCAAGAGGGCTTCCTTCAGTGTACATCTTTAAGAAAAGGCTGGATGACTATCTGTTGGGTAGATAATAGAAAAGGATTCTCATTCAGGTAGGGATTGGACTAGATGTTTTCTGATGTCCTGTCTAACTTGGCCAGTCTCTGATTCAAGGATGCATGGGATGTTTCAGAGGTAATGCAAGGGGTCCATGAATCCACATGCACATGAAGAATTGTCATTTTGATGCTTATGCAGCTCTACAAAATAAAATACCTTCATCTTATTGCCTACACAATTTTTTAAAGTCAAAAAAGACCCTTCCATTTGAAAAATTTGGAAACAAGCACATCACAAGTAAAACTTGAGGTAGCATAGTAGGCCTGTTACTTTACCATGGGCTGACAATTGAGTTCATATTGGCAGTGATAAAAATGGTATAGTGGGGACAAGGAAGAATGAGGAACACAAATGTGGAAGATAGATAATTTTCAAAGTAAAGATTTTGTAGAATCATAAACTTTATTGCAAAATCCTTTATAGATGATCTCATTCAACCCTTTTCCAAATCATTAATAATAACAATAATACTCATTGATTGATGAACCTTGTCTATTACAACTACAATAAATAATCATCAATTTCTACTTGAAGACTTTCAGTTGTCAGGAAGTTCTCCACAAGGCTACCCATTTCTAATTGTTAAAAAAGCTTTTCCTTATGTTGAAGGAAAATCTACCTCTTTTCAATTTCTACCTATTGGTGTTATCTGTACCTCTGGAGCCAGTCTAGCCTTTTCCACTTGACAACCCTTCACATTTTTGAAGACAGTTATCATATTCCCTCCTCATTATTTTTTCTCCAGATTTAATATCCTTGGTTCCTTTGGTGTGGTTGCAGATCCTCTCACTGTCCTTATCATCATTTTTAGACCATGCCCCAACTTGTCCATTTTTTTTTTAGATGGGAATTTTCATTGGTATAGGGAAATTCTGGTGAGGAAACTCCCTCTACCAAAGCAGATGAGTACCAATTCTGCAACTTGATGTCTTAGAGAATTGCCTGGGAAGTCGAGAGGTTAAACAACAAAAAGAGAATTGCGCAGTTTTTAGTCAATCTATAAACTTTACCTTATGGGAAGACCAGGTCAGAAGCCTCAAAAAGGGAACAGGCATGGGTAGGTTATGATCTGCATTGTTGGAGGGAAGTGGTACATAGTAGGTGCTTAATAAATGTTTGTTGACTCAGCTTGACTTGAAGTAGATATAGATGAGATCTCATGTCAGGTTTTAGTTTGCTAATATCCTTTTTGTGTATTTACTACCAACCTACAAATTCATGTGCATACATTTGGCATACTGGCATGCCTGGTCCATTATCTATGCATACCAACGTGTATCTGAGCATATGTTGGTTTCCTCCAGTAGAATGTAAATTCCTTAAGAGCTGGGACTTTTCTTTTTCATTTTTGTCTTTGAAATCTGGTATCTTATGCAATTCTTGGAACAAATCAGTAGGTACTTCATAAAAACTTGCTGATTAGATGAATGAATAAAATCACATTTATCATTCAAAACAATTCATTATTGTCATGTTACACCATGGTCTTGAACCAAGCTTACCATCTCCTAGATCCTGAAGATCTTTTCTTTTTAAATGAAACACTTTGTAGTCCTATCACCTCCAGCCTATATCTATTTGCATAAGGTTTTGGTTTGATTTGGGCTTTTGGTGGGTTTTTTGGGTTTTGGGGTTTTTTTGGTGAGGCAATTGGGGTTAAGTGACTTGCCCAGGGTCACACAGCTAGTAAGTGTTAAGTGTCTGAGGCCGATTTGAACTCAGGTCCTCCTGACTCCAAGGGCCGGTGCTCTATCCACTGTGCCACCTAGCTGCCCTGGTTTGATTTGGTTTTTAACCAAGAGCAGTGTAAGATAAATCTGAAAAGGTAGGGTAGTGGCATATTGTCATGGGATTATGCCAGGTTAAGGAATTAGAAATTTACTCAGTATGAAATAATAGCTAACAGTAGCTGGCATTTATATAGCATTTACTATGTGGCTGGCACTGTGCTAAGTGCTTTACCATTTTTATCTCCTTTGATCCTTACAACAACCCTGGGAGGGAGGTGCTATCATTACTCGCATTTTACAGATGGGAGGCATCAAATGGCTTTGAGCAGAGGAGAGGCAGGATTAGATGACCTTTTATCTAATGTGCTGATCTGGAAAGCTCTGCATGCTTCGGTGCTTTAGGAGTTAGTTTTACTATCCAGGGAAGTAGAGTTATGACTGCCTATATTTATGTAAATTATTTTACAGTAATAGTCAAAATTCTCTTCCCATCACTGCAAATACCTGGTGACATGCATTTACCCATTAGGGGAAGTTTGACTTACCACGGGATTTTAAGTGTAGATATCTCGAAAGTGATAATGAAACTAGCCACAATCTAGTTCTGTATTAACTCAGTTATGGTCATTTCTTTGGTTGCTGTGTACAAGTTCCCTTTGTCTTTTCCTACCTCAAATAATTGACACCGAGGGTAGTAGAAAGTAAGGGAGTTTGGAGAACTGAGTTCAAATATTAGCTAATACTAACTAGTTGTTTGACCATGGGCGACTCATCCACTGTAAGTTTCCTTGTTTTACAAACGAGGCCCCTACATCACAGTATTGTGATGAGGTGAGTGCCTTACAAACCCTGACATGACATAGAAAAGCAAATTGTTCATAGTAAACTGTAGGTATAATTATTCCTAATAACTGGACTCCTTGCAAGTTGTCAAAGAAAATAAAATGGTGACCCAATGGAGGAATATTTTAGGATGCCACATGAGGTGTATGTGCCTTTCAAAGAGTAATTATTGCTTTATTATTCTAAATAAGGTAAATTATCCTGAATGATCTAATAAAGTGAATTATCACTTGGCTCTCAAAGATGTATTCCTTCCCCAAAGGATTAGGCTTAGTAAAAGAATGAAGCTTATTTTCATAGTATTTAGAGCTGGGTGTGACCTTTTAGATAATTTTTTTCAATATGCCCCCCTTTTTTTGTAGCAGAGAAAACAGATCTGGAGACAGGAAGTGACTGGCCTGAGGTCATCCAAGTTACTTGTAAATACCACAGCTGAGACTGCTCAACTTGGGTGATGATGATGCCATGACTGTGAAGGTGCTTTTCAGTGTAGGAGTGTGTGAATTTAAAGGCCAGTCTCAAGCAACATACACCCACAAGATGGTGCCATAGAAAGACCTCTAGATTTGGAGTCAGAAAACATGGGTTGGAATCACAACTGCCAATTACTATCAGTATTAACTTGGACAAATTGCTCCCCTTCCTTGAACCTCAGTTTTATTCTATAAAAGGAGTGGGAGGGGCAGGTAGGTTTCACAGTGGATAAAGCACAGGCCTTGGATTCAGGAGGACCACAAAAAAAAAAAAAAGGAGTGGGAGAGATCTGAGGAGTTCTAAGACCCCTTTCAAGCTCTAAATCCTATGATTCTCTAGGATTTTACCCAAGATTTGTATGTTTTAGGAATGTATCCAAAGTTGTTTATTAATCAGAGACCTCGAAGCAGCTTTTCTTTGCGTTTGTAAATCAATATTATTAATAAAGTGCTATATACACAGTATGCATTTACATAATAACACTTCTGTAAATCACAGAATCACAGGAATTTGAGATTAGGAAGGGACCTTTATGTCCATCTAGTCTAAACCATATATGTGTAAAGTGGCCATTCAATTTAATTTTGTTGTTCTTTCCATTTTTGTTTCTATTGTTACATATTTGTTTTATTTCATTTTTTTTTTCAGGGCAATGAGGGTTAAGTGACTTGCCCAGGGTCACACAACTAGTAAGTGTCAAGTATTTGAGGCCGTATTTGAACTCAGGTCCTCCTGAATCCAGGGCTGGTGCTTTATCCACTGTGCCGCCTAGCTGCCCCACTATTGTTACATATTTGTGTACATTATGCATATTATTTTCCTGATTCTGTTTATTATATCTTGTATCAGTTCATACAAACTTTTCATGTTTTCCTATTTTCATCATATTCATAGTTTCCTACAACATAGTAATATTCTATTACATTCATGTACTTGTTTAACCATTCTGCTGGGCTATGCTTATCTACTTTGTTTCCAGTTCTTTGGAACTACAGAGAGTGCTTTTGTTGTACATAGAGAGGGTTTTTCTTTTTTTTTTTTTTTGGTCACTTTTTGGTCCTTGGGGTATGTGCCTAACAATGAAATCTCTGGGTCAATAGATATGGACATTTTAGTTCCTCTCTTTACATAATTCCTAATTGCTTCCCAGAATTGTTAGACCAATTTATAGCTAAATCAACAGGGTATTAGTGTGACCTGTCTCTCCACAACTCCTCTAATTTGCTTGCTTTTATCTTCTGCCCATTTTATGAGATGAAACCTCAGAATTGTTTTAATTTGTATGTTTCTTGTTATCAGTGATTTCAAATGTTCTTTCTTATGGTTAATAATGTAGTTTATCGTTCTTTTTTGAGAATTTTTCTGTCCATATCCTTTGACTTTTGTTCTTCCATATTTCTATTAGTTGCTTATATATCTTCCTGGACATCTCTATACTATGTCTTCTTATTGATGAGATCACAAATTGGGCCTTCATTTCCACCTTCTTCCACTAGAACCTTGGATTCCACGTCCAGAAACATTTCAGGCTCTGATGAGAAAGTTTTTAAATTTTCTTGCTTGAATACAGGCCTTCAACTCATTTCCCAGACATCTCCTTGCTGTCTGCATTTTACTCTATGACATCTGAATGAAATGAAGACTTAGCATTCTCTGTTGGCCTTTTGTGGTTAAATTACTTATGTGAGGAAGGAAATAAATATTAGAGATGGAGAAACCTGCACTAAAGTCCTACTCCAATGCCCCATTTTGGCATGGAAGTGACCTTGGACTTCCTCTTCTGGGATATGCCAGTGAAATTTAAAATCTGCTGGGCCCTACCAACTTGGGAAGGCTTTGGATTAAGATCTGGTGACAGAATGTTAGATGGAATGTCTGTCATATGAAGACAGGCCTCATTAAATATGGAAAGGCTCACTATGAGAAGGGTTTTCTATTCAGGAATGCTTTTCTTAATTTGGTCATCACAATTCATGAAACTGTCTTCTTAAGGCTTCCATCTTTGTTGGGAGAAAGGAAACATGTGAAATCAGGGGTGCTAGAAGTCTAAGAATGTAAGCAAAAAATAAATCTCAAAATACTTTATACAATGCAGTCATTCAGCTAGCATAAATTGGAAGGGACTCAGCCATCTATTCCAATTCATATTCAATGAGTCTTTTTTATTTTGTGTCTTCAAATAGAGGCCTGATGACCATTTTTCCTCTATGGTATTATATGAATTCTTTTTGGGTATGGATTCAACTAGGCTTTTAACTTTTAAGTCTCTTCAAACTTCCAAATTCTTTAATCCTGTCCCTACAACACATTAGACGTATGGGCATCCAGTCTTCCCTTGAAGGCCTCCCACAAGAGGGAACCCACTGTCTCTTGAAGGAGAGCTAGTCAAAAGAGGCAGCTAAGTAATGCAATGAGTAGTTGGAGTCAAGAAGACCTGAGTTTAAATTCTACCTCAGGTATTTGCCAGCTGTGTAACCCTGAGCAAATTATTTGACTTCTGTTTGCTTCAGTTTCTTCATCTGTAAAATGGGGATAATAATAGCACCTACCTCTTAGGGTTGTTGTGAGGATCAAATAAGATAATATATGTAAAATGCTTTGCAACTGAAGTGTTATATAAATGCTAATTGTTATTATTATACTTTTGACCAGCTCTAACTATTGGGAAGTTTTTCAAATTTACATTTGAAATCTGCTGATGCAAACTGAGATATCAGGGTCTAAAAATGATGAAACTGCCTTCCTTCAGGTTTATAAACAATTTAATTATTTTAAAAATCAAATTATATTCCAATCAATATTCCAATGGATCTGTGATCTTATCAACAAAAGGATTCACTCCAGTGACACAGAATATAGCCCATAGATATTCCCACTTTCCATGTGACTTTAGACTATGTCCTTCCAGAAAGTCACCTCAGGGGAAGGGGGTGGGGGTGAAGGAGAACCATGTTTTAGATTGTGAGTATGCCAGTGGACCATAGAGACTGACCATTTAGTTTATCCCTCATTCTTGCTTTATGACTCTGTGGAGCTGTATCTAATTCTAATCAAGTTAATCAACATATAAACAGGATAATAAAGTACCCACTTATGTACCAGGCCCTGTGAGAGACACTGCAAATACAAAGACAAAAATAAAAGGGTGCCTGCCTTCAAACAGCTTATATTCTATAATGAATTAAAATACTGATTTTTCCCCTTTCTTCATTCCTTAGCTCCATACAGAAAAATAGACCAGAGGATCAAAGTGGATCCAGTCACCTCTGAATATGAACTCACATGTCAATCAGAAGGTTATCCTAAAGCAGAGGTCACCTGGATAAGAGGGGAACAGGATCTAAGTAGCAAAGCTATTGTGACATATTCAATTGGACGGGAAAAGCTGTTCAACGTGACAAGCACTCTCAGAATCAATGCAACAGCAAATGAAACTTTCCATTGCTTGTTTCAGGAAAAGGATACCGGGAAAAATACTACAGCTCAGTTTGTCATCCCAGGTATGCTTCAGAATGTGTCCCACTGTCTTCCAACATGAGAGAACACCCATGTCCAATGCCCTTTTCACTGCCTAGTACTGCCTATTTTATGGATTACTTTCCCTTCCTTTTCCCCATACAGTGATAAATAGGGCTATAATGAGTCAATGTGCACAGAAATGCTTTGAAAAGTCATGATTTTTCTTTGTATACCAGGCAATTTTATTTCCAGAAATGGATAACATCACAGCCACCCCCATTTCTACTGTTTGGTGGAAATCTTGGGCCCTGGTAGGGGTTTAAAGAATATGAAATAATAGGTAGGGTTATAGTGGGAAGAGCACTGAATTTGGAGTCATAGAACCTATATTAGAATCCTAGTTCTGGTCCTGTGCAACCTTATGCAAGTTATTTTCCCACCCAGGGTCTCAATTTCCTCATCTGTAAAATGAGAGGTTTGGACTGGATGCCTCTAAGTTGGCAGTTTTAGCACTGTTCCATGTTGCCTCAAGCTATGACTTAGGAATAGTGAGTTGTTCAGGATGGGGGATACAGGGTTGAGTCCTTCTGTCATGGGAATATTGGTAATATTTAAAAGTTTTTATTTCTTCCTTTTGGCATATGTAGTAGTTTAGGGATTTATCATCAGGTTTATGCAAATTGCATGTTTGTTAACATTTCAGACTATTTCTGTGCCTTGTCTTATCTTGTTTTTCCTGTGCTGACACAACCCAAGGGTTATGATACTTTACTCCCTTACTGAGATTGGTTGTGATGTTTAAAATTTAATGTGTGGTTGCCTTATTCCTGTCCCAAATGTAGGGAAAATTAGATAGGGTTTACTTATAAATTAGAAGCTTTAGCACCAGTTTTGGGCATCAAGCATTTATTAAAGTATACCAGGTATTAGTAAAAAGAGAACACCTGGGTCAGAAAATTAATAAAAGGCCTATTTAGCCTAGAGTTCCAGCCTGTCTTGGTTCTTCCTCAAGTCCTCTTCCACCAGCCTGTTTGAGAGATGAATTGCCAGTCACAGCTTTCTCTCAGTCCAGAGGAGAGGCAGTCCATACACACTACTTCAAGCTAATTGGCTAGCATCACCCAAATCCATTGGTTCACTTGACTTGAGGGTAGTCTGGTGTTGAAGCCAGAGTCCACAGCCTCTGAGAACATTCCCTCTTGAGAGTCAGGCAGGTGTGGTATAAATCAAGTCAACTTTAAGTGAATCAATAAGCAAAGTCATTCAATCCAATCAATCCCAATCAGTCCAAATCAATCCCTTCCAGCTGGGGCCTTTGGGCTTTGGCAAAACCCATTATTTTCTTACAGACCTCCCTGTGCTTCATTAAGAAACATAGTTTCGGGGCGGCTAGGTGGCGCAGTGGATAAAGCACTGGCCCTGGATTCAGGAGTTCCTGAGTTCAAATCCAGCCTCAGACACTTGACACTTACTAGCTGTGTGACCTTGGGCAAGTCACTTAACCCCCACTGCCCCACAAAAAAAAAACAAAAACAAGAAACATAGTTTCCTTAAATGAAGCAATAGCATTACAGATACTTATGACTAACAACGTAAAGGGAAATTGAGTGACACATTGACAAAAACTAAAGGGGGCAGTCCCCTTTAGTAGGTGGATATTACAAATAAAAAAATACTAAAGGGGACAGTGCCCTTTAGGAGATGGATATTAAAAATAGTATATGCAATGGGAAAAGGAAAACAGGAAAATGTCCATTTAAGTCTTTGGAAGTCTTTTCTCAGATGATTCTTGGGATGTCATCTGGGTGTAGTTGTAGAGTTAAAGTCTTTCAGGTGTGGATGCTGATTATAGAAAGTCTCAGCTGGAGAGTTTCAGGTGTGGTTGTAGAGAAGTCTCTCAGGTATTTCAGATACTGATGATCAGCTAGAAAGTCTCCTCAGCTGGAAAATTTCCTACAAAATTGATCTTAATACAACTTTAAGTAGTTTTGTCAATAACTAAATCAAAAAATGAGAATTCTCAAAAACATATGTCTAAGGAGATTCAGAATCTTTTTAGAGATTTTACATATGAAACAGATATAATAAAGACAAAAACTGAAACTTTTTAAAAAACTTAATATTACTGTAAACCCCCCTGTGGAGAATAAGTTGAGAAGATATAATATAAAACTTGTCAGATTAATTTCAATTATAATAACTTCTAACAAAAGTGGGTGTCTCCTTAAGTTACTTTCAAGAGAGTCCATAAGTTATGTTGGTATACCCTTCTTTAATACAGGGCTAAGACAATTGTGATATAAATTAAGAAAAGAATTTTTATTTTTGTTTCATCACTTTTTGCATCATCTGTCTAATTATCCTCATGCCATTATGAGAAATTAAAGAATCTAATATAACTGGTAACAAATGCCAAGGCCAAATTCAACATTGTATCCATCATAACATCTGAGATAATTATGAGATTACCATAAAAGAACAGAGAAGTAAAGGAAATGAACATTGCCAAACTTTGTGCCTCTGCAGTATATGGAAAGTGAGTCAGGCTTAATCAGGTGCATAGGATTGAGACATCCAAGACATCACTCATATAGGAGGGGGAATTGAAGCCAGGCGTAGAATGAGATGGCATAGCCGGCCAGCTGGTGCTATGTGGGAGGAAAACTAAACCAAGAGAATCCAACCTCAGCTCTTGCCAATGACCATTCTCTTGGCCTTTCCCAAGGTAGTGTAGTACCTGGATTTCGTGCATGTCACCTGTCCTGTGACAGTTCAATGCCTGCTCTTGTATGTATTCCTCTCATGAATGGCTGGCATCTTGGCTGCTCAAAATCTGATAACTCAGAATAAAGGCAATTAATGCCTCAAATGGTAAGTTCCCATAATCCATGGCTCATATGGTTTAACAACTGAGGATAATGATGACAGCAAAAAAAAAATGTGAATTTGCTTCATGACTCAGGATATAATATGCAAATCCAAATAACAACTAATTTCCATTGATGCATTAATAAGTAAAATCATATCACCTTGAGAATCAATGTAAGCCACCCATGAATCCCTTATTTTATATGTGTGTGTGTATATATATATATATATATATATATATATATATATATATATATATATATATATATATGTATGTATGTATATATAGCTTAGTAAAAATTATCAACATCAAATTGTCTTTGCAACAAATTAGCTTACAAATAAAATATTAGGCCTTCTAAATCATTTCTAGTTGTTACATTTTAGGAAAGACATTGATACTTGGACTGTCCAAAGGAGGGTGACTGAGATGGTGAAGGGCTTAGAGTAAATACCATAAGAGGATCATTGAAAGACCTGGGGATATTTACCTTGCAGAAGGGATTTGGTCAAGAGGGAAGGGGGTGAAGAGTAATTATATTCAAGAAGTATTAGAACTGTTGTTTTTGCTTAGTCCTGGAGGGCAGAACTAAAAGCAATGGGTAGAATTTGCAAAAAAAAGATCATTTATGCTTGATGGTAGGAAAACTTCCTAACAATTAGAGATGTCTGAAAGCACTTCCCCAAAGCTATGGTTCCCACTCGCTGGAGGTTTCAGGCAAAGACAAGATGACCACCTGTGAAGTATGTTTTAGAGCAGATTCTTGTTCTTGTGCAGGTTGGGCCCCGTGGTTTCTGAAATACTGTGATAACTCTGATCTTACTGGTTGTTGTTTTTTTTTAATTGATTTTCAGAGAAGATAGAACCGAGAACTTACTTTGGGATCTTAGCGGCGGTCATTTTCCTTGGAGTGATTCTGATGTTTCTCTGCTTTAGAAAAAAACATGGTATTACATTTTAAATTTAATTTACCTTATCCTTCTTTCCCTTTTTAACTATATCTTTATGGGGCTGAGTTTCTTTGGCTCCCTGTTCCTTCTTCTCACTCTGATTTTGCCAAGTTTTGCTCATTTAATTTCTGCTCCATTGGAGAGTGAGGAGTTATTGAATGGCTGCTTGTGTAGTAGATGATGAACATACAGAGCACACATATACATAATTCCTGTCTTCTGGCAGTTTACAATTCAAGGTTATGTGGCACATTTGTCACACACAAGGCCAAATTCTTGTTTAGGTAGAATAGGCATGATTTTTTAAGGAACAAAATGCATACAGTATTTCATAGGATATGGAGGTAGGAAGAGGTTCTTAATGATAATTGAGTCGAAACCCTTTATTTCACATAAAGGTAAATTGGAGAAGGTAATAAGTAATAAAGGAGGGATGTGAGCCCAGGACCAATGACTCCAAAGCCAATATTCCTTTTAGCACATAATATTCCCAGAACATTGCTATTCCTACCAACCAGTTTTGTTTCTTGCTTAGAATTCTTTCCATTAACTTTACTAATAGAGGAAGGAGGAAGGAGCCATTTGTCTTTAGAAGATCTTAGTTTAAATGCACATAGCTTGCTTGGAGTTCTTTGCCCATTAGTGTATTACTTCCTATTGGCAGATCAAGATTAGCTGGTTGATAATACGGGTTCTGAAGAAATACAGAACAGGTCAATTCCAGTGGAAACAGACTTTGAGTAGAATGGCATGAGAGCATTTAACTGTTCAGTGGTACACATAGGGCTTAAATCTGAAAGGCATCCTAGGGGTCATCTAGTCCATCCTCATTTGTAGAAGAGGCAACTGAGACCCAGAGAGATTGTGACTTGACCAAGGTCACCATGAAAGTACATAAGCAGAGAGAGAACTCCAAGTCATGTAATCTGTCTCCAAATCTAGTGTTCTGTGCTAGAATTGCATAAGACTGAAATCTGATATTGAACAGAGGGTGGGCTTGTAGTGGTGTATCTAGAGGATCTGAGAAGGGAACTGAGAAAGACAGGCTTTGCCAGCTTCTCTGTTTTCCCCAGGGTTAACCCTGATAATAAACAATTTATTTGCCATTTACAATATTGCACTGATACATAAAGGTGAAGTAAAATGCTGACCAATATCTAGTTTTGATTTCTTAATTATGCTTATAAGATGCATCCTCATACTGAGTTTTTTGGACAATGTAGAGTAAATATGACAAACTTCACAATTCAGATAAAACTCTGACATTTTGATTCCAAGCAACTATGTATTTTTTTTCCTGTGGAGGGCAATAGATAGTTTTAAATTTGTTTACCTCAGTGTTCAGTTTTATTCTTCCCACTGTATACAACAAACTCAGTAAATGAGTACAGGTAGACAATTTGACTTGCTCAAAGGATGATCTGTAGACCAGATTTTTCTCCAATCAATACTCTGAAAATTGAGATCCTATAAGATACTCCACATGGAAATGAAATGAAATGATCTGAACCCAAATATAGGGAAGTAGAAAATGGGAGGAAATTTTTAGTGGTTTTGTAAGAAATTCCCCCACCTTCCCCTTTGGCTTTTGACAATGTGGAAGAAGAGAAGGGGCAGGAAGATCAAATATTTCCAAACTTGGTCTCATCAGGTTTCCCATTAAATTACTACACAAAGGAAAATCTGAACAAAGACCTAGAAGATATTGTAACTGACTAGATTAATATATAGATTTTTTTTTGTTTTTGTTTTTTTGTTTTTGTTTTTTTTGTGTGTGTTTTTTTTTTTTGCAGGGCAATGGGGTTTAAGTGACTTGCCCAGGGTCACACAGCTAGTAAGTGTCTGAGGCTGGGTTTGAACTCAGGTCCTCCTGAATCCAAGGCTAGTGCCTTATCCATTGCGCCACCTAGCTGCCCCCTAATATATAGATTTTTACTAAGAAATATCCATAATCAGAGCCAGTATTTGCAAAGTTTTTAATTTCTAAGGTACTCTTGGGAAGGATCTAAGTGGGTCATCCAGCATTCTAGAACATGATACAGGGTGGAAAATAGAATTAGATACTTAAAGATGGCCCTTAAGAAAATCCATGGCATTTATTCAAAACAAAAAATATAGATACCACCTAAGCAATGTAGCACCCTGTACAAAACTTAGAAGGAAGGAGTCCTCAGGAGCACAACCTCCTCCCCTCCCCTATCTCCTTGTCAAACTTTTCTTGGGGATACACAATGTAAACCCAAGCTACTGCCTAGGATATATAGGTGTATCATATCAGAGGAGAAAAATAACCAAAATGTTTATTTTCTTTTAAAGTGAGAACAATAGACATAGAGAAAAATTGTCTTCCCAGATAACAACAACAACAATTTTCCAGTGAACTCTAATACGGTAAGTATAACTAAATTCTAAGTGGATTGGGAGAGAATGCTGGCCAAAAACATGCAAAATCCAGATGATTAATAATAATAGATGATGATGATGAGAATAACAACAATGGCAACAATAAGAATGGAAACTAATGTCAACCAAGATTTTTCCCTTCTTTGGTGGGGAGTAGTTAGGGAGTAAAAAGGATTTCTCCATTTCAATAAACCACAGGCGAATCCATGTATCATTCAAATTTACTCCCCCTTAAGGAACCACCTCTTTCTACCTCTCACACAGTATGAGAAGGAAAAATGGCTCTTTCATTGGGGGAGAGTTGAAGGAGGGGTACTGGAGTAGAGGAAGGAGATGGATTCCTTACCACTGAACCCCAATTGTTCTAGAAGCTGTTCTGTTCTAACAGTCTGCAGCTGAAATCTCCTTGCTTCAATTTCAGTGTCTCAGGGAACCAGTTTGAATTACGGATGGGAGGATATTTCCTTTCCCTCTGGAATTTATCCATTTGTAAAGAGAGGGAAAACTACTCATTTGAACAACCCAAGAAAGAAGTGTGGCCCTAGGTAAAGAACAACCATGGCCACCTCCCTCCTCTGTGCTTTGGCACAGACTGAAAAGCTTTTCCTCCTCAGCTATGCCTCTACCTTGTAGAACCCCAGAAGGGTGTGCCCTTCAAGACTCATCTCAAGTGCTGCTTCCTTCAAGAGGCCTTTCCTGATTACCTAAATTTGTTAGTGCATCCCTCAAAAAAAAAAAGAATACTATTTATTGTGTACATATCATATCTTTACTTATTTTCAAATATGACTAACACCTAAGGTAGAATGTAAGCTCCTTGAAGGAAGGATTTATCTCTTTTGTGTTTGTGGCAGCAATGCCTAGCACTGTGCCTAGGACATAGTAGCCCCTTGATAAATGCTTGGGAATAGATTGATTGATAGTTGGATTTATTTAGAAATTCTGTTCCAAAAACTAATCTTCTGCACTGAGCTCACATTTAAACTAGCAAAACTCAGTCTAAACAAGTTAGATTAATTGCTTATCTTGGGTCTAACATTCATTCTTTTTTTGTGGGTACATACAGAAAAGTGCTAACAATTTCATTATGGCATTGACACCTGCAAAAGAATATGGGCAGAAACTTTATTATATTTAGTCACCATGTTGGATGAGGTAGAGAAATGGAAAAAAAATGTTGGATGGAACTGAATTCATGAGTGCTGCATTTCAACCCTGACTGTTAGAAAGCTTTGTGAAATGGGCAGGACAGTGTACTTCTATGAATAACAGTATCCTAATCTGTAAAAATGAAAACATTACTTGTCCTAACTAGTGGGGGGAAATGTACTTTGTAAATGTTAAAGTGCTATGGAAATGTGAATTATTATTCTAATGGATTTTTTAAAGAGGCTAAACATTTTTAAGATTAAGAAAGAAATTAATATATATTCCTGTTTCCAATCTTTTTTGTTTGTCCTCTACAGATACAAATGCTGGGAAGGCATGAACCCAACATCTCAGCCTCTGATTTAAGCTTTTCCGTCCAGCCTCTTTGGAATTCCCTCAGTGTTGAGCACTGTCATAGAAATGTGCTTCAAATACCTCAGTTCCTGGGAAGGAAATAAGGGGAGAAAATGGTGTGATAGGGAAAAAAAAAGAAAGAAGGAAGACATAGAGAATGAAAGGGGAACAACCCCCATCTGTTTCAGAGGAGAGTTGAATAGTTTTTGGAACTATGCTCAAGAAATATTTCCAGCCTGCTTTGAGGAGAAAGAGTGAATGGTATCTTTGAGTGATGATACCTCTAGCCATTTATACAAATCTGTTGTTTGTGAGAGTCTCTGATTTTGAAGTTGCTCATTGCTCTGTATTGCTCTTTCTGTAACCTGGTACACAGCTCCTAGAACTATAAGTCAAAGTTCAAGTTCATTTATATAATATTCTCCTAGTTGATGAAGAATGATCATCAAGTAATCATTCTCCATCAATGAGGAGAGTGTTATGCAAATGGACATGGGCCCTGGGTTGCACACTTTATGAAGAATCTCTTTGTGTTAAGTTAAAGATTCAATTTGTGCTTTGCCCTTGACTCTGGGAAACCTGGTTACATGGTCCTATTTAAGTAGAAAATGTCACTCTCTATTTCAATTTTTGGGAGTCTTCTTGTCGTGTGAGTGTGGTCTTCAACACTTTCATTCCAAGAATGATTGGATGGGGTGGTTGGTTTTTTCCCCCTTGTTTAAAATTGCTATTTAAATGGAAGGTTTGCATCCAAAAAGGAAGTATCGTTATTATAGGATGTTGGTAAAAATGGGAAGGATGTGGGGAAACTTGTAGGTTGAGTATATGATTTTATAACATTTTAGATGATTTAGCTTCATTCTTCCTCTTAGAATTTCAAACTCTTTTTAAAGCTCAGCTCAAGAGCTGCCTTCCACATAAGGTCTTTATTGATTCCCCTCAGCTTCTAGTTTCCTTTTCTGCCTCCTGGCAGAAAATATTATTTTGAATATATTTTATATTATATACATATATATTTATGTATGTATATGTGTATAGAGGTATCTAGGTGGTATACTGTATAGTGTATAGCACTAGACCTGGAGTCAGGAAGACCTTAGTTGAAATCCAGCCTCAGACATTTACTAGCTATGTGACCACAGGCAAGTTACTTATCCTCTGCTGTCTCATTTTCCCCAACTGTAAAAAGGGGGTAATCACATTTACCCCCAAAATTGTAATGAGGCTCAAATGAGACAATATTGGTAAAGCACTTAGCAAATCTTAAAGCACTATATAAATGCTAATTATTGTTATATTTGTGTTGAAGAATGATGATGGAGATGATAATGATGATATGCTTCCTCCCTCAAGAAGACTCAAACTGAATGGAACTGAAACCTAGCCTACTGTGAGATCTTTCCCCTTCAAATGCTTTAGCTTTGACCTAATTAATCTCTCTTTATACCCACTCTGTTTACATACTCTGTTATCCAAGGATAGATGCTGCAATTTCTGACTGCATAATCTTGTGTTTCTGAAGACCACTGCCCTCTGTCAGGCGAAATTAGACCTTCTGTAGTCCATGTATATATTGTAGCAAATTCCTATAGACAACCTCTTGAGATACTTAATTTTCTTCTCTAGATCATTTCACAGATAAGGAAATTTAGGCAAACAGGGTTAGGTAACTTGCCCAGGACCACACAGCTAGCAAGTTTTTGAGGCCAGATTTAAACTCAGGAAAATAAGTCTTCCTGGCTCTAGTCCAAGCACTTTATTTCCTGTGCCACCTAGCAGTCTGGTTGGAAGGACAAGTACCCAAGTAATTGGTACAAGGGAGAATGAGGTAAGCAGTCTGTTGAGTTGTAATTCCACATTACTAACTGCCTTTTGGGCATCTCAAACGGATGTACCTTAGGCATCTCAACCTCAATATGTCTAAAAAAAGAATTTCCTTTGGAACTTCCTTATTACTGTACAAACTCTTATGACACTCAAGCAGATCTACCATCCTCCTAGTCATCTAGGCTCACAACCTAGTTGTCATCCTTGACTTCTCTCACTTACACGTATCCCATATATACAATGTGTTAACAAATCTTCTTATTTCTGCACTCATGTCTCTCAAATACATCTCCTTTCCTTTATTCACTCAGCCATTACCTTGTTCAAGCCCTCATTACCTCTCATTTGAATTATTGCAATAGCATCTTGTTTCCCTACTTCAATTCATCCTCCACTTGGTTGACAAAGTGACACTTGTCACTATACTTATACTATATACTTATACTTATACCAGACCTATACTTATAGGTCTGGTCATGTTACTCTTGTACTCCAATGGTTCCATATTACTTCCAGGATCAAATATAAATCCCTCTGGTATTTAAAGCCCTTCAAAACATGATCCTTTCCTAATATTTCAATCTTCTTCTCCCACGTTCTCCCCCTTCATGTACTCTATAATCTACATATACTGGTTTCCTTGCTATTCCTCATTTATAGCACTTTTTTTTCCCCACCCTGTGCCTTTTCATTGGCTGTCCCTCATGACAGAATGACCTCTCACCTTACCTCTACCTCATAGTTTCTTTGGCTTTCTTTGAAACTCAGCTCAAATACCACCTTCTACAGAAGGCCTTTCCCATGATTCCCCCCTGCTCTAGTGCCTTTCCTTATGAAATTCTCTTCCATCTATTCTGTATATATCATATATGCATGTATGTATATGAATGTCTATGTATAGACCTAGTTATTTGTATGTTGTTTCCCCCATCAGAATGTGAATTCCTTGGTACCAATTTTTGCTTTTCTTTGCATGCCTAACTCTTGGCACAATACCTGGTACCAAGCAGCATTTCATAAATATTTGCCAACTGCAAGATGGGGGCAACCTGCATGAGAAGTGTAAATAAGGATGATTATATCCCTTTCACTTACTCAAGGTCAAATAGGTAATCCTATTTATAATTCAGTTATCACCCCAATTTACCTTATTGCTCCCTCAAATTTTGAACTTATCCAATGAAGCAACACTTATTGAAAGAATTCAGTCATCTTTTTGCCTGCCCACATCCCCACAGTATTCCTCTATATGCACTAGTTTGCAAATGGTAGCAGGATATTTTTTTTCTGGATAAAGTGGGTCCATAAACCACTTTTCAAATATCTGCTGACCTGACCTCTGGATCTACCTCTTTTACTCATCTACTCCCATGCACTGAAAACACTTTTTGTTGGTCAGGAAGGCTATGTGAACACATTAAAGATGTTTTAGAAGCACTTTAATAATTATGTCTGTTACATATAGATGTCTAACAAATCAGGGTAACTTCTGTATTTTTTTCGACAATGTTATGAAAGTGATATTTATTAAAAATTATTTTATTCTCTAGCATGTATCAAAGTGTTTATTTTCTGGTTTCCAGTACCCTCAGAATACCACAAGCACTTCAGTAACACAATAAGTGATGTGAGAAGCCGTATTTGAAAAGTGTATTTGAAGCTTTTGTTCTCTTGTTTGGATAAGAGTCAGTCTTTTTAGAATTACAGCAGAAGTAAACTTTTAATAATAAGCTCAGTAGAGATTTATTTTAATCATAAGGGGCTTCTTTTCTTTTCTTGTTCTTTTCTTTCTTTCTTTTTTGAGACTAGGTCTTCCAGTCTTATACAAGCTAAAAGAGCAGAGGCCACTCATGTGCCTGACACTACTGCTGATCAACACCAAAGCTTTCACCTGCTCTATTTCTTTTTTTTCTATTTTCTTTTCTTTTTTTCATATAAATATTTTATTATTTTCCAGTTACATGTAAAGATAGTTTTCAACATTTGTTTTTGTAAGATTTCTTGTTTCAAATTTTTCTCCCTCCCTCCCTCCCCTCCCACCCTTCTCCCCAAGACAGCAAGTAATCTGATATAGGTTATATAAGTACAATCACATTAAACATATTTCTGCATTAGTTATGTAATGAGAGAAGAATCAAAGCAAAAAGGGAAAAACCTCAAAAAAAGAAAAACAACAACAACAACAATAGAAATAGTATGGTTCAATTTCCATCCGGATTCAACAGTTCTTTTTTTTTTTTTTCTGGATTTGGAGACCTGCTCTATTTCTAACTTGGATCAATTTGCCTCAGATAGCCCAGGGACTCCCTGCTCCTAGGGGCTTACCACAATGGTGCCAGACTAAGTGAGGACACCTGATTGACATTAGCCCTACTTCAGCTCAGAACTCCTAAAATCAAGCAATCTACCAGTCTCAGCCTCCCCTTTAGGAGGAACTATAAGCATGCTATACCATGTCTGGCTGCAGGGACTTTTTAAAGGAGTGGACTTCTACAGACTGTAAGGGACTTTCCAATGCAGAGAATATTATACTCCCATAATTTATATATAAAAATGCAATTCAATATCTATCCCGTTGTGTACATATTTGATCTTGAAATTCTCATAAAGGAGGATCCTGGAACTAAGATAATAGCATACAGAACTAAAAGAGAACTTTGAAAATATTTTATCCAATTTATTTTACATTTTTCATTTTACAGAGAAGTATGTGAAGATGATAGAGAGCAAGTGACTTGTTAACACAAGTAGCAAAAAACCCCACACCTGGGATTAGAAACTAGATTTTTTTATTGCAAATCCAGAACACATTTTGCTACAGCACACTCTCTCTCAAGTTGAACATCAGTGTCTTACATGACTATAATGTAATGAAACTTAAAAAAAAAAAACAACTCTCCAGAACTAAATGCACCAGAACTTATACATCTCAGTGAGTTTTGTTCAATGTAGCTTCCTTGAAAGGCTATGCAAAGATTCCAGTGCCATTGCTCAAAAATAATTGTGGAACTCC
Source organism: Dromiciops gliroides (assembly GCF_019393635.1). Classification (NCBI taxonomy): domain Eukaryota; kingdom Metazoa; phylum Chordata; class Mammalia; order Microbiotheria; family Microbiotheriidae; genus Dromiciops; species Dromiciops gliroides. The sequence goes on from NC_057861.1 coordinate 641,094,210, forward strand.
AGTGAATTGCCTTCAGAGCTACTCACTAAGCCACATAAGGAACTCACACTCATTAATATGTAGTCACAACTAGTTTGTTTTGTTTTGTTTTTATCTGAGTCATTGTTATGGAGCAAGAATAACCTACTTTAATTACCAGGAATTACTTCAAGTGACTTTTGACTATTAGTCTACCTTCAAAGAATAAGAAATTGCCACTATTGAGGATTGAAGACGACAGAATCTGCAGTCAATTCTAAAAGAATAGTTTCAAAATGTTAGGTGCAAAGGGCACTAGCATGTAAATTTAGGACAGAATTCACCTCAGTAGCACCTGAGTAGTTAGAATGATTTGGAGGGGGGGGGGCAACGAGGATTAAGTGACTTGCCCAGGGTCATACAACTAGTAAGTGTCAAGTATCTGAGTCTGGATTTGAACTCAGGTCCTCCTGAATCCAGGGCTGGTGCTTTATCCACTGCACCACCTAGCTGCCCTCATGATTTTTTGATATGGTCAAGGACATCATGACAGAGTATGGACAGATGGATAGTAATTCAGTTAAGCTTAGAGTTTTATGTGCCCTCTCTCACCTTGATATCCCATGGGGCAGCATGCTTGCCCAGAGGAACAGTGGGATATGCCTTATAGTGAAAGGGCCAGGGCCACTGGAGGCTATTAGGTACATAGGATTTTGGGACAATGAGTCTACCCTGGCAGCTGTGATGTTGCTGGTGATAGGATCAGGTAACATGGACCAGGAGCAAAAGGAAAGATCTTTTAAATTACCCGGGAAGGCTTGCTGAGGATGAGAAATGTGGAATTTAACTGCCTCATCAGAAAGTTTGCTGGAGAGTTTTAGCAGTTCATTCTAGCTAGAACTGGGTAAAATCTAAACCTCAAGTGTATCAGAGTTGTGTAATGGGGACAGGCCAAGGAGGGTGGATCCATAGATTCCTCAGGCTGTTCAGGGTACATTGTCCAAAAATGACTTCATCAGTGAAAATGTGCTCATTTATATATTTTTAAAAATATATTAATAAAAATTTAACATTACCCACATGTCTTCCTTCACCCTACCCAGAGAGCTATCCCTTATAATAAGGAATAAAAAAAGAGAAAACCATTCAGCAAAACAAGCTAACATTTAAAAAGTCCAATGTTACACACAGCGTAACATCAGATAACATACCTGTGTTCTCCATCTCTGCAAGAAAGCATTTGTGCCACTATCCTTGTTTTATGAATCCATCTTATGGATCCAAATGAAGATAGGAGAGACTAAATGCATTTCACAAGATAATATAACTAGTCAGTGTTGGAGATAGGATTCCATTAACTCTAAGTTTTCTTTATACAACAATGTTGGTAACTATGACACATACCAATAAATGTGAAGTCAAAGGTTAGGAAATACTAATCCCACTTGAAGGTTTTACAGAAAATGGGCTGTTAATTATTGTCTTAAGTGTCTTTTCTCCTTTCTCACAAATTCCATTACTAGTATATACATTAGTTATTGATGTTTTTATGTAAACAGATAAAGGTACTGTTTCAGTAACTAATTAGGTCTGTATTGATGACATGAGCAGCATTAGCTTTAGGTCAAGTAGCCCTTAGTGCCCATCACCTTCGCTTTCAGAACCCTTCCCATCCTCCTCATCTAGAAACTCTATATGCATCCTGCCCCTTTCTATCATGGAGGAAATAGGTTTGGCCAAGTAATTTAAAACAAGGTATTAGTAAATTAATACGGCATTGTCCCTCTTTGAAAATTCCCAGGATTTCTTGCATTTAAAACAAATAATGTTTTATTTTTGAATTTAATAGCCATTAACAACAACCAACAATCATTTATTAAGAACTTTCTTTGGGGGCAGCTAGGTGGCGCAGTGGATAGAGCACCAGCCCTGGAGTCAGGAGTACCTGAGTTCAAATCCAGCCTCAGACACTTAACACTTACTAACTGTGTGACCCTGGGCAAGTCACTTAACCCCAATTGCCTCACACATACAAAAAAAAACCCAGAAAATATATGTATATGTATTGTTTCTTTGTATTCTTCATATTTGTCATTTTGTGATACAATATTCCATTGCATTGATAAGTATTTGTACTTTAAAAGAAAAAAATCATCAATCCAGGAAAATTCTCATTGTAGAACTTCAGGAATCAAAAAATTCTGATGGGTATTTTGCAGGCCAACTTAAAGGGCTCCCAAAGTAGGGAGGGATAGAGAATTACATAATTAGAGACAAGAAAGTGACCATTCCTGATCTTGACATCTTTTCCTTAAGTCCCCAAAAATGTAGAATGACATCTTATTTAAGAATATATGATTTACCAAAATGACTCCTAGAAGCAGCATTTGTTACAGGCTGAGGATACTCTGAGACTGAAGGAAAAGGAAAAAGAGCTGTGTACCTGAGATTGTGAGACATACAGTTGCCACTTTTTCACCAGCTTCATTGAAGGGCATCAAGAAATAGCCTTGTTGATGATGTTCATCATTGGTCATTAAACACACCAGACAGAGTTTGGTCAAGGAAAAAGTAGGAATGGAGAACTTAGTGTTTCTGGGAAGGGAATCTGCAAGCATTTGCATAAAGTAATTCAAATTGACTGAACTGGTATTGAGCTCAGAATATGGAGAAAGTAACTGAAATGAAGAAAGATTTTGTGAGTGGTAAGGAAGGGAGAGGTGGTTTCTAGTGCCTCTCTAAGCCTTATTCCAATACAAAGAATATGACAAGAAGGTAGGTATTCACATCAGATCTTGTTTCACTTCTCTGAATTGGGCACTGTTGAGTTCTATTTTGGGAAGAGATTGTTCAGTGGAGATGGGGAAGCAGAGTGGAGTTCATGGCATGGGATATGTTTGAGTATGATTTAGTCTTGTCATAAATCCTGAGCTACACAAACATGTGCTCTTCACAGTTTCTTAACTTGCTGGGTAGCTATCAAATATCAGTCTATTCTTACATAGCCTATATACATATCATGTTACTGATTTATTTGTTAAAACCACAATGTCAGGTGGAAAGTTCCCAGTATTACTTTCAAGGAAATTATCCTCAGGCTTCTGTTCAAATGGAGTGACCTTTTTGACTCTGTCCTAGCTTCCTCATTTCATTCAGTATAATTTTTCTACTAAGTATTTTCCTTAATGTAATATCTCAGAGTTATAGCATACCTATAACAATTATAAGAATTCAACAGATTCTGGAACTACAGAACCTACAAAAAGAGAGACACAATCCTGCTACTTGTGATAATTTAGAAGACTTCAGGAAAGGTCTGTCTCACCTGGGCAGCTCAGCACTACTCATCTCAGCTGGCAGCTCATCTCACCAAAGCTCGGTTCAGTGGGCAGCTTGGCTCAGCACAGGTCGGCTCAGAGAGCAGCTCAACACTGTTGCAACTCGACACAGCTGAGAGTGGGACGGCTGAGAGCAGTAAGAAGCTTGCAACAATGAACCCTGTGCCCCAGGAGCACACTTCAACTTTATAGGTTTGAAAATAGGCTACAACATGAACAAGAAACAAAAAAAGGACCCTTACCATTGGCAACTTCTATGGTGAAAGGGAACACCAAAACTCAGATGAGTTTGTCAAAACACCTACAAGTGAAGACTCAAGTGGGAAGATGATCTTGTCTCAAGACCAAAAAGCCTTCTTTGAAGAGCTCAAAAAGGCTTTTAAAAACCAAATAAGAGAGGTAGAAGAAAAAATGGAAAAAGAAATGAGAGTTACACTGCAAAAAGAAGCACAAAAATTGACTGAGGGAAACGATTCCTTAAAAAATACAATTGGCCAAATGGAAAAAGAGGTGCAGGGCAGCTAGATGGCACAGTGGATAGAGCACCGGCCCTGGAGTCAGGAGTACCTGAGTTCAAATCTGGCCTCAGACATTTAACACTTACTAGCTGTGTGACCCTGGCCAAGTCATTTAACCCCAATTGCCTCACTAAAAAAAAAAAAAAGAGGTGCAAAAGCTTACTGAGGAAAATAAGGCCTTAAAAAGATTTGAACTCAGGTCTTCCTGATTCCAGGTCCAATGCTCTTGCTACTGTACCATCTAGCTATTTTTTATATCTTTATAACTTGTCTTTCTAATTGAATTGTAAACTACTAGAATACTGGAACTTTATCTTATATTTTTTTTCTTTCACTATGCCTAACATATAGCATACTTCTATATTTGGATGGAGCCATGTTTTCACTGGTATAGGTGTCCCATCTATCTTTGCAGACCACAACCATATATACATTCCTATTCTGTCCATGTCCTCCAATAAATCCTCCATATATGATGGATGATACTGGAACATTCCTCATCATCTTTTAAACATTTGGTTGGTATGAGTATAGCATTCAGAAAGTCCATTTGTTATATCCTTCAGTGTTGTGTGTGTATGTGGGGGTATCTGTGGGTAGTTGTAGGTTTGGATAATTAGTCTTTGATCAATTGATTTTTGCCTCCTCTAGTTGATGTACTTATAGAAATTTAAGGAAATATAGCAGAGGTTATGAGGTGGTAATATGTTATCAAATTATTAAACTGATCCTAAAAATGTGTAAATACCTTGGCTTTCCTTCTGAGGTATGAAAATGTTTCTCTGAATGAATTAGAAGAAGAATTTGGAATTGACTACTGAAGGTGGCACAGTAAATGGAGTGCTGGGCCTGGAGTCAGGAAGACTCATCTTCCTGAGTTCAAATTTGGCCTCAGACACTTACTAGCTGTGTGACCCTGGGCAAATCACTTGACTCTGTTTGCCTCAGTTTCCTCATCTGTAAAATGAGCTAGAGAAGGAAATAGCAAACCACTCCAGGATCTTTGCCAAGAAAATCCCAAATGGGGTCATGAAGAGTTGGACATGACTGAAAAATGACTGAAAATGTATTTATTGGCATTGTAGTTGGAAGGATGCAAAAGAGGGGGGGACCCCAGGAGAAGAGATAGATTTATGCTGAGCTACTTTGCCAAAGGAATATCTCTGACTGGGGACTCAGAGCAAAAAGACAGAGAATTATAGATTCCTTTTATTACAATTTCCTAGAACAGAGAAGAGAGGTTTATAATGGGAAACCTATCTAAGTGATGAATCAGTAGTAGCGTAGGTTGAACAAGAGCGGCTGAGTCACCCTACTCACCACCCTACCCCACTACAATTACACCTTACTCACCTATATCTTTTTCCTCACCAAATATTTCTTTTATAAAAATCTCTTAAGCAACTTCTTGCATGCAAGTCTTCATGCATGTCATCATACTTCACAGTGCTTACCATAGTGCCTGGCATATATAGTTAGCTTAATGCTTAACAGATGTTTGTTGATGATATGCTCTAACCTAATTATACATAGAAAATGATCATTTTGTTTAGTGATTAGTATTTTGTGATTATTGAATTGTGGATAAGATGAATATTGTTTAAAAGGAGAATCAAACATGGTGTAATGGAAAGAGCACTGAATCTTAAGTCAGAAATATCTGGGTTCAAATCTGAGCTCTATTGCTTACTAATTGTGTGATTCTAGGCAAATCACTTATCCTCTCCATGCCCCAAATATCTCTCTAAGACTAATTTACTAATATATAAATAGGTTTCTCTCTGAATTAGTGGAAGAAGGACCTGTAACAACAACAACAAATTCTTGGCAAGTTGGTGTAACTTTTTTGGGCTTCACTTTTTTCATTTATAAAATTGGAATGATTATTTTTGTGTTTCCTAGCTCATGGGGAAGTTGCAAAGAAAGTATTTTATAAACTGTAAAGTACAATATAAATTTGAGTTCTTTTTTCAAAAATTTTTTTTATTATTTTCCAGTTTCATATTACATATAAGGATAGTTTTCATGTTTTCACTAGATTTTTAGTTCCAATTTTTTTTCTCCCCTCCTCCCTTCCCTCCCTCTTCCCCAAGATGGAAAGTAGTCTGATATAGGTTATATATGTGGAATCACATTAAACATATTTCTGCATTAGTCATCTTGTGAAAGAAGAATCAGAGCACAAAGGAAAAACCTCAAACAAGAAGGAAAAAACAGCCCAAAAGTGGAAACAGTATGGTTCAATCTGCATTCATAATCCACAGGTTGTTTTTTTTCTGGATGTTGAGAACATTTTCTATCACGAGTTCTTTGAAACTGTTTTGGATCATTGCACTGCTGAGAAGAGCCAAGTCTATCCCCATTGTTCATCACACAATGTTGCTGCGACTGTGTACAATGTTCTCCTGGTTCTGCTCCTCTCAGTCAGCATCAGTTCATGTAAGTCCTTCCAGGTTTCTCTGAACTCCTCCTGCTCATCGTTTCTTACAGCACAATAGTATTCCATTACATTCATATACCACAACTTGTTTAGCCATTCCCCAATCGATGGGCATTCCCTCGATTTCCAATTCTTTGTCACCACAAAGAGAGCTGCTATTAATATTTGTACATGTGGGTCTTTTCCCTTTTCTATGGTCTCTTTGGGATACAGACCTAGCAGTGGTACCACTGGGTCAAAGGGTATGCACAGTCCCATAGCTCTTTGGGCATAGTTCCAAATTGCTCTCTAGAATGGCTGGATCACTTCACAGTTCCACTAACAATGCATTAATGTTCCAATTTTTCCACAGCTTCTCCAACATTTATTATTTTCCTTTTTTGTCTTATTAGCCAATCTGATAGGTGTCAGGTGGTACCTCAGAGTTGTTTTAATTTTCATTTCTCTGATCAATCAGTGAATTAGAGCATTTTTTCATATGGCAATAGATAGCTTTGACTTCTTCATCAGAAAACTGCCTGTTCATATCCTTTGACCATTTCTCAATTGGGGAATGACTTAGATTCTTGTAAATTTGATTTAGTTCCCTATATATTTTAGAAATAAGGCCTTTATCAGAAATGCTGGCTGTAAAAATTGTTTCCCAGCTTTCTGCCTCCCTTCTAATTTTGGCTGCATTTCTTCTGTTTGTACAAAACCTTTTTAATTTAATGTAATCAAAGTCTTCCATCTTGCATTTCATAATATTCTCTATCTCTTATTTGTACATAAATTGTTTTCCTCTCCATAGATCTGAGAGGTAAACTATTCCTTCCTCTCCTACTTCATCTATGGCATCACCCTTTATGTCTAAATCTTGAACCCATTTTGACCTTATTTTTATATAAGGTATAAGATGTTGGTCTATGCCTAGTTTCTGCCATACCATCTTCCAGTTTTCCCAGCAGTTTTTGTCAAATACTGAGTTCCTATCCCAGAAGCTGGAGTCTGGGTTTATCAAACAGTAGATCACTCTAGTCATTTACAACTGTGTCTCCTGTGCCTAACCTATTCCATTGATCCACCACTCTATTTCTTAGCCAGTACCAAATAGTTTTGATGACTGCTGCTTTACAGTATAACTTCAAATTTGGTATAGCTAGCCCACCTTTCAGTGCATTTTTTTCATTAGTTCCTTTGATATTCTTGACGTTTTGTTCTTCCAGATGAATTTTGTTATTATTTTTTCTAACTCTATTAAATAATTTTTAGGTAGTCACATTTTTAGGTTTGGCCCTAGATGGGTAAATTAAATTAATTTAGGTAGAATTGTCATTTTTATTATATTGGCTCAGCCTATCCATGAACAATTTATATTTTTCCAATTACATAGATCTGATTTTATTTGTGTGAAAAGTGTTTTGTAATTGTGTTCATAGAGTTCCTGGGTTTGTCTTGGCAGGTAGATTCCCAAGTATTTTATATTGTCTACCATTACTTTAAATGGAATTTCTCTTTCTAACTCTTGCTGGGAATTGAATGATGTTAACCAATTAGCTTTGATAAATGTATACTACCCACTTTGATCAAAAGAGTATGAAACCCTTGGCCATGCTAGTTTTCTTTCTTGGCTGGCACTTGGTTCTCTCTCTGGACATGCTCTTGGCTTGGCTTTCCCTTTTAGGATAGTGTAGGATTTGTGAACTCCTTTGGGTCTCCTTGAGACCACATGCTATCTTTCTGAGAGACAGCATGAGTCTTTTGGGGATTTTCTTCTGTTCAGGCTAACTGCCATGCTGAAGCTCTCTCCCTGTTTTCTCTACCATGCAGCCTGAGGCCATAAGTTAGAGAGACATGTAGTCAATTCTTTATGGGTACATAATATTAATAAATAATATTTATTTACTGCTAAAACTAGTACAATAGCAATTAATCTTAAAAACACAGTTTTAGCTTTATTAAAAAACAGAAAGATAATATTTTAAAGTGCTTTACAAACCTTAAAACGAATGATGTTAGCCATTATTATCATGTGAACAGATAAGTAATATGAAAGTCAAATAGTAACAGCATGAATATATTAGGGATATCACAATTACATGGTTAATTGTCAAGTGAATATAAGTGTTAAATGCTCTGGGTTCAGAGACGGTACAGGTCCCTGTGATCCAGATCCAAAGAGGTCTGGGAAGACTTCATGTAGTAGGTGGGACTTATGTGAAGCCTTGAAGGATGGGTACAATAAATATTTCTCTTTTATCTGTAAAGGGCAAACTTAAATAATAAAATTCCAAAAGAAATTACTGGTCTGTTTGGGACTTTCATAGATTTTTGAGGAAATGATAGTTCTCATCATCTTTCTTAGTCCACAAAGATCAAATCTAAAGTCCAAAGATATAAAAAATCATGATCATAGAATGTTGAACTAGAAAGACCCAATGCCCTTAATTTAAGAAAAAAAAAAAGAGGAAATGCTGTTAGAGAGGCTAGGAACTTGCTCAACATCACAGAGCTAGTACGTGACAGAGCCTAAGTCTCTTTGACTCCCAGGCCAGTGTCCTTTTCATTATATTACAGGACAGATTGGTTGGCCTTGAAATATTACAGAAATTGAAGGGAATCTACCATTAGATTTTAGCTTTTACTCAAAATGGAGCTGATCACTTCATTGATGGAGTTTTGTCTTGGATTTTCCTGTTAAGATGACTAGTAATTCAACTGCTTTTACTTCCTTATCTTCCTTCACTTCCCTCTCTTTCCTCCTCCCATCCTCCTAAATGTGGGTACCCCACAAAGGTCTATCTTCAGCCTTATCTCCTCTTTTCATACTATATATCTGAGAATCATATCTGATACTTTATTTGGACTTTAAAGAAGCCATAGAGATCAACAGATCCAAACCCCTCATTTTACAGATGAGAAAACTGTGACAATTAAAAATATGAGAGACATAGTTTCTGGATAATTTAATCATTTTATTAATATGGCTGGCAGGTTATTAATAAAATGAGGTCTATGGTAGTGTCTATCATACCAAAGACCCCATGGTGGTAGGGCATAAGGCTTATCTTCCCTGGAAATAGTAGATGGTCAATGGCGCCAAGAATTGAACCCTGCACATGGAGATTGTCTCCAGCCTTGGGATATCAGTTCAAAGAATGTCTTCCTCTTCAATGGGGGGGGGGGGGAGAGGGGCCTGAATGACCCTGAACCTGGAGAAGCCTTCTACTATCTAGATAAACCAATCTATCTCCACCCAAGATTCCTTATGAACTTGGGTTGGGCCTGATGAAGATGGAGAGAATTGATGAAATCTCTGAAGGAGAGTTTGCTTTTGAGTGGAGGGAGGGGAGAAAAGACTTGAGAAAAAAAGGGAGATCACTGGGTCCCTCAAGGTATTGATTATTAATAATTATTTTTTACAAAACTGAGGCCTACAAAAGATGAAGTAATTTGCTCAGAATCATAAGGCAGTATGTAAAAGAACCAGGATTTGTTAATATAGACCCTCCAATTCCAATTCTTTGTGAAAATTAATTATTGATCTTGCTTTTTATATTTTATTTCACTCTGTAATGGATCTTGTTCTGTCACCACATTCTGTATTTTATGTAAGAAACCTAAGCCTCTTTTCCTTTTCTATCTCTGAGTGCAGAAGTTCATGAATTCAAAAGTTTAGTCCCCTTCTTCCAAGCTAGATGCAAAGGTTTAAGCTTTCCCACAATCACTGTTAGTTAAAGAAAAACTCTGAGCTAAGTTTAGAAGTTCAATAGGCTCATAAAATATTTTAACTCTAGGGGAAGTGTTATCCTAGCACCACCTACAAATCACTTTGTGCCAAGGAAGCTTGTTATCCATTATAACTACAGCTTCTGAGAAAGTCCATGACATCAACCTTGTCCCATCCTAGCCTCATCCTTACCAATTGGTCTTGTCTCATTCCCAGGTGCCTGTGAGTCTGCTGCTCCTGTCCACTATCAGTGATCTCGGGATGCAGCTGGGTCCCATAAATTCACAAAGCATGCCTTCAGTACAGAGAGGGATGGCCTTGATCTCATGTGTATGCCTTCTTTTCTTAATGTAACCAATCCTGATCCCTCACCCCCATGATGCTGCCAATGCCTTAACCAAGGGTATGATTTCCTCACCTATCCTATTCTGTCCTTTGTTCTCTGCTTACAGAAAGGGGTCACATCTCCAATTCATTGTTGTCTTTTTGGCTAATAGAGGTGGTCATTAGACCTGCTTTATTGGTGGGCAGTGCCACTGCTAATAGACTATTCTCTGCTCAGAGAAACGTGCCTTGGCTTACCATTTTGTTAAATTTCACTCCCATCTAAATATCTAGAACTTTTTTCCACTGTAACATGCATTCCCTTAACAACTTTATTCCTTCATACGGCCACAATTATCACCTGTACGTAAATAATTCTCAAACTATAGCTCTGCTCCTGCCCCTTCCTCAGGGTTCCACTTTTACATCTCTCATTGCCTGCTGGATACTTCCAGCTGGAAATCCGGCCGCCAACTCAAATTCAACATGACTAAACCTAAACTCATAACCTGCCCCTCATGTTAATTTCCTTTTTTCTGTTTCTCTGAGTCACTCAAGCTTGAATCACCTTTGATTTTTCCTTCTCCCTTACCTCCCACATCCAACGAGATGTCAAGTCCTGTCAATTCTTCCTCTGCAAAAATCCATTCCATCTCCTCTCTCCTTTCAACTCCCACTATTACCTCTATCATTTGGGTATACTTTTCTGCTCTCTATGCTATCTGCTCTGTGGCCATCATTTCTCATCTCCCTCCCAGGAGCTCACATTTTTTTTTTTTTGTAGGCAATTGGGGTTAAGTGCCTTGCCCAGGGTCACACAGCTAGTAAGTGTTAAGTGTCTGAGGTCAGATTTGAACTCAGCTACTCCTGACTCCAGGGCCAGTGCTCTATCCACTGCGCCACCTAGCTGCCCTAGGAGCTCACATTTTAATAGGAATCTTGTACTCTGCTCTCTGGATCCCTTTTCTCTCATGGGTGGACTTTTTCCTAATCTTGCCAGGACCCAGGCTTCCATATCACTTACTTCTCCCCACTTTCCTCCTCTTTACCACCTGTCTTCCAGGCTTTACCATATCCTTTTATTCATATTTTACCCTGTTAGAAGGTAAGCAGCTTGAGGGCAGGAACTAGTTTGTTTGTATCCCTAGAGCTTAGCACAGCACCTAGCACATATTACATGTTTAATAAAACCTTATCGGGAGCAGCTAGGTGGCACAGTGGATAAAACACTGGCCCTGGATTCAGGAGGACCTGAGTTCAAATCCAGCCTCAGACACTTGACACTTACTAGCTGTGTGATCCTGGGCAAGTCACTTAACCCTCATTGCCCCGCGAAAACAAACAAACAACACCCCCCCAAAAAAACCCCAAAAAATTTAATAAAGCCTTATCATCTATACCTGGCACTTAATAGATACTTATTGACTGTCTATATATCTATCATCCTTTAAGGTATACCACTGCCCACTCATTGATCAATAGTAGATTATAACTTTAGAGCTTGGAAGCAGCCTCAGGCATCACTTAGTCCAACTCCTTTTTCAAAGTCTCAAGAGGTTAAATGACTTGCTTGAGGTCACATAGGTAATAAGTAGCAGAGCAGAGATTTGAACCTCATATCCCTGGCTTCAAATCTAACTTACTTTCCATTGCACCACACTGCCTCCTTTAAAAAAAAAAATCAGGGACTAGTGTCTAGCCACTGCTCCCCAATACATAAATTTGATAGAGGGGTATGCCTTCCCCCTCCCAACAAAACACTTTTAAGGTTAATGTTTATTATTAATATTTTTCCATCACTTTCTTAAGTCTAGACAACCAACAAAATAATAAATCAATTCCTGCTTTATTTCATTTGCCAATTTCCAAGGTGCAAATGCTCGTAATGAAAATTTAACAACTGACTCTTATGAGCTGATAGGAGCCAGTTCCAACTCACCACTGCATGTGAAGTTGATTTTTTTTAAAGCAAAGTATAGAATTTTACATTTATCCCCATCATTTATCAATATTGATAAAATAGCTAATATTTATATAGCACTTACTATGTGCCTAGAACTGTGCTAATCACTTTACAATTATTCTCTAATTCGATGCTCACAATAACCCTGATTGGTAGATATTATTATTATCCCCGTTCTACAGATAAGGAAACTGAGGCAAACAGAGGTTAAGTGACTTGCCCAGAGTCACACAGCTAGTAAGTATCTGAGGTTGGATTTGAAGTCAGATCTTCCTGACTCCAGGCAAGGCACTCTATCTACTAGGCCACCTAGCTGCCTTTTTAAAAGCACCTTTTAAGCTCCAGACACTGTGCTAGGCATGATATTCAGCTTCATCATGCCTAATTTGATCCATTATTTTAAGCTGTTAAGATTTGAAACAGCTAAAAGACATAAAGAATTTGTAGCCAGAAAGACTTAGGTTCATATCCTTCTTCACATGCTTTGTAGCTGTATGACCCTGGGAGAATCACATAACCTCCCTGTACCCCAGTTTCCTCATTTATTTGTTTTTGGGTTTTGTTGTTGTTGTTTTGCTTTTTTTGGTTTTTTTTTGCAGGGCAATGAGGGTTAAGTGACCTGCCCAGGGTCACATAGCTAGTAAGTGTCAAGGGTCCGAAGCCGGACTTGAACTCAGGTCCTCCTGAATCCAGGGCCGGTACTTTATCCACTGCGCCACCTAGCTGCCCCCCACACTTATCTTATTTCAATCTAAACAGTATATCTATGTCATCTTTCTGATCTACACATATTAATAAAAAGGAAATTGGGTTATTTAGGCATGACTTGCCCTCTCGAATGCTCACAAACTTTTCCTGTAATATTGTTTTCTAGAATTCTACCACGAATTGAAATCAAGGTCATAAATCTGAAAGGCAGCATTGCATAAGTCAAGGAGACCTGGGTTCAAAGCCTGCACACCCTCTCACACAGGGTCAATTAACCTCTTAGTGATCTTGGACTAGACAACTCTAAAACTATGTAAGTGGCAGAAAAGTTGCTAACCAACATTAATCAAGGGAGTTTCCTCAGCCAGTGGTTCTCTTTAACAATGACATCACAGATCCAGTTCCTATCTTGACATTATCTTCATGATCAATATCATAAAAAGAATATTAGGTCAGGCTAGAATGACTTGCCTGCTCAACGCTCACAGAATTTCCTTTTAATAATATTTCCTAGATTTCTTCCAGGAATTGAACTCAAACTCATTAACCCATGGTTTGAAAAGACCACATTCTTTCCTCTTTTAAAAACTAGAGTAGCATTTGCCCTTTCCCAGTCTTGAAGTATGTCTTCTGTTCTAGATTCTTCAGAGATCATTGACAAGGCACCATAGGTACCCCAGTCAGTTCTTTCTATACCTTGGGTAAAGTTGTTTGTCTTGGCCTGCTAACTTGAGGGCATTAATTGCTTCAAAAACAAACCCCCCCAAAACATAGAAACCCCCACAAAATACCTTCTACCCCCTTCATTACTCACATTTATCTATATGGGTTATTTAGAAAACTCCGGGGGGTATTATGATATTTTTTTCTGCCTACATTTAAAAAACACCACCACCTGAATCTGAGTAGGACTCTTAAGGTCCTTTTGAAATACTTAAAAATGATGATGACATTTAGATAGTGATTTAAGGTTTGTAAAGCACTTTGATATATTGTTGCATTTGCTTCTCACAATAACCCATTTTTATTTCCACTTGATAGATGAGGAAACTGAGGTTAATTCACTTGCCCAGACTTGGGGGCTAATGTCTGATGCTAGATTTGAACTCAGGTCTTTTTGACACCAGGCCTAGTGTTCTAACCACTGTACCACCTAGCTGACTTGTGTCCTTGATAAAGTCTCTTATCCCTTCCCATGTTCAAGTTAGTGTTAGAAACATCAATATATAAATTAATCAACAAACATTTATAAAGCACCTACCACATGACAGGCACTTTGCTAATTTCTGGAAATACAAAGACAAAAATTAAATAGCTCCTGCTCTCAAGAAGCTTACATTCTATCAGGGGAAATGCCATGTATATGTACTAGGAAATATAAAATATATTCAAAGTAAATATAGGATAATTCAGGGAAGGGAGGAGGGTCTCATTTAGAAGATGACTTGAGCTGAGCTTTGAAGGGGGCAAGGAATTCTACATGGAAGAAGTGAGGAGAGAGAGAATTCCAAGAATGGGAACAGGAGATGGAATGTCATATGTGAGGGAGAGCAAATAGGCCAACTAGACTAACCTGTAAAGTACAAAGAAAGAGTAACTCACAATCACTCTGGAAATAGGTTGGAACCAGATAGAGGAGGGCTTTAAAGGCCAAAGAGAAGAATTTGCATTGGATCAAAGAAACAAGAGTGGACCACAAGAGTTTCTTGAACAAGAGAGTGACACAATTAAATTAGTGCTTTATCTAATAACACTTGAGCAACTCTGTGGAGTATATATATACTGAGGCCCACCTACCTCTAACCTGTACCCTTTCTTTTTTTTTTTTTTTTTTGGTGAGGCAACTGGGGTTAAGTGACTTGCCCAGGGTCACACAGCTAGTAAGTGTTAAGTGTCTGAGGCCAGATTTGAACTCAGGTACTCCTGAATCCAGGGCTGGTGCTTTATCCACTGCGCCATCTAGCTTCCCCCTGTACCCTTTCAATGATCATTTGTAATATACATATGATTTTCCTGGGATAAATATCTGTGCAATGATGGGTTTGGGACAAGAATGCTCTTTCCCATAATCCTGTATCTATCCCAAACTCCTCAGTGAGAAGGATGGGATTATTTGCTATATATCAATGATTGTTTTACATTCAGAACAATCTTAGACTCAAATTCACCTTGTGCAAAGCTTGCAAGACGATTTTCATTTCCCCTGTCCTCACAAACCAGTATGAGGGGATTGTTTCGATTCACTACAGGTGACCTTAAAATTTCTAGATTTAGGAAGCTTTCTTTGGGCTTTCTCAGATCAGCTGAGTTAACAACCCTCTCAAGAAATTTGTTTGTTTTGAGAGCATTGAAAGGAAGTCAGTGACTTCATAAAAGACTGCTGGGGACAGAAAAATGACAGTTCAGATGGAAGGTGTTTGTCAGGTACTTTTTACATTTCTCCAGGGAGTAGGGTGGGTAATAATGACCTGCCATGGGTGACTATTTTTATGATTTCTTTACCTCAATACATCTGTGACTTTATCCACGTGGGCATTCCCTCCAGCCATACAGACTGTAACCCATCCACCTAAAAATTTTTTTATTTGCAGGGCCCTTACTGTACTTTCTTTCCTTTGTAGGTCAGTAACCTTTACTTTTTTTTTTTTTTAAGGATCCCCACCCTTGTTCTAAGATTCAATGGGTATTTTGGATTCTGGTGAAAAAAATTGTTTTACTCTGGTCTTCCAATCATTATGAACCATAGCTTAAAAATGTATTACACACATTTTGGTGTGCCTAGAGAAGAATATTGCACACATGATATATCAGTGGGACAGACCATATGATTTATATTGGCGCTTCCCATTCTTTATATCTCAGTCATTTCTTCATGCATAACCTCTGTCAGAATTTGTGATGACAGAATCCATTGTTCTAATAAAAACAGTTCAGCAAAGCTACTGAAGCAATGACCACATTTGCCAGCATAGGCTACATTTAGCTTCTACTGCTGTTTCCACCCCAGGATGGAAGTATTCTTTATCACCGGTTGGTCCTTTGTCTTCCTTCATTCTAAATTCAGTTGCTCTTTAGTGTTGCCCTCATTGACATTATTGTATTCCTCAAATACATTATTCTCCTGGCTCTGCTTTTCCCCCCATATGGCTGATCATAGAAGTCTTCCTTCATTTCTCTGAATTTCTCAAATTCCTTTTTTTTTTTTGTGAGGCAATTGGGGTTAAGTGACTTGCCCAGGGTCATACAGCTAGTAAGTGTCAAGTGTCTGAGACTGGATTTGAACTCAGAACCTCCTGACTCCAGGGCCAGTGCTCTATCCATTGTGCCACCTAGCTGCCCCAATTCCACCTATTCTTAAGGGCACAATTATTTTCCACTACATTCATATGCTATGCATGTCATTCCCCCACTAGTGAGTACCCACTTGGTTCTCAGTTTTTTGCTTCTGTAAGAAATGTTGCTATGAATAACCAATTGCCTTTTAACCCATCTTTCATGCTAGTAGTCCTGGCCTCCTGAAGCAGTATTTAAATTTACACTTTGCCTATTGTACAGGGGAAACAGCTGGCTGACTTATTCTTAGATACAGATTTCCCAGAATCAGAGAGAGTGGAGGCATTATTTATTTCTCTTTCTTTTACTAAGAACACAACTCTCCCAGGTAGTCATTCAGTCTTGAAATCTCCCCTATTATTCCCCTCACTGTCTCCTTTGTCTTTATGTGTTGTCTTTCTCTTTTGGAATGCAAGCTCCCTGAAGATAGGGACTGTCTGGCTTATTTCTGTATTTGTATCCTTTGAGCTTAGCACAGTTCCTGACACATAGTAAGTGCTTAATAATTGCTTTCTTCAAAAAAATACATATATATAAATGCTTCCTTCTCTCCTTGTCCCCTCCTCCCTCTCTTCCTCCCTCCTCCCTCTGTCCTTCTCTCCTCTTTCTACTCCTCCTCCTTCTTTCTCTTTGGCTCTTTGTCTCTCTGTCTCCCCACCTCGCCTCCCCTTTCTGAGGCCTAAGCCCTAGAAGCACAAAAATAAAAAAAAAAGTCAAACTTATGGGAAGAAATGCATAAAAGTTGCACAGCATGGGCAGGTATAAATGACTTGCTATTAGCATTGTCAGAAGGAACAACCAAAATGATATCATAGATCAATTTGATTATGTGGTCATTTATCTACATTTCTCTTAGTATGGTAATAACTGAGTATCTAGATCTGAGCATAAGCTCATCTTTAAGCTTAGAGGTCCCCAATTTCACACTGGGAGAGAAGTCCAAACCTTTTTTTTTTGGGATGATGAGGGTTAAGTGACTTGCCCAAGGTCACACAGCTAGTAAGTGTCGAGTGTCTGAAGCCGGATTTGAACTCAGGTCCTCCTGAATCCAGGGCTGGTACTTTATCCACTGAACCACCTAGCTGCCCCCAAACCTTAAAAAAAAAATCCTTACAAATATCTATTTAACTCTGTGAGGACATAGTTCTGGCTAGTACATAGGCTATACCTATTTATTACTGATTTACACTTAAATATCCCTTTAAGGTTTCCAAAGCACTTTTTCTATAATAGCCATGTGCGTAGACAGCATGATTATCATTTTATGGGCTTATATGTCCCTTGGAGGCACAGACAGGCTAACACAATTTGTCCATAGTGACACATTTGTTAAGTATTAGAGCCAGAACCCAAGTGTCAATTCCAGGTCTGGCATCCAACTCATTTCCAACTGACAACCCATTTGTGAATGTTAGGCAGTGAAAACACAAAGATGAGATGAAAAACAGTCCCTGAGCTCAAGGAGCATGGAGACTACTGGGGGACACAATATGAATACCATTAAATAAATATAAGGTAATTAAAGAAAGGAGAGGGTACTAACTACTTTGAGGAATGACTTTGCATAGGAGACAAGAAAACTAAGGAGGAAGCGCATCCTAGGTTTGGAAGGAATTCTGTGCAAAAGCACAAGTGGTGAAAGATGGAATGCTAAGATCAGGGGAATAGGTGGTAGACCAGTTTGACTAGAATGGAGAGTACAAGGAGGGAAATAACATGAAATGTCTGAAAAGGTCCGAGGGAATTGGATAGTTTGAATTTGTATCTGATGTTCAGAGGCCATAAGAAAGCCCCTGAGCAGATAAGTGACATGGTTAGTCCTGTGACTTGGGAAATTATTTTGGCAACTCAGTGGAAAATTAATTAGATTGCAAGGAGGAAAATGAATCAGGAAGCCACGATATTAGTTTAGAAAGGTGGCAGCTAGGTGGCGCAGTGGATAAAGCACCTGCCCTGGATTCAGGAGGACCTGAGTTCAGATCCAGCTCAGACATTTGACACTTAATAGCTGTATGACCCTGGGCAAGTCACTTAACCTTCATTGCCCTGCCCACCCCCCCCCCAAAGAAAAATATATTAGTTTAGAAAATAGTGATGAGGACCTGAGCTAACATAATGAAGAGAAGAGTAAGGATGCGAGAGATGTAGCAAAGGTAGAAACAACAAGATTTGGCAACTGATGGTGAGGGTTGCTAAGTGGTGGTGCCCTCAACAGAAATAGGGAAGTTTGAAAAAGGAATAGGTTTTAGAGAGAAGATAATGAGTTGTGAGAGGGAAGCCACTTCATCAGGAGGCAGACAGTCACAGTTTTTGGACAGCTCTAATTGTCAAGTGCAAGTGTTCCTTCTGAGGCAAACAGGGTTAAGTGACTTGCCCAGGGTCACACAGCTAATAAGTGTCCGAGGCCAGATTTGAACTCAGATTTTCCTGACTCCAGGCCCAGCACTTTATCCACTGAGTCACCTGGATGCCTCCATTTATATGTGTACACATTCTGTATGACATAATATATGACCTAAATAATATATACATACATATTATACACACATATGGATGCGTATGGATGTCTAACCTATACATACATATAGGTTATACTTGGTAGGCACATAAATAGTTACATCTACATATAAATATGTACATAGGTATGTTTGAAAGGACATAACAGGGGTGAGGAGGTTCAGCATACTCCCCTGCGCCTTCTATGGGCCACATTTTCTGAACCCCTTGCTAAAGAAAGGACATTTGTGAGCAGTAGCCCAGTTTATTCCCTGTATGGCCCCATGAATGATGCATTGAAGATACTTACAGACAGAATCGAGAAGTACTTGCCCACTTAGTAAGCCATATAAGGAAAAAGGAGAGATGGCTTCTGGCCTCTTTATTAAGGGACACAGTGAAGGCCATCTTTCCCTTGGACTTCCAAAGGAGGGTGGGGGAAGAGCAGTGAGTGAGGGGATTTCTCTACCCTCCCTATCCCAGTAGTTATAGATGCTATTTGCACGTGGCTGTGAGAGCATGTGCTTGCCTAGGTGAGCCTGGAATTGGACATAAAGACCCTGGTAGCCTCTTCTGGTTTCTTTTTTCTCTTTCTTTCTTTCTTATTTTTTTTTTTTGTGGGGCAATGAGGGTTAAGTGACTTGCCCAGGGTCACACAGCTAGTAAGTGTCAAGTGTTTGAGGCCAGATTTGAACTCAGGTACTCCTGAATCCAGGGCCGGTGCTCTATCCACTCTGGTTTCTTTTCTTACTGAGCCCTGGACACCCAACAGTGATCCTGAGCAAAGAACATTGTTAATGGGGCAGCTAGGTGGTACAGTGGATAAAGCACCGGCCCTGGATTCAGGAGGACTTGAGTTCAAATCCAGCCTCAGACACTTGACACTTACTAGTTGTGTGACCCTGGGCAAGTCACTTAACCTCAATTGCCTCACCAAAAGAAGAAGAAGAAGAAGAAGAAGAAGAAGGAGGAGGAGGAGGAGGAGGAGGAGGAGGAGGAGGAGGAGGAGGAGGAGGAGGAGGAGGAGAAGGAAAAAAAAAAAGAACATTGCTAACCTTATTAGTAACATCCTGAGTTTGAGAGGTTGGAAGATATTGAGCTGGAGGGAATTTCTGCAACAGCTTCTTGGAGGAATACCTATTCACCATTGCCAGAAGGATTCTGCAGCTAAAAGAACTAAAAAGCCATCCCTGTCTGGCTAAGTGGTCCAGGCTTTGTGAACTGTTCAGCTGGTATGCATGCAAAGCACAAATCCAGAAATAATCTGTTTAGCATTCCCACAAAGTTTCTTTCCCTTTTGGAAGAACACAGTAGGTTATATCTTGTGTTTTAAGTACTTGTTTCTGAACACTTCTGAGTTTTCTGTTTTGTTTTGTTTTTAATTTCTAATTTAAATTTTTTGGTTGTTTTCTGTTTTTGAAATTTGACTTTTGTGGTAGTGGCAGTGGATAGAGAGTTGACCCAGAGTCAGAAAGGTGTGGGTTCAAATCTAGCTTTGGACATTTACTTGCTGTTTGACTCTGGGCCAGTCACTTCACCTCAGTAACCACATCTATAAAATGGGAACAACAATAGTATCTATATCCTGGGATTTTTGTGAGGATAAGTTTGATAATATTTGTAAAGACCTCTGCAAAACTTAAAGCACAATATAAACACTTGCTAAGAGGTTAAGTGACTTGTCCAGGTTTACACAGACAGGATGGATGTGCAGGCCCTGAGGCCAAGTCTTTCTGACTTCAAGGCCAGCTCTCTGTCAACTATGCAATGCTGCTTGTCAGACTCATGAGCCTGATTTCAAGCAGTGGTAAAATTCTAGAAAAACAATATTAAGAGAAAGTGTGTGAAAAAATTGAAAAAAAAAAAAGAGAAAGTATGTGAGCATTTGATGGGGCAAGTCATGCATGAGGGACCTAATTTTCTGTGTGTGTGTGTGTGTGTGTGTGTGTGTATCTGTGTCTATGTGTCTATGTCTGTGTTTGTGTCCAATGCCCACTATATTGAGTAATTTGACTGTAAGGGCACCAAGCCCTTACAAATTTACAATTGACTATTTTTTTAGTGACTATTGACTATCAAAGCAAGGATTTATGACATGTTTCCCTATAGCAAGGGATAGGTTGACTTACTAATTACATAATCTTAGATGATTTCATCTGTCTGGTCCTTAGTTTTCTCAACTATAAAATAACAGACTTGAATCTCATAACTTCTAAAATCCCTCATATTTTGAAGTCTTCTGACCTTCTGTTCTATACTTGGGCAGTACTGATGCTTTACAGAATGACTGAAAGTGATAAGAAAACTATATGGTAGTTTCTTTATTGGCATGAGAAATAAGGAACCATATATAAGGAACAGTGTATGGATCCAAACCACAATTGTGTTTTTACGTAATTTGGGTTCAATATTGCGAGTATCTTACAAATCATCCTCTTTGGTTTGTGTCCCTGTCTGGGATTTCTCATGAGAGCATCAGGGGATTTAACTCATATATAGGTCTCTTAAGAAAAAGATTAAAGGGCCTTCAACATTCACAAAAGCACTCAAACACAAAACAAAGATCACTCACAACACATCCCATAAAGTGTCAAGATAATTCTCCTTCCAATAAGTTCTCACCCTCCCCAGGGACCCCTATAGTTCTCTGGACCAATTAACACTTCTCTAAGGGCTGAGGTAAGTCCTAAGGGTCACCAAAGAGTTGACCCTTTTCACTATGGTGATTCCCCATCTTCCCAAAGATATATACAAAGAAGGGAATGGAATAAGCATTTATATAGTGCCTACTATGTGCTAAGCACTTACAAATATATTTTTTTGATCTTCATAACAAGTCTGAGAGGTAGGTGCTGTTCTATTTTATAGTTGAGAAAACTAGAATAAACAGAAGTAAAGTGGCTTGCCATACAGATGGTAAGTGCCTGAGGACTGCATCACCTAGATGCCTATCGAGTCACCCAACTTTGTAGAACTGATCTGGTTGCCCATATACCCGAAGGGGAAATCATTTGCAGCTGATAAAGCATCGATGTTTTCCCTGCTCCCCAAAACATATGCAGTACCATATCACAGTACCAGTGGAGGGCAAGACCTGCTTTGCTTCTTTGCATTATGGTTCTGTTCTTTCCTGCCCCTTGACTCTTTTTTTTTTTTTTGGTGAGGCAATTGGGGTTAAGTGACTCACCCAGGGTCACACAGCTAGTAAGTGTCAAGTGTCTGAGGCCAGATTTGAACTCAGGTCCTCCTAACTCCAGGGCCAGTGCTCTATCCACTGTGCTACCTAACTGCCCCTTGCCCCTTGACTCTTGCTCCTACTTGCTTCTGGAAACTCTTTTACTTGGTCTAGGAACTTAGTGTTAGCAAGGGATTTTTCCTTTTTTCAGAAGCTTTGGTCTAGGATTGACTTACATGTTAGGAACACTGGCCCTCAAAAACCTCTACTTTTCCAGGAACTTCTCTGTCCTTATTGATACCAGGTCCTCATGTTTTGGGCTCTTGACCTACTCATCGTTGCACCACCACCTTTGGCTGCTGCCATTTCCCAAACCACAGGATTCCCTCTTACTTTAAGGCCAATGGTCCTTGCAGATGCTCAGGTTTCTCTTCCAGGAAACTGAGATAAAGTTTTTGCCCCAAATCCCTTTTCCATGGGCATTTCTCTTTACTAGTTCTCTTTGGGTCTCTGTGTTCAGCTTTTGAAAGGTTAAATTCAAGGGCAGGGCTCAGGTGTATAGATATCTAGTCACTACTCAATCATCCTTAAGTGGGCATTAATGAGTATGCTTCTACTTGGCATAGAGAAAATTTTTTTAATCTTAATAGTATGTTATTTTTTCCATTTGCATGTAAAGATTGTTTTCAACATTTGTTTTTATAAGATTTTGAGTTCCAATTTTTTTTCCTTCCCTCCTCCCCAAGACAGAAAACAATGTGATATAGGTTATATATGTACAATCACATTAAACCTATTTTTTGCATTAGTCATGTTGTGAAAGAAGAACCAGAACAAAAGAGAAAAACCTCAAAAAAGAAAACAACAACAACAAAAAATGTAGAAATAATATGGTTCAATCTGCATTCAGATTCCACAGTTCCTTCTTCTGGATGTGGAGAATATCTTCCATCATGAATCTTTTGAAATTGTCTTGGATCATTATATTACTGAGAAAAACTAAGTCTATCACAGTTGATCATCATACAATGTTTCTGTTACTGTGTACAATGTTCTCCTGGTTCTGCTCACTTCACTCAGCATCAGTTCACTTAAGTCTTTCCAGGTTTTCCTGAAATCTGCCTGCTCATCATTTCTTATAGCATAATAGTATTCCATTATATAGAGAAACATTTTTAAGGCTTTATCAATTAGTGGCAATGAGAATCCAGGACAATACCTGAGTGTTATTTTCTTTATTGGCATTTTCTTCTCCCCTGGAACCCTGTACCCTACTCAAAAAAATTCTGAACATCAGAGAATTCACTTGATATCATTGTATCATTTAAGTTAAGGAGAAACTGAATTCTATCCTATGTGATAATAACAATAGCTAGAGCTAACACTCTATTATTGTTATTGCCCCCATTTTACAGATGAGGAAACTGAGGCTGAAAGAGATTAAATGACTTATCCGGGGCTACACAGCTAGTAAATGTCTGAGGTAGAATTTTGATTCAGGTCTTCCTGAAACTAAGTCCAGAACTCTATGCACTTCTCCGCTCACTGCCTGTGTTCTGAGTAGTGGGCTAGAATCTGATTTCTAACATCTAATTGCTAGTGCTTTAAGATTTACAGTGATTTCCTTACAACAAACCTGTGAGGTAGGTAGTGCCAATATTACTGTGTCCCTTTTACAGATATGGAAACTGAAGCTCAGTAGGAACAAAGAATTTTTGCAAAGTCTTTCATTCCATCCTTGTAGGAAACACAGAGAGACATAGGCTAGATGGTGGTGCAGTTAAGTGAATTTAAAACTGATTAAATGATTGACTAGATCCAAAAAGGAGCCACTTATGGGTTAATATCACTATGGAGAGAGATCTAGTGATTTGTCCTTGGCCCTGTGCTTTAAAAGTCAACCTTTTAAATCCAAGACTTGAATGAAGGAATAGATGGCTTAATTGCTTAATTTGCAAATGACATGAATCTGTAAGGAATAGCTAGCATGTTTGTTGACAGAGACAAGATCCAAAAAGATCTAAGCATGTTAGAATAATAGGCCAAATTGATTAACAAAATTCGACTGATATAGTAACCTTTCCACTTGGTTTTTGGTTTTTGTTTTGTTTTGTTTTTGCTGGGCAATGATGGTTAAGTGACTTGCCCAGAGTCACACAGCTAGTAAGTGTCAAGTGTCTGAGGTAGAATTTGAACTCAGGTCCTCCTGAATCCAGGTCTGATGCTCTATCCACTATACCACCTAGCTTCCCCTTCCACTTGGTTTTACAGAATCAACTTTACAAGTATAGGATGTGGGAAATGTGACCAGACAACAGATCATGTGAAAAAGATCTGAGGGTCTTGGTGGACTGCAAGCTCAATATTCTTCAAGAGGTCTCTCTTCCATCCTCCTCCTCATCTCATACCACTCAGACTTTTTCCTCCACTATCTCCTCCTTTACTTTTTTTGTTTGCAGGTCAATGGGGGTTAAGTGCTTTGCCCAGGGCCTCACAGCTAGTAAGTGTCAAGTGTCTGAGGCCAGATTTGAACTCAGGTCCTCCTAAATCCAGGGCCAGTGCTTTATCCACTGCGCCACCTAGCTGCCCCCTCCTCCTTTACTTTTTACTCACCAGAAGAGTTGACCCTTTTCCTTGCCAAGGCCAATCTTTCTATGTGTAACCTTGATCTCAATCCCTCCCATTTTATCCAGCCATTTACCCCTCCCCCACCATCTTCCTTTCTTTCTCTCTAATCTTCAATGTATCCCTATTTACTAGCACATTTCCTTTTGCTACATACCTGGTCCTTAAAAAAGTCATCACTTAATCAGACCATCCCCTCCAGCTATCGTACCATATCTTTCTATATCTTCTCAGATAAACTCCTTAAGAAAACCAAGTATGCTTGCTCAGGGTTTCCATTTCCTTCTCCCTGTCTCTTTTAAATTCTCAGTAATATGACATTTGACATTATTTAACTAAAAATATTCTCTCCAAAGTTACCAGCAATCTCCTAATTACCAAATCTAACGGGCTTTTCTCAATCTTCATCTTTTTTAACCTCTCTCTCTCTTAACACTATAGATCACCTTCTCTTGAATACTCTCCTTGCTAGGTTTTCATGATGCTTCCCCTTTCTGGGCCTCTTATCTGTCTGACAATTCACTTTTAGTTTCATTTGCTATATCTTTTTTTTTTCTTTTTTGGTGAGGCAATTGGGGTTAAGTGACTTGCCTAGGGTCACACAGCTAGTAAGTGTTAAGTGTCTGAGGCCAGATTTGAACTCAGGTCCTTCTGCATCCAGGGCCAGTACTCTATCCACTGTGCCACCTAGCTGCCCCTGCTGTATCTTAATGCCCAATAACCATTGTTTGTCCCTAAGGCTTCTTTCTAAGCCTTCTGTGCTTTTCCTTTTTTTTTTGGTGAGGCAATTCGGGTTAAGTGACTTGCCTAGGATCACACAGCTAGTAAGTGTTAAGTGTCTGAGGCCGGATTTGAACTCAGGTCCTCCTGACTTCAGGGCCGGTGCTCTATCCACTGCGCCACCTAGCTGCCCCTGTCCTTTTCCTTTTATACTATGTCATTTGTGATCTCAGCTCCCACGGACTCAATTATCATCTTTATATAGATGATTCAAAAATATATGTATATATATACATATATATATACACACACATGTGCATGTATATATGTGTATATTCATATATACATGTATACACACATATATATACATACCTACATGCATTCACATGTATGTGTATATGTATTGAATAATTTGACTAATGTGACTTAGTGTAAGGAAAAACAAAAACAACAAGAAAGTTGGAAATCCCTAAAGCTATCTAAAAGTAGGGCTATCTCCAGAGAATGAGTTCTCCTTTCATTGGAGGTTTTTAAGCAAATGTTGGATGACCATTTGTCAGAGCTGTTGTAGAAAGGTCAAGTACAGGTTGGATCAAATGGCTTCTGAGGTCCCTTTCAACTATTAGATTCTTTGATCTTATGCCTCAGATTTGTCCAGAGTCACAGAGCTAGTGTCTGTCAGAACTTGAATCTAGGGCCTCCTGATGTCTAATTTTGTGCTCATATCTCTAAACCATATTCTATGACATGGGAAGGGTCATTTTGTCTAGGTACTTCAGTTTACTCATTTACAAAATGGGGATAGTAATACCTGATCATCTTGCAGGAGGATTGGAGAGGAAAAGCTAATAAGCAGAATAAGCTCTTGAAGAAATTTCAAAGTAGACAAAATTAAGCAGTATGGCATCAGTGCATGTTTTCTCACCTTTCTTTCTGCTTTTTTTTTGGGGGGGGCAGGGCAATGAGGGTTAAGTGACTTGTCCAAGGTCACATAGCTAGTAAGTGTCAAATGTCTGAGGCCAGATTTGAACTTAGGTCCTCCTGAATCCAGGGCCAGTGCTTTATCCACTGCGCTACCTAGCTGCCCCTTTCTTTCTGCTTTTGGCAAATTTCCCCCTGTCTGTCTCCAGCCTTCCAGCTCCTCCAGTCTCTTCCAGCCAGTTTCCTGTTGTTCCCTTAAGAAATGCTGTCAACTAGCAGTCAGCTGACAGCTGTCTTAATGAGTTATCCCTAATTAGGTTATTTGCATTTTCATAGGGAACTCTTGAAGACTAAAGAAGCTTTCTAAGGTCCAAAGAAATCATCCCTTCAAAAGGTGTGACTTTGACCCTGTGTTAGATTAAGGGAAATATAAATTAAGAAATTGATTAAGGGAAATATTTTCACCTTCTCTTTCTATCTGAGCACTTTCCTGTCCTTGTGAAGCATTTTTTTTCTGACTTAATATCAAGAGGAACTGTTACTGGGCCCATATGCCCTTTTCCTCTAAGAAGAAAGCCTCAGTGTGGTCCAAAACCCCAAATAGCAACCGTGAGTGTACTCCATGGGGCATGAAATGGCCCATAGGCCAATTTAGCTTTGCTGCTCCGGGCAAGGACAAATCCTGGGGCTGGGCATCAGGAAGACCTGTTGGCAAGGCTGTGTGCTACAGAAGAAAGCTAGCTAGAATCAGAGAACCTGGGTTCAAATCTTTGCTCTGACACTTATTTGGGGGGTTTTCTTGGACAAGTTTCCTATTCTATGGGTCTGTTTCCTCATCTACCAAACAAGGCAGCTGGACAGATGATCTCTGTGGTTCCTTCCACTCTAAATCTAGCCTAACCATGATCCTATGATGATGAGCTCAAACCTCGCCTCTGTCACTTCCTAGTTGTGTGACAATGAGTAAATCACTTAATCCCTATCATGTGGTGCATTTACATCTGGTGCAAAGGCATAGGAAAAGCTTGCTAGTTAATATAATTAATTCCTTTAATAACACATAAACTCCACTCTCCCAAGTAAAAATTGGAAATTCCCTAGGGTTTCAGGAGATCCTCACCAGAATGTTTAAGCTGTCTTTATATACCCCTCTCCCAAAGGGTCCACACCTGGGTCTCAGGTCAATCCACCTGGAGGCAAAATCATGTGTAAAATGAGAATAATAATACCTGTAATTTCTATCTCACAAGACTGTTGCAAGGCTCCAATGTATTGAGCAAATTGCAAACTTTAGAATACTATATAAATGTCAGTTATTATCTGTGCCTGGCACATAGTAAGTGGATGATAATGCGTGTTGAATGAATAAGGTCAGATACTATTGTGCTTTGCTATCCTCTTCCACATACTTCTCCAATTGTGGGGCCAATCCAATATCTGTACTGGAATCAGAAATGTGAGTTTATGCTGGAGGATGCCTGGTCATGAAATCATTGAATTTAGAACAACAAAGGACCTTGGAGAGCATTTAATCTAATCTAGTCACCCTTATCCCTCCCTCCCCCACCTTGTATTTAACAAAATTAAGACTCAATGATCATTTTGCTTGCACCAAAGTCGCACCTTCCATATGAGGCTTAGCCAAAATTTGAATCCTACACCAAATCCACTGCTATTTGCCCAATATCAGGCTTCTTTTCCCAGCCTGCTTCAATTTGAAATCATCCTAAGTAGTCTGTCCCATTCTAGGTCCTGCCTGATCCAGAGCAGAAATGTCAAGTTGACTTCATGCCACTCCTCAACACTCCCAACATCCAGTTTGAATAACTTGGAAAAAATTAAGTTTGTCTGACCAAAGGACTATGAATAATGATGAGCGGGACTGGTAATTAGGAGAAACCAGATAAGGTGGGAAAAGGAGAAAGGTCCTCTGTAGGAAGAGAGTGGTGAAAAACCATAGACGAAAACTCTGGAGGGGTTGATTCCCTTACCCC
The DNA here is from genome assembly GCF_019393635.1 of Dromiciops gliroides. NCBI lineage: Eukaryota > Metazoa > Chordata > Mammalia > Microbiotheria > Microbiotheriidae > Dromiciops > Dromiciops gliroides. The sequence goes on from NC_057861.1 coordinate 641,122,432, forward strand.
TCTTCCAATATGGAAATTGAGGAGAATTTAGAATGATTGGAGTATGCTAAAAGATTGATCCCAGTCTGGCTAGAGAAATTAATGGATTGGCTATAATACGGAACCATGGGAATTACAGGAAAATTGGGAAGGCCATCTGTGTGGCCATCAAATGAGAGAAACATTACCCCAAAGGAGCAATAGCACATTACCAAGTCTAAGAAAGGACTTGTTGAGCAAGAAATCTCCACCAAAAGGAGATCTCATTTTCCAGACTACAAGGGACTCAGGGGGTTCACTTGTATCCTTAGACTATAATGGTTGCTTATTCTTTTTTGTTCTCCTTATTTTATAATATCCTTACTGTGTACTTAAGAGTGGAGTCAATCTTAGTGTATTGGGAGGGATTAGGTGTGTGTATAGGGCAGCTCTGGTATGAGGGCTTGCTAAGCCTTTTTCAGGGCTACTCATCAACCTTTGGTGTCTACATGTCACCAAACTCTCACCTGTGGCTCCAAGAAACTGTAGTAGGCACAACAGCCATACTCCAGTAAAACCATTTAGGTGGATGGGCTAAATAAAGGAAGCTGAGGGTAAGTGGAAGGCATCAGACCCATCAGTGAGTTAGGGGGATGTCTACCTCCAGCACATGAAGACTTCCCCTGGCAGAACAGGCAGATGAGAACAATTGGTTCTAAAGGCCGTGAAGGCAGCTGAAGCAGGCACTGTGGAACGCTTAGAGCTTGGGCAGACCTTGCAGACACCAAAGTCATCCACTGTATCCTGGGCTATCACCAGTAATCTTCATTTTTGTCCTGCCACTGGACTTTGATGTTTCTGGGAGAAAGAGTGAGACTGACAACTTTGATGACTCACTTAATTCCAATTCACATGCAAGTCAAGACATCACCCAGTTATGTCACTGGTCCTCTTGGAAAATGGAAGGACAAATAATAACAAGAACACTGGGAGGGATACTATACATACAATGACTCAGGGTCTTTGATTGGAAGCTATGAGACAAGAGAGCAAGAAAATCCCCCCAAAATGTACCTGAGCCATGATGTCATATCATAGAATTAGAGCTGGAAGGAACTTTGGAGATTATTCAGTCAAAGCCTCCATTTTCCAGGTAAGGAAATCGTGAAGAGAGAAATGAAGTGACTTGGCCATTATCACTCAGGTTATAAATAGTATATCAGGGATCCAAACACACGTCCTTTCACTATCTGTGTGTGTGTGTGTGTCTGTCTGTCTGTCTGTCTGTCTGTCTGTCTGTCTTTCTGCATCTAGGATTCTCTTTGCCTTCAATGAATGCACTACTTCTCAGGAAGGGGAGTACTGCAGTAAAGATGGGAGCAGGATGGAAGGAAACACAGAACTGAGAGAAGAGAAAGGGAATAAAGAATGCATATGAAGAAATTAGGGAAGGAAAAGAGGAAAGAGGAAACAAGAGCAGGGAGGGGAGATGGTGAGTCTTAGAGACAAGATTATAAGAGAGTAATATGTAAGAAGAAAAGCAAATAAACTATAATATAAGAAACAATATGGTATATTGAAAAAGATGTTGGATTTGAAGTCAGAAGATCTGAGTTCAAATCCTGCTTGCTACCTACTACCTATATGACCTATACCTGCTGCAAGAAGCCTTTTTCAATCCCCCTTAACATTAGTGCCTTCCCTATGTTGATTATTTACAATTTAGCTTGTATGTATCTTATTTGTCTTTGTGTCATCTCCTGCATTTGACTGTGAGCTCCCTGAGGGCAAGGACTGTGATAATTATGTACTTTTTATTGTTTGATGTTATAATTATAGTCTGATGTCTTGTTATAATGATAGGGCTTCAATATGCAGTCACTTAGGCTAAGTGGTCCTAATGCTCATAAAGACAAAAGACACTATTCTTTTCTACTATTAACTGTCAGGCTGATAAGATTTTAAGTTTTTGATGGGATAAATTCTTGACCTGCTGCCAAGGGCCTTGAGTCCTCTTTCTGCTGCCTTGGTTAATATTAGATACTCCCACCATTTTGTGGTCCTGATAAAGAAGTTCCCCTTACCAGAGTTTCACCCAAACCAGGTATTGATAAGGGACCGCAGGAAATTTTCTACCACAGTTGGGTCTGATTAGGAATGCCCTCTCCTACATCTGATACTGATTACCTGTTCTTTTTTTTTTAATAAATAAAAATATTTTATTATTTTCCAGTTACACATAAGGATAGTTTTCAACATTTGCTTTCATAGGATTTTTAGTTCCTAATTTTTCTCCCATCCTCCCTTCCCTCCCTCCTCCCCTAGACGCAAAGCAGTCTGATATAGCTTATATATGTACACAGATTACCTGTTCTTAACAAGGGAGTCTTTCTTGATCAAATTCCCAAAGTTGTTAGTTCTTGATCCTTCTCTATATTTCTTTATATACTTTGTATTCCTCCAGTGGAATGTATGCTACTTGGGGGCAGGGACTGTTTGTTTTTCTTTTTCTTTTTCTTTTTCTTTTTCTTTTTTTTAGTCTTTGCATGCTCAGCACAATTGTTTTCAATACGAAAGCGAAATGAAAACAAAGTGCGTTGCGTCTGGTGGTAAAGGGGCGGTTCTGAGTTTTTTGTGGTTTTTTTTTTCTTTTAGTAGATTCTTGTTTAAAGCCTCCTGGGAGTATGAACTCCCACTTACATGCAACGTGAGAGACCTTAGCCTTCAAACTTAGAAAGGCTTTCTATCCTTTCCCTCCCTTCCTTTTTCTGCTCCAAGCCTTTGAAGAAACTGGATGGCAGCCAGAGAATTTGATGCATAGGATTGGGCGGTGCTTTTCTTTTCCGAGGAGCTTGCTGGGCTCCGATGTGAGTATTATATTGTCTGTGGTAGTTGGTCTTTGACACAGTGCAAATGGCAATAAGTTGAGATGATGGAAAAGAGGGGGCTCTGGGGAGATCTTGGGAGCTAAAATAAGTCGCAGTCATTTGGGATGATTTAAGTGAGGTCCCTGCGATAGCACGGGGAGTAGATGAGATAGTTTTCATCCTACCTTGAGATTTTAGGATTTTTCTGGTCTGCCGCTAAGATTACTATTTTCATTGGACTGCTACAGCTGAAACAACTCAACAGTAACAAAGAATATACGCAGGAAATGTTCTGTTCAGGAAACTCGAGTGACTTTCTAGAGTTCCTGTCAGAGAGAGAGCTTTCTGAAGTCTAGCAGGAGTAGATATGTGTGTTTTTTTCTACCAGGGAAAACGGCTTTTAATTAACTTCTCTTTGGCATGTTGTATTGCTACTCTGGAATAACTTTTTTTTTTAACTGATATCTTTTGGTTTTGCATTACCTTTGTTTTCCAATATATCCCTTCTTCCTTACCCTCCCAGAGATGGAACACTTCAGTAAAACTAACCAACACATCAACTAAGTCCAATAGTATATGTAGTTTCATATCTGTAGTCCCCCTCCTCTACAAAGAAAGGAGTGAGGTGCCTTGGTATATCTCTTCTTCGGAGGCAACTTTGATCACTATAATTAGATGGCATTCAGTTTCTATTTTTTTGGTTGTGGCTCTTCTTTCTATTTACCTTGTTATATTGTTTGTCATTGTGTGTATTGTTTACCTGGTTCTTGGACTAGCTCTTCTTTTCCTCTGTAGAGAGTATTTGAACAGTTAAGGGTTAGAGGAAAGTATTTCATGAGAATATCCACAAGGCTATCTGATGACAACAGCATTATCTGAAGGAAGGAACTTTTTTCCTTCTAGTTTAAATGTGCAAAGAAAGGTGAGCAGGATTAAAAGAAAGCTGGAAAAGAGTAATAAACCTACATTTGTCAAGCATTTCCCTAGGCACTGTGATAGGAATAGAAATGAATTAGGCAACCTTGTCTCCCAGTATGCTTAGAGAACATAAAATATGCTTCACCCCCCTCCCATCCTACATTATTTTGAAGATAATTACAAAGCAACATATTTCAATGAGTAGTGTAGTTATAGTGGATAGAGAGATGGCCTTGGAATCAGAATGACTCCTTTGATCCTTATTGGCTGCTTTGATCCTTATTGGCTGTGTGACCCCAGACAAGTCACTTAACCTCTTGGTGTCCTCAGGTACTTCTCTAAGATTCTAGGTCATGGAGGTGGTGTTGATCTGCTTGGGAGAGGGAACTGCTCAAGAGGAATTTGCTAGATCAGTAAAATCGCAGGTTTAGTTTGAGAAAGAAGGGAAGGAAGGAAAGAAGGAAGAAAGGAAAGGGGGGAGGGAGAAAGGGAGAGGGGAGGGAGGGAAGAAAGAAAGTGAGAGCAAGAGGAAAGGAGGAAGGAAAGAAAAAAGGAAAGACTGAAAAAGAAAAAAGGAAGGAAGGAACAAAGACATATTTCTTTAAAAATCTGTGATTTTGCCAGTCTTTGCCACCACATCTTAGGAGATAGTTTCAGCAGTTGCCATGGCCAAAAACATTTCATAATCTGGTAGACAACTGGTTGGTAATTAGCCTTTCTAATCTTACCTAGGTTGATCCTCAAACATGCTGACTTTTCCAAATACAAAATAACAGGATACAAAGTGAATAGGAGGCAACATAGTGTAGTGAAAAGAGCACTGGGTTTGGAATCAGAAGGTCTGAATTTAAATCTCAGTTTACCACTTTTGGGTAAGTCATTTCTCTCTGATGCCTGTTTCTTCATTTTAAGATAAAGAAGTAAAATTACTTATTTTAAAGGAAGGAATAATATTGAAAGTTGGAATAAATGACTTCTAAGGTTCCTTCTAGCTCTAAAACCTGTTATCCCATGAACATTAAATGTGGAGTCAGAAGGCCTGGGTTCAAATCCTGATTATGATATTTACTAGCTATATAATGTACTAGACTAGTCATTTACTCTCTCTAGAATTCAATTCCTTCATTTGAAAAATGAGTACAGTATATCAGAGTGCTTTTGTTGTTCAGTCATGTCTGACTCTTCGTGACTCCATTTGGGGTTTTCATGGCAAAGATACTACAATGGTTTGTCATTTCATTCTCCAGTTCATTTTTACAGATGAGGAAACAGAGGCAAAGAGGGTTAAGTGACTTGTTCAGGGTCATACAGCTAGCAAGTGTCTGAGGACACATTTGAACTCAGGAAAATGAGTCTTCCTGACTCCAGGTCTGGCACTCTATCCACCAGCTGCCCTGTACATGAGATTAGATGGTCTCTAAATTGTCGCCTAGCTCTAAATCCCATGAATACATAAATTTTGAATAAAAAGGAGATCAGTCAGAGTCCAGCAAAGTTAATATGGAAATGCTGCCAGGAGGAATCTTGAGGAACTGATGGGTGCAGATTATAAAAGAGCATTTGAGGGATGAGGACAGGAACTGTTGTCAAGTATTGGGGAAAGCAGTGATTTTCCTAATGTATTGCATAAACTGATAATGTCACATTAAAAATAAAATGTTTGGGGCAGCTAGATGGCGCAGGGGATAGAGCACCAGCCCTGGACTCAGGAGTACCTGAGTTCAAATCCAGCCTCAGACACTTAACACTTACTAGCTGTGTGACCCTGGGCAAGGCACTTAACCCCAATTGCCTCACTAAAAAAAAAAAAAAAAAATGTTTTATAGGGAGATTGCAGGGTTCTAGATGATTTTAGGAAAGAAGAACATTTAGAATACCTCAAAAATACCTTTAATATTAGTGATCTAGGCACCTTCCTGAGGACATAGAATGGAGTATAGGATGATATGTCCTACATTGGACTTTCATTGAAGAGATAGCAGGATATAGGGGAAAGAAAGTGGGTTTTAGAGTCAGAAGACTGAGGTTCCATTTTCCCCTTATTTATTTGTATGACAGTGGGAAAAAGTCACTTATCTTCTATGAATCTCAGTTTCCTTATCTGTAAAATGGAGATAACACCTTCACTGCCTTTTCCCCAGAATCAAAGCTAGAAAAGCACTTTGCCAAACTTAGAGCTCTATATAAAGGTGAATTGTTGTTGCTCCTATTCTTGTCTTCACCAGGATCTGATTACTCAAGTGCCTCCTAACTAGATTGGCTCCATGCTTCCAGTCTCTTCTTGCCTCAAACCATCTTTTGTCCAGACCCCAGGCTCATCTTTCTGAAGTATCACTTTCATCCAGGATGTAGATTAGTACAGTGGAACTTGTCTCAGATCCGGGCCTCAGTTCCATCACCTATAAAATTAGGTGGTTGAATGAGGTGATCTTGAAATTCCCTTTCATCTCTAAATCTATGATCATCTCACTGCCCCACTAAAGAGCCTTCACTAGCTATTGGTTTCCTGTGGAATAGAGTCCAAACTTAAACACCCTGGCATTCAAAATGTTGTGGGGAAAATGGGGTAGGGGGCTTGGGATAGGGATAGTGGTTTGGGGTCCTTAGGAATTCCTCTTTAAAGAATTACACCCTTGGGGGCAGCTAGGTGGCACAGTGGATAGAGCACCAGCCCTGGAGTCAGGAGTACCTGAGTTCAAATCCGGCCTCAGACATTTAACACTTACTAGCTGTGTGACCCTGGGCAAGTCACTTAACCCCAATTGCCTCACTAAAATAAAAAAAAAAAAGAATTACACCCTTTTGCACACAAAGCCAATAAATAGGATAATAGTTTATTTAGGTGCTGGGGAAGGGAAACCAAGAGAGAAATCCTAGAGTGTGGCTCTGAGATACCAATCTCCTTGAGCAGAAGACAGGCAGATACTTTTATAGAGGTCCGATGGTGGTCCGATGAGGTGGTCATCTGATTGTGGAAAGTTCCCCTATTGAGGGAGGACTATCCACACTGGTGGTGGCTGGGAGAATTGGTTGAGGGGTGGCTGTGGATCTCTCAAGCCATCTCTCTCTCCTCTTCCCTGCACAAAGGCAGTAGCCACACCCTATCTTATCTCCCCAGGGGTGAGGGAGACTGGAATGAAGGGTGGTGGTCTCAGAGCTAGCTCAGTCCAGATCAAGTTCTATTTATCTCTTTAGGTGTGTCTGTCCTTTGGTTTAGTTTCTCAAGGAGAAGATTCTTTCATGTACCCCAGAGAACTTCTGGGGTGCTAGGCCCTATGACAAAAAGAGACAATGTGGAATTGTGGAAAGGACGTTGGATTTGGCATTAGAACCGAAATTCCAATCTCAACCCCAGCACTTCCTAATTGTATGACCCTGGGCAAGATTTAACTTCTTTGAACCCTAATTTTCCCGTATCTGAAATAAGCATTATAATGCTTGCATCACTGAATTTGTATAATTTAAGAAAGCATTTTACAAGTCTCAAAGTGTTATATTAATATAAATTTTTATTATTAAAAAACCCTCTAAATCCCAACTTAGATTGGTTTTTACTATTGTGGAAATTTATTTTGATTTCGGGACCCTACCTTTAGGCTGAGATTAGAAAACCTTAGGCCCTTGGGGTCTCTTCTGTGTGGGAAGTGCTGGCGCCCTTTCCCCTCTGCTTCAGCTGAGCCAAAAAGTCCTGTGGGCTGTACAAGACGCCAGGTCAGACAGCTGTGGGGAGGGAACCCCAGCTCCCTCCACACTGAGAAGATATATCCAAGAGTTCCTGGACTCGTCCAGGTCAGGCTCTGGCATAGCCCATGCCAAGGTCCCAGGTGCGCAGCAAGGGCACAGGCCCCTGGATCCCTGGGTGTGGTACCCATGGGAGGCTCGAGCGCGTGCCGCCCCCCCCCCCCACCAGCTGCAGTCCTGGCTGGTGGATTAACTTGGTGTGTATGGGGGAGCAAAAAGCCCCGAGATTTGAGTGGAGAGGAGGAAGATATATATATAGACCTGGGAGTTAGCGAAAAAAGAAGAGACAGAACAAGAAGAGGAGGCTGGCAGACGAGATTAAGAGAGCAGAAAGGCTGGAGCACTAAGAGACAGGGGAAGGAGAAAAAGCTAAGAGCAAGAAGGGAAGGAGGCTGAAGGACTAGGAGGAGGGAGAACTGACAATATTGGAGAGGAACAGACAGAAAGAGGCTACAAGGAGGGAACAGAGACTAGAGATGCTGGAAGGAGGCCAGAAGATTAAGAGGAAAGTCAGAAGAAAGTAGCTGAGCAGTGAAAGTGGAACATACCCTAAGGCAAGAAGCAGCAACAGCCCTTATTATATTAAAAAAGTTCCTGGCAAAAAAGGTGGGAAGAGACTGCAGGAACCAGTCAGGTTGTACATTTTATTTCCCTGTATTCATAATTTCAAATTGTATCTCATAAACTCTGCTTTGATTATTTAGTTAAGAGATTTCTTAATCCTTTGCTTATCAATTTTGGGAGTGGAGCAGTGTGGTGGAACTTTATAAATGGCCCGCATTAAATTAATAGCAGTCAGATAGCCAGTTAGTCAAAAGTCCCAGATTAAGTACCCCAGTCAAATTAGCCCCCCAAATTAGGCCAGCTAATTCAAAATATTTCTATACTATCAACTCTGAATACTGCTATGCTGCTTTAAGAATTCTCCATTCTAGCTAAACTGTGCTTGTGCTTAACCAGACTTAACTGTGCTTTTGCTTATACTAGATCAATTGATTAACCAGCAAACATTTATTAAGTACCTACTATGTGCCAAGCACTATGCTAATTACAGGTGATATGAATGCAAAGAATGAAATGTTCTCTATTTTTCCAAATACCTTACAATCTAATGGGAGAGACAAGAACATTCTAAAAGTCTTAGGGCAGTTTTAAGATTTAGTAGCTTAAAACTGCTCTAAGAGGGGCAGCTAGGTGGCGCAGTGGACAGAGCACCAGCCCTGGATTCAGGAGGACCTGAGTTCAAATCTGGCCTCAGACACTTGACACTTAATAGCTGTGTGACCCTGGGCAAGTCACTTGACCCTGATTGCCTCACAAAAAAAAAAAAAACTGCTCTAAGACTTTTGGACCAATCAATCAATCAATCAACTAAGCACCTACTATGTATCAGATACTGTGTGCTAAGCACTAGGGGTACAAAAAGAGGCAAAAGACAGTTCCTGTCCTCAAGGAGCTCACAAGTAATGGGGTAAACAATATGTAAACAAATATATACAAAGCAAGCTATATGCAGGATAAATAGTAATTAAATACATAGTAAATATAAATGGTAAAGAATATATAGTAAATAAATAGTAATTAAAGGAAGGAAAGCACTAGAATTAAGAGGGGTTGAAGAAGACTTCCTGTAGAAGGTAGGATTATAGTTGTGACTTAAAGCAAACCAAGAAGTCAGTAGTTGGTATAAGGAGGGAGAGCATTCCAGGCATAGGGAACAGTCAGAAATGGAGTGTCTTGTTTGCAGGACAGCTGCAGGCCAGTATCACTCATTGGAAAAGTAGGAGGGAGCTAGGTTATAAAGGGCTCTGAAAGCCAAACAGAGCATTTTATATTTGATCTTAGATGCAATAGGAAACCACTGGAGTTTATGGAGTAGTTGCGTTGACATGATTAGACCAGCTTGTATAATTATATTCAGAATAACTATAAAAATAATAATTATAAATAAATACAAAGTAGTTAACTACAAGGTAGTTTGGAATAGAGGGCACTGACAGGGGGAATCAGCAAAGACTTCACGTAGAAGGTGGTATGTAACTTGAATCTTAAAAGAAAAAAGAGATTCAGTGAAGCAAAATCAATTGGGAGTGTATTTCAAGCATGTGGGATGGCCAATACAAAGGCAAGGAGACAGGAAATAGAATGTTCTGTGTGAGGAACAAAGAGAAGACCTGTTTGACTGGATTACAGAGTGGGAGAGGAGAATAATTTATGATGGGGCTGGAAAGATAAGTTAGAGCCAGGCTATAAAAAGTGGTTTCTAGAAGCAAGAGGGAGTCATTGGAGTTTATTAACTAGGGGAGTGACATGGTCAGATCTGTGCTTAAAAATTACTCTGGTGACTATATGGAGGGTGGTATGGGAAGAGCCTTGAGACAAGGAGACCAATCAAGAGACCAGTAAAAAAAAAATTTAGACAAGTGATGAGGGCCTAAGCTGGGAGAGTAGGTTGTATGAGTAGAAAGGAAAGGTTGGATGAAAGAGATGTAAAGACAGAAATGACCAGATTTGGTAATCAATTGGATATGTAGGGTGAGGGAAAGTGAGGCATTAAGGTAAACATAGAAGTTACAAACCTGGGAGATTAGGAAAATGTTGGTATGTGTTACAGAAATAGGAAAGTTTAGAAAAGGGGAGGGGGGAAATCATAAGTTCAGTTTTGAAAATGTTGAGTTTAGGAGGTCTCTGGATATCCGGTTTGAAATATCCAGTAGACAAATGGTAACAAGCTTAGGGGAATGATAGATGTGTGAGTCATATGAATTGATGGTAATTAAACATGGAAGCTGATGAATAGCACTCACAAAATCTGGGTAAAAATCCTAGCATTGTCACTTGCTACCAGTGTAACCTTGGACTAGTCACTTAAACCTCTCTGGACCTCAGTTTCCTTATCTGTAAAATATGAAATTTGGACTAGATGGCTTTTAATGTCCCTCCTATCTCTAAATCTGTGAGGGATAGTATGACCTGTCCCCAGTCCTGTTCATTCAACATTATTATAAATGACTGGAATGAAGCCCTAGAAGGCATGCTTGGCAAGTTCACAGGGTGACATGAATCTACCACAACCATTTGTGGTTTAAGGCTTGATTCTTGGTGACATCAGTGTGGGAAAAAGAGATAATCTGTTGGCTGACAGAGTCAATATCCAGAAAGATATTAACAGGCTAGAATGATGGGTTGAATCTAAGATGGGTGTTTGTCCTTAACCCTTTCAACTCTAAATCTTTGATACCATGATCCTATGATCTTAATGCCATGCTGCTGCATTCCATACTCCTCCTCTGACTCAGCACCCTGGGACCCTATGCTCCAAATTCATGAGAGTTCACCTTATTTAGGCTCCCTCAGCCTATCCACAATGTGGTCTAGCCATATGCATACACACAAATTCCTTCTTCCCTTTCCACCTCTTATTATAGGAATAGTCATCAAACCAAAACTACCATTGTTAGAGTTCTTTGTTGGTCAGTTGTTTTTCAGTCATGCCTGACTTTTCTTGACCCCATTTGGGGTTTTCTTGGCAGAGATACTGGAGTGGTTGTCCATGTCCTTCTCCAGTTCATTTTACAGATGAGGAAACTAAGGCAAATAGGGTTAAGTGACTTGCCTAAGGTCATATAGTTAGTAAGTATTTGAGCCAGATTTGAACTCAGGAAGATGACTTCCTGACTCCAAAATCTGCATTTTATCCTCTGCAGCACCACCTAGATGCTCCAGAGAGGACATGCCAATCCATTGCCTAGGACTTCAATGACCATCCCTGTGGTTACCCAGATAAAGGGGTCTCTAAGGCCATTATTCCCCTATATGTGTTGTCTTCCCCTATTATAATATAAACTCCTTGAGAGCAGGGATTGGTCTTATTTTCTGTGATTGTATCCCCAAAGGCAAAGTGCTTGCTATATAGTAAGCACCTAATCAACGTTTTTAGATTTATTCATCAGTTGTGGTAACATTTTAAATAGAAATAAATGTAAAATGCTTCACTTAGGTTTAAAAAACCAGCTGTACAACCACAGGATGTATGTTTGTGGGCATGTATGTGACTTGGTAACAGTTCATTTGAAAAAAAAAAAAGACCTAGAGGACTGGAGTGGCCTTGGCAGAGAAGAAACAGAAAAATGGCAAAGGCAGTAGTGATTTAGGGCAGTTGGGTGGCACAGTGGATAGAGTGCCTGGCCTGGAGTCAGGAAGACTCATTGTCCTGAGTCCAAATCTGGCTTCAGACACTCACTGTATGGCCCAGGGCAAGTCATTTAACCCTGTTTGCCTGTTTCCTCATGTATAAAGTGAACTGGAGAAGGAAATGGCAAACAACTCCAGCATCTTTGCCCCCCAAAAAATACCTAGATAGGATCATAGAGAGTCAGACACAATCATCTGAGTAAACAACAATAATAAAAGCAGTAATTTACTCAACCCAAACAAAATAATTTAAGGAGCAAAAATGCAGAATACATATCTCCTTCTGGTAAAGAATCTTTTATTCTTTAAGCAGTATAAGAATTTGGTCTTAGTTCAATTCATAAAAGCCAAAGGCCATCCTCTTGGTAATGGGATAGATAAAAGTCCAAAAAGGAGAAATGAAAGCCAAATGAAATCAGTCAGTAATATACTATTGACAACAGATTTGTTTCTACAGTGGTATAATGAAGCTGACATAAGAGAACACTCACTTCAGATATGGGTTGCCTTATCTTTTGTGTTTGAAACACATTTTGGCCTATCAAAAACAATATGAAGTCAAACACAAGATGAAAGCCATTGATGGAGCTAAAAAGATTTTGGATGAGGTCTTGGAAAATAGAGACCACTGCTCTTTCTCAGAACTCTTATTTCTTCTTCTCAAGGCCTTGGAAACTTATATTTCTTTAATAAATATCCAAATTAATTTGATGCACTAGTATTTAGCCATCTTCTCACAATCCTTACCACTCAGTTCACCAATGGTGAGTTTTCTGAAAAAGTGAAAAGCCAGGGCACTCTCCTTATTTTCTGTAGGAGAACTAAACAGAACTACTTTGAAGATTATGGGAAAGAGTATGCCTCTCAGGTTGGCATAGAGATTTGTTCTATTAGATACTTTAAGAAAAAGTCTAACTCTTGAATAATTTTGACTTTGTGATTGTAACAGTATCAGAATTTTAAAACAGAACACAACTTTTAGAACCCTCAAATTGTTTTAACAGCTAGGTGGTCCAGTGGATGGAGTGCAGGGTTTAAAGTCAGGAAGATTCATCTTCCTGAGTTCAATTCTAACCTCAGACATTTATTAGCTGTGTGACCCTGGGCAAGTCACTTAACCCTGTTTGCCTCAGTTTCCTCATCTGTAAAATGAGCTGGAGGAAGAAATGGCAAACTACTCCAGGATCTTTACCAAGAAAATCCCAAAAGGGGTCTGAAGGGTCAGGCACAACTGAACAAAGATAAAAATGAGTATGCTGAATCAATGTATTAGAAGACCTCTGTGGTCCTTTCCAGCTCTATATTAAGGATCCAAAGATTCTCCCTATTAACAAGATTTAGAACTGGAAGTATATTTTGATCTGATATAGTTCAATCATTTCATTTTATAGATTAGGAAACTGAGGTCCAGGGACCTGTGGGTAACTTGTCCAAGGTCACAGAGGCAGTATCAGAATGGAGATTTAAATGGAGATTCCTCAGACATGAGAGGACAAGGTTGGATCTCTATGGTTCCTTAGAGTTCTGGCATCTTACAAGTTGAAGTGCTATAATAAAATTCAAAATGGCTACCTGTCCATTACTCAGCATCCAAACTATGAACTGTGACTTCTCATCCCACCTCTTCACACGGAAGCTGGAAGTTACAGGGAGACAAGTTTTATTTCAACAGTAGGGGGAAACTTCCAAATAATTCAAGCTATCCCCAAAAGAATGTGTTAGAAGGTAGCGAGTTCTTCATCAGTGGAGGTCCCCAAGCAAAGCTTATATGACCACTTGAGGATGTGGTAGAAGTTTTTTGGTTTTTTTTTTTTTTTTTGAGGGGGAGAGTGAAGAGGAGCTTGGGTTAGAAGATTTCTAAGGTCTCTTCTGATTCTAAGATTCTGTGTTTCTGTTATACTCCTTCCATGGGCCAGACAACATTACAACATTAGACTGAAGACCAAATCAAGACAATTAGAGAGCCAGATTTAGCTCATTTGTAGGCCAAAGAGTCATGAAGTACTCATAAATATTTCTGGGTATCAACTGACCTGAATGTTTGCTGGTAAAGAGAGAGATGCTTCTCTACTTTCTCATAGTTATTTGTACTTAAAATTCTTTGAAATCTTCAAAGGTTTTCTTCAAAGACAGCAGGACAGGGGAAAATTTGGAAACCTATGTCCCTTTACATGAGTAAACAGACTCACAAAATCACACTCTCAGAATGTCAGAGTTGGAATTAACCATAGAGATGAACCAAATCATATCTGAACAGAAATGCCCACGGTAACATACCCAGTGAATGGCTATCCAACCTCCACTCTAAGATTTAGAGTGCTGGAAAACTTGCTGTCTCCCAAAAAATCCCTTTCTGGTCTTGGACAGCTTCACTTGTTAGAAAGTGTTTTCTTATATGAAGCTTAAATCTGCCCTTTTGCTTCTTCTTTCACCAATGGATTCTACCGCTGACCTCTAGAGTAAGAACACATCTAACTCCTCTTTTACATGGCAGCCCTGCAAAAATTGGAAGACAATGGATTAGCTGCATTTAATATAATTCACTCATGAAACCAAGAGAAAGGCACTTGCCCAAAGTTACACAATAAATTAGTGGTAGAATGGGACTAAAACCTGGGTCTTCAAAGCTTCAGTCCATTGCTGCCTCCAGCATGAAGAATTCAGGAGGAAGAAAGCATGATGACAATGATACTAAATGATCCAGTGTGTAACCCTTGAGCTTTTTCAGGTTAAAGTAAGTGGGGGGCAGCTAGGTGGCGCAGTGGATAGAGCACCGGCCCTGAATTCAGGAGGACCTGAGTTCAAATCCAGCCTCAGACACAACACTTACTAGCTGTGTGACCCTGGGCAAGTCACTTAACCCCAATTACCTCTCTCACACACACACACACAAATTTAAAAATTAAAAAAAAAAAGAAAGAAAGTGGAACAGAGAGAGCCATTCAGGAATTAAAAGATGTCTCTAAGAGGTAGCAATTACACATCATGGCATATTTCTTCCTTCTTATTCTTCTCTCATCATTATCTATCAAAATCTTACCCACTATTTGTGGCAGGTACCCCATCACTGGTGGTCTTCAAGAAAAGACAGTATGACCATTAATCAGAGATTTTGTAGAGACAACTCCTATTTTGGTATGGGTTAGACTCAGTGGTATGTTAGTAAATGTTTAACAACTGACTCTCTAAAGAGGAAAAAAAGTGTCATGACACTTTTTTCTAATCATAAAATTATTTTATTATTTTCCAGTTACATGTAAAGATAGTTTTCAACATTTGTTTTTTTTTTTTGTTTTTTGTTTTTTGTTTTTTAGTGAGGCAATTGGGGTTAAGTGACTTGCCCAGGGTCACACAGCTAGTAAGTGTTAAGTGTCTGAGGCTGGATTTGAACTCAGGTACTCCTGACTCCAAGGCCAGTGCTCTATCCACTGCGCCACCTAGCTGCCCCCAACATTTGTTTTTTATAACATTTTGAGTTCCAAATTTTTCTCCCTCCCTCTCTACCCTCCCTCCTCTCCAAGACAGAAAGCAATCTGATATAGGTTATATATGTACAATCACATTAAACACATTTCTGTATTAGTCATGTTGTGAAAGAAGAATAAATGCTAGGGATATAAATCCAATAGTCTCTGTTCTCAAGGAACTTATATTCTATAGGGAAAGAAAATACATATACAGATACATACACACAAAATCAATACAAGGATGTGTGTATGTGGGGGGGGGAGGGAGGGAGGCACTAGTAGCTGGAGAATTTTTACTTAAAATTTTATTTCTATTTTCAGTTCCAATTCTCTCTCTCCCCTACCCATTGAGATGGTAAGAAAAACAACACTTATCATATATTTAAGGTCATGCAAAAGGTATTTTCACTTTAGCCATGTCATGAAAAAAATCAAGAAAAATAAATTTTAAAAATACAAAAAAAGAAAGAAGAATAAAAATAAAAGGGAAAAACCTCAAAAAAGAAAAAAACAACAACAGCAAAAAAGTAGAAACAGTATGGTTCAATCTGCATCCAGATTCCACAGTTCTTTTTTCTGGATGTGGAGAACATTTTCAATCATGAATCCTTTGGTATTGTCCTGGATCATTGTATCACTGAGAAGAGCTAAGTCTATCACAGTTAATTATTGCATAGTGTTGCTGCTACTGTGTACAATGTTCTCTTGGTTCTGCCCATTTCACTCAACATCAGCATGACACACTTTTAAGTTTAATCTTCATTGTTAATATTTTCTCCATCACTTTCTTAAACCTAGATAACCAACAAAACAATACATCAATCCCCGATTTCTAATATTTAATGATATCTGAGTTGTAACTACTCACAATGAAAATTTAACAATCAGCTCTTGGATTCCAATTCCAGCTGGCTCTCACAACCCCTAGTTGGACTAGACTTCTCAGGTCCCATCCAGTTCTGAGACTCTGATATTTCTCCTATTTCATGATGTTTTCTTTGCTGACCTCAAATTACATATGATATTCCACCAAACCCCATATCACTACTTTTGTTTGGCACATTGTAGGTGCTTAATGAATGTATGTTAATTAATGGATTGAGTGATTTATCACACTCTTTAGAACTAGTAAATGAGTGCATTTTTTTTATTGTGTATCTACTTATATATGCACATGTTGTATGTGTCTCCCCGCCCCCTCCCCATAAGCTCTTTGAGGGTGGGTACTATTTAATTTTCATTTTTTTCCAGTGTTCTGCACAGTGTTTAAAAATGTCTGTTGATTGATGACCATATCCTGCCAAAAACTGGAATTATTTGTCTGTCTCATCCAGTCTAATGCAGAATAAACTCATGGAATTTGTCCTTATGTCTCTGAAAGAGCCTGCCACAGAGGCTTGCCTAGAATAAGTGCTCAGCAAGTATTTATTGCATTGAATAGATTTGAAGTTGGAAAATTGTATCTTTCCAAAGAAATCAGGAAAACTGAAATTTCTGTAAAGAGGTTTGTGACCAAAACTCCACCCCGCCCCCCCCCACACACACACACAAGCACTAAAAAAAGAGGAAAACTTTTCCAGGTAAAAGTTTACAAGAGAGTCAGAAACCACAGACTCCACAATGATTCATATGTCATCAAAAACTACAGAATTTCACTTCTTTTTCTTGGCTTTCTTTCCTTTGAATTTCCCTTCCTTTGAATTGTTGTGTCTGTGAGCAAATGATTAAGGAGTATGCATGTCCTCAAGTGCCCATTTGTCATCATCTATATCTGTTCTCTTGCAAACTGGTAAATCCTCAAATGCACAGTCTGCATGAAAGTGTATGGCATGAAACAAACACTGGGGTGAAGGAACAGAGGTGCTCACAACCAATACACAATTTCATGAAAGTGATACCCCAAAAATGTCTGAGAGAAAAACAAATTGATTTAAAAAAACCACAACTGAACACATTGGTGCTATAAGAAGGTTGACAAAAGCATTTTCCTTCCAATAACCCGGTGACGCAAGCAATGCAAATGTTATCTCCATTTTACAGATGGAGAAACAGAAGTGTGAAGAAACAGAAAGGTGAAGGGACTTGCACAGTGTTCACTGTGTAAGTGTTAGGGCCAGGGTTCGAACTCATCTCTTTATTCTTGGTTTAGAGTTCTAGCTGTGAGAGAAAATAGTAAGTGCTTTCTATGTGCCAGCTACTGTGCAAACTCTAAAGGACCACAGAAATATTAGCTATTGTTATTCAGACCTACAAAGGACAGGAGAAGTTATCTAGCCTGTTGTTCAGTCGTATCCAACTCTTTGTGACCCCGTTTTAGGTTTTATTGGCAGAGATACTAGAGTAGTTTGCCATTTCTTCCTCCAGCTCATTTTACAGAGGAGGAAACTGAGGCAAACAGGGTTAAGTGACTTGCCCAGGGTTACACAGCTAGTAAATGTCTGAGGGCAAATTTGAACTCAGGAAGATGAGTCTTCCCAACTCTGTTCAATCTATTGTATCACATAGCTGCTTAGTGGCACAGTAGATAGAGCCTAGGCTGGTGGCTTCAAATTTAAATAGAAATCGATCCCTCCACTCCGCAGAATTGCTTGAAAAACCTCAAATTAACATTATGTATGTTTTATGGTATATTTATTTATTTTGTTCAACATTTCCCAATTGTATTGTAAACTGGTTCTGGCAGCACTTGGGAGGCTGATTAATTTGACACCACTGATTTAGCCCAACTTCATTATTTTAGAGAGAATTGACATCCCATAAAGGAGTTCCTTAAAACCTCATAAGTTTACTCTAAACCCTCAGAAGTTTATTCAGAATTGCTGTCTTTCCTCTGAGCTTCATGCCCTCTCTAACCTAAATATTTCCAATAATATTTTGGTCTTTGCT
Source organism: Dromiciops gliroides (assembly GCF_019393635.1). NCBI lineage: Eukaryota > Metazoa > Chordata > Mammalia > Microbiotheria > Microbiotheriidae > Dromiciops > Dromiciops gliroides. The sequence goes on from NC_057861.1 coordinate 641,140,463, forward strand.
ATCACATAAAACAGATCATTTCATTTACAAAGAGTTCTAATTGTGAGAGGGTTTAAAAAATATTGAACCCAAATCTGCCTTCTGCTAGATGTTTCTATTATATATGTGTGTAATATATATATGTATGTGTGTGTATGTATGTGTATATATATATATGTATGTATATATATGTGTGTGTATATATATATGTATATATATATGTGTGTGTGTGTGTGTGTGTATATATATGAGAGAGAGGAGAGAGAAAGAGAGAAAGCTCTACCAGGACCCAGTGCTGTTCCTGATTTTCCTGGAAGATTGTTCAGTTCCAAGCCAGCTTGCCTAGAATGGTCTAACACTGTGGACCAGACAGAAAAAAAGAACAGAAGTAAAAATTTTTAAAAAGACCAGAAGGTCTTCAGTTCAGGCTAAAGATTTGTAGGGAGACAACCTCACTGGGTGAGATCTTAGGAAGGGAACTGGATTAAGGTTCTGCCACTTAAAGCCTATATGACCTTAAGTAAGTCACTTCACCTGTTCAAGCCTGTCTTCTCATGTTTAAAATGAGGGGGTTGGGTTACATTATCTCTAAGCGCCAATCCAACTCAACATATAGCTGTATCTGAGTATGTGCTATACAGATGTCTGATTGTGTTAAGCAATTTATTTAATAAGGACAATAACTAGCATTTATGCAGGACTTTAAGGTTTGCAGAGTATTTTACAAATTTTATCTCATTTAACTTCATGACAATCCTAGGAAATAGATGCTATTATTATCCCCAATTTTACAGATGAGAAAACTGAGATAAACAGAGGTTATGTGCCCTAGTGTCTGAGATTAGGGTTTTTTTTTGTTTGTTTTGCGGGGCTATGGGGGTTAAGTGACTTGCCCAGGGTCACACAGCTAGTAAGTGTCAAGTGTCTGAGGCTGGATTTGAACTCAGGTACTCCTAAATCCAGGGCCAGTGCTTTATCTACTGTACCACCTAGCTGCCCCCCTGTCTGAGATTAGTAACATACTTTTTAAAGCTATTACTGTGTGCAAAACGCTGAACTATATAGGCTGAGGAGAAGGGGAGGAGATGCAAAGTTTAGACCAGAAGGCACACACTCCCTGTTCTCATAGAGCTTACAGTCTAGTCTGGTGCTAAGACATGAACCTAGATTAAAATAAAGTCTAAGGTACAAAACAAAGCATTGGGGGGGGGGCTACTGATGAAGTTTGCTCAGAAGTAGGAAGGAGGAAAAGAGACTGGTTCTCCAATAGCTAAATTGGTTCCTATCTTTGCCTTCTGGTCCTGGAGACTGAAGCCTTGGTATCAATAATGGGAGCATGAGATTGCAGGAGGGACACTAGGGTGCTAGAGAATTCAGGCTCAACAAAAATTAGGAAGAGCAAAGCAGTAGCAGCAATTCAGTTGGAAAGCCCCTGCTTGGCCAGCTGATGAAGAAGAAAGGGAAGTCGAAGGAGGTAGTGAAATGATGAGCCACCAATTGTGGCTCTGCATCCAGGGAGGGGCAGCATTGCAGCTGCAGTCTGCCAAACCCTGGAAAGATACATCTGTCAGGTTTGCTATAGACCCTATTTTGATTATACCACTTAAGAACAGCCTGCCTACCTGCCTGCTTACCACTTAGACTCTAGCATCTATAGGGTGGGCCAAAAGTCACAAAGGGGTCTGATGTTTTAATAATTTTTTGAAAATAATTTTTTTTGCCATTGATGAGATTTGAATTTTGACCTGTAATGTAAGTTCATTTCATGTATATATATATTTTGGTCTACCCCATATCTTTGCTTTTCAGGGCTGGCCCTAGGCAAAAATTCTGAAGTGCATTACAGTAGAGTCGGTTCACTGGTTCTGTCTCTCCTTCCTTTTTTTTTCCCCCCAGGACAATGAGGGTTAAGTGACTTGCCCAGGGTCACACAGCTAGTAAGTGTCGAGTGTCTGAGGCCGGATTTGAACTCAGGTACTCCTGAATCCAGGGCCAGTGCTTCTTCCCTTTCTTTTTATCTCCTTTCCCACCTCCTTCACCCAAAGTTCTTTGATAAATTTATAAGATGAGGAGGTTGGACTAGAGTCAAGGGTTTGGGGTTTGGGTTTTTTTATGCTTTCCAAGATTTTATTAATGAGGTGTTTCACCATAACAAAATCTATGAGGTTAAGTTAATGCTGTGATCCCTGAGAATGCCTTCCCATATTCACTACATTCCTAAGACTTCTCTCTAGTATGTATTTTTGCAATATGTACTGGAAGACCTTTCTGAGTGAAGGCCTTTCCACATTCATTGCACACACAGGATTTCTCTCCAGTGTGAGTTCTCTGATGCTGAGTCAGTGTTGTGCTCCATGCAAAGGCTTCTCCACAATTACTGCACTTAAAAGGTTTCTCTCTAGTATGAATGCTAAAGTGTTGTCTAAGTTCTGACTTCTGGCGAAAGTACTTTCCACATTCAGAGCATTCATACGGTTTCTCTCCAGTATGAACACTGCCATGAGGAGTGAGATCAGACTTCTGGGAGAAGGCCTTCCCACATATTCTGCATTCATGAGGTTTTATTCCTCTATGAATTTTCTGGTGCCGAGAAAGTTTAGAACCTTGACTGAATGTCTTCCCACATTCTATGCATTCATAGGGTTTCTCTCCAGTGTGAGTTCTTTGATGTCTAGTGAATTCTGCAATACGGGGAAAGGCTTTACAACAATCACCGCATTCATAAGGTTTCTCTCTACTATGAATGCTAAAGTGTTGTCTAAGATCTGACTTCTGGAGAAAGACCTTTCCACATTCAGAGCATGCATATGGTTTCTCTCCAGTATGAACACTACCATGATGAGTGAGATCAGACTTCTGGGAGAAGGCCTTCCCGCATACACTGCACTGATGAGGTTTTATTCCTGTGTGAGTACTCCAGTGCTGAGTACGGTTAGAGCTGGATCGGAATGTCTTCCCACATTCACTGTATTCGTATGGTCTCTCTCCAGTGTGAGTTCTCTGATGTAGAGTGAGGGTTGTACTCTGGGGAAAGGCTTTCCCACAATCACTGCATTTAAAAAGTTTTTCTCCAGTGTGAATCCTGAAATATCATCTAAGGTCTGTATTCTGGCAGAAGGACTTTCCACAGTCACTGCATTTGAAAGGTTTTTCTCCAATATGAATTCTGTAGTGCTGGGAAAGACTTGTCTTAAGGTGAAAAGCCCTTCCACACTCACTGCATTCATAAGATTTGGTTTTCCTCTGACTAGCAGAATGTTGATTGAGATCTGCTTTTTGATAGAATGTCTTCCCACATTTAGTCAATTCATAACATGTTTGTCCAGGATCAGTTCCCTGGGATAGATTAAGTTCATTATACACTATGAAAGAATTCCCACTTTCATGAATTTCCACTTCAGCATGAATTCCTTGTTTGTCAATGAGGTCAAAATCATAAGATAAGGCTTTCTGACATTTGTTAACCTCAGAGTATTTCTTCTGTGAATAGATTTGATTACAATATCTTTGGTCTGACTCCATGGTGAAGCTTCTTCTCTGATTAGCACCTTTATGGAGATTCATTACTGAAAACCCTCCCTGTTGTGGCAAAAGGACTGGCTCTGGGTTAGAGGTTTGGCCATATTGTCTGTAATCAGAACCTCTGACTTCATCAGCAGTTTCTGTCTGGATTACTTTTTTTTGCCTAGAAGGTTTCTTCTCATTGCTCTGATCTTTCTTCACTCTGTCATAATACTCCCAAGCTTGTCCCATCCTGGAGATACATGGGTCATCTCACAAGGACCTTTGCTGGGATAAGTCTTCCACAGAAATGCCCATCTCTGGAGAAGACTCCTTGGTCTGAGGCCTGGTATCCCAGTCTGGCCTGCAGGTTTTGAGGACACTATCACATAGACTCCAATGTGCTTCCCCTGCCTCCAGCTGAGAGATCACGTCCATGTTGGAATTTGCAAGACCCAGGCTGACCAGGTTCCTGTAGTTCTCCAAAATCACCTCCCAGTAAAGGTCCTTCTGGGAAGTGTCCAGGTAGCCCCACTCCTCCCAGGTGAAGTCCACAGCCACATCCTTGAAAGTCACTGAGTCCTGGGGGGCCCATTCTTCCCTCCTTCTTCCTCCTTGCTCTGGCGTGCACCCAGGCCCGTGGGGTCTCAGGGGCCTGAGCTAGAAAGGAAAAGGGAGCTGTGAGAGGGGTCGGCCCTTGCCCCCTCCCAGCTCCCAGACCTCCCTGGGCATTGGAAATGCCCACAGTCCTCCCTGCTCAAGGGGACACCAGGAGGAGCTCGTCTGTTTCCAGGACTTGGGCCAACTAAATATGCATTGATGAAGCGCCTACTGTATGCCTCACTGCATTCCAAGTGCCAGAGATGCCAAGGAGAAGGAAAAGCCCACACTGTGGTGGGCCCTGGCGCGCCCCCCCCCCAGGAGTCCTAGGAAATGCCTGGACACCTGGGGGGGGGGGTAAGGAGGGGGCCCTGGGGGGGTGGGGGCTGGTGGGGAGGGCTGCAGAGCAGAGGCTGGGGGCTCCTTTCCTGGGGGAACAAACCCTAGGAATGCAGGGGGGCAGGGGCGTGTGAAACCCAACAAGGGAGGAGGGGGAAAGCCCAGGACATCGATGTCTGAGTAGGGGATTTGAGGAGCAGAGAAGGGGAGATGGGAGGGGAGAAGCCTGGGATGGGGGGTGGGGCGCAGAGAAAAGGGGAGGGCGGAGGGTTCGGAAATAAGGGAGGGGCCGGGGTAGCCTCACCAACCCCAGCCGGTGGCCACAAGGCTTCGCCCCATTTCAGTGAGTAGCCAAGGAGAGACTCGGAGAAGGGCACGGGGCCGCGGTGGGGGGGGGGGAGAGGCGGGGCGGGGGGGGGGGTGGAGGTCCCCGGCGCCCCTCTCCTCGCCTCCTCTCAGACACAGGACGAAGGGCCGGATCTGCTACCTCGAATCAAGGGTTCTTAATCTGGGTTCTACAAACTTTTTGGGTTTTTTGGAGGCAATCGGGGTTAAGTGATTTGCCCAGGGTCACATAGTTCATGGGTATCGGATGTGATTTGAGCTCAGGTCCTCCTGACTCCAGGGCTAGTGCTAGCTACCCCAGTTCCATGAACTTTTTTTTTTTTTTAAGTGAGGCAATTGGGGATAAGTGACTTGCCCAGGGTCACACAGCTAGTAAGTGTCAAGTGTCTGAGGCCGGATTTGAATTTAGGTCCTCCTGAATCCAGGGCCAGTGCATTATGCACTGTGCCACCTAGCTGTCCCTCCATGAACTTTTAAAAAATATTTTTTTTACTATATTTCTATGTAATTGGTTTCCTTTGTGGTTCTATATATTTTATTTTATGCTTTTAAAACTTTAATTTGAGAAGTGGTCCATAGGCTTCACCAGACTGCCAAAGGGGTCCAGAACTTTAAAAATTTTAAGAACCCCTGGATGACTATATGACCCTTCCTTCTCTAAAGCTTCTCATCCTGTGACTCAAACTCCCCTCAGATATCCAGTACTATCTTGTTCTTTCTTTCCCCAGGATTAATGTTGTTGTGTGAATTAAATGTGATGATCTAGGTTAAAACCTTTTGCAAATCTCACAGTGCTGTATAAAGGTCAGCTCTTATTATGATATCTATTAAAATCTGCTGTTGGACAGGATCTGATGAGCTGACTCAAATTCACCTGATACCCAGGGTTAATGGGATTTTAATGGGAGAAAATTCCCATTGCTTTTGAGGCAAAGCAAGGAAATTCTAGTTACCTAATTGATAGCATCAGTAAACAGGATGATTTCCATGAATGCTGAAATCACCAAATGTGGAGGCTGGCCCTGATCCTTTATTTTTGTTTTTTCTAAGTTTATTCAAAACAATTATATTTTTTAAATTAAGAGAGTCAAGGGGAGGAGAAGAAAGTATAATAATTCTTTTTTAATCATAAAAGTATTTTATTATTTTCCAGTTATGTGTAAAGATAGTTTTCAACATTTGTTTTCATAGGATTTTTAGTTCCAGATTTTTTTCTCCTTCACTCACTTCCCTCCCCAGAAACAGAAAGCAATTTGATATAGGTTATATACATATAATCACATTAAACCTATTTCTACATTAGTCATGTTGTGAAACAAGAATTTGAACACATGGTAAAAAGCTCAAAAAAGAAAAGAAAAAGAAAAACAACAACAACCACCAAAAAAGAGAAACAGTATGGTTCAATCTGCATTCAGAATCCACTGTTCTTTTTTCTGGATGTGGAAAACATTTTCCATTATGAGTTCTTTGGAATTATCTTGGATCATTGCACCGTTGAGAAGAGCCAAGGCTATCACAGTTGATCATCACACAATGTTTCAGACACTGTGTACAATGTTCTCTTGGTTCTGCTCACTTCACTTAGCATCAGTCCACTTATGTCTTTCCAGGTTTTTCTGAAATCTGTCTGTTCATCATTTCTTACAGCACAATAGTATTCCATTACACTCATATACCACTTGTTCATCCATTCCCCAATTGATGGGCATTCCCTTGATTTCCAATTCTTTGCCACCACAAAAAGAGCATTCCCTTTTCTATGATCTCTTTGGGATACAGAACAAGTAGTTGGTATTACTGGCTCAAAGGGTATGTATAGTTCCATTGCCCTTTGAGCATAGTTCCAGAATGTTTGGATCAGTTCACAACTCCATCAACAATGCATTAGTATTCCAATTTTTCCACAGCTTCTCCAACATTTGTTATTTTCCATTTTTGTCATATTAACCAATCTGATAGGTGTGAGGTGGTACCTCATAGTTGTTTTAATTTCTCTCATCAATAGTGATTTAGAGCATTTTTTTTCATATGGCAATGGGTAGTTTTGATTTCTTCATCTGAAAACTGCCTTTTCAAAGTATAATAATTCTTATGAAAAGGAGGAATAAATAATTTCCCTTTCCATAGTTGGAAGAGATCTTGGAGGTGATCTAGTTCAATCCGGTCACTTGACTGATAGAGAACAGGGGGCTTAAGTAACTTGCCCAAGGTCAGGAAAGTTGTCAGGGACAGAGCTGGAATTCTAATCCAAGTTTTCCAAATTTTGCCTTTCGTTTCAGAGCCTTTTCCCAGAATCATAATTAGCATTTGCTCCATAAAACATACCCCAGGACAAGCAGCATGGCAGGTACTTTCCACTTTCCCCCCCCTTTATTTTCTTGGTTACATTTTGAGTTTCAAGTTGTCTCCCTCCCTCCCTTCCAACCTTGTATTAGAAGTCAACATTTGATATACATATGTGTGTATGTTTGTAACCATACAATACAAACTTCCATATATCAGTTCTTTCTCTGGGGTGGATAGTATTTTCTTTTATAAGTCCTTCATAGTTCATATGAATAACCATATTACTTATAACAGATTAGTCATTCAAAGTTACTCTTCAAATAATATTGCTTACTGTCTATAACATTCTCTTGGTTCTACTCATTTCACTCTGCATTATTTCATGCAAGTTTTTCCATGTTTTTCTAAAACCAACCTATTTGTCATTTTTTACAGCACAGTAGTATTCCATCATAATCATCACAACTTATTCATCCATTCCCCAAATGATAGGTCTCAATTTCCAATTCTTTGTCATTAAAAAGACAACTACTATAAATACTTTAGAACATATAATCTCTTTTCCCTTTTCTCTGATTTCCATGAACAACAGAACTAATAGTGGTATTGCTATGTCAAAGGGTATACACAATTTTATAACTCTGGGAATAATCCCAGATTGCTCCTCAGAATGGTTGGCCCAGTTCACAATTCTACCAATAGTGTATTGGTGTCTCAGTTTTTCCACATCCCCTTCAGCATTTGTCATTTGCCCCTTCTATCATTCCAGCCAATCTGATAGGTGTGAGATGGTATCTTAGAGTTATTTTAATTTGCATTTTTCTAATCAATAATGATTTAGAGCATTTTTTCCTATGACTATATATAGCTTTGACTTTTTCTTCCCAAAACTGCTTATTCATATCCGTTGACCATTTATCAACTGGAGAATGACTATATATATATTTGAGATATGGAGCCTTTGTTCAAGAAACTGGCTATAACAATTTCTCCCCTCAGTTTTCTGCTTTCTAATCATGCCTACATTGGTTTAAATTTACATTCTGCTCCAGCCCTTTATTTTTATTTTATGTGCGTCTCTCATGGGGGCGGGGGAGGGGGGGGAATGGGGGAATGAGGGTTAAGTGACTTGCCCGGGGTCACACAGTTAGTGTCAAGTGTCTGAGATCGGATTTGAACTCAGGTCTTCCTGAATTCAGAGCCAGTGTTCTATCCACTGCACCATCTAGCTTCCCTGTGTCTCTCATTTTAAAATGTGTTTTTTGTATACAACATATTCTCAGGTTCTGTTTTTTTATCCATTTTGCTATTTCCATTTTATGGGTGAGTGCATCACATTCACATTCAAAGTTATAATTATTAGTTATATATTTCCCTCCATCCTATTTTCTCTCCCCCAATGTTCTCTCTGTCTCTCTGTCTCTCTTTCTCCTATCCCTTCTCAGAAGTCTACTTTACTTTTAACCACTGCCTTCCTAATCTGCACACCCTCCATTATCCTATCCTCATACCCTCCTATTTTTCTGTAAGTAAAGAGGACTTTTATACCTTATTAGATGTGTATGTTATTCCCCCTTTAACCTAGTTACAATGAAAATAGGTTCCCATACTGCTCATGACAGGCTCTTAGCTTTTTAAGAAAAATTTACTTGGGTGGGAAGTGGAGGAAGAAATATTTTATCTTGTAATCAAATGCCCCAGTGTTGGGGACAATCCAGGGTACTATCCTGTATTGGGGATAAAAAGTCCCTAGGATGCTTTAAGCAGAAAGAGACAAAGGCTTCTGCTGTAGAGATTATCCCTGGAGGGACCAAACAGACCTCAAGGCTGGACCCGCAGGGCCTACTGGGGGATAGTGAGAGGCACAATCTGGTAGGTTCCAATGTAAACTATTGATAAGTTGGTGCTAAGCTCAGCTTCCTTTTTGAAGTAGCACAAGTGTTGTTGGCACACACTAAATTTTAGAGGGTAAAACCCTAGGTGTCCCACCCTACTTATGGCTTGACTGTCCACTCCAACAGTGTTCTTTTCCATAGGCTATTCTGCTTAAAATTCAGGGTTGAGGGGCGGCTAGGTGGCACAGCGGATAAAGCACTGGCCCTGGGTTCAGGAGTACCTGAGTTCAAATACAGCCTCAGACACTTGACACTTACTAGCTGTGTGACCCTGGGCAAGTCACTTAAGCCCCATTGCCCCGCAAAAAGAAAAAAAAATAATTCAGGGTTGAGACTTTCATTACCAGCCACTGTTCCTAACATGGGCTGTGTAAATGTCTCCAAGTATGGTAAACTGTACAAGGTGCAGGGCTCATGCAGAATCATAAAAAAGCTTCCCCTGTGGTGTTCTATGGGCATGTTGGCTTGGGAACAGCTAAGGAGAAAGTGACTTTCCTCCAGAAAAAGTTTTGGGACACTGTTATTTAAAAATGTTTTGTCTGAGAGTTTTAGCTGATGTGTGAAATAGGTAGGAGTGAGAATGGATGAAAGAGAGAACTTTCTGTTTTCCCATTTCTCAAAGAAATTTATTCATTCCATTCCTGCATTCCTCTATCTATCTATCTATCTATCTATCTATCTATCTATCTATCTATCTATCTATCTATCTATCTATCTATCTATCATCTATTGTTTGCTTCCAGTTGTTTAAATTCATATCTTCTTCTAGGGAATTAGCCAAGTCATAGCCAAAGGGAAAGATTAAGATTATCATGATCATTACAAGCATCTACAGTAGTTTGGGCTTCTCTGTTCCTTTTTTAAACTTCCTTTCAAGTCACACAATTAAGATCAGAGAATCTTAGTTTTTGAGTTGGAAGCCATCAAGTATAATGCCCTTATTTCACAGAGGAGAAAAGTGAAGTCCAGAGAGCTTCAGTGATTTGCCCAGGGTCAGACAGCTAGAAAGTATGTCATTCAAATCAAGTCTTTTTGATACTGTCCAGTGCTCTACCCACTATATCACCTAGCTGAGAAGCAAATGAAACAATTATAATGATAATAAATCACATTTCCATAAATCCTTTAGGTTTATAAAGACTTGAAAGAGCTTTCTTCAAACCAACCCTGTGAGGGAGCTAGTACAAGTCCTCATTTTATTATATTGTATAAGAAAAAACTGAGGTTCAGAGAGGAGAAATCAATTTGCCCAGGATCACAGAGCTCAGAAGTATCAGATCCCTATGGTCTCCTAAATCAAAGACCTTGCATTGTCAATTGTTTGTTGATTATTTTAAAAATAATACTAATTTGACTAAAACTGAAGCTTAAATACTTTGGCCACATAATGAGAAGATAGGACTCAATGGAAAAGACCCTGGTGTTGGGAAAGACTGAAAGCAAAAGGAAAAGGCAATGGCAGAAGATGAGATGGAAAAAATTAGTATCATGGAAATAATGAACGTGAACTTGAACAGACTTTGAGAGATAGTGGAGGATATAAGGGCCGTGGTGTGTTGTGGTCCACAGGGTCATGAAGAGTTAGACAAGGCTGAACAACTGAACAACAATGACAAAAGAGCAAAACTCGGTCTTAAATGCTCTCCTCCCAGTGACGTGACTCCCATACATAGACTAAGATCATACAAGATTCTTTGGTAGGTACAACACTAGAGATAACTTTGTTCAATGATTCTCTGATCATTGCATCAATTACACCAGGGGGAAAATATGCTTGTAAAAGTGCCTGTCACCAAACTCATATCATGGTCAGAGTCCAAATGGAAGCAAGAAATCCCTTTTACACACAGAAAGGTCCCCCCAGATACACCCAATTGCCAATGATAATGGCCTGATTACATTGATCTCCAGAACCCTATCAGCTTTCTCTATAAAACACTGATTTTGAAAGGTGGAAGAGGACTCAGTGAGCATTTGGTCCATTCCTTGAATGAAAGGAGCCTGCACCATAACGTATCTGACAAATAGTCATCCAGCATTTCCTCAAAGACCTCTGAGGAAGGGGAAGCCACCACCCCTCAAAACAATCCTTTCCCGTTTTAGATGGCTCTAATTGTTAGAAACTTTTTCCTGACATAAAGCCCAAATTGCTTTTTGTAACTTTCACTTCAGCTTGAGGTTCTGCCCAAGTAGAACAATCTCTCCTCCAGATAATAACCCTTTGAATACTTAAAGATAGCTCTCTTGCTCCCCTTGAGCTTTTTCTTCTCCAGGCTAAACAGGCCAAATCCTTTCAACGACTCCATATGGAATGGACTCAAAGCCTTTTATCATCCTGGTCTTATTCCTTGGAACTTCTCCAATTTATCACTGACTTTCTTAAACTATGTGCCTAAGACTAAATATGAAGGTCTGAAAAGGGCCAAGTAAAGAGGGATTATTACTCCCCCATTCCTAAGAGGTATGTCTCTAAATACAGTGCAAAATCACATTAATTCTTTTGACTGCCACATTACACTATTTACTCATATTAAGCATGTAGTCCACTAAAATCCACATATGTTTCAAAATAATTGATTTCTAACCGTGCCTCCCCAGTCTTTTTTTTTTGTACCCAAGCACAAAATTTTGCTTTTATCCCTATTGCATTTCATTTCATTAGGCTCAGAGCAATGCTCTTATCTGTTAAGAACTTTTAGGATCCCAACTCTACCCCCCTCTCCAAATATCAGCTTGATCATTCATGCCAGAAACATTAATTGAACAAAGACTGCCTTCTGCCAAGACTGTGACATGCAGTTGAATTTATTTCTGAGTAACCTATCCTGTTAGTTTTGTTTCTACAGAACATTGTTTGTGCTTCTGTATTCCATTAGCAAAAAAGTTTGTTTAATACCATTACCCAATTTTATAGTACTGTATGTTAAACCCTCCTACATGATTCATTACTCAGGACAGTCTTTTCCCATGAATAGAAGGTGTAGAGAAAGTTTGCTGACTCATCTTTGTCAGTTTCACTACAATTGTGGGTAGAGGCGTGTCTAAGCAAAAGAGAGAATCTATAGTAATTCTCTCCCACCTCAACCTTCTCTGGTCATTTAGAACAATAGTTGTCTAAAGTTTTCTGATTGTGCACCCTATCAGCAAAAAAAAAAATTAACACACTTTATATTTATTTATAAATTATATATGTGTGCTACTACACTAATATATCATCTATTACAAAGCACACAAAAAAGAAATTTTAAAAGGATGAGACATAGATGAAATAAATATTTTAAAATAATTTTATTTTATTTGTAAACAATACAAAAATCTTTATGCTGTCACTAAAAATTATAACATTTTTTCAGTGAAAGCAAATTAATTGAATGTTATGGGGTTTTTTTAATCATTGTTTAATATTTTGCAATACAAATATTCACTGGTCTGGCTCTAAGTTCCATTTATTTCAGTGTTTGTTTTCAGTGGCTACCATAGGTCAAAAAGATGCATAGATCGAAATGGATCGAGCATATCATCGGCTACCCTTATTGAGATACTCCCTTTTTCAACCCCATCCACCAATTGTGCAAAGGTTTTTGTTGAAATTTGGCTAGTATATTACTATCTTCCTTGATACTGGAGGATGAGGCCATGGAGAAGAGCCCAGGGAGGAATCCAGAAGTTTGATCAGGGAACTGAGGGTGAGGGAAGCAGGAGGTGTGCATTGCTGCTTTACAGAGGAGAGGAGAGGGAGGATAGATTCCTCATAAGAAACCAGGCAGGAAATAACTCCCTCCCCTCATATATGACTGAGAAGGAGCATGTACAGCTGCCTATCCTGAATAGTCCACACTGACATAAGCAGGGAGAAAGGAAGCCCCAAAAGCAGGCAGGGATCAACCAGTTGTGCTGTTTTCCTCAGTTGTAACAGGTTTTTTTTTTTTATACCCATTGAATAAATATATATTGCATGACCCCACTTTGGAGAAAACAGCAATAGCTTTAGGTCACTAGATTTAAGTTTGGAAGCCTGGGTTCATCCCTCATTTCTGATACTTTGCAAGCTGTGTGACCATAAGCAAGTCACTCCTTGTTTTCATTTTTTAAAAATATTTTATTGGTGTACTTTTCTTTATTTTTTCTTTTCTTTTTTTGCATCTCTATCCTTATGTGTTATCATCTCTGACCAACAAATAGAAGTCCTCCCTTGCAACAGATAAATATGATCAAGGAAAATAAATTAAAACATTGGCCATATCTGAAAACCTTCAGTGTCCTCATCTGTAAAATGGGACAGTGATATTTAGACTCTCTACCTCTCAGGGATATTGTCAGAAAAGTGACATATATCTTAAAACTACAGAAATATTAGTTATTATTATTATATCATTATTATTACTTACAGCCTCTGCTAAAGTGAAATGTCTCCAGGTTTTCTTCTTCAATCCTTCCTCCATCTAATCCCTTAAATTTGAAAACAAACAAAAAAAAGAACCACTGTTATTATCTCTTTCACACTATGATTTCAATGCCTGTTATCTCTCTTAGATAGGTGGAAAAAGGACGATTTTTTAAAAAGAAATTAAAGTCTTAAACTAAAGTTATAACAGACTGAGTATGTCAGGGTTAGTTGCTTTGAAGGCAATGTCTAAAGAGTCTGGGGCTGAAATTCTGATTTATTCCTTATTTTTTTTCATCTCTGAGAAATTTCCTTTAGCCAGAGCTTTGCTTCAATTGATAGGTGGATGTATGCTTATGTAACCCCACGCCACTTGAGTCATCAGATTTAGGAGGATAAGAGCCCCATATATCACCTAGTCCCTCTTTTACAGATTGGGGAAACTGAGACCCATAGAATTTAACTAATTTACCTACAGTGACTTGGCTACTAAGTATCAGAGCCCAAATTGAACCTATATCTGATTTCTAATTCTTTCCTTCTAGATTCCCATTCTGAATATTCGAAGGCAGCCATGTTGCCTGAGCTTATTCCTGTGCTTCCAAACAATATTGCCTGGGTGATTTAAATTACCTTGATTAAATTCAACCCCACCGCAATCACCAGGCAAAACATTACTGCCGCACATCTTCCATCAACAGGTTTATTTTACTAAAAACAAATGTACTGAGAACATAATAATAGGAGTAATAGCTAGCACTTATTGTTGTTATTCAGTTGTTCAGCCATTTCCAACTCTTTATGACTCTGTGGACCATAGCACATCAGGCCCTACTATCCTTCACTTTCTCCCAAAGTCTGTCCAAGTTCATGTTCCTTACTTCTATGACAACATCTATCCATAGCATCTTATGCCATCTTTTCCATTTATTTATTTATTTGTTTGTTTGTTTGTTTGTTTTTGAGGGTGAGGCAATTGGGGTTAAGTGACTTGCCCAGGGTTACACAGCTAGTAAGTGTCAAGTGTCTGAGGCTAGATTTGAACTCAGGTCCTCCTGAATCCAGGGCCAGTGTTCTATCCACTGCGCCACCTAGCTGCCCTTCCATCTTTTCCTTTTGCCTTCAATCTTTCCCACCATAAGAGTCTTTCCCAATGAGTCCCCTCTTCTCATTATGTGGCCAAGGTATCTAAACTTCAGATTCAGTACTTGTTCTTCCAATGAATAGTCTGAATTGATTTCTTTAAGTATGGACATATTTGATCTCCTTGCTGTCCAAGGAACTTTCAAAAGTCTTCTCCAGGACCACAATTCAAGTGTCAATTCTGTGGCACTCAGCTTTCCTTATACTCCAACTCTCACAGCTATAAATTACCCCTGGAAAAAACCATAGCTTTGATGCTCTGGACCTTTGTCAGCAAGGCAATATCTCTGGTTTTTAGTATGCTGTCCAGATTTGCCATAACCTTTCTTCCAAAGAACAAGCATCTTTTAATTTCATGACTGCAGTCACCATCCGCAGTGATCTTGGAATCCAAAAACATAAAATCTGACACTGCTTCCATCTCTTCTCCCTCTATTTGTTAGGAAGTAATGGGACTGGATGCCATGATCTTGGGTTTTTTTAATGTTAAGCTTCAAGCCAGCTTTTACACTCTCTTCTTTTACCCTCATCAAGAAGAGGATTCTTAATTTTGCAGGTTTGCAAAGAACTTTACAAATATTATCTCACTTGATCTTCACAACAACTCTGGGAGGAGGTGATATTATTAGCCCCATTTTATAGATCTGAAAATGGAGGCAGACAGAGGTTAAGTGACTTGCCTAGGGTCACACAGCAACTAAGTATGTAAGGCTGGATTTGAACTCAGGTCTTCTTGACTCCAGGTCTTACATGTCCCTAACTCTGTATTGGGTAGTGTCAGGAACAAAAGAATGGCTTTCTAGAAAGGACTCTAAATTTGGAGTCAGAGGAATGAAGGTTTAAATTCTGTCTCTGCCACTTAGTACCTGTGTGACCTTGGGCAAGTCACTTAACTTTTCTAGACCTCTGTTTTGTCATCTGTAAAATGAGATGACCCTTAACATGATTTCCAGCTCCAAATCTTGTTGTTTTTGTCCTTCATTCTCAGAGAGGAATATGACATCAGGGTGATGTCATGACTTGCACTGAGTTGGATTTAAGTGAGGGAGGGCTGTGCAGGGTCACCAACTTCATTCTGTCCTCCAGAGCCATCTGGGTCCAGTAGCAAGATATACATGAGGACAACTGGATATGGCCCTAGATGTTTAAGGCAATTGGGGTTAAATGACTTGCCCAGGGTCACACAGCTAGTAAGTGTCTGAGGTGAGATCTGAACTCATATCCTCCCAACTTCAGGGCCAGTGCTCTATCCATAATGCTATCTCGCTGACCCCAACTCCAAATCTATAATGCTATGAAAATAGCATTCAAGAGTGACTTCAAGAGTATATATATATATATATATATAAAATCTACTTGGAAAAACATAGGCACACATATAGATGCAAACATACCTACCTAGGCACAGTGGCACAGTGAATAGGACGGTGGACCTAAAGTTAGGAAGACGTTGTTGTTCAGTAGTTTCAGTCATGTCTGACTCTTTGTGACCCCATTTGGGGTTTTCTTGGCAAAGATACTGTAGCAGTCTGCCATTTCCTTCTCTAGCTCATTTTATAGATGAGGAAAATGAGGCAAACAGGGTTAAGTGACTTGCCCAGGGTCACAGAGCTAGGAAGAGTCTGAGGCCAGATTTGAACTCAGAAAAATAAGTCCTCCTGACTCCAGACCTGGCACTCTATCCATTGTGCCATCTAGTCAGAAAGACCTGAGTTCAAATCTACCCTATGACACTTTATAACTGTATGACCCTAGGCAAGTCACTAACCTCCATATGAATCAGATTTCTCATCTGTAAAATGGAGTTTATAATAGTAGTTACTTCATAGGGTTGTTGTGATGATCAAATAACATTTATAAAGTACTTTACTAATCTTAAAGAACTGTATGAGGGGAGGTGGTATAGAGGAAAGTTACTGGCTTTAGAATCAAAAGGACCTGAGCTCAAATTCTAGCTCTAGTGTTTTAGGTCATATGTGACCTTGGGCAAGTCATTTCTTTTCTTGGGTCCTTAGTTTTCTCATCTGCCAAACAATGGGTAATGTATAAATGGCTTAATTAATTTAATAAATTAATTTGAAATTAATTTGTGAAAGATGGCATAGGATAGGGATGGGGCGGGGGAGGAGGAGTAAGAAGTATGTTATAGGGAAATTACTTTGTATCTACTTCATAATTGCTCATCTGTGTACTCTTGTCCCTCCCACTATCCAAGTTTATACAGGAGAGGCAACAGCTGGAGAGCCTACATCCTGAGAGTCAGGAATACCTGAGTTTATATTTTGCTTCTGTCACATACTTATTGGCTGTGTTACCTGGGGCAAGTCGCTTTAACCTCCCAATTCCGCAGACAAGTCCGAGTTCCCCAGACAAGTCTTTATGTCTATAAATTGCAACACATTGATAGTTGGGGTTTCCTATAACCCTGTGATTTGGTCCTCCTCCAAAATCTGTGTGCACATTCCTTGACTCCCACCCAATTTTGACATTTTAAGGGCAGGGACTGATTTGTTTTAGTCCTTCTATCATGAGCACCCAACATAATATCTTATGAATGTTGTGTGTTTGATTTCATCACTATAAGGAACTACCCAAAATGATGCAAATTGTCAACCTCTCTGTAATTTAACAATTGTCTGAGGGCACTTAGAGGTTACCAAATCAGTATATTCATATTTGTGTAACTTGCCCAAGGTCACACAACCAGTATGTGTCATTGGCAGAATTTCCATCTCTTAAGCTGTCCCTTAATTTACCATACTACAGTGCCTTTGGCTATGTTCATAGTAGGTGCTTAAATGACTCCTAAATGGAATTGAATTACTTCATGGTCAGCAAAGGATTATGGGAAATAGTGACCTCTCATTTGGATAGGAAAACCTTCCTCGAAATCATCTTCCACTTTTCTCATGGTGAATCGATAACCAATCTCTCATCTGTCACCTTCCCCAAGTGATTTGTTTAAGGGTCATTCCTCTGCTTCTGAAACTGGGGAAATTATTGAATCACAAGGCACAATGAGAGCAAGCAGCACAGAAAAACTAGAGATTGATGGTGATTTTTCTGTGTTTGTCTCTTTTTCAGACCCAGGAAACAAAATGTTCCTTCTTTATTCATTTCTGATTGTGGGAACTAAGCTACATCTGATAACAGGTAACAACAACAAGAACAACAACAACCTGTGAAGGAGGTAGAACAAGTATTACTGTCCAGTTTATCTGGAGCACATGGTCAGGAGTCCCAAACCATGGGTAACCCCAGGATCTTTGCTTAAGGAGGGTGAGCTAAAGGAGATGTTTCCACTTTCCCAGGCCATGTAGGGCCACAGTACACCATAAAGGAAAATGTGAATGAATCAGGGACTCTCCCACTCAACAGAGGTTCTGAAAGCCTCCATAGAGAGTTGCTTTCCCTTCCCCTCCCTCCTCCAAGGGCCTCACATTTAGGATTAGATACTGCAGTTCAAGTAAAATTTTTCCAGTAAAGGGATTAAAAAAAAAAACAACCAACCCAAATGCTAATGTATTTTATTGACATTTGCAAGGCAGGTGGGTGATACATTGGATAGAGCTTTGTAATCAGACAGACCTAAATTCAAATCTAACCTTGGACACTCACTAGCTGTAAGTCACTTAACATTGCCTGATTCAGTTTCCCCACTTGTAAAATGGGGATAATAATAGCACCTACTTTCCAAGGTTGTTGTGATGATCACATGTGGTAATATAAATAAATCACTTAGTAAACCCCAAAGCAATGCTAGCTGTCATCATCATCATTATTATGAAAGCCCCTTCCCTTAATCGTTCTTCAAAAAACTCATAGAATGTTAACGTTGCAAAGTACTTTGATATCTAGTGCAAGCACCTCATTTTACAGATGAGAAAACTGAGACCCAGAGAAGGGAGTGAGTTGTTGAAGGGTTTGCTGTCTTTTCTGTCTCTCTAAGAGAAGGTGGGATTTCCAGGCAGTGTACTGAGCTAGGGAACCTGCATTCCTGAAGTCATTTTGGGATTGAGATGCCCACTTTGAATCATCTTGCTTAGTATGAAGGTCTTAATCCTTCAAAGTTGATTTGATTGTATATCGATTTAACTGACATGCTCCACAAAGGTCCAAGGGCAAGTTAAAGAATTTATTGCGGGGCAGCTAGGTGGCACAGTGGATAGAGCACTGGCCCTGGATTTAGGAGTACCTGAGTTCAAATCTGGCCTCAGACACTTGACACTTACTAGCTGTGTGACCCTAGGCAAGTCACTTAACCCCAATTGCCTCACCAAAAAAAAAAAAAAATTATTGCCATGTTGTTGCTAAAGGATCACATCAGATTGAGTATTGGGCACTGACATATCATCATCATCATAATTAACAATAATAATAATAAATAACAGCAACAACATCCAGCTAATATTATGTAAATGCTATTAATATAGCATCTTACAACAGTCTCATTTTATCCTATCATTACTATCTGCATTTTATAGATGAGAAACCTGAGGCAGGCAGAAGTTAAGTGACTTACTTTTTTTTTTTTTTGGTGGGGCAATGAGGGTTAAGTGACTTGCCCAGGGTCACACAGCTAGCAAGTGTCAAGTGTCTGAGGCCAGATTTGAACTCAAGTCCTCCTGAATCCAGGACCGGGGCTTTATCCACTGTGCTATCTAGCTGCCCCCTAAGTAACTTACTT
Source organism: Dromiciops gliroides (assembly GCF_019393635.1). Classification (NCBI taxonomy): domain Eukaryota; kingdom Metazoa; phylum Chordata; class Mammalia; order Microbiotheria; family Microbiotheriidae; genus Dromiciops; species Dromiciops gliroides. Next base: position 641,159,625 of record NC_057861.1, read on the forward strand.
TTTAGTCACACAGTAAGTGTCAGAGGCTAGATTCAAATTTAGGTCTTCTTGACTCTGGTTCAGCATTCTATTCACCGTGCCACCCAGCTGTCCTTAGATGCAAGATTATATGTTTCAACTGGCATGTAGACAGTCCCGTGTCTCAGAACTCCTGAACTCTGGGCTACACAGAGTTCATCAGAATTTTCACTAATCTTGGAGTCCTTGACTGAAATGACCCAAGGAGTTATTGTCACTGTAGACTTTTTGTTCACTAAGCTGCATAATTCTGTTATTTGGTTTTAGTTTCCTAAACTTGTCATAGCTGCAGCTAACTCAGAACTCTGTCATACTACAAAAACAAACAAACAAAAAACTTTACACGTTTCATAAAACCTTAAGTTTCTCAAGCTCCTGGCTGTGCTAGCTATCAAGAGGACACAAAGGGATGGGCTTTCTTTCCACAAAATCAAAGGCAAGGGTCTGAAGTGAGAGGAAAATGCACATGAAATCTGACTAAAGAGATTCTGCACTTTTTTCTTTTCCAATCTGTAATAGGCAGAGCAACGTGGCTATATTGTCCATCGATGGGCATTTATGAGGCTGAACATTTATTATTATGATAATGGAATATTTGGATAAAGCTTTTCATCACCACCTGGCACTCAGAAGTGATTTCAAAATAGCTCACTTATCTTCAAGTACAGCAGAAGACAGTCGGTCAACAAGCATTTATTAAGTGCCAACTATATGCCAGGGACCATGTTAAGTGTTAGCACGCCAAAGATATACACACATATTCAAAGAAAAGATATATATATATATATATATACATTATATATAAATGCATTTTATTGCTACTTAGCCTTCTATTAACTAGGTTAATTGTTTGTATAAGGCTCTTTGCTTTACTACATAATGAGGGGTATATTCAACTGTGTTTGGAGTTCCCCAGTGTATTTTTGGTTCACATCAGGGAGCTAAGTTCACAAATCACTTTTATTTGCTAGCAGCTTTTACCACTTCAATTTCCCAATTCAACAAATATCAAAGAAAAACCAACAATGTTCAGATACTATGACAGATTCTTTTGTTATAAAGATATAAATGTTAGCAGCCACTGACCTCAATGAGGTTACATTTTGCTGGGATATAAGGGTACACATTTAAATAAATACGGGGCAATTTGGGAAGGAAGAGAGCACTAACAAATGGAAAGAATTAGGGAAGGTTTCACTGAGGAGATAGCACCTGAGCTGAGCCTAAAGGAAGAGGATTCTGAGAGTCAGGTCTTGGGATACAAGGGGATGGGCTTTCTTTCCATAAAATCAAAGTAAGGGTCTGAGGTGAGGGGATAGTTTAGGAAAATGTATTGCAGGGAGAGATGACATGTCAAATTTGAGACTGATAGTCCAGTTTGATTATTACATAGCAGGGGTGGGAGGAAGGATAGCAGTGAAAGGGCATAATATGAAATAAGAGTGGAAAGATTGGGGCAGCTAGGTGGCGCAGTGGATAGAGCACCAGCCCTGGAGTCAGGAGTACCTGAGTTCAAATTCGGCCTCAGACACTTAACACTTACTAGCTGTGTGACCCTGGGCAAGTCACTTAACCTCAATTGCCTCACTAAAAAAAGAAAAAGAAAAAAAAAGAAAACACAAGAGTGGAAAGGTATGACAGCCAGATTTTGATGGACTTTTTATGCCAGACTGAGGCATAAATCTTATCTTAAAGGCAATAGTGAGCCAATGAAGGTTTGGGGGAAGTGGAATTTGATAACTAAACCCTAATCACTCCAACAATCTTTAGCCTTCATCCATTTATCCAATCACTTTACATTCAATTGAAACATTTAATGAGCACTTCCATCCTTCCAACCACCCAGATTAGCAATGTAGGTGTCATTCTTGACTCCTCACTCTCTCTCTCACATTCACTTTGGGAAATGGAGTGGTATCAGGAAGATAATTTTGGCAGTTGTGTGGAAGATGGTTGAGAAAGGGATCACTTTGGAAACAGAGAGATCAGTTGAAAGGTTATTGATACAATCTAAGAAAGAGATGAAGACTTGAACTAATTGGTGGTTCTATGAATGGAGAAAAAGGGCGAATGGTAAGAAATTTTTTTTTTGGTGGGGCAGTGGGTTTAAGTGACTTGCCCAGGGTTACACAGTTGGTACGTGTCAAGTGTCTGAGGCCAGATTTGAACTCAGGTACTCCTGAATCCAGGGCCAGTGCTTTATCCACTGTGCCACCTAGCCGCCCCAGAAATATTATATTTAATAGGAATTTGCAATGAATTGGATCTGAGAAGTAAAGGAGAGGGAAGAATCAAGGATAAGACTGAGGTTATGAAATTAGGTAATTGGGAGAATTATGGTCCCTTAAATAGATATAGGGAAGTTTAGAGAAGGTTCAGGTTTGTGGGAGAAGATAATAAGAAAACTTTGGGATATATTGAGTTTTAGGTGATGCTGAGACATCCAGATATTCACCAGCCAGATGATGATGCAGGGCTGGAGAGATCAGGACTGAGTATATATTAGGATTTAGAAGTCATCTGAGTGAAAATAATAATTGAATCCATGGACAGGATGAGACCACTAATAAAAGGAACAAGTATAGAATAAGTAAAGAAGAAAGCCTAGGACCGAACTTCAGGAAACACACATACTTAAAAAGTGGAGGGCTTTAGTTTCAAAAGATCTTTTTTTCTAAATTTGGAGCTCAACATCTGGTAGTCAGTCAATCATCTAACATTTATTAAGGACTTACTATTTGAGGGGGGGCTGTGCTAAGTGATGAGAATGCAAAGAAAGGCAAAAAACACTCCCTACTGATAGTCTAATGGAGGAGAAAACATCCAAACAATTATGTACAAACTTTATATATGTGTGTATATACACTATAATAAATTGGGCATAATCACCAGGGGGAAAGCACTAGAATTAAAGGGTGGGCAGGAAGGACTAATTGCAGAACATGAGAATTTATCTAAGACTCAAACCAGAAAAGCTAGGAGGTAGAGATAAAGAGGGAGATCTCCAGGCATGGCAGCCAGCCTGTACAAATGCTTAGTTGAGAGATGCGGTGTCACATTTGAGGAAAAGTAAGGAAACCAGTGACACTGGATCACAGCTAACCTGCTGGGGTACAAGGTGTAAGAAGATTAGAAAAGTAGGAAGGGGCCAGGTTATAGAGAAGATTTCATATTTGATTCAGGAGGCAATAATAAGCCACTGGAGTTGATTTAATGGGAGTGGGGTGGTGACATCTTCAGACTTCTACTTTTGGAAGATCAATTTGACAGCTGAGTGGAAGATGGACTGGAGAGAGGGGAAGCTTGAGGCAGGGAAATCAACAAACAGGTTATTGCAGTAATCCAGGTGTGAGGAAATGAGGGCCTGCACTAGGCTTAGTGCCGCCATCTTGGTGGCAGTGTCAGAGAGGAGAGAAGGCAGTGGATATGTAAGCTATTAAGAAGATAGAAATGACAGGACTTGGCAATTGATTGGATATGGGGCGTGAGAGAGAGTGAGGAGTCCAGAAAGACACCAACATTACTAGCCTGGGTGACCAGGAGGATGGAGGCACCTTGCCCTTAGCAGGCATTCTCAGAGTGTTTTTTGATTGAATGAATAAATGATTGGAGTAATGGATGAAGACTAAGGATTGCTGAAGTGATTAGGGCTCAGTTACTAAAGCATCATGGAAAGGCTCCCAACAAATATCCTAAGTTCATACATCTAGAGCTGCAAGGGACATCGGAAGCCGTCTAGTCCAAAGCCCTCATTTTATGATGAGGAAACTTAGAGCAAAGGAGGTTAAATAATTTGCCCAAGGTCCCAAAAGTAGGAATTATCAGAGATGACATTTTAATGCAGATCCTCATTTCAGATGTAGTGTTGTTTTTTTTCCACTATACTATAGGAGGTTTAATTTGACATGAGACATAATTAGAAAGGAGCCCCACTGCAGGACCTTAAAAAGGAGATAGTTGGAGAGCAGCTAGGTGGCACAGTGGATAGAGCACCGGCCCTGGATTCAGAAGGACCTGAGTTCAAATCTGGCCTCAGACACTTAACGCTTATTAGCTGTGTGACCCTGGGCAAGTCACTTAACCCCAATTGCCTCTCTCTCTCTCTCTCTCTCTCTCTCTCTCTCACACACACACACACACACACACACAAGGAGGTAACTAGATAAGCAGTGTTTGGTGAAGATGATTTTCGATTGGCTGCATTGGAAAGGAAGTAGAGACAAAGATAGTTGTGTTAGCCAAGGTATGGGATGTTTAGGGACATAAGAAAGGGCAGTGACAGTGCATCCAAGAAACAATACAAAAGAAAGAATTGCTGATGCACTGAATGGGAGAAGGCAAAAGAAAACGTCCCAGATGAAGTTATGAGGCCACAGATTATAGATTCAAAGACTGTTACATTTAGAAAGATCCTCAGAGACCATATAGTCCAAACCTTTCATTTTACAGAAAAACCTGAGATCTAGATTAGGGAAAGTGACACACATTAAGGTTACACTAATAATGACAGAGTCCCTTGACTTCTATTCAAGTGATCTATTCACTGTACCAGGCAATCCATGGAGATAATATGGGGATGGCCTCTTTTGTCCCAACTAAGATAAAATTGGGGTCTCTGGGCAGATAACACCATGATATTTTTGTTTTGTTTTCCCCCGTAGGTTTATTTATAGTGACTGTTCCAAAGGAGCTGTATACAGCAGACTATGGTAGCAATGTGACAATGGAGTGTAATTTTGATGCTGGTGGACAAGTGGACATTAGAGCATTAAGAGTCACTTGGGCAAAGGAAGAAAGGAAAATTGTAAGTTTTCCTAGTAAGCAGAACGACCTGGAAATTCACAGTGAACACAATGGAAGAAGAATGACACTGTTAGAGGACCAACTGTCCCTCAGGAGGGCTTTGCTTCATATTAGGGATGTCCAAATAATGGATGCTGGCCAGTACCACTGCCTGCTTTTCTATAGGGAAGCTGGTGACTACAAATATGTCACTCTGCAAGTAAAAGGTTTGTTATCTTATAAGGGTGTACAAAAACACATGCTCATATATGAAGGTGGGTAAGGGTATATAAAGAGAAAAGGGTGAATGAAGGTATGTTCCAGAATGTGCAAAAGCCCTTGAATCTTGGACAGCAAGGACTCCAGCTCTGGGCTTGAACAGATTTGGTTCCATTCCTGGGGAGCCCTGATCCCAAACAGAGGGAGGCAGGCATTTTCTTGTATTTTCTTGTCTATTATGCCCCCACCTAAAGTTCAGAAGTCAGCTTGGAAAGAATGGATGGAATTAGAGCCAGATGACTTGGGTTAAAATCCTGCTGCTACCATTTATTAGCTTTGTGATGATATTGGGCAAGTCACTTAACTGCTCTGGGTCTCAGTCCCTCACCCACAAAATGAGGGGGTTGGACCAGATGACTGTTAAAATTCCTTTCAGCAGGGGCAGCCAGGTGGCGCAGTGGATAGAGCACCGGCCCTGGAGTCAGGAGGACCTGAGTTCAAATCCGACCTCAGACACTTGACACTTACTAGCTATGTGACCCTGGGCAAGTCACTTAACCCCAATTGCCTCACCAAAAAAAATAATAAAATAAAATAAAATAAAATTCCTTCCAACTCTAAATCTATGGTCCTATAATCTCCAGAAAAGCTTAGTTATGGCTCTTGTCTAGGGTCTCCCTTAAAAGGGATTACTAGGATCCTTTCTAGCAGAGAGTACTCAGTGTATAAAAGAGCAGACCCAGATGGTTACTTAACAACAAAAGAATTGATTAAAATGCAAAAGGTGCATAAGGGCTCATTAATATACACCTAAGAAATAAACTATAACCCATTCCCTCAAATATACTCTAGGGAGATAAAGACCCGGAGGAGATTTATGGGACTGCTGAACATATATTTCACATTCACCTCAGATACATACTGTCCAAAGAGCAATCGGTGTCCATATCTTCTGGCGTAAACGTCTCATCCTCCTAGATGAAGTCATCTTCTTCTCCATAAAGGCTATAGTTACAGGAAACACCTCCCATCCTTGGGCAAGCAGCATCCAAATCAGTGACTTTACACCTCTCAAGCTCATGAGGTAGCCACCAAATCTGAAAGCAGTAATTTCTTGGGATTGTTGCTTGGTCACCTGTGCTCAAGGAAAGAAACACAAAGCAAAAGAGGCAGCCCAGAATTTGAGGTCCCATCGTAGGCTCACCTAGGCAAGCATCTATTCTCACTGCCATGTATGTGGCTGCCATAGCTACTGCTGGGGGACAAGTGAGAGGTGAGGAAAATACCCTTTCCCCACCTCCTCCATGAGGCCTTTCCTGATCCTCCCAATTATTAATGCCCTTATCCCCAAATGACACTGAATTGACCTTATATATATTTTACATTGATTTATCTGTTTATTTTTTACTTCCCCCAGGAGACCCTAATGAAAGAATCTCTTGTATCTTTGTATCTTTAGTGCCTAACACAATGACTAGCACCTATTGGGTGTTTGATAAATGTTCCTGATTCACTTAATGTGTCCAACAGTGAAAGAGGCTACTACCAAAGATAGTGGTCTCTCATTCTTTCAGATCCCCATATTAGTAAAGGCTGAGTGATCATCTGTTATCACTAATATAGAAAAGATTCCTCCCTGAGCATAAGGCTAGACTTAATGACTCTTATCATCCCACCTCTAAGATTCTATGATACATAATTCAATGAAAATTGCTCATCTTTTCTTAAGAAACTTGCCCTTAACCCAACTTCCACATTTTGTGGGAGGTGGGTGAGTAACACTTCCATCTCATTTTTCAAACAAGGAGTGATTTTTGAGATGGCTGTATATACATAAATGTGTACGTGCTATTTCACTGGATAGAATGTGAACTTCTTGAGGGCAAGGATTGCTTCATTTCTGTTTTTATAATTCCTGTATGTAGTATAAAACCTGGCACATAGCAGGTTCTTAATAAATGCTAGTTCATTATTTCCCAAATCCTGATAAATTTTTTTTTCTACCAAACTTTACTCCTCCATGTCCTTTCCTCTTAGCCCCCAATATAAATATCCGATCCATTTACTAGTCATTTTCTGACTAAGTTTGTTGTTTAGTCATTTCTGTCATGTCCAACACTTTGTGAACTCAGTTGGGTTTTCTTGGCAAAGATACTGAAGTGGTTTGCCATTTCCTTCTCCAGCTCATTTTACAGATGAGGGAACTGAGGCCAACCAGGTTAAGTGACTTGCCCAGGGTCACACAGCTACTAAGTGTCTGAGATAGGATTTGAACTCAGGTCTTTCCTGAGTCCAAGCCCAGCACTCTACCTAACTGCCCTTCTGACTAGGTTATTCTATTCAATTAAAAAACTTTTATTACAACCTTCTATGTCCTGGCTTTTCTACTTTTATTCCCTTTTCTGAAAATGGATACCAAAATCACCATTTTATTTAATGTTATGTACATTGCAAATACTTTTTGTTGATGAGATGATGATGATTGTGGCAATGTTTGCCTAATGATTTATTCATGTTTCTCATTAGTCTGTAATATCTCTCTGTATATCAGGATCAATGATTTTTACCCTTAACTAGTGTAGTCTAAGAATTACATAAACTAAACTGCTTTTCAGTCCTATCCAGGTAAGTAAAACCATCATCACTATTGCTTATTGCTACCATTTCCTGCTTTTTGCTTTCTCTATTCATCCCTATGCATGAATCAGCTTCTACAAAGAGTATTCATTTAATCAGTCATTGATTCATTCAATAAACATAGCATACCTATTATGTACAGACTACTGTTGGTAGGTGCTAGAAGTAATCAGGTTTAGATAAGACAGGGCCCCCAACCTCTGTGAAGTTTACACAATGATAAGTTACAATAATAACTATTAATTATTATAGTATAATAGTAACTATGATAGTAACTATATAGTAACTAATAATAGTAACTATTATTATGCATAATAGTAATAATAGGGAAAAAGACACAAACACTGACAATCATAATACACAGTATTACATGATTTAGTGTGTTAATGAATTGCAAACCTCTTACAATTCTACATCTTTCAAAAAAGCCTTCTCTGCCTATTTGGAAAACTAGTAATGGTTTTCTCCACTTCTCATCCAATGCCAACAAGCAACTCACATTTTCCACAGCTTACTGATGTGCACAAATTAGGTCAATATTTACTGAATTCTTTTTAGCTTGGACCCTTTGCTATATCATTTACTCTATGTTGTACAATTTATCTTTATATCAAATAGTTAACATTTATTTAGTATTTTAAGATTTTCACAGCACTTTATAAATAATCTCTAATTTTATCCTTGCAACAACCTTCAGAGGTAAGTGCTCTTTTTCTCCATATTTACAGCTGAGGAAACCAAGGTAGGCAAGGTTAAGTGACTTGACCAGGATCAGGCAGCTATTAAGTGTCTAAAGCAAAATTTGTACTCAGGTTTTTCTGACTCCAGGTCTATCCACTGAGCAACCATCACCAATACCTGTTTTAGGGCATCAGTGTCTAACTTTTTTTGTAACAATACACAAAGAACAATTAAGTGTGTGAATACTAAGTAAATACCATCAGCTCATGATTATTTGGGGGCATCTAGTGTCTGTTTCTTGCTTCTCCTCAATCAGAAGAAATGAAAGAATCCTTGCCTTCATTGAGCTTACATTTTCTTGCTGGTTGTCCCCAGGAAAAGCTTTAGTCGAAACAGGTAAAAAAGTATTCTGAAGGTTTTAATTAATTTTCAATTCAATTCAATAAACACTTATTAGTCACCCATTATGTACAGGACTCTACTAAGCAAAAAAATAAATATCATATAGATATATGAAATATAAATATGAAAAGTAACACAAGGAGCATATGGTCTATGGGGAAAGAGGGAGGTCCATCACACATAATTTAGTATTAATACAGCGTAGTGTATGATAAGGGCAAAGGAAAGATGCAGCTAAAGCGCTCTAGCAATCCATGTAATTATATTTGCTCTCCTGGTCATGATATCATTTGAGATCTTTGATGATGACCAGTTTCCTTTTTTTTTTTTTTTTTTTTTTGCGGGGCAATGGGGGTTAAGTGACTTGCCTAGGGTCACACAGCTAGTAAGTGTCAAGTGTCGGAGGCCGGATTTGAACTCAGGTACTCCTGAATCCAGGGCCGGTGCTTTAATCCACTGCGCCACCTAGCCGCCCCCCAGTTTCCTTTATTTTTAACAGCAAGGAGAGAAGACTCCTTGCCTCCTAATCGACCATGAACTCCTTGAGGGCAGGAACTGTCCCTTTTTTCATATTTATATTTCATATATGTTTGTGCCTAGCAGAGCCCTGCACACAGTAACTGACTAATAAGTGATTATTGAATTGAATTGAAAAAATTAATTAGAACTCTAAGAACACCTGTTTAAGTATTTCAACTAAAACTTTTCCTGGGGGCAACTAGCAGGGAAATGTAAGCTCTATAAGGGCAAGAAAGCAAGTAATAAATGAAGTAGAAAAGGAAAACTTACTCCATTTTCATTTTTCTATTGCCTAGCTTCCTACAAGCCAATAAATACCCAAGTCTTCGGGGTCCCAGGAAGCAATGAAATGGAGCTTACCTGTCAATCTAAAGGCTATCCTCTGGCAGTGGTATCCTGGGTAAACATCAGTGAACCTGTTAATACCACTTACTCAAAGACTCCTGAGGGCCTCTATTACATCACCAGTGTCCTGAGGCTAAAAGCAAACACCCATAGGAACGTCACCTGTGAATTCTGGAATCAAGCTACCCAAGAAAGGACGTCTGCTATCATGAACACTGTTTTAGGTAACCATCGACTTCCCTCTTAAACATCAGTGGCTGCCAGTGGAAGGGGATGGGTGGTACTTATCAAATGCCTTTTGGCAACAACATGTAATCCGGGCAAGTTCAGTAACTTATTTCCAGAGTCTGCAGTCTCATTATCAGTTTCTTTCCTTTTCCTTGGGAAACCTAGACTCTTCTTCTTTTTTTTTTTTTTTTTTTGGTGGTGGGGCAATGAGGGTTAAGAGACTTGGCCAAGGTCACACAGCTAGTAAGTGTCAAGTGTCTGGGGCCAGATTTGAACTCAGGTCTTCCTGAATCCAGGGCCGGTGCTTTATCCACTGTGCCACCTAGCTATCCCAGGAAACCTAGACTAAATGATGATAACCTACATTTTAGTGTCTCTTGGGAGTTCAAAATTTTGTTCTTACAACAAGCCTGAGTGTTTTTATTCCCTTTTTATAGATGAGGAAACTGAAGCAAGGTGACAGATTCATAATTGCACAGCAAGTAAATGTTAAAATTGGCATGCTCCAACTCAAACTTCTAAGCCGTACCAGAGCTCCTTCCATATAGTTCTCAGGCCCTAAAAAAAAGGGCTTCAGAGTCAGATTGGCTGGTTTTCCTTACAAGAGCCCTTGCCTCCAGGCGAAATATTGTCCTCCAAATACTTCTTTACTTTTCCTCATCCTCTCCTCTCTGTTTGCCTAAACCTTATACACCTTCAAGAACTAGCTGGTTTGCCTCTTTCATAAAAGTTTTCCAAATTACTTAGTCTTCTCTCCTCTACTGACCAAGCCGGCACATGCTGTCTTTTGTCTGTTCTTCAGGCTGCCTTGCTGTTTGTTGGTTGGTATCTTCCTGCCTATAATCTCAGCTCTGCTATTTACCACTTATATAATTTGGGGCAAATAATTTAATCTTCTGGGCTTCAGTTTCTTGATTTGTAAATTCAGACTGTAGGTCAGATGATATTTAAGGTCCTTTCCAGCTTTAAATGCTTTTTTTTTTTCCTGAAGGGACTTCCTTGGTACTTTTCCAGATATATGACTATAGGAGTGAGTTAATCTTTCTAAGCCTTTCTTTTTTCATCTATAAATGAAGATAGTTAGATGGTGCAGTGGATAGAGTGTGGAGCCTGGAGTCAGGAGGACTGGAGTTCAAATTCAGCCACAGATACTTACTAGCTGCATGACACTAGGCAAGTTGGCCCTCCTTAGGTATTCTTCAGGATAAACTTTTCCAATTCCTTCAGTCTTAAATGATATGACAATAGGAATGGGTATGACTCTTTCCCAGACTACCTTTGATTACTCTTCCCTCTCTTCATAACTTCAAGATTTCATCAGTGACTTTGATAGTGTGTTCAATATTTCCCTTTTTTGGCTATTGTGAACTCTAAAATTACTTGGTCACTTTCTCCCAAGGTTCTAAACACTTCCATGTCACCAACCAATTCTTCCTGTTGGTGAGAATTAGATCTAGATTAGCAACTTACCTCATCACTTCCTCTATTTTCTAGGTAATGAAACTATCAGCAGGTGAAGCATTTGTCAGATGCTCTGCTTTTTATCAGAATGAAATGCCTAATAGATATACAAATCATTACTATCATGTCTTATTCCTGTGCTAATTTCAAATCCTTTTCTTTTCAGAAAAATTTTCACTTTTTTGTTATTCTTAACTTGGCAAACACTTCAACAAATATTTCCATGTACAAAGGATGGAAAAATAGGGTTTCTTATGAAAACCATGAATCTTTTATATATGGACTTGTTTTTTAAAAGTATATAATAGGGGCAGCTAGGTGGTGCAGTGGATAGAGCACCAGCCCTGGAGTCAGGAGTACCTGAGTTCAAATCTGGCCTCAGACACTTAACACTTACTAGCTGTGTGACCCTGGGCAAGTCAGTTAACCCCAATTGCCTCACTTTAAAAAAAAGTATATAATAAATGTAATACATTAATTACAAAGCTTTCTTAGTTGATTATGTTTCCCACTGAACTTCCTTATGTTCTTTTCTGTGCATATTAATTAATGCTATTCTAGCACTTTTGTTCTTTTTTTCTTCTTTTTTTTTACATCTCTGGTACTACCCCCCCTCTTGCCCCAAATTCTCCTTCTCCCATTCCCAACCCTGGACAAAAAGGGTTTTTTTTAAACTTATCTTGTAAGGGGCAGCTTGGTGGTGCAATGGATAAAGCACCAGCCCTGGATTCAGGAGGACTTGAGTTCAAATCCGGCCTCAGACACTTGACACTTACTAGCTTTGTGACCCTGGGTAAGCCACTTAACCCACATTGCCCTGAAAAAAAAAAACTTCTCTTGTAACAAATAAGCATAGTCAATCAAAACAAATCCATAAATATTGGCTATATACAAAAATGTATGTCTCATCTGTATCTCCAGACTATCACCTATCACCTGCTGGGAGGTGGGAAACATGTTTCATCATTGGTCTTCTGAAGTCTTGGCTGATCATTGTACCAATCAGAGTTCTTAAGTCTTCCAAGGTTGTTTTTCTTTATAATATAATGGTCAGGTATAAACTGATCTCCTAAGTCTATTCATTTTGCTTAGCATCAGTTCATCTAAGTTTTCCTAGGCTTCTCTGACTTCACCCCTTTTGTTATTTCTTACAACACAATGATATGATTGCATTCATGTTCCGTGATTTGTTTAGCCATTCTCCAATTGATGGACATTCCCTTATTGTTTAGGTCTTTGCTACAACAATCACACACACACACACACACACAGAGTGTTGCTCTGGATATTTATGTACTTATGGGTACGTTCTTTCTTTCTTTGATATCTTTGGGTTTTTGTAATATTTCTCAAGAGAAATGTGTGTACATGCTTCTTTTAGCAAGATAACCAGTAGTATACACCTATAATATTTCCCCCTCCATTTATGTTCACCCAGATGCTCTGCTTTTTGTATCCATCCTCAGGTCCATGAATTCACATATCTTTTCTCACATAACTCTACCTCTTCTATCTGATCTTTTTTCTTTTGAAGAAGGCTTAAGCTTCACTGATTCAATTAAACCTAGGAAGCCATTATTAAGTACCTACCCCATGCCTGACACTGTGCTATGTGCTGGGATACAGAGACAAGTATTAAGTAGTCCTTGACTTCAAGGATTTTACTTTCTGTGCTCAATGAATATCTGTTGGTTGGATGCCACTGGTACTGAGTCATTCCAACCCCAACTAATAACAACCCTTCCTTAATGGATTCTGTTGACATTTATGCAAGGACAGGCAAACTCTCTGGTAACTGATAGTGCCCTTGTGGTTCTATGGTTTCCTGGTGTTGATACCAGCAATGACTTCCCTGCAGTCACTTCACCTACAAACTTCTTAATTTCTGTTTCCTAAAATGTTTCATGTGTTTCCACTCCACTGAATGTAGGCTTGTTTGTTTCTTCTCTACTATTTATATCCCTATCAGACATCTGCTCTTGGCTTCTTAGATTGACCACATTCTTCTCATAATTGGAGTGGTTGTCAGCCCTTCTCAATGTATCATCAAGGCAAGCATAAGTGGAAATTATGAACAAGTGTACTTCAGCAACTTAAAGAATGACTTAAGATGTATCCAAGTTCTGGAAGGCCCAGAGTTAACTTACCAATTGCCATTTAGTGATATTTGACTCCTTGGATCATTTTTTGTTTATTTAAAATAGAATTTCTTCCTAGCAAGTTCATTTTTTAAAAGTATATTTTTGGGGAAATTTTAAAATTTATTTTAAACTTAAATACAGAATAAGAAAAGAAAAAATTGACATGTACACAACAGAACAAAAAAGAGCATTCAATATAAAAATAAATTTCTATTTTAAGAAAACCTAGATAAAAAATACTACACATATTGCTGAATTCAAAATTTTAATCTATCAGTTTCCATTTTATGGGTAAATTCATCCCATTCACATTCTAAGCTATACTTGTGAATTTTCCTCCTTCCTATTTTTCCTCATTATCCTTCTCATCCTATTCCTATTCCTCCTCACTCCTCTGCTTTGTTTCTACCTACTACCTTGCCCTACTATTCCTTTACATATCTACCCCTCTGAGAGTCCCTCCCTTATCCTCTCCCTCCACTCTATGCCATTGCCCTCATTTCTTTCTTAATTTACAAGACTTTTATACCCTTCTAGATACATATGTTGCTCCCTCCTTAACCCATTCCTGATGAGAGTAAGGTTCCAGTCTTACTCTCCCTCCCTGCCACTAGCTTCTTCTGCTATATACTCAGCTCAGCCCAAGCATATCTTTCAAACTACCCAAATAATATTGACAATCATAAAAATGTTGATAATATTTTAACATATAAGAAGTAAACAATTTGACATTGAGTCCCTTATAATTGATCTTTAATGTTTACCTTATATTTCTCCTGGATGTTATATGTCAACTTTACCTTTAAGTTCTGCTGGTTTTGTCACAAATACCTGAAAATCTTTCAGTTCATAAAATGTCCATTTTTCCCCCATTTAAGATTATACTTAACTTTGCTGGGTAAGTTATCCTTGGTCATAACCCCAACTCTTTTGCTCTATTAAATATAGTATTCCAAGATCTATGGTCCTTCAACTTAGTAGCTACTAGGTTTGTGTAATTCTTATTGTAGCTCCATGATATTTAATTTTTTTCTTGTTGCTTTTAATATTTTTTCCTTAACCTGGGAGCTTTGGAACTTGGCTATGGTATTCCTATAAGTTTTACACCTGGATCTCTTTCAGGTTGTGATCAGTGGATTTTTTCTATTTATGCCTTGCCTTCTTATTCTAGAACTTCAGGGTGATTTTCCTTAATAATTTCTTGTAATATTTTATTAAGATTCTTTTTTTAATCATAATTTTCAGGTAGTCTGACTATTCTTATGTTACTTCTCCTTGATCTGTTCTCCAGATCAATTGTTCCTCCACCTCTCCAGGTCAACAGTTTTTCCAAGAATATATTTCACATTGCCCTCTATTTTTTTTATTTCTTTGGTTTTGCTTTATTGTGTCTTGGTTTCTCATAAAGTCACTAGCTTCTATTTGTTCAATCCTAATTCTTAGGCAATTATTTTCATCAAAGAGCTCTTGTACCTCCTTTTCCATTTGGCCAATTTGACTTTTCAAGCTGTTGACTTTTTCTCATGTTTTTCCTGCATCACCCTCATTACTCTTTCTATTTTTTTCCTCCACCTCTCTAACTTTATTTTCAAAGTCCTTTTTGAGCACCTCTATAGCCTGAAACCAATTCATATTTTTCTTGGAAGCTTTAGATATAGGGGCCCTGACATTTACATCTTCCTCTGAGGGTGCACCTTGATCTTCCTTGTCACTAAAGAAACTTTCTAGGGTCCTCACCTTTCTCTGTTGGCTCACCTTGCCTTTCTTTTACTTGAATTTTAGCTCCCAAGCTAAAAGCTTGACTTTTATCCCAAGCTTCAGAAGGTCCCAGGTGGTATGATTTCAGGAGGAGTAGGTTCTTCACTCACCTGGCCTATTCCCTGGTCTGTAGATAACCACAGACCAAATTGCTAATCAACCAGCTTTGTGTGTTGTGGTTGTCAGCTCTTGAGGGGCCTGTGTCCCTCCCCCACCTGGGCCACAGCTACTCAAGCCTACCTCCTGGTTCCCAGCAGGGGTGAAAAACCCAAGTTCTGCCTCAGCACCAGCATAGACCCCTGCAGTCTCCCCCTTACCAAGGGCTCAGCCCTCTCACCAGACTGTGAGCTTAGTTCCAGATGACATTGGTGCTGCAGCTGATTCAGAGGCTCTGGAGGGTATCTTTCTCTGGTGAGCCTTCCTGGGACTGGATCTGTGTCAGGGTGACTGTGGGGTTGGGCTCCACTCCTGTCTCAGCACAACAGCTCCCTCCTTCTGACCTTCCAAGCCATTCTTGGTAGAAGATGATTTCAGCACATTCTTCTATGGGTTTTGCTGATTCTTTCTTTCAAGTTTGTTGACTTTCTTTTCATGATTTTCTTGGATTACTCTTATTTTTTTCTAATTTTTCCTTGATTTCTCTTATTTAACTTTTTAAATTCTTTTAAAATTCTTCCAAGAACTCTTTTTGTACTTGGGTTCATTTGTTGTTTCTCATAGAAAAAGGAGTGACATTTTTAGTTACATTATCTTCCTCTGAATATGAACCCAGCTCTTCTCTATCCCCACAGTACCTATCTATGGCTGGGTTCTTTCTACTTTGCTTACTCATTTTTATTTATTTATTTATTTGTTTGTTTGTTTATTTATTTATTCATTCATTCATTTATTTTTTTTTAGTTGTGTGTGTGTATGGATTTTTTATTCATTCATTTGCTCATTCATTTGTTTGTTTATTTTTTTTTGTTTTGTTTCTTAGCAATTATTAGTGTAATAAAGTTCTAGTCCCATTGTATGGAGAATGATGCCACAAGACTCAGCTCCTTTTTACTGTTGCTTTTTTTTTCTGAGGTCTGTCCTGGGGCTCAACTTTGGGCTCCCCACTCCTAAGCCATAGCTAGGGACCCCAGCGACACTATCCTCCAAATGATCTTGCTCCCTATGGTTCCTCTGGTGGCTACAAACTATAGTTGTCTTCTTTGCCCTGAAACTGAAACCAGGAACTCTGCTCTCCTGCAAGTGCTCACAGCCATCCAAGTCTCCACCCTCTGCTACTGCACTCACCAGATGTATTCTAGTTCCTTCTGCCCTATAGTGGCAGACCAGGAAGTATCTGGTCAGCAAAGCTGTGCTTGGCATCTTGACAGTGGAAGGTCTTTCAATCTTCTCCTACTTATCAGTCAGACTTCAACACTGTCAGTGACATGAAAATTTCTAAGGTTGGGGCAGCTGGCCAACCCCAGCTGCCCCCATGACTTGTTTGTTGATTTCCCAGAGTGAGTCTAGAGGTGTTTGCACTTCATTTAGGCACAACCTCTGGCCTTGGAGGTCAGTCTTTCCTGGAGTCTTCTCAAGTAGTCTTAGGAGAACAACTGCTTTACCCTGTCTTTTTTTTTTTTTTTTTTTGCTGCTGCTCTACCTTCCCTATGAGGTGATGGTCTGTCTTTGTGCGTGTGTGCGTGTGTGTGTGTGTGTGTGTGCGTGTGTGTGTGTGTGTGTGTGTGTGTGTGTGAAGGAAATTTGGAGAGCTGAAAGTTTTCAGATCTACTCTGCCATCTTCCCAGAATCCTCCCCCAAAAGTACATTACGCCTAAGCATCTCAAAGATTTTTGCAAATGATAAACTTCTAAAGGGCAGGAACCAACTTTGTTTAACCCAATTCAATTTAGCTGGCAATTCTCAAATACCTGACAAGAACTTAGCCCAGTGTAGTTGTTGATGGTGTGTATCAGAAACCATGTTGAAACCATTAACAGTGTTCTGGTGTAACTTATTTCTGCAGATTGGAAGAACTTTTCAGATAGAAAATTACCTCTAACTTACGTTTTCATTCCCACCTGCATCATCATCTTGATTTTTGTGGTGGCCCTGATATCCCTTAGAAGACGGCTCTGCCCAAAGTTCTCTCACAGAACCGGTAAGCTTCCATTATCTCTATGGATCACTTTAACTCATAGTGGGAAAAGGGCTGGACATGGCTGGAGTCAGGAAATCAGGGGTTTAAATCTTGGCTCTGATCCTTAATAGCTGAGTAAGTTACTTCATCTCCTTGGGTTTAGCATCTTCATCAAATTCACTGAGTTTAAACTATATCATCAGTAGGGGCCTTTTTAACTCTCTGTTCTATATCTCCATGATACTATAAACACCACCCTGTCCTGCTGGTTTTGATTTGACGTTCTCATAGTCTTTCCCCTAAACGAGTTAGGGCTGATCTTTGGTAAGCAGATCCTTGTTTTCCTTTTTAAAATTAAAAAAATAAAGTGAGGGGAGGAATGTTCTGTTCCTTCAAGCATGACTGCCTTGTTCTGCTCTCTCTGATCCAAGGATATATTAGTGTTGATGAGATCCAGATGTTAACAGAGTCATTCTGCTGTCTCTAAGGATCATATTGGTCAGGGTTAGCCTTTCAGAGTGCATGGAAGGATCCAGTCAGCATGGAAGGGACCTCAGCTGCTGTCTCCTCTAAGCCTTACTAACTTCCACTTGAAGTTCTGCAGTAAGAAAGAACTCACTCATGAACACTGATGTATAGTGAAGTGAGCAGAGCTGGGAGGACATTGTGCATAGTGACAACAGTATTGTTCAGTGAGCAACTGTTAATGACTTAACTACTCTCAGCAATGCAATGATCCAAGACAATACCAAGGAACTAATGAGGAAGCTTGCTATGCACCCCCATAAAAAGAACAGATAAAAAGAACACTTGTGGATTGTACATATATAACCTGGTTGCAATCTTGTGGAGGGGGGAGGAAAGGGAGGGAGGGAGAAAAATTTGGAACTCTAAATTTTATGAAAATGAATGTTGAAAACTACCCTTACATGTAACTGTAAAAAAATAAAATAAATGTTTGTTGCTTAAAAAAAAGAAAAAAGAAAGAAAGAACAAACTCACTCTCTCCTAAGGCAGCCCATTCACATTCATGGACAACTCTGATCCTTAGGAAATTT
This sequence comes from Dromiciops gliroides, assembly GCF_019393635.1. Lineage (NCBI taxonomy): Eukaryota > Metazoa > Chordata > Mammalia > Microbiotheria > Microbiotheriidae > Dromiciops > Dromiciops gliroides. The sequence continues at coordinate 641,177,990 of NC_057861.1, forward strand.
TCCTTATCCTGAGCCAAAATATACTTATCTGCAATGGCCACATATTATGCTTAGTTCTGCTTCTCTGCAGCCGAGCAAAAGAAGTTGAATCTCTTTTCCAAGTATCAGAACTTAAGTCATCCAATTCCCAGTCTAATTAATGCTCCTTATAATAAAGATATGATCAAGCACCCCATGGAACCCTCAGGGGTGACTCAGGCTCTTTGATTTGAATTTCCCTACAGAAGTCATCTCTGACTCATTGTTAGATTTCCTAGAAAACCCTTCTTAGGGTATCTCTCCAATATAATTTGGGACAGATGTCTGGACATGGATAGAAATAAAAGTGAAGGGGCATTCTGCATGGTCCTTCTCTCATCCTGCTGACTCCCTCACTTAACCCTGTCCTGAACTCTTGAACCAGATAGGAAAAGCAAGATCCTTTGACTTAAACCCTGAAAAATGGAAAACCAACCAAGATGTCAATAGTGCTCAATGCTGGAATTAGAGCAAGAGGATCTAGGTTCTAATTCCAGTTGTGCCATGTACAAACTTTATATGTTGGGCAAGTCACTTCCATTCCCAAGGACTCATTGACTTCATCTCTAAGACTAAGTGGTTAGCCTAAAGTTTCCTTCTAACACTAGATCTTAGGATCTTTTTTATTTTCTGGCTGGTAGATTTGGGTCCTGCATATTTGCCACTGGCTTTCATGGGAGGCCCCTTTCTGCAAAACCAACAGAAGGGTTGATAGGGTATGTCTGGTACTTTCCTAAACAATCTGTTTATCAAAACCAAGCTGGTCTCTCAAAAGGACAACAGTCCTGGTTCCCCATTCCAAAATAATGAGGGAAAACGGTATGTACTATCATATGACACTCCAACTGGGGAACTGTCTTTTTTATTTGTTTCTTTTTTTATTAGCCTAGTCATTATTTCTATATTCATGTTCATCATGAGATAAAACCCTATCTTTATCCATTAGTTTGCTATTATTCCTGTAGTCACAAGGTTATGGGGCAATCTACTACAGGTCCATAGAATTGAGGGCTGGAAGGGACCTGGAGCCCCAACTACTTACTGTATAAAGTAAGAGAACTGGATGGGATTAGGGAGGAGGATGACAAAAAAGGGCAAGAGAAATCTTTGTATTAAAGAGGAATGTTTATAGGACAGGCCTGAAGAGACCATATAGAACTTGCTTCCTATTGACACAGTTACTGCCATATTTAGCATTATCACGAACTCCCTTGTATCCCAAATTCTACCCCCCCACCAACAAAAAAAAATTATTTCAAAAACTCTCCCTTGTAATAAACAAGCAAACAAATCCACACATTGACTACGAACAAAAATGTACATTGTCCTTTTGTCAATTTTGTCCATGATGAACTCTAGTCCATTATCTCCAGCTCTTCAATTTAAGAAGAAGCAGAACAGCCTTTTGTCCCTATAGTCTTTGAGAAATATAATAATGATAACAATGACAATTATTATAGCAGCTAACATGTATATAGTACTATAATTTTTGCAAAGTATTTTCTCTATACATAGAATGGCTATGCAGTGTTTCCATTCCCTTCCCTCTCACCCATCTCCCAATGACCCATCATATCTAAGATATATGTATCAAGGTAAGGTATCTATATTTTCATGAATTGTTTAATATAGAAATGCAGCTCATGGGAAGTAAGGATAGATATGTCTAGAATCTGGCCCATCCCTCTCCAAGGGAGACTTTAATTTCTGCCTTGAGAGAATCAGGAGAAAGAAGATGGCTGCATGCTTGTTCCTTCCCTACTTAGCATCTAGAGTAGAATCAGGTTAGAATTATATCTCTCCCTGACCCCTCCAATATCCCCAGTGGTACAATGTTTAGAGGTTCAGGAAAAAAAATCTCTTTTCTTATGTGGGAAGGATAGCCCTCAGTTTATACTTGCCAGGTTAGTTCCTTCCCATCAAACTCTGCATACACAAATAGCAAGTAGCGAGCAAATTAGTTTATTAAAAAAAAAAAAAAAACCTCCAAAAAAACAGGAGGCAAAAATTGGAGAAGTTTTACAGATTAGAATATATCAGAAAATACACAAATGAATGAGGTATTTTGCAGGGGGTGAAAAAAGACCTCAGCTGAAACCATGAGAGAGATTTCCAAACTCATTTCTCACAAATAGAGCTGCATGGAAAAGTGGAAAAGGCTGTGTTGGGAAGTAGCAAGCTCTCCCTATCTGGAGGTCTTCAAGTAAAGGTTGTATGGACACTTATTAGGTAACTCATAGAGGGGATTCTTCTTCAGGCATGGGTGGGGTCATATGTCTTCTTTTGTCTTTGTATCCCCAGTACCTAGCACTGTCAGTGCCAGGAACATAATGATCAATTAATAAATGCTTATTGGATTGAATTTTGACAGGGATGGCCTTATGCTCTTCGAAAGAGTCAGAGTAGCTTTGTACCTACAAGTATAATTTCAGAAGGGCTAGAAATATCTCCCTTTATACCATCTGTTACATGAACACCAGAGCTCTGGTAATCATAATTTGGGAAGTTTTGGACTAGACAATCGCTAAGATACCTTCCAACACTAACATTATTCCATCATTATAATTATCATTATCATGTTTCTATTCTATAATTTTGTAAAAATAAGCAATTAGTGAATCTCTCCTTAGGGTGAGTAAGTATTCTTTTTAAAAATGCAAAAACATATTATTACCTATCATTGACATCTTAGTTAATTTACTGAATTAACTTAGTCAATATTTTCTTCTGTGACAACTAAAAGGGAGTAGAACTCTGGACTCAGAATACAGAAACCCAGATTCAAATCCTGCCTCAGACACTTATTTAGCTATATGACCCTGGGCAAATTATTTAACCTCTCTGTGCCTCAATTTCTTCACATCTATAAAAAAAAGGAGATTGGATGCCATGACCTCTAAGGTCCTTTCCAGTTCTAAATTTATGATCTAATACCATAGAGAAGAGAAATTTTAAAGACAGAGTAAGAGGGGGGGATGGTATTGGAGAAGGGGAAGTGCCTAGGGAAGTCATTCTATGTGGAGTAGCACAATGGTCAAGATTGAGACACTGGACACCAAGGAGAGAAGGGTACATACAGGAAACCCTATTTGACAATACTGTATAGGACTAGCTTTGAGAGTTGGGCTACTGCATTATATGGGACCCAAACCAATGTGGATATTTTATACTTTATAAGCACTTTTTTTGGGACAAAATTGCCTCAGTTTACCCAAATACCTCGAGGAGATCACCAAGTCAAGCAGAGGCAGATTTATTTCATTCTCATGCGAATGGGTGACCCCTTGCAAGGGATGAGGAATGCACTAATGGGCTCATGAGTTGGGTTTTTATGGAAGTTTGGGGGGGTCCCCTTGTGCACAGGGGGAGCTCACAATCTAACATCCAATCCTGTCTCACCCAGCATATGTGTTCAGCACATGATCTAAGTATGGATACATGTTCCAAAAGCAAGGGGGAAAGGGGAGGGGAAAAGGTCACACCACAGGAGGGGAAAATGGTGAAACCACTCCACCCATGCAAGGAGGGGCAAGAGGGAAGAAGGGAGTGATGGTACCAGTAGCTGGTACCATGGGAGTTAGAACTTAGGAATGCAAAAAGGGAGAGGTAATATCTGGGTGCAGTTTGCACCAGCAGGAGACATCTTCTTCTGCCTGGTCATAGAACAAGGCAGGGAAGTATGAGGTGTGTTGTAGCAATGACATAACTAACCCATTACAAGGACTGGGGGGTTAGAATGTAGGCAGGGGGGAAGGGGTGGTATCAGGGTACATCAGGTTTAGTAAGGCAAGATACATGATTTCTGTTGTTAGCAATGGAATAAAACATGAACAAAATAATCTGACTATAACAGGGACTGGGGGCTGGGTACTTTCCAGAGCCCATCCTCAGAATCTGAACTGACTCAACTCCACCTATCCCACACAACTTCTTTTTTGGTTCTATCACAGGGTCACAGGAAATAGAGCTGGGAGGAACTTTAACAGGTATTTACTCCAGCTCCATAATTTTTTAGACAAGAAAACTAAGGCCCCAAAAATTCTTCCTGTAGGTTCCACTGGTCATCAGTAGCAAAGTCAAGATTGGATCTTGAGACCCCAAATCCAGTATTCTTTCCACTATACCCTACTACCAAACTATTTAATCTATTTTCTTGAAATTAAAATACTTTTTCTTCTTAGTACTAATATAACCTTGACTTAATTTTCTCCCCCAGATACAACAGATAAATCGATTGCCATATTATGCATCAAAGTAAACTTATAAGCGGGCACAATCTCTTTTTTTTCTTTTTTCACATCCTTTTCTGTCAACACAAATAGGGAAATATACCACTATTCTAATAATAAACAATGGGAGGAGCAGCTAGGTGGCGCAGTGGATAGAGCACCGGCCCTGGATTCAGGAGGACCTGAGTTCAAATCCAGCTTCAGACACTTGACACTTACTAGCTGTGTGACCCTGGGCCAGTCACTTAACCCCAATTGCCTCACCCCCCCCAAAAAAATAAATAAACAATGGGAAACTGAACATTTTTATGCTATAAATTGGACCCTTCTTGCTATATAGCTGTTTGTTAGCCAAGACACTTTCTTTGTATCATGGAAGACCAGTTGTGGTGTAGTAGAACCAACAGTGGCTTTGGAGTAAGGACACTGTCCTGGTCAAGTCATTTACCAGCTATGTGACCCTGGGCAAATCATTTAACTTCTCTATTTTGGGGTTGGCTAGATGAGGGTCATAATACCTTCCCTACCTACCTCATAGGGTTGGTTGTGTCTGTGTTTGTGACTCAAATGAGATAATGAGAAAACTATAAAATGCCATAGAAATGTAATGTCAATTCTTATCATTACATGTTTCTCTGACTAAAAGCAACAAGCATTTATTATTCATCTCTAGAGGATTCATAGAAAGTCTTCCCTAGGCAGCAAGGATGGTGTCTGTGGCATAGTAGCATCAACATCAGTCAATAGTTAGAATCTTAGAGCTAGAAGGTACCATAGAGACTTCTAGTTCACAACTTCCCAGCACAATTAAAAGATGATAGGACAGTTGGAGGCAAGTTGTGGAGGGCTTTGAATGCTAGAATTGGTTGGGGATATATAGTTTATTCAATCTGGAAATGTTTTACATGTATAAACCAAATCAGATTGCTTGCCATCTCAGGAAGGAGGGAGGGATAGAATTTGGAATTCAAAACTTAAAGACAAAAAAAATGTTAAAAATTGTTTTTACATGTAATTGGGGAGAGGAGGGACAAAATATTATTTTTTTAATTAATTAATTAATTGATTGATTTAAATTTTCAACCTTTGTTTAGATAAGATTTCCAATTTCAAATTTTTCTCCCCCTTCCCTCACTCCCCCCTCCCCTAGACAGCAGGTAATCTGATATAGGTTTTATATATATAATAACATTAAACGTATTTCTGCATTAGTCATGTTATACAAGAAGAATCAGAGCAAGAAGGAAAAACCTTAAAAAAAGAAAAACAACAGTACCAAAAACAAAAGAAATAGTATGGTCCAATCAGCATCTATATTCCAAAGTTCCTTTTTTTTTTCTGGATTTGGAGAGCCTTTTCCATCATGAGTCCTTTGGAACTCTCTTGTACCATTGGATTGGTGAGAAGAATCCAGTCTATCACTGTTGATCAACACACAATGTTGATGATACTGTGCACAATGTTCTCCTGGTTCTGCTCATCTCACTCATCATCAGCCCATGCAAGCCCCTCCAGGTTTCTCTGAACTCCTCCTGCTCATCGGTTCTTACAGCACAATAGTATTCCATTACGTTCATATACCACAACTTGTCCAGCCATTCCCCAATTGATGGGCATCCCCTCAACTTCCAATTCCTTGCCACCACAAAAAGAGCAGCTATAAATATTTTTGTACATGTGGCTCCTTTTCCCTTTTCCATGATCTCTTTGGGGAAAAGACCCAAAAGTGGTATTTCTGGGTCAAAGGGTATGCACAGCTTTATAGCCCTTTGGGCATAATTCCAAATTGCTCTCCAGAATGGTTGGATCAGTTCACAGTTCCACCAACAATGCATTAGTGTTCCAATTTTTCCACAGCTTCTCCAACATTTATTATTTTCCTTTTTTGTCATTTTAGCCACTCTGATAGGTGTCAGGTGGTACCTCAGAGTTGTTTTAATTTGCATCTCTCTAATCAATAGTGATTTAGAGCATTTTTTCATATGGGAATAGATAGCTTTGATTTCTTCATCAGAAAACTGCCTGTTCATATCCTTTGACCATTTCTCAATTGGGGAATGACTTGCATTCTTGTAAATTTGATTTAGTTCCCTATATATTTTAGAAATGAGGCCTTTATCAGAAATGCTGGCTGTAAAAATTGTTTCCCAGCTTTCTGCCTCCCTTCTAATTTTGGCTGCATTTCTTCTGTTTGTACAAAACCTTTTTAATTTAATGTAATCAAAATCATCCATTTTGCATTTCAGAATATTCTCTATCTCTTGTTTGGTCATAAACTGTTCTCCTTTCCAAAGATCTGAAAGGTGTAGACTATTCCTTCCTCTCCTAATTTACCTATGGTATCACCTCTTATGTCTTAATCATGTATCCATTTGGACCTTATTTTAGTATAAGGTGTAAAATGTTGGTCTATGCCTAATTTCTGCCATACTATCTTCCAGTTTTCCCAGCAGTTTTTGTCAAATACTGAGTTCCTATCCCAGAAGCTGGGGTCTTTGGGTTTATCAAACACTACATTACTAGTGTCATTTTGCTACTGTGCCTAGCCTATTCCATTGATCCTCCACTCTATTTCTTAGCCAGTACCAGATAGTTTTGATGACTGCCGATTTATAGTAAAGCTCCAGATTTGGTACAGCTAACCCACCTTCCTGTGCACAAAATATTATTTTTTAAAAGTCATGGGGCAGCTAGGTGGCACAGTGTATAGAGCACCAGCCCTGGAGTCAAGAGAAACCTGAGTTCAAACCCAGCCTCAAGCACTTGACACTAGCTGTATGACCCTGGGCAAGACACTTAACCCTAATTGCCTCACAAAATCAAATTAATTAATTAACAATTAAATTAAATTTTAAAAGTCTAGCCATTTAGCCTCTTCCTCTATTCAACAAACTTCCAGGGACTACTATTACCTAAAGGGTCAAATATAAAATCTGCTTGGCTTTATAACCTGGCCCGTCCCTTCCTTTCCAGTTGTCTTATGCTTTAATTTTCTCCATGAACTTTACAATTCAACGGCACTGGCCTTCTTGTTGTTCCTTAGACAAGACACTCCATCTCCCTACTCCATGATTTTTTACTGGCTGTACCCCATGCATGGAATTCTTTTTCTCCTAGACTCCACTTCTGGCTTCCCTGGTTTACTTTAAGATTTAGCTCAAGGTCGACCCTCTTCAGGAGACTTCCTAGCCTCCCTAGTTGCTAGCACTTTTCCCTGTGATATTATCTCCCATTTCAATTGTACATGCAGTCATACCTCTGCACTTGAATTTGGTATTCTTCACATTTCGATAAGAAAAAATGGTTCAGCACTCATGCTTGCTCAGCACTCGTGCTTACTATAAGCTGTAAGAGTCAAGACAGCCCCATATCTTGCTTCTCTGGATGAAACAAAGTCTCACAGCAGTTTGTGCTCAGTGCAAAACCCCACATATTTCACTGTGCACTTTCTTGTCCTTCCCCCCACCCCCCATTTCAAGCTTATTTGGACTTGTTTGATGAGCAAAGCGGTGTTAAGAGACAGAAAAGGGAAAGAACCCCTGTATGAGTGCCTGATGTTTTATTGGGAGGGGATTCCCCTTCCAAATAAAAACCTCTCTCTTCCTCCTCCTCCTCCTCCTCCTCTACCTCTCCGCCATTCCATTAGGCCATCAACTCTCAGTACAAGTAAAGTGAAGTTCAATTTTGTTTTATTTTATCTAATTATTGTTTTTTAAATTTATGTCTGTCTAGTTTTAAGGTTTTGTATAAAAAACCCATCAATTTATAAATTGCCAGGTAAAATGTGGAATTTCTGAGATTCAGAAACATTTTTTCAATTTACATTTCTCCTTATGTTTTCACCACCCATTGAGCCTTCAGGAAGCAGTTAACAATGAGTACTGAGGTACCACAATATCTTGCATTTACTTAGATATTTACATGATGTCTTCCCCTTTAGACTGTGAGCTCCTAGAGGGCAGGGCATATTTTTACCTTCTTTTGTATTTGCAGCACCTAGCAAAGTGCCTGGTACATTGTAAGTGCTTAATAGATAATTGCTGCTTGACTTAACTTTGGAGATAAAGGGACTTGTCCAAAGGCATTCAGGTAGTGAGCAGGAGAAGAAGGATTGGAACCCAGGTCCTTTGAATCTTGAGCCAATGCTCTTTCCATTGTCTTTTAGTACTGGAGAGCCTGGCCAAAGACCAGAATCATTGGAGAGGATGTGAATGTGACTCTTCAGATGCTCTTCCCCCTTATTGTGAAACAACCAGCCCTAGTCTTCCTGAGAAAGTGGTATTTCCTTGACTAGTCATTTCTGGACCAGTCTTTTGGTACTATATCTAAGTTCAGAATTTAATCAAAATTCATTTTAAAAGTCATACGTAATTTCCACATAACTTGAGATCACATTAGAATTCAGACTGGAAAGGACCTGGTCTAACCATGTCTGGAACCCCTAAGCATGCTTCTGTTATACAAATGAAGAAACTAATTCAGTGATTTGTTAAGAAACACACAGGTATTAAGTAACAGGGCAAAAATTTCAATCCAAGTCCTCTGACTCAAAATCCTATATGCTCCAATCCAATGAGTATTTATTAAGCACCTCCTTCTGTATAATGACTATGTTAGCTGCTGGGGACATAAAGGCCAAATGAAAACTAATATTCTGTGCCTTGAAGGAGCTAGGAGGATTCAAGAAGCAAAAAGAGGCAGCTTCGATGGCTCAGTGTTTAGAGTGCTGAACTTGAGATCTGGGAGACTTGGATTCCAATGTTGCTTCAGATACTTAGTTATGTGATCATGGGCAAGTCCTGTACCCTGCCTCAGTTTCCTTATCTGTAAAATGGGGATGATAATAGCACCAGCCTCACCAGGTTCTTGTGAGGATCAAATGACATAACATTATGTAAATTTCTTTGTAAACCTTAAAGCATTATGTAAATGCTAGTTATTATTATGAAATATATATGGAGATATAATTGAGGTGGTAGAGAACACCAAGAAATGTATTTGGGGGGGGGGGTGAGGTGCATTTGGGGGATTCAAAGCCCCTTCTTCTAAACCATTCTGCTTTGCACGCAAGGTTGATTTAGGGCTTTTTGTTTATTTCTGCAGATTTCTTTCCCACTTCACTGCCTCCTCCCTTTTTGAGCTGTATGTAAAGCATGTGCTCCCCTGAAAGTAGATGTCAGAGACCAAAGATCATGTGTAGCCTGAAAACCATTTTGCTAGACATAGATTGAAATAATGAACTTTTAAATAAAGCTGGAAAGAACCAGCAGCCAGAATGACTAGAAACTTGAAATGATCAAAACTTCATCCAAATACTGAACTGGAAATGACTTCTCAAGAGGATTAAGATAGTTCCCAGACTGGTGGGGCCTGATAAAATACATGGGCTTTCTCGGCCACTGACTAATGAGGAATCGAAATATTTTACCCACTTGTCTTGACCTTCAGATTTAGATAGATGTGGAAATGCCCCAAAGTATTCTAGGTCATAAACTCTGCAGCTCACTGGAAATAAATGATGGGATTAATACATTTACCCAATCCTGAATGCATAATATTCTCAGATTTAATTATCTTTCTTCAGTCATTTAGATGAGGCCCTACTGTGTAACTATGTAATGAATAAACATAAAAATAGGACTGATTTATCACTGATATCCCCAGCCCTACCCTGACAAATCCTTTAAGCTTATAATTGGAGTAATCTTTAAGATCTCTAAAAATTCTATGATCCTTTCCAGTTCTATGGCCCTTACTATGAATTACCTCAGGGCTTATGAACAATGCCTGGAGCTCACTCTTTCTTTCTTTCTTTCTTTCTTTCTTTCTTTCTTTCTTTCTTTCTTTCTTTCTTTCTTTCTTTCTTTCTTTCTTTCTTTCTTTCTTTCTTTCTTTCTTTCTTTCTTTCTCTCTCTCTCTCTCTCTCTCTCTCTCTCTCTCTCTCTCTTTCTTTCTTTCTTTCTTTCTTTTGCAGGGCATTGAGGGTTAAGTGACTTCCCCAGGGTCACACAGCTAGTAAGTGTCAAGTGTCTGAGGCTGGATTTGAACTTAGGTCCTCCTGAATCCAGGGCCAGTGCTCTATCCACTGCACCACCTAGCTGCCCCTCTGGAGCTCACTCTTATACATGGCTGTCTCATCCTAAATCAGCTTAACACCTTTCTCTGGATGGTTCTAAGTATATAACTTAGCTCCTATGGTAGTTGCCTGCCCCACCCCCCACCCCCCAAAAAAAGATCTCATTGTAGTACTTGGCAGCTCAAAACACTGTAGTGGCTCCATGTTGCCTATGGAATAAAATACAAATTCCCTGAACTATAATTGAAAGTCCCTACAATCTGCTCAAACCTATCTTTCCTGCTTTATATTTTGGACTCCCCTCCAGGCAATCTATGTTTAAGAAACATTCAACAATTATTAAACCCCACATTGTACCAAGCATTGTGCTAAGTACTGGAGATATAATGATAGATATGACACAAGTCCTCCCTTTGGAACCACTGGGGAGACCTTGGGGCCTTGGAAGCCTTTCTTTCCATAGGAGTCCTTTTTTTTCAGGGCAGTGGGGGTTAAGTGACTTGCCCAGGGTCACACAGCTAGTAAGTGTCAAGTGTCTGAGGCTGGATTTGAACTCAGGTGCTCCTGAATCCAGGACCAGTGCTTTAGCCAATGCACCACCTAGCTGCCCCCCAGGAGTCCTTCTTTAAAGAACAAATATTCATGGAAATGATCATACCTTTGCTCTCAGTTGAGGACAACCTGCCAAACTGAAACACTCACTGGGATAGACTGGATATGAGGGAAGTAGGAAATACCTATTTCACATTTTTGCCTGGACATGGGACTGAGGGAGGGTGGGAAATCAGGGTATGGGAAAGATCCTTTCTATGGCTCTTGTCCTGCACACTCCTAGCATTCAAGTATATCTAGTTCCTCATTCTTCATCTCAACAGTGATGTACTTAATGTTGTCAAGAAGTTGAATTATTCATTCTGTTCCTGACATTTTCTAGGTAAGGCAATACCACAATCCCCTTTCAGGACACATTCCAGTTTCTTAACATTTCCATTTAGAAAGGTTTTCCTTGTGTCTAACCTCATTCCTTTGGGTATTGCAATTTAGGCCCATTCCCTCTTGTGTTTATGTAGATAGACATGAAATCAATCAGTTGGTCAGTGAACAAGTATCTATTAAGTGCTTACTCTGTGCCAGACATCTTTGAAGATACAAAATAAAGGTAAAACTTATCGCTGCCCTCAAGGAGCTCACATTCAAATAGGTGAGACAACATGTTGTGAGAAAATAATTAATAATAAATGGATTTCTTGGGAGGACCCAGAGATCAATTTTTCAGTCCTCCCCCCGCCCTCACTCCAGAAAGTATGTAAAATAACTAGGTTGATATAATTGAGTATATGGAAGGTAATCTGAGAGGGGATGGTACTGTTAACTGGGAAGATGGAGAAAGTTCTCTTACTGAAGGTGGAATCTGACCTGAATCTCAAAGGAAACCAGGAAAGCTAAGTGACATAAATAAGGAATATCAGAGTATCTTAGGCATGGTGGACAGTCAGTGAAAAGGCATGGATAGTGCAGATGGAGTGTTGTACATAAGGAGCAACAAGTAGGCAAGTGAAGTACAGGAAGCCTGGAAAGGTAGGAAAACATCAGGCTATGAAAGGCTTTAAATGACAGAGGACTTCGTATTGGATTCTGGAGGTAACAGGGAATCACTGGAGTTTATTAAGGAGGGGGGAGTGGGGGTTAACATGATCAGACCTTCTCTTTAGAAAAATCACTTTGGCAGTTAAGTCGATTGGAGTGGGGAGAGATTTGAAGCAGGGAAATGTATTGCAATATAGCTATTGTACTCAGGGCCTGAACTAGAGGGAGAGACTGTGAGACTGGCAGAAAAAAAGATGTATACAAGCGATACTGTGAAGGTAAAAATAACAAGATTTGGTTGACTGGGAGTGAGAAGTTAAAGATGACTCTGAAGTTGTCACCTTGGGTGACTGGAAGGATGTCAGTGCCTTAAACAGTAATGAGGAAGTTCAGAAGGGAGGAGGATTCAGAGAACAATAAAATAAATTCTTGTTTAGACATTTGAAGTTGAAATGTCTTCTGGACATCCAATTTACAATGACCAAAATCTGGTGATGTGGAATGATAGCTGAGGAGAGATTAGAGCTTAATAGATAGATCTGGGAATCCTCTGAACCCATGGGGCGTACTGAGATCACCAACTGAGAGAGGATAGAGGAAAAAAGAAAAGAAGATCCTTGGGGGAATACCCATGATTAGCAGATGGGACATGGATGAAGAAGTCACATAAACAAACAGTGGCTGTTCTGCCAAATCATTATTTTGGATCTTTTCTTTTTTCTCTATCTTTTGTCAGAACGCAGTAGTAGCAAGGGAGGTTGAAGAGAGATCAGATATGTAGGGGGAGAACCGGGAAAGAGCAGTATCATGAAAACCTAGAAAAGAGAGAGAATATCCAGGAGGAGGTAATCAACAGTTTGAAATGCTGTGGAAAGCTTAAAAAGCATGAGTCTGAAGAAGATTTGACAATTATGAGATCATTGGCAATTTAGGTGAGTCTACATCTTGATACCATTTTCATTTATCACCTTTCATTCTTTCCATTAAAAGGAAAACAAGGTGGCAGCTAGGTGGCCAGTGGATAAAGCACCAGCCCTGGATTCAGTAGGACCCGAGTTCGAATCTGACCCCAGACACTTAACACTTACTAGCTGTGAGACCCTGAGCAAATCACTTAACTCTAATTGCCCTGCTGGGAAAAAAAAAAAAAGGAAAACAAAATTATTCTGAGAGCAGCTATTTACTAAGATCATAGAATGTCAGAGATGAAGGGGACCTTAGAGATCATTTTTCAACTGAGGAAACTGAGGTTTAGAGATGTGAAGTGATTTGCCCAAGGCCACAAAGCAAATTAGAAATTAAATTAAACTCCCGATGTTCAAAAACTAGACTAGTTGTTAACAAAATCAGGGAGGAAGGTCAGATGAGTTACAGATGGATGTAGAAAGGGAGCAGTAATGGCCCCAAGGACCCTGACTTCTCAGACACTGAGGCTACCATCAGGCAAAGAATAATAGCAGTGAAAGCCCAATCTCTTGGCTATCCTTCCTAAAGTGGTCCTTATAAAGTGACTCTGGACCTGACTGTGTTGATAGGAGGGAAAGTAAGAGAATAAGGTGATACTTCATTGTGGCAGAACAGTTTAGCTTCTAGGGAGTCTGGTTAGTATGACTGCTTTAATGCTTTTCCCTGGTCTCTGTGTTGCATATCCTTCTGGAGAAGTTGAATGTATTGAGCCATATGATGAGCTGTTTTTTCATTAAAACAGAAAACCACAGAATCATGCAATGGTAGCTCTGTTTCAGAAAGCTGCCAATAGCTATGTCCTTGACAACACATTCTGTGACCTCTTCTGTCCTCTCAGGAGTGTATCTATCCAAGATAATGGGGTCCTTGAAATCAGAAGTCAAACATTAGTGTGCTTTCCATGCTACCCCCCAATACTAAAATGGATGGAGTTTAGATTTTTTTCCAGAAGTTTAGGGTTAAAAAAAAAATTTAGGACAAAAAAAAAAATTTAGGAAAAAAAAAAAAGACTCAGGGAGGCTAGGTGGCACAGTGGATAGAGCACCAGCCCTGGAGTCAGGAGTACCTGAGTTCAAATCTGGCCTCAGACACTTAACACTTACTAGCTGTGTGACCCTGGGCAAGTCACTTAACCATTGGGGTTAACCATTGCCTCACTAAAACAAAAACAAAACAAAAAAACAATTTAGGGTTTTCATTCAAATAAATAAATAAACCTGATGATCTTTTTTTTTCTTTAGGTCTGAACCTGTGATCTCAAGAGCTGGAAATTTTTGGATTTGACAAATTTAAGAGACATGAATTAAAGACTAATGAGTAATTCAGTTTGCTACACCTGCAGCTTGCACTTTTCAAAAAGGATTTTTAGGGATGGCTAGGTGGCGCAGTGGATAAACCACCGGCCCTGGATTCAGGAGTACCTGAGTTCAAATCTGGCCTCAGACACTTGACACTTACTAGCTGTGTGACCCTGGGAAAGTCACTTAACCCCCATTGCCCCGCAAAAAAAATATATAAATATATATATATATATATATATATATTTTTAAACTGCACTGCACTTTAGATTTAAACCCACAAAAGGTTAACTGAACCCTGTAATATGGCAAGAACATACCACTAAACCTCTCCAAGGTGCTGTGATATGTAGCCTGGTCATGGTGTTTCTTAAGTTTATCGATACCAACTGTCACAAAGCAAGATACTGGGCACTCAATATCAATGGTATCCTGTGTATTGCCTTTTTTGTTCAGTTAATGTATATTTGGGTTGAAGACCCTATTGGAAGCACTTCTTGATCACTGGTCGACTTCTCTTCTGGAAAGAGTTAGGGCCTGGTGGCCCCTGATCCCTGTTTAGTGCTCCAAGACCCTTTTCCATCACTATTGGATTGAAACCAGAGAACCATTTCTCCCCAATGTACTGGAAAGGAGAGATTTCAAGAAGAACAGAGAAGAGTCAGCATGTATTCTTACATAGAAATTGACAGAATGCCAACGAGATTCCCTCTGTTGGGGAAAGGGTGATATTTGGTCTCTCCCCCATAATCTAAGAATTGTCTAATTCAGGTTATGAGCTCTGTGCCAGGGAACCAACAAACACAGAGACAAAATGTGCATCTAGTAACCATAGGCCTTTTGGGAGCTTCCTGAGGGTATTTTACTAAAGAGAAAGTATTTAAATATGCTATAGTCCTCCAAACTATATAATAAAATTGATCACTTAAAAAACTATCTATGGGGGCAGCTAGGTGGTACAGTGGATTAAGCACCGGCCCTGGATTCAGGAGTACCTGAGTTCAAATCAGACCTCAGACACTTGACACTTACTAGCTGTGTGACCCTGGGCAAGTCACTTAACCCCCATTGCCCCACAAAAAAAAAACAAAACACCTATCTATAGCGACTTGAGTCTGTCATTATTCAGTGTTGAAATCATGCATTTGTGATTTCAATTTCTTTCTACCCAATGCTTAATATTGACTAAAAATATAGAAGTGTTGATGTGGCAGCCATGTCTAATTTGCCCTCAGGGAATGACCTTCTTGTTATACAGAAGTAAGTTTTCCAGATAACTGAAACTTGCCCTGAACCTCTTTCATTTAAAGATACTTCTAATATATTTTATGTAGATATCTGACTTTGTCCAGTGATTTGGGGTGGGTGGCTTTAATAGACAAAGTGCTGAATTCATGGACAGACTATATATTACTCCCTTCATGGCTTATTATGTGACAATGAGAACACATTACAACCTCTCTATACCTCCTAAAATATCTCCACTTCCACTTCCACATCTTTGAAATGGGAATAAAAATAATCATCAACAGGTTATACACTAATAAAGTTATCCTAGTTCCTTTGAGCAGTCAACAAGCATTTAGTATGTGTCTGCCTTTTAATGTTAATTGCTGATAATACAAAGACAACAGTGAATTGGCTTTCAAGGACCATCTGGTTTGGAGGACTATTTCATATTTATATACTTTCTTCTCAGGGGTAAGGACAGGTTTGAAGATACAACGTGCATATACAGATAGAAACAAAATAGATGCAAGATGTTTTTCTATTAGGGAAGACACTATCGAGGAGGAGGGTGAATCAGGAAAGGTTTTATATAGAAGATGTTGTTTGATTTGGATTTTAAAAGAAACAAGGGACACTAAAAGGCAGAGATGAGGAGGGAGTGCATTCCAGGCATGGGGGACAGCTAGTGCAAAGGTATAGAGATAGAAAATGTGGTGTACTGTTCATGGGGAACAATAAGAAAGGTAGTTTGACTCTACTGCAGTGTTTGAAGTAATACATGATAAGGATGGAAAGGTATATTAGGGCTATGTTGTAAAAGGCTTTTGGTATTCGCCAAGATAGAGAAGTTTATGGAAATAATGGAAAACTGCTATAAGTCATTAAATAAGGGGTGGCATAATCAAACCTGTATTTTAGGGAAATTACTTTGGCAGTTGTGTGGAGGATTGATTAGAGCAGGGAGAGATAAGGGAGGGAGAACAGTTGGGAGGTTATTACAATTGTCCAGGCAAGTGATGATGAGGGCTTAAAGTAAAGCAATGTTTATGTGGGTGTGGGAGATGTTGAGATAAGAACACCAAGATCTGGCAACTGATTGGATATGTGGGATGAGTGAAAGTGATAATAATTTTAGGATGACACTAAATTTTCAAACCTAGGTGACTAGAAGGATAGTGGTGCCTTGCCGGTAATAAAGTTCTAGAAATCATCAAGAAAAACTGGGCCAATATCCAGGGGTAAAATAAAAAATTGAAAAAAATCCATCAATCACCTCCTGAAAGATATCTCAACATGAAAACTCCCAGGAATATTATAGCCAACTTCCAGCACCCACAGGTGTGTCAAGATAATGGAATGTGATAGATGAGATTTAGCAGATACTCAGGAGCCCACCTGGAGATTAATTTAAACTGATTGAATTGGATAAGGTGACTGACTGCTGACTGGATTGCTGCTGGCTGACTTCTAGTTAACTAGATTCTAAGCACTTCTGGCTGATACTTAAGTGTACTTAAGAAAGCTTGGTTCTCAGAAGCTAATAACTTTGAACTTTGACCACCTTCTGGCCCGGTCAGCCAATCAGCTTGAAGAACCTCCCATTTCTGGGAGGGGACAGGAAGGAGGGAGCAGAGACTTCGCAGGGAGCTCCATCTCTTTTGGCTGGAGAGATTGGCGTGGCGGCAGAGGACTTCACAGGGGAGTTAGGAAAGCTAGGATTGCCAGGTTATAGGAATTCTGTTCTAAATCTTTCTCTTTCTTTTACTATCTTTCAATAAACCCTTAAAAACCTAAACTTGTTTATCAGTGATTTTAGTCAGTTTCCCCCCAAAACTGGGGGAACAGATTAGAACCTACATTTAGAAATTTAAATTACACACAGGTCAAGGAAAAAATCTTGCAAGCAGCCAGAAAGAAACAGTTCAAATATCATGGAGGCAGAGTCAAGATCATACAATATTTAGCAGATTCTACATTAAAGGAGCAGAGGGCTTTGGATATGATATTCCAGAAGGCAAAGGAGTTAGGATTACAACCAAGAATAATTTACCTAGCAAAACAGAGCATAATCCTTCAGAGGAAAAAATAATGAAATAGAGGACTTTCAAGCATTCCTGATGAAAAACCAGAGCTGAATAGAAAATGTGACATAAAAAGGCAAGCATGAAAGAAAAACCACAAGAGTATCAATAAAGTTAAATTGTTTATATTTCTATATGGAAAGATGATACCTGTAACTTCTAAGAACTTTTATTATTATTAAGTCAATTAGAAGTTTACATAGACAGAGGCCATGGTTGTGAGTCAATTATGTTGGGATGATCTCAAAAATTTTTTTTAAAGGGTGAGAAAGAGGGATGCTCTGAAAGAAGGAGGAAGGGAAAGGAAGAATGGAGGGATTATTTAACATAAAAGAGGCATGCAAGGAAGAGCTTTTATAGTGTAGGGGGAAATGGGGGAGGGCAATGCTTTAACTTCACTCTTATCAGAATTGGTTCAAAGAGGAAGAATAAATATATACATACTCAATTGGATATAGAAATCTATCTTATCCAACAGGAAAATAGGAAGGGAAGGGAAGGGGATACGGAAAAGGGATGGCAGTGATAAAAAGGACCCACATATACAAAAATATTTATAGCAGGTCTTTTTGTGCTGGCAAAGAATTGAAAGTTGAGGAGATGCTCATCAATTATGGAATGGTGGGCAGCTAGGTGATGCAGTGGATAAAGCACTAGCCCTGGATTCAGGAGGACCTGAATTCAAATCTGACCTCAGACACTTGAGTAAGTACTAGCTGTGTGACCCTGGGCAAGTCACTTAACCCTCATTGCCCCATTTGAAAAAAAAAAGTTAATTGGGGAATGGTTTAACAAGTTGTGGTATATGAGTTTTGATGGGATACTCTTGTTATAAGAAATGACAAAGGGAATGGTTTTAGAAAAATCTGGGAAGTTTGAACTGATATAGAGTGAAGTGAGTAAAATCAGTAGATCACTGTACACAGTAACAGCAATATTGTAATGATGATCAACTGTGAAAGACTTAGCTACTCTGATCAATACAATGTCCAAGATAATTCCCAAAGACTAATGATGAAAAATACTATCCACCTCCAGAGAGAGAACTGATGAACTTTGAGTACAGATGGAAGTATAATTTTTTCACTTTATTTTTTTTGCTTTTTTTTTCAACATGGTTAATATGGAAATATGTTTTGCATGATTTCACATGTATAATTAATATCATATTGCTTGCCTTCTCAATGGATGAGGCTGAAGGAAAGGAGAAAATCTGAAACTCAAAATTTTTTTTAATGATAAAAATAAATAATAATTTTTTAAAAAATTTTGAGAGCAGGAAATACTTTTGGTTTTGTATTTATATCCCCAGCAACCTAGTACAGTGCCTGGCACATAATACAGTCTTAATAAATGTTTGTTAAATGAATGAATGAAATAATGTATGTAAAGTGCTTTGTATACCTTTATAGCTATAAGTAAATGCCAGCCAGAAGAAAAAAAGAAGAGAAAAGAAAAGAAAAAGAAGAGGAAAAGGAAAAATATTTGTTCATATCTTTTGACCACTTATCTATTTGGGAATGTCTTGTGATCCACAAAAACACTCCAATACATTCATATATTCTAACTTATTGATCTAATCCTTAACTGTTTTCCACTTTGTTCTAAAGGCTAGTATACAGAAGTCTCTCTAGTACTGCATAATGAAAGACCAGAAAGCTACATCCCTCTCCACCCCTACCCCCAAATATAAAGATTTGACACCCCCTGTTTGGAGCCCTAGTTTAGTTTTAAGAAAATGATAAAAAAAATTATCTCACTTTGCTTGTGGATTCACATTAAAAGTCATTCCCTAAAAGTATATTAGAATTGGTCTAGACAGTTCAGTAAGTATGCTATGGTGAGAATAGATAGCTCAAGAGAAATCATTAGCCCTCTTGGATCCAATTCTTCAAGCATTGACATTTTTCAGTGGTAACAGATGGTTCTAAATGGCACTTGGTTCCTTTCTATGCTTAGAATACCTTTTACTGGACCAGGTGATCTCTAGTTATTCTTTCAGCTCTACATGCTGTCCTTTCAAGTCAACAAACATTTATTAATGTCTCATATGTGCAAGACATCACCACTGATGACACAAAGATGAAAAAATGACACAGTACCTTCCATCAAGGAAGTCATTCTAAGAGAAGAATAATATGAAATATACATAAGTATATATGACACAAGATAGAATACAGTAAGACTAAAAGTAACTCAAATTTAAGAAATTTGAAGAGTGAGAGTAACCCTTCACATTAGGGGTAGGAAAGGTGAGGCAGGAGGATATCAGGAATGGCTTTTCTGCATGGCAAATAGGTTGAGGGCACAATAAAAAGACTATACAAACATGGAGGGAGCAGGTTCCCACTTTCATTTGAACTAGGCAAAGAACAATGAAAACACACACAGGGTGGGCAGCTAGTTGGCGCAGTGAATAGAGCACTGGCCCTGGAGTCAGGAGTACCTGAGTTCAAATCAGGCCTCAGACACTTAACACTTACTAGCTGTGTGACCCTGGGCAAGTCACTTAACCCCAATTGCCTCACTAAAAAACAAACAAACACAGAGATTAGTGTAGGAAAACATCAAGCTCAACTAGGGAAAAGATATGAACAGGGAGAGGGCAGAGGAAGTTTAAGAAATAAGGAATTAGTAACAAGCAAAACAAATTCCATTTTTGAAGGGTAAAATTGTGAAGGTGGGATTGAAGAGAAAGAAAGATAGGATAAAAACTCTTTCTCTTCAGCTCACTGGTTGAGGTAGGGGTGTTAAAATACTCCTTGCTCCCATTGCCAGTTCCAGGTTCTCCACCTACCTCCATTACTCAGTAAACTCTCTTCCTTTGAGGTTTCTCCTATTCCTATCTACCACCCACTCAAAGTCCTAGTAGTTGTGGTCTACAGACCACCCCCCTCCACCACTACCGCCCAAGTCACTCTCCTTCCTTATTCCAAGGCTTCTTAAACTTTTTCTACTCACGACCCCTTCTTTGCCAAGAAATTTTTATACATCCCTGAGTCTATAGGTATATAAAATAAGGTATACATAACATTTTACTGTTGCCAAATTTTTCACAACTCCCACATTCAGTTATGTGATCCCATATGGAATCATGATCCACAGTTTAAAAAGCTTTGCCTTATTCAATAAGTTTTGTACCTGACTCACAACTTTTCTTTCTTCCCCAACTCTTTCCCTCTTACTAGGGAACTTCAGTATATATACTGATTCTCTTTCAAACACCCTAACCATTCAGTTCCTCAACCTACACCTTCTCATGAGCTACTCCTCTATCCCACCCCAGCCACACACAAAAACATGGTCATACCTTTGATCTTGTCATCACCCATAATTGTACCATTTCTATATTCAAGAATCCCCCAAATCCCTTTATACAACCATAATCTATTGGCTTTTCATCTCTTCCTCCGGCTTCCCTTACAAAACATACTCTTCATTTGTACCATGATCGCCAGTCTCTTGGAGCCTCAATTCTTTCCTAGGCCATCTCCTTTGCCCTAACCACTCTAACTTCTTTTCCCCATCTTGACCCCTTGGTGAATCAATTCTACTCTATCCTATGCTCCTCTCTGGAATCCCTTGCCAAATCATCATATCACTGATTATACCCAGCCAAACCTCAGCCTTGGATCACTCCCACCATTTGTCACCTACACTGCTACATACAAGCTTCTGAACAAAGATAAAGAAAATCCCATCATTATCATCATGGGGTCAACTACCAATTTATGGTTCACAACCTCAACTGAGACTCCACTGTTGCTAGGCAATCCTACTATACCCTCCTTATAAACTCATTATCCCATTCTCCACAGTGGCTCTTCTGAATCTTTTTATCTCTCTTCAGGTCATCCATGGCTCCCCCTTAATCCACTCTCTCAGCTAAAACCTTGCCTCATATTTTACAGGGAAAAAATTGAGGCCATTTTCTGTGTGCTCCTTCTTCTCTCCTCTTCCTCATTTCCTTTTCTCACATGACTTCTGCCACTTTCTCCTCCTTCACTCTGTCTCACATGATGAGGTTGCCTTACTCCTTACGAAGGCTAACCCTCTCTACTTGTTCAAGAGATCGCATTCCATTCTCTCTTTCAACAGATTGTCCTCTCCGTCATCCCCATTCTTTCACTTATTTTCAATCTCTTCCTGTCTACTGACTCATTCTTTACTCTTACAAACATATCCATGTCACCCCTATCCTGAAAAAAAACCCCTCACTTGATCCTTCCATTCCCACTAAGTACTATCTTATGTCTCTTCTCCCCTTTATAGCTAAACTCCCTAAAAAGGTCATCTACAATAGATGCCCCCACTTTCTCTCCTCCTACTCTTTTATTAAAACTTTACAATTCAGCTTCTTACCTTACCATTCCCCCAAAATTGTTCTCTCCAAAGTCACCAATGACCTCTTGATTGACAAATCCAATAGCCTTTTCTCAAACCTTATTCTCCTTGACCTCTCTGCAGCTTTTGACAATGTTGTTCACTGGTCTCCTCCTTGATACTACTCTCTTCTCTTTAGGTTTTCAGATCACCACTCTCTCTTGGTTCTTATCTTACCTATCTGACCATTCTTCTCTATCTCCTTTGCTGGATCCTCTTCCAGATCATTCCCTTTAACCATAGGTGTCCCTCAGAGTTCAGTGCTGGGCCCTCTTCTCTTCTCCTTCTATACTACTTCACTTTGTGATTCCATCAGTTCTCATGGATTTAATTACTATCTCTATGCTCTTGATTCTCAAATCTATCTTTCCTGCTCCAAAATTTCTGCTGACCTCCAATGCCACATCTGTCGTTCAGATATACTGAACCAGTTGTCCAGTAGACATCTTAAACTTAACATGTCCAAAGTGGAACTCATTATCTTTTCCCCTAAACCCTGTTCTCCTCCTATCCTCCCTATTTCTGTAGAGGGCAACATCATTCCCCCAGTCCCTCAGGTTCACAACCTAGAAGTCATCCTGGACTCCTCACTATCTCTCCCCTGTATCCAATCTGCTGCCTAGGCCTGTTGATTTCACGTTTGCAACATCTCTCAAATATACCCCCCCCTCTCTCCTCTAACACTGCACCCACTCTAGTGTATGCTCTCATAATTTCTCATCTGGACTGGTGTAATAGTCTGCTTTTGGGTCTACCTGCCTTAAGTCTCTCCACACTCCAATCCATCCTCTATTCAGCCACTAAATTAATTTTCCTAAAGTACAGATCTGACTATGCCACTCCCCTACTCAATATACTCCAGTGGCTCCCTATGTCTTGAGGAGAAAATATAAAATACTCTGTTTGGCATTCAAAACCCTTCATAACCTAGTCCCCTCTTACCTTTCTTAGTTAGCTTACACTCTTACTCTCTGACATGTACTCTTTGTTCCAGTGACACTGGCATACTGGTTGTTCTACAAACAAAACAAATGAAAAAAGACCAAAATCCCAAGTCCACTTTTCAGAATTCATAGGGCCTAAGGGGAAGGGGAAAGTGGCCTATCCCCCACTCGGTTTACTGTATGATGTCCCTGTCATGGCTTAATAAGACCTTCCTCACCAGGTGCCATTGAAAGAGAGAGCACAACTATGCCTCAGTCAGATATATTTTAAAATGTAGCCAGTGGGGGGCAGCTAGGTGGCTCAGTGGATAAAGCACAGGCCCTGGATTCAGGAGGATCTGAGTTCAACTCCAGGCTCAGACACTTACTAGCTGTGTGACCCTGAGCACGTCACTTAACCCTCATTGCCCCACCAAAAAAAAAAAAATGTAGCCAGCTATGAAACCAGTAGAAAGAGGCTATTCCCAAAGATGTGGTCAGCCTACACAGAATGTCTATACCTATGCTAATCCTATCTCCCAGGAGTGGGTCCCAAGCCTCTTCTACATGGATACCTACATGTTGGGTGATCTGAGCATGCTCCAAAGCACAGTTACACATATATGAACAGATGTAGAGTGAAATGAGAACCAGAACAATTTATACAGCATCAGAAACCTTGTAACAATTTTGAAAGACAAGAATTCTGATGAATTCAATGTCTAACCCTGACTCCAAAGGACTCATGAAACATGCTATCCACTTTCCACTTCCTAAGAGTGGGGTGATGGATTCAAAATCCAGAATGAGACAGACAGACAGACAGATATTTAGAGCATGACAAATAAAATGATTTGTTTTGCTTGACTATACTTATTTGTTACAAGGACTTTGTTTTTCTTTTTTATTTGAGGTGGGGGGATTGGGGATGAGAGGTGAAATTAGCAAATATGTAAATTCCTAATGAAATAAAAATACATTTTAAATTATTTTTTGGGGGGGACAAATCTCGTGTTGCTTTATGTTGGATCTCAGTTGTCAGTCAGGGTTGGCTTAGAACCAGGTTATGCAAGTAAGAGTGTCGGAGAGAGAGAGCGCGAGAGAGGAGAGAGAGATCAAAGGAGAACGGGCATCACCAGCTGCCCGAGGCCTTCACTTCGCTGTCATCATCTGTACAAACTCTTCATAGTTAACTTGGCCATCGCCATCTATGTCCGCTTCTTGGATCATCTCGTCCACCTCCTCGTCGGTCAGCTTCTCCCCGAGGTTGGTCATCACATGACGAAGGTCCGCAGCACTGATATAGCCGTTCCCATCCTGGTCAAAAACGCGGAACGCCTCTCGGATCTCTTCCTTGCTGTCTGTGTCCTTCATTTTCCTTGCCATCATGGTCAGGAATTCAGGGAAGTCAATGGTTCCATTTCCATCTGCATCCACCTCATTGATCATATCTTGGAGCTCAGCCTCCGTTGGGTTCTGACCCAGGGATCGCATCACTGTACCCAACTCCTTGGTGGTGATGGTCCCATCTCCATCCTTATCAAACAGGGAAAAGGCCTCCTTGAACTCTGCAATCTGCTCCTCGGTCAGCTGGTCAGCCATGGCGGGGCACTGGCGCTCTGGGCACCGGAGGAGGAAGAAGAGAAGAGGAAAGAGGAAGAGGGTAAACTTCAGCAGTATACCTTTAGCAAGCTAGCATACCCTATCAAACCCCATTATTTAACTTTACCTTCACTTTCTTAATGTCTGACCTATACAGAGTATCAAACAAATTCTCAATGGATTTGCATGCTTGACAGATTATTTGGTCTTCATACCCATACCCTCTGTTGTCCCCTTGTTTTACATAGTGGTTACTCTTCAGTCAGTTTTTTGGAAGGGAACTGAAGAGAAACCAAAATACCACTCAGCCTCAAGTAAGCAGAAGTTTGCGAAAGGACAAGTGTTGATCAGCAAGTTTTGAATTTGCCTATGTGCCCCATGCATGGCTTAGTTGTGACAGTGTATAAGAAGCATGTGACCTTAAGCAGCTGTTAGTCAGGTTCTGGTCATCCTCTGTGTGAACTGGTCTTGTGAGCTCCTTTCCTTTATCAATTTAAATTGAAATATTTTCACATGTGCAAATTTCTGGACTGCAAGAAATTTTATAGGGGTTGGCTTAAAAAAAAACAGGGGGCAACTAGGGGTACAGTGGATAAAGCACTGGCCCTGGATTCAGGAATACCTGAGTTCAAATCCAGCCTCAGACACTTGATACTTATTAGCTGTGTGACCCTGGGCAAGTCACTCAACCCTCATTGCCCTGCAAAAAAACAAAAACAAAAACAACTTAGTGAAACACTTCTGGGGAATCTACTCATGAAAAGGGAAAAAAGTTTTTGAGTGGCAAGAATAGAATAGTTCATTTTACAAGGGGTGGTAGCACCAAAGTGTAACACTTGAAACAGTTTTGTGGCCGTATAAACTGCTCCTTGTCTCTGAAGAGGGAGTTGTGATGAAGATACTCTATAAACCTGGAGAGTGGGCAGAGGGTTTAGCAATTCCTTTCTCTTCAATTTCTCCTCAGATGAAGCTAGATGGAATGTAGAGATAAAGGAATAAGAATAAATGGTAAAAGGAGTCCCCTTCACTATTACAATGCTTCTTCCACATATTTTGAATGGCAATAGAAGAAAAAATAAGAGCTTTTCATTAAAAAAAAGATTCCACAAATATTAGTTCCCCCATTCCAAAAATGTTTGTTTCCTACTATGTGGAGCTATGCATTATGGAGGGATAGAAATGTAGCATTCCTTCTCAGAACTACCCTGTAGAGGAAATGCTTTCCCAAAATTCTACCAAACACTGACATGGAACTGGGGATATTGTGGATTCTTTGCAAGGAATTCTGGGAAGAGGAGAGGAAGCCCAATGAAAAGGAAGAAAGTTAGGGTCATCATCCCTATTAGATTGTAAGCTCCTTGAGGGAAGGGACTATCTTTTGCCTCTTTTTGTATTCCTAGCACCTCACTAAGTACAGTTCCTAGCACATAGTAGGCATTTATTAAAAATTTTTTTTAACTTATTGATGCTGGGAATCACCCTCCATCTTGATGTCATGTGGACTTTACAGAGTTTAGCATTTGCATGCCTCTAATCCCCCCTAAAATGACTCTGACAATTGCTGTTAGGAGCTGTTACTGTTGAAGAGATATACAGGGACTTTGTTATGCTGAAAGTCAGTTGCAGACTAAAAGATGATTGGATAAGATGCACTTCATCTTTTCCTCCTTCCCTAAGATTTGGGAAGGATGCTTACCCTTTAATGGAACTCTCTCAAATCACTTTGTCCTCCTCTATACTCCATTGTCTAAGGAAGAAGAAAGGCTGACTGTACATGAGTGGGAAAAATAATCCTAGAAGGATTGTTATCTCCCTTCAAAGAAAGAGACCTTAGCAGGAGTTACTCCAGGAAAATCTCCAAGTAGCCTCAGTGTATAGTTTATTTCTAGATTCGCTCAGATAAGAGGCGAAAGGGGTCCCTGAACTTCATATAAGCCGTCAAGATGATGTGCAAATTGGATCTCAGGTAGCCTTTATTTCACTATACAAAAATGCAGACTTGGCAAAAATAAATATATAGAAGGCCACAAGTAAAGAGCAGAAAATCTATAAAGCACTCAGCCTATTATCTCATCCCAGAAGGGTCCTGAACTTCATGACTTAGGATTGCTATTGGGGTAACCCTTTAACATTCGAATGAGTTCCTCTTTTTATAAATCTGAATACTTATAGAACCACCTTGGGAGTAACAGTACAAGCAATCTCTTTTGCATCATATATGCACTATCCAAATAACTGTCTCTGTTGTATAAAATGTATCTAAATAATTCACTGTGCACAAGAACTATGTGGATGACCTGCCAAGGAGCTACTTCATCAAGAAATTTCCTTTTCTCTATCCTGTTCCTAGTTTCTCAAAACTGGCACTTCAAATTTGGGTTTAGTTATGAACCAGTCCCCCACCCCTCCAAGGCTAGAATGCCCTCTTGGCCCAAGTAGGGACACACATGTATGCTACTGTCATGTATTCCCGAAAGAACTATCTCCATACCCTAACTGCTACTTTCTCTTCAATTGGGTGGGTGGGGGTCTACTCCTAGGATTTCTCCTCTCAGGCTATCCCAGAACCAAGCTGTTCCATCTCCTGCTCAAGGTATTAGGGGTTCCTCTAAAGGGTGGGGATATCTTTCTCTAAAGACATCAGCTTGAGCCCCCATTCCTGGTATGTCTATTTCCCAGTCTCACCATACCCCACAATGACTAGTGTATCAGTTCCATTTAACCAAATAATATCAATTAGCTTTTGCAAAAGATATATTTATTTTGAAGATATGGCAAGGACAGAAGTGCAAATGTTTTCCTCAAATATCTCAGAGGTAAACTGTCCCTTATATCATCTGTATAACATTGGTCATAAAAGTTCCATCCAAATTTGGCATCACTGTTGGATGAGTCTTCATCTCAGTTACCAATGATGTTGGTCCCAAAGATCACTTCTTGTTCCACAGGCTGGTTGTAATCCTGGGCTGTCTGCAAAACCTGACATGGATAGACTTGACTCCCAAACTTCTGGACTCAGGGAATACTAGATGGATCACTCTCTTGACCTTTCAAAACTCACAAGGTTATAGCCTTCAAATTCCTTCACTAGAATTTTAAAAATAAAGCAACAACACGAAAACAAAAATAAAGGCTGAGGCAAAGGACCAAGGACTATTTGGGGGGGGGGCAGTTGGGGTTAAGTGACTTGCCCAGGGTCACACAGATAGTAAGTGTTAAGTGTCTGAGGTTGGATTTGAACCCAGGTCCTCCTGACTCCATGGCCGGTGCTCTATCCACTGCGCCACCTAGCTGCCCCCAAGGACTATTTTTAAGGAGGTGAACCAATCACATAAGGAGATTTGAACATATAAAACTGGATGTTCCAAAGCTCTCTTAAACTCAGCATGTTCAAAACTGAACTCATTACCTTTCCCCTAAAACTCTCTCTTCTTCCAAGCTTCCCTATTTCTGTCAAAGGCGCTGACATCCTTTTGGTTTCTCATAAGCCTCTTAAGCCTCTTCATAAACTCAACATTATCCTGGACTTCTCACTCCCCTTTGAGTTAGAACTTGCCATTTTTACCTCCACAATATTTTTCATTTGACCACTTCTCTCCACTCACATAGCTACCACCTTAATTCAGGCCTTCATCACTTCTTTCCTGAATTATTACAAAATCTTCCTAATTTTTCTCTTTACCTCTTATCAATCCAGTCCATCCTAAACATGCTGTCAAAATAAATTTCCTTAAGCACAGATCTGGCCATCCTAATCAATCAATCAACCACAATAGCTTCCTATTGCTTCTAGAATAAAATATATTCTTTTTTGGGTAGCTTTTAAAGTCACACATGACCTGACCCCAACCTATCTTTCCAGCCTAATTGGACAATACTCCTCCTCCCACCGTGTGATCCAGTCAAATAAGGCTTTCTCTCTGTTCTTCATATATAATATTCCATCTACAATCTTCTTTGCACTGGTCACCTCACATGCCTTCAATGCCTTGTCTCCCCAGCTATGTTTTAGTGTGACTCTTTCCCATTAATTCTCAGCTCAAGTACCATCTTTTCCATGAAGACCTTCCTGATTCCTCCAACTGCTACTGCCCTCCTTCCCAAACTACCTTGTATTAAACTACTTTGTATATATTTGTATTTATTCACTTTATGTTGCATATATTTATGTATATATGTATTGTCTATTTCATTGGAATATATGATCCTCCAGTGGGTCCTGCACCCTGAAAGCAGAGCCCTACTTTAACAAAGGGTCAAGAAATAGCCTTGGAAAATGAGCAAACAACACAAAAAATTCTGACCATAGAAAGTTATTATGGTGACAAGGAAGATCAAAACACATCCTCAGAAGAAGAGAACAAAGTCAAAGCTCCTACATCCAAAGCCTCCAAGAAAAATATGAATTGCTCTTAAGCCATGGAAGGGCTCAAAAAGGACTTTGAAAATAAAGTAAGAGAGGCAGAGGAAAAAACAAGAAGAGAAACGAGAGTGATGTAAGAAAGTCATGAAAAAAAAGAATATACTATCCTTATAAATGGAGACTGCTCCATTTGTTGGGTACTTATATCTCCAGTAACTAGCACAGTGTCTGGCACATAATAGGTACTGAGTGAATACTTGTTAATTGATTGATTGAAGATGGAGGGGTGGGGGCGGCTAGGTGGCGCAGTGGATAAAGCACCGGCCCTGGATTCAGGAGTACCTGAGTTCAAATCCGGCCTCAGACACTTGACACTTACTAGCTGTGTGACCCTGGGCAAGTCACTTAACCCCCATTGCCCTACAAAAAAAAAAAAAAGGAAGAAGATGGAGGGGTGACACACGGACACCTCAAGTGTTAAGTTTAAATATGCCAAGAAAGGTCTCCAGCACAATGAGTTGGAAGAGTTATAAAAGGACATAAATAAGAGCCATGTAGAATCAGATGGTTTAGATTGCTTGGGATATGAATTATTGGAGGAAGGACCTACATCAATGAACTCAAAGATACACTGAAATATTAAAGTAATTCATAACCTAAATTTCTATTAGTAGGATTAATATTTTAGTATAAACCTTCCAGGGCTATACACCACAGACATCCATCTCTCATCTGAGAGTCCCTTGTATTGATGATAAGTTCCTTGAAGGCAGAGACTGTGTTTTGCTTCTTTTTGCATCCCCTGTACTTAGTACAATGCCTGGCACCTAGTAAGTGCTTAATAAATGTTTATTGATTGATTTATGAAATCACATATCTAGCCCTTATCTCTATCATCTATATAGCAATATAAAAAAAAACTGATGTTCTGTTGTTTTCAGTCCTGTCCAACTTTTCATGACCCCATTTGGGGTTTTCTGGGCAAAGATACTTTAATAATTTACCATTTCCTTCTATAGCTCATTTTATAGATGAGAAAACTGAAGCAAGGGGCAGCTAGGTGGCGCAGTGGATAGAGCACCGGCCTTGGAGTCAGGAGTACCTGAGTTCAAATCCGGCCTCAGACACTTAACACTTACTAGCTGTGTGACCCTGGGCAAGTCACTTAACCCCAATTGCCTCACTAAAAAAAAAAAAAAAAAAACCCTGAAGCAAACAGGGTTAAGTGCCTTTCCCTGGATCACACAGCTAGTAAGTGCCTGAGACAAGATTTTAATTCAGGTCTTTCTGACTCCAGGCCTGGTGCTCTATCTGTGCTAGATGCCCTAATGTAAAATAACGGGGACACTAAAAGGCAAACAAACTCAGGTGAAAAGGAATGGATAATATTGCTACCAAATTTATTAAAGTTAAAGCATACATTATGCCCTTCTGTTAACAAATGTTAAATTACCCAAAAAATAATGGAAAGTGATATGTACTATCAATAATAATCATTCTATTAGATAGTTTCTCTTAACTATTTTAAAGAGATGTTCTTTGTGGAAGACTTTTCACAGGAAGATAGAATCAAAGATTTAGACTCAGATCTTAGAAGCTACAGAGTCAGCCTCTTCATTTTACAGATGAGAAAACTGAGCCACAGAGTTCAAGTGGCTTATCCCAAGGTCACAGAGAACTAGTATGTTGTATCTGAGCCAGGATTTAAACGTAGGTTTTCAGAAGTCTAAATTCAGTGCTCTATCTAGTACACCACACTGTTTGTGTGTCAGTTATTCCAAAACAATAACAATGATAGCCTGACCTAAGGGAAAAGTAATGACAATGGATGAGAAAGGAGAGATCTTGAAAGACAATATATGACTGAGTGGATTTTAGTGTGTGTCAACAATGACTCTGAGGTTTTCGATCCTGGTTGACTGGAAGCTTGATGACATTGTTGACAGAAATAGAGAAGTCAGGAGGGGGAATTGGTTTTGGGGGGAAGTTCAGTTTTTAATACTAATTTGAGGTGATACTGGAAAATCCAAATGTTAATGTTCAGTAGAGAGATGGAGATATATGACTTGACCTTGGGAGAAAAAAAGCTTTGGGAGGATGAGAACGTGGTTTAAGTTGGGGAGAAATTTGATTTTTAAAAGTTATTAAATGTCAACTATTTGTAAGTTACTATACTATGTTATAGAGATACAATGATAGATACAATCAATTCCTATCCTCAAAAAATTTATGATATAATATGAAGAACAAAACAATGACACAAATTATTAGAAAAAAATTATAATGTTCTAAACATATAGAAGGGCAGCTAGTGGTGCAGTGGATAGAGTGCCAGGCCTAAAGTCAGGAAGACTCATTTTCCTGAGTTCAATCCTGCCTCAGACTCTTACCAGTTGTGTGACCCTGAGCAAGTCACTTAACCCTGTTTACTTCAGTTTCTTCAATTGTAAAATGACCTGGAGAAGGAAATGGCAAACCACTCCAGTATCTTTGCCACAAAAACCCCAAATGGGGTCATGAAGCAGCAGACATGACTGAAATGATTGAACAACAAGAACAGCAACAAGGTTTAGGAAAGTTCCAAAGTTTTATGATAGATCTGAAAATGTAGATATCTCTTTGAGCTAGGCTGATCAGAGAAAGCTTCATAAAAAGAGATAGTATCTGGGGCAGCTAGGTGGCTCAGTGGATAAAGCACCAGCCCTGAATTCAGGAGGACCTAAGTTCAAATCCAGCTTCAGACACTTGACACCTACTAGCTGTGTGACTCTGGGAAAGTCACTTAACCCTCATTGCCCTGCAAAAAAAGAGAGAGAGAGAGAGATGGTATCTGAGCTAAGTCTGGAAGTTGGAAGGAATTTCAATATGTAAGTATTAGGTAGAGAGGGAAAGGAATTACAATCAAGGTACTGGAACATTGGTCAATGTGAAAATTAATTTTTCTGTATTATGCATATTTATGATGAGGGTTGTATTTTGTTGTTCATTGGGACAGCAGGAGGGACAGATTGTAAAAGCATGTAAAAACAATTGAATACATTTTAAAATAAATTTTAAAACATTTCAGATGATGCATGTGAAACTTTGTAAGCCTTAAAACACTATTAATTTCAACTTTTATTTTTATCAGTATATGGCAGGGAACAGAGGTTCAGGGTAAAGAGTTCTCAGAAGTAGGGCCATATCAAATGAAGCAGAGAAGCTACATATTGAAGTCTGAGAAAAAGATTGCTGGGCTGGTTAATCAGAAAATCCTGGATGACCTTTGGAAGAGCAGCTTGAATAGGATAGTGAAGACAGAAGCAAAATTTGAAGCAGTGAACTGAACTAAGAAACTCCAAGTAGCATTTGTAATGTGGAAAGCTGAAACATAGTTTACTTATGGGGCAGCCCCTGCTATACTTATATTTCAATAGAGATTACTTAGTAGAACACACTAAGTAAAAGACTTAGTGCCATGATTGTGATTCCTTCATTCTCAAAGAGGACTATGACATCATGGTGTCATGACTTGCACTGAATTGGATTTAAGTGAGGGAGTGCTGTACAAGATCATCAACCTCACTGTCTCCTCCAGAGCCATCTGGGTCCAGTGGCAAGATATATATTAGGATGACTGGAGATGGCCCTGGAGGTTTAAGACAATTGGGGTTAAGTGACTCACTCAGGGTCACACAGCTAGTAAGTATCTGAGGTGATATTTGAACTGAGGTTCTCCTGACTCCAGGGCCAGTGTTTTATCCACTACACTACCTAGCTACCCCTAATGCCATGATAGGGGAACCTGGTATGGCTATATGCTAGCGCTATTGACAAGCTTTGATTAGCATTTAAATTTGTGTTCTGTGGTCTTAATGTAGGTCCTGATTTTAAAACCAAAAGAGTTACTGTTGTCGTCATCCCCATCAAAAATATTTTCAGATGGTTTGCTGTTAATCTAGAAGGTATTTGAATCAATCGCATGCTTTCCTGGAGCTTCAGATCTCAACGTCTTCTTGTGGTACTTCTCCAACTCAATAGTTTGGGGAACAATATATTTCACTTTTGCTTTTCACTTCCATGCACTTCAAACTTATTTATTCAAAACTAACCTTGGGATTCCCCCTTTTTTTGTAGTGCCAGTTAAGAGAACACTGCTTAGCATTGTTTCCCAATATCTATCTAGACTAACTCCTCCCCAATGTCTCCCATTAACCAGCTTGCCTTATAAATAAGGGGGGTGGGGGCAGCTAGGTGGTGCAGTGGATAAAGCACTGGCCCTGGATTCAGGAGGACCTGAGTTCAAATCTGGCCTCAGACAGTTAACACTTACTAGCTGTGTGACCCTGGGCAAGTCACTTAACCCTCATTGCCCCACTAAAATAAAATAAAAAATTTTTAAAAAAATAAATAAATAAGGGGGGGAGGGTAGTATGAATCAAGAGATTCTGTAAAAAAAAATACACACACACACACACACACACAATTTAAGCTATGACTTTCTTTACTGAGATTCTCACAAGAGAAATGAACCATGAAATTTGTTGCCTGAATCTGAGGGATCACAGTAGAGAAAAAGATATTCTTAGAGAAAAAAGGCAGAGACTGGGGGTGGGGGTGGGGTGGGAAACATTGGACCAATACCACTGTTATCAGTTCAGGTTTGCTGCTGCACCTGTTCTCTCTGTCTCTGTCTCTCTCCCCTCCCCTCACCCACATCAGTTGTCATGGACTTTTCTTTCCCCTCTCCTTTCCCATTATGAAATATCCTGCTACCCATCTATGCTCTCCACCATTTATTCCTTGTCACAGGAGAAAGTGCCAGCTCTCAAGTATGGAGACAGAGAAGAAAGGGCTACTAACACCCTGGCTCTTTATTACCTTCACTTGACATATGGGAAATTTGAAGCTCAACCATGTCAAGTGACTTGCCCAGGGATACTTGTGCATTAAGTCCTGAAGCAAGGACTAGAACCCATGTATTCTGATTTCCCCCTTCCCCAGGTATGTCTATCATCCCTTTCGTTATAGCATGCTGTTTTTCTGTATGGTGTGAGCCAAGGTACAACTGCAAAATGTTACTGACTAACATGGAGTAAAAACAGAAGTACAGAAGCACAGAATAAACTTAAACCAGAACTTCAAGATTTTCACCTTGGAACCATAATGATTACAAAACATGTTTAAACAAACCCTCACAAGATAAACATAGATAGCTTCCAAACACTTAACCCAACATTTACAGTCTTGTATTTCCTTCGCTTACTAGAGGAGCTGATTATTCCTTTGAGCCTTTCAGTGTTTATAGCTTTGCAATGGAGGGAATGGAGAATCTTGATTTATTGTAATATATTATCATATGACTTGAGGATAAAGTGTTATTAAAAATTTTAACCAGGAGAATGGTCTGTGGGGGTGGGGTGAGGAAGGGGCCCAGTCTTTGGAGCATGCCCAGTATGCCCTACCTGGCATCAATCAATTGGGAAGGTGTGGTGAGCCTGCTTTAAGACATGCATGACTGAGGGATAGTCCTTTACCTTCTTACCTATGTTGCTTCTGTCCCTGTTGTGTTTATTTTTCCCCCTAATGTTAGATGAGGAAGTATCAGACAAAAACAGCAGGTTTTGACCTCATGACCAGACCATCAAAGAAAAGTCATGTTAAAAAGCATTTATTAAGCACCAGGTTTTACTGACATTTGAGAAGTCAGAAGAGCCATCAGAAATCTGGTCCAGTAATAGGAGTCCTATAGAAAAGTCTGCTGGTAACCATAGTAGCTAAGCCTGATGAGAAGCCAGCTTTGAAGAGCAACCTGAGTGACCAACCTAATAGGAAATTAACTCAGTAGCCAAGACCACTTATCCTGTAAGCAAGAAAGCAACTCATTTATCAGTTATGTTACACCCAGAAGCACATTTAAAGAAGAATATTGAAAAAGTCGCCACTTTAAGTTTAACTTCACTCTCCCCCTGGACGGATGAAAAGGGTATATTGATTTGGATGGATTTCCTTTTATTTTGTTTTGGGTTTTGTTTGTTTATTTGTTTTGCACATCAAGTCTTGCTTTATCTTTTTAGCAAATAACCTGTGCCTGGCATAAAAAATGCTTAATGGGGCAGCTAGGTGGTGCAGTAGATAGAGCACCAGCCCTGGAGTCAGGAGTACCTGAGTTCAAATCGGGCCTCAGACACTTAACACTTAGTAGCTGTGTGACACTGGGCAAATCACTTAACCCTAGTTGCCTCAGTAAAAAAAAAAAAAATAATAATAATAATAAATGTTTAACAATAACTGCTTGTTGACTTGACTATTTTTAAAAGCTAATTAAATCTGGCTAGCCAATTGATATGAACTGATAAAGTAGCTTTGCTCCTTCGATCGAATTTGCTAGTCCAGGAGTGGGTTGGAAGAATAGCTCCAGAGTCTATTTGCACCATGAAAACAAGGCCTTTAAGTTAAAGGAGAGATGATAGTGAAGCCAGGATTTAAACCCTGAACTCCAAGACTAAATGGTCATCATAGCAGCCTGGATAGAAGAGAGAGTGGAGGGTTATTCTTGAGATTATAAAATCTCATGGAGTTTTATTCCACTTAACCTCAGGTTTTGCCCTGGTGACAAAGACTAGGCACAAGTAGTCAACATCTCAAAGTAACACAGTTCTCCTGATCCAACCATTCTGGAGAGCAATTTGGAACTATGCCCAAAGGGCATACCAAAGGGCAAATTGTGCATAGCCTTTGACCCAGGAATACTACTATTGGGTCTTTATCCCAAAAAGATAATAAAAAATGGAAAAAGACCCACATGTACAAAAATATTTATAGCAGCTCTCTTTGTGGTGGCAAAGAATTGGAAATTGAGAAGATGCCCATCAATTGGGGAATGGCTGAACAAGTTGTGGTATATGAATGCCATGGAATACTACTGTGCTATAAGAAATGATGAACAGGAGGATTTCAGAGAAATCTGGAAGGGCTTACATGAACTGATGCTGAGTGAAATGAGCAGAACCAGGAAAACGTTGTATACAGTATCAACAACATTATGTGATGATAAATTGTGATAGACTTGACTCTTCTAAGCAGTGCAATGGTCCAAGATAATTCCAAGGAACTCATTATGGAAATGCTTTCCAAATCCAGAAAAAAGAGCTGTGGAATCTAAATGCAGATTGAACCATGCTGTTTCTACTTTTTTTTTTTGTTTTTCTTTTTTGAGGTTTTCCCCTTTTGTTCTGATTCTTGTTTCACAGCATAACTAATGTAGAAATATGTTTAATGTGATTGTACATATATAACCTATATCAGATTGCTTTCTGTCATGGGGAGGGGAGAGAAGGGAAGGAAGGGAGAAAAATTGGAACTAGAAATCTTATAAAAACAAGTGTTGAAAACTATCTCTACATGTAACTAGAAAATAAGAAAATACTTTTATGATTAAAAAAAAAGTTAACACAGTTTTGAAACTTCCCCTCATCTATGGATCCCAAACATAATACCCATTAGAAAATTCCAGACAAACAAACAAGATTTGTAGTAGAATTTGAATTTGGTTCGGCACTCTTACTGTCTCTCACTTACCAGGTCGCACAGACCCCAGGCAAGTTCCTTAAACTCTCAGGGTTTTCCTTCTATTTAAAATGAGGGCATTAGACTGGATGACCTCTGAGGAATCTTCTAGTTCTGAATTTATTATCCTACACAGGGCCCTAAGGCAAATGAGTCATGGTGGTGATGTACCCAAGGACAAGATCTTTATAACTGTTGGGGACATTACCAGCATGGAAGCTCTAAATGAGATTAAAAAGAGACATTACTGGCATATATCCCTATATATAATACATATATGTCATATACACATATGACATACATACATATATGTGTGTATATATACATATACATTTTTAATAAACATTTTTATTTAAAAAAATTTTTTTAAAAAGAAAATTCCAGCTGGAACTCCCTAGAACCCAGATAGCTGTGAGCTTGCATTTCTCACTTTAGGGCTTACAAAGACACTTTCTCAAAACTACCTGCTATGAAAAGTATTACTAGTTAAGTATCTCCATTTTACAGATGAGGACACTGAGGCTGAGAGAGGTTTCAATTTACCTACAGATACACAGTTTGTTAATTTCAGAACTAGGATTTGAACCCACATCTCCTGACTCCAAGTATAGTGCTCCCTCTCTGACATCATACTAACTCTACTGTGACAAATTAGAAACAGGAAAAAAAATTGTTAGGTCACTTTGAAGTTCCCTAGTCACTAAGGAAGAGGGATTCAGGAATTAGAAATGCCAGTGTCCTATATTTCAGTCCCTGTGTAATTCCTAGAAAGTGGGCAAGCAAGTTAATCCCCGTATTTCCATTGCTCCTTCCCTTTTTAAAAAAGGGGAAATAAGACAAAAATGACATTAACACATACAAAGAATTGATGGGTTGATGAACATGCTCATCAAAGCAAGGACTACCAAGAGCAATAATTCAGAGGCCTCTTAACACCTTAGAAACATAAGGACAAAATCAACTTTTTTTTTGGCTATTTCAAAAACCCATGATTTCATTGATGTGATCCTTCCTCTACTGATACTTATCACAACCCTCAGTATACATGGCTTGGTAGACAAGCTTTAAGAGATGCTGTGGTCAGGATCTTAAGTTTGGTAGATCCTGCCAGAATCCATGCTTGACTGGCATAGGTCATCTCTGTGCCACAATGAGACATGAGAAGAAAATTTCAGTGAAATAAGGGGGAATAAAATATAGGGGGTTTCTCCCTTTACTCTCCCCACTCAACACTTCCCTGGTGGAGTATGAAGCTTCTCCCCCTAATCTCTTTATCCTATCTGTCAAGCAGCATCTGAAGAAATTCCTGGAGTCTTGAGAAAGAGTTAGGGAGGTAAGGAAGAATTTGGATGTTTAAACATCTAACCATACAGGGAATATTTTTTTGTGAGTTAACATTTTTTTTTAAAGTGAGGCAATTGGGGTTATGTGACTTGCCCAGGGTCACACAGCAAGTAAGTGTTAAGTGTCTGAGACCAGATTTGAACTCAGGTACTCCTGACTCCAGGGCCAGTGCTCTATTCACTGCGCCAACTAGCTGCCCCTGAGTTAACATATTTTACTATGAATTGCTCCACATAGTCTTTTTCCCATCAATTCTTTAGGACAGGATCCCAGAAAACACAAAAGAAAGAGATGATATAGATCCTCTTCCTCATCATGTCACTAAGAATTTGGGACCATGGACCTTGCCATATATTCTAGTAGACTTGCTGAAGAAAATAAATAGTAAAACTGGAAGGAAAATGTAACAGTGAAATTGGATTGCTTTACTGAATTCCACTTCACTTTAAAAAAGTGACAAGCTAATCAATCGAACAATTTAAATCAAAGACTTCAGACTAGTTGTGAAAGTCAGTCAAATAAATAAATAATCATTATTTTCTTATTTTTTTCTCTTCTTCCTTGCCCTCTGCCCATTCCCTAGAGATGGCTACCATTAGACACACATATGTATATAAGTGTAAAACCATTCTATACATGTTTCTATTTATCAGTTCTTTCTCTGGATGCAGATAACATCTTCCTTCATAGGTCCTTTGTAATTAATTTGTGTTTTTCTAGTAGTCAAAATGACTTTGACACTCAAAGTTTTTCTTAAAACAGTATTTTTTCACATTTATTTATTTAAAGTTTTGAGTTTCAAGTTCTATCCCTCTCTCATTCCCTCCCTCTCTACCCTCCCCCCTCCCCAAGGTAGCAAGGTTATACATGTGCAATTATGTAAAACATTACCATATTAGTCATTTTCATGAAAAGACTTAAGTGAAAAAAAGAGTGCAAAATAGCATGCTTCAGTCTGTGTTCAATCAATATCAGTTCTTTCTCTGGAGGTGGATAGTATGCTTCATCATTAGTCCTTTGGGATTGTCTTGGATCATTGTATTTCTGAGAGTAGTTAAGTCATTCACAATTGCTCATAGAGTTATAATGCTGTCACTGTGCACAATGTTCTTCTGGTTCTGCTCACTTCACTATACATCAGTTCATATGAGTCTTTCCAGGTTTTTCTGAAATCATCCTGCTTGTCATTTCTTATAGCACAATAATATTCCATCACCTGGACTATTCCCTGATCTGTAGTTAACCCCAGGCCAACTTGCTAACTAACCAGATAGCAAAACTTTGTGTGTTGTGTTTGTTAGCTCTGACGAGCCTGTGCCCCTCCCCGACCCCGGGCCACTGCCAATCAAGCCTACCTCCCGGTTCCCAGCAGGGTTGAAAAACCCAAGTTCTGCCTGGGCATCAGCAGAGAGCCCTGTAATCCCCCCACCCCCACCCCGCCAACCACTCAGCCCTCTCACCAGACTGTGAGCTTAGTTCCAGACAACACTGGTGCTGCAGATGATTCAGAGGCTCCGGGGGTCTCTTTCACAGGGAACATTTATAATGGCAGAAGACATACCATCTAGGAGCCTAAACAAAAGAGAAAATTGGGCTTTAGGGTCACCATGTTTAAATTTGATGTGAATGATTGAGATGTCTTAAGGATGATAAGGGCAGTGTGTTCCTAATGTTGGGGCAGATTTTAGAGGGGTCAGCAGAAACTATAATATGGTGGAGAAACTACAGAGCAGAGCATTGTCTGGATCTGAGGTAGAACTGTGAAACAGGGAACCTCTGGAGTATCCCTCTCCACAGTTCTGGGATGAGGCCCATGGTAGAGAAGGTTTTTATATCCTTTTGGAGAAGGGGTAGTAACAGCTGAGGAGCAACACTCTAGATTAAATCTAGAGGAACAGAAATGGGGAGCGACAGAGCCATAAACAGGCACAGATAACTAGAGGTTTTGACACAGAGCATCAATATGGAGGGGGGCATCATACTTCCTCAACATGGGGATCCTTTGGTTTACCAGAGCAGAATTGCATTGTATCCCTAGGATCCTGCTTCAGTCTCTGCTGGGTTGAGGAAATTGGGGTCAGAATTACTATCCATGAGGTAGGTGATATAGTTGGACTCCCTGAGGGATAAACCACCCCATCTCCCAGCATGACTCTATCCAACCATGACGGTCTTACTCCTCTCGATTGAATTTGCCCAAGATGACAAAATTCCTAGTTATGGTTCTGGGGAAGAATACCAGTGCCATCTGCTGGAATTAATGCAAAGCTGCAGGAGAAACAATCTGAAAAAGTATTTTGAGAGGCTGTTTGTCCTTCATTATGGAAGAAGACTGTGACATCAGGGTGATGTCATGGTTTTCAGTGAAATGGATTTAACTGAGGAAGGGCTGTACAAGGTCACCAACCTCACTCTCTTCTCCAGAAACCATCTGGGTCCAGGGGCAAGATATATGTCAGGATGACCAGAGATGGCCCTGTATATCTGAGGCAATTGGAGTTAAGTGACTCACCCAGGGTCACAGAGCTAGTAAGTGTCTGAAGTGAGATTTGAACTCAGGTCCTCCTAACTCCAGGGCAGTACTTTATCCACTACGCCACCTAGCTGCCCACTTTAAGAGGCAATGCCTCCTTGGACCCCTGCTTCATGCATAACTATAATTATATACAGTCTCTGTGGGACGATTACTAATTGGTGTGGATATTTTCCATGAGTTCTGTTATGAGTTCTATTATTTTCTTCAAAGTACAAGTAAAACCTTTTTTCTTTCAGGTTTATGGACTGTGTGTTTGAGACTGAAATTGGTGACAACACATTGTTGGGTGATGTCAATATAATGAGTTTCTCAGACTTCTTGGGTAAAACAAAGTATTAGAGAACTGAGAAATCCCCCAAAGTATACCTGGGTCATTTGTGTAATATGAGAGCTTCTGATGAAAATGCTATGTAAATGTGAAACTTTAAATGTGATCATGGAGCAAAACTTCAGAAAATATGACAAGTATGAACCTTACTAATAGGAAGCCATTCAGTTCCATGATTTGTCAAATTTCTTCAGCTTTTCAAAAAGATGGGATATTCCCTTAAGGTTGTTGCTTATTATTTCATTGTATCTGTAACACTGAACAGTTTAGAATTTTTATGCTGGAAGTTTATAGAAACAAAATACTACTTATTAAGAAATTCAAGTTCATCCTTCTCAATAGGACTGGTCTAAAGCAAAGTTGGGAAAAATAACAAGTTTATCTTGAGTGCCCCAATATCCATTTCTTCAACATCCTCTTTCCCTCTTACCCCATAAAATTCCCTTAGTAAAGAAAGACCTTGTAATTTGTAAACTTTGAGTATAACATGAGTATCGAACTGAAATTTTATCTTTTTGAGATGACATGGGCATTGGATCTGTTCTATAAGTAGGTGTAAAGATGGCAAAATATCAAAATAGTCTATGTTAGATGGGCTGCAGTGGAGTTCTGAATCAGCACAACCATTTTGGAAAGCAATTTGAAATTATGCAAATAAAATGAATGAGTGGTGTGGCTATTCCTTGGGGCATATATTTACCCCTAAAAGGTCATTGATAAGGAAGAATTATGCATATAAACCAAAAAATTTATAACAGCACATTTTGTGGTAGCAAAGAACTGGAAACAAAATAGATGATCATTTACTAGGGAATGGCTAAAATTATGGTACATAAATGAAATGGAATATTACTGTGATATAAGAAACAATGAACATGAATACAGGGTAGCACAGAAACTTGCATGATCTGAAGGAAGATGAAGAAGAGAAAATAATATATATGTGGTGATTACAACAATGTAAATATAAAGAACAACACAAAAAAATCAAAAGCGAATGTTGCAAAATGGCAAAGAACAAGCAAGAAATGAAAAGATGCTTTCCACCTAGTCCTTTGCAGAGGTGGGAGGTCCACAGATATGGAACACTACATATAATAATTATAATGATAGTAAATATTTATATAGCTTTTTAAAGTTTACAGTGCACTTTACAAACATCATCTCAATTTATCTTCACAATAATCCTAGGAGGTAGGTGTTATTATTATCCTGTATTTTACAAATGAAGAAACTCAGTAGACACAGGTTAAGGGACTTGCATATGTTTTCAGACTTTTCAATGTATTGATCAGTATTTCTTTTTCCTCCTTTTATTTTTTTCTTTAAAAAATATTTACCCTATGAGGTGGCATCTTGGAAGGTGGAAGAAGGATACTGGGAAAAATTCTGATAGTATAAAAGCAAAATAAATTAATAAAGTTTTTGTTTGTTTGGTTTTTTGGTGAGGCAATTGGGGTTAAGTGACTTGCCCAAGGTCACACAGCTAGTAAGTGTCAATGTTCTGATGCTGGATTTGAACTCAGGTACTCCTGACTCCAGGGCCAGTGCTCTATCCACTGTGCCACCTAGCTGCCCCAAAAGTTTTATTTTTAAAAAAGAAAGAAAGTTAATGCAACAAAACTATGAAGAACAAGTATGGCCCCAAAGAAGAGAGATAAGACACCTACTCCTACTTCTTTGCAGAGGTAAAAAGATCACAGATATAGAATACTACATGATTTTTTTTTGCATTCTTCCTCTTTTTTCTTTTCTTTTTCTTTGAAAAATGTTCTTTGTCATATAGGATGGCTCAGAAATTCAGGTAGTGTAAATAGCAATAAAGATTTGTTTTTTAAAATCCTATGTTCACAAGATATATAGTTTTTAAGGTTTGGAAATCGCTTTACATATGTTTTCTCATTTGATCCTCACAACTTTGTGAGGTAGGTGTTATTATTGTTGTGATTTTAGAGATTTGGAAACCGAGGCAGAAGAGATTAAGTGCCTGGGGTCATACAGCATATGTCTGAGGTAAGATTTGAACTCAGATTTTCCAAGTTCATCACTATATCCACTGTGCCATTTCCACTAGTGTGTATCAAAGTCCCTCCACATCTCACTCCATCCTTTTCTTGTCCATATACTTTCCATAAAGGAGCTACCAAGGATCCACCTAATATATTGGAGACTTCCTATGGTTCTTTAATATCTCAAGGGCAACATTACTGTACTCAACTGTTCATCTCTCCTCTTTCATTCTTACTACATGATAGGATCACTTTCTTTTCTGGTGGTATGTATCTTTGTCTTTTATGCCACTTATATTGCAGCTTATATCCACAATGTGTCTTTTAACTGCTCTTTATAAATTTATGATGATCCTTTATTGTAGTTAATATCAATAATACTTTTATTCTAGATGTCTTAAAATGGTTATTAAAGGATTTTCCTTTAAAGTTGCATAGGATCTCTGGTACTTAGTGAAGATTATTTTCATGATCCAAGTAATTCCTTTTCCTTGGCTTCCTTGGGAATCCACAGTAGAAAGGCTTTATTTCTAGAAACTACACAATGTGCTGTTAAGAATGTTATTGTAAAAAAAAAAAGGGGGGGGCAGCTAGGTGGCGCAGTGGATAAAGCGCCAGCCCTGGATTCAGGAGGACCTGAGTTCAAATCCAGCTTCAGATACTTGACACTTAAAAGCTGTGTGACCCTGGACAAGTCACTTAACCCTCACTCCCCCCCCCCAAAGAATGTTATTGTCGGGGCAGCTAGGTGGCACAGTAGATAAAGCAGAAGCCCTGGATTCAGGAGGACCTGAGTTCAAATCCGGCCTCAGATACTTGAGACTTACTAGCTGTGTGACCATGGGCACTTAACCCCAATTGCCTCACAAAAAAATGTTATTGTGATTCATTCTAACAAACTCCTGACTGAGAGAGAATACAAGGTGATAGCTCCAATTCAGCACTGAAAGAATATGGTCGAACCCATTTGACCTGGAGCTGGTCAGTTTCAGTTTTCCCAGGTGCTTTAAAATTAGAATAATTTCTTCCCTTTCTGGTCCCTCCTATCTCTTCACTTGAAACATTTGGCACAATAATGACTAGACAGTGGTCCTGAAAGTAGCTGACTGAATGTTCCCAGAATCTCAGAATTGGAAGAGGTCCCCAAGGCTCTCCAATCCAGTCCATACTTGACCAAGACTCCATTCTGCAATATTGCTGCTTAGTGGTCATTCATATCCCCTTGCCTTGAAGACCTCCAGTGAGTGGGATCCCATCACTCCCAAGTTTAAAAAGCTTTGTTGGGGCAGCTAGGTGGCACAGTGGATAGAGCACTGGCCTTGGAGTCAGGAGGACCTGAGTTCAAATCTAGCCTCAGACACTTAACACTTACTAGCTGTGTGACCCTGAGCAAGTCACTTAACCCCAACTGCCTCACCAAAAAAAAAAAAAGCTTTGTCAAGAAACAAAGCCAAGAGTATACAAATTTCAGAGGGACTCAGAAAGGAATATAGCAAACAGACTTTTGGTTGTGTTCTGTCTTTTATTTTATTTGGTTCTAATTTATTAAATGCTAAAGATCTCCCTGCTGAAAGGCATAGAAAGAAGGGGTTTTGTCATTGTTGCTGAGTCAAGTCTGGGGTTTTCACAGTAGGTTAAGGAGCCAAGTCCATTCCTGGAAGGTGTTTCCTCATACAGCAACTCTTTAGCTCAAGGGGAACAGCTGAGAACTCTCAGGTGCATCATCGGTGTCTTGTGACCTGCCACTGACAGTGGGAGTTCACGTGATTCTGATACATCAACTTGCCTCCTTTTTCAAGATTACAAATTTCAGATTGATCTCTGTGTGAGATTAGGAAAATAGTATATGATTTGTGTTTTATTGAGGGCTGACTCAACACAACACAAAGGACTTTTGGCAAAAGAATAGAGAATGCTTTCCTTGAAACAAGAAAAGACTTCCAGAATTCAAAGTTGGGCTTTAGAAAACATCCTGCCAATGGTTCATCAAGCTGTGGTATATGATGGTGAGGGAATATTATTGTGATATAAGAAATTACAAGCAGGATGATTTCAGAAATGCTTGGAAAGACCGGTATGGACTGATGTATAGTGAAGTGAGCAGAACCAAGAACACATTATGCACAGAGACAGCAATATTGTTTGATGAAGAACTGTGAATGACTTAACTATTCTCAGCAATACAATGATCCAAGACAATC
Organism: Dromiciops gliroides; assembly: GCF_019393635.1. Lineage (NCBI taxonomy): Eukaryota > Metazoa > Chordata > Mammalia > Microbiotheria > Microbiotheriidae > Dromiciops > Dromiciops gliroides. Next base: position 641,222,712 of record NC_057861.1, read on the forward strand.
CCAAAGGACTAATGAAGGAACGTACTATCCACCTCCAAAAGAAAGAACTGATATGATTGAACACAGACTGAAGAATGCTGTTTTCACTTTCTTTCATTTTTAAATTTTACTCAAGTATTTTTGTACAAGATGACTAACGTGGTTACATTTTACATAATTGCACATGTATAACCCATATTAGATTGCTTACTGCCTCAGGGAGTTGGGAGGGGAGGGAGGGAAGGAGGGATAAAAATTGGAACTCAAAACTATAAATAAAAATGTTTATTATTAAAAAAAAGAAACCATCCTGTCCAACTTCATTTTACAGTTGAGGAAACTGACCACTAGAGAAGTTTGAGGACTTGTACAAGGTCACACAGGTAGCTAGTACCAGAGAAAGGATTCAAAACCAAATCCTTTAACTTAAAATTCAACGGGAGTTCCTATAAAAACAACCCATCTGCTATTTGTGGGACAAGATGTGGCTGTTATTCTTTGTCCTTTGTTTTTGAAGAGGACCAATGACATCATAAGGTGATGTCTTGATTCATGCATGAATTGGATTTACTTGAGGCAGAGCTGCACAAAGTCATCAGCCCCACTCTCTCTTCTAGAGTCATCAAACTCCAGTGGCAGGACAAAAGTCAGGATGACTGGCAATGGCCCAGGATGCAGTGGATGACCTTGGCATACTCAGTGTCTGACCAAGCTCTAAGTACTCCACAGTGCCTGCTTCAGCTGCCTTCATGGCTATTGGAACAAATTGTTCTCATCTGTCCAATTGGCTGGGGAAGTCTCCACATGTTTGTGGTAGACATCCTCCTAACTCATGGGTTTGAAGAAAATGTTAGAGTTGAAAGATCATCTCATCCAATTCCCTCATCAGATAGATGAGAAAACTGAAGGCCCAGAGAGATTAATTTATTCAAGGTCACACCTAGACATTGCAGAGTTAGACCTAAGACCCAATTCTCTTGATTACCAGTCCAATATAGCTTGCATTTAGTGTAGGGGGTAATTTGGTAAGGAGATAAGCAGGGGTGTGCTGGAGCTCCAAAAAGCTAGTTGTTAAATTTCCAGTGTGGGGGGTAGCTAGGTGGCGTAATGGATAGACCACCAGCCCTGGATTCAAGAGGACCTGAGTTCAAATCTGGCCTCAAACATATGACACTTACTGGCTGTGTGATCCTGGGCAAGTCATTTAACCCTCATTGCCCTGCCCACCCCCCCCCCCCAAATCTAGTATGAGCATTTACTCCTTGGAAAAAAACCAAATGCTTGATTTATTGTTTTGTTGATTGTAAGACTTAAGAAAGTGATGGAGAAAATGTTAACAATGCAGATTAAACTTAAAAGTATGTCCCACAGTGCCTACCCCAGAGATGGCTGTTAAATATTTACCAGCACAGGAAAAAAACTAATGAGCTTGTGGATTTCAGGAAAGGACCTTCAAGATCATGAGCTCACTCATTCTTCAGATGAGGAAACAGTTGCTGAAGGAGGAAGTGGCTTGCCCGAGGACACACAGGAAGGAAGCAGAAGCACAGGGATCAAACAATCAGCTTGTCTGACACCTGACCCAGTTCTTTCTTCTCTATCATTGCTTTCTGAAATCATAGTTATGAATCTCTGTCCAACCATGTTAGCCTCACACAGAAAAGAATGCCAGACACCTCTGATCCCCATTCATAGACTATATCCTTAACCCAAACCAACCATCTTGCAAACATATGACTTGAGCGAAAAGCAGAAGCAGGTGAGAGAACAAATTTAATCTGCCACATTTATGCATCAGACCAATATTCATAAAAAGGCCCATTATCAGGTTGGTCATAGGACAATCAACTTCCAGAAATTTCAAACCATCTTGTCTAAGCCCCTCATTTTACAGCTGAGAAAACTGAGCTCTGGAGAAGTGTGACACAATTATCTCAAAGAATATTTGTAGGGCAGCTAGATGGTGCAGTAGATAAAGCACCTGCCCTGGATTCAGGAGGACCTGAGTTCAAATCCGACCTCAGACAATTGACACTTACTAGCTATATGACCCTGGGCAAGTCACTTAATCCTCATTGCTCCACCAAAAAAAAATTTGTGTCAGTGGAGTGATTATACAATGATTAAATCACAAATCCTTGAAGTACTGGAATAAGCATATATTAAATACCTACCATGTCGAAGACATAGGCCAGATAAGTTGCACAGTGGATAGCACTCTGGGTTTGCAACCACGAAGACTCATCTTGAGTTTAAATCTGACCCTGGATACTTACTAGCTGTGTGTCCCTGGGCAAGTCACTTAACCCTATTTGTCTCAGCTTCCTCATCTGTAAAATGAGCTGGAGGAAGAAATGGCAAATTACTGATATCTTTGCCAAGAAAACCCCCAAATGGAATCACAAAGAGTGAAAAAATGACCAAACAACAAGAACAAAATGTCTAAAACTAGACTCAGAGACAGGAAGACTTCAGTTCCAGAGACACTTAATATCTGTGTGACCCTAGATAAGCCATTTAATCCCTCAGACTTGATTTCTTAACCCGAATTTTCCAGATAACTGTTTTCCAGCAGGAGCTCTGTTTGGTTTTTGCTCCACACAATATCATGGCTCACATAGTATAAGCTGATCACCTGAAATGTCATCACCATATGGATTGACTCAGTTTTTGATACTCAATACCTTGTCAACTCCCTCAACTGTTCCTCCCCTTCTATTGGAGGGCTAGAGACTTCTAGCCTATCCCCATTACAAATAATGCTTACTGATGATTTTAGCTAGAGACTGTTTATTATTTTAAGAAAAACTCCATGTATTCCTATGCTTTCTAGTGTTTTTAATTGAAATAAGTGTTGTATTTTGTCAAAAGTTATTTTTCTGCATCTATTGAGATATGGTTTTCTTATGTTATTGATGTGGTCAATTATGCTGATAGTTTTCCTATTTTAATCAGCCCTGCATTCCTGGTATAAATCCCACCTGATCATAGTGTATGATCTTTGTGAAATATTGCTGTAATCTTTTTGCTAGGGTTTTATTTAAAATGTTTGCAACAATATTCATTAGAGAAACTGGTCTATAATTTTCTTTCTCTGTTTTTGTTCTTCCTGGTTTTGGTATCTGCACCATATTTGTGCTATAAAAGGAATTTGGTAGATTTCCTTCTTCACCTATTTTTCCAAATCTAGTTTTATCTATTTTACCTAGTATTGGAATTAATTGATCTTTAAATGTTTAGTAGAATTCACGTTTGAATCCATCTGGTTCTGGTAATTTTTTCTTAATTTCATTGATGGCGTCTTCAACTTCTTTTTCTAAGATGAGGTTATTTAAATATTCTATGTTCTCTTCTGTTACTCTGGGCAACTTATATTTTTTCAAATATTTATCCATTTCACTTAGATTGTTATATATTTTGGCATATAATTAGGCAAAATCGCTCCTTGTAACTGCTTTAATTTCATCTTTATTACTGGTGAATTCAGTCCTTTCATTTTTTTATACTGGTAATTTGATTTTCTTCTTTTATTCAAATTAACCAATGGTTTATCTATTTTATTTTTTCCCATAAAATCATCTCCTGGGCAGCTAGGTGGCGCAGTGTATAGAACACCAGCCCTGGATTCAGAAGGACCTGAGTTCAAATCCGGCCTCAGACACTTGACACTTACTAGCTGTGCAACCCTGGGCAAGTCACTTAACCCCAATTGCCTCACACACACACAAAAAATCATCTCCTAGTTTTATTTATGAGTTAATTTTTTAACTTTCAATTTTATTAATATCTCCTTTGATTTTTAGAATTTCTAATTTGGTATTTAATTAGGGATTTTAAATTTGTTCTTTTTCTAGTTTTTTTGGTTGCATATCAAGTTCATTGATCTGCTTTTTCTCTATTTTACTGATATAATCATGTAGAGATAGAAATTTTCCCCTAAATACTGCTTCATTCCATAAATTTTAGTATGCTGTCTCATGGTTATCATTCTCTTTAATGAAATTATAGATTTTTTTCTATGATTTGTTCTCTGATACACTCATTCTTTAGGTTTAGATTATTTAGTTTCTGATTAATTTTTTTTTTGCAGGGAAATTGGGGTTAAGTGACTTGCCCAGGGTCACACAGCTAGTAAGTGTTAAGTGTCTGAGGCTGGATTTGAACTCAGGTACTCTTGAATCCAGGGCCGGTGCTCTATCCACTGTGCCACCTAGCTGCCCCTCTAATTGATTTTTAATCTATGTTCTTATGGTATTATTGTCATGGAATTACTGGATATAATTTTTACTATATTATGGTCTAAAAAATGAGTCATCCAATATTTCTGCTTTTCTGCATTTGGTTATGAGATTTATATGCCCTAATTTTGTGAAGGTGACATATGGAGCTGAGAAAAAACTATACTCCTTTCTGTTCCATTCGATTTTCTCCAGAGGTCCATCATATCTAACTTTTCTAAAAATCTATTCCTCTCCTTAACTTCTTTTTTGTATATTTTATGGTTAGATTTACCTACTTCTGATAGGGGAAAGTTGAGGGCCCCCCCACTACTATAGTTTTACTCTCTATTTCCTCCACAATAGCTCTTTATGGTGGGTGTTTTTTTGGCCAAGCTTCTAGCCTACTTCTTGACTTTGAACTTTATGTTTAGATCTGGGTTCTGCACACTTTGGGGAAGGGTGCAGAGAGGGCTATCTAGTCTGCTCTTCTGTCCTTTTTCTGTTGCTGTCACAGCTCAGGCTGAAAATCTGAAAGTTTTCAATGTTCTGAGAGTAGTATGATCTGGGAGGAGGTCTGATCACTTCCCTCCTGATCAGATTTCTACAAGTGCCTGACCCAAGTTTGAGTCTTTCAGGTTGTCCCTGGTTGACAGTTTTAGCAGTCTGCTGATGGACTCAGCTACTCTTAGCCCATTGGGAGGTTCTGCAAGATTCAGAGCAACTGAATTAGCACTTCCCTTTGGTCTGGGACAATGGGCTTTGCTCCTAGGATCAGAGCTTTCTACAACCACAGTTCATCTCTGGAACCTGTTTCTTGCTCAGTGTACAGCTAGGGCCAACACTCATGATATATCCTTTCCCCCTGTGACTCAAAACTGGGTAGTAGGCAATAGAGCTGCCAGATGGCTATTCCAGCACCTGACACTAGTTCAGGGATACCCTGGGATCCACTTCTGGCTTGTTGCTTCCTTCCTTGGTGTCCTGTCTTGGCTTTCTTTCAGTTCCTAAACACTAGAATGTTCCATACCTGGCCAGACTCAGACTTCAGATCTCAGTGTCCACAGACCTTCCTGTCTCCCTAAGCTGCCCTGGGCTGGAAAAATTACACACTATAACTTTTCCTTGGCTTTCCTGATCAGAATTTAGTTTGGTGCATTTTCTAGATCTTTGTCAAGAAGGTAAGGGAGATGAGCTAAGGCTTCCTTTTATTTTGCCATTTTGACTCTGTCCCACTAGACTTAGAATCAGGAGACAGTGTCATTTGAATCCTCAAACTTACTAGCTGTAGAGAAAGTCTTGTGATAAAACTCTCTGAGCCTTAATTTTTTATCTGTAAAATGAGAATAATAATGCCTTAAGTTACTATCTCACAGGATTGTTGTGAGGATCAATCGAGTTAATACATTCAGAGTGCTTTGTAACAATAGCTAATAACTTTATATAGCACCTACTATATACCACTTTACCAATATTAATCCCATTTTATCATAATAGCCATGGGAAGTAGGTGCTATTATAATCCTCCTTTTACAGATGAAGAAACTGAGGCAAACAGGTTAAATGACTTGCCAGAGGTCACACAGTGAGTACATGTCTGAGGCTGGATTTGAACTCAGAGCTTCCTGACTCCAGGCCCATCCCTCTATCCACTGTAAAGTTTAAAGCATCATATATGTCAGCTATTATTAACAAACCATGTAGCCTTAGGCAAGTCTAAATCCTCTGAACTTATGACATCTGTAGGTATATGTTTTGTCATTTGTAAAAATAGATTACATTTTTTAAAAAACCTACCTAATAGCTCAGTTTTATATACAATCCTCTTTTTTTGTTCTTTATATATTGAAATGCTCATATTTATTGATGTTTGTTAAATTCCTAATTAAAAAATAAAGTAAAATAACCTTATAGTTTCCTTCCAGCTCTAACATTCCGTAATTCTTTTTTCTTTTTCTTTTTGCAGGGCAATGGGGGTTAAGTGACTTGCCCAAGGTCACACAGCTAGTAAGTGTCAAATGTCTGAGGCTGGATTTGAACTCAGGTACTCCTGAATCCAGGGCCGGTGCTTTATCCACTGCACCACCTAGCTGCCCCTATAATTCTTATTGAAAGGACATCACATTTCTATTCAGAACAGTTCCTCATAATTTCATAATATATAGCTCCACCTAGTGTCTATGTGATGTGCATATTTGAAAATTTCTTCAGAAAGAATCATAGATCAGAAGATTACATATAGATGAAGAACTCAAATGGACATCTGAGACTATTTTATCCAATTCTCTCATTTTGCAGATGAGAAACTGAGCCCAAGGGATGTTGAGTGTTTTACCCAAGTTCACACAGGCAGTAATCAGAATAAGGATTTCTTCAACTACGAGCTTTGAGTATAGATGCATCCCATTTTAGCTGGAGTCTAACACATTTAAAGCCACCCCTTGGCTAACCCAGATAATTGTCTTTATGAGTTACACACTTCAAAATATAATCACCAATGTGAATTCACCATTTCAAATGAGAAAAATCATTATTTTCAATTCAAATCAACTTGTGTTGATTAAAGGTCTACTGTGAGGGGGCAGCTAGGTGGCACAGTGGATAAAGTACTGGCCCTGGATTCAAGAGGACCTCAGTTCAAATCCGGCCTCAGACACTTGACATTTACCAGCTGTGTGACCCTGGGCAAGTCACTTAACCCTCATTGTTCTGCCCCCCAAAAAAGTCTACTGTGTACCAGACATTAGGTATGGGGGACATAAATATCTTTCTCAAGGAGCTTACATTCTATTGGGGGGATATAATATGTAAACATAGAAGTATGTTTCTACATAGAAGCAGAAACAAAATATCTGAAGGGAAAAGAATACTAAAAAAAGGAGGAATAAGGAAAGACCTCTCATAGGAGGTGACAATTCAGTTGGGCCTTGAAACTCCCTTAAGGATTTTCAGAAATAGGGGTAAGAAAGAAGATCATTCCCAGCATAGGGAAATAGGAATAGGACTGACTGCTTTGTTTATCACTGGATATGTTTGGGTTTTTGGGGGTTTTTTTTGGTGAGGTAATTGGGGTTAAGTGACTTGCCCAGGGTCACACAGCTAGTAAGTGTCAAGGGTCTGAGGCCAGATTTGAACTCAGGTACTCCTGAATCCAGGGCCACTGCTCTATCCACTGTGCCACCTAGCTGCCCCACTGGATATGTTTTTAATCATAGTAGAAGCAAACTGTCAAAGAACTTGGGGCCTTACATTCATTTTGTCTTTAGTTTCACCAAAAATTGTAATACAGATTTAGTGTTGGGGGCATATGGTCTAGCAGACAGAACCCTGGACCCTGATAGTGCATAGAACTACCAGGATTTGATCCCTAGAGACCTGAAGGCGATCTTTTTTTGTTTGTTTTTGTTTTAAATTTTAATTAATATCTTTTTTAATACTTTTTTGTTTGTTTTGTTTTTTGTGAGGCAATTGGGGTTAAGTGACTTGCCCAGGGTCACACAGCTAGTAAGTGTTAAGTGTCTGAAGCCGGATTTGAACTCAGGTACTCCTGACTCCAGGGCCAGTGCTCTATCCACTGTGCCACCTAGCTACTCCAATATCTTTTTTATATCACCAAAATTTCTACCAGTGTCCCCATATTTCCCTTTTAGATGGCCAACTCCTATAACAAATACTATTTTTAAAGAAAAAATTTAAAAATCAGCAAAACTGAGCAATACATTGAAAAAGTCTGAAAATATGTACAATGTACCACACTGTGTATCTCCAGCCTCTTGCAAGTGTTCTTCTGACTTTTAATAAGCAACTTCAACCTGTCTGTTTCAGTCAGCTCCACTTTGAATATCACCTGCTTCCCATAAAACAGGTAGCACAACAGGTGAAGTAGAAAAATTTGAGAGTTAGAAGATGCAAGTTTGGATCCCAGCTTTGCCACCAACTACAAGAGATCATAGAGTGGGCTTGAACAAGTCCCTACTCTGAGGCTATGTTTTGTTTTGTTGGTAAGGCAATTGGGGTTAAGTGACTTGCCCAGGGTCACATAGCTAGTAAGTATCAAGTGTCTGAGGCCGGATTTGAACTTAGGTCCTCCTGACTCCAGGGCTGATGCTTTATCCACTGCACCACCTAGCTGCCCCTTTGTTTCGTTTTAATATATAAAATGAGGGGGTTGGCTTAGGTGACTTCTAAATCCCTTCCAGATCTAAATCTTTGACCCTAATAAATTAGTTATATCTGTTAAGAATTTGTATTCAAAGAAAAACTTTGAATAGTGAGTAACTTCAAGGTTATCAAAAAAGTATATGCTAATCAATTCATCTCAGAAAGCTTAGGTAACGAAGTCATAAGAACTCCAAATTAAACTAACTTTTCTTTTTTTATCATAATTTTTCATTATATTTTCATTTTTCCATTCAAATAAATATATGTTCCCTTATTTTTAACTTTAATAGTAACATTTTTCTAGTTACATGTAAAAATAGTTTAACATTTGTTTTTATGACATTGTGAGTTCCAAATTTTCCTTCATCCCTTCCTTCCCTTTCTCTTCCCCAAGACAAAAAGAAATCTGATATAGGTTATATATGTGCAATCACATTAAACGTATTTACACATTAGTCATGTTGTGAAAGAAAAATCAGAACAAAAGGGAAAAACCTCAAAAACAGGGGAAAAAAAAGTAGAAATAGTATAGTTCAATCTTCATTCAGATTCCACAATTCTTTTTTCTGGATGTGAAGAGCATTTTCCATCATGAGTTTTTTGGAATTGTCTTGGCATCATATTGCTGAGAAAGAGCTAAGTCTATCACAGTTGATCATCATACAATGTTGCTGTTACTGTGTACAATGTTCTCCTGGTTCTGCTCACTTCACTCACCATCAGTCCACTTAAGTCTTTCCAGGTTTTTCTGAAATCTGCCTGCTCATTATTTCTTATAGCACAATAGTATTCCATTACATTCATATACCACAACTTATTCAGCCATTCTCCAATTGATGGGCATCCCCTCGATTTTCAATTGTTTGTCACCACAAAGAGAACTGCTATAAATATTTTTGTACATGTGGGTCCTTTTTCCTTTTTTATGATCTCTTTGGTATACAGACCTAGTAGTGGTATTACTGGGTCAAAGGATATGCACAGTCCCATAGGCCTTTGGGCATAGTTCCAAATTGCTCTCCAGAATAGTTGGATGAGTTCACAACACCACCAACAATGCATAACACCACCAACAATGCATAAATGTTCCACATCTTCTCCAACATTTATTATTTTCCTTTTTTTTTATCATATTAGCTGTTCCCTTGTTTTTATTTTGTTTTTATTTTTATTTATTTATTTTTTTTGGTGGGGCAATGGGGGTTAAGTGACTTGCCCAGGGTCACACAGCTAGTAAGTGTCAACTGTCTGAGGCCGGATTTGAACTCAGGTACTCCTGAATCCAGGGCCAGTGCTTTATCCACTGTGCCACCTAGCTGCCCCCTTGTTTTTATTTTTAAAAAACAAACCTGTGATTTCATCAGTGTTGAGAGGTCCTATAAGAACTTCTTCTGCCAGTACAGATGGGAACTTGCTTTGTAATTTATAACCTTAGAAAGTTGCCTGGAGTCACATAGCTAATGTGGTTCACAAAATCTCAGAGGAAGACTTTCTGACCCTAAAGGACTTCCAGGTCTTCCTGACTCTGGTACTGGTTTATACCAGGATGTCCTTGTCTTATGTCTATTAGACTAGAACAGTCTATTAGGGGACATAAGACAGGGCATAAACTGACATAAACCAGTCTTAGAGTCAGGAAGACCCGGAAGTGCCTCTTTCTCTGTATTCTCCAGAGCCCCTGGTTCAGGGACTTGCACCTACTAGGTGCTCAATAAATATTTGCTGAATTGAAAACTGTTCACAGGGGAGATCCACATAACTCTTTGGAAATTAGACTAATCCAGAATTCTCCTTCCAGGCTGATCGACATAATAATTAAATTTTAAACCAACACACAAGGCCAACTCCCTGTGTTCATCTACAATGCTCCCCTTACCCTGAACAACAACAATCTCTTGCTTCAAACTGCTTCTTTCTTCATTCTAAGCACCACATGGTATGGCACCATATTATATCCTTCTAGATCCAATGGAATGAGACCTTAAGCTACACATCTGATCATGGAAAAGTTTTTTCCTTAGTCTCTAAATTAAAGGTCTTCTGATTCATTCTGGCAATTATCACCAGCTTCAGATATTACCCTCAAATTTCAGATCATTTCAGACCTTTCTTTAGGCAGACCATAGGAAGTTGGTTTCCATGTTGCTACTACAAGAGATTTTAGACTAGATGGGACCTCAGAGATCATTTGATCCAACTTGTTCATTTTACAGAAAAGAAAATTGAGATAATAGCGAGCAGAACTAGAATTCAAGTCCTAATCTAATGCTCTTTCTAATATGTCACATTAGAATTTGGTCAACCTTCTAGCAACTTATTTGGATGAGTCTATTTTTGTATTTTTGGACAACCTTTTGATAATTCTTTATGTCCCTATTTTGGATGTGGGTATGGACTACCCTCCAGGTACATTCCTGATCCCTGGAGTGAATGTTTAGTTCCCCTATTTTCTTAGCAGAATTAGGGGTTTTTTTCAGCTTAGCAAGAGATATTCTGCTTTTTATTCTTAGCTACATTAGGGAAATGTGGTGCTCTCTAACAAATAGAAGAGATATTCTGAAGAATCATCACAATGTGGTCATATAACTAGATTGGAACTCTGCAAACAACAGGCCATTTCTATAATTTTATAATCCTGTTATTCACTGCTTTTTTACTTTGGGGAAACAACCAGGTTATCAAAAGCAAAACCAACAAAGGTCAGTCCAAAATTATTCCTAGTTGAACTTCCAAATCTAACCTGAGAAAAATCACATTTTAAAGATAAAGGGTGGTTAGTTCCTAGTTTGCCATCTATGCATATTGGGCCTCTTTACAATAACAAATGTCAAAACATTACAAGTCAAACTTCTTTAGGATAAAAATCTAAGTCCTAGTCAATGACCACTTACTTTTTTTTTTTTTTTTTGGTGAGGCAATTGGGGTTAAGTGACTTGCCCAGGGTCACACAGCTAGTAAGTGTTAAATGTCTGAGGCTGGATTTGAACTCAGGTACTCCTGAATCCAGGACCAGTGCTCTATCCACTGTGCCATCTAGCTGCCCCTGACCACTTACTTTCAATTGATGATTCACTGAGTGGCAGTTTGGCATAAACAGAACACTGGACTTGTGAGTCAAGAAATCAGAGTTCATGGGGCAGCTACTTGGTGCAGTGGATAGAGCACTGGCCCTGGAGTCAGGAGTACCTGAGTTCAAATCCGGCCTCAGACACTTAACACTTACTAGCTGTGTGACCCTGGGCAAGTCACTTAACCCCAATTGCCTCACTAAAAAAAAAAAAGAAAGAAAGAAAGAAATCAGAGTTCAGATCCTTATTCCAATATTTTCTAGTTCTGTGGCTATATATCTCGGGTTTTCTGGTCTATAAAATAGGGATAGCACATTTCCTATTGCACAGAGTTGATGTGAAGAAAGCACTTTGTAAACCTTTTAGCACTGTATAAATGTGAAAGTTGCATTAACTTGAGAGGCAGCATGCATACTATAGTAAATAGACAGCAAACCTTGGTTCAGGCCATGCCTCAGACACATATTGGTCAAGTGACCTTGAGAAAGTCATTTGATTTCTAAGTTCTTTAGGCACCTCTTTAATACTAAAAGTTGTAGAGAAGGTACTGATCTGCATTGATAGAGGAAGTTTCTTCCCAGGAATTTCCTACACAGAACTAGTAAAAAAATATATATATATATTGGTCATGTAATAAGTGCCTGCTTAGGGGCAGCTAGGTGGTGCAGTGGATAAAGTACCAGTCCTGGATTCAGGAGGACCTGAATTCATATCCAGCCTCATACACTTGACACTTACTAGCTGTGTGACCCTGGGCAAGTCACTTAACCTTCATTGCCCTGCAAAAAAAAAAGTGCCTGCTTATTAAGCTTTATAGGAGATACAGTGGTAATTAAGGCACAAGACCTATTTCATGGAGCCTAGAGAAGAAGGGTACAACATATGTATGGACTAATATAATATACAATAGCTACCCTGAAGAATAGAATATAAAAGTACAGAGTGCTGTAGAAAATTGGAAGAAGGAAAGATTATAACCTACTGAAGGGATCAGTAAAGGCTTCATGGGGAAGTTGGCCTTTGAGGTGAGCTTGATAGTATGAATAAAACTTCAAAAGGCATCAAAAGAAGTGATTACTAATAACCAATGATTTGGGGAGATCCAGAGATCATCCCATTTTCTAAAATCCTGATTTAAAAGTTCAGTCTCGGGGCAGCTAGGTGGCGCAGTGGATAGAGCACTGGCCTTGGAGTCGGGAGTACCTGAGTTCAAATCCAGCCTCAGACACTTAACACTTACTAGCTGTGTGACCCTGGGCAAGTCACTTAACCCCAATTGCCTCACTAAAAAAAAAAAAAAAAAAAAAAAAAAAGTTCAGTCTCTTAAAGGACAATACTGATAATGAGATTAGATTCAGACTCCACCCACATCAGAAAGTCCATTGTGCTCTACTCAGGTTTGGGTAAGAATAAATTCTTTGAATAGACTACCCAAGTCTGGGGGTAACTTAGAAGTAAATGACATAATCAAAATTCATAGGTTCAGCCCCTAATTGTAATATTCATTCTCTCATTAATTGTTAACCAATCAGAGTTGACTGTCACCCTCAGGAACACTCCTCTTCCAAAGGACATATAAGGGGCAGCTAGGTGGCGCAGTGGTTAGAGCACCAGCCCTGGATTCAGGAGTGCCTGAGTTCAAATCTGGCCTCAGACACTTAACACTTACTAGCTGTGTGACCCTGGGCAAGTCACTTAACCCCAATTGGCTCACTAAAAAAAAAAACCAACAACAACCAAAGGACATATAAACCCTGAGCCAGCCACCATGATTGTCTTTGGTCTAAGAGAGAGATGGCCAAATGACTATCCTTTTATTAATAAATATGCTGACATTATTAATAAAATGACTAAATTCCCCAGATATTATGTCTCTCAAACTTTTAAAATGTTACAGCAGAGATAGTTGGAGAAGGCACAGGGCATGGCATGATGTGAGCAAAGGCATGGTAGTAGGAAAGTACTTGAAGTATATATATACATACATATATATATATATATATATGTAAATAGTCTCAGCTTGACTGACATATATAGAGCACTTACAATGGAGAATAATGTGTTCCATAACTCTTTTCTTACATTTTTCTCAGGGTAATAGGGGCAAGAGGGCCTCAAAACAAGTACTATGCATCAGAAATGTAGCTGGATTATGTCTGAAAAGTTCTCTCATCATATTCAGTCCTTATTGGAATACTGATCCTTGGCCATATAGGGATAGAATCAAATTCTGCTGCCAGACAGCAAGGAAGGGACATAAAAATGTATACATTGTCCCCTGAGCACTTTCTTGTTGGTTTGGTCACTGGGGAAGAAATTAACCCTTGCTAGAGAAGTTTTTCCTTAATTAGTCCAGATAATACAGTAGAACCCTTCTTATATACTCTGGCCCACCTTGGCACTCTTCCTCTGTTAAAAATCCAATCTCAGGCAACTAGGTGGTGCAGTGGATAAAGCACCGGCCCTGGATTCAGGAAGACCTAAGTTCAAATCTGGCCTCAGAAACTTGACACTTACTAGCTGTGTTACCCTAGGCAAGTCACTTAACCTTCACTGCCCTCCCAAAAACAAACAAAAAAAATCCAATCTCGGGGCAGCTAGGTGGTGCAGTGGATAGAGCACAGGCCCTGGAGTCAGGAGTACCTGAGTTCAAATCTGGCCTTAGATACTTAACACTTACTAGCTGTGTGACCCTGGGCAAGTCACTTAACTCCAATTGCCTCACTTAAAAAAAAAAATCCAATCTTGACAAAGTCCCAAACATTAGCCAGACTAAACCTACTACAGTGTCACCAGTAACAGCTCTTCTCCTCCTTAGAAATTCTCATTAATACAGGTTCCCACATGCCATGTCTGTTGACACAATAGAGCACAGCTACAACTCTTTTGCTGCTATTTGCCATCTCAATGCTAAACCAGCAAGATGCTCTTGGGTTCACTGCTGATCACTTATGTGATTGCTCATCTGGTAACTTTTAGAAGTAGGAGATATAACAGATAAACAGGTGTCAACTTGTGGGAGATGTTGAATGCCAAGAAGAAAAGTATACACTCTGTTTGGAGTCACCATAAGAGTTTTGAGCAGAGGAGTCATATGATAAGATCTATGTATACTTTAAAAATCTATGATTTTGCCAGTACATTCCCTCTATGTCAGTACAATCTCTCTATGCCTTAATGGATGGCTTAATGAGTTTCTATAATTTGAGAATTTCTGAAAATTTCATTACATGATGGCTAGTCATTGGTTGATGAGCCTCTCCAAACGTAGTTAGGCTGATCTTTAGACGAGCCCATCATTGAAGTCATACTCAAATCTTGGTAGAATTTGCTAAAGCTCAAATTCCATTGGTATAGGTTTACAACAGTCTGAGATAATTTCCATTCCATGATGGAACTTCAGAGGAAGTTGTGAAAGATATCTGTGTATCTGCAATATTAATTCAGCAGCAGAGTAGAGTCTGAATTGGAGGGCATAGAAACTGAAGGCAAGGAAATACAATAAAATTCCAGTATAGTTAAAAAAAAACAGGTACTGTCTTATAGTAAGGTTCATTATATCAGAATTTAATCTGGAGTAGATTTTTTTTTTCTGATGATCACTATTCATGTAGAACTGGGTCAAGGCCACCAATTTCTTTTCCATCATAGAATCAAAAAAACTATTACAATAGTTAATTTGATGTTGGCTTTAAATATAGCCTTAGGTATCCTCACAAAGGTATCTTACTTTAAGCAACCCTAATATATAAGAATCCACATTAATAGAAAAGATAAACTAGGAATGGTTATTCACTTAAGAAAAGGGTAACTTTTTTGCAAAGGAATTTTCAGAAGAATTCCTTCGAATAGTGAGTTCCATCAGGTACATGGCACATGCCTATACTCTGCTACTGGGAAGGCTGAGGCTGGTGAATCACTTGACTTCAAAAATTCTGAGCTGAAGTAGGGTTAAAGTAAATCAGGTTACTCAACAAGTCTCGTTCCAATGTGGTAAGCCCCAGGAGCAGAGGCCACCAGGCTGCCAAAGGAGGGGTGGATCAGAAGTGGAACAGGTCAAGACTTCTGTGCTGATCAGTAATGAAATTGGCCCATGGATGGCCACTGAATTTCCATCTATGGTGAGATAGGGAGGCACAATTTTAAAAATGAGGGAAAGAGCTTTCTTGTGCATTTATAACATAAAATTATAATTCAATTTATTAGGCTTTAATGAACACAAATTGAGAAGCAAAGTGGGGAAAATGCTGGACTGGTAGGTAGATCTGAATCTTCCTGAAGGCTCTACTGTTTTATTAATGTCATGTTACCTTGAGTAAGTCATTTTCCTTCTCTATGCCTGTTTCTTCATTTACCAAAAAGGAATTGATTGGATTAATCTCTAATGTCTTCTCTAGTTCCAGAATCCTGGGAGTCACCTGCTGAGTTGTGAGATACTGCTTAAAGAGGCTACACCATCGCTTACAAACGTTCATTTTGATTAAAGGTTATCAAGGTAAACTCCCTCCCAAATGGTTTCTTTTTACTTTAATCTATTTTGTTCTCTTTTTCTAAGACAAGTCTTGGTAAATTCTCAGCTAAAAGAGATAAAATTTATTTTTGGAGTTTGTTTCACCTGTTGCATGTATATAATGAAGAGGATGGAATAGATGATCTTCATGGTCCCTTCTAACTCCACCATTGTATGACTTTATGGCTCTTATAACTAAAGCCTTCTTGATTATTGATGAATTTAGGAGAAAAATTATCATATACAGAGAGAATCTAATCTACTCGTTCCATAGGGCAAACAGATCATTTGGGGCCAATTAACTAGGCCACAGGAAAGAACCCCACCCCAGAGAGAAATAGGTTATGGTTTAAGTCATGGACAAAGACAATAAACAGGATGCCCTGTGGAGTCAAGCCAAAGCTCAAAAGGTAAACAAATCTAAGATCTTGGAAAGAAGACAGGAAAAGAAGTTGACAGTGTTGGCCTGGAGCTGGAGAAGTCTGCATGTAGCTAGGGAGAACACCTTAAAAAAGGGAAGTGGCAGGCATCAGCAAAGATGCCTATTTGTCTCATGAATTTCTTTGCCCATTAAATAAATTATTTAAAATTTAAAATTTAAATTTAAAAGTATTTTCTTTCCCCCCAATTACATGTAAAAACAGTTTTTAACATTTTTTTCTTTTTAAGTTTTCAATTCCAAATTCTACACCTTCCTCCCTCACTTTCCCCCTCCCTGAGATTGTAAGCAATTTGACATAGGTTTATACATGTTCTTTCTATTTAAAAAAAAAAAATGGAATTGGTATAATAGCGATATCTGCTCTTTGATCTGCTATAGTGTCATCACTATGGTTTGGAACATGACAAAAAATACTCCCAAAATATCATTATTTATTTTGTGTGAGATGTAAGACATGTAGGATTTCAAATGCTATTTTTAGTTGAAAAATGGATTTTCTGTTTTAGAGAAGGTCAGATATTACTTTACAGCATCATCCCAGGGGGTACAGAGGTTTTTTAGTGGCACAGGAAAAACTGAGCAGGATCCACCCAGTGTTTAT
Organism: Dromiciops gliroides; assembly: GCF_019393635.1. NCBI lineage: Eukaryota > Metazoa > Chordata > Mammalia > Microbiotheria > Microbiotheriidae > Dromiciops > Dromiciops gliroides. The sequence goes on from NC_057861.1 coordinate 641,239,690, forward strand.
ATGCTATGGCTGGGTTTTAATGACCCCCTTGAGATTTTCCAAAAGTCTTAGTCCCTACCAAGAGTCTCCTTTGGATAATTCTAAGAAAGAGAAAGAAAAGTTGGAAAATAAGAAAATATGCCTGGGAACATATGAACCATATAATTTCACTACATTTAGGAATTCCAAAAATACTTATTGATGTCAGGGGAGCTTGAGTTCTGGCATTTTCTTGTGGAGACCTCCAAGTCCCATTTCTCCACCAACTTTTTCTTTAAACCCAAAAGATAAAATGAAAGCTTGAGTGGGGAGATTAGGAGTAGAAACTATATATGCCTTCATAAAGTTCTTTCCTTCTACCTTTTATGAAATTGCTAAAGCAAAAAGCATCCTGGATCTGGAGTTGGGGCAAGGAGTGGAGGGACTGGATTCAAATCTCAGTCCGGTACTTATTACTGTGTGACTTTGAACGAGTCAACTGTTTTCTTTCGACCTCACTTTCCTGTGTATACCTCCCCGTTTTCTACATGTTTTCATTCTATCTTCTAAGCCTTTAAGACGATAAATAAGTTGGCTACAGAACAGAAGGTTTAACACAAAGAAGGAGGAAATTTACAGCCTCTGTTAACCTTCCATCTGGCCTTTTTGTATGCATGTCTATATAAAGACCAGTGATTTATTTTTATAAGACAATGAACAGAGACTTAGAAGTATGCTAAGCATTTACTTTTTTTTTCTAGGATTTTCTGGTTTTTTTCTTTATAATCACAGTAGTGGTTATAATGCAGTTAAACAAAACTCAAGAAAATTGCTTCACTGTTTAAAGTGGGTCTCATGCAATGAAGAACCATGTTGTTTAAATCAGCATTTTATACATGACCTGAATAAAAATGTTCCTGTAGGGGGCAGCTAGGTGGCACAATGGATAAAGCACCAGCCCTGGATTCAGAAGGACCTGAGTTCAAATCCGACCTCAGACATTTGACATTTACTAGCTGTGTGAGCCTGAGCAAGTCACTTAACCCTCACTGCCCTGCCCCCACCCTCCCCAAAAAGTGTGCCTGTATATCCACATGGGTTATGTTGAAAATTAAATATAGTTTTTATCTGCCTGCCTCCTATAAAAATAATAAATAGATCAGAGAAATTAATTTTATAATATCTCCTACAAAAATTAATAATAATGAACAGAGACATGTCTTTCACAGAACAAAACCAGATCAGAGAACATAATGTCTCCTACAGAATAAACCAGATCAGAGACAGACAGGAAAACATAATACCAATTTATTTTGTCCCAAGAAGAAATATAACATGATCACGCTGGAGACCCTTCCAAAGAAGGGAGCTCGGGGACTCCCTCTTTCTGAGGGTATATAAGGGTTTTTTTGTCCACTGGTTACAGAGTGTTATAAGTTTCAATAGTATGATACAAATACAACCCAGATGCAAAAGCAGTTTAACAATTTTAGTTCTAACAAGTATGGAGGAAATACAGAAACATCATGATAAGATTACAGGATTCCAAAAAAGGGTTTGGCAAAGATGAGGACACCCAGATGTCCCCATAAGATAGGGACGTACTATCCTGAGGAAAGAAGCTACCAGGTAGGGATTTTTATCTGCTAGGTTCAGTTTGGAATTCAATTGAAGGACATTTTGCTCCTATTAACCTAGGGTTTCATAAAAAAATACTTTTGGATAATAAGGCACCTCTATCAAATCCAAGTGATCCATACATTCATATTAACATTTATATGGCTAAATTTTAAATGACTCCTTGAGATTTTCCAAAAGTCTATTCCTTATCAAGAGTCTCCTTTGACTAATTTTGAGAAAGAGAGAAAAGTTAGAAATTAAGAAAATATGTCTGGATACATTTGAACCATATAATTTTACTACATTAAAGAATTCAAAAAAATACTTATCAATCTCAAAATAGCTCTACTTCTAGCATCTTCTTGTGGAGACTTGCAAGTCCCTTTCTCTAAGGACCAGGAAGACCAGCTAAGGGTGAAGATAACAGCAGAGAATAAATAAAAATCCTGGTTTTAGTCTCTTCAATTGCACTAGATTCTTTATTATTTAAAACAATTATAGGGGCAGCTGGGTGGCCCAGTGGATAAAGCACCAGCCCTGGATTCAGGAGGCCATGAGTTCAAATCTGACCTCAGACACTTGACACTTACTAGCTGTGTGACCCTGGGCAAGTCACTTAACCCTCATTGCCCCCCCCAAAAAAAAACCCCAAAACAATTATAATAAACATGAAGAAATACAACATGTCTTTTGCATGTATCTGTAAACATGAATCATGTGAAAAATGCCATCTCTCTTTTTTCACTTTGGACATAGATTGTATTAGTCCAAACATAGGCTCTTTTGCCTTATCAGATTTGCACAAAGTTTGAGTTTGGCCTGTAATCAATGTTATTTTTCAGTGCATACTTAGAATTTGTTCCATTTTAAAGAGAGCTCACTTTAGAAATGTGCTCTGTCTAATGTATAGTTTTGAATGTGTCAATTCTCTGCTCAATAAACTTTAGTGACTCTAGGATAAAATATAAACCCCACAGCTTGGTATTTATAGTTTTTCACAATCTAGCTCTTAATTTTCTTTCTAAACTGCTTTCACATCACTCCCCCTCACTCATTCTACATTCTAAGGAAATTGGCCACCTCGATGTCTATGCTATATGGCATTACATCTCCCATCTCCATGCCTTTGTATAGCATATCCTCCATACCTGAAATGTTCCCGTTCCTAGATCCCTTTATGGTTCAGCTCAAGAGCCCTCTCCTACAAAAGGGCTTTACTAATTCCCCCCAGTTGTTAGTGCTCAGCTCGACCCCCCTATACTACAAAAATTACTTTGTATAGGTTTTCTGTATATTTTATATTTGCATATCTGTATATATGTTATTTCACCCCAGTAGGAACAAAATATCATAGAGCTAGAGTTAGAATGGACCTTAGATGTCATCTAATTAAATTCTCTTGATTTACAGATAGGGAAAGTAAAGCCAAAAGAAGTGAAGTGATTTGCCGATGGTCACACAGATAAGTAGAAGAGTCAGGATTTGAATTCAGGTCCAGTGACACCAAATTCAGGACACTCTTCATTGTACCATGTTATAATGGACATTTCTTAGCGACAGTGTCTGTTTTGCTTTTATCCTACCTATCTTGTTCCTTTGGAATAAGGTATGTCCTTTTAGGCCCTAACATAATGCCTTATGCACAACTATTAAATAGAACTTAATTAACTTTAGACCAACATGGTAATTTCCACTATCTAGTCTATGGGCTGATGAAAAACCTCTGTGAACCAACTTTTGTCATACTGATGAAAAAATATCCTCACTTTTGTTAATTCAGTCCTAGTCACTGAGAATTGTCTAAAAGTTGCACGAACTACAAGACTGGTAGGACTTTTAGATACCTGCTAGGTAACCTGGCTATACAATTTTTTTTAGTATAATAGAATTTGCCTGTGATCATAATAATAATACATATTTCTATAGTATTTTAAGGTGTACGAAGTAAACCTTTCCTCCCAACAACCCCCTGAGTCATGGCTGAAAGTATTAATCTCCTGTAAAGTTGCTAAAATCCTAGCTATATTGTCTAAAATATCTAATGAGTGGTCGCCAATAAATTAGAAACTTTAGCAAAAGTATTTAAGTGTTTAATTATTTATTAAAGAGCATTAGGATCTAATGATCAGAGAAAAAGGTAAAAATCTAACTATTTCTAAGAGACCCCATCATCCAACCTGCCATGGTGAGGTCTGGAACCAAAAGGACCCAACACTTCCTTCTTTCTCCCAGAAGCCTCCTCTGAAACTGAGAACATCCCATACATATACACACACACACACACACACACACACACACACACACACACACACACACACACACACACCTCTAAGCTAATTGGCTGGTAGCTTTGATAGACAGTACCCACGAGCAAACATCACTTCCTGACGCCAAGGAACTAACCACATGGCTTGCCCTCAGACGCCTTCTCCTCATGGTGGAGCTTTCCTACAGTAACTCTCCAGCAGGTGGCATCACTCCAATCGTTACACTCCCCATTTTACAAAGGCGGAAACTGAAGCATTCCATGACACTGACAGCAGCGTGGTTCACTGCCTTTTTAGGACATGTATCCAGGAAATGACAGAGACTTCAAGGAAATGTCAGACCTGGGAATAACTACTCATTTCTAATAATTCACATGAAAACCAATTATACTGCTGTAAGAAATCTAGAAAGCATAGCCACCACGAGAGTAGTTATTATGCAATTGTACAAACTTCAAGAAGTGTTTTGTTTTACTGTTTAAAGTGGGTTGCATGCAATGAAATACCCTGGTGTAAATTTTAAATTCTTGAGCTAAAAATTGAAGACCTGGGTGGTTAGGTTTAATTTCTGTTGCTGCTTGAAAGCAAGGGCTTCAGAAGACAAAGATTTGGGAAATAAAATGCTAGTTATTATGTTGTTGTTTGGTTGGTTGTTGAGGACCAAAACGGCATCACTGTTAGAGTCAAGTTACAATGTGTCTGACTGTGCTAATCAGACCAAGGTAAACTCAGAATGCACAGGTTGTGCACAAATAGTCCGTGTGTGCATTTGGGGTGGATTCTCAAATTTGCACATCTTGCATTTCTTTTGAATTACTTCAATTATGCTTTGTTCATAGAGTATAGCACCTTCCTTGATGAGGGTACTCCATGCTGGGCAATCCTGTGTTCGTGTCTCCCATGTCATGCAAACAACTCCAAAGTTCTTCAAAGAGACATTGAGAGTGTCCTTGTATGGCTTCTTCTGACCTCCATGTGAGTGCTTGCTTTATGCGAGTTCTCCATTAAATAGTCTTTTCTCCATAAAATAGTCTTAGGCAAGTGTATGTTTGGCATTTGAACACCATGGCCAGCCCCTTGGAGTTATGCTCTCTGTAGTAGTTTGAGTGCTTCACAGTTCAGTTTGAGAAAGGATCTCAGAGTCTGCTATCCTATCCTGCCAGGTGATCTTCAGAATCTTCCTAAGAAAATTCAAATGGAAGAAATTCTGTTTCTTGGCATGGCGCTGGTACACTGTCCAGGTTTCACAGGCATACAACAATGAGATGAGAACCTTCAGTTTGGTAGGCAGTGTAATACCTCTCTTCTCTCACAACACTGAGCTAGCTCTGGCAATTCATATGTCAACCTTGTTATCAATGTGTACATTCCTGGAAAGTATGCTCCCAAGGTAAGTGAACTTATCCACAGTATTCAGAACTTTTCCATTGCTGTAACCAATGGTTCCACATATGGCTGGTGTAGTGCTGGCTGGTGGAGCACCTGTGTTTTCTTGGTGTTAATTATTAGATCAAAATTAGCACAAGGGGCAGAGAATTGATCCATACTTTGTTGCATCTCAGCTTCAGAGGTTACATTGAATGCACACAAAAAATTATGCACCAACTCTCCCTGTGCTTTGGTCCTGGCTTGTAGCCCTTTCAATTGAAATAACTTATCCTCAGTGCAGTAGCTGACTTTGATGCCATGTTCATCCTCGCTGAAGGCATCTGATGCCGAACACCTTCAACTATGTAGTAGGCACTGGGCTAAGTATTGGGGCTACGAATAAAGGCAAAAACACAATCCCTGAAATCAATCTATCAACAAATAACCATTTATTAAGTTACTATGTCCCAGGCACTGTGCTAAACGCTGGGAATACAAAAAGAAGTAAAAGATAGTCCCAGCATTCAAGGAGTCACATTGTAATGAGAGACAACATGTAAACAATAATTAACATATAAGATACATATATCTTCATTTGTAATGTAATTGGTTCCTTTCATAATCTTATATATTTTATGAATTTGACAGGGAGAGGGAGGCAATTGGGGTTAGGTGACTTGCCCAAGGTCACACAGTTAGTAAGGTCAGTTTTAAATTCAGATCCTTCTGACTCCAAATCCAGCATGTGCCACCTAGCTGCCCCTATTTTATGCATTTAAAAATACTGTTTTGAGAAGGAGTCCCCAGGCTGCACCAGACTGCCAAAAGGGTCTATAACACACACAAAAACATTAAGAACCCTTGCCATCACGAAACATTAAAGAAAGACTTTAGGGGAAGAACTTATCCATATTTGCACATCCTAAAACCTGTATATTCAACACTCCCACCCCTACCCCCCAATATTAATAACTTGGAAATTTGGGGAAGCTTTTTTCACTTATTTGGATTACATTTGGTTCAATGAAGCAGTAATTTACCAAAAGTCACCTTAAGAGGACCTATTAAGCTTCCGGGGCATCTGATTTTATTTTTAACATGTTAATTGGCCAATGGGATAACATGACATTGTTACATAAATTATGATGTGTAGAGAGACAATGTATACAATAGAGATAAAGCAGAGTGGTATATTAGAGAGTATACTGGACCAGCAGCCAAGGAGACTTTGGTTTTAATGCTGCTGCTGACACTGAGCAGCCATGTTATCCTGGGCAAGTTAGAGAACCTCTTGTAACTTTAATATCTGTAAAATGGGGATGATAATAATCATAGTACCTGCCATGCAGGGTTGTTGTGAGTATCAAATGAGATAATTAATTACATCAAGTACTTTGCAAACTTTAAAGCACTCTGTTTTTATTATGCATTAATATTATTATTAATTGTTAACTATCATGCTATGAAATTTTGAATTCCCTCATTTAAAAAAATTTTTGTTGTTATTGTTTGTCTTTCATTCTGGAAGAAGACCATGACATCAGGGTGATGTCATGACTTGTAGTGAATTGGATTTAAGTGAGGGAGGGCTATGCAAAGTCACCAGCCTCACTTTCTCTTCTAGAGCCATCTGGGTCCAGTAGCAAGACATATATCAGGATGACTGGAGAAGGCCCCGGATGTTTGAGGAAATTGGGGTTAAGTGACTTGTCCAGGGTCATACTACTAGTAAGTGTCAAGTGTCCAAGACAGGATTTGAACTCGGGTCCTCCAGAATCCAGGGCCAGTGCTCGATCCACTATGCTACCTAGGTGCCCTATATTATAGGTAACACGAACCACAAAAACCTGGCAACTTACATTATGTTTGTCATTAAAATAATAATAACTTATGATTATCAGTAATTTACAGTTTAGAGGACTATACTATACATCATTTTGTTTGCGCTTCATTGTAAAACTATGAGATAGGTGGCTTAAATGACATTATCTCCATTTTAAAGATATAAAAAATAAGCTTAGAAAGGTCAAGGTGACTTGCCTGAGGTCACATAACTAGAAGGGGGTTGAGCTCAGACTGAAACCCTGGTCTTCTGTCTCAAAGTCCAGTGGAAGTTCTATAGTCTACCTGTCATCTTCAACACGCCATGTCTCCATTTATTTTCTTTCTCTGTCTTTTTCTCCCTTTTTTTCTTGCCCTTTCTTGCCCTAGCTGGAAGTGCAGTGGCCATTCACAGAAGACTGTATCCCACTGCTGATTACAAAAACACTTTGACACTCTTCTAACCTGGGCTGGTTTGCCCCTCCTTAGGCAATCCAGTGGTTTCATACTCTGGGGGCTCACCACATTGGTGCTGGGCTTACTTTGACACTTGCTTGGCTCTAGCCCGACTGTAGCTCAGAACTCTCAAACTCAAGTGATCCACCAGCCACAGCCTCTTTGATAGCTGGGGTTTACAGGCCTGTGCTTCATTGCCCAGCTTCAATTTCCTTATGTTGGCTATGATGAACTATGTGGAAAGTGTTGCTATTTAAGTATGTACTTCCATAAGTATATATTTTCACCAAATAATCCACAATGGAAAAAACTGCAAAAGCAAATTATTTCAGTAAATTCTTAGGAATCATAAGGCAATGGATGTTTAAGCAGCTATTTCTGCCACTAAATGGCTTGGCCACCAGAGGGAACTATATGAACAGTGGTAGAATACTCAAAAAAGGTACAATTTAAAATGTTGGAGGCATCCTAAGATGTTTGCCATCTCCTGGTAAAATATACTTATGATCTACATATACCTATGGCGTTTATAACTAAGATCTGTGTCAGAGAAGCGGGGCATTGCAACCTGTACTGGTGTTTTTTTTTTTGTTTTTTTTTTTTTTTTTAGTGAGGCGGTTGGGGTTAAGTGACTTGCCCAGGGTCACACAGCTAGTAAGTGTTTAAGTGTCTGAGGCCGGATTTGAACTCAGGTCCTCCTGACTCCAGGGCCGGTGCTCTATCCACTGCGCCACCTAGCTGCCCCTTGTACTGGTGTTTAACAAGAGACCAAAAGTTAATTAGTTTTTAACCACAGGGCTTGACAAGGTGACAATGACTAGCTCTGCCAAAAATGTCTGGCATCTGAGGTTCTGAGCATCTTTATTTTCAAGGCTCACCTGAACATTCTGGGGACTTAAATATTTGCCTATTACATGGAATACATTTTCCCCAGATACAAATAAAAGTGTCTAATTCATTTATAAAAGATAATAATTAGTTTTATCAACCAACAAAAAATATTCAAAAGCATCTACTGTGGCCAGGTAATGTGCTAGGTTCTGGACATAAAAATATAAAAATACAATAGTTTTTGACATCAAGAAATTTACATCCTACTAGGAGACTCTACATGTTCACAGAGGGGAAAAAACCAGAATATATAAAAAATAAATATATAAATGGTCATGTTTAAAAATGCACAGGAATTGGGTAAGGGAGAAGAGAGGAGGGCAAAGTACTAACAACTGGTAGAAACCAGGAAATGATACTTGAGTTGATCCTTGAAGGGAGATAGGTGTTCCAAAAGGAAGAGATGAGGAGGAATAAATTTCTAGGCATAGGAAACAACATACAAAGGGACAGAGGTGGGAGACGAGATATTGAACATAGAGTACAGTAAGTAGACCTGTTTGATAGGAGCACAGAGTAAGTGATGAAGAATAATGAGCCTGGAAAAAAATCTAGACCCAAAATGTGAAGGCTTTTAAATGCCAAACATAGGGGTTTGTATTTTATTCTCAAGGCAATAGGGAACTATTGAAGTTTCTTGAGCGACTTGTTGAGACCTGTGCTTTAGGAATATCAACTCAGAAGTTGAGTGGGGGAATGGACTGAAGAAAGGAGATGATGGAGGAAGGAGGACTATTTAGGAAGCTAGTATAGTAGTCTCAATAGAGATAATTCATTCCTGGATTAGAATGATGGTGGGGTAAATAGAAGAGTACAGATGCAAGAAATGTTAAGGAGAGGGAATAGAAAAGACATGGCAACTGATTGGATATGGAAGGCAGAGTGAGAGTGGGTTATGTAGGGAAAGAAGTGAAAAGGGCTCAGGAGAGAAGCTTGAAAGACCTTATGCATAGGCCGTACACTCAGAAAGATATATCAGACATGGAAAGAAAGCAAGCTAAAGAAAAATCCTATCTCCAAGTAAGTCAATCACTTTTTTTTTTTAAACCCAGTCCAAACTGTCCAGTCCGGCATAGTGTCTGTAGCATAAAGAGCATTGCCTCTGGAGACAATTCAGGGTTTGAATCTCAGACTTACTCTTACTAGCTGTGTCAGTAAACAAACATTTATCAAGCACCTACCCCATGCCAGGCACAATGTGCTAAGTGCTATGTAATCTTATGATTTATAATTTAAAACAGAGGTGTCAAAAACATGGCTTGGCCACAATGCCCCCAACACACCCAAACCATATTAAAATGTAATTAAGAAATATTTAACAAAATAAATAAAAATTCAATAGAACATAAATAATGTTAATATGTGGTTTTCTAAGTCAATATGCGGCCTGGAGGGATCCTTATGTGTGGTATAGTGGCTCTGTTTCTATTCGAGTTTGACCAAAATTATCTTTCAATGATAATAGTAAATGACATGTAACTTTCTTCTGCAATCCATTCTTGGGTCTTATAATGAGGAAATCTACCCTTCATGCCATCAGTTATCACTGATACACATGCAAATGACTTCCAAATTTACATCTCTCATGAGCTCCAGTTCCACATTTCCAACTGTCTGCTGGATGTTAACATGATAGGGTTGGCTGTCCTATTTCTCCTGCTGCAACAAATATCCTCTCATTCTTTTCCCTTTCTAGGTTCCCCCTTAACCAAATGTCAAGAACATTCAGGAGGGTTAGAGGGTAGGACTAGTTAATATTATGGGTAAATAAGAGAATGTAGTATGATTTGCTCTGTGTGTTAAAATTTAAATCATCCTTTGTATAACGTAATGTTTAATTACATTGACAGTGTTTGGCAACAGGCTTGAATGAAGCACATCCCATAAAGCATATATGGAAGTAAACTGAGCTCTCCTGCCACTTCCAGGGACATACATATATGCTCTAGCTCAGTGTTGACAGACTTCCACTTTTGGATAATGAATGAAACAATCTCATTATTGGTACTTTGGTTCCCATTGTGGAAGCAGGGGAGGGAAACTATGTGATTGCCCTCTGAGCAGCTCTGAGACCCTGGGCAAGTCACTTATTTTTCTTAGTTTCACCAGCTCTATCTAAAAGGCTGCTTTGCACCCAGACGTCCAGGAAGTGAGATCAATAGTCTGTGCCTTTAGTCCCCTGAGCCAACCAAGTCTAGAGGAGAGTCTCAATACTTTTTTTTTTTAAGTGAGGCAATTGGGGTTAAGTGACTTGCCCAGGGTCACACAGCTAGTAAGTGTTAAGTGTCTGAGGCCGGATTTGAACTCAGGTACTCCTGACTCCAGGGTCGGTGCTCTATCCACTGCGCCATCTAGCTGCCCAAGACTCTCAATACTTTTAAAGAAAAACTCATCTAACTTGCATGGGGTTAGGAGTTAGGATACCAATCCTGCAACTAAAGTGCGTTTTAATAATATGGGGGAAAGAATTACTTCAAAATAAGAAAACCTCTAAGATAGTGTATCATATCTTTCTCCTGGAAATGGAAGAGCATCAAAACTCAAATGCATTGGCAAAACTCAGATTCTGCATGTAGCAGATTGGAAAAATAGATAGATGACCCCTCCCAAGTATAAAAGAATTTGCAAATGTAGCTGTTCTCTTGTGTGTTATTCATCAGTCTGCTTCTTAACTGTTTGTCTTGACTCTTGGTTCCAAATATTCTAAAGTTTTAAGTGTATGTTGAGATAATTTCTTTTTCATAAATAGTCAATATCTTATGAATTAGCTCAATCTCCAAACCCAGTCAATAAAAAAATTACATTTTAAATAAAAAAATAATATGGGGAAATGAAACAGTTTTTACATAATCCTAGGAAAGGTGAATTCACTGGGAAGAAAAGGGATCTGTTGACTGATCTGGGAACAATCTGAAATCCCTGTATGAAGAGGGCAATCTTTCAGCAGAGGATCCTATAGGAACAAAATAATCTCTTTTCTGAAATTCTCAGGAAGGATGTGGTTTTTGCTGATAGATCAGGGAAGGATGAGTGAGTGAATTTCAGTATCAATTTAGATCAAAGGACAGGTTGTAAGCAAAAGGCTTATGACCTTGTACTTATCTTGCTACAAGTGACCCTGCCCTGTGATGGGATTTGATGATGATGGTGTTAAAGGAGTTGGCATTAAAATTGTGGCCCTGATATTCCTGATGCTGCTCCTTGTTGTCATTTTATATGGCGAGAACTTTTATAAATTAGCCCTCATGTCACCTCTATTGCATGGATTATACTTCCATTTAAACAGTATTTTATTTTATTTTATTTTTTCCAGTTACATGTAAAGATAGTTTTCAACGTTCATTTTTAGAAGATTTTGAGTTCCAAACTTTTCTCCTTCCCTCTCCCCTCCCCAAGATAGCAAGGTTATACAGTACACTCATGTAAACATATTTCCACTTAAGTCATGCTGTGAAAGAACAATCAGGACAAAAGGAGAATTCCCAAACCACAAGAAAGAACAAACAAAAATAAGACAAAAATTTAAAAAGTGAAAATTGTATGTGCTTCCATCTGCATTCAGAGTCCATAGTTTTTTTGTTTTGTTTTGTTTTTTTTGCGGGGCAATGGGGGTTAAATGACTTGCCTGAGGTCACACAGCTAGTGTCAAGTGTCTGAGGCCAGATTTGAACTCAGGTACTCCTGAATCAAGGGCCGGTGCTTTATCCACTACACCACCTAGCTGCCCCCATAGTTCTTTTTGTGGATGTAGAAAGCATTTTCTATCATGAGTCTTTTGGAATTGTCTTGGATCATTGTATTTTCAAGACTAGCTAATCTATCACAGTTGATCACACAATATTGCTGTTACTGTGCACAATGTTCTGTTTCTGCTTAATTCACTTAGCATCAGTTCATGTAAATCTTTCAATGATTTTCTGAAATCTGTTTGCTCATCATTTCTTAAGCACAACAGTATTGCATGGATTATACTTTTTAAAGGACATTTTGTAGTATTTTGTGTTTTTATTATTTATATTACACTCCTCTGGTGCTGCTAATGCTAGGCTTTTTCCTGAGGTCAGAATTTTAGTGGTAGAAGGTCCCTTAAAAAATTTGGGAACAGGGGGCAGCTAGGTGGCACAGTGGATAAAATGCTGGCCCTGGATTCAGGAGGACTTGAGTTCAAATCTGGCCTCAGACACTTGACATTTACTAGCTCTGTGACCCTGGGCAAGTCACTCAACCCTCATTGTCCCACAAAAATAAAACAGAATAAAAAATAAATTAAAAAAAATTGGGAACATTGCCACCAAGGGAACGGATATGGTAAGAGAAGCACTAATTTTATATAGACTGGGCTGGTTTTCCTTAAATGGTATAGGGAGGCTGTTCTTGGATTTTGGTTGGTTTAAGAGATTAGGGCTTGGGGCAGCTAGATGGCGCAGTGGATAGAGTACCGGCCCTGGAGTCAGGAGTACCTGAGTTCAAATCCAGCCTGAGACACTTAACACTTACTAGCTGTGTGACCCTGGGCAAGTCACTTAACCCCAATTGCCTCACCAAAAAAAAAAAAAAAGAGAGAGAGAGAGATTAGGGCTTGAATCATTGGATTGGTTCCTGGCCGCTTGAAGGATAAAAGACCGAGCTGTGAGGGAAAACAATCCTCTTCTCAATAATTCTCAGGAACTCAGTAGTGATGTGACAAAGGCTCTTTTATTTCCTTCTCCTGAGAAGGAGGCACCTAGTGTGCAGCTAGTGGGTGCATAGAAAGGGGGCTCACAGGCCCTGTTTTAAACCCTAGTCCCTAACATGAATGGACTCTCCCCTTTCTCATCATTGGTCCAATTACTCAAGGGTTACAATCTACACGCAAAAACTAGCTAATCAGAACGCAGTATTTATTAGGAGGAGTATGATTGACTGTTATATCCTCATTGAGAGGAGACAACTACCCATTTTCTCACACCAGCCTATGAGGCTTTGATGCTAAGGAAATTTGGTAGAATTTCCCCTGCTCAGAGGGGACATCTTTCTGGCCTAGTTTTGCCATTGCTGTGGGGAACATGGAGGCAGAAAGTAACATTTTACCTTTTGGCTATTAACTAGAAATTAAGAAGGTAGCCTGAAATTATGAAAAGTGCACTGTTAAGAATCAGAAGATATGCCTTTGAATCCTTGGCTTTACCACTTGCAGGCTAATTGGCTTTAAGAAAATTAATTTCTCTCCTCTGGGCCTCAATTTCCTCAAGCCTAAAATGAAGGGATTGGCCTAAATGGTTACTCATGTGCCTTTCAAATCCAAATTTTATGATGACAACTTTTCCATGGTCACACAGCTAATATCTAAGCTGTCACCCTGCTCTCCTGATCACAAATCTAGTGCTGTTCTCTATAGCACACTTCCCCTCAAATGGTTTTTGCAGTTGAAACATTCTGTGCTTCTGTGAATAGAGTGCCTGTGAATGTTTCTGTGAATGCTAGTACCTACAGATTCCCTCTGTGGGTATATTGTGTCACTTAATTTCTCTCAGTTTGCTTGTCTGTAAAATGGGCATAATAATATAGCCTTATTACAGAGCTGTTGTGAGGATCAAATGAAATATATGTTAAGTTCCATAACCTTAAAAAGCAATACAAATGTCATTATTATACATTACCCCTACCAATTACTTCCAAGCTTGAATCAATCCATTGACTTGACACATTATACTCTCCCCTCTTCTCGTTCTATACTTCTCTGGATCTCATCAGCTCATGAAGATTTTATTACCACATCTATGCTGATGACTCCCAGATCTGCATTTCCAATCTTATTGTCTCTCTTGAGCTCCAGTTCTGCATCATCAACTACCTTATTGGACATTTAAACTGGATGCTCTATAGACATCTCAGATTCAAAACGTCCAAAACAGAATTATTTTTCTACCTCAAAAGCACTCCTTTTCTGAATTTCCCGATTTCTATGATACAACCCCCATCCTTCCAATCACCCAGGTTTACAACCTCAGTGCCATCCTTAACTCTTTTTTTTTTTAAGTGAGGCAATTGGGGTTAAGTGACTTGCCCAGGGTCACACAGCTAGTAAGTGTTAAGTGTCTGAGGCCGGATTTGAACCCAGGTACTCCTGACTCCAGGGCCAGTGCTCTATCCACTGCGCCACCTAGCTGCCCCGCATCCTTAACTCTTAACTTTCATTCCATCTTCTGAGATTATCTTCAGTTTAATCCATATGTATGTTTGTAAGTGGTTATCCTTAGATTGTGAGCTCCCTGAAGTCAGGGGCTGTTTCTGTCTTTCTTTGTATCCCTAATACTAACTCCAATAGCTGGCACATTGTAGGTATTTGTTGACTTGACATGACCCTATATATCCAGTTATTTGACAAAATTTATTTTTAATCTCCACACCACCCTTCCCCCCACCTCTCCACTGACAGCGACCACCCCAATTCAGGCCCTCATCTCCTTAGACCGGTTGCTATTGCTATAGCCTTCTATTTGAACTGTCTCAAATCCTTCACCTTTACAATCCATTCTTCACACTTCACGGTGCAATCTGGCCAAATTGGCCTTTTGGCTGATCCTCACTCCCTTTTCTCTGCTCTTAGAATCCTCATTTTCCCTCAAGGTTCAGCTCATGCTCCATCTTCCACAGACTTTTCCTGAATTTCCTTCTCTATCCCTTCCCACCACCCCTATCACCTTGCATTTATTTTGGATATTCCTTCATATAAACAAGTTCTTTCTGTAAATAGACTGTAAGCTCCACGATGGCAAAGGACACTTCCATGGGCGTTTTTGTATTCTGTGTCAGGCACATATGAGGAGCTTAGTAAGCATTCGTGGTTTGACTCGAATTCCCCTCCCCCCATCTCAGCTAGTCACCCCAAATTTCCGGACCGAACTCTTAGCTCAGCTCTCCACGTGACAGAATCCGTGCAGAGACCTACCCGTGCGAGTCAAGCACAGGCTAGTGATCCCGCCCTCTCTTTCTTTCCTGGGTCCTCTCTACCTGAAGAACCAACCAATGGGAATTCAGAGACCATGAGGGAAGCCACGCTCAGCCTGACCTGAGCTTCCTGACTGCCCTGTCGGGTACTTCCCTCACCTCGATTTTGTGGTAGTGATGCGTCCCAGATGTCTATATCTGGGTTTTCAAGCTTTTTTTCTCTTATGATCCGCAGTGTTGTTTTCCACACAATACTCCTGGGTGGCATATAGGTAGTCCAAGGTTTACCCCCACTTTACCTATGAAGAAACTGAGGTTAGAAACCAATCATTTATTAAGCGCCTGTTGTTGCGCTAAGCGCCGGAGCAAGAACATGGACAAAGCGATAGCGAGCGCCCTAAAGCGTCGGGCGATGGCGCATGCGCATTGACGCCGCCAGGTCGCGGGGCCTACTCGCGAGACCAGTAGGCGTAATTGCGAGGGGCGGGCACACGGCAGAGCGCACGCACTCACCTGCTTCCCCCCACGTCGTCACTCCCTCCTCGCCACTACGCCACTTGGGGCGTGCTGACGCACCGTGCGACCGAAGGAAGGGGCGGGGCCAGGGGCTGGCCTCCATTGGGCCCCCTCCCCTTCCACCCCTCTGCCCGCCTCCCTTCCTCCCTCTCTCCTCCCTATCCCCTTCCCCCTCCTCCCTCTCCCCCTTCCCTCCCTCCCTCCCTCAGTCAGCCCCGTCAGCTCCGGGGAGCGAGCGTCGTGTCGCGTCGGCCCGGCCCGACCCGGCCAGCGGGCAGATGCCCCGAGCAGCCATCGTCGCCGGTGCCGCTACCGGTGTGGGAGGCGGGGGTCCGGCCCGGAGGGGCTGCGTGTGAGAGGGGGGGTGGGTGGGGGTGGGGAAGGGTCCGGGGAAACAGGGCCGGCGACCCGGCGGCGCAGAGGCGGCGGCGGCGGCGGCAGCAAAACAGCGGGGGCCGGTTCTGGCTGGACCATGTATTTCCTGAGCGGCTGGCCCAAGAGGCTGCTCTGCCCCGTGGGGAGCCCAGCGGAGCCTCCCTTTCACATCCAGACCGATTCCCAGAGAGCTTTCTTCGCAGTGCTGGCCCCGGCCCACCTCAGCATCTGGTACAGCCGAGTAAGTCCAGGAGGATACCCCGCCGCCCGCCCGGCTCCCTCCCCCTCTCCCCCATCGTCTTCTCCCCCCCCCCATCCCTCCGCGGCCGGGACGACCCCCACCCCCCTGCCCTGGGACTGAGTGCCTACCCCCGAACTTCTGAGCCCTCCCATCCCGCTCCTGCTCCTCCTCCGGGGTATCTTCCCTCCACCAAACCCTTCCACGCCCGCCTCCGCCGTGACATTCCCCAAGCCCACGCATCTTGCCTTCCCCGCGTCGTAATTCTCCTCCCCGAACACTCCTTGCCGTCCTGTACCTGTTTAAAGGAGAGTCAGGGAAACTCCCAGTTCCTTCCTCCCCTTTCCTGTCTGTCGCCTCCAAAAGGGGGATGGAGGCGAGGGCGGGGGGTGGGGGGTGCCGCGGAGAGGGAATATCCTAGGTTGGAGCTTAAAGAAAATGTGGTTCTTTACAGTCCGCTTTTAGAAAGGCTCCTCGGTGCCAACTCAAGTTGCACCCTTGCCCGGTCTCCGACTGTGTGGTACAGAAAACATTGGCAAAGTCCGTCCGAACTTTTTAAAAAACAGTTTAAAATAAATGTCTGGGGATAATACACCCTGCAGTGAGATTGGAGTTGGGTTAGCCAGGTGGGTGATGGAATGTCAAATAACAGGCATTTTCTCTCTGGCATAACTTTGGTACTGGAAAATTGTAGCTGACTCCCCCGTCCCCATACACATCCCCTTTTTTTAAAGGTCTGATAAATTTGAGAGTTTTTTTTTCCTGCGCCCCCTTCCTCCCCTTATATATTTTTTTGACCTTTATCCTCGTAGATTCTTTTCCTGGAGGACAGACGACGGGGTAGGGACCGTGTTACTCCAATCGTTATATTCCTTAGTACCAACTCCGGAAAAAGACTTTTTAAAGGAAAGCTATCTTCAAGTTATTTTTCCCATTTTCTGTGAATTTTAATAATTCACGCTCTACGTATAGCTTATTGTCACGGACAAATGAGAGTTAAGTTTGAAAATAAATCGTGCATGAGATTCCTCCCCCAATCTCCCAAGCTGCTACAGGCCTATTTTTTTTGAAATCTACAGAATGCAAATAGTACTAAGAAATGTACTATCTTTTTGTTTATAAAGAAGGCACTCCCCACCTATATCAGGAGTGGTGTATAGAGGTTAAGCATTTTTTTTTCTTTTTGAAGATAACTAGACTCTGTGGAGATAGGCTGTGACCTCATGTCATGTGACCATGTGAACCAACTGGCCCAATTAAGTTAATACCAGAAATCCCTCAATGTTACTATCCAAGTGTCTATAATGCCCTTGACTGTCCTCACAGTGTGGGGAAGTTAGCTTTGGAATTTTGGTAATGCTGATACATTTCATGATGTTACATTAAGTATATTTCTGATTAGTTTTTCAGTCATGTCAGAAATAACAAACGGTAAATTTTTGAAATAAGAATATTCTGAGCTTAAACGTTTGTGAATGTGTATTGTGTACATTTGATTATTGATTGAGGTACTACTAACCAGAGTTTGCATTATAAATGTCAGTTTAAGTAGTTATATCATTCATAGCACTTTGATTAACTGATCTTTTGAGCACAGATTTAGGGCTGGAAGACAATTTAGATTTTTATCCATTCCAATATCCTCATTATACTCATGAGGAAACTGAGGCCCAGAGAGGTCAATGACTTGGCCAAGGTCACTTAGCTTTGGCACAATGGCAGAACAAATATTTGAAGCAGATTTTTAGACTCTAAAATTGAACCCAGCCTCTATATCTTACCAAGCATAAGAAGAAATAATAATTTGGACTCGATTAAAAAAAAACTTTTTTGTCTAGAATTTTGTCTGAATATGATAAATTGCCTTGCACTGGTTTTGTTTTTTCTTCTATTAAGATACATGTCCAGTTTAGTATTAGATAAAACTAATATGAGGAGAGTACTTAACTGAAAGCCACTTTATCATACTCTAAAATGGATAACATTCTAGGACTATTCATTCCAAATATGCTTTTCATTAAACATTTTATAGTAATTCACAGTTAATTAGTTTGGAGGAAAGGTGCTATATAAACTCAATAATCTAATACAGACAAGGAAATAGTACCCTTACAAACAAAATCTCTCCCTCCATTTGGTGGTGGAGCCCCCCAAATTGCTACCGTGAGAGTCACTGTGAAAAATTTTGGAGATTTTGTAGATGCTGAGGGTTTAAAGTGGAGGAAAAGAAGAAACCAAAAAGTTTGGAAAAGGTGACTTAAAGTTAAGCCTTCCACATGGCACTGGACAGACTTGCCTGTTTGCCATGTTGCTCCAATTTATTTTTTCTTTTCCTTTGTTATACTACTTGAAATCATAAAGTAGGGATTTATTTGGCTTGTATCTTAGTTTAACCTGATGGTTTATTAATCATAGTTTCTTTTGACATTTAAATGTGTGTTTTTTTCTATATGGATTTGTGCATTGTTATTCACTGAGGAAATGGGATCTTTGATTGGAAGGGAAAAGGAGGTAGATAATTTTGGAACAAACAAACATTGGGGAGGTAGTGGGTGGAAAGTATGAAGAGCAGGATAAATCTACTTAAACTAGCCTCCCAAGTGAGAATCTTACTTGATGGATTTAAGGCAACTTGAGGTCTGTGCTTAAGGGGATCAGGAAGTATTTAAAAAAAGGAGATGGGAGGTGTACCAAAGGCAAATGTGGGCTATTTGAAATCTAGGCCTGGTTATGCACAGAAAAAAAGGTTTCTTTCTCCTCTTCTTTTCTGGGGCCATATTACTTCTCAGGACCCAGAACTTTAGTTAGTTACTAGATGTAGTTCAGTTACTTTTGCTTTTGTGAGCAACCTGTGAAGCTAACCATTATTTATAACATTGTTTCTATAGGAAAAATCTGTTCTGCTTCAAACATAACCTCATCTGGACCCTCTTTGCTGCTTGGAAATCCTATTCTACTTTTACTGACTTATCTTGCACCCAACAGAAACTGTTCCAAACCTTTTCCTCAACCCCTAGATTTAGAACAGATTATTTAACCTCTTACTTCACTGAAAAAATTAATCCCTCAATTTCCTTTATCAACTACTCAGATTATCTCAGTGACATCACTTCTTTCATGTATCAGGGGAAGTTATCTTCACTTTTTTGCAAAAGCTAATCCCTCAACCTGTGTTCTTGATCCCAATTCCTTCCTGCTTCTGCCTATATTTGTTCCTAGGAATTGTCCTCTGGATTGTGTGTGTTCTTCTCCACTGCCTTTTCCCCCCTTGCCTATAAAAACATATTCAGGTATCCTCAATCCTTAAAAACCTTTCCCTTCCTTCTACCCCATCTAATCTATGACTATAGCTATTCATCCCCTGTCTCTTTACTTTTTATGCAACTACTTCTTCATCTTGCACTTAATTTAGCACTTTGTAATCTGGCAACTCCAACTGCTCTACAGAAGGCATTTTCACAAAATTCACTGTGATTTCTTATATCCAGTGGCCTTTCTCAGCCCTCATTTGTCTGGACTGTTCTGCAGCATTTGACACAGTTGATTACCCCTTCCTTCATTTCAAAATTATGATTTGGTAAGTACAGTCAAATAATGCACTAAAGTGAATGTCTTCCATACTTACTTTGTTCTATTACACTTTTGGTTGTTCCTTCTTTTTCATTTCTTCTTCCCTGTCCATTTCCTAGTGCCTTGAAGTGGGTATTTAGTATTCCGCCCTTGGCACTCCTCTTTATAATCTTTCCCTTGGTAATCTTACTCACATGAGTTCATGGCTTCAGTTATCAGCTCTGTGTAGTTACCTCTCAAATTTACAGAGCCCTGACCTCTTGGGATGTGTTTCTAGTCACCTTCTGGATGTTCCACCAATACTTCAAACTCAATATTTGGAAACTGAACTTAAGATCTTTGCTCCAAAACCTACCCTGCTTTCTAATTTTATATTATTTCTGTCACTGGTGCCACCATTTCCCAAGACTTCCATGTTTTAAAACCTTGATTTAAAAAAAACAACATTTCTTCCTTTTCCTTCTTATTGCATTGTTAACCAAATCTTGTTAATTTGAACTCCAATACAAATAAATCTTGACATTCCCTTTCCACCGCTGCTATCCTAGCTAACACAAGGCCTTATTACTACTACCTTGTCTGAACTATTATAGCTTCTTAAGAACTCTCAATCTTTCCATGTTGTTTCTCCTGCTAATTCTTCATTAATAGTACCATCAGATTAATTTTACTTATAGTCATGTCATTCTTTCTTGAAAATCCTTCAATGGTTCCCCACTGCTTACTGAATAGTATTAATTGCTTATCCTGGCATTCAAGACTTTCCACATTTTTGGATCATTCTATCTATCTAGCTCTTTATGACCCAGCTATAGTAGACTGTTCACTGCCATTGCTAAATACCCTTATTTTACAAGCCTCTGTGTCCTTGTTCATGATGTTCCTTATGCCTGCAATTACTATTTACTGTTGAATTCTTTCTATCCATCCTTTAAAGTCCAGCATTAAAGTGGTTTATTATGTGTTCCCTTAAGTCACTAGTGACCTTTCTCCCTTGAAATTTCTTTACTTGTACCTCCTGTGGACTTACATATTATGGTTGCATGCATATGCATCCCCCAACTGTAAATTCCATTAGATTAGAAGTCATTTAAATCAATTCAGGTATTTATTGAATGCCTACTATGTGCCAGTCACTATGTAGTTCTTCTCACACCAAATTCTGTGCTTATCCCACCATATCATTTTTTAAAAAGGTTTTTATTATTATCTTTTGTTTCTTCTATGGTTATAGTTATCCCAAATATCCTTCTCTCACCCCATTCCAGAGAGTCCTCCCCTATAATAGACTATTTTTTTGAGAGAGGGAAAAAAAATCGGCATAACTTATCAATACATTGAAAAAGTCAGAAAATGTGCAATGTATAATACCTGTGGGCCTCCCACCTCCACAAAGAGGTGGGTTGGGGATATCCTCTCATATCTCCTCAGTTTAGTCCTGCTTGATTTGATCTTTATAATTTTGTTTCCTTTACCTTTTTTTTTGGTGTAATTATTTACTCATTTATTCATTTGTTTGTTTAGTGGAGGGCAATGAGAGTTAAATGACTTGCCCAGGCTCACACTTCTAGTTAAGTGTCATGTCTGAAGCCCTATTTGAACTCAGGTTCTCCTGAATCCAGGGCTGTGCTTTATCCACTGTGCCACCTAGCTGCTCTCCAGTTTCCTTTACTTTTGATTTTTTTGGTGTATAGTTTTTTATTTCTATTGTTGCAATTAATGTTTATTTTTTGATTCTGCTTAATTCACTCATAGCTCACTCTTAATTCATTTAATTCATATAGATCTTTCCATGCTTCTCTGTATTCATCAGACATCATTTTTTACAGTACAGTGATATTCCATTACATTTGGTACCATAATTTCCTTAGTTGTTCCCCAATTGGTGGGTTTCTACTTTGTTTCTAATTCCAACTCACAAAAAGTGCTACAATAAATATATTGGTATATATGGGGACTTTCTTCTTATCAGTGGCTTCCTTGAAGTAATATATATATATATATATATATATATATATATATATAGTCTCTACTTTAAAGAATATGGACATTAGGGGCAGCTAGGTGGCGCAGTGGATAGAGCACCAGCCCTGGAGTCAGGAGTACCTGAGTTCAATTCTGGCCTCAGACACTTAGTACTTACTAGCTGTGTGACCCTGGGCAAGTCACTTAACCCCAATTGCCTCACTTAAAAAAAAAAAAAGGAATATGGACATTTAAGTTACTTATTTGCATTATTCCAAATTACTTCCCAAAATATTTGTACTATTTTATAGCTCCACCAAAAATGAATATGTTTGCCTATTATTCTACAACCCTTCTAAGGTTGACTGTTGCCATTTGTTATTTTTGCCAGTTTTCAGAATCTGAGGTGAAACCTCAGGGTTTTTTAAAATTTGCATTTTCCTTCATATTAGTGGAGCATTCTTTCATGTGATTGTGACTACTTTGCAATTCTTTTGAAAACTGTTCATACCCTTTGACCACTTATCTGTTGGAAAATGGCTATTTGTCATGTGTATATAAAATTTATATATCTTGTCTATCAAACCCTTATCACAGAAATTTGATAAAGATTTTTTTTTCAATTGGCCACTTTCCTTATTAATGTGCATTGATTTTGCCTGTGCAGAAGCTTTTCTATTTTCACAGAATGTGTTATCTTTTGTAATTGCTTCTATATCTTGTTTGGTTAAGGGTATGTCTCCTACCAACAGCTGTGAGAGGTATATGATCTGTTTCTCTTCTGATTTTTTTTATAGGCTAATCTTTAATATTAAGGTCACACGTCCATTTAGAATGTGTTTCAGAATGTATCATAAGGTGTTGGTCTAAGATGAACTTCAACCAGACTACTTTATCCAATTTTCCTAGCAGTTTTTGTCAAATAAAGAGTTTTTTCCTAGGTAATTTTTGTTTTCTGCTTTATTAAGCACTGGGTTATTGATTGAGTGCTATCATTACTAATTCTCCCTTGTCTAGTCTGTTCCATTGATCTGTCTCTTTTTTAACTAGTCTCAGATAGTTTTGATGACTGCTGCTTTTTAAGTGTTTGAAATCTAGGAGTGCTGAGAAATATGTTTATTCTTTTGCTGTCCCATTTAGAAGATTTTATGTCTTTTAACTGTAGGTTCTCCAGGAATTTGTTTAGTTCTATAATTTCCCTTTTGTTTATTTTTCTGTAAAACTTATCTAAAACTGAGGGAGGAATATTGATGTCTCCTGTCAATATTGTGTTACTGTCTGTCTTCTTGTACTTCAGATATTGTTTCCGTTATGATAGTGGCTTCTAAGGTATTTGGAACATATTAATTTATTACTGATATTGGTTTGTCATCCGTGGTTCCTTTTAGTGTAATATAATTTCCTTGTTTATTCCTTTTTATTTTTTGAATATTTGTTTTTGCTTTGTCAGATAACATAATTGCAACTCCTGCTTTTTGAATTCAGTTCATGAATAGTAATTTTTTTCTGCTCCCTCAGTTTTATTTTGTATAGGTCTTTGTTTTTTGAATGGTTTTTTTTTTGTAAGCAACAGATTGTATGGCTTTGCTTTCTTGTCCAATCTGTCGCTCTCTTTCATTTTATTGAATTGTTTAGTCCATTCACGTTTAAAGTTATGAGAGTTAGTTCTATATTTTTCTCCATCTGTCTCTAATTTTTTTTAAAGTTATGATTCCCCTCTCTTTTATAAACACAGTACTTCAGTTTCTTCAGTTACTTTACCTTAATCATTTTTAAGGTGGTCATGTTTCCACTCTTCCTCCACCCCTGATTTCTTCCTTTCATTTGTTACTACCCCTTTTCCTTTCAGGATTTTGCTTATTAGCTCCTTTTTATTTCCTGCTTTTAACTAGTTAAATAATTCCTTCCCCCTTTCTTCACCCCCCCCCTTTTTTTTGATGGGACAGTGAGGGTTAAGTGACTTATCCAGGGTCACACAGCTAGTGAGTGTTAAGTGTCTGAGGCCAGGTTTGAACTCAGGTCCTCCTGACTCCAGGGCTAGTGCTTTAGTTTTTAAAATTTAATTTTTTTTTGTGCCCCTTTTCAAAAAGGCTCTCTCTCATCCTTTTTATTACTGTCTCTTTCTGTCTAGATCCTCATTCTCTTGATTGATGACTCCTGTAATTTTCTGGTCTTTTACTTTTCTCTGTATTCTTTATGCAATCAGTACTTCCAGGGTACCCTTTCCATGAATTCCCCTTTTCTAGTGTGCCTCACTTCCAGAACAATGCCAGTTATTGCAGGTGTTGGAAAAGAGACAGTCCCATGGTAGAGCCTCTCCCTTTACCACATCCTTGATCATGCAGTCCAGTATTCATCTGTTGTGCTTCCCTGGTTTTTTTCTCCAAATCCTCCCCTCCCAAGGGTGGACTTAGATTTTTCAAGCACTATATCCCTCATGACACATTCAGCACAAGGTTATCTACCTTTCTCTTTTCCTTCCCCCTCCTTTTCAGACCTTCCCTCTCAGTCCTCCTTACCCACTCCCCTCTTCTCTTCTGAGGCTCTTCTCTTTCTGAGACCACAGGTATCAAATTCCCCTCATTACTAGCCCTCAATTTGACCCGGACATATCGCACATTCCTCTTTATCCCATTCCCTTACCTCCCCATTCATGTACCACCTCATACTGTAATTTAGTCCCCACCCCACCCCCCAAACAAACAAAAAAACAAACATTAATTTACCTATAGGCAAATTGTTACTAAATTCTGTACCTAGTGCCCCAGGCTTGTTTCTTCATTGTTACCTCCATAAGACTTCAATCTTTACCTCTGTTTCTTTGTGTATATTTAGAGTTGGGTTGTTTGTTTGTTTGTTTGTTTTTACTGGTCTCTCTACTATCACTCCATTGCTGTTGGTTCCTTTGCCTGCTGCATTTACTCACTTCTGCATTTCTGTTTGGGGTATCTGAGAAGCAAATAATCTCTACAGTTCTGGTTTTCTTTCCAAAAATGTTTCAAATGCCTCTTCATTATTAAAGTTCCATCTTTTTTTCATGTATGTTAAACTCAGATTTGTATGGAAGGTCACCCTAGCCTTTATCCTGAGCTCCATTGCTCTTTGGAATGCATTATTTCATTCTTTCCTCAGTTTTTTGATGGGTGCAGAATAATCTTGCATTTTATTTCCTTTCCTTTGTATTTAAAGATCTTGCTTCTGATTACTTATAGAACTTGCTTCCATTGTTAAATTTTAGCACTGTGTGTCTTAGAGTTTGCAACTTTAGTTGTTTTTTTCTGGTGGTGATTTGTGAATTTCATTTTCTGTATATTTCATTTTCCTTACCAAGTTCTGGACAGTTCTATTTTATTATTTCCTGCATTATGGTATTAAGGTTTTTTGTTCTGTCATGTTCTCCTGCAAGACCTATGATCTGCAGTTGTCTCTGCACATCTTGTCTTCAAGATCAATATGTTTTGTTTGCATAGTCAGCATGTTTTCTTTTAATGTTATTATTTTTTGCTTCTCATCTAGATTGTCCTTCGCTGCTGTATATTTGCATTCCCAATCTATTGTTTTTATTTCCTTGGTGGGACTTTGTAGATTACAGTTGTTTTTTTATTCTGCTCATTGTTTTTGCTGTGAAGGCATTACATTCTGCTATAATAATTCCCATTTCTCTTTTGAAGCACACGGAAACAGTGTGTTGTAGTTCCATTTTTTAAAATTCCACTGAGTCTTCTGTCTCATCAAGCGTTGGATAATTTTCCTTTATTTGCTGTGTTCATAGATAACTGAACTTGTTTACTAGACCTGGAGGCTGTATTTCCTTCTGTTAATATTATCCCTGTTGATTTATTTGGTTATGTCCAAGGTCTTTTAATTTTCATCTTCTTGAGATATTTGACTTCCCTTTTGTCTTTCTCTTCTGACTTCTCTTTCTGGCTATCCTCTGTAATGGTTATTTCCTTGGAAACTGAATCTCAAAGCATCTCATTCTCCTCTCATGCTTCGCTATTCACCAGGCCAGGTCTCTGCCACAAGGGACTTTTGGGTGGTTAGAACTGGCCCCAGTTTAGATGCTGTGCCCTTTTCCTCAGGATTAATGGAATGCTACACAACACCTGTCACCTAACCCTCACCCACACACAGTGTCCTGTTTGCTCTAGGAAGTTCAGAAAGCTGCTGTGGTGCTACAACAGGATTTTCTGTCCTAGCATGGGCATTTCAGACCTTTGTTTTGGTGATACTACAGGGTTTGGGGCCTTACAAGGGTTTTGCTCCTGAAGGGTGGTTACTTGCCCCACTGGCTGGCTATCTCTGCTTGAGCAAACTTCTGCATCTCTGAACCCAGATCACACTGGAAGGAAGGAAGGGGGATGGAGGGGGGTTTGTTTTTGTTGCAAATCCTGACCTATATGTGGAGTCCTGGTTCTACTAATACAGCCTTGCTGCCTGTAGTATGGGAGGTGGGACAGGGGTCAATGAGGGTCATTTTATGTTTTGTTTTTTGGTTTGTTGTTTTTTTAAACCTTTTGTATTCCCAGTGTCCTAGACCGTGGAGTCAGCTGAAGCTGTTTTATCCTTAGCACATAAATTGTGTTTTGGGAGATTTGAGAAGTCATGGGGAATCAAAGAAAATGTCTAATCCTCCATCTTGTTGCTCAGATGACTCCCCATATCACCCTTATCATTTGCTTCTCCTGGGTAGTGATGAAGTATAAGATGTGCTCTTTTAAATGCCACGGGATAGTTATATTCCTTATTGTATGCTATAGAAATATATGTGTTTACTTATTTATGAATCATATACATTACACAATTATAATTATGAATACTCTAAATGTTATAAAACTTACACACAAAGGATATGAGAAAGAAAAAATATTTAAAATATTATTTAGTTATCAATGGCACAGACCCTTTTTGCTCTCACTAAAATATTACAAATGATGTTTTTAATGAGATAATTTTAATTTGCTTGAATATTTTTGAAAGGCTTAGTTTGACATTTTGTGGCAGAGCGATTCAAAGATCTGATTCTGAGTTCAGTTTATGTTAGTAGTTGGTTTTAATGCTTATCACAGCAAATTTCACAAACATATTAAGATTCACAATTTCCTGTAGCAGTTATGCCCAAGTTATCGTGGGTATTTTGTTACTATATTTTCATCTTTTCTGATAAGTCTTTTGCAGTTTTTCATTAGTTCTTACAAATTAATGGGAAGATTTAGCTTCTTTATCGTGTTAACAAATCAATTCAAACTCACTGAAACCCCATTTGGAAGATTTTCAAATAGTTAAGCAGTTTTGTTTGCAAGTTTTTTAACTTTACATATCTGAGAGTTTTTACAAGTGACATATATAGTTTTCAGGAAGAGAAGAGATGAAAGATTGTGTCTAGGAGGAAAGGGTGATCAACAGAGTGAAATCCTACAGAAAAGACAAGAAAGATGAAGACTGAGAAAAGACCATAAGCTTTGGCATTTGGGATCACTGGTCACTTTTTTTAAAAAATAGAAACAATTCCCCAATCGGGCCATTTATTGTCATAATGCCATAAAACAGTGAAACAACATGGAAAAAGATGTACTACTATTACTACCCACCAAGTGTAACCAAGAAAACAAAACAAAACATCGATTCCCGAGTGTCCTTTAAAAGACCACAAACTTCTAGTTAGAGACACTTTTTAGTAGAGTGATGTTGTCTCCTTTTAGCATGATCCGACCAAGTTGTTTCCTTGATTTTGTTTTAGAGTGAATCTCCTTTGCATCATCCAATACAAGATTCATATACTCATCGAAACCAATTATGCAGCCCTCTATTCGCATATTTACTTGCTCATATAGCCACACCTGGATTCCGGACTGGTTTTGGAGATACCTGAAGATGAGGTTGATGGGTTGCACTATCACCTTCTGCCACAGGTCACTTTTAATGACAACACTTTTGGTTAAGTAAGGAATCAACGTTAAGAAGGTTTAGAATTCAGGAGATATAAAGGAGCATAATGTCCTTGATAGAATTAAGGAAATTGGAAGAGAGAGGGATTTATGGGAGAGATTATGTAATGAGATCCACCATGTAGAGGATAACCCATCCATGTTTGTTCATCCAGATTAGTGTATTCTATCCCACAGGGGAACAACAATGAAACAAAAAAAAAGCAGAAGGGGGAATATGGCTCTTATTTACATGCTGGCTGCCTCAGAGCACAGAAGCTGCCCCACTGAGGGGTGACTGTAACAGCCATGAAGTAATCTGGGGATAGGATGTACACCTGGAAGTGGAGATTTTTTTCAAATGGGTTCTGCACACAAACTGCACAGAAGGGGAGAGGTTGAGACTTTACATAGGTGTTAGGAGAGCTGGTCAGGTGCAGGAGGGAGGTAAGTAGGGAATGTAGCCGTATGCTAAGTAAAATTGGTGGTATATCTGTGTTAGAGGAAAACTCGTGAACGACTACACATAGGAGGGTGGGCTGAGACCCATGTTCCCACTTTTGATTCTTTACTCTTTGTCATTATAGCATTGTCCCGGGATTATACAGTCCCCACATTGGAGTCTATTGCCACAGACTTCTAGTACTACAGTAATTCAGGGATAGGAGAGATTGTGCTTGGTTGTCAGGAAAGGTTTCTTGAAGGAAGGTCTGAGCCTTCCAGAGATAGGTAGGATTTAGATAGAGAAAATTAGAGAGGAAGAGAAAGTGCATGAACAAAGATATTAGCTGGTAGTGACTGGAGAGTGAATAGAAAACAGGGGTATGTTGGCATGAGTGTGGCAGAGGGTCTGTATTGAGGAGTTGTGAGATTTCCCTAGGTAGGGTAGGGCCTAAAAGTTAAGCAGAGTTTAGACTTAATGAGTTTAGAGTTTAAATACTAGGAAGCCACTGGAGATTCTTGATTTTGGAAGTGACATGATGAAAGTATTGATTTGAACATTGTAGTTATTTAAAGTATACTCTGGCCTTCATTTGTAGAATATGTTTACAGAATGGACCTGGCATTTAAGATCCACCCCAATCAGCTTGTCTACCTTTACAACCTTATTTCACATCGCAACCTGTCATGCATTTTGTGTTCCAGCCAAAATGGACTGTTAAATGTTTCCCACATTTGACCTGCTATCTTCTATATCCATATATGTATATATTTTTAAAAATCCATATATTTCTTAAACCATTATCCCATGCTTGGATTTCATTCCATTCTCATTTTTACATTTCAGAATTCTTTTCTTCCTTCAAAGCTCAGCTTGTGTGGCTTCTTGTCTGGAAAGCCTTCCATGATCATCTAGATGAAAGTATTCTTTCTCTTCTCAAAATTTTATTATCTTACCAAAATGTGTCCCACTCATGCCCTAAGTCATATCATTGTTATTTCTATATATACCTGTCTTAATCCTCTCTTCCTCGAAGTGTACTGAAAGCTCTTTGAAGGCAGGAACTGTCTTTTTTTTTTTTTTAATTGTAGTTACTACTTAGTCATTTAATAAATGTTTGTTGAATTAAATTGAAGCCAGAAAGACAATTAAAGCTATTTCAGTAGGTTATATGTTACGTGCCTGGACTAGTTTATTTAGCAGTTAGAATGGGAGAGAGGGGAGTAAAAGATATTTTTAAGAATAACAAATTGGGTATATGGGATGAATAAGAGGAAAGAGTCCTAGACAACTGTAGAATTCTAACTGGATACCTCCCCCCCCCCCAAAAGTGACATTATTGACAAAAATGGGGGGAAATGCCAAAACAGTAGAAAAGGAAGATGCCATCAAAAAAATAGAAGATCTGTCATTTTGCAGAGGCCACTGTTAACAAGCAGCTATTAAAACTATAGGTTTGACAGCAGTAACAAATCCTAAAACAGTGCTAATTTAGCCTGTTTACTTATGCTAGGTTACTTGGAGCCCTCTACTTTCAGAAACTTAGAGATTATCTAAGAATCCTCTCATACTAGTATAGAGATAGTTTATGTTTATGAATAAAAGAGTAGAAAACATTCATTTAGTCTTTTCATTGGATGGATTCTAAAAATGGATAACTCATAAAGTATGAGACCTTTTACCTTAATTATTTATTTATTTGGAGGGGGCGGGCAATGAGGGTTAAGTGATTTGCCCAAGGTCACATAGCTAGTAATTGTCAAGTGTCTGAGGTCAGATTTGAACTCAGGTCCTCCTGAATCCAGGGCCAGTGCTTTATCCACTGCACCACCTAGCTGCCCCTTCCCCCTTTTACCTTTTTCATTTTGATACAGTGTGGAATGGGTTTCCTTTATCTCCTTTTCCCCTCACTTTATTATTTCTCCAAGAGAACTATATGGTTTCTGTAGCAGGGAACATTTTGATTCTAGGACATTTATTCAATAAATATTTATTAATATTTATTAAGTCCTTACTATGTGCCAGGCACATGGTCAATATTGTTGAGGTGGAGACTTAAGTAATGTGGAATGACTAGGATCAGCTCAAAGGGTGAAGTTTGGAGATGTTATTGCTATGCCTAGATATTTAGAATGCTTTATGATTGGCAGTGGTGTTGTATGAAGTGGCTTTTGAATTTTCTGCTCTGTTATGGCTTTTGAATTTTCTGCTATGTTATGCTATAGTTAAGCTGAAACCATAAAACTTTTAATTAAAAGATGTATATTTAAGGCTCTGAGAATAATGATTTTGAATGTCATAGATCCATAGAATTATGGATGCATTGTTTTATCATTTTTTTTTAGCCCCTAATTACCCATAGAGCTGAAAGGATCCATAGAGTGACACAGTGGAAAGGATACTGTAGCTCAAACTAGTCCTGGCTCTATCATTTACTGGCTTTGTGACTATTGGCAAGTGATTTTTATTGCTTTGAGTCCAAGTGTCTTTATCTTGTAAAATAATCAAATTATCGTTGTCATTATGTCCCATTACACAGGATTGTGGTGAGGATCAGATGAGATAAACTGCATATAAAAGTTCTGTGTGTTATAAAGGTATATTAATATATCAGCTGTTCTTAAATGGTTCAACTTTCCTCTTACCCAATGTGGGAATCTCTTTTTTTTTTTTTTTTGCGGAGCAATGGGGGTTAAGTGACTTTGCCCAGGGTCACACAGCTAGTTAAGTGTCAAGTGTCTGAGGCCGGATTTGAACTCAGGTACTCCTGAATCCAGGGCCGGTGCTTTATCCACTGCGCCACCTAGCCGCCCCTGGGAATCTCTTTTAACATCCTCAGGGTGACGTTGATCTAGCTTATACTGGAACATTAACAGTGATACAGAGAGCTGACTACTTTGCAAAGAAGTTCTTGTTAGATTTAGACAGCTATACTTGAAAGAAATTCTCAGATCAAGGTGAAATTTGCCTGCCTATCACTTATACCTGCTGGTTCTTCTTTCTGGAGCTATACATATTAAATCTAATATAACAGTTTTTCAAACATCTGAATATTAAACATGTCCTTGGTCATCCTTTTTCAGGTAAAAAATGTGTTGTTCCTCAAATTGTGCATCATACAGCATGATTTCAATATTCTTCACCATCCTGGTCACTCTCTTCTGGGTTTACTCTAGTTTGCCAATATTCCTCTTAAAATTCCATTCAGAAGTGAACATTGCACTTGAGATGTGGTCTGACCAGGTCAAAGTACAGTGGGACTATTATACTTTGTCCTGGGCATTATACGTCTGTAACTTTTTTGGCAGCCACTTCACTCTCTTAATATAGTTCTGAGTCTCTAGGTATTAACTCAAAATGGTCACAGGATGAAAAGGAAGAAAGAAAGGGAGGAAATAATATGGCAGGTGAAAGAAAATGAGGAAAACAATGGTTTGAGCTTCTGAGCATATTGATTTATTAAGCAATGCATGCCAGTTGCTCAGCAAAACAGGACCAGGTCCCCTCAGCTTTGGCACTGGACCCCAAACACAGGGGGAGACAAACTTATATGCATCAAAAACAAAGAAGACCAATCAATTAAAAGAAAACAATTGACCAAGATATGAAATTAGGTAATCTGATTTCCAGTTGGAAGAAAGATTAGGGGCTTTCCAAGTTGGTAAGGGAGAGTGAAAAAGTGCAATTCTCTGAAATCAGAAAAAGAGGTGTCCCATTCCCCCCCAAGTGACTGTTCAATCAAAGGAACATGGAAACAATAACTAATTGACGAGTATGGGGCCAATTTTCAGATAAGAAATATGAATTGCTTGAGATGTATAATTGTGAGAAAACTCCTTGTATCAATCCTTTGATCTGATTGGGTTTCTGGTCAGCATAACCTAGGTCCTTAGTTAAGGGTCTCTAAATAGGCAGTAAAGGTGGTCCAGTTTCCCAGCCACACAGGACTAGGTTCAGATAATGCAGTAACATTTTCTCATAATTCCCACAGTTGAATAAAAATTTTCTCACAAGACAGAAATTGGACTAGACTCATAATTGGATGGAAAGGGAACTGAGCTATCTCCAGAATTGAGTCACAAGATGGAATCAGTGTGGTTCACTCCATTAACACTACCACTTGCTGTACTGATCACCTCAATTTCTTTAATAAGCATTTCTTTTTTTTCCCATAAAAGTATTTGATATGGGGCAGCTAGGTGTCGCAGTGGATAGAGCACTGGCCTTGGAGTCAGAAGGATCTGAATTCAAATCTGGCCTCAGACACTTGATACTTACTAGCTGTGTGACCCTGGGCACTTAACCCCAATTGCCCTGCCAAAAAAAAAAAAGGTATTTGATTGTTTTCCAGTTACATGTAGATAGTTTTCAACATTTGTTTTTATAAGATTTCTAGTTTCAAATCTTTCTCCCTCCCCCCTCCTCAAGACAGCAAGTAATCTGATATAGGTTAAATATGTACAATCAAATTAAACATATTTCTGCAACAGTCATGCTGTGAAAGAAGACTCAGAGCAAAAAGGAAAAACCTCAAAAAAGAAAAACAACAACAACAAAAAAACCAATAGAAATTGTATGGTTCAATCTGCATCTAGATTCCACAGTTTTTTTTTTTTTTTCTGGATTTGGAGAGCATTTTCCATCATCATTTGGAACCATCTTGGACCATTGTATTGCTGAGAAGAATCAACTCTATCACAGCTGATCAACACATAATGTTGATACTGTGTACAGTGTTCTCCTGGTTCTGCTAAACTCACTCAGCATCAGTTCATGTAAATCCTTCCAGGTTTCTCTGAAATCTGCTACACATCGTTTCTTTTTTTTGTTTGTTTTGTTTTGGGGTTTTTTGGAGGGCAGTGAGGGTTAAGTGACTTGCCCAGGGTCACACAGCTAGTAAGCGTCAAGTGTGTGAGGCTGGATTTGAACTCCGGTCCTCCTGAATCCAGGACCGGTGCTTTATCTACTGTACCACCTAGCTGCCCCTTGCACATTGTTTCTTACAGCACAATAGTATTCCATTACATTGATATACCACAATTTGTTTAGCCATTCCTCAGTTGATGGGCATCTCTTCAGTTTCCAATTCCTTACCACCACAAAAAGAGCAGCTATAAATATTTTTGTACATGTGGGTCCTTTTCCCTTTTTTATGATCTCTTTGGGAAAAAGACCTAATAGTGGTATTGCTGGGTCAGAGGGTATGCACAGCTTTTATAGCCCTTTGGGCATAATTCCAAATTGTTCTCCAGAATGGTTGGATCAGTTCACAGCTCCACCAACAATGCATTAGTGTTCCAATTTTTCCAACATTTATTATTTTCTTTTTTTTGTCACATTAGCCAGTCTGATAGGTGTCAGGTGGTACCTCAGAGTTGTTTTAATTTGCATTTCTCTAATCAGTAGTGATTTAGATATAAGCATTTCTAAAGCACCCACTATATGCTCGGTACTGTGTTAATCATTTTACAAATATGATCTCGTTTGATTCTCACAACAACCCTGAGAGGTAGGTGCTATTATTACCACTATTATAGTTGAGAAAACTGAGGCAAAGAGAGGTTAAGTGACTTGGACAGAGTCACACAACTAGTAAGTGTCTAAGGCCTGACTGACCCACTGAGCTGTGTTTGATAGAAATCTCTGAAAAATGAAATTGACAGTACAATAAGTGATGCTGATGTGAACTAAAAGAGAAAGGCATCTAAAGAAACCATTATAGCACAGAGATATGCAATAAACTCAGACCTGAAAGAACATGGCCTGCCCAAAAGTTGGAAGGAAGAACAAAAGACCAATACAAAAGAATTGCTTGACATAGGAGTAGCGCCAGAAATTCATTAAAGTGTTGAATACCTGCCAAGAGCTAAGCATTCTGCAAGGTAGCAGGGCAGGTATGAAGACATAATCTATGCCCTCAATATATTTTTCAAAATTAAATTTATTGGGGCAGCTACGTGGCGCAGTGGATAGAGCACTGGCCCTGGAGTCAGGAGTACCTGAGTTCAAATCCAGCCTCAGACACTTAACACTTACTAGCTGTGTGACCCTGGGCAAGTCACTTAACCCCAACTGCCTCACTAAAAAAAAAAAAAAGAAAAAGAAAAAAAAATTAAATTTATTGGGGACAGCTAGGTGGCATAGTGGATAAAGCTCCGGCCCTGGATTCAGGAGTACCTGAGTTTGAATCCAGCCTCAGACACTTGACACTTACTAGCTGTGTGCCTCTGGGCAAGTCACTTAACCCTCATTGCCCTGCAAAAAAAATAGAAAATTAAATTTATTGATATTTCTTGAAGATAAGATACTTCCCACCAAACACAGTTGTTCCTCCCACATACATAACATTCCCTGAAACAATTTATTTATTGTTAAAAGAAAGCTGTACCTTGTTGTCTGAGTAAAGTTTTGTGGCCTCTCAAATTTGACTTTATTCACATTATCATAGGCATTGTCTATATTGGCCTAGTTTAAAAAAAATTTGGTTCTACTTTCTTTATGCATGACTTCAATTACATTATTAATGACTAGTGTACTTGTAATTACATTATTTGTCTTCCTGTAGTTCTCTGAATTCTTTATATTTTCCATTTTGTATAGTGTTCTAATATCGTTATATTAATATATCTGTTTATCCATTCCCTGATCATCTGGTGGGTATTTTACTTTTTCTTATTATAACAATTAATTCTGTTATTATTTTTTTTGTACTTACTGATCTTTCTGTTAGTAGCCTTTTGGGGAGAACATTTCCCATAGTGGAATCTTTGTGTCAGAGGGCATGAACAATTAATAACTAACTTTAAATTTTGGTAAACCTCAGCTCATTGTAGGCATTAGTCCCCTTGGCAATATTCTTACATGTTCGTTACAACTCTTCTGTATGTTTATCTTGATTTAGGTATGCTGTCTTTTAGATTTTGTGAGTTTTTGTTGTTGTTGTTGTTGTTTTTTAATCCGAGTCACTTGGAGAATTCTTTCCTCTCCCAAAGAACAATCATTTCTCAGGGGCCTGACTTCAGTTTTTCAACTCTAGAATGGGGAGTTTTCCAGTAATTCAGTAACCCACTTCTTAATTTACTGATATTTTTGTTATGTTTATTCAGGGGTATGTCTGATTCTTTTAGCTAGTTACAAGATGTTTGATTTGGGGCACCATCGCATAGGGAGTTAAAGTAACTCGTCCAAGGTCACACATGTAGTGAATGTCAGGGGTAGAATTTGAACCCAGGTTCTCTGTCTCTAGAGTCAGTTCTTTTCACTGTACCAAACTACATCCTAATTCTGCCATCTAATGTTTTAGCTGCCTCTCCTAGCTTTGTGTCATATGTAAATTTAATCAGTAAACCAACTATACCTTTGTCCAAGGTAGTGATAAAAAATAATAACTAGTACCAGGCCAAACACAGGTCTCCACTTCAGTGGAGAATTCCTTCCTAGTTGACATTAAATCTTAATTATTACCCTTTGGATCCAAGCTTTTGGAACAAAAACTCATTATTTGACAAAAACTTCTGGGAAGTTTGGAAAGTAATATGGCAGAAAGTGTATAGACCAACATCTCACATCCTATACCAAAATAAGGTCAAAATGGGTACATGATTTGCACATAAAGGGTAATACCATAAGCAGATTAAGAGAGCATGGAATAGTTTATCTTTCAGATTTATGGACAGAGGAAGAATATAGGACCAAAGAAGATATAGAGAGCAATATAAAATGTAAAATAGATAATTTTGATTATATAAAATTAAAAAGGTTTTACACAAACAAAACTAATGTAACCAGGAATATAAGGGAAGCAGAAAACCGGGAAAGAATTTTTGCAACAAGTATCTCTGATAAAGTCCTCATTTCTCAAATATATAGAGAACTGAGTCAATTTTATAAAAATACAAGTTATTCGCCATTTGATAAATAGTCAAAGGATACGAACAGAGTTTTCAAAGAAATCAAAGCTACCTATTGTCATATGAAAAAATGCTCTAGATCACTACTGATTAGAGAAATGCAAATCAAAACAATTGAGGTATCACTTCACACCTATCAGTGTGGCAGATATAACAAAAAAGGAAAATGCTAGATGTTGGAGGGGATATGGGAAAACTGGGATGCTAATTCACTGTTGGTGGAGTAGTGAACAGATCCACCCATTTTGGAGAGCAATTTGGAATTGTGCCCAAATGGCTATCAAACTGTGCATACCCTTTGATCCAGCAATACCATTACTTGGTTTATATCCCAAAGACACCCCCCAAAAGAGAAATAGCCCTATTTGAACAAAAATATTTATAGCAGCTCTTTTTGTGGTGGGTAAGAATTGGAAATCAAAGGAATGCCCATCAGTTGGGGAATGGCTAAACAAGCCGGGGTATATGATGGTGATAGAATATTATTGTTCTGTAAGAAATGACAAGCAGGATGATTTCAGAAAAGCCTCGAAAGACTTGTGTGAATTAATGTATAAAGAAGTGAGCAGAACCAGGAGAATGTTGCGCACAGTGACAGCAATATATATATATTTTTTTTAGTGAGGCAATTGGGGTTAAGTGACTTGCCCAGGGTCACACAGCTAGTAAGTGTTAAGTGTCTGAGGCCGGATTTGAACTCAGGTACTCCTGACTCCAGGGCTGGTGCTCTATCCACTGTGCCACCTAGCTGCCCCTAGCAATATTTTTTAATGAAGAATTGTGAATGACTTAAATATTTTCAGCAATATAATAATCTAAGACAATCCCAAAGGATTAATGACGAAGCATACTATCCACCTCCAAAGAAGGAACTGATATTGATTGAACACAGACTGAAGCATGCTATTTTTCACTTTCATTTTTTTGTTCAAGTTTTCTTATACAGAATAACTAATATGGTAATGTTTAAGTAACTGTACATGTATAACCTATATCTGATTGCTTACTGCCTGGGGATTAGGGGGTGGGAGAGGAGAGATAAAATTTGGAATATTTATTATTTAAAAAAATATTACCCTTTGGGTCCAGCCATTCAGCCATTTCCATATCTACCTACCTACTTGTTCCGACTCTATGCCACACCTTTATTTTCCACAACTATGATACTTCAAGGTAGCTAGGTGGCAGAGTGGATAGAATGCTGAGCCTTGAGTCAGTAAAACTCATCTTTCTGAGTTCAAATCTGGCTTTACTAGCTTTGTGACCTTTGGCAAGTCACTTAACCCTATTCGTCTCAGTTTCCTTATCTGTAAAATGAGCTGGAGAAGGAAATGAGAAATGACTCCACAGTATCTTTGCTAAGAAAACCCCAAATGGGGTAATGAAGAGTCAGACATGACTGGACAAACAAACAAAAAGGCCATGATCCTTGAAATGATTAGCTAAAATCTAAGTAAATTCTTTCTACAAGATTCTTTTGATCTACCAGCTTTTAATTTTTTTTTTTTTAAACAAAGAAATAAGGTTAGCCTGGAATGACCTGAAGGCTTTCTGTCTTTTTGTTATTACCACTTCATTTTCTGGATGTTCATTTACCATCCTTTTAAAAATTCATTCTAGAATTTTGCTAGGCATTAAAGTTAACTTTTCTGGCCTGTGGTTTGCTGACTCCATTCTCTTCACCTTTTTTTCCCCTAAAAGTAGACTATTTGTCTTTCAATCTTGTAGCACTTTGATTTTTCCCATGACTTTTCAGAAATCACTGATAGTGGCTTAGCAACCATGCCCACCAGTTGTTTCTGTACCCTGGGGTATGTGCTCTCTGAGCCTGGTAGAAATATTTACCCTTAATGAATTTCTTGGACATCAACTCCCTGTTAGCCATTTTTGTTTGTCCTTGTCAGTGCAAAGATTACCTTCTTTGGCTGAGAAAACAGCATAGTTAAGAATTATGCAACTCTGCCTTCTGTGATTATCATTGTTCCATTTTCCTCTTTTGTTGTCCTCAGCATTCCTTGTCAATCTTTATGCATTCTGAATTTTAAACTTCTCTCTACCCATTGGCCATGTTTTTGTATTTATCTTTTGTTACCTGCTCATCTTCTATACCTAACTTGGTGGTTTTTTTTGAGATCCTGGCTTCTTCATTGTGGCAGTTTTACCTTAAACTTCTCATAGAAATATTGATAATTGGTCTATGAGTTTTTTAATTCATTTTCCATAATTGAGAATCAATAGCTTATTTAAGTAGGTTAGGTTGGAACTGTCGTTATTATACCCATTGTTCTCAATTTTATCTTTTCTTCTAATTTGTTGTTGATTTTGACTTTTACTAATTAGTGATCTGTACAGAGTCAGCCAGTTTAGAATTGTTTCATTGAACAAACTCATTCGTTTTTCAAATGAAACAAAGGGGGGAATGTGGTAAAAACTGAAGATTTAACTTCATCATTTGAGAGTTGAGCCTATGCTAC
The DNA here is from genome assembly GCF_019393635.1 of Dromiciops gliroides. Lineage (NCBI taxonomy): Eukaryota > Metazoa > Chordata > Mammalia > Microbiotheria > Microbiotheriidae > Dromiciops > Dromiciops gliroides. The sequence goes on from NC_057861.1 coordinate 641,278,418, forward strand.
TGAAGCGGCTTTTGAAGGACCGCCCTTTTGGGGAGCAGACCGCGAGGAATGGCCGTGTGCCTGCTGCTGCCTGGAGAGCTGGCCAAGCATGCCGTGTCTGAGGGCACCAACTTCTGGGACAGCAGTTTAAAAACTGAGGGTGGAATGGAAGTTGGGACTCTCTCGCTCTGGCATTTCAGCTTAGCCATGATGGCGCATGCTTTTGGTGTTTGGTGCTGGTTCTTGGCCTGGAAGGCAGTTTTGGGATTCGATGAGTTTTATAAAGGAATATAGACTAAGCTTAGATCTAAGATTATTCATTTGTATTTCTACTTTCCTATTTCCCTAATCGGTATCACCTTTTGTTGTCTAATTAATTCACTAACAATAAAAACTAGTCCCTCACTGATTAAAGCTCAGAGGCTTCTTTTTCTTAGTGGTCTAGGAGATATATAAGGGAAAAGTTAAAGGGGGAGTTTAATGCTCGTATATCCAATTTTAAATATCACAGAATTGAATCCTATGTCAGCAACCAGTCTCCTCTTATCTGTTATTATATAGACTCTATTTATTTTACTGCTTGCTAGGTCATCTGGGGAATTAATTGGTTTTCCCTTATCCAGCAGCTTGAGATCACTGAAAATACTGTGCAGTTTTCCAGGTGTGTTCTGATGTGATCTCCTCCTAATTAGTTCTAGATCCATCTCATTTTCCAGGGATAAATAGGACTATTTTCCAGAAATATTTATAAGTAAACCATAATTTGTTTTTTCTTAGCTGAGATAGTTTCCCCCAAATTAGTATGAGTGTTACTGTATGGTTTTACAGACCTTGCAATAACATTTTATCATTAGTCATTCTGTTTGAATTGCTACCTCAGATTCTTCAGTCTTGCCAAACAACTTTATCTTAATCATAAAATATTCTTAATATATGTATGAGATTTTGTCTAGAGTGGTGTGGGTAAGATCCCTCTTTAATCCTAATTGGCTATTGGGCAAATTTCCCCCCTCCTAGATTGTATTGTATCTTCTCATAGTATATAACTTTGATCATCAAGACTGAAAAATTTTAGGTTGACTTACAGGCATAGTCCCTTAGTTTTTCAGTCTGCTATATAAATTGTTCATGCTCATTTCTGCCTTGTTATTGTGTTGTTAAGCTGATTTGAAGAGGGATTCATTAATTATTTGACTTAACATTCTGATATGGTGATCACTGCTAGGTTTGTATTATAATGCTATTCATGGATGGAAAGATGGTGATACATCTAAGTGGGACCACTACTTAAAAAAATTAGGTTTATAAATTTGTCTGCAAGGATGTTTCTCAAAGACAGCTTAAAAAAATAATTTACACTTAGACATGGTTTGAATAAAGATCAATAAAAAGACTACTGCAAAATGGAAGGGGGAAGATAAATTGCAGGAAGAAATGGGGATATAAACACGAATGGGACATCTTTTTTTTCATCTCATGTTCTAATTTATCATATTACAATATTTCTAGATTAAGTAATATTTCGTTTACCTTGACAATGCTGGTAAATAACAAATTTCATATAAATCAATTTTCCAAACAATTTAAGCTTACTCCTTTAAGCAACATTTTTTTCCTAACCATCTCTTTGGAAATATTTTGAAGTATGAATTACATACTTGTGCCTTTTTTGAAAAGAGTATTTGTTTTGGTTTGAGTCTGTGACTTCATCAGTGTGGAAACTTGGCAGTTTTCCTGTAACTTACAGTCCTAGAGAGTTGCCTTGGATAGTGAGGCTAAATTATTTGACTGTAGTTAAATACATAGCTAGTTTGTGCAGAGGCAAGACTCGAAACCCAGGCCTTAACACCAAGACCAACTCTATCTACTACATCCTGTTGCACCTCTTTGAACAGAGCATATTGAAGATAATTTAACCGACTCTTGATGACCAAGGGTCATTATTGAGTATCAGTTACTGTACTATGCTGGGATATAATGACTTCAGGATTTTTAAGATGTCATGGGCTTTTTCTCTCTATCCTAAAATGGGCCCCATACTGTTGTGCTTACATGGTTTTTCAGTCCTTCTGTTCCTTTATTTCCTCCAACTTTCATTAGTTTTTCACAACTCTCTACTTCTTTACTGTCAATTGTCAACTGCCACAATTTTTATACACATTTGTTTGGGTGAGAATCTGGAGGTGATGGAACTCTTAAGGAGTACATGAGCTCTGTGGTAGCTTTTTTTCCTTTTCTTCTTGAGTTAAGAGGCTTTTCAGGGGCTCATTCTTAGTATGAATAAGTATAAGACTTTAAATAGTTTTATGTTGGATGACTATGGCTACTAAAATTTGACCTCCAAATAAAAGTTAAAAGAAAAGAAAAGGTTTGACTTCTAGATAGCAAATGGCATTATTAAATCTCCATTTTGCTGTTAAGAAGTTTGATTTCTTAACAGAGTAACTTAAATCTTTCTAATTGCTGTAATTTCTGTATTTGTTCTAACCTGCTCCATTTTAATTAACTCTGTGACAGCTTTTATACACTTCAAAATTGATTTTTTTAATATTACAGAGTATGTTCTTTTTATCCTTCTTTCTTTCTTTCTTTTTCTTTTTCTTTTTTTTTTTTTTTGGTGAGGCAATTGGGGTTAAGTGACTTGCCTAGGGTCACACAGCTAGTAATTGGTAAGTGTCTGAGGCTGGATTTGAACTCAGGTCCTCCTGAATCCAGGGCCGTTGCTCTATCCACCACCACCTAGCAGCCCCCCCTTTTTTTTTTTTTTTTAACATATAAGGTATTTTATTTTTTCCATTACATGTAAAGATAGTTCTCAACTTTCGTTTATACAAGCTTTACAATTTCAGATTTTTCTCCCTCCCCCCTCCCCTAGACAGCAGGTAATCTGATATAGGTTATATCTATATATCTATATACATATATATATATCTATACACACACATATATATATCCATAATAACATTAATCCTATTTCTGCATTAATCCTGTTATAAGAGGAAAAAATCAGGGCAGTAATGCAAAACCTCAAAATAGAAAAAAAAACAAAAACAACAGCACCTAAAACAAAAGAAATAGTATGGTTCAATCAGCATCTATACTCCACAGTTTTTTTTTTTTTTCCCTTGGATTTGGAGATCCTCTTCTATTATGAGTTCCCTGGAACTCTTCTGTACCATTGCATTGGTGAGAATAATATAGTCCATCACAGTAGGTCAACACTCAATGTTGATGATACTGTGTACAATGTTCTTCTGGTTCTGCTCATCTCACTCATCATCAGCTCACATAAGACCCTCCAGGTTTCTCTGAACTCCTCCTAGTAGCCCCTTTTTATCTTTTTTAAAATAAACATTTTTATTTAAAGTTTTGAGTTCCAAATTCTATCCCTTCCCCTCCCCCATCCCTGAGGCAGCAAGCAATCAGATATAGGTTATACATGTGAAATTATATAAAATATGACCATATTGGTCATTTTGTGTTAGAGAATATTCTTGTAGAGAGTTATTCTATTTATTCAAATTTGCAATTCTGTTTAACTTGCCTTTGGAATAAACATTGCTAATACTGAATTGAATTATCACTTGAACTGACTCTGTTCAGGTACTTATAAGCAGGTTTTCATTGATCTGTTAGCATTCCAGAGAAGAAATCTTAGGACTTTTCATGTTTGAGAATTAAATCTTCCCCTGGCCATTGAGGAGATCTGGCTTTACTGTTTTGGGGGGGATTTTTGTTTTTTTGTTTTGTTTTGTTTTGTTTTGGTGGAGCAATGAGGGTTAAGTGACTTGCCCAGGGTCACACAGCTAGTGTCAAGTGTCTGAGGTTGGATTTGAACTCAGGTCCTTCTGAATCCAAGACTGGTGCTTTATCTACTGTGCCACCTAGCTGCCCCCTGGCTTTACTGTTAATGCTGCAAAAGAACTGGTGTTTGGATTTTGTTTCGTCCAATTTAAATAACAATGAAAAAGATACATGGGAAAAGTATTGACAAAAATGAACCCCATTATATGGTGAAAACTTGACACCTTATACAAAAATTAGCAGATTTTATTGATAGAACTGACAGGTGATCTGGACATAAGTATATGTATTTCTGCAGAGAGTAATAGCATTCAGAAAGTTTCCATTGCTTTAGGTCTCTCCAATTTAGACCCATTATGTTCACTTTCCTGTTTGATCTCTACTTCCAACCAACCTGCTTTGAAAACAAACAAAAAAAAACCCCCCTAAAATCAAGAACTTTAAACAAATCAAAGGGTAAGGTGATAGTAGTGCTACCAGAAACAGTAGAAAAGGTACACATTAAGATACATGCTACTTGGGGCAGCTAGGTGGCACAGTGGATAGAACACCGGCCCTAGAGTCAGGAGTACCTGAGTTCAAATGTGGCCTCAGACACTTGACACTAGCTGTGTGACCCTGGGCAAGTCACTTAACCCCAATTACCTCACCTTAAAAAAAAAAAAAAACAGATACATGCTACTTAGTCACTAGCAGAAATATGACATCTTGACTCTCTGCACTTCTGTTAATTATTTTGCATTCAATAGGTAGGTAGATACAAAGTAAATTATACTTTAGGGGCAGCTAGAAGGAGCAGTGGATAAAGCACCAGCCCTGGATTCAGGAGTTCAAATGTGACCTCAGACACTTGACACTTACTAGCTGTGTGACCCTGAGCAAGTCGCTTAACCCTCATTGCCCACCCCGCGCACCCCCCCTCCCCCCATTTGTACTTTAATTCCTTGGAACTGATTCTATCCTCAGAGTATTTGTTATTTGAGTCACTTATATCAACTTTGGTCTTGAATAAGTATGTTTTAAAATGTATATCACAGATAGAAAAAACAAATGATACTTTGAACTTGAATGCTTTTTTGAGTGTCTTAAAATGACTATAGTATACTTTAAGCAGTTTATTGGTATACTCGGACCTCTTGGGTTCTTGTTCTGTTCTACTAGTCTTTAACTGTATATTTTATTTTTTTGTATGTAGAACACCATGACTTAACACTTACTAGCTGTGTGACCCTGGGCAAGTCACTTAACCCCAATTACCTCACCCCCCCCCAAAAAAAAGAACACTATTGCAAATAAGAATACTGAGGTAGAACAGTTATTAGGAACAAACATTTAATATTGATTGAAAGCATTGAATACTATAATGCTGCTGACTATTAATTGGTAGATAAATATTTAAATTGGTAAATAAGTAGACATCATTTTTGAAGATATTAAATTCCCATTTATGTCTACATTCTTTATTGACTTTGTGCCTTTCTTCACTTAATGTCAGAATCTAGGTCCTTATTAGGAAGGTATTCAAATTTTATATATTTTTAATACTTAAAAAAAAAAAATCAAGATCCACATTTTCCTTCCACCTCCCTTCCTTTTCTCCGTTGAGAAAGCAAATGAATAAAGTCCCCTCTTACAAATATGTATATAATAAAGCAAAACAAAATTCTGCATTGTCCATGTCTGGGAAAAAAGGTCTCGATATGTACTCTTGAATCCATCATCTCTTATCAAGAGCCTGTTTCATATGAGTCTTCTGAAATTGTGGTTGGTCATTGTGTTGATTAGAGTTCCTAAGACTTTCAAAGTTTATTGTTATTATCATATTGTCATTATTATGTAAATTGTTCCCTTGGTTTGGCTTATTTCACTCTTAGTATATACAAGTCTTCCTAGGTTTTCTGTTGTTTTTTAAAATTCAGTTTTATTTATTTTCAGTTCTGAATTCTTTCCCTCTTTCCCCTCCCCCCCCAAGAAAAACAAAACCTATTACCTATATATATATATATATGTGTGTGTGTGTGTGTGTGTGTGTGTAGTCATCCAAGGCAAATTTCTGTATTAGCCTGGGGGCAGCATGGTTGGGGAGGACAGAAATGAGAAGAAAAAGAAAACAAAATTTGCTTCTGTCTATATTCTTGAGTCCATCAGTTATCTGGAGGTGGATAGCACGTATCATCATGAATCCTTTGGAATTAAGACTGGTGATTGATGTTAATCAGAGTTTGCTAAATCTTTCAAAGTGTTTTTTTTAAAACACTTTTACTGTTATAAGTTGTCCTCTTCGTTCTGTTCATTTTTCATCAGTTCATACAAGCGTTCCCAGGTTTTTCCTGAAGCCATCTCCTTCAGCATTTCTTATAACACAGTATTATCAAATCACATTCAAATACTATAACTTGGTCAGCCTTCTCCCAAATGATGGGCACCCCCTTGATGATCATTACTTCTTTGCCATTACAAAAAGAGGTGCTATAAATATTTTTTGTATATGTTTCCTTTTTCTCTTTCTTTGATCTCTTTGGCTTATAGACCTGGTAGTGATATCACTAGGTCAAAGGGTATAAACATTTTAATAGCTTTTTGGAAATTGAAAGGCAGATTGCTTTTGAGAATGTTGACCATAGTTCACAGCTCTACCATCAATGCATTAAGGTGCCTGTTTTCTTAAAGCACCCTCCAGCATTTGCCATTTTCTTTTTATTTTTTTTTCTTCATCTTAGTCAATCAAGTGGATCTGAAGTGGTACATCAGGGTTGTTTTAGTTTGGATTTCTTAAATTATTTGTGATTTAGAGCATTTTTTTTCATATGGCTATTGATAGCTCGAATTTCTTTCTCTGAAAACGCTATCATATACTTTGACCATTTATCAATTGAGGATTGACTCTTACAAATTTGACACAATTCCCTATTTATAGAAATGATACTTAACTTATTAGACAATCAACTTGCTACAAAGATTTTTTCCCCCTGGTTTCTTGCTTCTCTTCAAATTTTAGCTGCATTCAATACAATGATCCAAGACAGTCCTAAAGGACTAATGATAAAGTATCTATCCAACCAAAAGAAAGAACTGATATGGATTGAACACAGACCAAAGCATGCTACTTTTCACTTTCTTTCATTTTTTTCTTTTATTCAAGTTTTCTTATACAAAATTACTAACATGGTAATGTTTTACATAATTGCACATGTGTAACCTTTTCCCCCCTCACGGAGAGGGGAGGGGAAGAGGGATTGAATTTAGAACTCAAAAGTTTAAATAAAAATGTTTATTATTTTTAAAAAATTTTAGCTGCATTGTTTTTTTGGGGCGGGGGTAGAACCTTTTAAATTTTATGTAATCAGAATTGTCCATTTTACCTCCTGTGAACATCTTCATTTCTTGTTTGGTCATGAACTCTTCTCTGCACCTCTAATTTGTTTATGATGTCATTCATTATGTCTAAATCATTTGGTGGTTGGCTTGGTATATGATATGAGCTGTTGATTTATACCTGGTTTCTACAAGTCTGCTTTCCAGTTTTCCCACCAGTTTTTGTTGAATAGTGATAGACCAGGTACTGTGGTTAAGTTTTGGTGTTGCAAAGAAAGGTAAAAACATGATCCCTTGGTACTTGAACTCATTTTGGCTTTTGCAGTATTTTTTCTTTGACCTTGAAGCTTTGGATTTTGCAAATGACTGTGCATACAAAAAAATATGTATATGTACACACATACACAGAGAGGAGGAAATCTAAGAGGAAAGGTACAATGGTGGAAACAGGAAAGGCCTCTGGGATATGCTCTTGAAGGAAGCCAGGGAAGCCAGGAGGTGGAGGAGATGAGGAAAGAAAGTATTCCAGGCATGGAGGACAGCTGAGTTGAAAGTTGGAGGATAGCGTCTGAAATAGCAAGAACGGCTTACCTTGCTTGATTGTAGAGTATGTGGAGGGTGGGAAGGTAGGAAAGGTTCAGGTTTTGAAGAGTTTTAAAAGCCAAAGGGAGAATTTTATATTTGATCCTGGAGATAATAGGGAGCTACTAGAGTTTATTGAATTAGGAGGTGTAATGGTCAGACTTTGGCTTTAAGAAGATTATTCTGGAGGGCGGGGGCAGAGCCAAAATGGCGGAGGAAAGACAGTGAGCTCTCGAACTCATGACACAGTCCCTCCAAAAAACATCCAGATAACGCCATAGGAAAATGCCCAGAGCAGCAAAACTCACAGAAGAATGTGCTGAAATCATCTTCTAACCAAGAACAGCTTGAAAGGTCAGAAGGAGGGAGCTGCTGTGCTGATACAGGAGTCTAGCCGAACCCCACAGTCACCCTGACACAGATCCAGTCCCAGGAAGGCCTCACCAGAGAAGCAGACCCCTAGAGCCTCTGAATCAGCTGAAGCGCCAGTGTTATCTGGAGCTAAGCTCACAGTCTGGTGAGTGGGCTGAGCCCTGGGCAGGGGGGAGACTACAGGGGTCTATGCTGGTGTTAAGGCAGAACTTGGATTTTATACCCCTGCTGAGAACCAGGAGGCAGGCTTGAGTAGCAGTGGCCCAGGTGGGGGAGGGGCACAGGCTCCTCAAGAGCTGACAACCACAACACACAAATTTGGTTGATTAGCAAGTTGGTCTGGAATCATCTAAGGACCAGGAAACAGGCAAGGCAAGTGAAGAACCTGATTCTCCTTAAATCATACCACCTGGGACTTCTTAAGCTTGGGATACTGCAGCCTGGAAACAGTGTCCCACTTTAAGGAGCTAAAAGTTAAGTAAAAGAAAGGCAAGATGAGCCAACAGAGAAAGGTGAGGACCCTAGAAAGTTTCTTCAGTAACAAGGAAAACCGAGGGGCACCCTCAGAGGAAGATGTCAATATCAGGGCCCCTATATCTAAAGCTTCCAAGAAAAATATGAATTAGTCTCAGGCCATAGAGGTGCTCAAAAAAGGACTTTGAAGATAAAGTTAGAGAGGTAGAGGAAAAAATGGAAAGAGAAATGAGGGTGATGCAGGAAAGGCATGAAAAAAAAGTCAACAGCTTGAAAAGTCAAATTGGCCAAATGGAAAAGGAGGTACAAAAGCTCTCTGATGAAAATAATTGCCTAAGAATTAGGATTGAACAAATGGAAGCCAGTGACTTTATGAGAAACCAAGACACAATAAAGCAAATCCAAATGAATAAAAAAATAGAGGGCCATGTCAAATATCTTCTGGGAAAAACTACTGACCTGGAAAATAAGTCCAGGAGAGATAATTTGAAAATTATTGATCTACCTGAAAACCATGATCAAGGAAAGAGCTTAGACATCATCTTCCAAGATATTCTCAGGGAAAATTGTCCTGAAATTCTAGAAGAAGAAGCTGAAATAGAAATTGAAAGAATCCACCAATCACCTCCAGAAAGAGATCCCAAAAGGAAAACTCCTAGGAATATTATAGCCAAATTCCAGAGCTCTCAGGTCAAGGAGAAAATATTGCAAGCTGCCAAAAAGAAAGAATTCAAGTACTGTGGAGCCCCAGTCAGGATAGCACAAGATCTAGCAGCTTCTACATTAAAGGACTAGAGGGCATGGAATATGCTATTCCAGAGGGCAAAGAAAATGGGATTACAACCAAGAATCACCTACCCAACAAAACTCATCATAATCTTTCAGAGGAAAAAATGGGACTTTAATGAAATAGAAGACTTGCAGATATTTGTGATGAAAAGACCTGAACTGAATGGCAAATTTGACTTTCAAATACAAGACCCTAGAAAACCATAAAAAATTGGAGCTGGGGGACATACCTGGGGCGACTGTCTTGTGTCTGAGACCGAGTTTTGGCTGGGATCCCCCTGGGTCCAGGGGTGATGCTTTGTCCACTGTGTCACTTAGCTAGGTGATGACATCTTTAGGGTTAAATTGAGGGGTGAAGGGAATGCACTGGGGGAGGGGGAAGGGCAGAGGTGAAATCCTACATGAAAGAAACAGGAAAAGGCTTATGGAGTGGGGGAAGAGATGGGAGAGGAGCAGGGCAGTAAATGAATTTTACACTCATCAGAAAAGGCTGAAAGACCTTAAACTCATCAGATCTGCCTCAAGGAGGGACTAACAGACACACCCAATTGGGTGGATTAATCTATTTAATCTGGGCATTAAATGAGCCTAACACTCATCAGAATTGGCTCAAAGACCTCAATCTCCTTAGAATTGGCTCAAGGAGGGAATAATGTACACACTCAATTGGATGAAGTAATCTCTCTAACCCTGCAGGAAAATAGGAGGGGAAGGGGATAAAGAGAGAGGGGCAAAAGAAGGAAGGGCAGAATGGGGGAGGGGACAGACAGAAGCAAATCCCTTTTGAAGAGTGATAGGATGAAAGAAGGTGGATAATAGAATAAATATCATGGGGAAGGGAATAGGATGGAAGGGAAACAGTTAACAATAGTCATCATGAAAAAGAGAAAAGGGGGAAAATTGTACAAAAAATATTTATAGCAACTTTTGGTGGAGGCTAAGAATTGAGAATCAAGGGAATGTTCATCAATTGAGGAATGATGGAAAAAGCTGTGCTATATGATTGTAGTGGAATGATCTTGTGCTACAGGAAATGACAAACAGGATGATCCCCAAAAAACCTGGAAAGATTAATGAACATCAATTATATAGTGAAGTGAGCAGAGCTGGGAGAACATTGTGCATAGTGACAGCAGTATAATTATTCAATGAGCAATTGTGAATGACTTAACTACTCTCAGCAGTGCAATGATCCAAGACAATCCCAAGGAACTAATGAGGAAGCTTACTATGCACCCCTATAGAAAGAACTGATAAAAAGAACACTTGTGGATTGTTTAAAAAAAAAAAAAGATTACTTTGGGGACTGGAGTGGGGAAGAGACTTGAAACAGGGAGACCATGCAGAAGGCTATTGAAATAGTACAGGTATGAGGGTGGCTGAGAGAAGGTGAAGACATACATGAGGATGGATGGAAGGGAACAAATATTTATCAAGCCCACTACTATTTCACTGTGCTAAATACTTTACAGATGCCTCATTTGAGAATATTTGAGGAAGAGGACATTAGATTTGTGTGGTAGCATGAGTTGTCATTTCAGCACACAAAGAATGAATGTTTGCCTATACACAGAATAGAAAAGGAGGATTGCATGTGAAACGACAAATCTCCCCTGGGTCCAGCTTGTTACTTTTTCATTGAGAGGAGAAATTATTGTGGGAAGGTCAGCAACAATTGCTAACAAGTCACTCCCAATAAGAGCCCTGGGAATGGCAGCACCTCCCCAGAACACCAGTCCTGCTTCCATCACAGCCGTCATTCAGGGAAGCAACTCCATTGGAGAAGGGACCAACCATCACCACCAGCTACCAACCAACTGCCACCTAAAGGGCAGGGACCCAGCAGGGGAAACCACTGTCACTACTGTGATCCACCATCTTCCTTCAAAACGTGGTGAAGATATCCCAGTACCCTGAGCAGCAAAGCGGGGTAATAATAAAGTTTCCAGCCCAGTGCCCTCAGCTATCATCCTGGGCAGCAGTCCCTGTGGAGGTATAGACCAAGGCAGCCACAGCTCCTGAACAGCCAGAAAAGAGTTGTTGCAAAATGGTTCAATATCAGAAACTGCTTTCATTTTATCAATGGAAATGACGTTAAAGAAGAAGTATTTAATACGTTTTGCTGCTGTACCCCAAGGACCATGGGGCCTTTCTAGCTCCATTGTAGCTGAAACCTCCCATATGTGTTTCCCCCCCCAATAAAATATGAGCCCTTTGATGGCAGAGACCATCTTTTTTGTTGAAGCTCCAGCACAGTATTTTGCACGTAGTTAGTGATTAATAAATGCTTTGTTCATTCATTCTTTTTTTTTTTTTTTTTAGTGAGGCAATTGGGGTTAAGTGACTTGCCCAGGGTCACACAGCTAGTAAGTGTTAAGTGTCTGAGACCAGATCCGAACTCAGGTACTCCTGACTCCAGGGCCGGTGCTCCATCCACTGTGCCACCTAGCTGCCCCCATTCATTCTTTTTAGAAAGGTATACAAAATTCAGTAGAGAGAGTGGGTAGCATAAGGGGTCGAGAGGAGACCTTGAAGATGGGAAGATTTGAGTTCATGTTGACCTCTGTACTGCTCCTGGGACCATAGCCATTTAACTCACTTAATCTCTTGGTGCTCTAGGCAATTCTTGAGACTTTAAATTGCAGAGAAAGGTGTGGACTTGCAATATTAGAAGTTTTCCTCATCTGTTCTCTTACTAACCAGAGAACACAGGTCCTATCTCCTAGGTGGCACAGTGGGTAAAGTACTGAATTTGGATACAAAAAGACCTAAGTTCAAATTCTGCTTCAGATACTTAATAGCTAGCTGTGTGATTCTGAACCCTAGAAGGTTTCAGAGAGCTAGTCACTATTGTTTTCTTAGTAATGCTACGCATAAAGCAGTAGGTTTCTCCAAGGGCTGAGTTGTTTTCTCACATGGTTTGGTAGCAGAAGATACATGTAGCAGAAGGTTCCATTGTGCAAAGACATCTAAACCTAGTCTTTAAGAGGGCCCTAGAGTTTAAGTCCTACTTTCTAATGTCTAGTGATGGAGAGAGAGTAATAGGTGTTTTGTGTCTCATAGCCCCCACTTACCTAGGTACTTAATACTAATGGAGGGCTGTGCTATCATTATTATCATTATTATTATTATTATTAACATTTTGGTGATATGAGGCATAGTAGGTAGTGTATTAGTGTAGTCGGTTATGGGTGCTGAATTTCAGGAGACCTAGGTAGACTGGTCTGTGAATCAGTTGCATATAGGCATTTTGAGTTCTTGTGGGAAAGGTTTAGAATTCATCTGTCTAGAAATGATAGTTGAAGCCGTGGGAGTGAATGAAATCACAAATTGGGAGTAGATACTAAAGAGAAGAAGGTAGAGGATTGGAACCTTGAGGAAATACGTCTATTAGGGACTTGGGAAGAAGAAGGGGAGCTAGTGATTAAGACAGTAATGAGAGCTGTGGGAAAACCAGGAGACTGCAATGTAACAGAAGCCAAAGAGAAGAATTGCAAGAAGGAGGAGCTCCCTGGTATTGCCATGTTTCAGAGAGCTCAAAGAGATTGAAGACTGAGAGAATAACATTTGAATTTATTAGGAGATTCCCTAGAAATACCTTGGAATATTTTAAACTGATTGATGGGGATAGAAAATGAATAAAAAACAGGGGATTGAGAAAAATAAATGAGTGAACAAGTGGGATCAGTGGCCTAAAAACTCATAGGCTTAAATTTGGCTTTATTATTAGTGTCACAGACATATCGTGAAAACATTACTGTTTTGTGAAATTTCTGAAGTTATTTTTTAAACTGTAACTTTAGAAACTGAAAACTCTATCCCTATTTATTGCTCAGGGCATCAAGTTTGTACTCCTGCTGACGTTCTGACCCTACTATTCAGTCATGATCAGTCACTCCACAAGCATGTATTATGAGCTTATTTTCTGGGCAATATGAATACAAAGGCACTACCACTACCACTATGTGGACCTCCGGACCCTTCAGTAAAGGTTTTTGTTTTGTTTTGTTTTGCAGGGCAACTGGGGTTAAGTGACTTGCCCTGGGTCATATAGCTAGTAAGTGTCAAGTGTCTGATGTCCAATTTGAACTCAGGTCCTCCTGAATCCACTGCCTCACCTAGCTGCCCCCCCCCCCCCCCCCGGTTTTTCCTTTCACCTAAAGTGCCCTCCGCTTTCCTCTTCTCTTATTCTTCTTCTTATTTTTTTTTGTGGGGCAATGAGGGTTAAGTGACTTGCCCAGGGTCACACAACTAGTAAGTGCCAAGTGTCTGAGGCCGGATTTGAACTCAGGTCCTCCTGAGTCCAAGGCCACTGCTTTATTCACTGTGCCACCTAGCTGCCCCCTCCTCTTCTCTTATTACAAATTTTTTAGGAAACAACTCACCTTTCTTTTATACACATATATTTTTTATTTAGTATTTTATTTTTCCCCAGTTATATGTAAAAATAATTTTAACATTCATTTTTAAAACTTTGAGCTTCAATTTTTTTCCCTTCCACTCCCCCCCCCCCAAAAGGCAAGCAATTCAGTAGAGGTTATACATGCGTAGTTATGCAAAACATTTCCATATTAGTCATGTTGTGAAAGAAAACAGACAAAAAAACTCAAGAAAAATAAAGTTTAAAAATATTATGCTTCACTGTGTATTCAGACACCATCAGTTCTTTCTCTGGGGATGGATAGCATTTTTATCATAAGTCCTTCAGAGTTGTCTTGGATCATTGTATTGCTGAGAATAGCTAAGTCATTCATAGTTGATCATCTTACAATATTGCTGTTATTTTGTACATAGTACATTTCACTTTGCATCAGCTCATGTATGTCTTTCCAAGTTTTTCTGAGAGCATCCTGTTCATCATTTCTTATAGCACAATGGCATTTCATCATAATCACATACTATAGTTTGTTTAGCCGTTCCCCAATTGTTGGGCATCCCTTCAATTTTGAATTCTTTCCTACCAGAAAAGAGCTGTTATAAATAATTTTTTACCCATAGGTCCTTTTCCTTTTTGTTTTTTATTTTTGTTTGGATACAGATCTAGTGGTCGTATTGATAGATCAAAGTGTATGCATGGTTTTATAGGCCTTTGGGCATAGTTCCAAATTGGTCTATAGAACAGTTGAATCAGTTCACAACTCCACCAATTAATGCCTCCTTTTTCACAAATCCCCTCCAATAACAAACCACATTTCTCGTGAAGACTTCTAACTAATGTAACTTACACTGATCTATGAACTCTTATAGCACTGAAGAGTTCATGTCCTACATGCTCAATTATATAGTACATTTTATCTAATGGTATTTCTCCCCTGTCCTTACTGCAAATCCGTTGCGGACAACTCTATCATACATATATGTTTTATCCCTCTTAAGTCTCAGCTGAGCACATCACAGTAAACATTCAGTTGAATATTGGCTATTTTGCCTTTTCAAAATCCTTTAGATATTTGAAGAGAATTGCCTAAAATTACTTTTCTGGTTGAAATTATGCTGTGCATTGTTTTGATGTCAATAAAAATGCAACTTTTTTTTTTTTCTTGGCCAGCCTAGCGTGTTAATCGTAACCTACAAGGAACTGGCAAAATCATCTACTCAGTTTGGATCCTACAAGCAAGTTGAATGGAGGCCAGATAGTACCATGATAGCTGTATCAGTAAGTAGGGGATTTTCTAGCTTTGATAGTACCTTCTTATAAAATAATTGTTTTGTGGTGTTGAAAAAAATTATCTTTGATAAATGGCCTTCCTATAGCTATGCACATTGATTTGAAGCCATTTCTTCTTGAAAAAAATTTTTCCCCTTTAAAAAATTTCCCTGGCTTCTGTGGTACTATGTTTTCTAGGTTCTTTTCTTTCTTACCTGTCAAGTCACTTATTTGTTTCCTGAACTAGTTTAACCTTTTCTTCCCACTCTGCACTCTTTTCATTGAAAAGTCAATTTCTTATTACATCAGCTATTATTTCTATGGAGATGACTAAGAAATCTGCATTTCCAGCCTTGACTGCACCTATTAGTCTTCCAAACATCTCCCCTTGAATATCTTTCTTGTCATCACCTAATTCATTTAATGTGTGAAACCAATGTCATCATCTTTATGCCCAAGTGAATTCTACTTCGGGACTGCTCCATTTTTGTCATTGGTACCATTTCCTACTAGTCATTCAGACTTGGAATCTTAGACATGGAAAGGAATTCAGTGGTCATCTAATCAAAATTGTAGCTGAACGCATGTCCTCTCTAGGGTATATCTATCAAATGGTTGTTCAGTAGTTATTTGAAGATCTCTAGCATAGATTGAATCATTGCCTTCTGAGGCAACCTATTTTACTTTTGGATGGCTGTAATTGTTGGAAATTTTTTCTCTGTAACACGTTTAAATCTACCTCTCTGCAACATTAACCCATTGCTCCTAGTTGTCTCCTTTGGATCCAAATGGCACGATAACCTTCAGATACTTGAAGACACCTACTCTGTCTCCTCCTGGTTATTCTGTTTTCTAGACTAATCATCTCTAGTGTCTTCAAATGATCCTTAGAGAATTTACTCAAGGCCTTTCACTGTTCTGGTCACTTTCCTCTGGATATTATCCAACTTATCCATCATTCATAAAATGGACCCAGAATCGAACATAGTAGCTCAGATATGGTCTGACTAATGCAGAATACAGTGAGACTATTACCTTCCTTGCCCTGGATACTATTTTTTAAAATCTAGGTCACATGAACTTTTTTGCCTATTATATCATACTCTTGATTGGTACTGAATTTGCATTTCACGAAAGTCTTTTAGTCATGCCACCCTGATCTTCTATTTGTGTAGTTGGGTTTTTGAACCCAAGTATAAGAATTTATATTTATCCCTGTTAAATATAATATAATTAGATTGGGTCCAATTTTCTAGACTGAGATATTTTTGGATCTTGACTATGTCATCCATTATGTAGCTATACTCCTAGCACTTTGACATCTGTAATTCCTCTCTTTTCTCAAAAGAGTTTAGAAACTGACTCACAGTCTTTCTGTCTACTATAGTCCTTGCATTTATGCTTAGGGACTTCATTTTACCTGTTGGTATCCCCTTGAACATTCTGACCTCCCAAATCATAAACCTAATTAATTCCCATGACCTAAATCTTTACTTTATTAACATGAATATGGAAGTTCATGTCACTGTCACCTATAACTGTGTCACCTTCATGATCTTCATCTCTGAAATCCCTTTGTCATCACAATTTCCTATCCTTTCATTTCTGCCTCATCTTCGATTGTCCTAAATATCTTTTTCATTACTCTGACTTCTGGTCTTTCCATCTTTATCTGTTCTCTGAGTCTATCACTTCTGTAATGACCTCACATTCCTAACTTCCCAGGTCAACTATGCACCCTTGCCCTATTGTCCTAATGCTATTCCTCAACCTCAAGTCATCCCCACCATCTACCTTTTTTGGTGTCTGCTCTGTTAATGCTATTGGAGTAAGTGCTGCAACTGTGGTCACTGGATCCCATGAAATTGCTGTTATTTAATCTTAGTTGGGCCTTCACTGCCACATTGCAAACCATTTATTCTTCCATGTTTAAGGAATCACATTTCCCAGACTTTTCCAAGCCTTTTACTCAAGCTTTTATGTCTTCCTTATCCAGCCTCTTAGTAGATGACTTTTCATCCTGGTCTATTTTAGGAGTTTCTTAATTTCCCCTTCTCCACATATTAGAACCCCTGCACATTTTCATATCTTTTTCTTCATTGTTATAGTTTCCAAGGAAGGGATGACCCTTTAAGTTAAGGAAGGAAGGAAGGAAGGAAACATTTATTTATTTATGTATGTATGTATGTATGTATGTGAGGCAATTGGGGTTAAGTGACTTGCCCAGGGTCACACACCTAGTAAGTGTTAAGTGACTGAGGTCAGATTTGAACTCAGGTACTCCTGAATCCAGGGCCAGTGCTCTATCCACTGTGCCATCTAGCTGCCCCAGGAAACATTTATTAAGGACTGTCAGTGTTCAGGTACTATGCGAAGTGCTTTACAAATATTATCTCATTTGAGCCTCATAATATCCCTGTGACATAGATGCTATTGTTATCCCCATTTTACAGTTGAGGAAACTGAGTCTCAAGGAGTTTAAGTGATTTGCCCAAGGTCACATAGCTAGTAAATGTCTGAGGCAGGATTTGAACTCAGGTTTTCCTGACTCCAAGAGCAGTACACTATCTACTGTTCTGTGTCCTATCCATCTCTCCAAGTTTATCTTCCACTACTTTTCTCTATGAATCCTTCCAAACTCATAAATTCAATATTAACTTGATGTTTGCATGCTCAGTTCTATGCCTTTCATCATTCTTATTCTCTGCACTAAAAATGCCTCCAACTCTATATCCCTCTACTTGTTGAAATCTTCCTGGCTCCTTTCAAGTCCTCTTTTTCACTTCCCTAACTACCCAGCTCTTAGTAATCACTTCCTTTTATAAATTTCAGTAACTTTTATTGGCTGTACTACTCATTTTGGTCAATCAACAAGCATTTATTAGTGATGACCATGTACTAGGAACTGTACTAAGTGCTGGGATTAAAAAGAAAGACAAAAACAGTCTCTGCCCTGAAGCGTTTTCTAATGAAGGAAGCAGCATATTAATGGCTAGGTATATACAAGATATATACTGAGTAGAAGGAAGGTAAGAGGAGAAGGTACAACTGGATGAGGAAGAATGAGAAAGGCCTTTGGCTGAGGGTGGTATTTAGCTGAGTCTTGAAGGAAGCTACACCAAGAACTGGAGATGAAGGGGCAGAACATTTTAATGATTAGCATATGCCATCTAGTACTACTATTTTTATATCTATATACACACATGCATATATACGTATATGTGATATATGTATATTTATATAGTCTCTCACTAGATTATTAGCTTCTTGAGAGCAGGGGCTATGTTTTATTCCTTTTGTTATTCATAGGTCTTAGCATAATATCGTCTTTACACATGGTAGGTTTTAATAAATCTTTGGCACTGATAGATTGGCTTTTTATAATTGAATGGATACTGAATCTCTTCTAAAAACTTTAAGTAAAAATGACAGATACAGGGGATTAAATATATGAAACCTAATCAGAATTTGTTGGCTACTGCAGGATCTTCTCCTCCTTTAAATAAACCAGTGGGGTTTTTTTTGTTTTGTTTTGTTTTTTAGTGAGGCAACTGGGGTTAAGTGACTTGCCCAGGGTCATGCAGCTAGTAAGTGTTAAGTGTCTGAGGCTGGATTTGAACTCAGGTACTCCTGACTCCAGGGCTGGTGCTCTATCCACTGCGCCACCTATCTGCCCCTAAACCAGTGATTATTAATAAGAATTCTTAAGTTGAATCCACCCATTATTAAGTGTCTTAAATAAAAAGTTATGTAAAACTAAAAATAAATTAATCACAATATAATTTTTCCTTCTGTGGCTTTTAATTTTAATGAGGGAATAAAGTTCATTTCAGTGATTAATCTTAATCTTATTCTATTTGTCATTTCTTAACTGTCTCCAATCTGTGTTAGTATGTAATTACATTTTCTCTTACAATTATGAATGCCTCAGGTTCCTTTTTTTCCCTAGACAAACTTTCATTTTTATGCATATTTGATGAATCCCACTTCAGCATTTACTTTTGTAGCTCTAAAGTTGTAGCTCTTAGAAATAGTGTTACCCTATAATAAAAAAATAAATTCATTATATTGCTTGTCCATTCTGACAGCACATAGTTCTGTTGTCTCAGTATCTCTGATAGAAAAGAAATGTCTTTGGGCAGAGAAATATTATTCAATGAAGATATTCTTTTTTTTTTTTTTTTAATTTTGAATTTGTCTCCAGATTCAGCATAGCTTCTGGGAAGGAAGGAATAAAATTTGTTTTACAAAACTGCAGAATATTTTAAAGTGGTTCTGCTAAAAACAACAAAACATCCATTTTAAAAGCTTTCTTTAAATTGTTGCTTACTTAAGTACATTGAGCAAGTTGGGGCTAATTAAAATGAGGAAGAGTTGTCTGTCTTAGTTTCATAGTGAAAATACTAAAGAGATGGAATAAGGTAAAATAGCTTCCTGTTGACTGGGATTTGAATAGCTGAGAAGCAAAAGGTTCAGTGAAGCAGTAGAGTACATTTGATGTGAGATATTCAGTAAAATTATGGAGAATTGAAAGATTGTTACTTTGTGGTTTGAGATTTGGGAAGCCTCAGAGAATTCTCAGACTTCGATTTCTCCTTGTCTAATGAGTACCTCTGTCTTTTGTTGTTCAGTCATTTCAGTTGTGTCTGACACTTTGTGACCCCATTTCGGATTTTCGTGGCAAAGATACCAAAGTGGTTTGCTATTTCCTTTACAGATGAAGAAACTGAGGCAACCAGGGTTCAGTGACTTGCTCAGAGTTACACAGCCTGTAAATGTCTCAGTCCAGATTTGAATTCAAGAAGTCTCATCTTCCTGACTTCAGGCTTGGCACTCTATCCATGTCACCATCTGGTTGCCCCTTCCTGTCTTTAGATGTGCCATTTATATTTTGTCTATTTTTCTTAGATAGGAGGAAGGGGGAAAGATGAGATGGAATGTAGAAAGATGTGAATAAGTACAGAATGCCCTTTTTTAATAGGTTTTGTTGGAAAAAAAGTGGAAACTAATACCTGATAAAAACATATTTGTTATATAAAAATATAAATTTGGGAGGGTCATTAGAAAAGTTAGTAACTGAATTCAAATTTATTATGTAGACACTCATATCCCCTTTAAATTCAGTTCAATTAAATGAACTTTTTGTTTAATGACTTTTAGGGATGAACATAGAAGTTATACAAGTTTGACTGGGTAGAAGAGGCATTCCAGGTGAGAGAGCAAAGGCATGGTGGTGAGTTTGGGAAATAAGGAGTTTGCAGCTGTGGAGCATTGGGTTTATGAAGAGGAATACTGTGAGGTGTTAGTGGCAGAAATTTTTTAAAATTCAGATATAAAATTTACTGATTGAATATTATCTGTAAGATACCAGGAGTGAGGATACAGTGTATAAAACTTGGCCCTTGACTCCAGGGATCTTTGTATTGTTGAGGAGATTAAGTATAAAAAGATAACTAGCAATAAAATTTAAAATTTAGGGCTTCTAAGAATCAAGCTTTATCTTAGCCACATATTATCCAGTTCCCATTTATAGAATTCTTACTTCAGTAAGAGTATTTAGCCACATTGAGAGTATTTTAGCCATATTGTTGTTGCTTGATTAAAATTGCTTGGAAAATATTTTGTTCAGATCACTTTGATTAGTTTACTGAAGGGTCTTTTTTTTTTTTTTGGTGAGGCAATTGGAGTTAAGTGACTTGCCCAGGGTCACACAGCTAGTAAGTGTCAAGTGTATGAGGCAGAATTTGAACTCAGGTCCTCCTGACTCCAGGGCCGGTGCTCTATCTACTGTACCACCTAGCTGCCCTTACTAGGGTCTTAAAGATCCGTTACCATTCCCTAGATACTATTTCACTGAACAATTCATAAATCACCCACAAGGTAATGTAAATGGCTTTTAAAGTCTGTGGTTATGTGCACTTTAGAGAGTCTGTTCACTGACAAATTAAAAAACTTTGAAAGGTGATTATTAATACAAATGAATTTACTTAGATTCATTAGGGTTATAGTGCTATTGATGGGATCATAGATTTAGAACTGGAAGGGATCCTACAGGTTATCTAAGTCCAACCTTTTCATAGAGAAAATTGGAGTTCATAGAAGTTGAATGATTTGTTCCAGGTCCCTCAGGTAATAAATGATAAATCTGGTATTCTAGCACAGGTTCTCATGCTCCAGTTTCAGCACTCTTTCCCTTATACTATATTGTGTCTCTAGTACTTTTTTTAAAAAAATCATTGATGTTTTGTTTCCACTTGGTCATTTCCCAATAGACAGCCTTTCAATTAAAAACACACAGAGATGATATGAACAGGCAGTTTTCTGATGAAGAAACCAAAGCTATCTATTCCCATATGAAAAAATGCTCTAAATCTCTAATGATTAGAGAGATGCAAATTAAAACAACTCTGAGGTACCACCTGACACCTATCAGATTGGCTAAAATGACAAAAAAGGAAAATAATAAATGTTGGAGAAGCTGTGGAAAAATTGGAACACTAATGCATTGTTGGTGGAGCTGTGAACTGATCCAACCATTCTGGAGAGCAATTTGGAATTATGCCCAAAGGGTGATAAAGCTGTGCATACCCTTTGACCTAGCAATACCACTTTTGGGTCTTTTCCCCAAAGAAATCATGGAAAGGGGAAAGGGACCCACATGTACAAAAATATTTATAGCTGCTCTTTATGTAGTGGCAAGGAATTGGAAGTTGAGGGGATGCCAATCAATTGGGGAATGGCTGGACAAGTTGTGGTATATGAATATAATGGAATACTATTGTGCTGTAAGAACCGATGAGCAAGAGGAGTTCAGAGAAACCTGGAGGTTCTTGTGTGGGCTGATGATGAGTGACATGAGCAGAACCAGAAGAACATTGCACACAGTATCATCAACATTGCAATGAATGGTACAGAAGAGTTCCAGGGAACTCATGATAGAAGAGGATCTCCAAATCCAGGAAAAAAAAGAACTGCGGAGTATAGATGCTGAATGAACCATACTATTTCTTTTGTTTTTGGTGCTGTTGTTTTTTCTATTTTGAGGTTTTTCATCATTGCTCTGATTTTTCTCTTATAACATGACTAATGCAGAAATATGATTAATGTTATTATGTGTGCGTGTGTGTGTGTGTGTGTGTGTGTGTGTGTGTGTGTGTGTATATATATATATAAATAAAACCTATATCAGATTACCTGCTGTCTAGGGGAAGGGGGAGGGAGGGAGAAAAATCTGAAATTGGAAAGCTTGTATAAACAAAAGTTGAGAACTATCTTTACATGTAACAGGAAAAAAAATACTTTATTAATTTAAAAAAAACAGGTTTAGCAAAACTCTAATAAAGTGATCTTGATGAACAGTATCATAATTTTTTTCTATTCTCATTGTTTACTATTAAAAGAAAGGTATATATTTTCACCTTAGTAATAAAAAAAAATTGTCCATTGCATTTGACCTAAGTTTTGCCGCTTTTTATATTGTAGTCAGTGAGTATATTTTTTGGTTCTGCTTGCTCTGTACCAATTCCTACACATCATTCCATGTTTCTTTGAATCCATTCTTTTTTTGGTTTTGTTTTTTGTTTTTTGGTGAGGCAATTGGGGTTAAGTGACTTGCCCAGGGTCACACAGCTAGTAAGTGTTAAGTGTCTGAGGCTGGATTTGAACTCAGGTCCTCCTGACTCCAGGACTGTTGCTCTATCCACTGCGCCACCTAGCTGCCCCTGAATCCATTCTTTTTGATGTAATACTGTATCAGGTTGTTCAGCTGATTCCCATTTGCTACCGCTATTTGTTTCTAACTTTTTGCTAGAGTAAATAATGCTTCTAGGAATATTTGGTAACCTGGCCCCTTTCTTCCTTTCCAGCCTTTTTATGCCTTACTTCCCTCCATATACACTGGACTATTTGCACTTCCTCAACTATGACACACAGTTTTTCATCTCTGTGCTCTTGCACTTGGCTGTTCTCCCTGTCTGGAATGCTCTGCTCTCCCACTTCTGCCTCTTGGTGTCTTTGGCTTCCTGTAATGATGGTGATGATAGAATTTATATGGCACTTTATATAGCATATATGTATACCCATATACATTTGGCATACATATACATATACACGCAGAGAATTTATATAGCACTTTAAGGGTTGCAAAGTGCATTGCAAATATTATCTCATTTTATTCTTACAGAAACCCTGGAAGGTAGGTGCTATTATTACTCCTATTTTGCAGATGAGGAAAATGAGACAAACAGGTTAAGTTACTTACCTAGGGCCACACAGCTGCTAAGTATCTGAGGACACATTTTTAACTTAGGTCTTCTTGGCTCAAGGTCATAAGCTCTATTAACTGGAGTAGCTCATCTTCTCTATCAGCCTACCTTCTGTCCAGGGTCTTACCCATTCTCTCCCATCTGGTAGTGACTTCTCTCAGATTACATTTTTTCTACTCTGCATATATCTTGTATGTACCTAGTCATTTACATGTTGTTTCCCTCATGAAAATAATATGCTTCTTGAGGCCAGGGATTGTTTTTGCCTTTCTTTTTATCCCTAGCATTTAGCATAGTGTCAGGACATATAATAATCATTTAAAAACTTCTTGCTGACTGATTGGCATATATTAGCCTTAGTTGTGGTATTAAAGAATATGAACAGCTCAGTAACTTTACTCAGACAATTCTATATTGTTTTCCAGAATAGCTAGACCAGTTTATGCCTCTTGACTGCAAAAAATTGACTTTTTCCATCTGTCAGTTTGATAAGTGTGAGACATCTGTTATTTTAATTTTTATTCTTTTATTAGTGATTTTATATTTGTTTATATTGTTGATAGATGGAATTTTTCTTAAGTGTCTTTTTTTTTTTTAAGTGAGGCAATTGGAGTTAAGTGACTTGCCCAGGATCACACAGCTAGTAAGTGTTAAGTGTCTGAGGCCAGATTTGAACTCAGGTACTCCTGAATCCAGGGCCGGTGCTCTATCCACCGTGCCACCTAGCTGCCCCTTAAGTGTCTTTCTTAATTGTCTTAAGTGAAAGTCTGCTAAAGAGTTTGATACAATTTTATTTTTATTTTTGCAGTAAAATTTTCTTAACTTTTGAATATGCTACATTTAATGTGTTCAACAAATTAAACTAGGCATTACTATGAAAAATTCATTTCTTTAATGATCTTAGTTATTTTTAATTGGAATAAGCATAGACTTAGGAAGAGTTTAGGTGATCATTGGAATAGCCCAGACCACAGATATTAAGAATGTGGTAAATTTGAAGGCTCACTTAAGAGGGTAGCAGTGACTGACGAATTATGCTATGTGCATAAAATCTTTTTTCTTTCTTTTTTTTTTTCTTGGCCCTGAGGAAGTGGACAGGAAAGTGGTTCCTTTGGGTTGCCTGCTGGACAGGGGCAGTTACTTCCCTGCCAAAAAACTAGTTTGTTTTTAAACTTTATTTCAGTGTCCAGTTCTGGCAGTGGCCCATATGTTTGTGGTTGCTGAAAGACTAACCTTTTTTATTGCTGCATTATTCTTTTGAGAACCAACTCAGATATTTTCCTTAGTTTATATACTATAACTGAGGCACTTTTTCACAGCTTTGAAAAAAATAATTGCTTGGTATTTAGCCAATTAATTTGCTATGTAGAACAGGTTTAACATAATGTGGTCTTTTTGTCCAGGCATATAATTATATCTGAGAAGTGACAAATCGGTGACTATAGTGCATGAAGTAGACAAATAATTTATGGATCCATGATGATATTTGCATAATCAGTAGAGCCTTTCACTTATAAGCATTTTTTCCCAAGATAGTTTAATACCATAGGACTTACGTTGTCATTTGCAGGTGATTTGGATTAACAACTTTGCCAGTGTCTATTTTACCAAAGATGAATCTTTCTTCCAAAAATAACTTTAAAACTTATAGAGGGGGTAGCTAGGTAGTTCAGTGGGTAAAGCACCAGCCCTAGATTCCAGAGGACCTGAATTCAAATTTGGCCTCAGACACTTGACACTTACTAGCTGTGTGACTTTGAACAAGTCACTTAACCCTCATTGCCCTGCAAAAACAAAATTATAAAGAACCTTTTTTGTACTGTGTACTGGTTATCATTTTTAACCTTCAGTATTACCTCTCTTTTATTGGTTATATACCTGAAATAATTAAACTAACTGAACTACTACAATGATTGAGTCCCATTGTGTAGGCTTAAGGATGAAACTGAAAAATTGAAACCTCTTGTGTTTTCAAATATAGAGATGCTTAATATCATGTTGACATCATATTGTGTTGGCATATTTTGATATTTCAGTCATCAAGTACTAATATATAGTTGAATGCATCAGTTTTTATCTTGATACTTGGCATTATGTAGTTAGATTGCAGAGCCTTTTTAAGTACATAGGAAGCTCAAACGTTTTTTAAATTCTTCAACTGAATTTTTATTCTTGAGACCAATTCACCTTCCCTCGTGAGGCTTCAGATGTAGGCAATTTGAGGCTATTGTCCTCATCTGAGTTTGTGTTGGCTTCTTCCCTGTTGATACAGAAGCTCTCAATGGAGAGGGCTCTTTTTTGCTTCTTACTCATTATTGAAGCTTATTTATTTATTTTTTAAGTTGAGGTCTGCTCTGGGGGCACCAGGCACCCTGTTTTGGGCTTTTTGTGCAGGGGTATAGGTGCTGTGTGACCGGGTTTTTACTCTGAGGCCTTTATGGTGTGTGGAGATCCCCCGCCCTGCACTTCCTGTCTGATTGTGCTTGGCCAGCCAGGCGCCGGACGCCAGCGTCTGATCCCGCCTGACCCGTTTGCGGCCCTCTCGGCCAGTGCAGGTAGGTTTTTCCACTGTCCTTCTTGGCCACCAGATTTTTGAACCAGGTTCCAGGGGCCTCAGTTGTTCGGCTGTGGCCCGCAGCTCCTGCTGACTTGCCCCGACCCCCTTGGCGCTGTGTTGCTGCCCTGCGCTGGGCCTCCCTTTTGCCCGAGTCAGACCGACCTTTTCCTGAAGTCTTCTAAATTATCTCTGGTCGGAGGACTGTGTCTCTCTGTCTCTTTGCAGGTTCTGTAGTTTCAGAATCCGTCCAGAGGCTTGATTTAATGTTCTTTTTTAGGGAACAGAAGGAGAGCTCAGGCAGCTTGCTGCTTCCTCTCCGCCATCTACCTCAAGCCTCTCAACTGAATTTTTAAAAAGAATGCTTCTACAAAACTTAAAATGTGAGATTTTAATATGTTATAAAGTCTTTATTTTAGCCAGTTCCCCATTTCATGTAGTTCTGTTTTCTGTCTAAAATGGGTAGGTTTGCTAGGTTACAGTCAGAAAGACCTAAAATAAAGTCCTACTTCAGATACTTACTAATTGTGTAGCCTTGGACAAGTTACTTAACCTCTCTCAGCCTCATTTTTCTTATGTATAAAATGGGGGATAATAATAGAACCTACCTCATAGGGATGTTTTGAGGATCACATGAATTAATATATGTAAAATGCTTTGCAAACCTTAAAGTGCTAAATAAATGGCTAGCTATCATATCATCATCATTAAACTGTCCCTCTTTCTTCCCCTTCATTTTTGTCAGTTTTCTAGTTTCCATCTCTGGTACTTATACCCAGAATTTCACTATTCCTATTCCCTACCCTCCATTTCTGGCCGCATTGTACCCAAGTTCCTGGTTCTATTCTGATTATAGGTACATCGTTGCCCAGTCATCATCTTGGTGCTTCTTTGGCCCTCCATTTACATTTTCTATTCTGTCTCCTTTCTGCTAATCATTCTGACTTTAAGCAGCATTGGCCTTTTAAGTACTCTTGGAATTATAAATGGCCCCTGATTGTGAGGCAAATCCAATCACCGAATCTCATAGTTAAAACAGACCCCAATGACCATCTAGTCCAACCCTGTGTATATAGAAATCTTGTTTCCAGCATCTTGACAAATGCTCATTCCATCTTTGCTTAATGACTTCAAATGATGGAGAACTCACTGTTTCCAGAAGCAGTTGAAAATCTATTTACCAGCTAAGGTAGTTAGCTATATCGCTTCAGAACAGCTTTAATTGCAAAGATGTGTTTTCTTATAATAAGCTAAAAATCTTCCTCTGTGCATTCTACTCCTGATTCCTGGCTCTGCAAAGCATGTTTTCAGTGTGATTCCTTCTCTTCTCCCAATTATCCTTAGTTCCAGTCCCAAGTTACTTGCTATCATTTGAACATGTGCCAGTTTTGTCATGCTACTACTACTATTACCTCTACTGGCATTTATATAATATGTTTAAGGTTTGCAGAGTGTTTTATAAATATCCCATTTTATCCACATAGCAACCTGGGATATAGGTGATATTATTATCCCCATTTTTTATATGAGGGAACTGAGGTAGACAGAGTTTAAACCACTTATCCAGGGTCGCACAGTAAGTGCCTGAGAGCAGATTTGAACTCAGGTCTTCTTGATTACAAGTATAGCACTCTATCCACTGTGCCACCTGACTGCTTTCTTGAATAAACCTCTTGACAATTCAATAATTAATTTAATTCAATAGCCATGAAACAATCAGGATGATTCTCCCAATGCCTTAGAGCCTCTAATAACTTTCATTTAAATTTCACTATGAATTTTTCTATGCTCTTTTACACTACCATCTTACTTCATTTCCATACTAATCCTGTGAGTTGTATAGGTCAAGAATTAACCAACCCATTTCACATATGATAGAGGCAAAAATATGTTGAATCACTTCCCGAGATTCCGCATGCTGCATTGAAGCAAGCTGGTGGTTGTGCTAGAATTAGAACACAGATTTCCTGTTATTCCAAACCAGTACCTCTCTATTTTATCATATCACACTATGCTACCATTTGCAATAACCTTTCAACAAAATAGCTTATCTAACAGATTATATAAAACTCAGTAACTGAAGTAGTTTCACCAGGTTCTTATAAGCAACTAACTACTCCAAACAAATATGACAGCCCATCTTCACATTACCAACTAACAATAGCCCATGTTGTGTATGACCTTCACTTACTGTACTAGGCCCATTTATTATGTCTAGCCACTTTTGTTTATGGCAAAGATAAATTGGACCCAGAGTGTGGATTCTTACTTTAATTTTCTTAAAAAGTAATTTAGAATGAAAATTAGAATTTTGAGTTAATTTTGCTTAGGGCTTTTTATAATATGTTATTCTCATTCTGTTTTTACACTAAAGCATGTTTTCAGTGTGATTCCTCCTCTTCTCCATAAGTGATGAAGACATCTTTGTAAAACACTGTTGAGTTTTAGAGGAGAATCAGGATCGTTAAAATGAGTATCAATGTTTTGGTGGCAACAATAAGAAATTTAAGGAATATAGAATCTGAACTCGGGAAAATACCCATAGTCCAGGAAAGAGATGTCTTTGACCAAAAAAGACTGACAGTAAAAAGAACAATCAATAGGTATGGGAGATACATTGAAAAGAATCAACAAAATCTTTAAAACTGATTCACTGTAAATAATAAAAGACAGTATAAAAATGAGTTAAATCACCCAGGAACATCCTAGTTTAGAAGAATTGAAGGAGATGGTGTTACACTTGATAATGTGGAAGTTCTTTATTGTAAACTCAAAAGCGGAGAGTAGAACATAAAATCTGGAATGTCTTAAAGCACCAAGTGAGACTAATCCTTTAGGAATAAATAGAATGTAGTCATAATGGTGATGTGGAGGGAATTAACAGGGTTGCTTTGCCCTTAAATTGTTCCTCCAAACAATTTACTAATGCTGTAGTTCCTCTATAGGTTTACTAGTGGTAGATCCCATTGGAGAGGTCGGAATAATTTCATCAGTGAATGTCACAGCAAATTCCTTTATAAGGTTTCTGAGAGCAAGAGTGTTGAGAGAATGGGAATTTTGATCATGGGGTGGGGAAAGAAGGAATATGGGAGCTTAAATATAAGTAGAGTATTTAAGTAGATGTCTCTAAAGGTAGAAGGCTCAGAGAAGGCAGAGTTGGAAATGGAAGAAAAGACCATTGTATTTTAGAGTTATGCATAGGTGCTGCTTTATTATATCTATAATAATTACTTTGTCTTGATTGTCCCATCTTAATTATTTATACTTCATTAAGTATTTTTCATAATCCTGAAGGCTACAGTGCTCTGTACACATTGTTTATGACGTATTACTAGGCTCCAGTGTTTATGTTCAATCACTTCTGAGACTGGTCCTTTTTGACATTCTGGCTGTTTTAAATTCTTGTGGATTTTGTAACTTCCTCATGACCCATGGCTTGGTCTTATGGTTCTAAGACTATAGATTATTTTCATGTGTAATTTAGTATTTTGTTTTTCACATATTTTAGATACAGAACCCAGAAGTAAGTTCTTGTCATAATGGAGGTTCAGCCTCAGAAGCTTGGTTTTTATCCAAAAGCTAATAGGATGTCTCTGACAGTTTGGGGCAGAGGTATGTGATGTGAGTAAACTTGTGCATAGGAACGTTATTTTAGCAGCTATGTGAAGGATGAACTAAAGAAGAGAAGGAGGTACTAGGGTTGTTGTACTTGGATAAGAGAAGAGTTACAAGGGATCATCATAAGTAATCCAGTTGTTTGAAGGGCACATGTGTGGAAGAGGAATTAGGATTGTTCAGTATGGTCCCAGAGAGCTGCAAAGAAGTAAATTTGATTTTGGTATAAGGAAAAATATCTTAACACTTTCACTTAGGTGAAATGGACTGTCTTAGAACATAATAGGTATAGGAGGGATAAAATTTGTAATTCAAAACTTAAAAAAAAATGTTCATTATTTAAAAAAAATTTTTTTTTAAAGAACATGATAGGTTTCCCCTTATTGGAGGTCTTTGAGCAAAGGCTGCATAATCATTTGTTGAGAATGTTGGAGATGGGCTATGGTTTCAAATATGGTTCGAATTTGATGTCTCTTTCAGCTTTGAAATTTGTGATTATATATGGAATTTTTTAGTGGCATAGTAATTTGTAAATTAGAAATACTAAGACCAGTGTAGTGAACTATTTTTTAAAAAATGGTTGTGTGAATTATCCGAACATTATGCAGAGAACTCGAGGGAAGATCTGGAGAAAAGCTGCAAGGTGAAACTAAGTGTGTAGGTCTCCTTAGATAAATGGATTTAATTGTATCTGTTGTGGGGGAAATTAATGGGGGTTTGGGATAGGGGTTCTTAGGAGTTCCTCTTTAAAGAATTAAACTCTCTTGCACACAAATCCAATTAGAATAAAATAATATTTTATTTAGGCGCTAGGGAAAGGAAACCAAGAGAGAAGTCCTTGGACTTCTCTTGGGAAAAGGCATGGCACAGAGGCGTGGCTCTCTGAGATACCTATCTCCTCAAGTAGCAGACAGGGAGATACTTTTATAGAGGACCTATGGTGGTCAAATGGGGTGATCATCTGACTGTAGAAAGTTCCCTTATTGGGGGAGGACCATTCCCCACTGGTGGTGGCTGGGGGAAATTGGGAGAGAGGCAGCTCCGATCTGTGGAGCCATCTCCGTCCTCCTCATGCCACAAAGGCAGCAGCCACATCCAGTGGGCCTATCTCTTTAGGTGTGTGTCTCCTTTGGTTTAGCTTCTCAAGGAGAAGGTTCCTTGATTTCCTCCAGAAAACTTCTGAGGTACCCCAGGTCCATAACAGCATCCTTGTATTCTGTGGGCTATCTTTTCTGCTAAGTTAAACCATACCCTCCCAGGTTGGACCAGATGTTATTTCTCCTTCATTTTCATGATCCAAATCCAGTCATGGGGTCACTGAAAACAACTGTGTTGCTTAAGGCAAAGTTCTTTAAATATAGGTGTAATTTAATCCATTAGTCCTTCACCCATCTAGACAAAAAAATCTATTTCCATTGGGTTTGTCCCTGTTGAGATTTGATGACTTTTGTCAAGGAGAACTGGACTTACCTGGAGGAAGTTCGGGGGTAGGGAAGGACTGAGAAAGTGATCTCTATATCTCCCCAAAAATTGCTTATTAATAATTATTTTCTAACACAACTGAAAATCGATAAATAAATTATCACCATAAGAACTCAGATACAGGGAGGCCAAAACCATGTACCAAAGATGTTAATAAAGGACTCCTATACTGGGTATAAGACTGGCCTAGGAGGCCCTTCCAGTACTAAGATATTATTCTATTTATTAAATCATTACTTTTAATGGCTACTTTAAACTATATTATTGTTCATCCTTTGTTTTTGAAGAGGAGCAATGACATTGTGGAGTGAAGTCTTAACTTGAGAGTGAATTGGCTTTAAATGAGACACAGTCATACAAAGTTGTCAGTTTCACTCTCCCAGAGTTATCAAACTGACAACTCAAGATGACTGGTGATGGTTGGCAGGGAGTGGGGTGGGGGGGGCAGTGCAGTGGATGATCTTAGTGTCTTTGATGTCTGACCAGGCTCTAAGTGTTCCACAGTGTCTGCTTCAGCTTCCTTCATGGCCATTGGAACAACTTGTTCTCATCTGCCCATTCCAACTAGGGAAGTCTCCACGTGTTTGGGGTAGACATAACTCTACCTCCCCAATGGGTTTGGGGCGTGCCATTTACCCTCAACCTGGTTTGGCCTGTCTGCAGAGATGGTTTTACTAGGGTATGACCAACTGGGCATGCTACAATTTGGGGGGGCCACAGATGAGAACTGGGTGAAGGCAGACATCAAAGGTGGATGAGCAGCCCTGAAAAGAGCTCAGCAGGCGCTCACACCAGAAAGCAGAACCAGGAGCAATAGGTACAAGTTTCAAAGAAGCAAATTTGGATTTAATGTCAGGAAAAATGTCCCAATAATTAGAGCTATCCATAGGTAGAGTAGGTTGTTTTGGGAGATGGTAGGTTTCCCCTCCTCGTAGGTCTTCAAGCAGAAATTGAATGGCCACATATTGTAATGTGGATTCCTTTTATGTAATAGCTTGGAAGGAATGGTCACTGAGATCCCTTCCAATGCTTTTTTTTTTAATCATAAAAGTGTTTTATTATTTTCCGGTTACATGTAAAGATATTTTTCAATATTTATTTTCATAAGAATTTTTAGTTCCAAATTTTTTCTCCCTCTCTTTCTTCCCACCTGCCATCCCCAAGACAGAAAGCAATCTGATATAGGTTATATATGTACAGTCACATTAAACACATTTCTGCATTAGTCATGTTGTGAAAGAAGAATCAGAACGCAAGGGAGAAACCTCAAGAAAGAAAAAAACAACAACCAAAAAGTAAGTAGAAACAGTATGGTTCAATCTACATTCAGAATCCACAGTTCTTTTTTTCTGGCTGTGGAGAACATTTTCCATCATAAGTTCTTTGGAATTCTCTTGTATCATTGCACTGTTGAGAAGAGCCAAGTCTATCACAGTTGATCATCATACAATGTTGCTGTTAATTTCACTCGGCATCTGCCCACTTAAGTCTTTCCAGGTTTTTCTGAAGTCTGCCTGCTCATTATTTATTTTCATATATATATATATATATATATATATATATATATATATATATATATATATATATATATATATATATGGTTTTTGTTTTTTGTTTTTTTCTGGGCAGGTGGGGCTCATTAGCCTTGGCAGGCAACCCGCCTAGGGGAAGGAACCTTGATTTTAAACTTCCGCTGCCTTGCGGCTATACCCATATATGGGAAAGGCTTTGGGAGTTAACCTGGAGTAAAAATCAGGAGTCGGAGTCCCTTAGGCAGTTGGATGTTGGACATCACATCCCTCTGGCAACTCCTGTGGTGACACTGGTGCCAAACTGTATTGGCTCTGCCTCTCCTTTGGATCCACCAATGTCATGGAGAGGGAAAACCTGCTGCATGGGCAGCAGCTTGTTTTCCATATTGATCTGCCCAGACCAGCGCCCTGGAGAGGATACTCCAGCTGCTCCTCATGGGGTAGATACAACCATGGGATGCGGCAGTTACCGGTTATAAGTCACTCAGGAGCTGTGGCTACCATATCGGACTGCATAGCCACACTGTGGTGTGTGGCTCTTCATGGTGCTGATCCATGGTCATCCGCGACTGGTGGAGGCCTACTACTACTACTATATATATATATAATTACAATAGTATTCCATTACATTCATATACCACAACTTGTTCAGCCATTCCCCAATTGATGGGCATTCCCTCGATTTCCAATTCTTTGCTACCACAAAGAGAGCTGCTATAAATATTTTTATACCTGTGGGTCCTTTTCCCTTTTCTATGATCTCTTTGAGATACAGACCTAGTAGTGGTATTACTGAATCAAAGGGTATGCACAGTCCCATAGCCCTTTGGGCATAGTTCCAAATTGCTCATCACAATGGTTGGATCAGCTCACAACTCCACCAACAATACATTAGTGTTCCAATTTTTCCACAGCTTCTCCAACACTCATTATTTTCCTTTTTTGTCATATTAGCCAATCTGAGAGGTGTGAGGTGGTACTTCAGATTCCAACACTAAAATTATGTCACTCTGTCATTCTCTATCTCTTTCTCCTCTACAACAAATGTTGGCATGTGAGCAGTAATTATTTTCATGATGATCTTTTTGTAAATGTTTATCATGAGTGTTGGAGTTTAAGATGAGAAATTCCACAAACTGTTTGACTTTGCATTCATGAAACCAACTCCATCAATTTCTTTATTTGCCTTTTCAATTTATCTCCCTCTGAGCCATCTTTCCATTTGGCTGTGGCTTCCATTTGGAAATTAGAATGTAAGGTTTGATGTGATTTAAGTCCTTCAATACTCTGTTAACCTGTTCACTGGAGAAGGATCTTACATTTGGAATACTAAGTTAAGCTAAGTTAGTATTTATAGACTGTCTGTAAATTGTGTGTTTCCTAGTACGTCTGTTCTCTTTTTTGTCGTTGTCCCACTTTTGAATCAGAATGGCACCTTCCTGGTCTGAAGACTTTTTTTTTTCTTCTATTTTTTTGTGAGTTACCAAGAATTCATTACCAAATGACTAACTAATCAACCTATTGATAAACATTTTCTGAGCTAAGGTGGTTTTAAGATTGCAGATAGTCCATGGCTGGGTCATGCCTGTATTTAAATACTTTCCAGCCTAGTAGAACACTCCACACAGCTTGCTCTCTGCCCAGATAGTCTTTGAGAATCTAGGGATCCTTCAGTGCCAATATGAGGCATTAGCATGTAGGCTTCTGTAGTTTCCTAACTATAAAGTATATTCTTAGTTACAAACATCAATTTATATTCCTTTATTTAGAATGAGAACTAGGAATATACCATTAAGCCCTTTCTTAGTTTTCAGTTGAATAAACCAGTATGCTAATTTTCTATTTTAATTTTATTTACTTTAAAATTTGTTGATACAAGATACTAGTACCTTCCTTCTGTTGATTATTTCCAATTTATCCTGGTATACAGTTTATTTGTACATAGACTTGTTAGCTGTTTGTGTGATTATCTTTGCCACTAGATTACTGTCTCTCCAGAGCTTAGCATAGTACCTGGTACATAAATGTTTATTAACTGACTAATATGCTGATAAACACTCTTTTTTTTTTTTTTTTTTGTGGGGCAGTGGGGGTTAAATGACTTGCCCAGGGTCACACAGCTAGTAAGTGTCAAGTGTCTGAGGCCGGATTTGAACTCAGGTACTCCTGAATCCAGGGCTGGTGCTTTATCCACTGTGCCACCTAGCCGCCCCCTGATAAACACTCTTAAAATTTATATTTCCTGAAATATCATGTATGATATTCATTCCTTCCTCATCTCTATCAGCTTATCTCTTATTTGTAAGATAATTGTTTCCTTTTCCCTTTCATTTTCTTGCTTGCCTTTTTCCTGTGATTTTAATGTATATAAGTTCTTCCTCCCTTTGTCCTCAAGGGTGTGTGTGTGTGTGTGTGTGTGTGTGTGTGTGTGTGTGTAGTTCTCTTTAGTATCCAGTGTCTAGATAATCAACAAATCATTACATTTAAATTGTGGTTGGGCCACTGGGGATAAAAAGCTTGTAGTTTATTGTCAAAGTTGATCACTGGTATTAAATAACTTGATATATTCTGAATAAGCAAATTGGACCAGAGCTAGAGATCTTTGAGTCATCTAACCATGCTCTTATGATTCTATATAACTAGTAAATGAAGCAATAAATTTCAGTTTTACCTTGGTTGCTAGATATAAAACAGGCAGGTTATTTGGATTCAGAAAGATAACCTAGCCTTGTAATCTCTTCTTTAATCTTCTTAAAAATTAAATTCTGGACTCATTGTTGGCATTTGATACTCTTTTAAGTGGTGAGCATTTGTCCTGAGTGAATGGAATTCAGGAAAGCTTTTGTATGTTAATGTCACCACTGTAGATACTTTACAGTATTATTTTACTTTTACTTTCCATATAAGATTACAGAAGAGTTCTAAAAATTTAAATAGCTGTCAAATAGTATATTAGCAACTGATACATGTGTTCTAAATGACTTTGATAAGTGGTTTCAACCTATTTTTATATAGAAAGTGAATACCACATAAACATTGATAACTTAGAAAGGAGCCTTTTCCCTAGAGTGATAGTCCCCATTTTTTGTTTTGTTTTTATACTCCTGCTTTCAATGTATCAGATGCTTTAAAAAGGAATGAGGTTCATGACACTCCTGACACACATCCCCCCATGCCACTTTTTCTGAGAAATTGTATGTTTCCTGACATTCCTTAAATGAAAAACAGGAAGCTAATATTGAAAAAGAATTTGGAACCCTGAATTGTTTTGCTTTCTGCTTTTAGTCATGCCCATTTAACGTTAAAATGATAGGAATTTTGAATTGGCACAAAGTTATCTTAATAAATTTATACTTCTATTATTTCACTAAATGATATCACAAATAATTGGTTAGAAACTTAAATTTCGGAAGGTCTTGATATTTACTATGTTTCACATTTGTGCAGGTTTTGAATGGTTTGTTCAAGGTTATGTAATCATGATATATGTCATGACTAGTTAAATAAAACAGATTGTCATTTTGGACTTAAGCCTATGGACTTAATATTCAATCATATCTTTCACATATTTTGGTAACTTGAAAAAATAAGCTACCTTTTGCTTTAATGTTGAGGATTCAGACTTGGTTCTGTTCCTTCACTGCATCTCAAGAGATATGGTGTTACATCGGTTCTGTTCAGTGGCAGAAAATATGTATATATTCTGGACTTGTTATCTTTAACACTATTTTAAAGGGTAAAAAGAACCTAGACTAATTTTTTTACTGTCTTTCTGCATATCAGTAATAATTCATGTCATTCTTGATTTGAAAATTTTTTTTGGTCAATGGATTATTATTTAGTTAGACAGTGTTTGAAAAGGCAACATGGAATGGTACATAGATGAGTTTTTAACTTGGAATCTGTGAATTTGATTTGGGGAGGGCGGGGCAATAAGGATTAAGTGACTTGCCCAGGGTCACACAGCTAGTGTCAAGTATCTGAGGTTGGATTTGAACTGAGGTCCTCCTGAATCCAGGGCCGGTGCTTTATCCACTGAGCCACCTAGCTGCCCCCATGAATTTGATTTTTTAAAGATTTTGATAACTATTTGAATATAATAGGTTTCCTTTGTAATCTTACGTATTTAAAAGCATTATTCTGAGAAAGGTTCCATAGACTTCACGAAACTGCCAAAGGGATCCATGATTCAAAACAATTAAGAACTGTGGGAATAGCAGGTTGGCCTTAGAACTGGAAAAACCTGGGTTCCCTCTCAACAGACCTGGCCAACTCTCTATATTAGGAATTGTTAATAACCTTTTTGTGTAAAGGATCCCTTTGCAAGTCTGGTGAAAATTGTGGACTCCTCAGAATATATGTTTTAAATAAATAAAGGAAATGTTAAATTCAGTTAGAGACTAATAGAAATAAAGATGCATTTTTTTTCTTCTCCAAGTTTAACTTATCCAAGTTCATAGAACCTTTGAAATAGACCCCAGGTTAGGAACTCCTGCTCTAGACTATGGGCTGCAGAGGAGTTATAAATCTGCACGTATAGAAGGAGATTTTCATGAGAATTCCCTAATGGATTAAAAACAATAAATCAGGATAAAAAACAAGTGTTCAGAAAAACAGTGTTCAGAGTATAAGAGCCAGTTATTTTAACATTTTATAGCTTATTAAATTCATTCACAGTAATTAATGTCTTGTTTTTGAATGTTTGCATAAGAACATAATTTTTTAAAGTACAGACTGTTCAATAGGTTTAAATCCTTTTTATTGATAGTTTCAAAAAAGGAAAGGTGTGTTTTTTGGGCAAAAATTTAGCACCATAAGCAAAAATTTCACCACCTAAGTTTGGTAAGTTGATAGCTTTTTAAAAAAACAAATTTTATTGCTAGCTTTTGTTTTTATATAAACTACATTTCTCCATGTATCCTTCCCTTTTCCCCCCTCCCAGAGAGCTATCTCTTAAGGGGATAGTGATCCCTTATAACAAAAAATAAAACAAGGAAAAGAAAACTCATTACAATAAAATTAGTCTACATAATGAAAAGGTCTGCCATCTTGTGGTGTTGCACATCTAAAGCCTCTCATCTGTCCAAAGAGATGACTGTCTTCTCAGGTCTTCTTTGGGGCCTAAGCTTCATTATTATAATTTCACAGCATTTAGTTTCCGTCAAACTTCTCTGTATTCATCACAGTCATAATTTCTTTCTTTCTTTTTTTTGGGGGGGTGTGTGAGGCAATTGGGGTTAAGTGACTTGCCCAGGGTCACACAGCTAGTAAGTGTTAAGTGTCTGAGGCTGGATTTGAACTCAGGTCCTCCTGAATCCAAGGCCAGTGCTCTATCCACTGCACCACCTAGCTGCCCCAACAGTCATAATTTCTTAATAGCACAGTAATATTATATTAAATTCATATACAATAACTTGTTTCACCATTTCCCCAATTGATGAGCACCTACTTTATTTCTAGTTATTTATTACTACCAGAAAAATAAAAAGTGCTATTAGAACTATTTTGGTCACCATGAGATCTTTCTTTTTACCACTGATTTCCTTGAAGTATGTTCCTAGTAGTAGAATCCTAGTGGTGGGTCAAAATTATAGATATTTCAGTCATTTTCTTCACATAATTCCAAATTGCTTTCCTAAAATGTTGGACCAGTTCACAGCTCCACCAACAGTGCATTAATATGTACATCCTTGAATAACCTCTGTAACATTATATATGTATATGTGGAAGATATGTAGATACACACACACACATATATTTTGCTAATTTGTTGAGTGAGATGGAACCTCAAAGTTCTTCTGATTTGCATTTCTTTTTTTTAACTGGTGATTTGGAGCTGTTTTTCATATAGTTGCTAATAGTTTATACTTCTCTTAAACTGTTCATCGGGATGTTATTCTTCAAAAGGCTTTTTTTTTAAGGGTGGAATGAATGATTAGCAAATGTGAAGCTAGAATTCAGAAAAATAATAGAGAACTTTATTAAGGTGATGGGGACAAGTATTTTTATTTCATAATTAATAATATTTATCTCTTTCAGACAGCAAATGGCTACATCTTATTTTTTCATATTGCCTCAGCAAGAGGAGACAAGTACCTTTATGAGCCTATATATCCCAAGTAAGTTTCTGTTTCATCTTTTATTTTTGATTTATATATTATAACCCTGAAGAAAGCATTACAGATTTGTGAATTTAAAAGTAGATTCAAATAAGGGTAGGCTATTTTGAATATATATCAGATCCTTTTGACAAAGGACCATCCAAAATTTTTAGTCCTGTCATTTGTGTGTATATGTGAATGAAATATAGGCTAAAATAAGTTAACTATTAGCTGAGTCTTGGAAATATTTTAAATAGTACAGAGATTGTTATTATTATGATATACC
This sequence comes from Dromiciops gliroides, assembly GCF_019393635.1. NCBI lineage: Eukaryota > Metazoa > Chordata > Mammalia > Microbiotheria > Microbiotheriidae > Dromiciops > Dromiciops gliroides. The sequence goes on from NC_057861.1 coordinate 641,317,214, forward strand.
TTGTACTTTTATTTTCCCCCCTGTAAAGTCTAGATAGAAGCCTGTTGGAATATAAATGACTATTGAATTAAGAGACAATTGAGGGGCAGCTAGGTGGCTCAGTGAATAGAGCACCAGCCCTGGATTCAGGAGGACCTGAGTTCAAATTCAGCCTCAGATACTTGACACTTACTAGCTGTGTGATCCTGGGCAAGTCACTTAACCCCAATTGCCTCACACACAAAAAAGATAGAGAATTGAATACTCTGTAATATTTACAGGAAATCAGTGCACTAAAATACATTTTTATTTAATTTTACACATACCCTATAACTCCTGATGTTTTGATTAGTTTTATAATTATTGTCTTCTTTTGGAAACCGTAGTGACCATTTGCTTAAATTTGGCCTCTTTGTGAATCTTAAACAATTGAAATTAATTAGCTCCTTAGTTATGTTTATCAGAAAACTTCTATTTAATTTTTTATGATTCCTATTATTGTGGTTTCTGGGTGAGAGATTGGCAAACATTTGCTACTCTTCATGGGAGGTGGGGTGTGGGTTAAGGGTAACTTGACTTAATGGTTAGAGGGGTGGTCTGATTGGAGAACCCAGAAAAACCTGTACTCAACTACTGTGTCTCTACATATTGCCTATGTAACTTACGGCAAGTCCCATGACTTTTCAGTGCCCCCTGAAAATTCTCTAAGTATGTAAATTGTATTACTGTTGCATATCTACTTTGATAGTGGGAGTTTCCTTATAATTACAGAATCACTGGCTAGCCCTCTTCTTTCTGCATCCCACCCCATCAGTATAATAAAACTCAGCTACATTAAAGCTACTTTATTTCAAATCTAGTTTACATAATGGAATTGTGATTTATAAAAAATACAGTTAAATTGTGTAAGCAACCATAGATTGCTTCTTATTTTATAATCATTGGAGAATATTTTCTAATGCTTTATTTCAGTCACCAAACTATTTTTGTTTTTAGAAACTGGGGAGAAATTGACTAACTATGGAAGTGGGTTATGTTAAGAAAATTCAGAAAAATTTCACTTGTAAGCTATACTTAATTGTATATGATGGTGATTGGTCTAAGAACAAGGTGTTAGCAAATTATTTCAGTAGAGCCAAATCCTGCTACCTTTTTTGTATAGCCCAGGAGCTAAGAATGTTTTTTACATTTTTAAATACAATTAAATCTTAATTTAAAATGTAAAAATCATTCTTTAAATGTGATAACATTTTGTTTTAAATATTTAAAAATATTCTTAGCATGAGGACCATACAAAGGCAGACAAGTAGCAGGAATTTGGTCTTTAGGCTGTAGTGGTGGACCCTAGTCTAGGACAAAGATTGTCAGTGAGTAGATAGTCATGAAGTAGAAAAGAAAATGAAGCAAAATGTTGAATTGTAAAGTAACTTTTTATATAAAGGCCTATTTATTGGGGCAATTAGGTGGCACAGTGGATAAAGCACCGGCCCTGGATTCAGGAGGGCCTGAGTTCGAATCTGGCCTCAGACACTTTACACTTACTAGCTGTGTGACCCTGGGCAAGTCACTTAACCTCAATTGCCTCACCAAAAAAAAAAAATAAAGCCATAAAGGCCTATTTATGCCATAAGTTTTAATTATACTGCTTTTATGATACAACTTTCTTCTGAAACTCCAAGTCAACTTGGTGCCCCTTTTTTATGGCTACCTGTAAAATATGCTGTTGTTGTCCAGTCTTGACAAAGATACTGGAGTGGTTTGCCATTTTCTTCTCTAGCTCATTTTACATATGAGGAAACCGAGGCACACAGGTTAAGTGACTTGTCCAGGATCACACAGCTAGTAAGCATCTGAGGCCTGATTTGAATTCAGGAAGATGAATCTTCTGATTCTAGGCTTGACACTTTATCTACTGCACCACCTAGCTGTGTGCTTGTAAATTACATAGTAATTTGCTAATTGTAAGTAGAAATACTAAAGTTATAAGAAGTGATGGGCTATGAGTCAGTTTTGATGTTGGGCACTCTGTAGTTAGTGTTGAAGTATGGAAGTTACAGTAGGATACATTCAGCCACAGTTTAGGGGAGAGTTTACTAATTCAGTTTGTGTAATTTAAAATTCCAAATGTGGGTTCTAATCTGTCCCCCCCAGTTTTGGAGGGAAACTGACTAAAATCACTGATAAACGAATTTAGGTTTTTTAAGGGTTTATTAAAAGATAGTAAAAGAAAGAGGAAGATTGAGAACAGATTTTTTTTATAAACTGGTAATCCTAGCCTTCCTAAACCTCCCACTTCTGAAGTCCTCTGCCACCATGCTGATCTCGCATCAAAAGAGGAAGAACCCTCTCACTAGCATCCGCTTCCTCCTTCATGTTCCCCTCCCAGAAATGGGAGGTTCTTCAAGATGATTGGCTAGCATCATTCAAATTCAGTGGTTTACTGGACCCGAAGGTGGTCTCTATGTAAAGTTCAAAGTTTTTAGCTTCTGAGAATAATACCTTCTTAAGTACCCTCTTAAGTACCAGCAAGATGTGCTTACAATCTAGTTAACTGGAAGTAAGCCAGTCAGTGGCTCTCACCCCAGTTCAGTCAGTTTTGATCAGTCTCCAGGTGGGCCCCTGAGTATCTGCTAAATCGCCTCATCTGCCACATTCTATTATCTTGACACAAGTTTGACACACATTTATCTAACAACTGTGTCATACAAAGGCACATACAATAGATACTAGGAATCCAAAAACAAAAATATGAAACATTTTTCTGTTCTCACAGACCTTATGTTCTACTTGGGATACATCATGTGTACAGACAAGTAACACAAGATAACTTGAGGAGGGAGAGCACTGACAACTGGGGGAAACAAGAAAGGACCAAAAATCCCATAGGAAGTGGTACCTGAGTAGACCCTTGAGGGAAGATAAAGATTCTGAGAGTCACAAAGTTGATGGTGAGGTACGGTGAGCAGCCTTTGCAAAGACAAGAGATAAGGGCAGCAATATGAAGTTTAGGGTCAGCTACTTAAAGGTCCAGTAGTGGGAATGTTATAATTAGAGTTCCCCCAGAATGGAATAGACCGTGCATAAAAAGTAGAGAGGTAACTACTTTTGAGGTTATTAACAGTAGACTGTTACTGCTGGAGCTCTTGACGTGGAGGGTAGGTGATCACTTGTCAAGGAGGTAAGAGAGGGGTTTTGTGTTTTATTTAGGGATTGGAAGTAGGTTATTGATGTCCTTTGCAATTATATTCAATAAAAGGTATCTTTTTGTTCATAGGATTCTAGATTTAGAGGTGAAAGGGAATTTATAGGGCATCAAATCCAACCCCCTCATTTTACTTATTTTACTAATGAGGAAACTGATGACTTGGCCAAGATCACACAGCTATTAAGTATCTGAGGAAGGATCAGAACGTAAGTCTTCCTGACCTGAGGTCCAGTGCTCTTATTCATCTTATTCCCTATTATATAAATAAACATTGTGCTGTTAGTCAACATGTATTAATAAATCATAGAACTTTAGAGCTAGAAGAAACCTGAGAGATTATCAGGTCCAACACCCCCATTTCATAGGTGAGAAAAATGAAGTTGAAAGAAGTTGTGACTTCCTTGTAATCAGTTATATACATTGTTTAAAGCCCTGCAGCTTTGTCAAATCCCATCTATTCTAAATCAGGTGGAATAAAATGTGTATCTGCTCTGCTGGCAACAAAAAGAAGGAAAGTAATTTCAGCAAGGCTTTATATCAGGGCTTTAGAGTAAGGAAACAAATTAATTGATTTGGGCCCTGGACCTCTCAACTCTTGATTGTGTTTCCTGTCTATTGCTTTGGGTCTTGTTGAGGAAAAAAAAGACAAAGCAGAAAAAGAAAAGATATGGGGAAATTAGAAGTAGCTCATAACTTGGGGGGGAGGGCAATGGGGGTTATGTGACTTGCCCAGGGTAACACAGCTAGTAAGTGTCAAGTGTCTGAGGCCGGATTTGTATCCAGGGTCGGTGCTTTATTCACTGTGCCACCTAGCTGCCCCTGTCGCCTCCATTTTTAAAAGTTATGAGCAGGGGGCAGCTAGGTGGTGTAGTGGGTAAATCACCGACCCTGGATTCAAGAGGACCTGAGTTCAAATCTGGCCTCAGACACTTGACACTTACTAGCTATGTGACCTTGGGCAAGTCACTTAACCCTCATTGCCCCACCAAAAAGAAAAAAAGGAAAAAAAAATAGAGTGGACAGCATCAGTTGGGGAATGGCCCCCAAAATTGTCATGGATGAATGTGACAGACTTATTATTACTGTACTGTAAGAAATGATTGATATGAATGTAGGGAAACATGGAAACATTTCATAAACTTGATACACAGTGAAATAGGCAGTTCCAAGAAAACAGCATACACAATGACTACAACAGTGTAAATGGAAAGAATACAACAAAAAAAACCCCACAGAAACTAAATGCCATAAAAGTTTAAGGACTCAGCTTAGCCCCAAAGAAGAGACAGAAAAATTTACCCTTGCTCCTTTGCAGGAGATGGGGAGACAGTCATAGGTGTGGAACATTACATACATTGTCAGGGTTTTGTTTGTTTGTTTTTAAACAGATTGATCAGTTTTGACTTTTTAAAATTGTTTCTTTATAAGAAATAGCTTTCTGGAAAAGGAAGAATAATAAAGAGGGACATTTAGTTTATATAAAAAGCCAAAAAAAAAGTTGGTACAGATTTACATTTTTTAAAATAGAGAAGCAAAATTAAAAAGTCTCAAACAAGAAATAGACAATTCCTCTTCTGTGACTCATGAATGGAACGGTTTTCTCTTGAGCCTCAGTGCTGAATCTTAAGAGTACATCAACTCCTTTTATACTGTTAGTTTATCAGATGCCCTGTATTGTGTGACAGCACACTTAACCTTAGAAGTACGTATCTTTTCCCTGTTATATCACATCTGAGATAATAGGTCAGATGCCCATGTTCATGAATAGTTTCCAACAAGATGTCATTTCAGATCTGCTTTTAGTTCAGCCTTGGGGGACTTAGATTCTTTCCGTCCTTTCCCTATGTTTCCCTCTCTCTAATTCTGTGAGTTTTATATTTCTTACATGACCTTTTAAAAACTTTTTTAGGCTACTGTTTATTAAACAAAAGGGATGAAAAAGTGGAAAAACAATAGGATTTAAAGCTAGAAGGCATTTTAGGGATCATCACTAAAGTGTCTTTTTCTATCAGAGTTTTTGGCAGTTATACTCCTTGAACATTTAGGTTTTTTTGTTTTGGGGGGTTTTTTAGTAGCCGTGCTACTTATAATCCAGAAATAATGTCTATTTAGGTTTAGAATGTATTTTTGCATTTATACTTGAATGTATTTATCTTACTTAGAATATTCATTAAATATTTAGTCCCTTGACAACAAAACATTTGAACAAAAGCTTTGTATAATAATTTCTGCATTTATATAGAATGTTAAGGTTTTCAAAGCTCTTTTGTCACATCAGTTTTGTGAAGTAGAGTAGATATGTAAATCATATCCCTGATTTATAGATGACTAGGTGGGAGAACAGAGAGGTAGATAGACTTGCCTATGGTTGGGCAAGTTATAAGTGTAAGAGTCTGGACTTGAGATCTGATCTTCTGACTACAAGATTAATATTCTTTACACTATACTGTGCTGCTCATATTAATCTAAACTGTCAAGTCCCAGCCAACAAATAGACTATTGTGACATTAGTTTACTGACCAAGTTATAATAAAAATTTTATAGTTAATAATAAAATATTATAATTTGTTCTTATTCCATGTACCTGTTATACATACTTTATAGCAAAAAGACACAAAGCACTTGATTTTTAAGTGTCATTGGTAAGTATGTTGTAAGCACCCTATCCTTTTATGAGATACTAATCATCAGCTAATTCACTATGAAACAGAAGTAGATTTTGAGAAGAAAAGGAAGGGTTAAGCCTTTTCTAGCTTTTAAATTTGTTTTTGGCCAGTGAACAGCATTTGCTGTTTAATTCTAACTACTCCATGTTAACTACCTATCAAAAAGAAAGGGATAATTTCAATATTAATATCGTGTAATAAAAGGAAGAAAAATTAACAAGAATTTATTCAACACCTACTGAACCTCAGATTCTAGACTAAGAAAGAACTGGGGATACAAAGAGGCAAAAACAGTAGGGGATGGGGCAGCTAGGTGGCGCAGTGGATAGAGCACCGGCCCTGGATTCAGGAGTACCTGAGTTCAAATCTGGCCTCAGACACTTAACACTTACTAGCTATGTGACCCTGGGCAAGTCACTTAACCCCAATTGCCTCACTAAAAAACAAAAAAACCAAAACCCCCCAAAAAACAGTAGGGGAGACAACATGCAAACAAGAAGGAAGGCACTAGCATTAAGGAGGACCAGGAAAGGCTTTTTGTAGAAGATGGGATCTTAACTGAGAATTAAAGGTGGCCAGGAGACAAAGATGATGAGGGAGGACATTCCAAACAAGTGGAACAGATATTGATAATGCATGGAGTGGGGAGGTAGAATTTCTTGTGAAAGGAATAGCAGAGGAGGTCATTGTCATTGGATCACATAATATATGTAAGAAAGATAGGGGGGCAGCTAGGTGGCGCAGTGGATAAAGCACCAGCCCTGGATCCAGGAGGACCTGGGTTCAGGTCCGGCTTCAGACACTTGACACTTACTAGCTGTGTGACCCTGGACAAGTCACTTAACCCTCATTACCCCGCCAAAAACAAACACAAAAAAAAGTGGGGGGGGGGGCGGGGAATAGGAAAGGCCCAGATTATGAAGGGCTTTAAAAGACAGAGGAATTTGTGTTTGATCCTCGAGGTAATAGAGAGCCACTGAAGTTGATTGAATAGAAGGGGTGGCATGGTAAGGATTGACTGTGGAATTAGGAAAGATTGGATTCAAGTACTGCCTATGACACATAGTAGATATGTGACCATGGATGGGTAAATCACTTAATCTTTCCACACCCCAGGACCTAGGACTCTTTTACAGAAGAGTTATTGGTCTACTTCTCCAATTAACTCTGATGACTGGACCCTCCAAAACTTGTGTTCAGAAATAGAGAAATAAATTATGAGTCACATAAACATATTGGTACAGAATGAACTGGAATTTGAAGAATGGAAGATAACCTTGACAAATAAATGCAAAAAATTACAAATAACGTGTCAAAGTAAATATTTCACTCAGTTTAGTCACACAGATATACACAAACTCCTCACTATTGCTGAAAACTTTTGACAGCAGTCTTAAATTGCAGTAGCACTTGAAAATTCCAAGTAACCACAAAAATAACTTCTTAAAGATCATGGCAGACTATTTTATTCTTTGCTCATTTTTCATTAACTGATATTTTTGCTGAATGTAAAAGCATTTTTTGAGTTAGTAATGAAAATATATGTATTTTTAAAAGGAATCAAAAAGACACAAAAATAAAGTAAGAATACAGTATACCAGTAGTTTCAAGGAATCTAGTCTGAAGCTATTTTTATTTTGTTTCATATTTAAAAGTAAACAATATGTAAAGACAGATTGTTTTGTTTTTATTATCTTGACCTTTACAATTACATTAGGTTTTGAGCTATTTCTATTGTTTGCTCACTTTCCAATTCATTCCGCATCTGAAACCTAACTACTATATTGTCTATGCTTAAATTGATATAACAATTTAATAAAGGCTCTTACTGAAATTTAAAATCAGTTTATCAGTGAGCAGAACCATGTGCAGAAATATTTCCTGGAGAGTTTACCTTAAGACATTCACACTGTAAACTCAGTTTCTTTCAGAGAATAGTCACAGCCTACTTCCCACCTTTCCCTCTACCTGATTACACTGTGGGTTGGGAGATGTCAAGACTTCCTTCTTCTTGTTACATACTTCCCAACCCCTCCCCTACCAAACAAATAAACAAACATAACTATCTGTAATATTTCAAGTAAAATATATGAATAGGAAGGTTTTAATCTTCACTTTTTTTGCTACCATTCCTTCCTACCGTCATGTTTCTTTTATGGAAATTTGACCAAAGGAAAGGGTAGGGCTTTTGTTTGTTTGTTTGGTTTTTGGGGTTTTTTTGCGGGGCAATGGGGGTTAAGTGACTTGCCCAGGGTCACACAGCTAGTAAGTGTTAAGTGTCTGAGGCCGGATTTGAACTCAGGTCCTCCCAAATCCAGGGCCGGTGCTTTATCCACTGCGCCACCTAGCCGCACCTTAGGGTAGGGCTTTTTAATAGGAACTGAACTGGATGTTGTCATGGATTACCCCTGTCCAATTGATGTAGTAGCAAAGGATGGAAATTTTATGTTCCTGGCTGGACGTAGTATGGCTTGTGTTTAAATATAAATACTGTGTCTTTTATAGAAAATACTTAGATTTTCCCAAGTTTGGTTTTAGGAATGAATGCTTCCATGAATCTCCATGACTTGTAGTAACACATAAAGGGGGAGATGAAGAAACTCACTCAACAACAAATATTCATGAACATTTATTAAGTGCCTTCTTTGTACCAGACACTGGGAGAGATATACATATAAATGAGATGCTATCTCAAACCTCAAAGTTGGAGTCTATTTGAGATATAAAGGATAATTCAGATAAACAGTATACATTTTAGAATGTGATAAAAACATAAAGACCTCTGGAAGAGAAGGCAGTGTGAAAAGTACCAGCCAAAGCCAGTTCCTCTGAGAATCACCTCAGGAATGATAAAGAGAAGTTGCAGGTGAAACGTACTTAACAAAACCAAAGAGAAAGACCCGTGAGTTGTTCTATCCTTTCCAAGTCTGTACCAGGAGATGAGGACTAAATCTTATGGACTTTCAGTTTCGGGGGTTGGGATGGGGGGGACTATGCCTAAGGATTGGGCCATATGATTTTTCCAGTCAGTGACTGCCAGGAGATGGGGAAAGAAACCATGTACTTTGGCAGTAGGTGAGGCTTGTGCCTGGCTCTAAACAGTTTCCCAAGCAAGGCACTATGGTAGGGGAGATAGGACCAGGACCAAGCCACTCCAGAGCAGCAACATCTAGTTTTCAGGAGGGAAATGACTTAATCTTCCTATAGTGTTATCTCTATTCATGCTGTAGGCATAGATAGGATTTGATCCTATCTACCCTATCCAATTTCAAATGAGGGTACAAAATTTACCTCTGACTCAAAGACATGATCCAGAAACTGAGGCAAAAAACATAAGTAAACAGAAAAAGTTTCTAACAATCAAAACAAAACAACATACCCACTATGTGTTAAGAGAATTCCCCCAAAAAATCTCAGAAGAAAATAACTATACTAATTAGAAGTAGTATTCCAAACAAATGAATTGATTCACAAGAACTTGAAGAGTAGGTGGGAGAAATGAAGGTAGAACAGCTTGAAGAGATAAAGAATGAAATTAAATCACTTGGAAGGAGAATTAACAACTTAGATCAGACCAGGGGCATTTAATTTTTTTTGTCACGGACCCTTTCTCAGAGTAATGGTTTTAAATTCATAAAAATAAAACAAATAGGATTGTAAAGGAAGCAAATTATATTGAAATGCAATTATCAAAATATTAAAAAAATAAAAACAAATTTACAAACCCCTTCCCTTTCTGGGGGGATGGAAGATGGACTTCTAAGATAAGAATCCTTGGATTAGATGATGAAAATATTACCAAGAAGTGGACACTCTGAAAAAAAGAATGTTGTGAACAATCTCCAACATTCAGCCATTAAATGAGAAATTATAGAATAAAATCAAAATACTGAAAAATTCTAAGAACATATGAGATAACTTATCAAAAATAGCTTGGAAAACAGGATGAGGAGAGAGTTAAAGAATTATTGGACTCTATGAATACCGTGACTGGGGAAAAAAAAAGTCCCTGGATACCATATTTCAAATGATCATAAAAGAAAACTGTCCAGAAGCATTCAAACAAAAGACAAAGTGAAAGTTGCAAGAAACCATGGATTGATCACTTCCAGAGATATCATAGCCAAAATTCAGAGCTTCCAGGTCAAAGAAAAATACTGCAGACAGGAAGAAAGTGATGAAATACCAAGCAATTTCAGTCCAGATGACTTAAAAAAAAAAAAAAGACATTAGATTAAGACCACTATGTGTTACATCATATACCACAATTAGCTTCAAATAGATGCAAAACCTAAACATAAAAGGTTTTGTTTTGTTTTTGGTGGGACTATGAGGGTTAAGTGACTTGCCCAAGGTCACACAGCTAGTAAGTGTCAAGGCTGGATTTGAACTCAGGTCCTCCTGAATCCAGAGCTTGTACTTTATCCACTGAGCCACCAAACAGCCCCTAATAAAATGTTTTATCAGAAAAAAGCATTAGAAGATAGATGTTGCCTTTCTTAAGTATACATAGGAGGAGAATTCTTAACTAAATAAGGGATAGAGATGATCATAAAGGATAAAATGGTCCATTTTAATTATACAAAATTGAAAAACTTTTTTTTGAACAAAATCAGTACAGTTAGAAGTGAAGCTGTTAACTAGGGGGGAAAGTCTTCACAGCAATTATCCCTGAAAAAAGTCTGATTACCAAGCTATGTACGTAATAAATGCTAATATATAACAAGAACCATACTTGATAAGAAAAACTGGAAAAAGACTGAATGCTGATTAACCTGGGAATGGCTAAACTAATTCTGGTATTTGAATGTAATAAAATATTATTAAGAAATGTCATATTAGCATTCAGAGGAACCTGGGAGGATTTGTATGATATTAAACAGAGTAAAATGCGTAGAAACAGGACAATAATTTAAATGATGACCACAGTAATAAAAAGAACAATCATTTGGAAGACTTCAGAGATATAATCAACCAGTCGTGATTTTAGCAAACTGATGATGAAGCATTCGTCCCATCTCGACAGAGAGATGCTGAACCAGAAATATAAATTTTCAGACATAATCAGTGTGTTATGTTTTGCTTGATTATATTTATTTGTTATTCTGAAGGAGAGCTTCTTAGGTGGGTGAGAAGAGGGAGTGGTGAGTTATTAGGTAGTGATAAAAATGCCCTTCCCCCCAATAAAACCATGGAAGGAGAAAACAATTTTACAAAGGGACACTAGGGGCAACTTTGTTATTATTTTATTTAAATTCAATGTATACTTAAAAAAAACAACTATAATAATAGCAGTTCAACTACAGTCCTCTTTTTTTGGAAACAGTGAATACTGGTTTGACTGATCCAGCCCCAGCTCCCAGGACGCATTTATGCTAAAGGTGAATCAACCTGGAGACTGTGCATTATCTCCCTGCCCAGCTACTTGCTTGCTGTGGTATAGTTAAAAGTTAAGTTTCGGGGCAGCTAGGTGGCACAGTGGATAGAGCACCAGCCCTGGAGTCAGGAGGACCTGAGTTCAAACCCAGACTCAGACACTTTACACTTACTAGCTGTATGACCCTGGGCAAGTCACTTAACCCCAATTGCCTCACCCCCCCCAAAAAAGTTAAATTTCCTGAGTCCCTGCCCTTTATTTCTCATTTTTTTAACACCCTGATTTCAGTGGTCCAGACTATCCCATCTCCCTTCCGCCACAGATGACATACAGTTTCCTGTTAGTATCTTAGCAGCTTTTTGTCTAAAACTCTATATAAGTTTGAACTCTGAGTGACTTTGGGGTCTGGGATTGTAGTGTGCCATGCCAGGCCCCTTCTCCCATTGGTAAGTTCCATTTTGGGAAGAGGTCCAATCTAGCCAACCTTCATTCCCTTCTAAGCTCTAGACTGAACATACTTCAGCATCATAACTCAATTGCAGTATCCCCCTGGAACCTACCTCATTTCCTGGGACTTCTTCACTCTTGTCCCTGTAGGTTTTCTGTACTTCAACACCATCCCCCCATGTGGATACCTTCATTCCACTCCTAACCCCTATTCACTTCCCTTTTGTATGTTCTTTCTTCATCTGAAAGCCCTTTTTAAAAGAGCAATTAAGAATTTTAATTAAAACTTTAAATGTTGATGTACAATAACTATGCTTATCTAGGATATTGTTCTTCACTACCATCAAATTTTTTTAGAATAATAAACATTTTTATTTATAGTTTTGGGTTCCAAATTTTATCCCTTTTTCTCCTCCTCCCCTCCCCGCTCCCTGAGGTGGCAAGCAATCATATATAGGTTATATATGTATGATTATGTAAACCATTACCATATCTGTCATTTTGTACAAGGAAACTTGATTAAAAGAAAAAAATGAAAGAAAGTGAAAAATAGCATGCTTCAGTCTGTTCCATCAATATCAGTTCTTTCTTTGGAGGTGGATATTATGTTTCATCAATAATTCTTTGGGATTGTCTTGGATCATTGTATTGTTGAAGATAGTCAAGTCATTCACAGTTCTTCATCAAACAATATTGCTTTATCTGTATATGATGTTCTCTTGGTTTTGCTCACTTCACAATACATCATTTCATACCTGTTGTCTTTCTAGGCCTTTCTGAAGTCATCCTGCTTGTCATTTCTTATAGCACAATAATATTCCATCACCATCACATCACCACAGTTTGTTTAGCCATTCCCCAATTGATGGGCATTCCTTTGATTTCCAATTCTTAGCTACCACAAAAAGAGCTGCTATAAACATTTTTGTACAAATAGGTGGTTTTCTCTTTTTTGGGAATGTCTTTGGGATATAAACCTAGCAGTGGTATTGCTGGATCAAAGGGTATGCACAGTTCTATAGCCCTTGGGGCATAGTTCCAAATTGCTCTCCAGAATGGCTGGATCTTTTCACAACTCCACCAACAGTGATTTAGCATCCTAGCTTTCCCACATCCCCTCCAAGATCCAATATTTTCTGTTTTTGTTATACTCTGATAGGTATGATATAATACCTCAGAGTTGTTTTCATTTGCATTTTTCTGCTAAATAGTGATCTAGAGCATTTTTCCATATGAATAGCTTTGATTTCTTTGTCTGAAAACAGCCTGTTCATATCCTTTGACCATTTATCAAATGGGAAATGACTCAGTTCTCTATGTGTTTGAGAAATGAGGCCTCTATCAGAGATATTTGTTTCAGAAATTATTTCCCAGTTTTCTATCCCTTGTAATCTTGGTTACATTAGTTTTTTCTGTGCAAAAGCTTTTTAATTTTATATAATCAAAATGATCTATTTTACATTTAATTTTATTCTCTATATCTTCTTTGGTCCTAAATTCTTCCCCTGCCCATAAATCTGACAGATAAATTATTCCATACTCCCTTAATTTGCTTATGGTTATCATCCTTTATGTGTAATTCATGAACCCATTTTGACCTTATTTTAGTATACTAGATTACTTTAGTCATTTACCATAGAGTAATTTCTATCTATTCTATTCCACTGATCTACTTCTCTATTTCTTAGCCAGTGCCAAATTGTTACCACTTTATAATACAGTTTGACAGATGCTGCAAGGAGGTGTAGATGACTCAAAGTTCAGAGGGATAGTTAACACAATGAAGAACAGTCATGATATGCAAGGTTCTTGGCAGGCCAAAAAAGGCATTAAGTTGAATCAAATAAGATTGAATTCAGTAGAGATACAAGTCAATTCCATGGTATAGATATAAAAAATCACCACCAAAATGGAAGAGTAGCAGTGCTCTGTGAATGTAGGGATTTTAGTAGACTTAAACTCTGTGAGTCAGCAGTGTGATATAACAGGAACACTTATTTGACACCCTCCTCACTCAGGTCCTAGAGAAGGTCACCTCGTGATCAGAGACTATAATAAAGATATACATAGTAGATGTCAAAAGGTTCTGATATGTAGAATCAAGGAGAACAAGGATATCACCATCAATTATTTTAAATTTGTCAATAAATAATGAAGAAAAGGCCTCAGCTAAAAGGGTGCCAAGTGTAGTTTTTGGAAAGGTTGAGAGAAGAGGTTTGGAAGAGCTGCAGGGAGAGATAATAAATCAATATTACCTAATATTCTTGATTTAAGCATGATGTAGTATGTGTTGAAAAATCTTACTACGCATTTCCAAACTAAGAATTTAGCAACCATCTAATATCTATTAATCATTGTTTCCTGTTGTTCATTTGGTAAAAGGCACTAACCTGAAGCTTTTGCTTTCTAATTTCGTTTTATTGCATTCCACATCACCAGCTCAAAAGGTCACCTTCAGTTTTAACACTTTATCAGTTGGATTTCAGGTTTTATTGAACAGTTGATTCCTTTCGTTTTTGTGTTGTACGAATATAATGTACCTGAATTCATTTTCGTTACATTAAAGAATTCTATAAATGAGTTATTAATGATGATGATTTTGGACTTTATTTTAATCTGTTAAATCATTTAATACTTGCTGAGTTTTATATAGTACTTTGTCATTTGTAACATGTTTATATTTTTGTGTGTGTTTCATGTTTATTATACCAATTTGATCCTCATAACTGTGGGATAGATACTATCAATAATATATATTGTTCCCATTTTGCAGGTAGGAACTAGCTACTTATAGCTAGTAAATGGCAGAACTTTTATTAAAAACTAGATTTTCTGATCCAGATAGTCTTCTTTCTACCCTATTGTATTCTGAAGTGAGAATGAAAGATGGAAGTAGTAGTAATTAAGGAGTAATATGTAGATACAATGGAATGCAAATTTTTGTAATACTTCTACACAACAAGAATATTCATAGGAGCTCTGGAATCCTTGAAGACAGAATCTAGCCTGCTAAAAATTTTAAACAATAATTTGATTTTATGTTGTAGCCTATCCTAGTACATTAGATACATGACTCCTAGAACCATCCCTCTGAATTTGTCTCACAATAATTTATCCCTAGAAAGTTCCACAGTTTCTTGTTTTTCATTTTTCAGTGTATAACAAGCACTGTAGGGATAATAAAATAGCTATATTATTGATTACCTCCTTAGTTTTTGTTATGCTTGAAACATGTCCAAAACAGTTTATTTATTGAAGTAAAGGTTGTAAGGTATGGGGCCGTAAGACCAGTGTTACAGCAGTGTTTAAATACCCTATTGATAACACAGGCGGTGAATTACTTGGAAAGTGGTCAAAAGGACTTAATTGACTAGATATTATTGATCCTAAAACTAAAGATTATTGAGGGGAGATGAGCCAAAATGTAGTAGGAAAAAGCAGGTTAGCCCAGCTTTCATCCACAACCACTGTAAAAAGATGTTGTTTTTTTTTTTTTTTAAAGTACCAGACTGATCAGGAAATCTAAGGAGAGTCAGCGTGAACTATTTTTTCAGCCCGGGTTGGCATAGCAGGAAAGATAAAGGCCTCAACATTCATTTTTATAAGATTTTGAGTTCCAAACTTTTCTCCCTCCTCCCCCCCAAGACAGCAACCGATCTGATATAGGGTATATATGTACAGTCGTGTTAAACATACTTCCATATTACTCATGTTGTGAAAGAAGAAGTAGAACAAAAGGGAGAAAAAGTTAAAATAGTATGGTTTGATCTGCATTCAGATTCTATGGTTCTTGGATGTGAAGAATATTCTCGTCTCTCTCTCTCACAAAATAATAATAGATAGCATTTTAAGGTTTTCAAAGCTTTACATTATTATCTCATTTTATCCTCACAATAATTCTGAGAGGTAGGTATTATTCTAATCCCCATTTTACAGATGGAGAAACTAAGGCAGGGATTAAGTGACTTTCCAGGGTCATATTAAGTCTCTGAGACTGTATTTGAACTCCATTCTTTCTGACTTTAGGTCCAACATGCTACTTATAGTGCCACCAAAATGAAGAAAAAGTAAAAGATATTATTAGAAACTATTTTATTTAGTCATATACAAATAAAAAAATCTAAAAGAAATAGATAAATATTTACAAAAACAAAATGCACAAATGAATAGAATAAGAAATAGAGAATTTAAATAACAAAATATTAGAAAAAAAAATTGAGTAAGTCATAAATGAACTTGCAAAGGAAAAAACTCCAGAATCAGATGGATTTTCAAGGGAGTTCAATCAAAATTCAAAGAACACTTTATTCTGGTATTACATAAACTGTTTGGGGTAGGGGGAGGAAAAGAATGAGTCTGAATAAATTTCTTCTTTGAAACAAACCATGGCCTTGTTACCTTCTCCAAGGAAAGTCAAAACAGAGAAAAAAAACTGGAGACTAATATCTCTAAAAAATGTTGATGCAAAGATTTTTTTTTTTAATTTGCAGGGCAGTGGGGGTTAAATGACTAGCCCAGGGTCACACAGCTAGTAAGTGTCAAGTGTCTGAGGCCGGATTTGAACTCAGGTACTCCTGAATCCAGGGCCAGCGCTTTAACCACTGCGCCATCTAGCTGCCCCGATGCAAAGATTTTTAATCAAATATCAGCAAGGAATCTACAGCAACATATCACAATGATAATACGCTAAGACTAATTTGGATTTGTAACGATTGGAATGACGCCACCTGCTGGAGACTTACTGTAGAAGAGTTCTGCCTATGAAAGAAAGGTCTTTGAGGGCAAGAACATGCGTCTTTTCTTTGGCGTCAGGAAGTGACATTTGCTAGTGGGAGGAAGAAGGAAGAGCTGGGCGCTCTGACTCGCTCTTTCCTGAGGACGCTGGTGGAGAGTGGAGCTAGAAATGCGCTCTCCCTTTAATAGATAGATGAATGTAGGCCTTTCTCTCTCTCTTTACCAAATTCTTATTCTCCTTAATAAATGCTTAAAAGCCTAACTCTTGCTAAAGCTTATAATTTATTGGTGACCACTCATTAGATATTTTAGACAGACTAGCTAGAATTTTAGCCCTTAACAGATTTATACCAGGAATTGGACCAAGACTGCAAGTACCAAAAACAAACAAACAAACAAACAAACAAAAAACCCAATAGAGCTTTGCTCAATCTCACCATTAAACAACCCGATTACTGAACAACTCATCCTTCAAACAATCAGTTTGATCCAGATCTCCTTAGGGAAGGTGCTAGCCTCAGAACTTAGCTGTAATAAATCCCCTGTGGAAGGAAACTAAAAGTGAAAGACCAAAGGCCTCAACTGCATCAACCAGTGGTAATCATTCCTTGAAGGACTGAGGTGCTAAGACTTACTTGCTAAGGTTAAACAAAGAAACAAACAAATTAAAAAAAAGCTTCCTCTCAGGCTGACAGTTGTTTCTTCAATTGTTTAAGAAAAGAATCTTAACCTCTCTCTCCTCTCCCTCAGAGAAAAATCTTCAAGTAGACTCTTGAATCAAAGGAAAATATTCTGGGTATTAACTGAGAATTAAAGAAAAAGCTTCTCTCCTCATCCAAAAGGATGATCATGGGAGAGAAGAATTTAAGCAGCTATAGTGAGGAGAGAAGGTCTAAAGAAAGACTACTTGGTCCTTAACTTGATTTGGTCCCCAGGGTAAAGGAGACCTAGAACTCACTAAGGCCTCAGCAACAAAAGTTAATGAACAAAAGAAAACTTTTGTGATGCCAGGGATGAACAATGTACAAACCCAGAAGAGGAGAATATCTCAGAAATGCCAGTGATCAAAACCTCAGAGAAAAAAAACACAGCTTACACACAAGAACAATGAGAATTCTTCAAAGAAATGACACAAAAGTTTACAAAAGATATTATAAAAGAAATGAAAACTGTAGAGGAAAGAATTGGAAAAGATCAAAAGCTTAACAGAAGTGATACAAAATCTTGCCCTGGTAACAAACTCCTCTAAAAATAAGAATGAACCATATAGAAATTAATGACTTCAAGGGACAACAAAAATTCTTAAGACAGTCAAAAGAATGTGAAAATATAAAAAATGTAAGCGTTCTCATACTCAAAACAATTGTTCTGGGAAACAGAACATGGAAAAATAATTTAAGAATCAAAGGACTACCTAACATTCATGACATCCCCACCCCCCCCCAAAAAAAGAACCTTATTATCATGTTTCAAGAAATCATTAAAGTAGCCAGACATATTAGAACAAGAAGGCACTGTGAAAATAGGAAAAAACCACCAGTGACTCCCAAAAAGAAAGTCCAAAATGAAAACTCCCATGGATGTCATTGCCAAAATCAAGAACTTCCTACTAAAAGAAATAAATATTACATGTTTCTAGAAAGAATTCAAATATTGAAGAGCCACAATTCACATCACACACAATTTCACAGTTATAACAATGAAGAAATGGACAGTATGCAATGAAATATTCAAAAAGCTAAAAGAGAAAAGTATTTAACCAAGAATAACTTACTCAGAAAAATTGTATCATCCAACAAGGAAAAACTATACATTCAGTGAAAAGAGAGGATTTTCAAATATTCCTCATGAAAAAATAGAGCTGAAAAGGAATTTTGAAATATAAACATGGAAGTCAAGAGCCGGTGCTCTATCCACTGTGCCACCTAGCTGCCCCACAAATAGGTTTTTGACATAGATATAGCTATCATCATAAACAAATTATAAAAATATGGGGAGAAATCACGAATGGTATCTATAGTTAGGATAATTTTGTGACCATAGAATCACAGAAGATAAAATGGATAATTTTGAATATCTAACAAAGCCAAGATTAAAAGCGAAACAACTGGTGAGAAAATCTCTGCAACAAGTTTCTTTGATAAAGTTTTCATTTCTCAGATATATAAAGAACTCATTCAAATTTAGAAGAAAAATGACCGTTTTCCCATTTGATAAATGGTCTAAGATTCTGAACAGAAAGTTCCTGAGGGAAGAAACTTAGGTTATCTATAACAACTTTGAAAAAAGTTCCAAATCACTACTAATGAGAGAAATGCAAATTAAAGCCATGTTGTCATTCCACTTCACTCCTTTCAGGATGGCAAAGATGACCAAAGAAAAGCAAATTATAAATATTGGAAGAGCTATGGGGAAACAAGCACATTTATTACTATTGGTGGACTTGTAAAAGGGTACAACAATTCTGGGAAACAGTTTGGAATTATACTTTAAAAAATTACCAAATGATATATGCTCTTTGACCAGCTATACTACTATTAGACCAGTTACCAAAAGAGCTCAAAGAAAGAAGAAAAGGTGCTATGTGTACAGATATATCTTGGACATATAGGAAATATTTTTATCTTTTGATGAATATTTTTATGTTTTTGTGTTGGCAAAAAAACTGGAAACTAAAGAGAGGTTCATCAATTGAGGAATGGTTAAATAAACTATGATATGAATTTGTTGAAATAGTATTGGGCTGTAAGAAGTGAAGAAATATATGATTTCAAAAAATATGGAAAGACATCATGCACTTATTTAAAGTGAAATAAGCAGAAGCAAAGGAATAATTTTATAACATCAATATTATAAAAATGAACAATTTGGTGAACAGTTTATATGATTATAACAACAATATTAAAAAATTAATAAATTAAGCACCTGTTTTGTGCCAGGCAATGTGCTAAGTGCAGGAGATACAAAAAGGCAAAAGATAGTCTCTGCTTATAGTTTAATGGGGGGAATATCTGCAAATAAATCTATACAAACAAGCTATACACACACACACACACACACACACACACACACACACACACATATACACACACATATACATATATATGATAAATAGGAAATAATTACCAGAGGGAATGCATTAGAAGTAAGAGTTGGGATTATAAGACACTCGCTGTGTGACCTGGGCAGGTCACTTAAACCTATTTGCCTCAGTTTCCTCATCTGTAAAATGAGCTGAGGAAGGAAATGGCAAACCACATAAGTATCTTTGCCAAGAAAATCCCAATCGGGGTCCGGAAGAGTTGGACATGACTGAAAACAACTAGACAACAACAAGGAATCCTGGAAAACCAGTGAGTGGAGTTGAGGAAAGAGTTTTCTAGGCATGCAAAACAGCCAGAGCTAAGAGATGCATCATCTTGTTCACAGAATATCAAAGAGGCCAGTGTCACTGGATTGAAGAGTATGTGGTGGGAGGAGTAAGGTGTAAGAAGACTGAAAAGGAAGTGAAAGGAAGGACTTTGAATTCCAGAGAATTTTGTATTTGATCTTGGAGGTAATAGGGAGCCACTGGAGTTTACCGAGTGGTAGGTGAGGGACATAGTTAGATTATGTGCTTTAGGAAAATCACTTGAGTGGCTGATTGGAGTAGAGAAATTTGAGGCAGGCCAACCTCCCAGCAGGCTATTCCAGTAGTCCAGGGGTGAGGTGATGAGGGCCTGTACCAGGGTGGTAGTAGTGTCAGAGGAGATATTAGATGTTGCAAAGGTGAAATAAATCAGTGTTGGTGACAAATTGGCTATGGGAAGTGAAAGATAGTGAGCTTTAGCTTGTGAGCCTGAGGCTCTGGGAGAAAGCTGTAAGAGCTATGATCAATACAAAGACTTTATGATTCAAAAGTTCTGGTGATACAACCTATAACATGTATTTCAGGTGCAAAATGAGACATATATTTTGTATACAGGCATCAAGGGAATTTGTTTTGCTTTAGTCTGGCAAAGAGGATGTAGAGCTGAACCTGAAGTCAGAAAAACCTGAGTTCAAATCTGTGTCAGACACTGGGCAAGTCATTTAATTTCTATTTGCTTCAATTTCCTCAACTGTAAAATTATGATAATAATAGTACCTACTTTTCAGGGTTTTTGTGAGGATCAAATGAGATAACATGTGTATATTTGTTTTAAAAAGAAGTACTTATCATGGTGCCTGGAACATAGTAGGTACTTTATAAATTCTTATTTTCTCCTTCCCTATACCTCTTCCCCAGTGCATTCTTGTTCTAAGCAATTTCTTTTTCTTTTTTTAATGGGATTGGTAGGTGAGAGGGAGAGCAAATAGTTTCTCTTAAGTCTTTAAAAAATAGAGAGGTGGGGGTTACAAGCAAAGTTAGTGATTACTAAGGCTTATTATGTTCCAGACCCTGTATTAAGTGCTGGAAATAAAAATAAAAAGAGAAAAAAAATCACACACTCCCTACTCTAATGGAGCTAACTTTCTATTGCAGGATAACATTTAAAAAGAAACTGAATGTCAGAGAGGCATGGCAGAGAAAGCTCAGAGAGTCAGGAGTTGCAGCCTGTAGGAATGAAGACATGTTTAGTATGAACATTCTCCTTAAAATGGAGGTCCAAAGGAACCATCCAATGAGATGGAGAGTCCTCGGGGGTATAAGCTGCTTCCAATATGTGAAGTCCTGGAGTAGAATGAGCTTCCAGAGTCAAGAAGTTTCTGTGACATAGTGGGCAAGGTCCAGAGAATGCAGGAGTATAGCCTGCAAGAATGAAGACATGGTTGGTCTGGGTTTCTTACTTAAAATGGATGTTTTAGAAAGAACCAGCCAATCAGAGAGAGAGAAGCCACAGAGGTCACTCCCCAGTGTGTGAATCCCAGCAGTGGAGTGAACTTCCAGCCTAAAGAGGTTTCAGTGGCATAGTACTTAAAGTCTTGTGGAGATGAATCCATAATGCAGCCTAGAGAAGAATGAAAACAGATGTGGAATGTTGTATGCACTTTCAGATGAGTTCACGGTGTTACTAATTTTACTTAACCATCTTATTTATTGTTTGAGACTTTTCACTAAGGGGGGAGAAATTTATAAATGTAATGTAAAAACCAAACATCAACAAACCTTTTCTAAAAAAACCATAACTGAACATAAAAAAACCCAGCAAATTTACAAATAAGTGCACTTTCCTTAATATAAGTAGTATCTAAGAGCAAGAGCCAACATCATATGTAATGGGGATAAACCAGAGGCTTTTCCAATATCAGGAGCATAGTAATGTTGTATGTTGTCACCAATATTTGATATAGAAATACTAGCTATACCAATAAGAAAAAAATGGAGAGAATACACATAGGCAAAAAGGAAATAAAATGATCATTTTAGCAGATAGTAGGATGGTTTGCTTAGAGCACTCTAGAAAGTCGATTAAAAATGATCAGCATTTCTGTATATTAACCACCAAATCTAGCATGAATTGGTAGAAAGACAAATTCCACTTTAATAATATATAAAACATTTGAGAATCTACCTATGAAGAAACAGGTAGGAGGCAGCTGGGTGGTGCAGTGGATAGAGCACTGGCCCTGGAGTCAGGAGGACCAGAGTTCAAATCCGACTTCAGACACTTAACACTTACTAGCTGTGTGACCCTGGGCAAGTCACTTAACCCCAATTGCCTCACCAAAAAAAAAGAAACAGGTAGGAAACAGTCTTTATAGTTATAAAGACCTACATACTATATGAATACAATGGAATACTATTGTGCTGTAAGAAATGATGAACAGGAGGAGTTCAGAGAAACCTGGAGGGTCTTGCGTGAGCTGATGATGAGTGAGATGAGCAGAACCAGAAGAACATTGTACACAGTATCATCAACATTGAGTGTTGATCTACTGTGATGGACTATATTCTTCTCACCAATGCAATGGTACAGAAGAGTTCCAGGGAACTCATGATGGAAGAAGATCTCCAAATCCAAGAAAGAAAAAAAAAAAAGAACTGTGGAGTATAGATGCTGAATGAACCATACTATTTCTTTTGTTTTTGGTGCTGTTGTTTTTTTCTGTTTTGAGGTTTTTCTTCATTGCTCTGATTTTTCTCTTATAACATGACTAATGCAGAAATAGGATTAATGTTACCGTGTGTGCGTGTGTGTGTGTATATATATATATATAACCTATATCAGATTACCTGCTGTCTAGGGGAGGGGGGAGGGAGAAAAATCTGAAATTGTAAAGCTTGTATAAACAAAAGATGAGAACTATCTTTACATGTAACGGAAAAAAAATAAAATGCTTTATTAATTAAAAAAAAAAGACCTACCTACTTGGAGAAATATTAATTGGCAATGGGTAGGCATACTTCACTAATATTATAAAAATTACAATACTTTTATAATTAATTTATTCATTCAATTTCATACCAAACTACCAAAGAATTATTTTATTGAGCTAGAAAATACCATAATGATATTAATCTGGAGGAACAAAAGATCAAGAATTTCAAGGGAAATTATTTTTTAAAGTGGAAAGGACAGAGAATAGCAGTTGCAGATCTCAAACTATGCTATAAAGCAGTAGTCATCAAAATGATTTGGTACTAGATAGGAAGTAGGTCAATCAGTGGAACAAATCAGGTACATAACATACTGAAGCAAAACAACACAGACTAGTATTTGTTAAGTCCCCAGATGCCAACTGCTTGTCACTGTTGGATGAAAGCTATGGAAAAACTGGACATCAATTTGGCAGAAATTAGCTTTAGACCAATATCTCATATCATATACCAAGATAACCTCCAAATGAATGCATCACATGGACATTAACAGTCACATCATAAACAAATTAGAAGCGAAAGGAAAAAGTTACTTTTCTACTCAATGGATAGAGATTTCATGACTCAACAAAGCATAGAGACAGTCACACAAGATACAATAGACACTTTAAAGCCAATGCAGCTAAAATTTAGAAGACAGTTAACTTGGAAAAGGTCTTTGCAGCAAGTTTCTCTGGTAAGGGTCTCATATCCAAGATAAATAAGAAACTGGATTGACCTGGTAATATCAATACTATGCCTATATTCTTGAAGCAATCAGAGAAAAAGGAAAAAAGACTCATGTACAAAAATATTTATAGTAGCTCTTTTTGTTAAAAAACTGAAAGCTAAGGGGTTTCAATCAGCTGTGGGAATGACTGAAAAAATTATGGTTGTGATGTAAGAATTATAAGGAGAAAAGGTTTCAGAGAGACCTGGAAAGATTTGGTTGGGCTGATGCAGAGTGAAGTGAGCCAGAACCAGAGGAACCAATTATACAATAACAACCCTGTAAAAATGACTTTGAAAGACTTAAGATCAGTAAAATGACCCAACTCTGTTCCAGAGGACTTATGATAAAATAGGCTATGCCCTCCTCTAAAAAAACACTATAGACTGAGAGAGCAGATTGAGAGTAATTGTTGGAAATGAGTAATGAAGAAATTTTCAAGTTGGGGAGGAAGGAAGGAGAGATACAAAATAGATTTTTGTTCATTGAAAATAAACTAAAATATTAAAATAAAGATTTTTTTAGTATATCCACAAGATTGGGCAAACAAAAGAGGGTAAAGGTTTGGAATATACATATCCCAAACTCACCAACATTTCAAATTTAAGGACTTACTGAAAAATTATAATTTTACATTCATGAATGTAGTTTTCAAATATAAAGTATTTTGGGACCATTTGTCATCTTATTCCCACGGTAACACTTTTTTTGGTTACTTTTTTTTGACATGATAGCAGTACCTGAATAAAATGTCAGTTAAATATTGATTGGTTTACAGTATTATCAACCCTGGCACTGTACATATTTTCTGATTATCAGTATAAATTAGCCTGACAACAGTTAGCTCTCCAGTTCAATGAATGCACATTTACGTAGGGCAGCTGTTTATCCCTAAAAATTGGTTTGAAGTAAACCACTATTACTAAGCAAGAATTGTATATTATAGTCCTTAGTTCTCCTGTCTGAGAATACTCAAAACAGTCAAAAGATATATAGAAAGAGCATAATAGATGGAAAAAATGTATTTTTAATAAAACTTAATAAAAAAAAACTTCGGATGGCATGAATGCCAGAATGCTTTGTGGATACAAAAAAAAATTAGTCAAATGAACAAAGCTTTAGGGCTTACTACCTCTTCAATGGAAATGGTATGTAGGAAAGAAAATTCACCCAGAATTTTGGTTCTTTGCCATATTTTTATTCCTTTTACCTATAATAAATAACTTAAAATTTGATGTTAATTTTATGGTTTTTGTTTTTGTTTTGTCTTTGCAGGGCAATGAGGGTTAAGTGACTTGCCCAGGGTCACACAGCTAGTTAAGTGTCAAGTGTCTGAGGCTGGATTTGAACTCAGGTCCTCCTGAATCCAAGGCCAGTGCTTTATCCACTGTGCCACCTAGCTGCCCCCTTGATGTTAATTTTCAATCAGAAAATAAACAAACATTTCTACAAACTCATTACATATGTACTCTATCAAGGGATTTAAACTCTTTAGCGAAATCAGTCTCTAAATTTTGTAATGGAAGTTATTGGAAAATGAGGACTCATTTAACAGATATTTGCTCTATAATACTTGCCAGAATGCATCAGCTTCATTAAGTTGGGTAGAGATCTTCAGTAAATTCGTAACATATTTTTTGTGATTAAAATCCCAAAGTGGGAACATAATATCTATCTATCTATCTATCTATCTATCTATCTATCTATCTATCTATCTATCTATCTATCTATCTATCTATCTATCTATCTATTTTGGCGGGGCAATGTGGGTTAAGTGAGTTGCCCAGGGTCACACAGCTAGTGAGTGTCAAGTGTAAGGCCGGATTTGAACTTAGGTACTCCTGAATCCAGGGCCGGTGCTTTATCCACTGTGCCACCTAGCTGCTCCGAGTATAATTTTTTAAATTACTTAATTACAAGATGTTTATGTGTGAACGCACAGAGTAAAAGTAATGGAAATCTTTTCACATTATTTCCCTTCCCATTCTGTAGGCCAAGTTGGCCTTCTAATTATTCCTCACATAGGACACTCCCATCTCTAAGCTTTTGTACTAGATGTCCAAAAATGTCCTTAAAATGCATTTCATCTTCATTTCCACCTCTTAGGATCCCTTATTTTCTTTACAACTCTGTTCAAGTGACACCTCCATGAAGCCTGATCTCTGCCTTCACACTCAACAAGCTATTTGTGCTTTCCATTTAAAAACTTTAATTATGTTTTTTATTTTGTACATATTTGCATATATTTAGTCATGTGCATTTTATCTCTTTTGATATAGTGTCAGCTTCTTGAGGGTAAGGACTATATAATTTTTTATTTAAAGTTTTGAGTTCCAAATTTTATCCCTCCTTCCCTCCCTCCCCGCCCCCTCCCTGAAGTGGTAAACAATCAGCTGTAGGTTATACAAGGGTGGAATTTTTTAACTTTTGCTTTTTAAAATCACAAGTATTTTATATTGATCTACACGTCCTAATACCCCACTTCAAATTGAGCAAATTAAAAAAAAAAAACCCCAACCCAAATCCCTTAATTCATATCTACATAGCTCAGAAAAACAAATTCCCACATTCACCATGTCTGAAAATGTATGTTTCTGCATTTAAAATTCTGTTAGGAAGTAAGTGGCACATTTCATCTGTATTGATCAACTAATATTACCAAATTAATATAAGTAGTATTCTAAAGTCTTTCAAAGTTATTATTCTCTATAGTGCTATTATTATCCAAATTATTCTCCTAGTTCTGCTCATTTCAGTTTCCTTTCACTTTATAGAGATCTTCCTGGTTTCCTCTGAAATTATCTATTTCTTCATTTTTTATTTTTTATTTTTTTTAGTGAGGCAATTGGGGTTAAGTGACTTGCCCAGGATCACATAGCTATTAAGTGTTAAGTGTCTGAGGTCGGATTTGAACTCAGGTCCTCCTGACTCCAGGGCCGGTGCTCTATCCACTGCGCTACCTAGCTGCCCCTATTTCTTCATTTTTTATGGCATATTGTTTGGTCATTTTCCAATGGGTGGGCACCCCCTTATTTCTAATTTCTGGTTACCATGAAAAGAGCTACTATAAATATTTATGTACCTATAGTTCCTTTTCTCTTTTTCTTTCATTTCATTGAGTATAGACCTAGTAGTGTTGTCTCTGGGCCAAAGAGTATTCTGTTTGATAACCGTCTAAGAATCATTCCAAATTGCCTTCTGGAATGGCTGGAACAATTCATAATTATACCAGTAGTGCACTAGTGTACTTTTTTCCCATAGTGCACTTTTTTTCATGGCATTATTGATGTCATGGATTTGTTCTTTTGTCTATTCATAGTCTTGGACCATTTATCTATTGAGAAATGACTCTTAGTTTTAGAAGTTTGAGTCAGTTCCTTGTATGTCTTGGAATAGATTATATTATAGAAACTTATAGAAAAGTTACAGAAACTTGTTGAAAGATTTTTCTTCCCTAGTTACTTGTTTCTCTTCTCTTATTTTTACTACCTTAGATTTGTTTATCCAAAAGTTTTTTAATTTCATGTAATCAAAATTTTGTTCAATTTATCTTGCATAATCTTATCATTTGTCATGAACTTGCCCTTATTCGTACATGTATCATTAATTACCTTTGAGGTTCTTAACCTGTTGTTCCTCCATATAAATGTTATTTTTTTCTAGATATGTAAAATATTTGGGAATTTTGCTGGTATAGGACTGAATAAATAAGTTAATATAGGTAGTATTGCTTGAGTTCAAATCCAGTCTCAGACACTTAACACTTACTAGCTGTGTGACCCTGGGCAAGTCACTTAACCCCAATTGCCTCACCTATATTTATATATATATATGTGTGTGTGTGTGTGTGTATGTATATATATATATGTATATAGGTAATATTGTCATTTTAAAAAATTGATTCAACCTACCTGTGAGCAATTAATGTTTTTCCAATTACTTAAGTCTACTATTATTCTGCAGTGATTTTATATGGTTCCTGGGTGAATCTCCAAAGTAATACTCCCAAATATTTTATAGCTTATATAATTATTTTGAAAGGAATTTCTCTTTCTAGCTCTTTTTGCTGGGTTTTATTGTCTATGTATAGGAATTATGACAATTTATGTAGATTTGTGTCATCCAGCAACTTTGAAATTATTATTTAAATTAATTCTAGTTGATTCTATGACCTTCAAAGTTGATTCTATCACCTTCAAAAATAAATTATTTTGTTTTCTCTTTGCATATGTTTATTCCCTCAATTTCTTTTTCTTGTCTTCTTGTCTTAGCTAGCCTTTCTAAAACTATGTTAAATAATAGTGCTATTAATAGGCAACAGAAGCAAATATTGAACATGAAGGATTTTGTACTGTATAATACTTAGAACAGGACTTAGAATGCTACATTATGATAAGTAAACTAATAGAATTTAAACCTCACCACTCATGTGGTCCAACTTACTCGATGAAGCTACAAAAATGATTATGGGATATATTGTTTGGGATGTTAATAGAATATTCAGGTGATAGTGTTCTGTAGGAAGGGAGAGATGTGTGTCTAGAGACCAGGAGAGAAATCAGGAAGAAGTGTAATTTCTATTGTTTTCTATACCAAGATGGTAACTAAAGGTATGGGAGTGAATGAGATTGCCAAGGGAGAGGGTATAAAGAGAAAAGAAGGCCAGTGACAAACCTTTTTTGTAAGTTTATATTTTTTAATATATTCTATCAAAATGTACTAGATTGTATTTGGAGCATTTTTAAGTTTTGAAATTGCTAGTAAAATTAAAAGATTGTTCTCATCATGTGTCTTTACTTTTTTTTTTAGAGGAAGTCCACAAGTAAAGGGAACACCTCATTTTAAGGAAGAACAATATGCTCCATCATTGCATTTGGAGATGAAAAAAGTACTGGATTTACAAGCACCTATCATTAGGTACACCATATCTCTGTTAGGTTCAACATTTTGTTATTTCCTGGGCACTTTCTTATAGCACAGAATGGTTGGCAACTCACAAGTATAGAATGGGCATATGAAAGGACAGGTCAGAAAATTAAACCAATAGAACTTATATTTACTATTTTTGGTGGAGGAAACCCTTTAATCTTATCTCAGTTATTTTATGTCTTTAAATTTACTAAGGGGCCACAGTTACACACTTGATTAATGCTTTTGTATTTTACCACTGGTTTCTTCATACAATGTAAATTATTTGAAGAGTCTTTTGAGTTTAATAGTATCCACATAAAGTAAATCCTATCCACATAATTTTCATCAAGTTCTTAAATAAGTGAGTAGTCATTTTCATTTAGGCATTTAAAGATATTTAAATTTTCCAGATGCTACCTTAGCCAATTATGAGATTTTGATTTGGGATGTACTACCCAATTGTATTTGCCAAACCACAAAGTGACGATTTCACTCATTTTGTTAAGTCAGAGCTTTCATGGAATGCAGAATGGACAAAAGCCAGAATTTATTCCCACATAATCTGTCTACATAATGAAACCACAGGTTGTAATACCAGTGTTGTGTGTCATTTATTACATGCTGCTTTTTTTATATTCAAACCAAAATGGGGAATTGAGGAGAAAACATGGTGGCAATTTGATT
Organism: Dromiciops gliroides; assembly: GCF_019393635.1. Lineage (NCBI taxonomy): Eukaryota > Metazoa > Chordata > Mammalia > Microbiotheria > Microbiotheriidae > Dromiciops > Dromiciops gliroides. The sequence goes on from NC_057861.1 coordinate 641,346,266, forward strand.
CTATCCTTTTCTTGGGGTAAAAAAATTAAAGAAAAAGAAAAGGAAACCAAGAGGAATGAGGACATAAAGTCATAGTGGGGGCAGGAGGAAAGTGGAGGTGGGTATGGAGAAAACCTTCAATTACACGGGACTATGGATGGTGGCCTGATGAAAGCACAGAGGCAGCAGAAGCATGCTGCTTCCCAAAAAACAAAGGTCTTCCTTTTAAAAGGGCTAATAGATTTTCTGTATGAAAGAATACTTAAGTTACAATGAATTTTAGTTGAACTCAAGATAAGCCTCACTCTTACTGAGCCTGGGAAGGAAAAGATCTAAGTTTTAGATCTATGCTTTTTACTGCATTTCAGCTATACACAGGGTGGTGTCATACTATTGATCTTGCTATCTCCTACAAGTGTTTCACTCAAACTTCTGTGTGCTCCTAAATTCTTTTATCTGCTTATAATGTTTTGTCACATCTTTTCCTCAACTCCTAACCTGCTTCATCATACCCAATGAGACCTTAACATGTTCCCCTCTCAGTATTTTATACCTGTTTTTCACACCTATACTGGCTACACTCTCTTCCTCTCCCAATCTTTACCTTATCTTTGGTGAGCCAGTTCGTTTGTTTTGTTGTTGTTTTTTCTTTTTGGTGAGGCAGTTGAGGTTAAGTGATTTGCCCAAGGTCACACAGCTAGTAGGTGTCAAGTGTCTGAGGCCGGATTTGAACTCAGGTTCTCCTGACTCCAGGGCCGGTGCTCTATCCACTGCACCACCTAGCTGCCCCAGAGCCAGTTCATTTGTACATATCTTCAGTGTTCAGATTCCTTTCTGTTTGTCCATTCATCTGATTATGCTTTGCCAAAGGGCTGGACTCTCACCATCTGCCTCCTTCCCTTTTTTACTCACTTGCTCCTGAATGGACCTGGAGAAAGTCATGAAACTGTTGATTGGGTCCACTAGAAGCATGTCATCTGGTTATCTAATCTCTACTAGACCCTCCCTACAGCAAGGCAGGTCTTCTCTTCCTTTCTAATTTATTCTGTATCCCACTCATCCATACCATCCTAGCTGATTTCCCCCACTATCATCTCTACTCTTCTTCCTTATCTGCTGGCTCCTTCCTTGCTGACTGCATTCATGTGTCTCTTTTCCTTGACTTGATCCAACAGTCTTCACTAAGTAGCCTTCAATATCTGTCATTCCAATTTTTTGCTAAGCTGCTTGGAAAAAAACCCTATATACTCTGTACTTCTACATCCTCTTCTCTCACTTTCTTCTAAACTTTCTGTTTTCTGACTTTCAATCTCATCATTCAGTTGAATTTGTGCTTTCCACAAATTTCTTTTTTGTTTTGGGGTTTTGTTGGTTGGGGGGGGGCAGGGCAATGAGGGTTAAGTGACTTGCCCAGGGTCACACAGCTAATAAGTGTCAAGTGTCTGAGACTGGATTTGAACTCAGGTCCTCCTGAATCCAGGGCCAGTGCTTTATCCACTGTGCCACCTACCTGTCCCTACCAGTGATTTCTTAATTGCCAAATTAAATGGCCTCTTCTCAATTTTCATCCTTCTTAACTTCTCTGCAGCATTTTGCAGTGTTGACCACTTCTCCCCCCTTTATACTTTTCTCTTCTTTGAGTATTTGTGACTCTGTTTTCAAGAGAAAGGTTAACCTTTCTTACTTGTCTTACCACTCTTAAGTTTCTTCTGAACTTCCCTTTTACCATTAAGGGCACCGCTGTCCTACTCACTCCCATTCACAACTTCAATGTCATTCTTAACTCCTTAACCTCATTCCACATGTCCAATTAGTTGCCCAAGCTTGTTTCTATCTTTACAGCATCTGTCATACATGTCCCTTTCTCTTTACTCACACAACCACCACCCCAGTTTTAGGTTTTCATTATCTCTTGCCTGGACTATTGCAGTAGTCTTCTACCTGGTCTCCCTGTCTCATCTCTCTCCACTCCAATATATTTTCCATCCTGTTGCCAAAGTGATTTTCCCAAAGCATAGGTCTGATACCCCTATTTAATACCCCATCCACACTGTATGATCCAGCCATATTGGACTACTTGCTGATCCTTAAACTCAACAATCTATCTCCTGTCTGGGCCTTTGTACTGGCCATCTTCTACACCTGTAATATTTTCTTCCTTACCTCTGCTTCTTAGAAGCTCTGGCTCCCTTCAAGACTTAGCTCAACCAATCAATCAATAAGCATTTATTAAGTGCTTACTATATGTTAGCAATAGCTTCCTTCAGGAGGCTGTACACACGCACACACGCACACACGCACACACACACACACTTTCTGTGTTCGAATGTAAATTCCTTGAGGGCACAGACTGTTTTTGCTTTTCTTTATGTCCCTGTGGCTGGGAAGTGAGTAATGCTTAATAAATGCTTGTTGTTTGGTTGGTTGATTGTTGAGTGGAATATGATAGAGTTATATGTACCTTATGGTATTTGTACTTTCAGTTTTTCTCTGCATGTGTTATTTCTTATGACATTGACTTGTTTTGTATATTTATAATAAGTTTTTAGGATGTTATTAAGATTTTTTAAAAATTCCTTTGAGACATAGCATTAATTTTTATACTACTTTTGTATTTTTTCCTCTGTAATAGACTTGTCATAAATATAGACCCACAGTACCTGTCACAGTACCTTATCTCATGCTCTTCCTCTTCCCATATTATATATTTAGCTACTTTCTATTATCCTATTTTCCCCATTTTTGCCCTCTTTCCTCATGACTTTGATGAGTATGATCCTACCCTTGCAGTAGACTCTCCCCTCTATTTCCATCTGTTGAAGTCTCTCCCATCTTAGAAAGTGCAGCTTTTGTGCCACTTCCTACTTAAAGCCTCCCCGTGTCAGCCCAGATAAAAGTCATCTCTAATTCTTCACATTAATCATATCACTTTGCTTCTTCTTTTAACTATCATTTTCTTCCTTGTCATATAACTGTTAGTGTGTGTGTTTTTTATATGTGTCCAGTTCTCCCTTTTAGAATATATTCTTCACAAAGTCAGAAATTCTCCCTTTTCGTCATTGTATTCCTATTGTTGTTGCTTGTCCATCATTCTCAAAGGGTAACATGACATTGGGGTGATGGCATGATTTACAGTGAATTGGATTTAAGTGAGGAAGGGTTGTTCAAAGTTACCAGCCTCACTCTCTCCTCCAGAGCCATCTGGGTCCAGTGGCAAAATGTACATCAGGGCAACAGGAGATGGCTCTGGATGTTTAAGGCAACTGAGGTGAAGTGACTTGCCCAGGGTCACATGGCTAGTAAGTGTCTCTGGGTCCTCCCACCTTCAAGGGCAGTGCTTTATCCGTTGCACCACTTAGCTACCCGATACTTAGTGACATTTGGGCACTTAAGTTAATGTTGAATTTGTTAACCTCATACCTACTGCTGCTTGGTTGGCAGCAAAATATGTTGCTGAGGAGAAAAGAAATAGGGATCAAGATTTAACCCGTCCCAATTCACTAAAACACCAATCCAGTTACAATGAAATGTGGGAAAGGGGAGGAAAGTTTATCTTAATCATGGTGAAAGATTGCATGAGCTCATTACTCGCCACTGAAATATTGAGAATATTAGAAATAATAGTGATATAAGAACTAAAACTGTGATTTTATTAGGCTATAGAACTCTGGTAAAAGCACCTTTGCAACTTCAGTATTAGAGAGTTGCTTAGTATACTGAATAGTTCAGTGCCTTCCCCATTGTCATACAACCAGCATGGGACAGAATGTGAATTCAGGTCATCTTAGTTTCAAGCCTGGCTTTCTATCCTTATGTTGCCTCTGTTAGAAACAGTAGTGATGTGATTTGGATTACTGTCATTTTGTTGCTTGATTTGTCCTTGGAAGAGTTTTCATTTTTTGTTTTACATTAATTATTAGTTTTATGGCATTAAATAACTGATTATGCATTGTGGATACAGAGCCATTCATGAGCCAGGGACTTCATGTCCCTCTTCTGCACACACAGCTGTGTCACCCTAACTCGGTTTCTTACTCTTTCAGCGCATCCCTAACAACTTCCTAAAGCTAAAGTTCACAAAACAATTTCTGATCTACTTATTAGAAAGGTTCCTTACCAGGAACTGGCCAGAACAATGAAAGCCACATTAGGACTTGCCCCTCTACTCACCTCTTCCCCCACCCCACCTCCCATAAATCAGCGGTGCTGCTAAAAACAAAGCATTTACAATGCTGTAATCATATGTGATGCTATAGGAACAAAATGTGTAGTGAAGGGAAAGGGAATATTGATTATATTATGATGACACGTTGTAAATAATCCGTGCTGTCACAAACACATTTGAGGTTCTAGCAGAACACATACTTTCCACGGAGAATCATTTTGTTCATTGGCTTGTATTTCATTCTTTGGTGAAAACTGGTGCTTAACTGTAGATGAGAAGAATACTTTGTGTATTTTTTTTAAAGAAACTACACCAGCAATTAACTATTACCCATGTGTACTCCTAAAATAGAAACTAGAATTGAAAAATTATATAGTACATTGATATGACTATAATTTCCCAGTCTGGCAACAGAAACATTTGTTCTGTGGGACAAATTATTTCTGCTCTTTTCCTAAGAAAGCAAGATCCTCATTTGTGCTAATTAATTTGCTGACACTTTTAAAAACATGTTTGAGCAAAATGAGTTGTCCATCTTCCAGAATCTTTAAGTAACTTGCGGTGGAAGCAGTATTTAGATGTATAAATGCACAGTATACGGAGGTTTGCCAAACTTTTAAAAGTGATAGCACTGATTAGGGAAAGGTCTAGCTTTATGCCATATGCAATTTTAGTTATGTACATAAAAACTTTATTGCAAGAAAATAAATCAGAGGTGTAAGCTTTGTTCTATAAATAGTGCCAACCATACTCTATTAGTTTAGAGACCAAGAAAAGTATTTGTCAGTCGTTTTTATTTGTATAACTTGTCTTGACCTTCTACCAAAAACACCAGACTAGAACTGATTTTGCTGGCTGCTTGCCCAGTGTGAAAGGCCTGTTTTACATAAACAAATGGTTTAGCTAACGAATTAATTAAGTATATATAGTAGCCCTAACCTTGCCCTGTTCCACAAATGGACCTTCTCATTTTTTCCTCTAACAGTTTGCTTTTCTCTTGGGATTTCATCCACGGGGAAAAAAATAGAAAGAAAAAAAAAGACCTCATTTTATTTTCTCACTGCATCTCAGAAATTCTTGTCTTCTCATTGCCACAACAATTGTTTCAAACCTTTTGTCTGCTCACTTTCAACCAGACCCTGGCCCCCACACTTTTGGTATATTAGACACTTAATAAATGCTTATTGACTAACACACAAATCTGGTGCCTTTCTGAGGGCTGTCATTATACAGACAGCTGTCCCAGCTTAGTTTCCCTTTAAGATAATTGGCAGTTGATTCAGACAACTTTGTAAAAAATAAGGTAAGTTTAGTACAAGAAAATTCCAAAGGACTCATGATGGAAAAGGTTCTCCAAATCCATAAAAAAAGAAGAAAAAAAGAACTGTGGAATATGGATGCTGATTGAACCATACTATTTCTTTTGGTTTTAGTGCTGTTGTTTTTCTTTTTTGAGGTTTTTCCTTTTTGATCTGATTCTTCTCTTATAACATGACTAATGCAGAAATATGTTTAATGTTATTTTATATGTATATATAAAACCTATATCAGATTACCTGCTCACTAGGGGAGGGGGGGTAGGGAGGGGAGAGAGGGAGAAAAATTTGAAATTGGAAATCTTATAAAAACAAATATTGAAAACTATCTCTACATGTACCTGGAAAATAATAAAATACTTTTATTAAAAAAAAAGGTAAATTTAGCTGGTAGATTCATGAACTATTGTTCCATACTACAAAGAATAATAACAAATAAAACAAAAACTAAATACACTTAAAGAACTCTGATTCAAACTGAGTGAGCACATTTCTCATTCAACTTGTTAGGTTCACTGGTGTTCTCTTTTAGGTTACAGTAATAAACATTCTTTCATTCAACAACTATTTAATCTGCTCTTTGCCAGTGACTGTGCCAAGTACTAGGAATGCAGAAGACAAAAACTGGAGCAGTCATTTCTTTCAAGTAACTCACTTTGAGGAAAACAACATGTCCACATATAAACAGAAAATCTTTTCAGAACAAATAGAAAGTTATGTTGGACTCTAGATATCTTAACAATAAAAGGGACTGTCTTACAGCTTCCAGGCTTAAGGGTTCCTAAGATTCCATTCTGCATTATAAGTGCCTGGGTTAAAATGCTGGCTCATTTACTTATGACTTGTGTGAATTCCAGTCCTCTTCAGTTTCCTCAAATGTAAAATGAGGTCTTTGGCTTAAGTGAGGGATTCTTAACATTTTTTATGTCATGGATAACTTTGCTAGTGTAGTGAAGTCTGTCCATTCTCAGTGTTATGTTTTTAAATACATAAAATACATAGGATTACAAAAGAAATCAAATATTAGTGAGATAAAAATATAGTTTGTTTTTTCCTCATATAAATTCAGAAGGATGGCTGTGGATTCTATGTTAAGTATACCTGATCAAAATCTGTGAGATCACTAATCTATTTAAGTAGCCATTTTAGATGGAAATCTTAAGATATACTGCATACTTCCTTTACTTCTTTAAGAGAGAGCACTGGAAAAAATTAAACTTTTTCTTAATGATTCAAGCATTATTATGAAAGCTATTGATCATGCTGTTATGATACAGTGATGCTATCAATGACTGTTGAGGTTAATAAACTAATAAGATTTACTGTTGGATTCTACTTTTTAAAAAATCAGATTTCTTTTATTATCCCAAATTTTAATACTTGCTCATATAATATTTGAGTGTGTGTGTGTGTGTGTGTTTACAGAGAAAGAGAGAGAAAATCCATATAAAAAAGCAAAAGGCCACTATTCAAAATAATGCATTAAAGAGAGACTGTTTATCATTTGTGTCTTTGCTGGTGTAATAACTAGATAGAGCCAATGGCTTGTTTTCATGAGGGGGACTTTTGAACATTCAAATGTACAAATTCTTCAACAAGATGAATTGTAATAAAGTAGTTCATTTCAGCAAACCCTTGAGTTTTAAATTATAGTCTTAAATTCTGAAGACTTCCTATTTTCTTCCTTTTTAAACTGTGACTTTGTGACTTTGCCTCCTCTGAAATATGTAGCAGTTCAGTTGTCTCCAACCTCACTGTTGAAACTCCCTTTTCACCATCCTTGTGAGTTCTGGGCAGAGAAAAGAAAAGCAACTAGATGGAGTCTTACCAGAATTGAGCTTGAAGTTACAGGATTTGAGTTTGAATCCCATCTTTGTCATTTACTCTCTGTGTGACCTTAGGCAAGTTACTGAACTTTTTTGGACCTCAGTTTTATCACCTGTGAAATGAGACGGTTGGGCTGACCCAGCCATAGAAGAACTGGAATATGAACTCTGCCCTCTCTGTTGCACTACACTGTGACTAAGGACTATTTGCCTTTTAGATTACAGTATTTCTTAAGTAGCTTTCTGTGATATTTATTTATTTTTTTGGTCTCTGTTTTCCTTTATGCAACCACTTCTCCTTGTTTCCTGTGTACTTGCCTCTAGCAATGCATCTTCCTGTTTTCTATATCTAAATCTGTCATGGGCTTGGAAAGCAGATAAACTTGTTAGAAGTATAGATAGGAATGGGCATCATACTTCTTACCTTCTCATTGGGCAGGGAAGGGAGTAGAGGTAGGGACAGAATTTGGAACTAAAAATAAAATTCAAAATTCAAAAAACATATGTATATATGTATTTGTACATATACATATATGCACACATAGACACATATGAGCTTTACTCTGGACTTTGTAACATTTTTTTTTACTACTGTGGCTCTTGGCTATGTTCCAGATAGGGGAGATAGATGACTGTAAATTGCTTTTTGAACTTGAAAACTTATGAAAATTTTTGAAGGTCTGTACATTATCTCAGCAAGCTTACAATTTTTAAAGCATTGATTTTGAATGATTGTTTTCCTTATAGTTTGCAGTCAATGCTGGAAGATCTTCTGGTTGCTACATCTGATGGGCTGCTTCATCTTATTCACTGGGAAGGGATGACAAATGGAAGGAAAGCCATCAATCTCTGTACAGTACCATTTTCAGTAGACTTACAGTCATCTCGAGGTAGTTATATTTCTCTATGTCTGAAGTAGAAGAACCTGCTTTTAAAAATTCTTAATATTTTTAAAAAATTAAGTAACTACAATAAAACAACCACTATAAGTAACAGATTGTAAAATGTTTTTCTTATAAATTCATAAACATAATTTTATGTAACTAATCAAATATGTTTCAAGGTGGGTCTTTTAAGTCTTTTTTTTTTTTCCATAGATCTTTCCATTTCTATACAAACCATGTTTGCCATTCCTTTTTTTTTTTCTTTTTTTTTTTGGTGAGGCAATTGGGGTTAAGTGACTTGCCCAGGGTCACACAGCTAGTAAGTGTCAAGTGTCTGAGGGTAGATTTGAACTCAGGTCCTCCTGACTCCAGGGCCGGTGCTCTATCCATGGCGCCACCTAGCTGCCCCCATGTTTGCCATTCTTGATATAACAAAGGACTGTATAGCCAATCTCTAGCCAATGGACATTTTGTTGTTGTTGTTGTTGTTGTTGTTTTGTTTGTTTGTTTTGCTATTATGTATGGAACAGCTAAAAACATTCTTATACAAACAGATTGGCTTTTTCATTTGTTTTGTATTATTTCATTAAGATATATTCCCAGTTTTATATTATTTCCTCAAGATATTCCCTGTGTATGTCAAAGGGTATGGGATTTGTCTTTTAATGAAGTGTCATGTTACTTTCCAAAAATATTATGTTCTTAGTCATTTGGATTTCATACTGTTACACTCCAGCTTTCACCTCCCACCCAAACTTCATATTCCCACCCCATGACTGTGGGCTGTGCTTGCTGAGCATTTACCTTATTTTGACTAATCTTAGACCCCTCTTCTTCCTCCCCCACTTTCTTTCTATCTCCGTGCCACATTGTCTGTGCATTACCAGTCTTACTCCTCCCACCCCACCTAACTGCTAATTTAATGCATGTGAGCTATTATCTTAACTAATGGTAAATAATTTAAAGGGTAAAGTGTTACCAGTGTCAAATCATTGCCAAACACTGATTTCTTTTCAGTAATGAAGTATTTGAGATCTGAAAGTTGTTTTTCTTTTTTTTAGAAGTAAATTTTTTTTAATTGATTTTTATTTTCTATTACCTTAATTTCTTCCCTCCTCTTTACCCGGAGTGTCATCCTTTGTAACAAATAAATTTTTTTTTAAGTGGCAGATAAAGGAGTATAGTAAAAATAACACTGACATGTAATGTTCCATACATATAGTCTTCTATTTCTGCAAAGAAGGGAGAGAGGTATATTTTCTCTTTTTTTCTTCAGGGCATTTGATTATTATGACAACATAACATTGTTTCATTTTTGTTCTTGCCATTAAAATAGTTGAAGTTAATATTTATGCTATTTTCTTGGTTCTGCTTACTTTTTGCATTAGTTCATATAAGTCTTCTTAGCCTTCTCTGAATTCTTCCTGTTTATCATTTCTTATGGCATAGTCATATTTTTTTAATAACCAATACTACAGTTTGCTTAGCCACTCCCCCATCGTTTGGTTCTTTAAAATGAAGTTTTTCAGTTTTATCAGATTGTTAAATATGCAATTGCATATAACAAAGTAGTGGTCTTCCAAGTAATACTATGAGCATTGTTTAACTGTGGTAAATACTCATTTCCATATTTTTTCATCAGCAGGTTCATTCTTGGGCTTTGAAGATGTGCACATCAAAGATATGGAATATTGTGCTACACTTGATGGGTTTGCTGTTGTATTTAATGATGGTAGAGTTGGATTCATTACACCAATGTCAAGTAGATTTACTGCTGAGGTATGGCTTATTTATTATATGGAGGTCAAACTTCATTTTTTAAAAATTAATTTTTCCCTTTAGGATGAAGTATCTAATCATCTTCTTTCCCCTAACATTCAAAGGAAGTTTTTGTTTCATTGTGTATGATTTTAGGCTCAATGAACTATGTATTTTTCTTCTTATAAACTTGGTATTCAGTATTGATTTCCTTTCCTCTTTCCTTTTTTCCCTAGCTGTCCTTTGTCCCTCCTGTTTTGTCTTCTAAAAGAATTAAAACAGAATACGATTTTTTGCAGACTTTCCATAATTTTTATCTTTCTCTATGACCCTTAAAGATACTAAGTTCTGAGAAGACACCATTTCTTATTCCCCTGTTAACATGTAATTGGATAATCCCCATACATTCCTTTTCAATTAAATATGTTTGCCTTTCTGTTTCTCTTTCTAAATACCTGCTTTAGTTCTGGCTGTTTCTTCAGGAATGCTTGGAAATTCTCTTTTCTATTAACACCCCCCCCCCCTTTTTTTTAATCTTCTACTTTTTGGATTATACTTAGTTTTGATGGATAGGTTATCCTAGGTTGAGCCTTTATCTCTTGCTTTTTGGAATATTGTATTCAAAGCTATCCTTGCATGATCCTTATTGTGGTTCCTTGATACTTGAACTTCGTTTTGGCTGCGTATAGTGGTGTCTTTTTTTTAATTTTATTTTGGGGTTTCTTTTTAGGAGTCAGTGGGTAAATTCTGTTTTCACTTAGCCCTCTTTCTAAAAATTCTGGGAAGCTTCCATATAAAATTTTTTTAAATATGGGATCCAGACTTTTTTAAAAAATATGGTTGCTTAGATTATCTCTCTTTGAACTATTTTCCATATCAGTTGTTTTTAATAAAACATTTCTTATATTTTCTTCTCATTTCTCCCCCTTTTGAAATATTTCTTCATTTATTGAGTTGTTTTCTGTTTGGCCCATCCTGATTTTCAGGGCATTCAGTTCTTGTTGGGAGACTTGTCACCGTTTCTTCCTCTCCTTGCCATTCCTTAGCTTTTCCACTCTGTATCTCTTGTTTCATTTCTTCTAGGAGTCCCTGTGGTCAGGACATTTTTACTCTGAGGCTTTACATGAATTTGTTGTAAGATCACTCCCCAGGAGGTTTACCTCTGTGTTTCTCTCCAACCAAGGTGTTTCTTAATGGTATTTAGAGTTTTTAGTTTGATTTTCATCTCATCGGGTTAATCTCACAACTGAGTAGCCTGACTGGTCCAGCATACAGTGGCCAAACTAGGCCCCTCCTGCAGATTCTAGATTTACTCTGGTGCTGGGCTCTGTCTGAGGGTTCCTTTTGTTCTCACCAGATCTTTTTATTATTAAAAAAAATTCACAAATCATTGCCTTGCACAATTATTATCAGAATGAAAACGATTCAGCCTGTCGGGAGGGCGGGCAGAGGCTAGGTTCCTAAGTGCCACCACACATGGAGGGAGTCAAGAGCTAGCATAGAGATCTTCCTGTTGGCCCTGGGAGCATCTTTCTAGGGAAACATATTTGGGGGGAGGGCAGCAGGAACAAGCTTTGCCATGTGACTCTGCAACTTTCTCCAGGCATCTGGGAGCATGGGAAGCCACAGTGGGGTGGGGGTGGGGCCAGGGCCTTCCTGAACACACTTATCTTTTGCCTTTAAAGAATAAAATAAATTCGACAAGCTAACTTTCCCAAGGCAAATGCAGACTTAGAGTGAGACACACCGAGTGAACCCTAGGGAGAAGGCCCCAGACTCGGAGGGGCTGAGGGTAGGAGAAGGGGAAGGAGAAGGGAAGCCAGGTTCAAGGGCTGAGGTCACAGATGAGGTCTTATTCACAACACACTCATTCTGCCCCATGGGGGACAGACAGCCAAGCCATGATTTTCTGTCCATTCTATGAGGGTTCCTTTTTGACAGAGGGCTCTGGGACTTCCCCCTTCTGCAGTCTCTGCTTTGAGTCCTTCCCTTTACTAGCCCCCAAGCCTCTGGGGATGCTTCCATCCTGGGTTCCTTCCACAGGTTTCTGGGAGTGGTCAGGTTGGATTTTGCCTAGAGCCTTTCTGCAATAGCTAGACTCAGGCAGCCATGCCCCGCTCAGCTAAACTGGCCTGGAACACAGGAAGGTAGGCTCCTAATGCCAAGGGACTTTTGCATTCTACCTGTCTGGTGGATTCTGCCTTCTTTCCATCTACTCCAGCCTGACTCCGCTGAGGTAACCACAGAACTCTGGTGAGCATCCCCTTTGCTAGATAATTTGCTTCTTTTTAAAGCACTGTGTTTCTAGGCACCAGTGGGGTGTTTTCTAGGGATTTGGGCTCCCCTATGTCTTAGCACACTTCTGTTTTCCTACAATATGATATTTCCTAAGAACAACAAAGATTTGTTAAAAAGCTAGAGCAGAGAGCTCCCCATGCCTAGATGCCTGGAGAAACAAAGCTTAAATAAGTCATGGTTCTTTGCACAAGAAGCTTACAATCTAGTAGGAGGATAAACTTCTACAAGAGATAGCTTAGGTGGTCTAGTGGATAGAGCATTAGACCTGGACTTAGGAAAACCTGAGCTCAAATACAACATCAGCTATTAGTCTATAACCCTGGGCAAGCCAGTTTAAGTTTGCCTGCCTTAGTTTCTGCATCTGTAAAATGGAGATATGAATGCACTGCTTCTTAGGTTATTATTTTTTTTTTGGTGAGGCGATTGGGATTAAATGACTTGCCCAGGGTCACACAGCCAGTAAGTGTTAAGTGTCTGAGACTGGATTTGAACTCAGATCCTCCTGAATCCAGGACTGGTGCTCTATCCACTGCGCCATCTAACTGCCCCTCTTCCTAGGTTATTATGAGAATAAAATGAGATAATATTTGTAAAGTACTTTGCAAACCTTAAAGTGATATATAACTGCAAGGTATTGGCTTAAACTGTATGCACACTAGGAACAGATTTTGCTTCCTGAACCAGATTTTGCTTGACCCTTTAAAAGAAAAGTTGGGCTCCAGGTTTATTATGCCTTAATTCATTCTGAAAATAGAATCCTTTTGAGAATGATAGGGATAGTGCTGAGAAGAAAAGCATTTCTGGGGCAGCTAGGTGGTGCAGTGGATAGAACACCGGCTCTGGATTTAGGAGAACCTGAGTTCAAATCCGGCCTCAGACACTTAACAATTACTAGCTGTGTGACCCTAGGCAAGTCACTTAACCCCAATCACCTCACCAAAAAAGAAAAAATAATAATAATAATAATAAAAAGAAAAGAAAAGCATTTCTTTTTCCTTTCCTTAGTAGACTCTAGTTGTTGTTAAGCTATGAATTATATCTTTCATATAAATCAATCTTTTTACTTCCCAATCTTAAGTGACATTGTAAGGTGGCCTGACTATGCCAGTCACTCAAAGTGCTATTGTGTATACCTAAAGAAACCTTACAATGAAAATTATTCTTTTTCCCCGTGACCTGTAAGTTGCAAATACAACCTGGAAGGGGTCTCACCTTAAGCTAGCATCAGTTATGTTCAATATATACCATGGCCCATATCAGGCAAACTAAGTATACTTAAAAAAAATTGTAAAAACCTCTGACTTCATTCATGTAGTGATTTCCTGGTGAGGTACTTCCTCCAACAGTGCAGATCAATGCCTTTAACAAAACTTGGAGTTTTAATACAGTTAACTGGGGCACCAAGATGGGAGAGGATAAGTATTTTCCCATCTTCACAACCAGGATGTGGTAGAATTTAAACGCAGGACAGAAGTCATCATAAATTTATGTATACATTTTAAATAAGTAAATATTTGATTTATTTATTTTCCTTAAATAAATGTTTTTTGTATTTAATCCCATCTCTGTAATGAATTTTCTAGCCACTTTACCATACTGCATCTCATAGAATACATGACACTGTATTTAAAAAGGGGGTGGGGCAGCTAGGTGGAGCAGCGGATAATGCACTGGCCTTGGATTCAGGAGGACCTGAGTTCAAATCCAGCCTCAGACACTTGACACTGATTAGCTGTGTGACCCTGGGCAAGTCACTTAACTTTTATTGTCCTGCAAAAACAAACAAACAAAAAAAGTAATGCCATAACAAATATAAGTATAGAAAAAATAAAATTGTGCCATTTATCTGTAAATTTTACATAGCTTTTAGTTTCTTTTATATTTTTCTACTCATTAGTGATTTTGAGCACTTTTCTTATGGCTAATAACAGCTTCTTTAAAATACTTCCTGTTCACGGTTTTTGACCATTTGTCATTTGGAAAGTGGCTTTTATTCTCATAAATTTGACTCAGCTCCTCCCTATATATTAAAAATGAGACTTTCAAATGAACTTTTTTTGTTGTTTTTGTTTTTGCTTTTTGCTTTTTGTTGTTGTTGTTGTTTTTGCGGAGCAATGGGGGTTAAGTGACTTACCTAGGGTCACACAGCTAGTAAGTGTCAAGTGTCTGAGGCTGGATTTGAACTCAGGTTCTCCTGAATCCAGGGCCGGTGCTTTATCCACTGCGCCACCTAGCTGCCCCCGAACTATTTTTTTAAAGCATGAATAAGTGCTATATCTTGTCAAAAGCTTTTTCTTTGTATAATGATATGACTATGCTTTTTGTGGTTCTTGTTAAACATTGTCAGTTATGTTGATAGCTTTCTTAATCAACCCTCTGCCTTCTAGTCAGTGTATAATCTTTATGATAAATTCCTGCATTCCTTTTTCATTTAGTTTTTTTTTAATTTAATGTAACTATCTGGGTAGAATATTGTTCTATAATTTTCGTTATTTTGTTTTAACCCTCTCTAGTAGTTTTATATGTATCAGGATCTGACCCTCTCTAGTATTTTTGTATCAAGGTCTTATTTGTATTGTTGAAGGAATATGTTCCGTTCCCTTCTTTTCCTATTTTTTTCCAACAGCTTATATAATTATTTAATCATTTCAGTCATGTTCCTCTATTTCATTTCGATTCTAATTGCTACCGCTCCTTTTTTTGAGTCCATCTGAAGCAGAACAGATTTTGCTTCAGCTCCTATTTAAACTTTGTGCTTCTTTATGTTTCAAGTGTTTCTTGTAAGCAGCTTAATTTTGAATTCTGCTTTCTAAACCATTCTTCAACCCACTTAAGTTTTATGAGTGAGTTCGTTGCATTCACATTCACAGTTATTGCTATTAATTGTGTATTTCATACTCTTCTGTTTTCCTCTCTTTGCTCCCTGGCCCCTTGAATTGGCCATTTTATCTTGTATGATCCTCTTTATCCTTTTTTTGGTCATAAGCTGTTCTCCCATCAATAGATCTGAAAGCTGTGTGTTCAACATCAATTCTGTGTACTTGCTGAAGTCAGCTTATGTTTTCATGTCTTTCTTTTCTTTCTCTCTTTAAAATTTTTACTCTTTCTTCCCTTTAAAATTCTTCTTGAGTCACCCTCCAGTGTTAGAGATTGTTTTGCTGATGAATATAGTTATCCCCTCCACATTGCAGGGGTTAGGGATGTGGCCTTCCCTTGGAAAATCTGCATGGATTTTTTTTTTCTTTTTGTTTTATGGGGTGTTTACAGTACGTTATTGTAATAATTGGGTTAAGTATTTGGTCATAGGCTCTGTGTCATCTGCCAGCCTTCACGTGTTGTCTCTGACTTTGGTAAAACTCCCCCAAAGTTCCCATTTAATTTCTTATGCCAACCCAAGATATATCAAAACTATGATGTGGAAGGGATACCTGTAGTCCCTTTGTGACTATGCCTTCCCTCATATTCCCCCTTTCTCTCCTGTTTTCTTGCTGAGTTGACTGTATTTCTGCTCTGCTTTGTGTATATTTTTATGTCATTTTACCTGTGTATTTCTTTGTATTCTGCTTTCCTTCAACCAGTTCATATAAACATGAGGGTCAAACATTGCCTCCTACCTTACCCCTCTCTCCTTATTTTTATGGTCTTCTACTTAAACACCCCAGTTACATGAAGTAACCTGTAACTCTTTCTCCCTCTCATTTCCATTGGTGTATTGCTTTCCCCTTTCTAAGCCCCTTCATAACCTTTCCAGCCTTCTTTTTTTTTTTTTTTTTTAGTGAGGCAATTGGGGTTAAGTGACTTGCCCAGGGTCACACAGCTAGTAAGTGTTAAGTGTCTGAGGCTGGATTTGAACTCAGGTACTCCTGACTCCAGGGCCGGTGCTCTATCCACTGCGCCACCTAGCTGCCCCTTTTTTTTTTTCTTTTTTTTTCCTTTCCAGTCTTCTTATACCTTCCTCCCAGCCATGTTCTCTATGATCCAGTGACACTGGCCTCCTGGCTGTTCATCTCTTGGTTCTGAGCATTTTCTCTGCCTGCCCCTTATGCCTGGAATGCTCTATTTCCTCAACTCCACTTACTCCCTTTCCTGGCTTCTTTTAAGTCCCAACTAAAATCCCATTTTTTACAGGAAGCTTTTTCTAACCTATCTTAGAAATTTGAGTACCTTCGTTCTATTATTTTATTTCCTATTTATCCTGTATGGGACTTGTTTTATATCTGTTTTTTCCTTGTTGGTTGTCTCCTTCATTTGATCATCAGTTCCTTGAGAGCAAAGACTACAACTGTCTTTTGTTGCTTTTTTGTATCCCCAGCACTTTGAACAGTGCCTGAACCATAGTAGGCACTTAATGTTTATTGACTGATTGTTCTGGAAAAGTAACTCATTGTGATTTCTCCATCCCTGCTCAGTCTGGTCCTCTTCCTAGATCTTTGTTGGAGTCAGTGTCGAGGAAGACTAGGATGCTTTGCTGCTGCTTACTCTGCCATCTTTGCCATCAGGATCCTGCTCTCTCCAATCTCCATGTTTTTGCTTCATGTCTACAATTATCCCTTCCCTTAGTCTAACAGCTTCATTTTTTGGAAGTCCTAACCTTATTTTGAAGGTCTTATTCAAAGGTCACCTCCTTCATGTAGCTTTTGCTGACAACCTTCTCAAAACCTTCTCCTACCTACTTTCAGGTAAACATGGTCTCAGCCTTCTCAAATTTCTCACAGCATTTTTTCAGGACCTCTTTTTATTTTTACATTATAGTTATTTGTGGGCTTATGTCTTTTTTCCTTTTAGGTTAAACATTTCTTGAGAGCAAGTTCTTAATTTACCAAAATTTAAATACTTATTATGTATTAGGTGTGATACTGAATCATAGGAATTCAAAAACAAAAACTGAATAGTTCTCCTTCCCTCAGAAAGCTTACATTTTATTGAGTGTGTGTGGTGGGGGAGGTGTTGTTGAGATATACAATGTGTTCCTAGATAAGTATTTATAGAAAACAGTTTGAAGAGAGGGGAGTACACTTACAACTTGGAGGAAAACATAGGAGGTGGCATCTAGTCTAAGGTTTATGGGAACTTAAATATTTTAAGAAACATGTGAAGAAGAAGCACTTTGGATAAATGTTGGATGGACTGCTACCCAGCATGGAGAAGGGGAGTCGAATGCCAAGTTTGGTTGGAACCTGTTATATGTGAAGGGGAGTAATAAGAAATAAATCTGGAAAGATACATGGAAAGCCAGATTGTGGAGGTTTTAAATTGAAGAGCTTGCATTTTACTCTAGAGGGAATAAATACCCACTGAAAGTTTTTGAACCAGGGCAGTGATATGGGCAGAGGTCTACTTTAGGGTTATTATTTGGGAAGCTTATTAAAAGAAGGGAGAGACTGAAGGATGGGAGACCAATTAAGAGTTTTCTATAATAGTCCAGATAAAAGGTAATGAGAACCTGAACTAAGATAGTGTCAGTGTCCTGTGTGTGTGTGTGTGTGTGTGTGTGTGTGTGTGTGTGTGTCTCCCTCCCTTCCCCCCCCCCCCACGCACACACACGTGTGCTCATAATACCATGTCATTTAAATATGTCTCTTACCTCTGTCTGGGCCACCTCAATTATCTCCAGCTGCTCCATGTACTTGATGACCTGCTTGGCCAGCTTTGTGAAGAGGATAATTGTATTGGTTTTTGCTGCTGGCAGTTAAAGCTGTAGTAATCCCTGGTGCCTGGGATCCATCCTCTCTTCTTGAATGTATATACATTTGTATATACAGTACTTTACATAAAATAGACACTTAGTCACTGAATAAATATGTGGGGTTGACAAATTCCTCGAGTATGAGAGCACCTTGGGAGATCATCAGTGTGATTACTCCCCTCATCAGTATAGGTTTTTACTCCTCTGATGTCTTGTCCTTTTATGTGATTCTATACCCTGGAATAAGCTATAGAATTTGTTCAAATCTGATTTGAAGGCATTGAATACTTAATGAGATTGAATCATTGTTAATGTGAAATCTTTGAGAAAACATTTTAATTCCAAACTGTTTCTCTATTGTAGCAGCTCCGTGGTGTTTGGGCACAAGATGTTATGGATGGAACTTGCGTAGCAGTAAATAACAAATACAGACTGATGGCATTTGGTTGTGCTAGGTAAGTGCTATGCTTGTTTTAAGAACCATTGCCAAAATTTTTACCTTTTTTTGTTTAATGAATATACCATATACAACATTGTATTTAGTACAATCCTTTTTGTTGGTAAATTTTTCTCTTAAAATGTTTTAAAGTTACATTGTGTTTTTACTGTTTTAAAATATCAGAATTTTATTGCAATATATCAAGGCTGTTTTGTTGACACTGTAATTGGGTTTCTGGTAATTCATTAAAATTTTATATTCTAAATGTAGGCTTTCTTCTACAACTTAAAGGCTGCACACTGACATGCAGATTTAGATATATTCGTACATACCCATATATAGCATCAAATATATTAAACCACTTGATTTTTTAAATTCCTAAGTGCCCTTTTTTTTTTTATTTAAAAAAAAACACAACATTTTGATTGTGATTTGAACCACTAAAAAAGATATTTCTGACTAGTTTGGCCATGGTAGAAAGGGAAGGGAGATTAGTCTGGGGTGTCACAGGGGCTGTGAGCTGATGTATAGCACTGTCAATTGGCTTGCCTTTTCCAGGAGGCAGTGGTGCTTCTGATGTTATTACAGTGCCCAGAGTAAGAGAGGGAAAGCAAGAAAAAGGGAGATGGGAGAATGGGAGTAAGTGCTCACAGTTCAACCAGAGTGTTAGCCAGGGGCCTGAGTAGAGAGCTTGATGACATGTGAAGGTGATAACAGGCCGAACTGCATCTTTGGAGGGAGCAAAACCCTTAAGACTTCAAATTCATTGAAGTATTTGGTTCATGAGAAGATATGGGAATTCACTACTTGACCTTTGCCACTCACTTCACCTCTCTGGGCCTCTGTTTACTTATCTGTAAAAGAATAATCTGGACTGGATTCAATTCATCAGAGATATGCTAAACACTTTTTATGCTTAAGACACTGCCATAGGATTTAAAGATAAAATGAAAAATAGTCTCTGTCCTCAAGGAATTCTACTGTAGGAGGAATGCAACAGTATCACAGACATCAATACAAGGAAACCTATGAGGGAGAAAGTGTCATCCAGCAGGGCTATCAGGAAAGGCCTCCCTCCGGCAGTAGCACTGGAAGCTAACCTTAAGCTAAACTTAAGGAATGCATTCCAGACAAAGAAGACAAACCCTGAGCTTTGGCACAAAGGCAAGAGGTGTAATGAGGAAGTTTGAAGCCACTTTGGCTTCATCATAGAGTATGTGTAAAGGATGAATGTGAAATAAGTCTCAATAAGTAGACCAGAGCCAATGAGAGACTTTAGATGTCAAAATGAGTAGTTTCTGTTTTATGCTCCAGGATAATAAGGGCCCAACAGAGATCGTAGGTAAGTTTAGAGGTAAAGGTAATAAGTACCATTGCTAACATACTGCATTTAAGATTATAATCAGACATCCCAGTAAAACCCAGTAAAAACATCGGTAATGTAGGGCAGGAGTTCAGAAGGCAATAAGTCTAGGTGTGTAATTTTGGGAGACTCGTATAGACATAATAATTAAACCTATGCTAAGCCTCTGGGCCCTTTCCTATTTTCTTTTATTCTCTCATATGGTGACTTTCTTCAGCTCCCATGGATTTAATGATCATTTCTATCTAGGTGATTCCCAAGTTTTTTATTGAAGTCTAGCCTCTCCACTAAGTTCCAGGTTTTCATTTCAAGACTCCTGTTTAATATTTCAAACTAGATGACCTATAGTCATCTTTCTCATCCTTTCCAACAGATTTTACCATAAAAGATGCAGTTATCTTCATCTTAGCCTTTTTCTTTTGTGCACCATGAGCACTGCAAGGCAAAATGATCAGTGTTCCATGAAACTGATGTGTTTTGTTGCCTTTGGGTGCATTTTTAAAGTCCACCAACTCCTTGTTTTACCTCTCTGATGAGAAGTTGTGAGCCATCCTTCCATTTATCTGCAGCTTCCTTATATCTTCTCATTTCATTTAGAATAATAATGCCAATATTGAAGTATGTTTGGATGAAAAGTCTGGCTACCCTATAATAAGAAAATTTTAAAAACCATAGTTTAAAATCCTTTCTAAGATATATTTGTATCTGTTTTTGAGTTGATTATAAAAATTGAAGTAAGGTAAGTGTAAAATAGCCAAAGTTGGGTACCTTATTTTTAAGTATACATGTTTCTTGTGTGCCAGAAAGTTACTTTTGTGAGCAATAATGTCACTTCTTATATTTGAGTTTGTGTAGTTTTTTAGAAGTAGTTCCCCCATCATAGGTTATGTGATTTACTTTCCAGTGGATCTGTGCAGGTTTACACAATAGATAACACCACTGGAGCCATGCAACTGTCTCACAAATTGGAGCTAACACCAAAACAATATCCTGGTGAGTTTTTTTTATACTATTTGTAAAACTTACAGTTGTTGATTTTTGTAATGTGCTAAATTCTGACATAAGTTGAAATGCATGCACTAGAAGTAAAATTCTTGATAGATCTGAGATCTCATTAGTGTTCCTAGTCTCCAATTGGAATTGATTTTAACTACCTCCATGGTTTTCCATCCATAAAAGATCTATCCAATGGCTAGTGGACTTCTTCTGGTTCTTTTATATTGTGGCTTCCACTATGGCACCCAGTTGTCTTATCTGTAATCCCTTACTCTGATATTCCTGGGGAAGTCCATTAATATTATCTATGACAAAATTCTGTAATAAAAGAAACAGAATTTTTCTTTCCCCTTACCAGTGACATGCTCAAAATAATATCTGATACTCAGAACTCTATAATGTGGCTTGTGGGTTTAAACATTTCTCTTCATACATCACATCTGTATATCATAAAAGCCTAACCTTAAGCTGAGTGTTAAGCCTGGACTAACCCCAGTGTTACAAAGAAATAAATGCAGGGGTGGCTAGGTGGCGCAGTGGATAAAGCACTGGCCCTGGATTCAGGAGTACCTGAGTTCAAATCCGGTCTCAGACACTTGACACTTACTAGCTGTGTGACCCTGGGCAAGTCACTTAACCCCCATTGCCCCACAAAAAGAAAAAGAAAAAAAGAGGAAAAAAAAGAAAGAAATGCTAAAGTAACCAAATTGCAGCTTTAAAAAATTCATTAGCCGTGCAGTTTGTTGAAATAAAATTTTACCTGTGGAATAGTGTATATAATGACTATGAGGATGTATATTTTTTAAATGGGGATATAACAGGGATCTTGATGTCTTTCTTTGATATATGATGCTCCATTTGTTCATAAGATTCTTAAATGAACTTTGATTTGAGATACTTAGGCAGTTTTTCTCTGCTGACTGGTTGTGTAGTAGAATTTTGGGGGAGCTCTATAATAAAATGAAAGAGTTCATTTAAGTGATCCTGAAGATCCCTTTCTAGCTATAATTCCTTTGAAGTCTTTGAAATAGATATATTATGGATTATTGAAAGTATGCAAGTCTTTTACAGCTCTTTGCTACCTTATAATATCACTTGAATTAGTGACACACTAAACTTCAGTTCTTACTCAGCAGGTTTGTTTGTTTCCATCTTATTTCAGTTTCAGTCCCTGTACTAAACAAGGAGAGACCAACATCAG
Organism: Dromiciops gliroides; assembly: GCF_019393635.1. Classification (NCBI taxonomy): domain Eukaryota; kingdom Metazoa; phylum Chordata; class Mammalia; order Microbiotheria; family Microbiotheriidae; genus Dromiciops; species Dromiciops gliroides. The sequence goes on from NC_057861.1 coordinate 641,368,177, forward strand.
CAATCCTGGGGTTTTTAATTTGAGACTTCTCTGAGTTTGCCTAGGTCCACGTGGAACAAAACCAATTTTAGTTAAAATGGTTCAAATAAAAATTAAAGGAGAGCATTTTTTAGGCAATTATGCTATTAAAAATACTATTTCTGAAGGAAGAGGCTAGTAGTTTAACATCTGAATTCTACTATTAGAAACATTTGATATTAATATTACTAGAACTTTTCCTTCACAACAGCCATAGGAACTAGAGATGTCCTAGTGGATGATCACAAGAAAAGAAGAGGCGATGGCCCTCATGGAACAGTGCAGTTAATTGTGTCTCTCCAAAGGCCACTGGGGAGTAAACTGCAGAGCCAGAACTGAGGCCCGAGTCTTTGGATTCCAACTCTATTCCTTGTTTTGTTCTGCTAGAATTCTCTAGAGTGGAATATAACACATGTTATATGTATGTTGATAAAACATCCTTTTCACCTCCTCTAATATTTCTCAATAGATATTTGGAATAAAACAGGAGCTGTTAAATTGATCAAGTGGTCTCCTGATAACAGTGTTGTGATGGTGACTTGGGAACATGGAGGCCTTTCTTTATGGAGCGTGTTTGGTGCCCAGCTGATTTGTACTCTCGGAGGAGATTTTGCGTAAGTGAATGAATTCTAACTAATATTAGAGAAAATAACTGCGACCTTTTTTTAAAAGACAGATTAAAACCAACCTTGTATCCTCAGACTGTCCCTCTTGTTTTGTTTCCCCCTTCATTTCTAAGGAATTGTTTTAGAGTTGTTTGTTGCTTCATTCCATAAAAAAGTATTTTAGTGTATCTCTGGAAACCTGTCTTCTAATAAACAAGATGTCCTGAAAATTGTGTTATTTCACCCCACCAGAGGATAAGTTAAATATCACTATTCCCCTTGCCAAATTAAACCTTGATAAAGAATTTTTACCGCCTAAAGTTGCCTAACATAGTTTCTCATAGCTGGTGTGAAGGATGGATTAGGAGAGACTGGAGGCAGAGAAAACAATTAGGAGACCTGCAATAGTCCAGGCAAGAAGTGAGGAGAACCTGAACTAGGATGGTGACTGTGTGAGTAAAGAGGAGAGGATGTTTGCAAGAGATACTATGGAGGTAGAATTTAAGAGACTTGGCCAAAAAAAAAAAAAAAAGACTTGACGGGTGATCAATATGTAGGGTGAAGAATAATAAGGAGTTGAGGAAAACTGTAAGGTTCTGAAACCTAAGTGACTTGGACAGACGATAATGCCCCTGATAGAAGTAGGGAATTTTAGAATAAGAATGAGATTAAGATAATGAATTCTGGTTTGGACATACTGAGTTTGCCATGTCTTCTTCTTGTCATTTTTTGGTCATGTCTGACTCTGTGATCCCATTTGGGGTTTTCTTGGCAAAGATGCTAAAGTGGTTTAGAGTAGCTAGGTGGTATAGTAGATAAAGGACTGACTGAAATTAGGAGGACCTGAGTTCAAATGTGACCTCAGACAGTTACTAGCTGTGTGTGACCCTGGGCAAATCACTTAACTCCAATCACCACAAACATCTAGGGCCATCTCCAGTTGTCCTAATATGTCTTGCCACTGCACCCAGATGACTCAGGAGGACAGTTAGGCTAGTGGCTTTGCATAGCCCTCCCTCACTTAAATCCAATTCAGTGCAAGTGATGACATCCTTCCAGAATGAAGGACAAACAACAACTGGAGTGGTTTGCCATTCCCTTTTCCAGCTTATTTTTAGATGAGGAACTAAAGCGGACTGTGTTAGGTGACTTGCCCAGGGTCACACAGCTAGTAAGTGTCTGAGGCCAGATTTGAATTCATAAAGATGAGTGTTCTGATGTTAGCCACTGCACCACCTAGTTGCCCCTTTGACATGTCTATAGGACATCTGTTGTCGGTATCCATTACCCAGTTGATTTAGTACTGGAGCAATCTTCATAAAGATGATGAATGAATCCATGGGAACTGATGAGGTCACCAAAAGTATAGAGGAAAAGAATAAAAGAGGGCCCATAACAGAGATTTAGAGTGTTCTACATTTAGAAGCTAAGATATGAATGATGATTTGTCAAAAGAGACTTGAGAAGTAATTGTCAGGTAGGAAAAGAGTTAAGAAAGAATATCTCAGGCAGATAAAGTGGTCTGCTGCTACAGAAATGTCAAGAAGGATCATCATGAGAACTTTTAAAAGGCTATTGAATTTGGGAAGAGAAAGCAGTTTTTCAGGGGAACAAGAAGAGAAGAATGTAGTCCCAAAAAAGTGTGGGCATCTTTTTCCGAGAGCTTAGCTGTGAGCAGGAGATATAGAATTGTGTCTAGGATGATAATTTTTGAGTGCATGAAAGGGTCAAGTAACGATTTCTGGAGGATGGGGAGACTTAGTTGTGCTTTTTGGCAACAGAATGAATTGGTTGATAGGGAGGAAAGAAAACTTAGGAAGAAGAGGTGTAAAATTGAGGGAATAATCTGCCAGAGGAAATTGGAGTAGGGTATGGCATCAAGGGTATTCACAAGGAATATACAAAGCATACTATATACGTATTAACAAGGAGAACTGTGGCTTTTTTCTATCCCTAATATGCTTGGTTAGGTAGAAACAGTTCACTATGCATAGTCCTTCCAGCTATCATTCCTAGAGTGTCTTGGCAAAAAACTTCCGGTCCTGCTATACACTAGATAGCATGATCAGGATTGACATATGTTATAGATTGAGGAATTCTTTGCTTATTCTGTTGTACAGATCTATAAAAGGTAACCAAGTGTGTGTGGGGGGGGGCAGGGGGCAGCTAGGTGTATAAAGCACCTGCCTTGGATTCAGGAGGACCTGAGTTCAAGTGTGGCCTCAGACACCCTGGGCAAGTTGCTTAATCCTCATTGCCCTACCCCACCCCCCACCCCCAAAAAAGTAACCAAGTAGAATTAATATTGTAGTGGTGTTTTGTTTGGTTGGTTTTTTTATTCTTTGCTTTTTTTGAGACTGGCAAAAGAACTGGACAATTTAAAATCGTTAATTTAAGCTAATTAAAACATATTAAAAACATGAATTTATAAATTCTTTGAAAAAGAAGAATAACCAGCTTCTCATTAGAGACTGGAGAAAAAAATGAGCCTGGAAAAAGATGTCAGGAGCTTTTGAGGAGAAAAATGGGGTTTAGGAATTCACTGTGAATGGCTTCTATTTTTCTCTATAAGTTAAAATCCTAAACCAAGAATTTCTGTTTTCTTTCAGTTACCGATCAGATGGCACTAAGAAAGAGCCTCTTAAGATCAGCTCTATGGTAAGTATTCCTATAAAAATTAGCGTGGTGTGAGAAGTTTAGGTTGTGTTTTGTCCTGTGTGGTGTTCCTTGTTTATGTGATTTAATGTTCTGCGAGAATATGAATAAATTCTTCAGCGTGTAATTTTTGATGGGCTAAAACCATTTTTTAAATAAAAACCTGGTCAGTAGTTAGTATTTAATTTTTTATTTTTGGTGACAATAACTATCATGTAAGGCAGAGTTTGTTGTGAAGAAGGTAATCTTTTTACTTGAGAATACCTCCATTTCTTTTGTGATTCCTTTGAAGCTATTTTTTCATTTTTGTCTTTCTTGTAACCAGTCACAAAATTAAATATGTGTTGGCTATGTAAAACAACTCACCATTTAATATCTCTTGAGAATTACTATTATTCTGTTATTTTAAAATATATTGAATGTCCCTTCAGGGTTTTACAGAAATCAGTGGGGTAATAAACCCTTCTACATATGTCAGACATAATTTTACACAGCCCCACCAATTGCAAATATGTTTGTGAATAATCCCATAATAGTTATGGAAGTATTTCTTCTTGGAATAAGAAGGGAGGCTTGTCCCTGTCATCTTTTTCTAGATCATGAACCTTTCTAGACCATGCTTCCATGGCTACATTTCCTTTCATTCCAGGATAAGGGTGGAGAGTGGGGGAACTGGAATAAAAGAAAACAAGTAGCAAAAAGGTTTTGATATTTATTTGATTATTCATTTATGCTTTGGGCTCTTTTTTACTGATGTAGACTAATTATCTAGGTCAGAAATGGTAATTTTGTATTCTCGAATCCCCTTTTCCTGTAATCCATTTAAAGTAATTTAAATAATAAAGTAGAAAGAAAATTTTCCTGAGAAGAAAGACCTGGGTTTTCTGGTACAAGTGTTGTCTGTATTTTATTCCATTATCCCAGGTGCAGGGTATAAAGAGGAATGTGACACTTAGAAAAACTGAATTTTAATGTGATTCTAAACGATGTTGAGTTTAGCAATATTTTGTAATCCTCCAGAAGTCATGAACAATTCTGGCATGCAAGTAGTATGAGAGTGTATTCTGTTAAAATGAGATAGAAGAGGCTTCTTTGCCATTCAGGACTAATTTTTGTTTCTTTTTCACACAAGAGTTGGGGTGCAGAAGGCTATCACCTGTGGGTAATTAGTGGATATGGTTCTCAAAATGCTGATGTTGAGTCTGACATGAAGAGTACAGCTAATGAGCCTGGTATTCTACAATTTCAGTTCATCAAGAGTGCACTCACTGTTAACCCTTGTATGGTAAGTAGTTATTTATGACCTTTAGCATTTTGAAGAGTTTTTTGTTTGTTTTTTAATTATCTTTTGGGGCTCTTAGTATTTTAAAAAGATGTCATTTTATACTTTTAAAATCTTGAACCACTCTCATTTTATAGGTTATAGTTTCTGGTTTTGTTTTCGACCTTCATTTAATTTATGCCAGAAGTTGGTAGCATTCTGTCCTGTTTATATTTTTGCTTCTATAGGCAAGGCTGTAGCCCTTATCGAACTCCACTGAGCTATAAAAGAAACTTTGTATAGCTTTTTGTCCCTTCTGGTCAAGCCTAAGTATTTATTATTTGCACATCTGCACCTGAAAATAATTTCTTTTTAGTTTATAAAAATTTAAAGTTTCTATCAAAATCATTCCTTCCCTCAAAAACAAACAAAAAATTCCATCTTCAGAATGTTGTGGCTTTTAAAAATGTTATTTGAAGTTATGCATAACCATCTGCCTTTTAGAGTTCATACTGACTCAATTTCCTTCTTTGCCTCAGGCATTTTAAAATATTTGGTGCCATTCATATTGAAGTAAGGTATGAAAATGGCCTCTACTCACAGCCTTTCCTACAATTTCAGCTAAGTGGTCATCAGAAAAACAGACATTCACAGAAAATAGCATTGACTTTTATGCAAATAAAACATTCATATAAAAGTGATAGTAATTGGTATTTCCTCTTGTAGTAGAAAGAATAACTAGCTTTGAAAGGCAAGCCTCTAGCCAGCTGATTAATACTTTTTAAACTTGAAAAACATAGATAGCCTTGAAAAATTATGCTCTTGTAGGTTATATTCAATTAAGTTTTTCTCTCTCCTATGTTCCCCTCCCTCCAAAAAAAGAAAATAAAATCATAATTCTTGTAACAAATTGCATAGTCAAACAAAAGAAACATGAGAAAATAATGTCTACAAAGGGATATGGGCAGACCATTTAACTTCCTTTTAACTTAATTAACCATTTAATTTTTATTTTTCAAAGTTTAATTTATGGTTTTTTTATATTACATATATTTCCTGATAAGCACCCATTGAATCCTCCCTTGTATAAAACTAATCAATCAACCATCATTTATTTAAGTATAAACTGTATACTAAAAATGTTAAGCAAAACCAGTTAAAATAGTGGAACCATCTGATAGCATATGCAACATTTTGAATCCCTAGGCTTCCGCCTGCCTCCTAAGAGGAGGGAAGTATGTTTCATCATCTATTCTCCAATGGCCATGAATGTTCATTACACTTTATCAAGATTCAGTTACAGTAGTTATTTATTTTTACTACTGAAATCATTGTGTATATTTTTCTTTTAGTTCTGCTCTCTTCACTTGGCTTAGTTCACGTAGTTTACATGGGTCCCATCTTTTTTTTAATCTTATAGTTGCTATTCCTGTCTTGAGTCTCTCTTTATTCTAACCCATCTTCTACTAAACTATCAAAGAATCTTCTTAAAGTGCAAGTCTGACCATGTCCAACCTTTCCTCTTCTTCTCCACCTCTTCCCCGCCACCCCAGTAAACTTCCATGGTTCCTTATTTACCTTGAGGTTCAAATATTAAATTCTCGGTTTGGTTTTTAAAGCCCTCTTTCTATTTTTCGAGTCTTCTTATACCTTACTCCCCTCTACATACTGTGTGGTCCAGAACATTGGTCTCCTTGCTGTTCCTTTCACAAACACATTCCATTTTCTGACTCCATACATTTTTTTTTTAGTGAGGCAATTGGGATTAAGTGACTTGCCCAGGGTCACACAGCTAGTAAGTGTTAAGTGTCTGAGGCCGGATTTGAACTCAGGTACTCCTGACTCCAGGGCCGGTGCTCTATCCACTGCACCACCTAGCTGCCCCGACTCCATACATTTTTACTGGCTGTCCCTCATGCCTGAAATACCCTCCTTCCTTGTTTTCACCTCCTCCTTCAAGTCTCAGCTAAAATCTCACATTCTGCAAGAAGCTCTTAAAGGTCCCTTTTTGTATTTGTGCTATTCATCTGAGGTTACCTACAATTTATCCTTTACGTGTGTGTGTGTGTGTGTGTGTGTGTGTGTGTGTTTCTTATTTGGACATAGTTGTTTGCATGTTGTCTTCCCCTTTTGACTGTGAGGTGCTTGAGGGCAGGAACCATTTTTACTTTTAGAACAGTCCACATGTTGATGTTGAGTCATTTCAGTCATGTGTGACTCTTCATAACTTTTGAGGTTTTCTTGGCAAGGGAACTGGAGCGGTTGCCCATTTCCTTCTCCAGCCTATTTTACAGATGAGGAACTGTGGCAAACGGGGTTAAGTGACTTGCCCACGGTCACACAGCTAGTAAATGTCTGAAGCTAGATTTGAACTCAGGAAGATGAGTCTTCCTGACTCCAGGACTGGCACTTTTTTCTACTGCACTACCTCACTGCCTACCCTGGTACATAGTAGGCATTTAATAAATGTTTGTTGAATTATGGTACAGTATTATCTCACATATTAACATACTGCAATCTGTTCAGTCATTTTCCAGTTGATAGGCACCACTTTATTTCTGGTTTTTTTGGTACCACAAAAATACTTTTGTGAATATTAAGACCTTTCTATTTTTGACCTCCTAGGGATGTATTCCTATTAGTGCCATCATTGGTTCAAAGGATATGTAGTTTAGTGATTTTATTTGCATAATTCCAAATTGTTTTCCATAATGGTTGTAATAATTCACAGCTCTTCCAACACTGTTAGTGTGCGTGTACAATCCATTTTGAAATCCACTTTCTGATTTTTTTCAATACAGTAAATGAGGACCATAGAGACAATGAGATGTACTCCTTGTTGTCCATGTTTTCAGCCTGGGAAAATTCCTTGGGGGCTCTTGTCCTTGAGCTGGAGCTATTAAAGCTAATCCCAAAGCTGTGCACTTCTGTGACCACCAACAGTAGTCCATACCCTTGCCAATATTTCCAGAGCTACTAAAGCACCATATTTATTTGGTTCATCATTAACAAGATCTTCCATGAAGTTACATTGCCATCTATTGGCAGTTGTGAAAATTGCCGTTAAAATAGCTCTAAGTTTGGGTGTGCTTTTGGACCTTTTGAATAAAATAAGTTTAAACAAAAATTTCATTTATGGTGGGAGATTATAATGTAGCTTATCTACCAAATAATCTCATTTATATAAACTATCACATATTTTACATTATCTCAGAAGGTAACTATAGAATCTAGGAGTTGGAATTTACTTCAAGGCTTTCTAGTCTAACCTGAATCTTACCAAGAATTCATTGTAAACACATATAATAAATCATCATTTATTCCTTGTTTGAACTCCTCCAACAAAGGAAGCACAGAAATATCTGACAGTTTTGAAAAGAGTAATTATTAGAAAAATTTTGCTTAAATTAAGCCTAAATCTGTCTCTATGGAACTTCTACCCATTACTTCTAGCTCTAGCCTCTGAGACTAAACAAAACCAGTTTAAATTGCTCTTTCAAATACTCAAAGACAGCTATCTTGCTCCTCCCTCACATTCCCAAAGACATCTCTTCTCTAGGTCTTTCACCTTCTACTTATGGAATATATTTGCCAATATTCAGACTGTCCTCCTCACTCTATTCTGGATGTATGTAGTATCATCTACATAGTGATCTGTATAGTTCCTAAAATGGGATGTCCAGAACTATATGTCATCCAGACATGGCCTTATCAGAGCAGAGCAAAATGTATACTTCACTTGTCCCAAATTCTGTTTGTTTTAATGTAACCTAGAATAGCAGTAGCTTTTTCCAGTTGTCTTCTCATACTGTTGACTCATACAGAACTTGAAATCCACTAAAAGCCTAAAAACCTTTTTCACAAGAATGGTTGTTGGCCATGTGTTTCTCTTTTCTGTTTTTATGAAGTTGATTTTTTTTAACCCAAGTATAGAACTTTACATTTGTCCTTTATAAATTTTATCACATTTGATTGGACCCATCCTTTTGGCCTTTTCAGGTTTTTTTGAATCTAGACTAACATTAATCCTATCAAGTGTCCACCTTTATGTCATATTTAAATTTCATAAGAAAAACACATCATCAATTCAGCAACTATTTGATAAGCCCCTGCTATACACAATGCCTTGTGCTAAGTGATGGGCATACACACATGATATATCTGCTTTTAAAAGCTTACAATTGAATGGTAATATACATATAGACAAATAACTGTCATACAAAGGAAAGTGAGATAAGTGAAAAGAGGAGGCCAAGCAATATGCTCTGACAAATTTGGAGAGAGAGAAGTCACTTTCATCTGCCAAGGAGAGTTAGGGACATGTTTTATGGAAGAGTGAGCACCTAAATTGTCCCTTGAAGGAAGGCCTCCAGCAGATAGCAGTGGAATGAGGATGGATGGTAAGCATGCAGTCTGGGTATAAGAGATAGCATGAGCAAGGGCACAAGAATGGGACAGAGAGTGATCCGTTTTATCTGAAATGTAAAGTGTGTTTAGGGCATAGTAAGAGCTAAGACTGGAAAGAGGTATTGGGACCAGATTATAGAAGGCTATGAGTGCCAAGAGTTTATTTGATCGGCAGTAGAGAGCCACAAAAGTTTGAGTAGAAAAATGATAGAATCAAAATAGTTTTTAAGATTATTTGTAGGGAAAAAATTTGGAACTCAAAATCTTACAAAAATGAATGTTGAAAACAATCTTTACATGTAATTGGAAAATAAAATAAAATACTACCCCCTCCCCCCCAAAAAAAATTAGTTGCAAAGTTCTGTGAAGAATGGATTGGAGGGTAAAGATAAGAAAGCAAGAAGACAAGCTAAGAGGCTATTTACAGTAAGTCTGAGCAAGAAGAAATAAGGGCCTGAATAAAATGTGGTTATATGCAAACTATATTGAGGAGGTAGAAAAGATTTGCAAACTATATAGATGTAAAAGGTAAGAGAGAGGAACTAATCAAAGATGAGCCTAATTTATAGCATAGGCCACTGGGAGTATGATGATTCCGTCAATGTGCAGTTGAGCTATTTGGTATGGATGGAGAAAATTGCTTCTGTTTCGGACAAGTTGAATGTAAGGTACTGACAGGGCATACTGGTGGAGATATATAGTTGACAGTTAAAATATTTAACAAGAGCTCTGGGGAGAACGTTTAGGGAAGTGTGGATTTGAAAATCATCTACATATAGTGATAATGGGAGATCTGGAAGTACATGAGATTGCCAAGGAAGAAAGAGTAGGAAGAAGAATAAAGAGAGCTCTGGGCAGATGCCTGGCAGAGACAGAGAGGAAATGGTAGATAAGGTAGGAGAATAGTGAGGATGCCGTGCCATCAAAGGGTATCGAAGGAAAAAAGGCTGGCAGTCCAGTATTGTCAAGTGCCACAGAGAAATCAAGGAGGCTTTAAGAGCAGGGAAAAAGAACATTGTATCTAGTGATAAGGTCTTTGGTGACTTTAGAGAGAGTTGTTTTGATAGAATGGTTGGGATTGAATCCAGATTGCCACTGGATGAGGAGAGAGTGGATGGTGGTGAAGATGAAACACAGAATCTACTTTTTCTTAAAGATTGGTAGTAATGAGGAGAGAGAAAATGTTTTCTCCTTTTTGAAGCTTTCCCTGATCCCTCTAAATGAAAAATATTCTCTCACTCTTCTGTTTTGACTAAATTTTCCTTTGCCTACATCACTCCCTAATCTGTACTATATTTGTTTAAGTGCCTGCCATATCTATCCTTCCTCCCTTAGGAAAATGCAAGTCCCTTTAAGACAGGGATTGCACCTTTTAAAAAAAAAATTTATATTGCCACTCTGGAGCAATATCTTGCACATAGTAGGCATTTAATGAGTGTTGGATAAATACATGAGTGATATGTTAAGGGGTGGCAGGGTTAAGAAAAGGATTATTTTTCATTTTGTTTTTGGATATGAGCATATTTATAGACTAGGAGAAAGGAACCAGTTGACCGGGAAAGATTAAAGAATGTAGGAGAGGGACAATCGGGATTCCAAAGGCAACTGGAGGTGATAATCGGTTGAGGGTAGATATAGAATGGTAGCTTTGGTTTCATTCTCTGAGACCTAGAACAAGGAAGAAAGGATGGGTAAGAATATTGAAATGTTTAGAAGAGTGAGAATGGGACATTAAGAGAAGCCAGGCAGGTCAGGGGACAGAAGGAGGTAGAATTGAGGGTTTAACTATGCAGGACAGTCATTAAGGGATGCATAAAAGGATTGCTGTGTGTAGTGAGGGCCTTGCAAAGGTTAGCTGTAACACAACACTTATTGTTTAGCTTTCATTTTATTCTGCATAGTAACTGGAGCATTAATTTTTAAAATTGTTTGTTCCTTCTTTGTCCCTTCTTCCACAGAGTAATCAGGAGCAGGTGCTACTTCAGGGAGAGGATCGCTTGTATTTGAACTGTGGAGATGCCTCACAAGCCCAGAATCCTAGAAACTCATCAGCACACTCTGAACATAAGCCCATCCGGGAAAAGAGTCCATTTTCAGACGGAAGTTTAGATTCTCAGGGTTTAAGCACTTTACTTGGACACCGACATTGGCATGTTGTGCAGGTAACATTATTGGGATTTCTCCTGAGACTAAGTTTTCAAAATATTTTTCTGTTGCTGCAAAAAATGGGGTGGCTTTTGCCCTTCTGTGTCATGTCTTTTCTGTACCTGTTCTGTTCTTTTTGGTTTCTTCTCTGTTCTTGTCTCTTAATGCAGAATGTATTGTTCTGTTTTAAATCTTTTAGTGCATAGTGTCTTAAAGAGCAGGAAGTTTTGCCTGTCACTCTTCCATTACAACTATGTGAAATGCTTATTTATTCTTTCATATTTTTAAAGAAATATAAATCCAGGTGTGATATATAAGCAAAGGTGTAGTAGCATGCAAATTATCACTGGAGTTTAGTTTTAATCACCCCAGTCCTGTGCAGCTGACATTAACTCTAATGGAAGAACTGAGTCTACAGTGTAGACTTATGGCATCTGTTCCATAATCTTGTGTCCATTCTACAATCTCTGCCATCAATTCTGCTTATAACAAAATATTTAGCTCTTCAAATATTTTTTTAAATCCTTTTCAGTAATATTAGTATATTGGCATTCAATAAGGAAAGAAATACCATAGTTTGGTGCAGAACAGACATTTCAGAAATTCACTTTTGGGGAAAATGCTAAATTAAAATGAATTAAAGAAACTAACTATCCACTTGTAGCTTCATCACCTTAAATCTTCTTTTCCATGATGATACCAAACTTTGTACTCCTTTCTCATAAACAGTCTAGGCTCAGCTATCTGGTCAGAAACTGTTTCTCCACAGTGAAAAGAAGAAAGCTTGTTTCTCAGCTTTGTTATCCTGACCCATCTTTATACATACATGTACACTTCACTACTCCATAGTTCCTACTTTCTTTTTACAGAGATGGAATAATGGTTCCAAAAAGAATTGGACAAGAAGATAATTATCTTAGTGTTTTAAAACCTAGTGTGTACAATATATAATATTAAAATTATATTGATATTGCCATAAAATTGGCCAATTATCATTATGCCGTTTTATAATTAGTAAGTTATTAAAGAAAGCTGAATCAAGTATTTCCTTTACTAAAATTTTCCACTGCTTCCTACTTTCTTGTAGCCATTTCTCTATTTTCATTTCCCCTTACTTTGAACAATTCATTCTTCTACACTGACTTAGCATCAATGCCAGTTCTACCTAGTCAGGTCTGTGTTACCAGAGAGCCAAGTAGAGCAAAGGATTAAAGCAGGTAGGTCTCAAATTCAAAAGACAATCAGGAAATAAAACAAAATGAATTTCCTTTCAGCTCTAAAATCCCATGATCCTAAAAATCCATTAAACTATTCAAACAAGCATTTGTTGGCACAGATATAGGACAATAAAGATGTTTGTATATTGATTACCAGCAATAATACTCTGTCATTATACTGTGTATGTTTGAGATTCTAACATTTTTTTGTGTTTCATTTTCTGAAATTTTCTGGTTTTCCCAGAGTTCATAAGATTGTATCACAGCCAGTGATCCACTGACAATTACATTAGAATAGAAGCATGGAATTTTTAGATCTGAAAGAGACCATACAGATTATTTAGTCCAGGGCTTCTTAAACTTTTTTCACTTGTGACCCCTTTTCACCAGAGAAATGTTTATGCAACCGTAGGTATATAGGTGTATAAAATAGATATACATAACCTTTTACTGTTGCCAAATTTTTTGCGACTTCCACATTCAGTTATGCAGCCACGTATGGGGTTTCGACCACAGTTTAAGAAGCTTTGATTTAGTTTACACAGTTGGATCCTAAATAATGTAACATTTTATAAATTACTTCTTTTTGGTGAAGTCCATTTAATTCTTGAAAAGTGCATAGTCATATTAGTATTGTAAAAAGATGGTTGTATAAGAATGTCTAAACTTATGTTGTTAAATGCAAGAAAATTTATTGCTGGTTATTCTATAGCATGACAAGTGCTCTTATTGATTCTGCTTTTTATATAGGGTAATTCTAAATGATCTATTTATTGGAGATATATAAAGGCACACATTCACATGTTTTTCTCTCTTTGGAAAGGGTGAATAGGTACTCACAGATCTCTCCATTTAAAGATAATTGCTACTTTGCCATAGGGCGAGGTTGTAGTGATAGGGCAAGTGTAGACTGTTTGACATTCCACAAGCTAACTCCCTTTGGTATACTGTTTCCCCACTAGTATATTTTCATGATTATAGCTTAATGTCCTGGATTTCTCTATTATCAATTGGCTACTGACCTTCCATAATCCAGGCTTCCAAGAATTGTTATAAAAAATTCAGAAGTCTCTCAGATGGCCAATATACAAATAATTAGTTGTAACCAAAGTTATAGTAACCACTTAGAAAAGTTAGCTAGTTCATGCTCCCACTTGAATTTTTCAAGCACAAAGGCATTATATGGGAAGGAAAATTTTACTTAAAGAATAAGTAATTTACTTTTGCTGTTTATAAGACACTATTGTTTGTAAAACTGAGATGGACATTTTGCAGATAAAAAGAATATACTACCCTTCAGCCTATTCTTAAGGGTACTTAGTGAAATAGGAGAGGACAGTGGTTACATATTTAAGGATGTAAGTAAATCTCTATTTGAATGTATGTTCATTTAAAGATTAATTTCTAAACTTCTAAAAATAGATAATAAAATATCATCACCAGAAAGCTTTATGTTCAGTTCTGTTTGTTCACTAATTTCAGCTCCCACCCTCCACATTGCAGCCCCCAAATAAGTTTAAAAATGTATCCTAGTTTGAATAAGTTTTATAAGCACTGCCATATGGGGACTAGATATTACTGGCTCAAGTAGTGGTAGTGTTGAAAGAGATTGGAGCCTGAGAACTTGTATCTAGTCACAGGTTGAAGACATGCACAGTTCAGTTCTAGATGGCAATTTTTTGTTAATTTTCTTCATAGGTAGAAAAGCTCAATCTCACAGGCAGCCTCTTTCAACTTTCATCCTTCTCTTTTCCCCCTTTTCCATTTTCTATCTTATATTTGTTTCATATGTGGGGAATTTTTTCATACCTACAGTGATTTTCTGAATTGGTCTGATTGGTAAAATTTTAACCTTAAGATTAAGGTCAAGAATCAGAGTGTATGTCAGTCATACAAAGTATTCCCCATTACTCTATAAAAGTAAACTTGAAAAGCTCCTACTAAGGAAAAAAGCCAGCACAGACTATTCAATCCTGCTCAACAAACATTTCAAGCTTTATTATGTACAAGACACTTTTAGGTGCCGGAGGTAAAAAGCAAAAACAGAATAGACCTTTCTGTCATGGTATTACCTTCTGCTTGGGGAACAAATTATTTGCATTTGAGAATAGTTTTCTAAAGAATGCATTCTGAATAGAATCTTGTGTTTATTTACTTTAGTATTTATTAATGTCTTGATTCCAAGTCCAGCGTTTTTGTTCCTGTCTCATGCTTCTTTTCTAAGACAAAGAGAATAACTGGATTAAATATTAGTTTAGTTGATCATTTTAAATTTCTATATTTTTTTTGAATCCTTAGTTCTCACAGCTAGGTGGTTCAGTGGATAGAGTGCTAGACCTGGAATTGGGAAGACCTGAATTCAAGTGTGACCTCAGACACTTACTAGCTGTGTGACCCTGGTGGGCAAGACACTTTCTGGTTTCCCTCAGTTTCCTCATCTGTAAAATGGGGTTAATAATTAGCATCTACTTCCCAAGGCTGTTGTGAAGATAATAGTAGTAAAGCTCTTTGAATGCTAACTATCATCATTATTATCAAAATGAATTTAATGGAATTCTAAAAATGGAATAGAAAGCTGGAATCCCAAATTTCCATTGGAGCTAAAACTGAGGTGACCTACATTAAGATTCCAGGTCTTGTTGGGACTGTCGTAGCACTTAGGGCTAGGAATACCACCCATCATGTCCACTTTTCAAACCTAATGATTATGTTGGGTTATTCCAGGGGTCAGATCTTTTCTATGATCCCCTATATTTTTGCATGACCCACTTGTCCCATTTTGACATTATCTTCAGATATTTATTCTACTTCTTTAGTTATAAACTCTTACTTTCCCCTATTTGACCGTAACCTCCTATGATTCCACCTCTCTCTATGCCTCATCCTTTTTTAAGCTATCCGTTGCCTCATCAAAAGCCCTACATTCCCTCCCCCACTAATCTGACTTCACTTTCTACAGTACAAACCCAGTAGCCATTTCAAGTGGCAACTAGATGGCTCAGAGTTTAGGCCTAGAGTCAGGAAGACACATCTTCATTCACATCCAAAAAAGGGAAAAACACACACGCACACAAATCCAACCTCAGGTGCTAGCAGTGTGACCCTGGACAAGTCACTTAACCCTGTTTACCTCTGTTTACTCATCCATAAAATGAGCTAGAGAAGGAAATGACAAACCACTCCAGTATCTTTGCCAAGACAATCCCAAATGGGCTCATTAAGAGTTGGACACATGGGCAGCTAGGTGGCACAGTGGATAGAGCACTGACCCTGGAGTCAGGAGTACCTGAGTTCAAATCCGGCCTCAGACACTTAACACTTACTAGCTGTGTGACCCTGGGCAAATCACTTGGCTCCAATTGCCTCACTAAAAACAAAAAAACAAAACAAAACAAAAAAGAGTTGGACACAACTGAAAAACAACTGAACAGCACGAAGCCATTTTAACTCTGCAGTGTCCTCTGCTCTCTAGTTTTCTTGTCTTCTCACTGCTCATCTCCTTCCAAACCTCAGCCTTGGATTATTCTCACCATCTACTTCCTTCCTCTGTTCCTATACTTGAACTGCTGAACACAGCTGGAAGAGATCTCACAACAACTGTACAGACTGCCTATATTACATATTCATGTTATCTGATGTCAACTGGGATTCGCACTGCAGCAAGACAGTCTTTTGGTTTTTCTCTAATTAATTCCTTATCTCGGTGCTTGATAAAGCATTTCTAACCCTTCTCTTCACTCCTCACGCCTCCCTTTCCCTGCTTTCTCCCAACTGAGGACGTTGTCTCCTATTTTACTGAGAAATTTGAGTCCATCTAATATGAGCCACCTCTTTTCCCCTTGGCTTTATCTCAAAACTCTCTGACTTCATCTTGCACTCTTTCCTCCTTTCCTCCAGCTTCTGACGATAAAATGGACTTTCTTCTTGTTGAGACCAGTTCTTCTCTATGTACACTTTATCCCATCTTCACCAGAAGATCCCCCCTCTTGATTCTATAACTCTCCTTATCTGTTTCCTTTCCTTTTGTCTTCCAACAAGCCCAAGTCTCCTCCATCCTTAAGAAAACCCATACTTTCACTGACCTTACCCTCACCAAAAGCTATCCTATATCTTTCTTCTCTTTCTTAGCCAAATGCTTTAAAAAACTATCTATACCATTTGTCTTCACTTCTGCTCCTTTTACTCTTCAACCCTTTTCAGTCCCGTTTTCAAATTTTCTCAACTGAAACTATTCTCTCCAAAGTTATCAGTGCCCTAATTGCACAATCTAATTGTCTTTTCTCTATCTCCCTGCCTCAGTTCTATCATCATTCCAGTCCATTTTACACACCACTGCCAAAGTAATCTTCCGCAAGCACAGATATGGCCATTTGTTTACTCTACTTTTTGTTGAATTTTTAAAGCATGTCATTACCTGGTCTCAACCTATCTTTCAAACTTTATTGTTCATTATTCTCCCTTCTGCAGTCTTCAGTCCAGTCAAAGTGGTCTTCTCTCTGTTCCTTGCCCACAGTACTCCATTTCCCAAGTCAGTGCCTTTGCCCTGGCTGCCCCACAGTCAGTCTTATCTTCCTTTAGGACATGACTCAAGCACCATTTTCTACACAAAGCTTTTCCTGACCACTAATCCAACTGTTAGTTCCTTCCTTCCCGTATTACTTTATATTTAATTACTTTGTGTGTGTGTATATATATATATATTCCATATTATTATGTATATTTGTAGATGTTTTTGTCTTCTCCATCAGAATCTAAACTCCTTATGAGTAGGAACTGTTTCCTTCTTTGTTCTTGGATTCCCTTGTATTTTTATCATACCTGGAACATTGTAGGTGCTTAACAAATGCTTGTTTGATAAATTGATCAACATTTATTGACTGTTCCTTGTGTATCCAGAGACCACTTTAGGGAGATAGAAGAAATTATGGTAAACAGACACGACTCTCAGGAAACTTATAATAAACTAGAGTAGATAGAACTTATTTGAAACCTATAAGAATAGTTACAACAGAAACAAATCTAATCATAGAGCTATATGAATACTGAACTGTTGCTATAGTGATGGAAATGATTATACAGAAATAAGATTAGTCTTAAACTCAAGTGGTCAATTAAAAGAGCTCTGCCAAAAATTAAATAAGAAATTGAGACTTCTCTGAGATTTACATACTTACTTATGGACAAAATATTAAATGTCTTCTACGGTATGATTTTGACAGTTGCATAGGAAAACAAATACCATTCTGTTAACAGTACTAAGTAATAATGTGACTCTAAGTCTTATGCAACTGCTCTGTTCTTTTCTCTAGATTTCCAGCACTTATCTAGAGAGCAATTGGCCTATAAGGGTGAGTTACTTTATTTTTGAGTTCATTTGTTTAAATGTTTCTTTTAGTAGCTTTATTTCTTATGCAAGTGACATTCAACCAAGTATGTTGGTTATTTTATTCAAACAGTTTTCAGCAATTGACAAGCTGGGACAAAATGTTGCTGTCGTTGGCAAGTTTGGTTTTGCACATTATTCATTACTCACCAAAAAATGGAAGCTCTTTGGAAACATTACCCAGGTCAGTTCTTTTATAAGACTTGTGACTTGTGCCATCACATACAAAATCATGCTCTCTTAAAAAAAAAATTATACAATTAAACATAAGCAATGGAAATTAATTGAAAAGAATAGTTATAGGAAAGGAGCCTGAATTTTCATTTTGTTAAGAGAAAAATTCCATAACATTATACACTGTGTTGAATGCCGGTAATCCAAGGGAGAGAGTTATATTCTCATAAACATTAGGAGAGTCATTTCCACCCTAAGTTAAATGCATCAAATATGTTTCAAGTGAACCGATAGATAGTAAGGGATTCTCAGTGGCCTAGGGGGAAAAAAGCCTGTGATACTGTCAGCTTTTGAGGTCCATAGCCATAATTCTTATTTTTATTGAAGATACAAGAGAAGAAAAGCACTAAAACCAAGTGTTTTTCTAGATTTATTCTATGTAATTACACTAATTATTCCAGGAAAACCTAACTTTCATGCCTTGTCACAGTTGATCTTCAAGCAGGGCAGTACTATACTCATTGCATAGTTAAAGGGAAGTAGGTCTTTATCTACTAAATTTGAAACCCCTCTACTCACTTTGAGCTCAAAGCTCAAGTCTTCTTCATGTTTTCCTGTTTGGGAGAGTTGCTACTAATGAAGGTATTAGAAAATTACCTGATTTTGTGGTTGAACAGTACAACAGAAGTACTGAGGTGGTTCCTTGCTTGGGAATATTTCACAAGTATATCAGCTCTTGAGAGTCACTGTCATGTAGCTGATAGAGAGCTGGCTTTGAGTTAAGGAGATCGGTGTTCAATTCTTTACTCTCAAATATGCAGGCTGTGTGACTCTGGGCAAGTTGCCTTTACCCTTCAATGCCCCAGGCAATTAAAAAACTATAAATTGCAAAAGAAGGAGCTAGTCTGTGTTGCTAGAGGAAGTGTTCCAGTGGGTACCCCCTATCCTGGTAAAATGACAGACCTCATCAGAAGCAAATATTAGGGTCTTATAGCTTGGGATATCTGTATAACTGAGTCACGAAACTAATGTATTGCTTTTTTTTTTTTTTTTCATGTATTTTAAGGAGCAAAATATGATTGTGACAGGTGGCTTAGCCTGGTGGAATGACTTTATCGTCCTGGCATGTTATAACTTAAATGACCGCCAAGAAGAGGTAAAAAGAAATTCTTTGTTGTTTTTTAATAATAAGCATTTTTATTTATAGTTTTGAGTTACAAATTTTATCCCTCCTTCCCTTCCTCTCCTCCCCGCTCCAATCAGATGTGGGTTATACATGTGTAGTTACCATATTAAATTATTTTGTATAAGAAAACTTGAATAAAAGAAAAAAATGAAAGAAGGTGAAAAATAGCATGCTTCAGTCTATGTTCAATCAATATTAGTTTTTTCTTTGGAGGTGGATAGTATGTTTCATCATTAGTCCTTTGGGATTGTCTTGGATCATTGTATTGCTGAGAATAGTCAAGCCATTCACAGTTCTTCATCAAACAGTATTGCTATTACTCTGCACAACGTTCTCTTGGTTCTGCTCACTTTACTATACATTAGTTCATACAAGTTAAAAAGAAATTCTTAAAAATAAGTTTCCCATATTTTATTAATAAGCAGTCTTTTTTTGTTGTTTGAAAACAACAAATCCAAAAATATTTTCCTTCTCATCAGATTTTCCTGGATTTGCCTATATTGTTCCTTCTCCCGCCCCCCCCCGCCCCCATACTTTTGTTTTTACATCCCCATAATTTCCCAATATATTCTTTGCCTTTTCCCTTCAAAGAGCCATACCTTATAACAAAATATAGGGAGGGAGAGATCAGATCAACCAAGACTGGAAATGCATGTAAGATTTCACACTTCTAATCCTCAACTTTTGCAAAGAAGGAAACAAGGTGAATTCTCCTATCTCTTTTTTTGGAATTGAGCTTGGTTGTTATCATTTCAGAGTATATAGTTTCATTTTTTTGGTCATAAAAAAAGGCAGTGTGGTAAAATGGTTAGAGAGCTGGCCTTGGATCAAGTGAGCCCCACTTCTGAAATATAGTGGCTCTCAGTGCTCTAGGCCAGGTCTTCTTAAAACTTTTTCCACTCACAATCCCTGTTTGCCCAAGAAATTTTTACATGACCCTAGGTATATGTAACCTTTTACTGTTACCAAGTTTTCATGACCCCCACATTCAATTTCATGGCCCTAGTTTAAGAAGCTGGGCTCTAGGCAACTCTTAAAGACTTTTAAGTTGTGCAGAGAAGATGCCAATCTGCATTGGTAGGAGGAGATTCCTTGTCTAGGAGTTTCTTATACTAATGAAATCTCCATTTATTTGATATATAATTATATGGATCTCGTCCTTATTCCTAATCCTTTTTGGTGGCGGTTTTTCTTTCCATTTACATTTGCGATGGGTAAAACTAATTAATAATATTCTCACACATTGTTGTAGTCATGAATATTATTTTCATGATTCTTCTAAATCTAACCATGCTTCTCTATATTCTTCCTATTTTTTATTCATACTATAAAATGTAGTATTTTATTATAATCATGTATTATAATTTGTTTAGCATAGCCTTCTGAAAAAATTAGTCAGTTAACTAATTGCCAATTATCTTTTAATTTCCTATTACATGAAAAAGATTTTTTTTTAAAATCAAAGAAAATTCACATCTGATATAGTCATTGTCTGTGACCAAAAGACTGAATTGCTTGCTTTTTATTTTCTTTTTTGTGCGGTCTGCAGCTAAGAGTTTACTTGCGAACATCCAACCTGGACAACGCTTTTGCTCATGTCACCAAAGTTCAGGCAGAAACATTACTGCTTAGTGTTTTCCGGGACATGGTAATATTATTTAGAGCTGACTGTTCTATATGTCTTTACAGTATTGAAAGAAAAACTGATGGGTGAGTATAGCGGAAAAGAAGTTGATTTAAGTTATTATTTTATCATGTGCCCTCAATTTAGCTTTTATTTTCTTGAAAAGTGATTTAATTTTATCTAAGCATTAAAAAATATTTCAATCAGTGGGATTAAAATTATATAATTGCCTCTTTTAAGCTATAAATAAAAATACATTAACTTATTTAACTAATCAACCAATCAACATGTTTGAGGTTCTTTGGGAGGTGAGATGATATCATGGAAAGAGGGCGAGATTTGGAGCCAGAGGACCTGAGTTTGAATCCTAGCCTTTCCCTGTATGACCTTCAGCAAATTCCTTAGTTGTTACCTCAGTGCCTATATCTGGGAAATGAGGGGGTTGGTTGTACTTGAGAATTTCTAAAATACAGGATTTCGTTTCAATTCACTAAGCATGGATTAAACACCTAAGTTCCTGACACTGGTCACATCTAAAATTCTAAATTATCTTTATACTTTTGTAAAACTTTTTAAATAAATGGCCATGTGTAGTGTTCAGTACAGGTGTTCTAATGAGTTTGATATTCAAGATGGTTGATAATATTTGTTTGGAGTTTCTAGAGTAATGAAGCTTTAGGTAACTACCAATTTATCTCATATAAAGCACAGTGCTGCTATTACAGACTCCCTCTGTTCATCTCATGAAAAGTTGATAGAGGGACTGAATAGCATTTAGAAGATGCTTCTTGACCAAAAATCCATAGAATTTTAATTTGTTAATGTTTCCTTAATAATATCTGGGAGCTATTCATGTTTAATTAAGGTTATAAATAAATTTAAAGGTTGGAGAAATAAGTGAGATTTTGCCCAGTGAAATCCATCTTCTTGCTAAGATTCAATCAGAAAGCCTGCCTTGTTATTCTTAATGTTAAATTTCCTTCCTTCTACCATCTATCCGCTATCTTCTGATTGCCACTTTTGCCATTATATCCTCCCTAAGTATGTTATGTGGGAGAGAGGATATAGAATATAGGTAGGGAACAGCTCCTTTTCTTCTGTACTTGGTAGATGGAATAGATCATGTATATGACCCATAGGAAGAGAGGGCCATAATCATGAAATTCTAGTAAATGCTGAAAAGGAAAAAAACCTTGAGAGTAATGTTCTTGAAATGTGTGTTTGTTTTTATAGTGTAAATACTACTGCCAGTATTCAGGTTCTCCAGGAGGTTTCCATGTCTCGCTACATCCCTCATCCTTTCCTGGTGGTATCTGTGACTCTGACATCAGTGAGAACAGAAACTGGGATCACTTTGAAAATGCCACATCAGGTACTATTCACATTTGGGCTTTTGTCAACTGGAGTGGTTTGAATAAGAGTTTTTAAAGGAATTATCAAGTTTGCCAAGTAGTTGAGAGGGCACAGTGAATGTAGAGAATTATAGGTTTTCACACTGAATTTCAATTGGGAAAAGTTGTTAACTTGAACAGGTAAAGCACATTTTTTTCCATCCTTACATTCTAGAATATTCTGATGCCATTCATCCTCTTCATTGTAAAAGTGAAACAAATTTAAAATAATAGCAAAAAATATCTTGCTTATGAGTATGAGTTTGTATTCAGACTAAACTTTTTAAAAACATTTCTTTCATGAAGGTTTTGAGTTACAAGCAGGGAGAAAAATCAAAAGAGTTTAAAATTCTCACTCCTTTAGTCTTAATTCCTTAGTTTCTACCTAATTCTAGCCAGAAAAACTAGATGCTACATACTGGAATTGTGATTAAAAATATTCTGGTAATACTACTTTATACTTGTATAGTACTTTTTGTACTATAAGTATGTTATGCAGGTATTACTGTCTCCACTTATCAGGTGAGAAAACTGAGGCATAGGTTACATACCCAAAAATCACACAGGATATTAATTGTAGAGCTGAGTCCACAAGTACATTATAGTACCTTTCCAAACAGATAGGATTCTGGAGGAACAAGAGTGAGAAAGGTGTTGTTTTCTCTTTTATTACTGTTATTGTTATTATCATCATCATTTTTTAAATAATGTGTTTACTGACTTTTAAAGTTGGTACAAGTTTCCTGAATACCACTCCTTAGCTTAGCATATAAGACCCTCAAAAATCTGTTTTCAACTTACTCTTCTATACTTACCTCTCTCTCTTCACTACTCTTAAGCACCCTTCCAGATAGATCATTCCCTAAATACATTCTTTGCTTTGCCTCCCTTTGTACTTTTGTAATGCTCTTCCCCATATCTTTAGCACTTGAAATCTTTTTTTTTTTTAAAGCACTTGAAATCTTAACCATCTTCTAAGGTGTAGGTAGAATGCCAAATTGTGCAAATGCCTTTAGAACATCTCATTGAAATTTTCCCCAGAAAAGCAGTTGGTGAAACAGGACTAGGACTGAACAAATAGATCTGGGAGTCATTTATCAAAAGAGGATAATTGACCTTGACATAGGACAGTACTCTGCACACCATACTTTTTCTTTTGTTCATTCAATTAATTAAGCTCACAGAGAAAGGGTGGAAAAAGATAAGAAAAGAGGACATTTGGATTATGGCCTGGAGAATGATCTAGCAAAGGAGACTGAGAAGGAGCAGTCAGATAATAGGGAAGAGAATGAAGAGAGAGCAGTGTCACAAAAACCCAGTGAGGAGAAGGTGGTCAGTTATATTAGATGGTGCAGAGTCAAGAATGATGAGGATTAAATAAAAGCCATCAGATTTAGTAATTAAGAGATCATCTAGCAATCTGAAAGCAGTAATGCGGTCAAAAGTTAGATCACAAGGATTGAGAAGCAGAAACAGCAATTGTAGTCAACTTTTTCTAGGAGTTTTAACTTAATTTTTTAAATTACCAAGCATTGATTTTTCTCTCCTTCCCCACTTCCTGTTGAAATATAAAATATGCATCATCAAGCAAAATACATTTCCATATTGACCATGACCAAAAATTATGTCTCATTCTGCATCTTTATTCTATCACTTCTCCCTGTCAGGAAGATGAATAGCATGTTTCATTCATCATCAGTTCTTTTGTTTTGGTCATGTCATTAGAGTTCTTAAGTCTTTCAAAGGTGTCTTTCTTTCCAGTGTTGTTATTAATTGCTCTGGTTCTGCTCACTTCATTCTACATAATTTCATACAAAGGGAAGATGTATTTTGTAGTCATTAGGGAAGTGGCCAGTGGATAGGGAAAGAATGAAGACTAGTAAGAGAAGGAGAATGATTGATTGGGAAAGATGCTGAAGATGAGAGAGATGGCATAAGTAGATGAGTTGGCACAAGTGAGAAAGGCCACCTCTTCATCAGAGACTGAAATAAAGGAGGAGAAGATGGCAAATTCAGGGAGTCTTAAGATGCACAAGAAGAACTTTATGACAAATAGCCTCTGTTTTTCATTAAAGTATAAATTAAGGGCTTCTGTCAAGGAGGACTGAGAAGTTAGTGTAAGAGTTTTGAGGAAAGAATAGGTTTGGAGTAGCTCGATGTAAGTCAGCCAATAAAGATTTATGTGCCAGTCACCATGCTAAGCTCTGGGAACACAGAGGAAGTCCAAAACAGTCCTAGCTTTAAAGGAGCTAGCAAACAGGCCAATGAAGGAGACAAGATGTCAACTGTGTATAAACAAGTTATATACAGGATCAATTGGAAATAACCAACAGAGGGAAGTCCCTGGAATTAAGGAAGCTTCTACAGAAGATGGGATTTTAGCTGGGGCTTGAAGGAAACCAGGAAATCCAAGAGGAGGAAGAGAATTTCATTGGAAAATGACCTGGAGTCAGAAAATGGAGTTTCTTGCTCAAAAATAGCAAGGAGACCAATGTCACTGGATTGAAGAGTATTTGGAGATGGGTGCTGCAAGTTATACGGTTTGGAGAAGGGGCATATTATTAAAAGCTTTGAACAGCAGAAAAAGGAATTTCTATTTAATCCTGAGGGTGATAGGAGCCAGTGGAGTGTTTTCTTCTGTCTTGGGGTATGACGGTAACATGGTGCTTTAGGAAGATCACTTTGACAGCTGAGTGGAGGAAGACTGAAGTGAGGAGAAGCTTGAGGCAAAAACCAGTCAGCAGGTTCTTGCAACAGTCCAGTAAATGATAAAGGCCTCTGCCAGTGTGGTAGCAGTGTCACAAGAGAGAAGGGGAAATGTAAGAGAAATGAGAAGGTAGAATCGACAGGCCTTGGCGACAGATTGGGTATGGAGGATGGAGGGGGAAGGGGGTGGGATTGGAGATGAGTGGGGTATGAGAGAGTGAGAAGTCACAGGTAACACCTAGGTTTTGATCCTGAGTGACTAGTAGTATGGTGGTACCCTCAAAAGAAATAGGGAAAAGAGAAAGAGGAGAGGGTTTGGGGGAAAAGAGAATGAGTTCAGTGTTAGACCAGTTGAGTTTAAGATGTCTAAGGGCTAGATGAGTGGATCTGAGAATCATTAGCATAGAGTTGAACAATGAAGTCATGGGAGCTGATGAGATCACCACTTGAAGAGGGAGAAGAGTAGAGGGCTTAGGACAAAGCCCTATGGATCACCCACAGTTAACAGGGGCATGAGTTGTATGAAGAGCCAACAAAGGAGACAGAAGTGGTCAGATAGATAGGAGCAGGAGAACCAGGAGATAAGAGAGTATAGAGGAGAAAAGGATGATTGACAAGGCAAAAGGCTGTGAAGAGCTCAAGAAGAAGGAGAAGTGAAGAAAGGACATCAAATCTGGCAATTAAGAGATCACAAGAGCAGGCTTGGTTGAATTATAGACTTATCAGGGAAGAGCAGCTGAGATTAGATGACATAAATTTATCGTGCACCCAGTCAACATACTTATGCAAATTTCTCCACTGCCAACAGTACCTGAGTAAGAGTAGAAAGGTGGGTCATTGCAATAACCCAGGGTTAGAGTTTAGGAGGGCATGGATTGTGATAAGACAAGGGGACTAGGGTTGTGAGAATAGAGGATAGTACATAGTTGCACTGGTTAACCTGAAAATCAATTGAGAAGAAAGGAAATTGAAGCCCTGGCAGGAGTAGTGTGATTTGGAGAGCACAGTAAGGATAAAGGATTAGGCGTGGACCCCAGAAAAAGGTGGAAGGATAAGAAATTATGGTCAGTAAAGGAATTTCAGAATTCTCGATAATGGATCTGGAATACTTATGTAAAATATTGGGCTTTTGTTGCATCTCACGTCTCTTGATTATCTCACTGTAATTTTTATCTACATATTAAAATAAGGGAAGTGACCAGTTAAAAGAGACTGCCTTGGTCTACAAATGACCCAGAATAATACCCTTTCTCTCTTCTCTTTGTCTGTGATGTTGAACTGGTGGTTAGATATCTGACGATTATATCTAAGCTATTCATAGAATTATGGTAAACCAGCTCAAAATAAATTTAAATTCTAGATTTTTTTTAAGTCTGCTAACATTTATCAGAGTCAGAGCAGTTTTATTCTCATTTGTGTTGCTGGTCTCATGCTGGTACTAAGTATGTCATCTGTACAAATGTGTTTAAACCTCTAAATGTCTCAGACTTAGAGTGTTGGGCCTGGAGTCAGGAAGGCTTAATTAAGTTCAAATCCAGCTTCAAGATACTTCCTAACTATATGACCCTGGGCAGGTCACTTAACTACTGTCTCCATTTCTTCAACTCTAAAATGGAGTTAATAATAGCACCTACCACACAGGGTTGTTGTAAAGATCAAATGGTATAATATTTATAAAAGCACTTAGCACAGTTCCTGACACATAGGAGGCATTATATAAATGTTTATTCCTTTCCCTTCCCTAAAACTTCAATTTTGTATTAAACATTTCCGGGAATGCAATCCCTGGCTAACCCTGTGATTGCTTAAAAAATGCTTTTTTGATCTTGCTGAAATGCATCCATATCCCACTGTAGTTTCTGCCTGTCTTGATGCTGGCTTTAGAAGCAGTTCAGCCATAGTAAAGCATAGTAAAAAAAATGGAGGGCTTCTAGATTGAGTAGGTAATTCTTTTCAAATGGACTTTTATGTTGCTTTTCTTTTATTAAGACTATAGAATCCTTTAAATGTATTCTCTTCATTTCTTCAGAGATCAGTGTTGAAAATTATTACTGTAATATCCAATAGGTAAATTGGTCTTTTATGGAGTGCTTCAAGAACTTACTTAGCCACGAACCACAATAGGAACCGTACTCGGTTTTAGAGTAGATTTCATCAGAAAATGAGTTGTTTCAAATAAGTTAATTTTCCATATCACTGACACTTATTTTTTAAGCACTAGAACTTCCTAAAATGCAGTGTACATTTCCCTACCTTAATATACACATTAGTTAAATGAACTAGAGAAAATTTTATTATCAGATTTTTAGATGCATGAAGTAGGGAGAAAAGCTATTGTGATAGCTGATAGGCTGAAATATTGTTCCAAAACTAACGACAGTTTAATAGGAATAAATATAAAAGTGCATGTTGAGGCTCATATAACTCCTGTTGTTATAATTGTTAAAAAATAGTTTGTTCTTATAGTGAATCAAAATCTGACCTCAGGTACCAGCTGTGTGACCCCAGACAAGTCACTTCACCTGTTTACCTCCATTTCTTCATCTGTAAAATGAGGATAATAATCACACCTACCTTCATGGCTTGTTGGGAGGATCAAATGAGAGAATATTTGTAAAGTACTTAGCACCGAGCCTGGCACACAGTTGGTGCTGGATCAGTGCTTGTTCCATTTCCTTCACCTTTCCTTTGCTGTCCCTCCGATACATGAGGCTTTATATATACGTGATAACACGTATCAGATTCTCCTGTAGTATTTTCATGGTCAGTTTAAACATTCCCTTATCTCTACATATCATTTCACACTGTCCCTCCTAAACACAGTTTCTAGAACTGAACACAGTACTTTAGATGGGGCTTGGCCAACTCCTGGTACGGTTCAGACTTCTCCAACTTGGTCCTATGTTTTTTATTAATGGAGACTATATTTGCATGAGCTTTGTAAACAGCCTCTTTTCAAGCTTATAGGATATAGTAGTATAATATAGCTGCTATTTAAAAAACCCAACATGACACTATCATTATATTAATAGAATTAATAGTGTCAGGGTCACACTAATTTTTACTCTGTTATGTGCTGGTCAAATACCTGGGATATTGCATTCAGTTCTGAGAGGCATATTTTAAGAGGGGCACTAATAACTAGGATAGTGAAGGAGTAGTTTGGAAATCATCTCTTAAAAGAAATGATGAAAAGTAATTCAGATGTTTAACTTATAGAAGAGAAACTTGATAGCTATCTTCAGATATATTAAAGGAAGTTATAGAAGACAGACCAACACCAATATGTGAAGGTTACAAGGAGATAGATTTCAATCTAAGACAAGAAGTATAGGTGCTTTTTAAACAGAATTAAATATGTAGAGCAGCTAAAATCAAGGACTGTCATGAATATGTAACTTTTTATTAATGATTCATATTCATTGTCATTACCATCTTGAGATTTTATATGTTCATTTATTTTATTAATTTTTTGATTACCATTATTGTATTATATTATCCTATATTACTACTACAGTGATGCTTTCAGGAGCTTTTGAGGTGTGTGCTGCTATTTGCCCCTACCTTAAGAGCCCTCTGATTGCTCAGCTCTTGTAGTTCATATATTTGAATTCTTTGGATTTTCTCTTTTCCTTTACTGATAGCTGCCACTTATTATTTTTGTTAGTTTGCCTGATTCTAATGTCTCTCTCCTTTGTTTGATTTTTCTAATCTATTATGAGCAGTCAGATGACTAGAACAGAGCCTGGTACACAGTTGGTGCTAGATCAGTGCTTTTTCCATTTCCCTCCACTTTCCTTTGCTGTCCCTCTTGGTTCATCAACCTATTCATCTCCCTTGACCTACAGTTTTATTTCACATCAGCTACCCACCGGAACGGTCATATCATAGATCCCACTGAAATATTAATACTTTCATTGTACTATATCATAACAAAATGAGAAACATTTCACCAGTTTTGGACAAGGATTCATATTGTTTTTAGTCAACATTGCCCTCAACTACAAGTCTCACAACAGTATACTGCTGACCAGAGAAGGATAATCATAAAAAATAACTTAATTCATAAAACTAGATTAGACAGAAAAAGAAATGAAAGTAAGGACTTAGAATAATCTGAAGAGGGAAAAATTGGAATTGAAATTTTTGACTTATTGCAAACTCTAGATATTATCCCTAATAACAAGATGGATAACAAAAACAGTGCTGATGTCCCCAGATTTTGATGTTCTCATTATTTTATTTTATTTTTTATTAATAAAAGTATTTTATTATTTTCCAGTTACATATAAGGATAGTTTTCAACATTTTTTTCATAGGATTTTTAGTTCCAAATTTTTCTCCCATTCTCCCTTCCCTCCTCCCCAAGACAGAAAGCAATCTGATATGTTATATATATATGCCATCACATTAAACATATTTCTGCATTAGTCATATTATGAAAGAAGAACCAGAGCACAAGGGAAAAACCTCAAAAAAGAAGGGGAAAAAAACATCCCAAAAGTAGAAACAGTATGGTTCAATCTGCATTCATAATCCACAGTTCTTTTTTCTGGATGTTGAGAACATTTTCTATCTATGAAGTTCTTTGAAATTGTTTTGGATTGTTGCACTGCTAAAAAGAGTCAAGTCTATCAATTTGTTCATCATACAAAGTTGCTGTCCCCAGTGATTTTGAAAATTAGGCTGGCATACTTACACTGCATTCTGAAAAGCCTTTTTGAGTTTGACAGACTGAATCCAACTGACAGACCAATCATACCAAGAGAAAGTAATTCAAAAGCTGGTAACTACTTTAACCATCATGAATGAAACTCATTCTCCCACAGTACTTGAGAGAAAATGTAAAAATATTTCTGAACCATATCCCTACTACTTCAAATCATGTCCATAAAGCCTATCTCATCTTCCCTGATAAATCTCTTCTTCCTTTAAGCATATCTATTTCTATTAATAATATCCCCATACTTCCAACATCAAAACTTTGAAGCCATCTCTGATTCCATCCTCACCCTATAGATCTAATCAGTTGCATATGCAGGAGAAGCTATCTAACAGACAACTAGAAACATAGGACCTCAGCTCTGGGGTGAATTTGTGGGGCAGAGATGGAAATTCAGCAATATGTGCAGAGGTGATCATTGAACCATGAGAAAATATCACTATGGGATAAAAGTATTAAAGAGAGAAGAAAAGAACCAAGAACAGAACTTCAGTGAATACCTACTTTAAGCAGAATGAGTCATGTATAAACAGGAAAGTGAAACACAGGTTCATAGGTAAGAAGGGATACCAAGGGGGAGCAATTTCATGGAAACCAGTGAAGGAACATGGTAGCAAAGGAAAGAGTTGGTCATTATATCAGAGGGTACAGAGAAACAAATATGGTAATAATGAAGAAAGTCACAACACATTCGGGTATGACCTGGATTGTCTTGTTAACTTCTTGTATCACGTGCATTAGTTTTATCTCCCTTCTAAATAGTAAAGTTCCTCAAGGGCAGATTCCTAGTAGGGGGCTGAATACCCAAGTAAACATTTGTTCATTGACCAATGGCTGCAAATATGAAAATCTGCACCTTTGGTTATGAAATGTATGCATAATGCTCTAGAATGGATGGTGAACTTGAGAAAACTTCTAAAACTTAATGATGGGGGCAGCTAGGTGGCACACTGGATAAAGCACTGGCCCTGGCTTCAGGAGGACCTGAGTTCAAATCCAGCCTCAGACACTTGACAAGTCACTTAATCCTCATTGCCCCACCCCCAAAAAAACCCAAAAACTTAATGACAAAGCAGATCAATTTCTCTTCCTCAGGCCTGCGATGCAGAAAGCATCATGCTAAATTTGGCAGGACAGCTCATCATGATGCAGAGGGATCGATCCGGCCCTCAAATCCGGGAAAAGGACAACAGCCCTAACCAAAGGAAACTTGTGAGTAAAGTAGAGAACCCTTGTTAAGAGTTGAAGGAGATATGTAAAAGAATGAAGGAACTGAACTGCGGTATAGTAAAAACCAAAATCCCTGCTGTATTTGGGTCAGAATACTTTGGTTCAGATTCTGATTCACCCACTCATTAGCTGTATGATCTTGAGCAAGTTATTTAACTTGTATGGACTTCAGTTCTCTCCTTTCTAAAGTGAGGAGTTGGTTGAGATGATCTCCATGATCACCTCTGGCCCCAATATCTGTGACTCTAAGATTCCTTGAATTCTACTTTCTTACCACCATTTCCCCTAAAGAGTCTAAGAAAATGAACAAAGCTATTCTCAGTCTTTCAGTTGAGAGTGACCATTTTTGAGTGGTGAAAAAGATGATGAGTTTTTGTAATTCTTTAATCCACATCCTGAGCTTCCAAAACATTGATGGTTCAGGCTATTTCTTGCTTAAAATTAGCCATTTTCAAGGGGAAAAGGATAAGTGGCAAAAGGGAGAAAACTGATGGTCGACAGATACAGCATATGTCAGCTGAGAATCCTTTTAAGTATCTTTAAAAGTTGTTTTCCAAATATCCTTCCTACATGGTAAGTATTTTCACATAATGGAATTAATTTACCAGTTTATCAGAACATTTGATACAGAAGCAAGAAACCTTTTTTGAGACTTGACCTGTGAGAGGATGCTAGCCCTCTGATTGTACTATATTCTTTAGTGAATCCACCTTACATTTCATAGCAAGTTGCCATGCTACACTTTGAACAAGAAAACCCTAGTTGTTTATTAGTGGCAAGAGGTGAAAGATGCAGTTCTCTCAATTTACTTTTTAAAAAATATTTTAATAAAAGCTGATATTTTACATCTTTCATTCTCCAGCTGCCATTCTGTCCTCCTGTTGTGCTAGCCCAGTCTGTTGAAAACGTCTGGACGACGTGTCGAGCCAATAAACAAAAACGCCATCTCCTGGAAGCACTCTGGCTGAGTTGTGGTGGGGCAGGAATGAAAGTATGGCTTCCTCTTTTTCCTCGAGATCATCGAAAACCACATTCCTTCCTGTCCCGAAGAATCATGCTGCCTTTCCACATCAACATTTACCCCCTGGCTGTCCTGTTTGAAGATGCACTGGTCCTTGGTGCTGTCAATGACACTTTGCTCTATGACTGTTTGTATACCCGTGGCAATGCTAAGGAACAGTTGGAGGTACTTTTTCCTTTCTGTGTTGTGGAAAGGACCTCCCAGATCTACCTCCATCACATTCTGCGCCAGCTTTTGGTCAGGAACCTTGGTGAACAAGCCTTGCTTTTGGCCCAGTCTTGTGCCGCATTACCTTACTTCCCTCACGTGCTGGAATTGATGCTCCATGAAGTGTTGGAAGAAGAAGCTACCTCACGGGAGCCTATTCCCGACCCTTTGCTTCCCACTGTAGCAAAGTTCATCACAGAGTTCCCCCTCTTCCTGCAGACAGTTGTTCACTGTGCCAGGAAGACTGAGTATGCCCTGTGGAATTATCTTTTTGCAGCTGTTGGGAACCCTAAGGATTTGTTTGAGGAATGTTTGATGGCACAGGATTTGGACACAGCTGCATCATACCTAATTATCTTACAGGTAACAGCAGTTTCTGAAGTCATTGCAAGAATCAACAGGCACAAAGTTTTGGTCATTCTTTGTGTTAAATATAGCTAGTATAGTCTGTGACATTTACAATGGTGCCTTTCCTGAAAAGGACCCCACTGTCATTTAAAGATATGAACAGTGTTTTTGAGTATTGTAAAATAACCCATTGAGTTTTATATAGAAACAATGTGGTAAATGAATGAGCACAGAAAATGCCATTTTGCAAAACAGCAGTGGATATAGCTGAGCTCCCCCAATTGTGAGATTCATCGTCATTTCAAACTAAAATTGTCTATTAGAAGAGAGGTTAGAATAGATGACCTTTAAAGTCCTTTACAATTCCAAGATTCCCTAATTCTAAGATAGTTTTGTCTTCTGAACTGATGAGAGGCACATGTGTGTGTGTGTGTGTGAGAGAGAGAGAGAGAGAGAGAGAGAGAGAGGCAGGCAATTGGGGTTAAGTGACTTGCCCAGGGTCACACAGCTAGTAAGTGTTAAGTGTCTGAAGCCAGATTTGAACTCAGGTACTCCTGACTCCAGGGCCAGTGCTCTATCCACTATGCCACCTAGCTGCCCCTATACTTGGCTACTTCTAATAAACAAGGCCCTGTGGTAGACCTGAGAGATGAACCATGGAAGAGCAAACCTGCGATTTTAGCTAAATATAATAACAGTGAAAACATTCCTAGTAAATGCTTCCATTGGTTGACAAGTTTCATCTCTAGCAGCACAATATGAGTGCCCCCAGCCATTCTTCTTAATCATGACCCCAGTTCTGAAAACCAGCAAAATAAAGCCAAGGTCCTATTCCATTATCACTAGCTGGACTCCAGTCTCTCAGTAATTCAGGTGATTTTAATTTAAAAGAAAAATGAACTTCTAATTTTTCCAAAGTAAAACCTTGGGGTCTGTGCGACACTAAGTTGTTTGTCCTTCATTCTCGAAGAGGACCATGACATCAGGAGGTGATGCCATGATTTCAATGAATGAGTTCAATGAATTGGATTTAAGTGAAGGAGGGTTGTGCAAAGTCACTAGCCTCACTCTCTTCCTTCAGCCATCTGGCTCCAGTGGCAAGATATACATCAGAACAACTGGAAATGGCCCTGGATGTCTAGACAATCAGGGTTAAGTGACTTGCCCAGAATCACACAGCTAGTAAGTGTCAAATGTCTGAGGTGAGATTTGAATTCAGGTCCTCCTGAGTCCAGGTCCAGTGCTCTATCCACTGTATCACCAAGTTAAGAAGAATATCAACGAGGGAGAGGAAATGCTGGGGAAAGTGGTAGCTCACCTCTCTGAATACCATCCCAATATCTGACTATAACCTTTTTTTTGGTTTTGTTTTGTTTTTTTAGTAAGGCAATTGGAGTTAAGTGACTTGCCCAGGGCCACACAGTTAGTAAGTGTTAAGTGTCTGAGGCCGGATTTGAACTCAGGTACTCCTGACTCCAGGACCAGTGCTCTATCCACTGCACCACCTAGCTGCCCCTGACCATAAGCTTTCTAACTGCAGCAACTCACCTCTCAGTTTCCCACACTCTCTTAGACTAAGCTGCCAAAGAAGTTCTGATCTGTACTTGGAGAACTCTAAGCTCCTCACTGGGAGCTCCCTATACATACCCACACTAGAGGGGGTACAGGCCCAGTTCAAAAAATTAATAATAGCTGTTTTGCATATTGCTTAACAGGTAACAAAGATCTTTCCACATAGTGAGGGTAGATAAGGTATTATGATCCTTATTTTAGAGATGAAAGACTGAAGTGTTTTGAAAAGACAAGTCAACTTCCCCTAGTCAAAGGCCCAGGTCTTCCAGCTACAAGGCCCATGATCTTTCCACTTCATCATCACATCCTATATAATGACCCTTATTAGCATGATCTTCCCCATGATTTCCATTCTTTAGTTTAGTTTTGTTTTTTGTGGGGCAATGAGGGTTAAGTGACTTGCCCAGGGTCACACAGATAGTAAGTGTCAAGTGTCTGAGGCTGGATTTGAACTCAGGTCTTCCTGAATCCAGGGTCAGTGCTTTATTCACTGTGCCACCTAGCTGCTCCCCTCCCCATGATCTCATTCCCCTCCCCCCCCAACCCCCCACCTAAAAATTGAAGGGGCTTTTTTTATATTACTGAACAGGTTTAATTCTGTTTGGCAAAAGATTCCACTTACAATTTCTGTCTTGAAACCTATTCTCCAGATACCATCTACTGTGGAAAAAAGAAATGTTCTCTTGAAGATATGGTTAGCAATGAAATTTCATGTCATTGACTATCCTACAGGATGCAAAGTGCCTGAACCAGCATCCCAAAGAGAATGCTAACCTTTTTTTCCTTTTTTTTTTTTTTAAGTGAGGCAATTAGGGTTAAGTGACTTGCCCAGGGTCACACAGCTGATAAGTGTTAAGTGTCTGAGGCCAGATTTGAACTCAGGTCCTCCTGACTCCAGGGTCGGTGCTCTATCCACTGCGCCATCTAGCTGCCCCGAGAATGCTAACCTTTCTAACTGCTGGTGTAGCCAGAGAAGGGTAGCCTGAAAACAGAAAAGAGAATTAGGTCATTTTAATAAAAATTAGATAAAAATAAAAGCCTGGTATAATGAAAAGAACACTGACTGGGAATCAGAGGAACTCAGCTCAGATCTGACTCCATTATTTTCTTGGTCACTTCACTGCTCTAGGCTTCAGCATCACCATGTATGAAATGAAGGGGTTGGTGTGGAATAGCAGTTCTCAGACTTTTTGGTACCAGGACTCTTTCACACATGAAAATTTAGGAACCCCCCCCAAAAAAAAACAACCGGTTTATGTGAAGTTATATCTATCAATATTTGATGTATTTGAAATTAAAAGCCTTAGTATATCCTGTAAACATTCTTGACTTTACTCTTTAGTTTCAGGGACCCTTGGGATCTCTCCTCCAGACCACACTTTGAGATCTCTGTGATCCCTCCTAGCTACTGATCCTAAGTTAACCACCTTATGATGAATTTGTAATTTATTCCAAGTTCTTCAGCCGTCTATCAGAACCTGGGTGGTCAGCTCTTTCTTTAGCAGAGCATTTGTTAAGCAATTTCTATGTGCCAGGCATTGTGCTAAATGCTGGGGATACAGTGAAGGACAAAACAGTTTCTGCTCTCAAAGAACTCACATTCTGGAGGGGTAAAACAACATGTAAAGTACTGTGTGTGTGTGTGTGTGTGTGTGTGTGTATAAGATATCTAATGTAAAGGGGAGGTAATCTCAGAAGGAAACAGCTGGGGGGACCAAAGAAAGGCCTTCAGCAGAAGGTGGGATTTGAGCTGAGTCTTGAAGGGAGCTAGCGGAACTAAGACATGGAGGTGAGAAGGGATCTCATTCCAGCCTAGGAGATGGCCTGGCATGGACACATGGGGACAGATGAAGCATCATGTGCAAGGAGTAGAGCAAGGTCTTTGTAAAACGCATCAAAGGGAGTAAAGTGGAAAAAGACAGGAAAGCTAAGAAGAGTCCAGGTTAGTAAAGATTTTAAGTGCCAGGGGACTTTGTATTTGAACCTGGAGGTAAGAGGGAGTCAATACAACTTGAGTAAGTAGATAACAGTCAGACCTGTGCTTTAGAAAAATTACTTTGGCACCTGAGTGGAGGGGGGATTGGAGTGAATTAGCAAGGCGATTGCAGTAGGCCAACTGAGAGGTGAGTAGCATGGTGGTTGTGTGAGTGGAGAACAGATGTATGCTAGAAAAGTAAAGGTAGAAACAAGATTTGGCAACAGATTGGATAGGTGAGACGATATGGAAGTCTAAAATGATTGAAATTAAATGTCCTCCTGGAACGCTACAGGAAAGATGTAGCAAAGGCAGACAGTAAGCTTATTAGGTATATGCACAATAATTGGGATATAGGCATGTAAACAAATAAATGGATTCACTCTACTTCTAGGTATCAGTTATTTCATGGACACCATAGAAAGCTACCAAAAGATTATGTCATGCTGATAAAGTAATTCCCTTGCCTTCCCATGGAATTAAGTAGTTTTTACTATTAGTACACTTGAATTTTAAGTCCACTAATAAATCAGCCCTCTATTACTGCTTATTCTAGGGAGCCATGAAAAAAATAGACTGGTCATATTACGTGCTCATGCTCATCCAGTGGTCCTTGCACGTGATTTTTCATCTGTCCCCATGTGTCCATGCCAGGTCATCTCCTAGGGCCGGAATGAGATCCCTTCTCACCTCCATGTCCTAGTTCCACTAGCTCCCTTATATATGGCAATCCATCCATCCTTGACTTCCTGAGACCCTTGTACTCCCGTATATCTTCTATATTGGATCTACCTTGCACTCTGGAAGTTTTTCTCTGGATCTTTTAATATTCTCTTGGAACCAATTCAGTATTCAGGCTCTTCTTTATCCTTAGCTCATCCTCTTTATTACATGACCATTCTACCTCCTTTTCTGATCTTAGATTCTCTGATGATCATTTCTGGTGTGTGTTACCATCTATAATTTGCTGTAACCTACTTAGACCTACAGTGGGTTTCCATTGCCCTTTTTGTCATCTACCATTATGACTGGGAATAGAGAACTAATTTTCAAAGGGCAGTGATATATGAGTGATTTTTTTTTCTTTTCTTTTGGGCCATTATTGTTGCTTCTAGAATATGGAAGTCCCAGCAGTGAGCAGGCAGCATGCCACTCTTCTCTTCAACACTGCTTTGGAGCAAGGCAAGTGGGATCTCTGTCGACACATGATTCGATTTCTTAAAGCCATTGGCTCTGGAGAATCTGAGACGCCTCCACCAACACCTACTACTCAGGTTCGGAATAAAGACGATGCCATTTCAGGTCACCTCTCAACACTTGTCTTTTGTTCACTGGCATTGCACCTTACGAGCTCCATTTTCTTTGTCCTGTGGGCATTTCCATTTAGGAACCCAGTTCAAGTGGTGGATTTGAGTTCTTCAGGAACCGAAGCATTAGTTTGTCACAGTCAGCTGAGACCTTGCCCGCTAGCAAACTGAACTTGCAGAAAACTCTCAGTATGCCTTCTGGTCCTTCTGGGAAAAGGTAAGATGAAGAGGAGGAAAGTTAAGAGAAATAAAGAATCAGAAAGGAAAAGGACACCAAACATTTATTAAGTGCCTGTTTCGTGTCAGGCTCTATGTTAAGTGCTTTACATGTATTATTTGATCCTCACAAGAAACATGTAAGGAAGGTACTATTATGATCCCCATTTAATAGTCAAGAAAACTGAGGCAGACAGAAGTTAAGTGACTTGCCCAAGGTCCCACATCTAGTAGGTATCTGAGACAGGATTTAAAATCAGATCTTACTGATTCCAGACTCAGCACCCTAGCCACTGTGACACCTCAGAATCCTGCAGTATTTGTATTACCCAGTATTCCTATGCAATTACTCTCATATATGATAGGTAGGTAGGTAGTTTTGAGGATTTGAATAAACAAGTATTATCTGAGGAATTGTTTTGATTCATTTTAATTTCCCTCTTAAAGGCCCACCCCAAAATAATTCAGTTAGGATTCCTTTTTCTTTCCCCATTTTCCTCCTCACCTTATATATTTGCCCCTTAGCACTCATGAGTGGTCCTGTTTGCTGAAGGACGAGAACAACAGGTGAGGAAACTGAGAGAAGAAAGAAAAAGGAATGCTGGTGATGGCGATTATTTTTCTTTGTAGGGGAGAGTTTGGACAGAGATAAAATGGATATTTAAATGGAGAGATAACCTCCACACATTTTCTTGGCTAGTTTGCCCCCTGCCCCCCAACAGAGTTTCTTTACACCTTTTGCCTTGGCTGCCTTCAGCTGGACCAATCAGGAAGAGGAGGAAACCATCACCTCCAGCTTTCTGCCTCAGAGTAGAGAAGCAGAGAGCCAACAGGGTTCTGGGAGCTCTCCTCACTCTGTGAAGTCCACTTGCTGCTTCCTGAGGTGTAGGATCTCTTGGTCATCTTCTTTTTCTCTAATCTTGTCAAAACATTTTCAACTCCTCCTACTCCTAGCTACTTTGTTAGTATTTATTGTAGCACCTCACTAAATACCTTTACACATAGAAGACGCTCGGGATTTTGGATGGTTTTGGTTTTGTTTTTTTCTAAATGGTAAGAAATGGTATAGTGAAAAGAGAGCTGAACTCCGGTCAAAAGACCTGAGTTTGAATTCCAGGTTTGCCGTTAAACTATGGGAACCTAAGACAGGCCAGATTGATTTGGGCCTAGGTGACTTCTAAGGCTCCTTTCATCTATCAAGTAGCTCTGTATGTAGTGCTTGACAATTAGTAAGAACTTAAAAAAAAAAATAATGAAAACATGTAAGTCAAATACTAGTTTTAACTTCAAAAGCCAAATAGCATCAGTGGCCAAAGTGTCATTCAGCTTCAATATTTTATATTTATAAAGTATGTGAGAAACTATGTAGCAAAATTGATACCTTGTGTATCAATGTGTGTGGTACATGCTAGTAGCCCCAGCTGCCAGGAAGACATGGGTTAACAGACTTCTCAGGCTCAGAAGTTCTTGAGCCAGTGAGATCCCCAAGGTAGGGAGCTGCCAGGCTGCCAGAGGAGAAGAGAACTCAGGCCCAGTTGGGAAGTAAAAGTTAAAACTTCCATGGGCAGTCGGTGGGCTAAGACGAGGGAGCAACATATTTGCAACCTGAGTGAGATGGAAAGAGAGCCTCCTGAAAGAAAGACAGACAAGAGAAATTCATTACCTGTTTGACTACTTCTAATGTTGGGCCAGGGAGGAAATCATTGGCTTTTTAAATCTTGTCTTTAAGCTTCATTGACCTTTGTATCTTCATCTTTAGACTTCAGCTATCTTAATGCTCTTTCCACTGCTTGTTTCCCTGGATGTGCTGATAGCTTTCTATCTCTGGTACAGACGTTCTGTAGAATTGTGCCATGCCTTTTTTGTCTACCCATTCTCAGGTGGAGCAAAGACAGTGACTCTGCTGAAAATATGTACATTGACATGATGCTCTGGAGACATGCCCGGCGCCTCTTGGAAGAAGTTCGGCTAAAAGATCTCGGCTGCTTTGCTGCCCAGTTAGGCTTTGAACTGATTGGCTGGCTGTGTAAGGAGCGCACCAGAGCTGCTCGAGTGGAAGATTTTGTGATTGCTCTGAAGAGACTCCACAAGGATTTCCTGTGGCCATTCCCAGTCATCCCCATTTCTTCCATCAGTTCACCATTCAAGAATGGAAAATACCGAACAGGTGACAGCCTTGTGGCTTCTTGTACTACTACAAACAAGTCCATGACCAGACTCTTCTAAGAGCAGTAATACTTTTAGGCCTCCTGTACATGCATCATCTAAGGCAACGATGACTTCCCCAGGATATGTTCTGATTTACAAGCTATGACTGACCACCAGCTTCCTGCATAGCCCCCTCCTCCACAGTTTGCTCTGTACCATATCACTTAAGAGTAGAGAAATGGCTGAATGTACTCTCACCAGACAATTCAGCACCTCTGACATGCAGTGTCCTGTGCTGGATGTTAGGAGTTGCCCTTGAGGAGCGAGGTCTGTAGTCTAGCTAGAAGGTTAAGACATACATGGCTGTATGTGATAATTTGGAAAACTTCATGAGAGGACTAAAATATACATTAGAGAGTAGCAGTATCATAATTTTGAAACTAGTTCAGATTTCTTGCTAAGAATTATTCTGTGGGAATAATGGTTGGCCAGCTAGCTTTGTAATTTAATAAGTTTGTGTTGACTGGTGAAACAAAGGGCTAAAGGTTGTTTTTTTAAAACATTTTAGCTATTTTTCATAAAGTCTCTACTCCTAATTCCCCTTTATGAGAATGTAATTGATACCCCTGCCAAATATCATTAAGGGAAAGCTTTTAATAATCTCAAAAACCATTGTCATTTATTCCAGAAGCTCCAGTATATAACCAGAAAAAAAAGTTGTTCCTTTCTAAAAATAACTATAACCAGTTCTTTCTTAATGGTTAGTGGACCATTCTGCAGACCTTCCTGCCCTCCTCTAGGGGCTCCACATGACCCCACTCTCTCTGTTGCTCTGCCAGGGAACTTGCATGATATGAATTTACATCAAGTGAGAAGTGTGCATACTCTTTTGCTTATTCTAATTGATGACATTATATGGTCTGATATTTTGGCCACAGTCTGTTAATATTCCCTGGTGTTTGCCTTAATATGATTAACTGTTTTGGTTGTGAGGCACTGAGTTGTTATTGGGGGGAGGTGGGGTATCTGGGGATTAGCATACACTTTTTATACAGACCTTACACATATTTTGCTATGGGCTTTCAGTATTCTGAGGGTTTTCAATTCAACAAAACTTTTGTGTGTGAGGCATGGGGTGCTAGGACGAAATTGAAATAATAGAGATATTGTGTAACACAATCTAAGCATTTGTTCTGTGTGAATCCTACTTTTTTGTTTGTTTCTACCCAGGTGGGGGAGAACAGTTATTAAAGTCTCAGTCAGCTGACCCTTTTTTAAACCTTGAAACGGATCCTGGAGTGCCTAGTGCTCCAAGAAGTCAGAGTTGGCTTGGCAGCATTAGTTCTACTCACCAGGAGATAGATACAGCCTCATCCCATGGACCACAAACACAAGATGCCTTCCTGTCACCTTTATTAAATAAAGGTACATACCATTTTACATCAAACCTACCTTTCTCTGAGAAAAAGGACAGGTGGAATATGTAACCCTTTTGGCCATCATTGGCAAAGGATAAAAAGTATTTTGAAGAATCATTGACAATAGGTTTGTAATTTGAATTTTTGATAGGAATGACTTACCATTAAAACCTGTTTAGGTTGCATTTCCAAATAAGCATTCTTTATCAGACAATGCATTCATCCAGATTCTGCTCTCTAGTATTTCTCTTTTTTTCCTTTCCCTTATTTATTCATTCATTCATTCATTCATTTTGAGTGGTGTGCATTTTTATTTGTAGTTTTGGGTTCCAGTTTTTCTCTCTTTCCCTCCATCTCCTCCCTCTGCCTTAAGATGGCAAACAATCAGATATGGGTTATACATGTATGATTATGTAAAACTTTACCATATTTGTCATTTTGTACTAGAAAACTTGATTAAAAGAAAAAAAATGAAAGAGTGAAAAATAACATGCTTCACTCTGTTCCATCAACATCAGTTCTTTCTTTGAGGTGGATAATGTTTCATTAGTAGTCCTTTGGGATTGTCTTGGATCCTTCCTTGTATTGTTGAGAATTGTCAAGTCATTCACAGTTCTTCATCAAATAATATTGCTGTCCCTGTATACAATGTTCTTAGTTCTGCTCACTTCACAATGCATCATTTCATGTATCTTTGGAGGCCTTTCTGAAATCATTCTGCTTGTCATTTCTTATAGCACAATGATATTCCACCACCATCATATACCACATTCTAGTATTTCTAACAGAAAATGTTGTTATAGCCCTAAAAATGAGTGTGGGGAACATTAAAGAGAAAACTAGAAATCATACTATAAGTGGGAAATCTAAGTATTCATAGTACATACCAATATCTTCACTATGAATAACATTAGTTATTTTTGTCAGTGTTATTTGTATTTTACAAAGGTGAGTGAATTCCAGCCTAATGCAGTTTCAAAATAATTTATACAAGCATAGATATACTTACAAGAGCTTAACCAGCTGTAAAAGGTAATTATACTTGCACTACTTACTTTTTAAAAATAATAATAAACATTAAAGTCATTCACAGTTCTTCATCAAACAGCCTTTGTCACTGTACACAACTTTCTCTGGTTCTGCTCACTTCACTATACATTAGTTCATACAAGTCTTTCCAGGCCTTTCTGAAATCGTCCTGTTTGTCATTTCTTATAGCACAGTAATATTCTATCACAACCATATACCACAGCTTGTTTTCTTTCTAATTCTTAGCCACCACAAAAAGAACTGCTATAAATATTTTTGTACAAATAGCTTTTGGGAGATGTCTTTGTGATATAAACCTAGGAGTGGCATTGCTAGATCAAAGGGATGCACAGTTCTATAGCCCTTTGGACATAGTTCCAAATTGTTATCCAGAATGGTTGGATCCTTTCAGAACTTCACCAGCATGCACTACTTACTTTACAGTATTATTGTGTAGAAAGTAAACCTTAAAAGTCCTATAGAGACATTGAAGTATTCTTTTTACTGCCCTGGCTTTGAGTCTATTGGTGTTAAAGAGCATTAATCTTCTACAAGTGATTTAATGTCAGTCTTCAAATCCTTGACGTATCAAATTAGTGGGACCAATTGATAACTATTTTAAATTCCTTATTAGGGGACGAATGCAGTATTGGTTCAGCCACAGACCTAACTGAAACCAGCTCTATGGTGGATGGTGACTGGATGATGGTGGATGAAAATTTCTCTACTCTAAGCTTAACACAATCAGAGCTAGAACATATCTCTATGGAGTTGGCCAGTAAAGGGCCACATAAATCCCAGGTCCAGCTCCGGTGAGTCTTATTGTCATATTTGAGAGCAGAGAAAAATTTTAAACATACTATTGACAACAGATGAAATGAATAGCTCTTTTTTCCCTGTTGTCTTTTTTTTTCCCACTGTTCACAGACCCTCCC
Source organism: Dromiciops gliroides (assembly GCF_019393635.1). Lineage (NCBI taxonomy): Eukaryota > Metazoa > Chordata > Mammalia > Microbiotheria > Microbiotheriidae > Dromiciops > Dromiciops gliroides. Next base: position 641,411,078 of record NC_057861.1, read on the forward strand.
AGATATTAATACACTGATTGTTTTAACTTTGTACAGGTATTTGCTGCATATCTTCATGGAAGCAGGGTGTCTGGACTGGTGCATTGTTATAGGCCTTATTCTTCGAGAATCTTCTATAATTAACCAGGTGTTTGGGCTGACACAATCTTCAGAGATAGATGGAGAGATGTTACAGAACATAAAAACTGGGCTACATGCTATAGACAGATGGGCTTCTACAGATTGGTAAGTGACAGTTTCCACTGAGCTTTCGTTTCTAAATTGTTACTAAAGGTAAAAAACAGCTTCATTTTCTGGTTTTTCTTAGTTAATATAACATCTGTGATCTTACATGGGAAATATTCATACTGGAGAAATTTACAGAATACTGTCTTCTGGGGAAATGTTGTATAAAACTGAGACTGACTCAAGTTCTTGTTAATGGCTTGGATTTTTTTTTTTAATGGAGAACTTCAAAAGAGTTGTAATTATATTCCAAGGAAAGGGACTAAAAATAAGAACTTCCATTTTAAAATGGGAAAAAGTACTGCAACACAGCAATCACAAGTTAGAATTTTGGTCAACATTACCACTAGCAATTTTTATAGGGTGTATGTACAGAACTAGGGCTATAAGAGAGAAGAACCACTACTTTTACAATATAAATACTTTTTTATTTTGTTAAATACCAATTATATGTCAAAAAATCTTAACATTCATTTTTTTAAAATTCTGAGTTCTAAATTTTCTCTTCCCTTCACCCCTTTCCCTTCCTTGAGAAAACATACAACTTGATATGAATTATACTTGTGAAGTCATGCAAAACACTTCATATTGGCCATGTTGCAAAAGAAAACAGACAAAAAGGGAGAAAAATATAAAGTTTAAAAAGTACACTTCTGTAGAGTTTACTAGTACTCTCCTTGGAAGTGAACAGCATTTTTCATCATAGATCCTTTAGAATTGTCTTGGATTGTTGTACTGCTGAAAATAGCTGTCATTCACAGTTGATCATCTTTATGATATTATTGTTACCATACAAAATGTTCTACTGGTTCTGTTCGTTTCACTTTGTATCAGTTCATGCAAGTCTTTCCAGGTTTTTCTGTTCATTTCTTATAGCACAGCAGTATCCCATCACAATCACATACAATTATTTGTTCACCCATTTCCCAATTAATGGGGATTTCCATTTCAGACCTGGTAATAGTATTGTGGAATCAAAAGATATATTCAGTCTTATAGCCCTTTGGGGATAGTTCCAAATTGTTCTCCAGAAAGACCAGTTCACAACTCCACCCACAATGCATTATTGTACCTATTTTTCCACATCCCCTCCAGCATGTCATTTTCCTTTTCTGTAATATTTGCCAATCTGATAGGTGTGTGGTGGTACCTCAGAGTTGTTTCAATTTGCATTTCTTTAATCAGTAGCAATTTAGAGTATTTTTTTCATGTGACTATTGCTTTGATTTCTTCTTCTGAAAACTGCCTATTCATATCTTTTGACTACTTATCAACTAGAACCACTACTTATTAATGAAATAACCATCAATTTAGTATTTTCTAAAAAGTTTTATGTTCAAGTTACCATCCTAGAAATATAGTGATAGACAACTAGGTCTTTCTCTGAAGGAGCTTACATTCTAAGGTGGAGAAGGAAGTACAAGCACAGAAATAACCGAGAAAAGAATGTGAAGTTGAACTCTGTGTGTATGTGTGTGTGTGCATGCATGTGAGAGACGTGTGTGTTGTATCTTAGCATTGTGGTCCAGAAGGCATTAGAAACCTCCTCCTAAATCTAAAGGAAACAAGGTTAGAAGTTGTATTTAGGAGCCTCAGAATATGGCACTATATTAAATACATACTTGTCGGTTTGCTCATTGAATTTCTTTTTCTCTCTTTAGCCCTGGATACAAGCCATTTTTAAATGTCATTAAGCCACAACTCCAGAGACTAAGCGACATCACAGAAGAGCAGATCCAGCCTGAAGCCTTTCAGCCAGCAAACAAGGTTCCTGAACAGGCTGCCAGCCCCAGAGCTGAGGAGAGCAGAAGCTCTACTTGCCATAGCAACAGCCCTCCAGGTGAGGCTGGCAACAGCAGTGCTGCAAGCTGGACTGAAGGCTCCATGGCTGGATCCCAGGAAGAAGAACCTCTTCAGGATGGGACCTATGACTGTACAATCTCGTAACAGGAGCGGTCTTCTGTCACCACAGGCAGTATTAGCAGAGTGCGACTGAGTACACTGTGAACAAGTCAGATGATTTAAAGGGGAAAAATCTGTTCAAACTTCTTTTTAACTCAAAGAAATTTGTTTGAATTCATGAACAATGTGATTTCAAATAAATGTTCTTTCATAAAAATGTTTTTTAAGCTGCAAAGTAATAAAGATTATTGTACAGATGTATATGAGAATATCTGGTTTTATTTTGAAGGGTTTAGAACTATTAGTAATAAACTATAGGGATGGCTCTCCATCAGCCTAAACTTGTTCTCTCTGTTCTTGCAGCAGGTGGTTGTTTCCAAAACAACTCACAGTGTACAGTGTCATCCCTTACATCAGCTGTCTGTCAATTTGGCTACTTAATACACTTTGTATAGGACCATACTCAAGTGAATTATGTTCCAGAGCTCATGGAGACACCACAAATGGCTTGAAGTTAGTATACTCAAACCAAGAACTCCTAAAAGTTTTATACCTGTCTTACCTAGTTGTAGGCTGACAAGCTGGGGTCTAAAGGTACTCATGAATTATGCTGTTGGATACCACAAAGATATTTTGTACTAAAAATGTTTATCTTTCTTTGTGTGAATAGTCTTATTTGTAAATACTCTCAAAGGAGCTGATTCTCTGCTTGAGGCTTTGTATCATAGTTTATAAAGGTTTAATTACTCTGTACTCATGTCATGCAGAAAGGGCACTCTGCTTTGGATTAGACAGTCTCTCTCCAATGGGCATGGCAATAAGCAACAGAGCCGGATACCTTCACCATGCAGACAATGAGGAATGGCTTTATGCAAATTCATGGAGGTTCTTATTTATTGCTTTTGTAAATGGATTAAAAATGGATTTTTTTGTAAATACAATTGCTAATCCTGTATCATAGGTACTAAGCATCAGTAATGTATACAATGCTTGCTCCGTTGTCACTTTACAAGCATTTTATAATGTATTTCTGGATAAGGAAATAATTTTTCTTTTCATATAATGCTATGGAAACATGTCTACATAATTCTTAGTTGCTTTATGGTATTTTCATCCCAGCCTATATTTACCACAATGTATGTAATACTAAATATCTTACAACAGTATTAATTTAGATAGCTTGTTTGTACTGTGCAATTTGAACAAAAGGAATGCAACATTATTTTATAAAAAAAAAAAAACCAAACATTTATTTTTGTAATGACAATGTATTCGATTGATGTGGACCAAATTCCTCCCACTGTAAAAACACTCTTCTTGTAGTGTGGTTATAAGCATACATTTTACTCAGAAAAACAGAACTGTCCTGTCTGCTTGCTCGTGGAGCAAATGCAAACTAGCAAGGTTGGGTTTTCTTGTAGTTTTCTCTAGAAGGGGAAAGCTTAAGACCATTTAGGATACTTTTAGCTCTCAAGTCATCAAATATATTTGAAATTATTTTGGAGTTTGGTAATTTGCTGTTTGCTTTACTTTTTATATCACAAGTGCAATAATATCAAATAATAAAATTCCTGGCTGGGTGGAATTTAAGTGATTATTGGTATTTGGGTCCTGTGGTGCTAGTTTTGAGTTTCAAACACCTTTCATATTTTGCTCTACCCTCATAAGCAGGCGGAAACCTTGCATGTGAGTGACAAAGTAAGTAAGTAATATTTAAAACATTTTCAGAAAATTCATCAGTTTTGCTACAAAGGGCAACTTACTAGCTGAGATGGAAAAACTGGGCATCACGACACATCCTTGAAAGCAATTACAATCCTTATTCCATGAAATGATCTTTCCTAATGCCCTGGGGAAAAGATGAGCGTAATAGTTTATAGAACTTTTCAGCTTATGTGTTCTTTTGGAATGTGCAATAACAACCTAAATCCCACATCTCTACATAGTAAAAGATGCAAATTTATTTCTGATTAATTACAATTAGGAGGCCTTGAAGAAAAGATTCTGCAAAGTTTACAGGTTTATTTTCTCTCCAGTAATAAATTTGTTATATATACTTTAATAAAAAAATTCAAATTATCCTTTTGGCTGACTTATTGTATAGAAAACAGATCCACCATTTAAGCCACATCTTAAATATAAAATATACATGTTGTAATGTGTCTACTCCTAAGCTGACAGCTATACAACAATATTTATGGGCAAGAAAATGTGGGATAGATTGAATCTTTATTACAATATCTTTTATTATGCATTTTCTAATTGGTGTACACAAGGGCAAAAATAAAACCATTCTAGGGACCTGACCTTATCTGACAGTTGATAGCAGAAATTATACTCCCTCTTCTCCTGTACATGTGTCCCTAGACGTAGCTAATAGTAAATGTATTCCGATGATCCCCTTCAGCAACCGTTGCCTTTATCTAAAGTCAGGAAAACCTAGGTTCAACTCCTCCCTATGAAGTGCTGTGTAACCTTGGGCAAGTTACTTAAGTGTTAGTCTGTTCTAAAAAGATATATGGAAGAAACCATCACTGCCAAGTACTTAGTGTGTTCCCTCCTGATGTCTTGAGTTAGACCTGAGCAAAATGAGGAATCAAAAATCATGATCGGGGCAGCTAGGTGGCGCAGTGGATAGAACACCGGCCCTGGATTCAGGAGGACCCAAATTCAAATCCGGCCTCAGACCCTTGACACTTACTAGCTGTGTGACCCTGGGCAAGTTGCATAACCCCAGTTGCGTCACCAAAAAAAAAAAAATCAAAAAAATCATGATGATCTATTTACATGATGTGTGTACTGCAAATATGTCCCTTACAACCACTCAGAACTAAAACCAATGCAGTAGGCTACAGTAACCTCCTTGAGCTTGAAAAATGACCAAATTGAAAAGATTTTTCTGGAGCAGGAACAGCATTTGCTAATAATACTCAATAAAATCATGTAAATTTTTAATCATACAATTGTGACAACTAAAAAAAAACAACAGGAGAAAAAGTACATGCTATCAAAGTGCTTATAAATGCTGAGGCCCTTAATTTCGTCCAACCTCTGGCCAGTTTTCTGGTTACAAGAAACGTGTAACAATTCCTACGGAGACTATGGCTGCTAGAGAGATTCGATGAAACAAGCTTCTGTTTCTAGTTTAGGTCTTCTGCAGCTCTTCATAACCTCAGACAAAACAAGCATCCCAAAGTAAAAAGACACCTTACCAACTCCCGCCTCCCTCCAAGTCCATTCAAAAGTGACACATAACTTAGGAACTAATATAGCCCAGATATACATAATATTTAATGAATAAGAAAACTTTACCCAGATTTGGGGGCGGGGGGGGGGTCATAAACTTTTCCAGCAAATGCAGAGTTACAGCTTATCTCCAGCTAAGTCTCTTACCCATAATTCAATCTCAGAAAAGGTAATAGGTTGGTCTCCATGGTCTTTAAAGCCCCTCACGATTCTAAATCTATTGAAATTGGAGCTGGGGATGTTTAACCAAATAAGAACAATTTAGGAATGACAGCGCATTAATCTTCAAGGACGTGAAAAGATGTCATGATAGAGGGACATTTGCTTTAACTGGAGATGGCAAAATTTAAGACCTATGGATGAAAGTTAGAATAGCAAATTCAAAATAAGGAAAAATTTCTAACTTAAGAAATACTAAGTTCCCAGATTCTGGAAGTCTTCAAGTAAAGAAGGCCTGGTGATCATTTCTTGGATAAGATTATTCCTGACTTCCCTTCCACCAACTCAAACTCTTACTAAGAATTTACTTGAGATAGTACTACTATGATTTCTTTGAAATACTTATTTTATATTTATAGATATTAAGTCCAAAGATAATGTAGGAGAAATAATGACCATTCTGTTAACATGTCCTCAACTGGGGGTTACATGAACACTGTTCTAATGATCTAATGAGCTCATCTTTTGAAATAAATGCATCAGACCATGATGACATCAGAACACCTGACCTGACACTTAGGGCCATTCACAACTGCTTCTGGCTTACTTTCTCAGCCTTATTTCATGCTACTCCCTTCCTTGCATACCATGTTCCAGGTGAACCAGAATGCTCTTCTCTTACTCAGTGCTTTGCCATTCTATGTACTCTACTCAGTCCTTACCCTTCCCTAAGGAAATTCTTCAAGGCCCAGGTTGGAACAATCCAGTAGATGTCAGGTGCTTACTGCATGCCAAACAGAATATTCAGCACTGCTACCTCTTCAATGACACCTTCCTTATACTGGGGACACTGGGTACAAATCCCAAACTCTGTCCTCCCTTACTGACCTGCATGACCATGACCATGACCTCTGGGGCTGTCTCATTCATAAAATGAGTGGACTCAACAAGGTGGTCTCTAATGTCTGCTCTATAGCCTATCATTATAGAATATAAACAAAAATGAATACTCCCTACCTTCAAATGTTCCTAGAGCACCACTGAAATTTATATTCCCAATATACTCCACCATATAATATACCAAATCTCTGGTAGTATTTATTTGCATTAATTTACTCCATTAGAGTTCCATTAGCTTCTCAAAGGTCACCACTGTCACTTTTCATTTTCATATGAAAACAGCTAGTTTCAGGGTAGATAGAGCATTGGACTTGGGAGTCAGAAAAACCTGGATTCAAATCCTGCCTTGGCTATCTATGAGCTGTGTGAATCCTAGGCAAGTCATTTCACTCCACTCAGCTCAGTTTCCCCATTTGTAAAATGGGGGTAATAACAGCACCTATCTCACAGGGTTTCTATGAGGATCAAATAAGATAGGTAAAGTACTCTGCAATACTTAAAGTGACAATATAAATGCTATTATTGTATATCAAGCACCATATTGTGTAAACTGTAGACACAATCTTATATAATTCCTAGAAAGGTGGTACCACACACTCTAAATCTTACCCTCATCCTTACTGTCTTTTAGAGAATATGATTAAAAAGCCAACCATTTTCTCAACCTACATAAGTCCTATGGAGAGTGAATAGCCATTTCTAGTGAGCACAAACACTTTAGGATATTTTTTTTCTGAGTGGTCCTAGCTCAACCTGAGCTCAAAATCATTTTGGTTGCAGACGTGATTATTTTAAACCAAGCAATCTTTTATAGGTCAGTAGCCAGCTCCTAGTCAGTTACTTATCACAAACATGTAACATCAACAAAACCTAACTTCCACATTTTTTATGTGGTTGAAATTGGCCATGAAAATTTTATCTTCTTGAGAGCACTCACTGAATGCAAAAACATGCTGCATTCTGTGTGGAAAACAAGGTATTTTTATTTTGAGTTTTTATGTGATTTTTTAAAAAGCCAAACTTGGAAGAAAAGTTGTTATAGATGGCACACTCTTTTCTCCTCTATAAAACACAAGAAAGTAGTCAAAATGACGCCCTAAGATATTAATCTGGCAGCCTTTCAAAATACATGGGCTTAACAAATGCCCCTCCCCCCCAAATATGGACAAAACCAAGCAATATGTGTGTATGCATTTGTGCTAAAGGTGAAGATGCATAATTAATACAGGTCCTTATTTGCTTCAATTTTTAATGACAGACTGAGGTTGAAAGCCACCTAAGCTAAGGAAAGATTTTCAGAGAGGGTTTCCAGACCAAAAGTAATTGGCAGAAGGCAGGAGGATGAGAGAGAAAAGGAATAAAACATGGTTTAATTAGTTGAGCCTCAATTCATTTTTACTATCCCTTTATTTTAAAAAATTTTATTAACACCTCGAATGTTGATGATTTAACAGTAGCAATCCCCTCCAATCCACTGCAGCTGAGCAACTAGCAACTCCCAAATAACTTGACTTTAATTTCTATGAAGTTGAGATGTACAATTTCATTCGAAGGTAAAAGTCCTACCATAATATGCATTCCAGTTAAAATGTTATGTTCTTTGGTCACATCATCCACCTTAAAGAGCAACCATAATTATACTTCAATTACAATTTTACAAACAAAACAGATTTTTTAAAAACTTACACAATCTTTGAATGGAGGGGAAGGGGAGTAGAGTGGGGGAAGGTGCGTGGGGGGAATGTCAGTGGCTGAACAATGTTTCCCTATAAAAAGAAAGCAGGATGTTAAAAACATTAAGTAACATAAGGCAGCAAGTAAATCTTCAATAATCCAAAATAAACCAGGTAACTCAAATCAACAACCGTGCGTGCACACACGTGCACACACATGTGCATGTATGTGTGTATGTTTGTATACATACACAAGTGGTATATTTATTTTTATAAAGAAGGCTTCCTGAGTCAGCAAGCTGGCTATCTATTCCTCAAATATGCACACAATTATTGCTTCTGTGGTAACATCTTAAGGGTTAAAGCATGCTTATTTACATTTGTTAAACTGTGACAACAGGAAACTGCATGTGACAATCATTCTTAAAGTCAGAGGCACAATGTAAAATTCAGAAATAACTAAGTCACCCTTCTTCACACTTTCCCCAAACATTGTGCTACTTACAGCTAAAATGCTGTGTAAAATAGAGCATTTGTTATGATTTTAAAAGACCTTTTTCAAAATGAGTCACTGAAATGATCTTGTCAGAGGCTCTAAAAAATATGAAAGAGTTCATTTATTCCAGATGCTACTGATCTGACAAGAACGGCTCAATGTGCTTATTAAACAGCTCTGAGTGTTTTATTTATTTGAACATTTCTGGCATGTAACATGTAAATGGAATCTTTGCATTAACATTCTGTGCTGACCACCTGGAAAGAACAACTCCTATGACAGCCAAACTTCCTAATGATCAAGACAACTAAATGAAGACTCTTAAGAAAATCGCGATTACCACCAAAAGTGAGTAGCAGCATTCCTCCTTATCCAGGAAAAATTTACAAGGGGAATACTATTTTGCTTTCTAGGACAGTTATATCTATTCCTAATAAGTCTAGTCATTTATTTCAGATTTCAGGTTAAGCACAAGGACAAAATCTGCACCTATTTAGGGATTTCTAGAGAATCTCTGTTCTAGCCATCTCATTTTCGTAACAACTGTTCCCAAATACTTCAGACTTCAGACTTTCAGCAACACAAACACAGAAATTTGGTCTATCATCAAAAGGCCTCGCAGGAGCCAGAAGCAGACTCTGCAGGCCTTTGAAGTGGGTTATGAATGGAAAGTGCCATGTCTTACAAACAGCAAAGGCTCCAAAAGCAATGCTGCAATTAGCCAGCCTTTGTGACATCTAGCATTCAGGTAGGCATGCTGACTGCTGTCTACAGGGCTCACTTTAGTTTGAATGAGCCACAGCTTAGGCAGGCAACTTACAGAGAAGCAAACTATCCTATTCTGTGGTCCCCAGCTTGTGAAAACAGACCACTCTTTCTCTCCAACCTACTCCTACTTCAATTGGATGTATAGACTGTGCTCATTTCAGAGAGGTAGACACTTATATGTTTTTCTTCTCTAATTAAAGGGCCTCATTCACTTTATCTCAATGAAAACAAATGCATTTTTAGACAATAGGCCTGTGCATTTGTTGAAACTCAACAAGTATATCTGTGCCCACTTTTTTATTTTTAATTAAGGAAAATCTAGTAGAGTTTACTATCCATCTGGTTAAATCTGTCTGCTATAGGGGCTCAATTCGCACCAAGGCATTTCTACTGCTGGAGAGCTACCAACAAGCTGTATACATTTTTTTTTAAATGAAAAAACATTACAAATAAAATACCAAATTCCTGGGCACTATCATATTTTCACAGTATGTTCAGGTGTCCAATCTTATTAAAAGAAGTCTTCCAACTCAAGGAAAACTAGTCATGCTAGATAATAAAGGAACAGATTTATAGAACTAATCATACAATAGAATGCAACATGAACCCAGTGCAGTGTCTTCTGCATAAATAAACATCTAAAAGATACAGAAATAACCCAGAAAAATAATGAATCCTACATAATAAGGAAATTAGAATAAATATTTATAAAATATTCAACCACATTTTTTTAAAAAAGGCCAAAGGGGCAGCTCAGTGCTCTGATGCAGGAAGTCAGGGTCATCTTGTAGCTGTCTCTGTCTGGACCCAGTACTAACAATACTCTGAAAAGAAAGGCCTGTGAGAACCCAAGAGAAAGCTTGGCTTCTCCATTCCCTAAAGTGGTATATTCAAGAGCAAGTACACAGATGTCTAGGAGAATATAAGGCATTGAAAAGACCAAGGCCATGATACACATTGGTGATCCAAGACACTGGCATGCAATTCCCGATATTAGTGAATATTCCAAGTGCAATAATGCATGGGCACTCTTCAATTTCTTTAAGAATTACAGTTTGTTTGAGCTGGAAAGGGACTTTGAGAAACCATCTGTTCACAAGTATATTACCCCCTATGCAGCTCAGTTCTAATTAGAATCACTACTTCATGTTGTTCGACCCACTGAACAACACAAAAATGCTCTATGGCTTTAAAGCAGAAATGCTATTACCCTCAATAACACTAATTCAGCATCACCTAATTTCTAAATGTTCCTGAGGGAATCACTTATTGAGTTTTGCTTTTTTTCCCTTTTTTTTTAAAGGTCATAAAATGAAACACCCTTTCAAATGGCAATACCCACATGGGCTTTACTCCCTGGCACTTTCAAGAATCAAAAAGGCCACACCCCAACATACCACCTAGCGTTCTGCTGCTTGAAGCTTTTCCCCAGCCTCTCTTCTAGCAGAAGCAAGGCAGAGCAAAACTATTACTTGTCAAGTGGAGTTTTCCCACCAATCTGAAGAAGCTCGGCTTCCATACCACACTTGAAAGCAACAGAGCGCACCGAATAATAACTGCTGAATCAGGCCAACTCCCTGCCTTGGGTCATACTCCATATTGCACAGGAATGGAATATGACACTAGCCATGTTCCTACAACCTGACAGAGAAGATCAAAATACATAGAGGTCATAGGTGCAAACCCAACCAGAAGGAAATGTCCAATCTGGGAACCTGTCCTTCAAGGCATCCAGCTGGGGAGACCTCTTGTCTTCTCCAGAAAAGTAATGGGCAGCTATGGCCACAGTGACCATTCCTTGAGGATGTTCTTCTGAGACCTGGCAGATAAAAAGAGGCAGATTTCATTTAGCATTTAATCCCCTTATCCTGACCTAATCATTATAGTTTCACTCCAAATACAATTTAAATCCGCTCCAAATGGGAGGCACAAGGGAGAATAAAATGTTACCATCCAGAAAAATGGATATATTTGTACCCTTGAGGTACTTACTGGTCAAAGAGTCTCAATGAGCATGATGATGATAAGTAAGAAAACTAATAAACATGCAGTTTACATGACAGAATGAAAAAATAGAATTTTGTTACCAAGCATATGCCAGCTATTCTGCTAGAGAAATTAAAACTTTCAATGATGTCTGGCTGCAAAAATTTTTTTAATAATATTTAAATAAATTTTTAGCCAAATAAGGTAAAATCTACAACCAGGCTGCTGTCTTGTGCTAGTCATGATCCCTCCACCCCCACCCCAGGCAAAGGAGAAACCCGATATCACAAAGCTCTTCAACCTATGTCAAAATTAGAGTTCAAACAAAACATGTCACCAAAGGCACCTAAGATGTATGAAACATGTAGAAAGTGAAGTAGTGGGTGATTCGATTCTGCCTCAAATTCGTTCCAGCTCAGGTAGCAGTACATTTCAGAGTTAGCCTGGTGCATAAATAAACATCATTCCCAATCACAAGGAGGTGCCACTCTCCTTCCTTGCCTGAACCATCACTTGTTTTATCACGAGCGTGGTGATTCTAACCCACAGGGCCAGAGTTCAATGACAAGTTCAATGCTAAAGAAATGTCTAAAGTAAAAAGGGCTGTAAAACCAAAACTGCCATTGGTTTTCCTCTTCCCACCTGCACATCTATCCAGAATCGCCAGGGAGAAGCCTGCAGTCCGTGAGAATAAAAAACGAAATAATCTCCTCCTCTGCTGGTAATCGGCGTCCCATGGCCAAGAGACCACTGGGAGAGTGCCGACCCTTCGTGTGTTCGGACATAAAATGACATGTGACTAGGACCTATAGGATAAAAAATAGAACAATTTAAATTGACTGAAAAAAATTATAATGGTAAAAAGCCAACATTCTCCTGCCCAAAGCCATCCGTGAATGTTCAAACCCCAAATCGAGTTCCCATTTGTATAGTTCAGAATGAGCAGTCAGTGAGGAGGAGCCTCAGCCTCTGGAAGGACTAAGAGGTCCAACCCTCAGCAGAGCCCCCAAATGTGTCGCGGCTCTGAGAAGGGGAGGCATCGCCTAGAGTCTGATGTTTGTGCTTCCTTTCAAAGCAACTCCACCACTTTACAGAAACAACAAATACCACCCCCATCCCCCAATTAGGTACTGCCCTGTAAATAAAGTTATCAAAGGAGATGAAGAACCTTAAGTTGGCTTTGGGCCATGGAAAAAGCAGCAAAAGAGGATGAGATCAATAAAACAAGTCCATTTGTGCCAATTGAAAGACTGAATTTAAGCCCAGTCCCTAAATGAAGGTAGTAAATGTTAACCCGATGTATGATGATCCTAACCAGGCTCAACTATCTTTAGAACTACAAACCTTTCCAAACTTACTCATTCTAATACTCGATTAAAAAAACACCAAGCAAAATGAAGAGTAAAAAGAAAGCAGATTAATCTTACTTACCTGTTACTTCAAAGGTTAACTTCATAGACTCCCAGGGGGTTTGCTCTTTGGATATAAGTCGAAAGTGAGTAGGGTTTCTGGGAGAAACTTCTGGTGCAGGAAGATACCAGTTTTTCCTTATTTGAAAAAAAAAGATATTTAGATCTTTAGAAATGCTTTTCATACATTATGAAATTTCAAGTGAAGAAGCAATAATGATGTACTTTTTTTTCAGCACAGCATCTGAAACAATGAAGATGTCCAGTGCATGTTAACATAGTAGTTTCCATGGAAATAAAATTATTTCAAAAATTAACCGATTAATTCTCATTGTGGAGAAGAGAATCCAAGCAGCATCTCCTGAAAGACCAAGGGAATTAGTCAGTAGTCAAAAATATATCACAAAGTGGTGGATCAGTGGAATAAGATAGGCATGAATTGCACTATAGTAATCTAGTATATGATAAACTCCAAAGATACAAGCTTTTGGAATAAAAACTCATTATTTGACAAAAACTATTGGGAAAACTGGAAAACAATATAACAGAAACTAGGTATAGAACAACATCACACACCATATACCAAAATAAGGTCAAAATGGGTACATGATTCACACATAAAGGGTGATACCACAAGCAAATTAAGAGAACATGGAAGAATTTATTTATCAGATTTGTGGACAGGAGAATAATTTAGAACCAAAGAAGATAAAAAGAGCAAAATAAAATGTAAAATAGATCATTTTATTGTATAAAATTAAAAAGCTTTTGCACAAGCAAAACCAATGCAAGCAAAATTATAAGGAAAGCAGAAACTGGAAAAGAATTTTTTCAACAAATATCTCTGATAAAGGCCTCATTTCTCAAATATATAGAGAACTGAGTCAAATTTATAAAAATACAAGTCATTCCCCAATTGACAAATGGTCAAAGGATACAAACAGGGAGTTTTCAAAGAAATCAAAACTATCTATAGTCATATGAAAAAATGCTCTAAATCACTATCAAAATCACCATCTTGATCAAATAAATGCAAATTAAAACAACTCTGAGGTACCACCTCACCTATCAGAATGGCTAATTATGATAAAGAAAATGTTGGATGTTGGAGATGTGGGAAAACTGGGACACTAATCCACTACTGGTGGAGTTGTGAACTGATCCAACCATTCTGGAGAGCAATTTGGAACTATCCCCAAAGGACTATGCATACCTGAGGGCAGCTAGGTGGCGCAGTGGATAAAGCACCGGTCCTAGATTCAGGAGGACCTGAGTTCAAATCTGGCCTCAGACACTTGACACTGACTAGCTGTGTGACCCTGGGCAAGTTGCTTAATCCTCATTACCCCCCCCACACACACACAAAAAAAAACAAAAACAAATAAACAAAAAACTGTGTATACCCTTTGATCCAGCAATACCACTGCTTGGTTTATATCCCAAAGACACACAAAAGAAAAGGGAAAAGAAAAGAAACCTATTTGTACAAAAATGTTTATAGCAGCTCTTTTTGTGGTAGCTAAGAACTGGAAATCAAAGGGATGCCCATCAATTGGGGAATGGCAAAACAAGCTGTGGTTTATGATTGTAACAGAATATTATTGTGCTGTAAGAAATGACAAGCCGGATGATTTCAGAAAAACCTGGAAAGACTTGTATGAACTGAGGTATAGTGAAGTAAACAGAACCAGGAGAACACTTAACACAGTAATGGCAATATTGTTCAATGAAGAACTGTGAATGAGTTAGATATTCTCAGCAATACAATGATCCAAGACGTTCCCAGAGGACTAGTGATAAAGAATACAATCCACCTCCAGAGAAAAAACTGATATTAACTTAACACTGAAGCATGCTATTTTTCACTTTCTTTCATTTTCTTCTTTTATTTGAGTCTTCTTACACAAAATGACTAATATGGAAATGTTTTACATATTAGCACATGTATAACATATCTAATTGCTTACCTTCTCGGGGACAGGGAAGGAGGAATAGAATATGGAACTCAAAACTTGAAATAAAAATATTTTAAAATATTAAATATGTCTGTGTCTGTGTCTCACCAAAAGTCAGGTTAATAAAAAAGGCTTCAATTCCTGCTATCATTGTCTTCCTTTCAAGCCTTCAGCCAGGCTTTCCTTCCAAAAATATAATGGCTTCCTAGAAAACTTTTGGTTTTCCTAAAATGCCTAAATAAGCTAAATAAGATTGAAGCTTCCTACTCAACTGCTGTCTCATGACACAGGCTCCTGAGAAAGCCCACCCTTTCCAAAGTTCCCAAAGAGAGAATTCCTGAGGTTAACAAAGTTGAACCACTACAGTAAGAAACTTTATCCCACAAAACACACAGAATTCTGAATGACATAAATACAGTAGAAAGGATTTGATTCTTCATCAGCATAAATATTTAATATTAGAACAACAAGTCACTAATAGGTATTAGAAAATCTCCATCCACAAAGGGACCTAAAAATAACAATGTTCCTACCAACCTGATTAAAAAATGTACTGGAAGATACCAAGGGAAACCACAGAGGGGAGCTGTCTCCTCACAGGGGGCTCTGATGGTATCATTGATCTCAGGAATGTGAGGAGTGATGTGAGACATTCCAGTGTAATCAAATCCATTAATCCATATTCCAGAGTCTCTCTTCACTACATTTCCATCCAAGCCATGAAATGTTCTAGTTAAATGCTTTAGAGAAAAATTAAGAACAGTGATGAATAAAAAATAAAAATAAACTTAAGAAAATCTCAAAAAGGATAAAGAACCACACCAGAAGGCAACTATTAAAAATAAAAATGCAGTTCTCCCTAAACAAAGATTTAAGACTTACAACAACCCAAGTCACTGAAACCAAACTGAATCTCCCATAAATAGTTCTTTAATGTGGTAATGATAAAATGAAAGATTTCTCCATACCATATGTATTCATTTGTTCCCCAAGCTGATTTCTAGTGACAATTTATCTTTATTCAGGAACCTCTACTTTTAGTTCTCTCCTATTTTGTTTCAAGATAAAGTATTATCCAACTGTCAATAATTTAGGGGCCAATTAGACAACCTAGGAATTATCCAGGATTCCTAATTCCCTTCTATTTTTCTTTCTTTTAACAATTTGTTGGCACTTTTATCAAAAAAAATAAGGGCAAGAAGAGGACTACTATTATTTTACAGCAGCTCAGAGCAGTGGATTCCAACTATCCAAAAGAATGTGCAAGATCATGTTATTCATTCGTTTCCATTATCATGTAATGCTACTCTTTCTTCAATTTTACCAGCATTCTTCTGAACAAATGGCCTATATTTTGCCAAAGATTAGGTGAGTTCAGATTCGCTGTCAGTCTAGAGAAATACAACCTTTAATTTATCCTAAGACAATTTATAAATATATTGATAGCAAGTATTAAAACTTATCTAATCCTCACACATTTTCCCACTGTAGTGATTTTGAAAATATATCATTTTAGTTTTGCTTGTTCTGGTTTGACTAAGTGAACATTCCTATTCACTCTAAGAAATTAACATTTTATTTCACTTCCAGCCGACAAATGCTTGCTCTTCTTGATATGAACTCGCTACTGCTCAGTTCTTTCCTTACTGCTATACACTAAAAAGGCCAGGATCAGCTCAGCAAGGTCAGACCAAGAATGGGCATCTGACTTCCTAATGACTAATGAAGCTCAAAATCACCCTACAATCTTAAAATAACTCACATTAAAAGGCTGGTGTGGTTTTTTTTTTTTAATATAGTTTTGCTTTTACCTGAAGAAAAACTCTCTTAGGCTTTGGATTAGCAGGATCAGCACTATATGGAAAGAAGATGCCACTGCAAACAAGAAGGAATGTAACTGCACATACTGAAGCCAAAGCTAAGATTGTCATCTTTGTATTTCTGGCAAGATAGATGAAGGTAATCTAAAGTACAAAAACACAAAAACAGGCATCAATAACAGATAACTGGTTAAAAGATACTGTTAAAAAGCACTTATGTTGACTGAATTATACTGTAGGTTCTTTCTATCATATAACAAAAATAAAGTCATGAGGAGTTTCTAACACAGCACTATCCAACATCTCTCTGATGCAGATCAAAGAGGATACTGATCGTGTAAGGGGATCCCAGCAGAGTAGATGTTATAGATAGAGCACCACATCAGCCATAATACTGCCTGACTTTACACGCAGGTAATCAGTAATTGGGGAAAATAAAGTAGGGTGTGTATTTCCTGTATGCACTCAAATGATGATGTTCTCCTTTCACACCCATTCTTTCTTCTACCATAACACTAACTTGGCATAGCACCAAAAAATAATAATATCCAACTGTGCTGACAAGTAAGAAAACATTAGCAGCATCATTAAGTTACAAGAGTGGTGTCTCTAAATCTCTTCAAGGCTGGTAATAAGTGTTAAAAACAATCAATCAGGGCAGCTAGGTGGCGCAATGGATAGAGCTCCAGCCCTGGATTCAGGAGGACCTGAGTTCAAATCTGGCCTCAGACCCTTGACACTTACTAGCTGTATGACCCTGGGCAAGTCACTTAACCCCAATCGCCTCACCAAAAAAAAAAAACAACCCCGACAACAATTGATCAACAAAAAGTGCATATCTACTGTATGCCTTGCACTGTGTGAAGCAATGGGGATGTATGTATTAAAGAGCTTATTTTCTACATACAACTTCTAAATTCAATACAGCTTAAAACATATTGCCTATGTGACATGCTTTATGGAATTCTGTCAATGGCTGACAGAAACTAGCTCTAAAATGGCATCTGGAAGATCATCTTGGCCTAAAAGATAATACTGGACCTGGAATCAAGACCACAGTACAAATTCCACCTCAGACACTTACTAGCTGTGTGACCATGAGCAATTGCCTTAATCTCTCCCAGCCTGTTTTTGTATCTGTAAAATGGTGATAATAATATGTGTAATACATATTTCACTAAATTGTTGGGAGGTTAAAAATGTATATAAAAGATTTTGCAAAGTTTAAAACATTATATAAACTATCAACTATTATCACCATTATCATCAGATTAAGAACTAAAAGGACCGGGGCAGCTAGGTGGCGCAGTGGATAGAGTACTGGCCCTGGAGTCAGGAGGACCTGAGTTCAAATACGGCCTCAGACACTTAACACTTACTAGCTGTGTGACCCTGGGCAAGTCACTTAACCCCAATTGCCTCACTTAAAAAAAAAAAAAAACTAAAAGGACCTTAGAGAAAAATCAGAAAATGAGGCCTTTAAGATCACATAACCATCAAGTATCAACATCCAAACAATAAGAGAAGAAATAAAAATAAACATAATGAAAAGTAGGCCAATTGGTTTAGAATCTCATGTGTGCCAAGGGAAGTGATGTGGAAGGAAACAGGAGCTGTAAGGCTTTAAATGACCAACAGAAGAGTCTACAATTTTGCCTTCCCATAGAACCTGCTAATGTCCCCTCTCTGCTGTTGGAGGACTCACAGCTAAGCAAAAAAGCTCATTACCAGGATCTGACCACAGAGCCTCCTGAAACCACATAAAACCTAAGGAACATCAGTCCTAGGAGGTAGAGTCCATGCAGTGTGTGGTGAGAAGAACATTTGCTTATTACTGTGCCTGGCACACAGTAGGCATTTAATGAATGTTTGTTGACTGATGATTGGATTTGTAGGCAGAGGTGCTGGGTTCATGTCCTGGATCTACTATTTATTATCTCTGTGTCCTCAAGCAGGGCCCTCAATCTTTCTAGAGACTGGAAGAGGCCTTTGGAGATTTCTAGTTCAATTCCCTCACGTTACAGATGGTAAATAACCTACCCAAAGCCACACAGGTAGTAGTATAAACTAAAGATAAAATAATGCTATAAGAGTTTCAAATACTTCTCAACTTCCAGCACAAAAGAAACCTCAATCGACCCAAGTCTTAGCAATTCTTTCTACCCTTAAACCACATAAATAAAAAGCAAAGAAAAAAAGTACTTGGTTATTCAAAAGCCTTCCAACATTTCTCTAACTTGTATCACAACCATTAAAATCTACGGGGCAGGGGCAGCTAAGTGGTGCAGTAGATAAAGCACTGATCCTGGATTCAGGAGGACCTGAGTTCAAATCCAGTCTCAAGACACTTGACACTTACTAACTGTGTGACCCTGGGCAAGTCACTTAACCCTCATTGCCCCACCCCCCCCAAAAAAAATAATAATAAATCTAGCTGTTATTCCCAGAAATAACACTCCTGCAAGGTACTGAAATTTTTCCCCTTTAAGTTAAAGGCTGGTAAATAGGGGTAGGGTAACCTAATACTATCCTATCCTTCATTGGTTCACCATTCTATAATCTCTATTGTCATGCTTCAGACATCTCAATTATCCATAGCCCAAGGGAGAAAAGGATGACAGAAATGACTAAAAACAAGTTAGCAAGTTTCTCTCCACTTTCTAATTATCTCTCCTGAATCTATTTTCCAGGTCAGCTGTTTTTCCAAAAAGATATTTCACATTGCCCTCTATTTTTTCATTCATTTGGATTTGGTTTATTGTGTCTTGGTTTCTCATAAAGTCATTAGCTTCCATTAGTTCAATCCTAATTCTTAGGCAATTATTTTCTTTAGAGAATTTTTCCATTTGGCTTTTCAAGCCACTGACTTTTTTTTCATGACTTTCTCGCATCATTCTCATTTCTCTTTCCATTTTTTCCTCTACCTCTCTTACTTTATCTTCAAAGTCCTTTTTGAGTGCTTCAGTGGCCTGAGACCAATTCATATTTTTTCCTGGAAGCTTTGGATATAGGAGCCCTGATGTTGCTATCCTCCTCTTCTGTGGGTGTACCTCGATCTTCCTTGTCACCAAAGAAACTTTCTATGGTCCGCATCTTTTTCTGCCTGCTCATCTTGCCAGACTATTTCTTGACTTTTAATTCCTCCTTAAAGTGGGGCACTGCAGCATGGATCTGGATCTGTGTTGGTGCAACTGTGGGGTTGAGCTCCACTCACACTCCAGCACAGCAGCCCCTTCCTGCTGACCTTCTAAGCCATCTTTGCCTGGAAAATAATCTCACCCCATCCTTTTGTGGGTTCTGTTGCTCCAGGAATTGTCCTATGGCATTATTTGGAGGGTTTTGGCTTGATCATGCAGGGAGGTCCGAGAGGTTACTGCCTTTCCTCTGCCATCCTCTCTCCACTTTCTAAGATATAAAACATGTTCATCTTTGGTTTTCTATGCCCACCTTCTTTGGAAGACCCAACAAACACTGACGCAGCAGAGGAAAGGGGAAATAGGCACAAGCTAGTTATTTAAGGGGTGAAATTTTCCCAATGTCAGTAGCATTACAAAATAGTTCATAACATAAAGTTTCCATCTAATATAACCTGGAACTCAGTAAACAAAAGAAAAATCAAACCAGGTTTGAGAGGGAGGAAGCATGCTCAAAGCAGGAGCTCTCAATTCCCTCATGTTCACCACACTGTAGTCACCTTCAATGCCTCACTCTTCCTCACCCCACATATCCAATCAGTTGCCAAGTCTTGTCAATTCTACCTGCCCAATCTCTCCAATATCCATTCACTTTCTCTCCAACTACATGGACACCCCCCTTGTTCAGATACTCACCACCTCCTATCTGAACTATTAGAATAACCTCCTAATTTATCTGCCTGCATCAGGTCTCTCCCTTTTCCAATCCATCTTACACACAGTAATGAAAATGATAGGGGGCAGCTAGGTGGTGCAGTGGATAAAGCACCAGCCCTGGATTCAGGAGTACCTGAGTTCAAATCTGGCCTCAGACACTTGACACTTACTAGCTGTGTGACCCTGGGCAAGTCACTTAACCCCCATTGCCCCACGCAAAAATAAAAAAAGAAAAAAAATGATATATGTAAAGTATAGGTGAAAGGATCATAGATTTGGAACTATAAGGAATCTTAGAGGTCATATAGTTCAACCCTTTCATTTTAAGAATGAGTACACTGGGCCATGGGTTAAATCTTAGCCATGGTCACAAGTCCTAGAAACTGGCAGAACCAGGACTTGAAACCAGACCTTTTGACCTCAAATCTAAAATTTTCCCCACTGTATTGTGGTACCCCACTTCTCAATAATCTCTAATCTAATACCTCTAAAATTAAATAGAATTCCTGTGTATATCATTTAAAGTTCTTCACAAACTAGCCCCAACCTTATTATACATTACTTCCCTTCACACACTATTTGGTACAACCAAAGTGTCCTTCTAACTGTTCTTTATCTCTATACCTCTGAACAGGGTGTCACCTGTGCCTGAAGATGCTTACTCAGATCCTCAGAATCCCTAAATTACTGCAAAGCTCAGCTCAAGAACCACTGCCTATATCACAGCTATTGGAGCCTTATCTCAAAACAGCCTCATATTTTCTTTTGTGTGTGTGTGTGTGTACATATATATATATATATTTGTACGTGTGCATATATTATCCCTCTCCCCCTATAAAATCTAAGTTGTTTTAGGACAAAAACTGGTTCATTTTTGTCTCTGCATCCCCTCAACTAGGAAAGTATCAATCTACTATGTAGTGGGTGCTTAATAAATGTTTATTGACTAACTGCTTAGATCAATAATTCATCTTAAGTATGATATTACTACTAAATTATTACTAGAGTCATCAACTGTTCTGCCCCAGCTGTGATATGTGACCTAAATGCCAAGAGTTAAAAAAAAAAAAACATCAATAACCATTCAGAGAGGTTCTGCACCAAGTAAACTACACTAATAAGAACTCAATTATCATCTGCAATAGCCTCCACAATCTCAGAGCAGAATAAAACAAAGACATTTTAGAAAGAAGTTTAAGGAAAGACTAGATCAAAATTAAATACATGTTTATGTCATGTAACCCACAGTTTTTCATTTGAGTACATTTATGTTGCTATTTGTCCCTTTAATATATCCTCCCCAATTACTAAAATATAAACATGGCCTAGTATTGCTATATCTACTACAAACTGTCGCTCAAAAAATTTGCTTTTTTAAAATAAGAAAAAGGAAAATTTTTCTTACAAAATAGGAAGACAAAATCATTACACAGAGAGCCAGAATGGAAGCCAACACAACATCAGGTGGGATTTCTGAACCACTTCTTCCCAAGATAGGTGTAAACATTTCAAACACTGCCCAAATGAGGTACAATGCATAAAGATACGGAATAAACATGCCCAGAAGATAAATCATGATAAATCTTCCTTTGGCACCTGTAAAAGGAAAGAAAAAAAGAGTTAACAATCTATCCTGAAATCAGATCTAAATTTTATAGCATCACCATATATTTGATATATAGAATAATAGGATATCTATTATTTAAACATTTAGAGAAAGAAGGTTCAATATTGCTGTCACCCTTGTAAAACTTTAAAAGAAGGCAGGTTGATTCAGATATAGTAGCATATAAAAATGTGTGTGTTTGTGTGTGTGCATATAATACTTGAGTGTTTGTTGAAGACAAATGAAATAGTCTCTGATCCTGAGAATTTAAATTCTACTGCAGGCAGAGGTACAACATGTACACAAACAAGCATGGGACAATGAAAACTCAAGAGGTAGGGATTATTTACAATGTTGGGGAGCACGAAGAGGAAGATATTAAGGAAGGCTTCAAAGAAAAAATAGCATGTGAACTGAGCCTTGAAGAAAGACAAGGTAAGAGATATCAGGTCTAAAAGGACAGAATTGACCCAGAAGGGAAGAATCCAAGTAACAGAAGCCCACGTGAATAAGATACTAGAGAGACAATAGAAGCACAGACAGACAAAGACAAGATTCACCTAGCCAGGACCCCTCCCCCCCCCCCCCCGCCCAAAAAAGGAACAGATTTCCTTCCCAGGGCTCAACTCATGTGCCATACTAGGGGTAGTCTGTCCTAATCCCCTCTTCCTTCTTTAAATTATCATCATTAGACAGTATGTGTTCGTATCTTGTATCTCCCTAAAATAATGTAAGCACCTTAAAGACAGGTACTGTTTTTCCTTTTGTCAACTAGCCCAATCCCTTCTACACAGCAGCTATTCAATAAATGTTTACTAGATTAAATTGGAGAAAAGCCAAGGAGTACATTTGAGTAGGATAACAGAGGTCTTTGAACTCACACATAATCAACTTTCCAACAGTTAAGAATCATTCTTTAGATATTTTGTTTGTGATCTATGATAGAGGGAGGTAAGAAGAACAGGATAGGAGATTTCAAAGGGTGCTCTTCTCCCCACTGTCTAATCATTAACTTCAAACTTAGGTTGAGGATCCCACCTACTTAAAATATCTGTAACCTAACTGTGGTTCTCTGGAAACTAGAGACAAGAGTTGCAAAATACCTAAAGTTTAAATATTTTTACCATTTTAGAAAAACTCAAGTGAAGGCAACAATCAGGTCATGGAAACTAATGAGATTATTACTTGATAGAACCCTGTATCAACAGCCAGAATGAAGGGACCATAAGGCAATTCCTACAAACTCTTCAGTTTTCTTCAAACTCCCAAGTGAGCACAATCAAGAAAACTACTGTAGTCTGTAAGAAACTGAATTACTTAGTCATCAAGTCCTGACAAGTATATTACTGCCCCATACTGACCTTTCACATTTTTGAAAGGAAAAGTAGAGGAGACAACTAGCTAGTGGTAGTTGCCGTGTCCTTAGCTAAAGAAAAAACACAAGACTACCCTGTGGAAGGGATAATGAAAGTTACGAAATAATGAAAGTTCATTCCCAAAGCAAGATGAGCCTAATCTTCTCTCAAAGCACTCATTTCTGAGCCTACATATTAATTTTTTAATGTTAGAAGTCATTCATCTACATCTGCTAGGACCGCAGATATATTTTATCATTTATTACTTAGATTGCTGTTAAAGTTTAACAAAATAAGAAACAGAAAAATAAATGGAATTACCTCCTGTTTTAGATACAAGATCCCTATCAACACTTAACCTAGAGAATAGAAAGGAAAGAAAACTACTATAATAAAGTAATCTGGCACTTAAAAACACCCCACACATCATGGATCAAAGTGAAAAAACATGCCCCAGAAACATATCTGGAGTATAATTAAGGGAAATCCCCCCCCCCAATAATTGTATGAAAAAGTCCCTACCATTTTGCTTGAATTCCTTATTGACAAGCAGCTTTGTGAGCAATGGAAACACCACCCAGATAGCACTGATAAATGCAGAACACAGTCCTTGGGAAGTGAGCAGAAAAAGAGAGCCACAATGCACAAACAGCGAGATGTCAAAAAACACCTCTCCCAGGTATTGTTCACTTTTGTACTGAAAGAGAAACAGAAATTTTCATGTGACAGTTTTTCCCCCCAATTTAATCTAATCACTTCAGTATCCTTTTAAGTTAACACTGAAAAAGCAACCTCTTCCCATAAAGATATACCCTAGCAAAGGATTCCTAATTATTACTGTTTTGCAATATCATTAATCCCTTATAACCAAACCAAAGTTGTGAAATCCTACTGAAACACTGTTGAGCTGATAGGCTGTTATGTTCTTACTATGTAACTGTGCCTTAAAATATTATTCTACCTAAAACCATGCTTTTTATGGACTAATTACTCTAAATAAATACTTCACATTTACATAGTGCTTTAAGTTTTACAAAATGCTTTCCTACAGTCACCCTGTGAAATAGTATTAGTCTACCAATTTTATAGATGAGGTAACTGAGACAGAGAGATTATGGACACACAACTAATAAATTATCAGAGACAAGGACAGAACCCAGGTCTCCCAACTATGAGCCCACTAGAGCACATTACCTCCATGCTAAACTGTTTTTTAAAAAAAATTATGCCTTTTGTTTTTGCTAGCTATAAAATGTAGATGTCTTCCCACTGCCCCTTACCATCTTAGAACTGAACTACTTCTTATAAAAAAA
The DNA here is from genome assembly GCF_019393635.1 of Dromiciops gliroides. Taxonomy (NCBI): domain Eukaryota; kingdom Metazoa; phylum Chordata; class Mammalia; order Microbiotheria; family Microbiotheriidae; genus Dromiciops; species Dromiciops gliroides. The sequence continues at coordinate 641,435,742 of NC_057861.1, forward strand.
AATTTAAACAAAAACGTAGACTGTATCTGAGAATGTAGTCTCTATATCTGACTGCATCTGCCCTCATGGTAATCTCCCATCTTCTAAGAGTTCCATCATCTGTTCTTCCAGATCATTAATCTTATTGTTCAGAGTAGTAGTAGTAGTAGTAGCAGCAGCAGCACCAGTAGTAGAATAGTAATAATCCACATCTTTTTTTTTTTTAATGAATACCTTTGGGGCAGCTAGATGGTGCAGTGGATAGAGCACCAGCCCTGGAGTCAGGAGTACCTGAGTTCAAATCCGGCCTCAGAACACTGACACTTACTAGCTGTGTGACCCTGGGCAAGTCACTTAACCCCAACTGCCTCACACCACACACACAAAAAGAATACCTTTATTATTTCCCTTTTCACCTAGCTTTCCAGAATGAAACACCGTGATTAGAAAGCTCACATGGGCTCTGCCTACATCACACCATACCAGGCTCCTCCTACCACCCCAAATCCCTGCTTTTATTCTGGCTCCACATCTCTGCAATGGAAACTACTGTGAGATATTTAAGCAATGGAAAGGTAAGAGAGGGTTGGAAAAGAGTAGGAAAGCGTAATTCTTCTAGACACGAAGACAACTCAGATACAAGTACTGCCCCAACCATCACTACAATATGTACCTTAATTAGGTTCACTGGATCCTACTCCCCAAAATAGACCTTTCCAACACCAATTGAAAATGACAACTTATTACTAATACCAAAGGCAGTGTGCTGCTTCCTTAGCAGTTTCAGTTAGTCTTCCCTTTATTCAAGTAGTCTAAAAATTGGCAATCCATTCAATAATTCAATTCAACAAGTATTGATTAGACACATGTGAGAGAACACACACACACACAAGCTGAGGAAATTCACAATAGAGGAAATAAACGAAGACAGATTCCCAATCTAGAAGTTCAAAGGACATGATTCTGTAATTCACCATAAACTACTTCCATTCAATCTGCATATTGATTCCTAATTTCATCTTCACCAAATCTGACTCACACAGGTGAAACTATACAGGAAGGTTATTACTAGCCAAACTGTGACCAATGAACAAGCACTTCTGAAGCCCTTCCCACCTCCCTTCACCCTTTCCTTAACTGTGTGGTGCTCTCTGTCATACATTCCTGAATAAGGAATCTGGATCAATAAAAACAGATAGGGAAAAAAAAAGTCAAGAAATAGCTTTAAGTAACAATAATAAAATCTCAATTGGAAACTTCCCGGGAATGAACTGTACACAATCTGTATAGGAATATGAAAACATAAGACTCTAATTAATGCCACCGGGGCCCTTCTAACTCAAAGTAAATACACTTCTTGAGAAAAATCTTAGTGTATATGTCATCAAAAATGATTGCCAAAGCAGTACCATTTCAGCAAACTCAAGAAGAATAGATATGAATGATCACATATCATGACCCCACTACTTTCTCTCCCTTTGTAAGAAGACCTGGTTTCAAATTATGGATATCCTACTAACTTCCTGGGTGAGCTTAGACAAGACCCCAGCCTCCCAAGGAATTTCCTCCTTGGTGAAATGATGGGGCTAGACAAGCTATCTTTACAGTCCCATCCAGTTTTAAGTTCTTTGATAGTAAGCTTGTAACCAAAATTAGACAAAACTTTTGAAAATTCTCCAAATCTTAGATTTTGTTCAAGTTATAGAATCAACTTCCAAGTTCTTTTTTTTAAAGAATTAAGCTATATTTAAGAATTTTCAAGGCAATAATATTAATTCTATTAGTGTGCATAGACTAAAAGAAAATTCTCTTACAGGAAATTGTCTACATGAGAAACAGTGGGACATTCTGCTGCCTCTAATTACTGAAGATAGTTTCCCGTAAAGACTCAGAATGAACAAACAATGTACTCTCTTACAAACGCTCAGCATGATAAATGCTTATAAAAGGAAAATTCGAAAGCACTAATAAAATTAACACAAAGGCAGGAAAACAATCTAACAAATGTCAAGAATTCAGTTATTTGAATTCTTTATCATCCTTTAACTGATGTTATTTTCAATATCAAACAAGTATCTTTACAAATTGGTGACATGGTACCTATGAGAAAAATACATATGGTATATACAAAGAAAAGTCACATTCTATATATAAAAAGACAGTCAAAAAAAGTCACAAATACAAAACTCATTTGTTTAAAGTTTTTAAAATTTAAAAAAAGTGACAGTCTCTGAGATACTGAAGGACTTCTTATAAAAGCTGATTTACTTAGAATTTTAAGTGACTACAATTGAAAAACTTCAAAGATCTCCGTAACTTTCCAAAGAACTCCGAAACAGCAACATAAGCAACATGACAAGACAGGGCACAAAAATCCCTCTGAAGCTGGCTTGGACAGAGAGCTGAATGGCTTGACTTTTAAAGATCAAGTAAACAAAGCTATATGATTTGAATTTTTGAGCAATTCTCTTCTAAGGTACCAGCTGATCCTATGCCCTGGTTTCCAGTTTTTTTGAAGCATCCATGAACAACATTGTGAAGCAGTCTGCCCAGTTTTATCTAAAAAAAGTATACTCAAATTAAAATCTACCCCAAACAAAAATAAGATTAAAAAAAAAAGAAATCTAGTTAACAGCAATGCCAATTTTTGGAATCTAATTAAAACTAAATGTTTCCATCAATTGTTTTGAATTTACAGAGAAAATGGACACATGAAATAGTGCATATGTCAAATAGTTGACTCTAGTACCTATCAACCTACACTTTATGGCTAAATGGCTGATTTAAGTAAGTTTATCTCCCTCAGAGCAAGGATTCTTCATTACAGGGTTATTTAAAAAAAATATTCATGCATAAAAACCAAAAACTTTTAGAAAAAATATTAACTTGAACCTTCTTCTAAGACAGCTGTTATAAAAATGTTTCACTGTGTACCTCTAACTATATATATATAAAAAAAATAGGCTTGGAAATATTTCTGTTCCACTGATGATAACCAGATAAAGAAAACATCTTTTCTTGGTTACACAAAGAAGGCTAACAGGGAGGGGCTGATGGGGAATGAGTTATGTGTACAAATAGGATGCCATAAATAAGAGATGGAAAGAGCCTGTGCTAACAAGCCTTACTGATGAGAATACCAAATACCATAATGCAGTTTAGCATACTACAAGCTCCCTGACCTATTTAACATAACCTTCAATTTGGGAAGCATTTCCAATAGAGCAACAAAGATATCTTAAGACAGCATTTGTCAAATGAAATTGTTATGTTTAATTCTTCTTCATCATCACAGTTCTGATTTCAGTTTTTCTTCACTTCTAGAAGCAAGCAACAAGCAATCAATAAATATCTAGAGCACTTACCACATAATAGAATCTTTTTGCAAGTGTATGCACAAATGTTATCTTAGCCACAGCTGCAGTTCCATATAGACAGACTGAGACATAAAAGTGGTTATACCATGAAAGAGAACGTCCAATAAGAGAAATAAACACCGCTATAATAAGAACAGTAACTAAGCTGGTAAACCAACTTATCAGTGTGATTCCAAGCCCACAGAAGAAATCCTTTGTGTAATTAGCAGCTAAAGAAAAGAAAAAATAAAAGTTTAGATTATAAATTTTAATAAACTCACTATATAACCAACTGGTAAAATTATTGCAGTAAAAGTTAAAAGAGTAAAGTCTTCAATGTCATCAATAATAAAATTATTTTCTGAAGATAACATTTGTTAAACACTAATAAAGGTGATTCAAGTTATTAAAACTTTCCCTAAAGATAGCTAAAAACAATTAATCAAAAAATCTTCATTGGGTACCTAATGAAATCATGTCACTATGCCGGGCATTCAAATAAGTCAACCCAAAACTGTTTACAGATAGTCCTGTGTATGTGGAATGAGTCTAGATAACCTCTAGAGTCTTTTAGACTACTTATAGAAGTCTTTCTTAAGACCACACACAATATGGAATTCTCCCATAGCTTAATGCAAAGATAAAGATTTGCCTCATAAAAATTCTACTGCCCTGTATTTATAGTGAAGATATAGACTTACCCTTCTGTTTGGGCTTCAAAAAGTTTTTGCCCAAATATAGGACAACAGCTACTACAACCATATAGTTAATTATTGAGCCAACACGAGCTGGATAAGCTATGACAAACATGCCAAGCACATCAAAAAAAACCATGTTTCCATGCCGATACTCAAAGGAAGAAGCCAGTCTATCAGATGTAGCTAAATATTTAAGCACAGCTAAAATGTTGTCACCTACAAGAAAAAACAGACATAAATATCACATCATTTTAAAAAATCACATCATTATAATGTACTATTAATTCTACTAATTATTCTATACATATTTTAAAAGAGAAATAATTAAACTATGGGAGTCAACTGATCTTCAATTATGTTTGAAGTAAAGAAATGGAAATATTTCTCTTCATATTCTTCCTAGCTATTTTTTTCCTTTCATAATCACATTTCCTGAAATAGAATAAGTCCACTGCTTCCATTTCCTGTACATTCACTGTGTCCTTGATTGTCCTGCCAGTCTCCTGAACTACAAATTCAAAAAGTTACCATGACCACCATCTAGCCAAGTCATGTTATTTAAAACTAGAAAGGAATAGTTCACCCATCATCAATTTTACAGATGACTCTGCAAGCTGGGGTTCAGAAAAGGGACAAGTGACACAGCAAATGTTTTTCCAAGCTCATCATCAGCTTCAGTTCACCCGCTGGTCACCCCCTTCACACCAAAGTCACACCTCCCAGGAAATGTCACAGCAGTCCACTATCCCACTTTAGCCAAAGTGGATGCTGCAAAAAACATACACTGACTGTGTCTACCTTACCTGGGTTCATCAAGTGGTAGAATTACTCATCCCTGATTCTGTCTACAACATCCAACTATCCACTGGCTGATGCTGGGAATAAACCCTTGGTGTATCTGGATGGCCTCATAACTCAAGCAGTGACTCTTCCCTTACAGTGTGTGGTATAACCTAACTAGGACCTGCACCTCACCACTGGACCAGCAGTCTTATTCTAGGAGAGCCCAGTTCCCTGGTAAAACCCACAAGGAAATCAACCTCCATGAGTTTTGAAAGATAGTTATGTCTGCTACCATCCTTCATCGGCAGAACTGCCTAGAATGAGTATGATAAAGCTCAGACTGTGGTGAGCAGCCAGGTGGCATGGTAGATAGAACACTGGCCTTAAGAGTCAGGAAGACCTAAAGTGAAATCGTCTCAGACACTTCAGCTGTGTGACCCTGAAGATGCTACTTGACCTCTTTAAGCGTCAGTGTCCTGTAAAATGGGGATAGATACAGCACCTACTTCACAGGGCTGTTGAGAGATCAAAAGAGAAAATGTGTACAACATGGTAAAGTGTTGGTTATCATGATGGCTATCGTCATTATTATTCCTAACTACTGCCTAATACCTCAGCTAAGGACTTCATCTATTTCTAGGAGTAAAAATCAAGTCAGTAAGTGACCTAAATGTGTCTCTCTTCTCCCTCCTTAAGGCACTATGGAATAAAACTGTTTTACAGAATCTTTTTCAAGTTTTAAATTGTTAAGAAACAAAAGAAAACATATAATAAATTAAAAGGTTCACTTTATTCCCACTGGAACAGACTGTCCTTTCTTTACTAGTTCAGAAAACAAAGGGACTGAAGGAGGTTTAATTCCTCTTGGGCAAATGAAGTTCTTTCTCTTACACAAATGCATAAACACTGGTATGCAAGAATAGTTCCTACAAACCCCATCAGAAGGTCCCACTGCCAAAATCATAAAAAGTACCTGTGGCTCCCAGGTGAAAGGTATTCTTATAATTATCAGTCATAACTCAGAATTTTTACTCAGAGAAAAAGGTTTCTCAATCATAGTTAGGTAGAGCTGAAATAGTATCATTTGTACGACCTTCAGCTACATTATGGGGTTAGGCTTTTATAGGCTAGCCCAAGCAACTAGTCACCATTGATAATGTTCTTTCTATAAGATAATATATACTGCATTCCAAGAAGCCAACTAACAAAAGTGCATACTTGGAAATACTGTTCTGTTTGTTTCTACCTGGCATGATTCTTGCTTAGTCAGCTCCCTAAACAGAATAAGCCCAGATGAGCTATGCATGAGACATAGTTGCTAACAGATAAAACAAATATATTTTAGCGTGGTAATTTTAAATAAAAACTGAAAAAAAAAAAGCAAAAATTCTAAGTCACAGAAATTATAGTTCCTAAAAAACATAATGGGTACTACTATCCCAGAACTGAAAAGATAGATGAGCTTTTTAGTAGAAATCAGTATTAACAATGGTCTTATAGAAGTAAACAGTATATGATCTAACTTAAATATACTTAAGTTCAAGAAGTATGCAAATAGTGACTCCAGAAGAAGTTACTCTGATTTTAAAAGGCAGATGAGTGGTTAACAACTATATCTATGTATTGTTTATGAAAATCTAATACCAACCTGCTCTCTGAATTGAATCAGTGAGAATTCTGTCTGATGTATCATACCTGGTATGATAAATGTAGCCATTCTCAATAAAAGCCAAGTCTATTCCTAAGAAATAAAAAGGAAAATGTGAAATAAACACAGAAATTCACAGGTAATTATTATTTTATTAAGCACCTAAGTTAAACTTCTAAAGAACAGTCTCACTTACATTTGTTCATTTCATATATGCTATTTTTGGTCCCCCCAAAATTTTACCTTCTCAATTACTACATGGCCAGAATCAAAAACCAGGTTTCAAATAATTTGTATAAGGGGCTGTTCACTTAGGCACAGAAGAAATAGATAAACAAATTTTCAAAGACCCTTGCAGAACTAGCTATCATCCATATCAGGACCTGATAGGTTTGTCATTTGGGGTGTATGAAATTAGTTAAAGTAAGAAAAAGATACCAAGTTGCCTAACTCAGTAATAATAATAATAATAATAATAATAATAATAATAATAAATACAATTACCTTCACACATTCTGACATTGAATTACTTTTACTCATTTGAAATGCAAAACTATGAAAGGATAAAGCCAACCTTCACTTCAGTCCAAGTTACTTTGTTTTTTTGTTTTTTATTTATTTTTTTTATGAGATATTTTATTTTTTCTGTTACATGTAAAGATAGTTCTCAACTTTTGTTTATACATGCTTTACAATTTCAGATTTTTCTCCCTCCCTCCCCTCCCTCCCCCCCTCCCCTAGACAGCAGGTAATCTGATATAGGTTATATCTATATATCTCTATACATATACATATAGATATATATACACACACACACATATATATACACATAATAACATTAATCCTATTTCTGCATTAATCCTGTTACAAGAGAAAGAATCAGAGCAGTGATGCAAAACCTCAAAATAGAAAAAAAAACAACAGCACCCAAAACAAAAGAAATATTATGGTTCAATCAGCATCTATACTCCACAGTTCTTTCTTTCTTTTTTTTTCTTGGATTTGGAGATCCTCTTCCATCATGAGTTCCCTGGAACTCTTCTGTACCATTGCATTGGTGAGAAGAATCTAGTCCATCACAGTAGGTCAACACTCAATGTTGATGATACTGTGTACAATGTTCTTCTGGTTCTGCTCATCTCACTCATCATCAGCTCACGTAAGACCCTCCAGGTTTCTCTGAACTCTTCCTGCTCATCGTTTCTTACAGCACAATAGTATTCCATTGTATTCATATACCACAACTTGTCCAGCCATTCCCCAATTGATGGGCACCCCCTCAACTTCCAATTCCTTGCTACCACGTAAAGTCCAAGTTACTTTGTAACAATTACATCATAAAATTGTCGTCCTCCTAACAAGCTAGTGATGATTTCCTAAATAAATCTGTGACTGAATATGCCAATTATCAAGCAATACTTGAAAACAGTTTGATTTCTTTTCAACATCACCTCTTTTGGTTCTCCCTCTAACCTGTCTAACCACTCCTGGCTTTCTTGCTGTTCCTCTCATATGATACTCCATATTCCACATCTAACTCTTTGTCTAGGCTGTCTGTTCTAAAATTCATTCCCTCTTTACCTCAGCTTCTTAGAAGTCCCATTTTCCTTTAAAGAAAATACACCTTCTAATGAGACCTTTCCTCAATCCTTTCCCCCACCTAGCTGCTAGTGTCTCATGTCCAAAATTACTTAATTTTATCTATACTTATGTGAGGCTAGAAGCAGAGGATAGTATTGGACCTTGAATCAGTAAGACCCAAGTTCAAAACCAGTCCCAGATATATACTTGCTATATGATCCTGGGCAAGTCATTTATAATTGCCTCCATTTCCTCAAATGTAAAATGGGGATAATAATACTAAGTGTCTTATGGATCTATGTAAGGATCAAATCAAATGTTTGTTGTTGTTTATAAAGCATTTTGAAAATCTTAAAGCACTGTATAAATCTGCTACCTATCATTAACATATTGTACCCCCGCCCACCCGAGAGCAAGTATTTCTCATTTTTGTCTGTGTAGCCCCAGCACTCAGCACAGTGCCTCACACATAGTAGGCCATAATGCTTGAATGACTGATGTTGACTGATGAGCATTTCATAATGATTAATTAAATCTCCACAATTTGGTTAATCAGGTAGATGGCTTGAATTACTGTACTATTTTATATATAAGGGAAATCTGGATAGTTTGTGATCTAATCACCAGAGAGCAGTTATGACAAAAATTTACATACTGAAGCATAAAATCTCATAGGAAGTATTAGCAAAAACCTGAACATACACATTTTTATAATTAGGAAATCAATTCTAAAAGGAACTGTAGACATTATCTAGGCATGAGTGACCACCCAATGGTTTGCCAACAAAGGAGATAAACTCGTAAGACACAAAGTTGAGGGATTTGGAGTTTCCATTCTCCATTCCTCATCCTCTATCCTCGTTAGTATTCCAGAATGAGTTCTCTAGCAAGGAGCACAATATGGGAGAAAGGACACTGGATCTGGAGTCAGAGGACTTAGGTTTGCATCTTGGATCCATATAAAATAACAACAACAGCATTTACATAGTGCCAACTATGTGCCAGGCACTGTGCTACGTACTTTACGATCATTATCTCTTTTGATCCTCACAACAACCCTGAGAGGTAGGTGCTATTTATTTTTTTACAGATGAAAAAAATGAGAAAACAGAGGTAAAGTGACTAGCCCAGAATGACACAGCTTCTAAGTGCCTTGTAAGAGACCAGATTTGAGCTCAAATCTTCCTGACTCCAGTCTAGAGCTCTATTCACTGTGCCACCAGCTGTCCCTATATGCTACCTGTGTACCCTTAGACAAAATGGCTTCACCTGTCTGGGATCCAATTCATTTGTCTCTAACATCCTCCTCTGGCTCTAAATTCTATGACCATATGATCCCAATTTCTTGATAGTAATGTATGTCTGAAGGCTGCCTCATTTCCCACTATTTTGTTATAGAAATAAAACAACATGGGAGTAAGGAATGCATTTTCACAAAGGACGATTGTTTTTACCTTTAAACCATCCTCTAAAAAATAATGTTAATGGATAATAACTCACTTAAAATAACTGATTTTACAAACAGCTTTGAGGAATCTCTTTTGCCAAGGTACAGTTGAACAAACCATTATCATTCAGCATATACAAATTGTAAAGGCCAGATGATCTCTTAAGTTTCCCTCCAAATTGTTTCTCAGAGCTTAAAAATGGTAAGAAAATGCTGCAGTTTTTATTAATAAAAGCTGGAATTAAAATAAATTTTTTTAAATAAATAAATAAATGAAAATAGATTTGATTAGAGCCTCAGGCAACTTCCATTCACACTGTAACAATTGGAATGATGCCACCTGCTGGAAGTGACGTTTACTTGTGGGAGGAAGAAGAGGGAGCCTGGCGCTTTGACTCTGGCTCTCTTTCCTGGGGACTCTGGCGAGAGTGGAGCTAGGAATGCTCTCTCCCTTTAATAGATAGATGAATATAGGCCTTTCTTTCTCTTTTTACCAAATTCTTATTCTCCTTAATAAATGCTTAAAAGCCTAACTCTTGCTAAAGCTTATTATTTATTGGCGACCACTCATTAGATATTTTAGACAGACTAGCTAGAATTTTAGCCTTTAACAACACTAAGATTATTTTGCACTCCCAAGGACATAAAGAGATAAACACTAAGACAAGGTAGCAAACTAAATGTCAAACTGTCTTAAAAGCTCACTGCTAGTGTTACTTGGAGCTTTGACACCCAGGGAACAAACACCAAGGTGCCAGTGTTACTTGGAGCTTCGACCCCTGCCCTCAAACAAACACAAAATATTGGACTAGATAACCTCTAAGGTCACTTCCAACCCTGATTGTGATTGGATTCAAGGTGACAAATCATAATTTGTACAGAAGTCTGGCACAAGAATTTAATATTAAACGCAACAAGACCCAAGTTCAAATTCTGAGCTTGTTCCCTCAGCTTCCAAAATGGAGATAATAATAGAACCTATCTCACAAGATTACTATAAGGATAAAATGAGGTAATATTTGTAAAGCACTTTGTAAATCTTAAATCCTAATAAAGTGTTAGCTATTATCAAAAGTTTGTATGTTGTCACACAGAGGACTACCAAAGACATAAAAAATAGAACAATTATGAGGAAATGGTGAAATTTTTTTATTCCCATGAATTATATTTATACAAAACTGTTGATAACATAACATACCTGGAATGCTGCCAAAATCCCTATAGATGCGAAAGTCTGTATCTGAAGGAATAATTCCACTTTGAAAAACCTCCTGAGCCACCACTGAAGCAAAAGGGTGCTTTGCTGCAAAAACATATGCTTGGACCAACCAAGGATTTTCAGGACCTGCAAGGAAACATCAGAATAAAATTAAGAAGATCCAGCCAGCATTATCTTACACAAAATGAGACAGAAGCCTACCAAACTTCCTTAAAAAACAAAAAACTAAGTCAAGAAAAGAAAAATTGATCTTACTGGACCTGATTTATGAAAGAGTATCATTCAGACACACGGTGCTTCTGTTAAACACCAATCTCTATGGCTAATACTTGAGCTACAGTATGATAATATTACAACTGAAGCACTGGTAGGTACAGAATTACTACCAGATCATCCCCAGTGTACAAATACAACTTGTGAATGAGCTATACATGTAAATGGGGTGCCAAGGAATCCCAGTCCAATGCCCCAGATCCCCAGAGAGTTAACAATGTCAGAATGGGAGAAAATTATCTACAGAGATACTTTCTCTTATGCAAATGTAGAATATTAAGCTGAGATGCCCAGGATCACCAATTTCTGCCCACTGAGGTTGTAATCAATAACACTGCCAGGGAAACCACCACTGAGGGTAAGAGGAAGGAATGGAAAGAGAAAAGGAATTCCTAATATCTTAATTAGCATTTCTGAGTGAATTTTCCTACAAAAACAATGCTATAAATAAATGGCAGTAAGGTATAAGTGGAAACAGTACTATCAGTATTATGCTTCTTGCTCAAGAAGGCTTAACAGATTTTTATGCATTATACTCAGAACCCTAACTGCCATTTTTTAAAAAAGGTCTACCTAACCCTACCCAGGCTTAAAATTCAGGGGCTACACATAAGCCCAGTTCATAGTCTGACAGGCCTGGGAGTTTTAACCTATTGAATTTCTGACCTAGGTCTATTCATGCCTTCAAAAGAAAAAGTTACTACTTTGAAACCTGGTGGTCCCTAGGTTCCCAAGAATTCATCAATATTAATGCCAAACTAAGAGTAGACACCTAATGTACTTAGCTCACTGAAGCTCAAAACTCTCAAACTCAAGAGACCCACCAGCCTCAGCCTCCTCGGTAGCGAGGATTTCAGGCATGCATCACCACACCAACTCTGTAACCACCATTTATAACAATATTTTCATAACAAGTTTAAAAATGTGTTCCAAATTACAATTTCCAAAAAAATTCATAGAATACAACCCATAAGTTTGAGATGAAGCATAAATGCTACTAGGCTCCAGCTTGTTATCTTATCTGATAACAATCTGATTACAAATAATTTAAGATACTTGAGTAATAAAGTAAGTTTAATAATCATTGATAGCAGTTAAATTGAAATGAATTTTGAGCCAGGAAACTTAAAAAGTCAAGTTCCTACTTTTACAAGGCTACCTCTAGGCTTCTCTAAAGGAAAACAAATGAAACATTTAAGACTGAATATCTAACAAGAGAGAAAGAGTAATAAATAAAATTTTAAATTGGGAAAGGGAAAGAACAGATACACAAAGTAGCAAAATAAAAACAGCCCTCTCCTCTCCAGGTTTACAGAGATATAAAAACAAACAAAAAACACCACACTAGCTATGCATCAATCTGTTCTCCATCTAATGTATGACCAGGAAATCTCCCAATGACACAGCAGAAGCCCCTCTGCATCTGTTCTGACATATATCTAATTATTTTTAAATTAGTGGAGAAAAATATCAGCCTGTAATTGCTAGACTAGAGTTTAGCATTTCTTTCCATGAAAAGAAATAATAGGAATAACTCACATTTATAAATTACAAAGATTTAACTCATAACATCTCATTTAATGTTAAATTTGGCAGGTATTATCACCATTTTACAGATGAGAAAACTAAAGCTCAGGGAGGTTAGCAGCAGCCCACATCTATACAGAACTTCCAAGACTCAACACAAAGCACTTTCCTCACTCCCAGAGGGTAGGACAGGGATAGGGACAGGTCCTATGATTCACTGGTACAGAGAACACAGGAGAAACTCTCCCAGTGCAGATTTTCCTAGCAATCTATATAGCCTTAGCCAGTTGCCTGGAGCAGGGAGTGATTCCACTCCTTGGGGCTGGAAAGTAAGAAGGTGGGGCTTTGAGACCTGCTCTCTACCTATTATAATGCCATACTTGTTCCATACCACAGGTATAAACAAGCTCAGAGACAGAAACTCTAACTTGGACACTGCAAGGGGACCACAGATGTAGAGACAGAAGGGACCCTGGTGTCATCTGATCCAAACCCTCCCCATCTTACAAATAAGAAAACTCAGAATCAGAAGGGCTCTTTAACTTGCTGATAAGCTCACAGGTATGAAAAAGCAAAGCAAAGATTCACGACCAAATGCTGCATCATTCCACTGTCCCCCACTGCCTCTAGCCCAGTGAAGTAACAGAGAGAAGAGTTGAACGCAGGCTTATTTGGTTTTTTGCTCTAACTGCAACTCGATTTTCAGGAGGGGGTTAGGAGGTCAAGTGAAAGGAGAACCACTTCCTCTTCCTCATCTCTATGCTTGGGAACTTGCTACTTGATTTACAAATAACTTTGATCATCTAATCTATAAAATCACTTATGTTTTCTTTCTGTACTTCACATAATTCTTACATGAATACTTTGGGTTTTAAAATGTAGGATAAATATGAAAAAGCCATTGAATTTTCTATTTTAATTTCAAATAAAATATCTTAATATTTTAAGAATACAAAAAGTATTCCTTTCCTCAATGCAAATTACAAATCCTTTTATTCCTTGTTAGACTGTTTTCCAAAGCCAATCAGGTGATAAGCCTTTCTGAAACCAGCCAGGCTGGTCTGCAGACTACAGACAGTCTGTCACTAGACTTACACTCCAGGTTTCACTGTCAGATCTTGTATACCACTGGCAAAGTCTTTGTAAACCCAGAGTCACCTTCACACAAATAAGGCACTGGAGGAAAGCCCTACTGGAAAAAAGACAAAAGGAGTACCCGGACTCCAATACCAAGAGGCAAGTTAAAATAATGAATAAGTATTACAACTTGCTTTTTATTTAAGTAATATATTTACCACAATAATCTAGCATATCTATAAACACTGGCACCCAAGGAGTCTTTCTGGCCCACAGAGACTCTATATATGTTCTTCCCATCAATAATTTATTGACCACCAGCCATTGGGTATAACATATGTACAGGTACTTGACAAGGGAAACCTATCCAGTCATGAAACCTTGAACAAGCGACTTTACTGTTCTAGCTATCAGTTTCCTTACCAGTAAAACAAGAAGGCTAGAACAGATCACTAAGGTCCTGCTCATTTCTAACATACAATGATCCAGTCTGATTCTTCACATAAGAGGCTTTAAATACTTGCCCTTTCTCACCAACCCCAATAATACTTTATAGAAGTTAAATAGGGGAAGATGTGGTCAAAAACTATTATTATGGAAAGCTATGTGGCAGGCTGAAAGAACTAAAATATTGGAGATATCTTCCTCAACACTAAGTTAGAGACATACTTCTCTTAGGGGCAGTACTACTTTTTAACCATTGGCTTTTGAAATGAGAGAAAAAAGAAACTGACAAATAAGGGAGCAATCTGAACAATAGGAGGAATGTAGGGAACCATCACTAGCTTTCCACTTTCTATTTCTTCATACACACTATGCAAAGACAACATCTTCAAAGTAAATAATATTTCTTTAGAGCTAAAAAGAGAGAGAAAAATACTTCCTTACTCTGTGTTTAAAGTTAAATTTTCACTTTTGTATAGATCAGATATTACACAGTAATAAAGCTCATATAGATTTGGGGGAGGCAGGGCAATGAAGGTTAAGTGACTTGCCCAGGGTCATGCAGATAATAAGTGTCAAGTGTTTGAGGTGGAATTTGAACTCAGGTCCTCCTGAATCCAGAGCCAGCGCTTTATCTACTGCGCCACCTAGCGGCCCCACTCATATAGATTTTTATAGATAATCTTTGCCATATGTGAACTTCCTCTTTAAAAAAATTTATTTCCTCTGTCTTTGGAAATTTAATTTCTGGCATCCAGCTTTCACATTTTACTAACTATGGCCATTTACTATAGTTTTCATTTGTTCGAATTTATCCACATATATAGAAATCCCAAGCCTCTTGCTCTATATAATGGCAGGGAAGACTACTACTACAAGTCACCAAGTTCTATAAGACCTTTAACCTGACAAATGCTTACTTAGTTTATTACAATGAAATACTGTCACCTTCCAATAGCCTGCGTCTCAAATAGCCTCTGACAACCAAAGCCCAACTCCTGGCCTTCTCGCGGCGGAACTGTTTCCACTAACAGGAGAAGCGGCGATGGTGAGTCACTGGTGCCTTAAAACCAGTCGCTTCGGGCAGGTGGGGCTTGTTAGCCTTGGCAGGAAACCTGCCATGGGGAAGGAAACCCTGATTTTAAACCTCTGCTGCCTTGCAGCTATACACATATATGGGAAAGGCTTCGGGAGTTAACCCCGAGGAAAAATCAGGGGTCGTAGTCCCTTAGGCAGTTGAATGTTGGACATCACATCCCTCTGTCAACTTCTGTGGCGGCACTGGTGCCAAACTGTATTGGCTCTGCCTCTCCTTTGGATCCACCAGTGTCGCGAAGAGGGAAAACCTGCTGCATGGGCAACAGCTTGTTTCCCATATTGATCCGCCCAGGCCAGCCCCCTGGAGAGGACACTCCAGCTACTCCTCATGGGGTAGATACAACACAGGATGTGGCAGTTACCGGTTATAAGTCACTCAGGAGCTGCGGCTCCCATATCAGACTGCACAGCCACACTGTGGCCTGTGGCTCTTCAAGGTGCTGATCCATGGTCATCAGCGACTGGTGGAGGCCTGCTACTACTACTACTACTACTGTCACCATTTCTGTTTTATTGGCAGAAATTCTGAAGTAGAGATTTTACGACACACTAATGGTTTCTATGTAGTTCCAAGAATAAAATCAAATATTTCTAAGGCTTATTTGGTTACTGTGGCTACTAGACTACATATATCAGTATGTTAGTAAAGGTACTTTAATGATAAATTAGGGGAAATGACCACTGATAATTTGAAAACTTTACTATTTAAAGTGTGTTGAAAGGGGCAGCTAGGTGGCACAGTGGATAGAGCACCGGCCCTGGAGTCAGGAGGACCTGAGTTCAAATCCGGCCTCAGACACTTAACACTTACTAGCTGTGTGACCCTAGGCAAGTCACTTAACCCCAATTGCCTAAAAACAACAACAAAAAATTTTAAAAAATAAATAAATAAAAATAAAGTGTGTTGAAAACACCTTGTTGTGTCCACTCTAATCTGGCTGCTGCTTCAAAAGTTATGAACAATTACATGGCAGCTCCAAACACAACCAATATTTCAATTATGAGCACCTGCAGAGCTTTGCTTTGTAATTTATTTTTTATAAGGCCTCGCATGGCATCATGTACAGGATGGCTAAAAAACCCAAACATATCAGAGCTTATCAAATTTTAAAGTGGTTTTGTCAAAATACTATACTATGTTAAACTTTTAAAATTAGAATTTAAATTTACGATTCTTATGCTCTAACATATTCATAGAATAACAAACTATATTTGTATAACATTTTTAGAAAAAGATTTACAAATAGGACACAAAAAACCATGATAAAATAACTGGAATGTTAATGAGATCCTAGGAGCTCCACATCATAGAGCAAAATTTAAAAAATCATGGTTATCTACTGACACTATGACCTGTAAAACTATCGGATCGATTAAGTAAATGTTAATTTCAGTTCTTTAACTATAGAATTATGTCTCTAGAGATATGTATTATCTATCAGAAATAAAAATGAAATAAAACAAGAGTGTCCAGCATTATAGTCTCCCTGCAAACAAAATGCAGGCTTCCTTTCTTCTCTAAAATGCAAAGTTTCAAAAATTAAATGAATAGACGATTGTCAGAAATGGAGGAGACCTGAGCAACAATTTTCCAGATGAACTTTTCTTTATGAAAGAGTAATGCAGTCACTTAACCCTCACTGTCCCGCAAAAACAAAAACAAAAAGAGTAATGCAACAATGAAGACTATGACAGGAAAGGTTAAGAGGCATGGGGCAATTGCCACAAATGCAGGGACTATCAATAGCACCTCAAAAGAGAGACACTCAGGACTTGTTGCTGTTCATTCCACGCTCTCCATTTACCTCTTTTATTGAAGATAAAAGACCAGGGATAAAGGGAAAAAGCAGTAAGCTGATCAGAAAGCACTGTTATCTCTTAATATTGTTACAATTTTAGAAATAACAGAATTTAACCCAGAAGGGGAAAAAATAACTGGAAAAATCTTAGAAGTCTATTCCTATCACAATAATTTTGGAGGTATAGAGTGGGGGAAGGGTGAGTGGCAGGTTTCTCCCTTTCAAAATGGAAATCACTCTTTAAATTACCATAATTTTTATGAAGAAAAAATGTTCAAGATTTCTTTTCTCTAGACCTGTGATTTCACTAATGTAGGATATGACTAATAAGGAAACTGCCACTTCCAATGTATGTAGGTCAGCAACATTTCTACAGCGACTGGCTCAGAGTTTCCTGGGTTACTGAGGGGTTCAGTGACTTGCCCAGATCCACAGAGCCTAGATCAAAGGCAGATCTTAACCCTGGTCTTCCTGAATCTGAGGTCAGTTCCATACATTATACCATGCTGCCTCTCCTTAAGGGTAAGTTGCTTAAGTCCCCTTATAAGGATTCCCAAATGAATCATGCGATAAAAAGATCACATACAATTGTCTATAGTATCTATAATTAATTACACACCATTTCTGTGTACCAAGAGAAGTAGTAAAGCAGAATACTCAAATGCAAATTGAAAGTTTCAGAAGGCAATGCCTTTTCAACAAAAGAAGGAAAGATTCTGGGCTTCCTTTCCTTCAGGGTGTCTTTTTGTTGCCTTTTGACCTAACACTGGGTATACCTATTCTACCGAATGGACCGCCCTCAAAAGATCACTAGTGGAAGAGATATCATCAATAATGGGCACTGTGAATAAATGTTGAAAAAGCTGTGGAAAAATTGGAACACTAATGCATTGTTGGTGGAGCTGTGAACTGATCCAACCATTCTGGAGAGCAATTTGGAATTATGCCCAAAGGGCTATAAAGCTGTGCATACCCTTTGACCCAGCAATACCACTTTTGGGTCTTTTTCCCAAAGAGATCATGGAAAGGGGAGAGGGACCCACATGTACAAAGATATTTATAGCTGCTCTTTACGTCGTGGCAAGGAATTGGAAGTTGAGGGGATGCCCATCAATTGGGAAATGGCTGGACAAGTTGTGGTATAGGAATGTAATGGAATACTATTGTGCTGTAAGAACTGATGAGCAGGAGGAGTTCAGAGAAACCTGGAGGGTCTCGCGTGGGCTGATGATGAGTGAGATGAGCAGAACCAGAAGAACATTGTATGCAGTATCATCAACACTGTGTGTTGATCTACTGTGATGGACTAGATTCTTCTCACCAATGCAATGGTACAGAAGAGTTCCAGGGAACTCATGATAGAAGAGGATCTCCAAATCCAGGGAAAAAAAAAAAAAAAGAACTGTGGAGTATAGATGAACCATACTATTTCTTTTGGTTTTGGTGCTGTTGTTTTTCTATTTTGAGGTTTTTCATCATTGCTCTGATTTTTCTCTTATAACATGACTAATGCAGAAATATGTTTAATGTTATTATGTATATATATATATGTGTGTGTGTGTGTGTGTGTGTATATCTATATATATCTATATATATATATAAAAACCTATATCAGATTACCTGCTGTCTAGGGGAGGGGGGAGGGAAGGGAAGAAGGGAGAAAAACTGAAATTGAAAAGCTTGTATAAACAAAAGTTGAGAACTATCTTTACATGTAACAGGAAAAAAAATAAAATACTTTATTAAAAAAAAAATAAAAAATAATGGGCACTCTGGCCTTCAGAAATTAGAAACTTGGAAAAAGTTAGGGGCCAGGTTCCTCTTGATTATGAGATACACAAATGATACAACTCCAAGAAAAAAAATTGTATACTCAATTTGAGTTAAATTTACCTGAAAGGGTGTGTGTGTGTGTGTGTGTGTGTGTGTGTGTGTGTGTGTGTGAAGGAGTGTATGGGTGTGGGGGGAAAGAATGAGAAAGAGAGAGAGGAAGGGGGTGGGGAATATCATTACTAGACATCAAACTATGTTAGGAAATAGTAGTCATCAAAATTATTTGATAACAGTTAAAAAACGGGATAGACTTGATAAACAATTGAAACGACCCCAAAAAGCCTAGTGATAACTCAAAGAACATAAATTACTGGGGGAAGAGCTTCCTTTCATACAACAGCTGCTTGATAAACTAGAAAGCAGTTTGACAGAAATTAGGTTCAGACTAATGGCTTATATTACATACCACATTAAGCTCAAAATGGAGACAACTTAAATAAAAGGTCACATTATAAAAAAAATTAAAAGAAAACAAATCGAGTACCTTTCACAGCTGGACAGGAGGAGAAATCTGAACCAAACACAATCTATATAGGTCGCAAAAGATAAAAACTGACAATTTTGACACTATAAAATTAAAATGTTTTTGCAAGAATAAAATAAATGATAGACATAGGAAAGAAGGAAAAGTGGGAAAATATTTTTATCAAGCTGATAAAAGTTGGATACCCAAAATATACACAAACACGTAATAAAAGCCATTCCCAATAAATAAGTGGTCAAACGATAACAAAGAATAGTTTTCAAAAGAACCACAAGCTATGAATGACCGCATGAAAACATGCTCTGAATCTCTCATAAAAGCAATGCCAATGAAAACAACTGAGGTTTCACCTCACCTCACACCTTCAAATTGGCAAGGATGGAAAAAAAGTGAAAAGACAATACTCAAGGAATTAGGGGAAGGTAGGCACATTGAGGGACTGTTGGTGCTTAGTCCAACCATTCTGGATTTCAAATTGTATGATACACATACCTAAAAAGATTAGCCTTAATAAAAAATAAAAAGAAAGAGGGTTTCACAAAAGTCATTCCACTTCTTTATGGTCACCCAACTGAGTTGAAACAAACAAACAAAAAGTTCCACTGTGTTTATTTAGAGCTGGAAGGGTTCTTATAAGACAAGTATTGAACTCCTTCATTTTACAGATAGTATCTAGGGTACAGAGAGGAGGAAGGGAGGTTTAAGTACCTACTATGTGTCAGGTACTCTGCTAAGCATTTTCCAAATGTTATCTCATTCGTACTTACAAACAACCCTGATCTTACTATCCCATTTTATGGTTGAGGAAACTGAGGCACAGAGGTTAAGTGACCTGCCAAGGATCAGTGAATTCACATGGCATTTTGGTAGCTAGCTGGAAAATGGGAGAAATTGTGGGTATGGAATCAGTGAAAACTTATGGCAAGATTTAAATTTAGTTCTCCCTGACTCTATGCCCAGCATACTATCCACTGTGTAATCTATCTGCCAAAATACCCATGATATGGAGCTGCCATTCTTAGAGTACTAGAATTTCTAAAGCACTGCCAGTTTCCCAAAGAACAATGGAAAAATAATGGATGGGCATAAACTGAAGCAAAAACACTTGTATACAAGTAGTGACATAAAAGTTGCCATCAAAGAGATTTGTGACAAAAAAAAAGGCTGTTAATTCCAGGGGGAAAAAATTGAACAATCTATTAATCAAATCACAAACAAACAAACAAACAAAACCAGGCCCAAAGAGACTTACAAGTAATTCTATCACACATTCAAATAAAAATTAATTCAAATATTACATAATGTTCAAAATTGGAAAAGACTGCATCTTCCCAAACTCCTAAAATAAATACGATCCTTCTACTCAAATCCAAGAGAGGTAAAGCAGAGAAAAAACCCATAAACAACTATCTCCAATAAATCCTGATGCAAAAATATTAAATGTTAGCAAAGTGGCTACAACAACATATTTAAAAGATTATCCACAATAATTAGGAAAATGAAGTGGGATGGTTATGCAGCAAAAACAAGAGATAACAGTTTAATACCCAATCTAGTGCACTGGTTCCACATAATGTTCAAAGATGCAATGAAAAGACCTCAGCATGTTGCATGACCCCACTGTGAAAGAATTAGGAAAAATATTGACAAGCATTTCACAACATGAGATGGCATAGATCAATGATAATCTGTGTCACTAGAGTACCTAAATTCAATAAGATTGTAGTCCCCTTGAAATATTAAAATGTGATTTTAATCAATGGTGTTTTTTAAAGTATACATGTCCAAGTTTTTGCAAAATCAAATAATCCTCATATAATACAAATGACCCTAACCTCTCTTTTCCTTTTTCAACATTTCCAAAAATGTTAATTTCTAGTCACACAAGCCATTAAAAAACTGGTAATAACAGACAAACTAAGACAAGATTACATCTCTTATAAGATTAAGGATTCCGTAAACTGGAATTACATTAAGTATATCGGTATTACCATGTAATAGTTATATAGTTTTATGATATTAATAAACTGAAAAAATATTAAATAATGCATTGTTTAAATGTTATTGGTTTTACATACTTCTTATAAATATATAGTACTGAATAAATTCAACTATGAAATTAAATCCCTAAATATCTAGGAGGATGCCAATATTTAAAATTTATAACATTTTTTATAATCTAAATCTTGTACACATGAGCTTCTTAATCTTTTTACAGCACTTATATACTTTCAGGAGATATCCCATACATAATTTTTAAACTCTAAAGAAAAACATCCATTTCAGTATAAGGATTTAAGTTTAAAAGAAGCAGGTTAACTAAAATGCAAAACATCCCATCACATACCTGTCTGGAATACAAGCTCTTTTCCTCCAACACCTGCTGCTTCTAGGTTAATAAATGC
Source organism: Dromiciops gliroides (assembly GCF_019393635.1). Classification (NCBI taxonomy): domain Eukaryota; kingdom Metazoa; phylum Chordata; class Mammalia; order Microbiotheria; family Microbiotheriidae; genus Dromiciops; species Dromiciops gliroides. Next base: position 641,457,393 of record NC_057861.1, read on the forward strand.
ACGAATCAAGTTAGCCCAGGGGTGCTGAGTAATGAAGCCATGACTTGCCTTAATGAAAAATATAGAAAAAAAAAATTAATTAAGTTGTGTGAAGTTCTAAAGCACCAAGTCTTTCCCTAATGAAGAACAGGAGACATAAAATACATTTTCTCAAAAATAGTAACTAAAATGTATCTGCAATTCAGTGTGCTACAGTAGAAGAAAAAAAACACAGTAAATGATTAGGAGTCTTTAGTTCAAGACTCTAGTTCAGTTCCTATCATTTGAAAGGGTGAACATTACCAAATCACCTTAATGTGAGAGCCTTAATTTTCTCATCTATGAAACAGGAATAACATCTACTTGTCTGCTTCATATAATTACTGTAAGGATGTGTGACTCTGACCCTTAAACTCTGAAAAAGATAAACTCAGTGAAAGTATACCAATAGCACAATTTATCAACCTCTTTAGGCCTCAATACCACCAGTAAAACTAGAGGGCTACCTCTCCCAGTCTACCACCCACATCCCAGGGAGAAAGAATAGGAGATAAAAAGGAATAGATGCCAAAATAAAGAAGTAAAGGAAGAAAGAAGAAATAGAAAGGTGCATATGTTAGAAAGTATCATCATTTTTTGGAGGGTACTATTATCACAAGTTGTCTACAACCAGACCTATTAATTTTTTTTTTTTTAATCAGCTACGGCACAGTGGATAGAGCACCGGCCCTGGAGTCAGGAGTACCTGAGTTCAAATCCGGCCTCAGACACTTAACACTTACTAGCTGTGTGACCCTGGGCAAGTCACTTAACCCCAACTGCCTCATTAAAAAAAAAAAAATCAACTACTAGAATAACTATTACCAGTGAGAATGGCAAAAAATATGGAGCAACTCCTCAGATCGAGAGCTACAGGGAAACTATTATGTCATGAACTTTACTACACATTTAATAATGAAAAGTAGTACGTAATGATTTACACATAAAGGGTGATAGCATAAGCAAATTAAGAGAGCATGGAATAGTTTATCTGTCAGATTTATGGGCAGAGGAAGAATTTAGGACCAAAGAAGATACAGAGAGCAATACAAAATGTAAAATAGATAATTTTGATTATATAAAATTTAAGTTTTTGCACAAATAAAACTAATATAACCAAGATTGTAAGGGAAACAGAAAACTGGGAAAGAATTTTTGTAACAAGTATCTCTAATAAAGGCCTCATTTCTCAAATATATAGAGAACTGAGTCAAATTTATAAAAATACAAGTCATTCCCTAATTGATATGAACAGGCTGTTTTCAAAGAACTCAAAGTTATCTAGCCATATGAAAAAATGCCCTAGATCACTATTTTATCAGAGAAATGCAAATTAAAACAATTCTGAGGTGTTGCCTCACACCTATAGAGTGACAAATATAACAAAAAAGGAAAATATTGGGTGTTGGAGGGGATGTAGAAAAACTGGGACACTAATCCATTGCTGGGGGAGTTGTGAAAAGATCCAACCATTCTGGAGAGCAATTTGCCCAAAGGACTATAAAACTGTGCATACCTTTTGATCCAGTAGTACCACTGCTAGCTAGGTTTATATTCCAAAGACATACCAAAAAAGAGAAAAAGAGCTATTTGTATAAAAATATTTGTAGCAGCTCTTTTTGTGGTGGCTAAGAACTGGAAATCAAAGGAATGCCCATAAGTTAGAGAATGGCTAAACAAGCTGTGATATAAGATAATGATGGCATATTACTGTGCTATAAGAAATAACAAGCAGGATAATTTCAGAAAGGCCTGGAAAGACTCATATGAACTGATATATAGGGAAATGAGCAGAACCAGGAGAACGCTGTGCACAGAGACAGCAATATTATTTGATGAAGAATTGTAAATGACTTAACTATTCTCAACAATGTAATGATCCTTGGGGCAGCTAAGTGGCACAGTGGATAAAGCACCAGCTCTGGATTCAGGAGGATCTGAGTTCAAATCCAACCTCAGACACTTGACATTTACTAGCTCTGTGACCCTGGGTAAGTCACTTAACCCTTGCCTAGCCAAAAAAAAAAAAGTAATAATAATAATGATCCAAGACAATCCCAAAGTACTATTGATGAAATGTAGTAAGAACAGTTTTTTTTAAATCTATCATGTTGAATGGGACCTTACTGAGATAAAATCCTATTTTAAAATCACTAAAGAAATATTGCACACAATACAATAAAGAAATATAAAATCATATTCATGTCATAGTGTGAGATTTCCCCCACCCCTTAGTTATGAGATTTAAAGTGATTTAATTATGATAATAATCAGCATATTAACTGAAAAAATGTGATTTATTTTATTTAGATCTTATTTTAATTGTATTCATAGATTAAGTTTCTTTTCTTTCTAATTAATATCAAATGATACTTTCCAATGTTAAGTATTAAGTAATATCAGAATATACAATAATTAGCAATACTGTATTTTAGAAACCACGAGTGTTATGCTTGACTCAAAGGGATCATGCAGCTCACTAGTGATATGCTTGACTAGAAAGAGTCATGCAGCAGAATTTATGACCCTGCTGCCACAAGAAAATTGATAAGAGTATTGGAAAATGCTAACATTTGTCACATAGGCAGTTTCAATATTTCCTAAGAAGATGCTTTAATTTTAAATACTTTTAATTAGTATGGTATAGAAGCATTCAAGCTCTGTAGGGGTATAAAAACCCATTGATTCTGTAACTCAAGGTCTTTCACATCCAACCTGATTAACCAGCTTTATTGTGAGACTGATCCTCTCTCAATAAACCTATTTGCTTCAGCCTGGAGACTTCATTGTTTCTATTCCTCCATCAGACTTAGAAATTTTACTGACAATAGGAAAGACCATGTCTACTCTGTTTTTAAAAAGTTTTTATTTTCATTAACTGTTTTTGTGAAAAGAAGTAAATGTTCTTTTTAGAGTTTTTAAACCTTTCTATGGCCACCATTCCCCTATATGTGTGTGCCTATTAAAATGTGAAGAGACTTGAGGGCAAAAACTTTCTCTTTTGTGCTTGTAGTCCCAGTTTAGCACAGGGCCTGGCACAGTAACCACATAATAAATGCTTTTTCATTCATCTACCCATTCATTCATTCATAGTGCTTCCAGAAAAAAAAAGGTATAAATATTCCATCTGTCATTTGCACATAATACAACTTTTTCTCTCTCAAATAACAGATATTTAATCAAGCCTAGTATTCAAAGCAGTGATAGCTACTTGCAAGACATTTTCTTCAGCTCCATTAAAGAGGAATATGACAGCATGTTGTAAGGCTTCTGATGATGTTGACAAGACTCGTAAGATTTCAAGCATCACTGAACAGCTAACTGCATCGTCACTGGCACCTTTGGGGAAAAAAAATGATACATCTGCAATATGAAATGTGTTCCTAAATTCCTTTTTTTATAGCCTTCATAACCTGAACCTACATGACTACAAATGAAGTTTAACTAGTCATTTCTTTCACCGTTTTATTCTATTGGCACCATCACATTTAAAACACAGTTTAAATTTTTTCCCATATCCATTTCACTACCTGGTTCAGGCTCTCATTTACCTGAATTCATAGTTTCTAACCTATCTCCCCATCCTATCCAGTTTTGTGTTGACACTACTTCCTTTCCATATTCTTTATTCCACCCAAACTTAACTACTTATATATATCCTTAGTCTTAGAATGTCGTCCAGCCCCATCTCCTATCCCTATTTCTGCCTGTTAGAAGTCTTATCGGGGAAGCTAGGTGGCACAGTGGATAGAGCACCAGCCCTGGAGTCAGGAAGACCTGACCTCAAATCCAGCCTCAGACACTTAATACTTACTAGCTGTGTGACCCTAGGCAAGTCACTTAACCCCAATTGCCTCACCAAAAAAAAAAAGTCTTATCATTCAAGGTTCAATTAAAAAACTAAGTCTACTATATTAAAATTCCTGATCCCCAGCTCTATCCCTACCCCTAACTTGAAGTGATTACTCCCTCCTCTGATCACCCATAGAATCAATTGGTATATCTTATAAACTTCTGTACTAGTCATTAATACAGAATCTTATCTCCCCCAATAGACTGTGAGTTCCCTGAAGGTTTTGACTCCTCTTATTTTGAATCTCCTTAAGTGCTTAGAAAAGTACTTTGTACACAGCATAACCTAATTAGTTTTGTTAAATTTGTAGGTGCTATATACTTTCTTGTAAGATAACTCAAAAAGACATCATAAGACTAAGACCTGGCAGGGACCTTTGGGATCATTTAGATCCAATAGTTGGTTCCCAAACAGAGAATCACAACATTCTCAGGAACCCAATAATTCACATATATACCAAGCGCTGTCACTGCGATTTCCATTTAGCTGCCACAAAATACAATTTTTCAATGTTACTCAATTCAGAGTAGCTTTGGATCATCACATTTTCTCTATCAACAAATGCTAATGTTATAACTACTGTCATGTGGGAGCCCATAGTTTTTTTATATTGAAAACTAATCTTTATACTAGACAAGACCATTGGTGTCTAGTCATTTTTCATTTGGGAAATCAGAGGCCAGAGTGGTGGTAAATACAAAGGCAGAAAAGCAGAGCGTGGGGATTTGAATGAAGTGTTTTTTTCTAGCTTTCAATCTAGTACTTTCAACTAATTCTACCACAATGAAAATGAGAAGCAAGGAATTGTAGATATTCTTCAAAAATGGACTGTCTAACCAAGAAGAGATGGACCCTCCTTCAAGGTATCAATACCAGTAACATAAAGAAAACTCCACTTAAAACAAAAAAGCCCTAAACTAGAGCTTCATAACCTGGGGTCTATAGGTTCATTTCTTTTTGGTTTTTTGCCTTTTTTAAAAAATTTGGATAACTGCATTTTCATATATTTTCCTTGGTACATTTCCCTTAAAACATCATTTGGAACAGTCCATGGGCTTCATCAGACACTGCCAATGGGGTCCAAGACACCGAAAAGGTGAAAAATTCCTGTTCATACACAAATAAATTTGCTTCTTTTGTACCCAGTATAATCTCAGAAGACAAAGTCTTCTCACAGACTCAGATAGTTAGACCCAGAAAAGAGTTAAATCATCTAAATCAATCCCCTCCTTTTTACAAATGAGCAAAGTAAAGCACATTTATGAATGGATATAGTCATGGTAACAGAGGCAACAAATAGAGATGGAGTTTAAGCTCAGATTTGAGTCTAATAAAACAGGTTGAGTAATGCCATTATTTTTGTTGTTGTTCAGTCATATCTGATTTCGTGACCCATTTGGGGTTTCTTGGCAAAGATACTGGAGTGGTTTGCCACTTCCTTCTCTAGCTCATTTTACAGATGAGGAAACTGAGTTATTAAGTGTCTGAGACGAGATTTGAACTCAGGAAGGTGAGTCTTCCTAACTTCAGATTTGGCATTCTTATCCACTGTGCCACCTACATGCCCAAATGCATTGATAATAGACCTTGAAAAGAAAAAACAAGATTTCCTAGAAAGTAAAAGCTATTTCCAGATAAATCTGAAATAAAAAGCATCAATATAACCTTTTAAAAAATACTGTCATTGGGGGCAGCCAGATGGCGCAGTGGATAAAGCACCGGCCCTGGATTCAGGAGTACCAGAGTTCAAATCCGGCCTCAGATACTTGACACTTACTAGCTGTGTGACCCTGGGCAAGTCACTTAACCCTCATTGACCTGCAAAAAAAGAAAAAGAAAAAGAAAAAATACTGTCATTAATGTTGTAAGGGACATGGGGAAAATGAGATATTAATGCACTCTTGGTGGAGCTGTACACTGATTCAACCATTCTGTAGAGCAATTTGGAACTATGGCCAAAGGGCTACAAAACCATGCATACTCTTTGACCTAGCAATACCACTACTAGGTCGGTATCCAAAAAGAGATAAAAAACCAAAAAGTTAAAGGACCTATATGTACTAAAATATTTACAGCACCTCTTTACCAGTGTCAAAGAATTCAAAATTGAGGGAATGACCATCAATTGAGGAATGGCTAAACAAATTGTGGGATGAGATTATGATGGAACACTAATTTGCTATAAGAAATGATAAACAGCGGGAAACAATTTTTATGGCCAATACTTCTGATAAAGGCCTAATTTCTAAAATATACAGGGAACTAAATCAAATTTGTAAGAATCCAAGTCATTCCCCAATTGAGAAATGGTCAAATGAAATGAATAGGCAGTTTTCTGATGAAGAAATCAAAGCTCTCTATTGCCATATGAAAAAATGCTCTAAATCACTATTGATTAGAGAGATGCAAATTAAAACTCTGAGGTACCACCTGACACCTATAAGATTGGCTAATATGACAAAAAGGGAAAATAATAAAATGTTGCAGAAGCTGTATAAAAATTGGAACACTGGGGCAGCTAGATGGCACAGTGGATAGAGCACCGGCCCTGGAGTCAGGAGTACCTGAGTTCAAATCCGGCCTCAGACACTTAACACTTACTAGCTGTGTGACCCTAGGCAAGTCACTTAACCCCAATTGCCTCACTAAAAAAAAAAAAAAAAAAATTGGAACACTAATGCATAAAATTGGTGGAGCTGTGAACTGATCCAACCATTCTGGAGAGCAATTTGGAACTATGCCCAAAGGGCTATAAAGTTGTGCATACCCTTTGACCACCCAGCAATACCACTTTTGGGTCTTTTTCCCAAAGATATCATAAAAAAGGGAAAAGGACCCACATGTACAAAAATATTTGTAGCTGCTCTTTGTGGTGGCAAGGAATTAGAAATTGAGGGGAACAAGTTGTGGTATATGTATGTAATGGAATTCTATTGTGCTGTAAGAAATGATGAGCAGGAGGAGTTCAGAGAAACCTGGAAGGACTTACATGAACTGATGATGAGTGAGATCAGCAGAACCAGAATATTATACACAGTATCATCAACATTATGTGTTGATCAACTGTGATAGACTAGATTCTTCTCACCAATCCAACGATACAAGAAAGTTCCAAAGGACTCATGATGAAAAAGGCTCTCCAAATCCAGGGGAAAAAAAAAAAGAACTGTGGAATATGGATGCTGATTGAACCATACTATTTCTTTTGGTTTTGGTGCTATTTTCCTTTTTTGAGGTTTTTCCTTTTTGCTCTGATTCTTCTCTTATAACATGACTGATGCAGAAATGTTTAATGTTTATATATATATATATATAAATAAAATATCCTATATCAGATTACATGCTGTCTAGGAGAGGGGGGGAGAGAGGGAGAAAAATTGGAAATTGGAAATCTTATATGAACAAATGTTGAAAATTATCTTTACATGTAACTGGAAAATAATAAAATACTTTTATTTAAAAAAAAAAACAGAATATACCACTTAAAAAGGGGGAGAATGTGGGGTAAAAAAGAAATGATGAGCAGCATGCTCTCAGAAAAACCTGGACTTAACATGAGCTGATGCAAAGTGAAATGTACTATGTACAAAGTAACAGTAAAATTGTAAGATGATCAGCTGTGAATGACTTGGCTATTCTCAGAAATACAATGATCCAAGACAACTCTGAAGGACTTATGATGAAAAATGCTATCCATCCCCAGAGAAAGAACTGATGGTGTCTGAATACAGATTGAAGCATAACTTTCTTTTACTTTCTTGAGGTTTCTGTCTGTTTTCTTTCATAACCTGACTGATATGGAAATGCTTTGCATGACTACATATGAATTGCTTGCTTTCTTAAAGGGGGAGGGGAAGGGGCAAGAGAAGAAGGAAGAGAATTTAAAAGTTTCTTAAATGGATGTTAAAAATTGTTTTTACGGGGCAGCTAGGTGGCACAGTGAATAAAGCACCGGCCCTGGATTCAGGAGTACCTGAATTCAAATCCGGCCTCAGACACTTGACACTTACTAGCTGTGTGACCCCGGGCAAGTCACTTAACCCTCATTGCCCAGCAAACAAACAAACAAACAAAAACTGTTTTTACATGTAATTGGGGAAAAATAAAATTCTAAATTAAAAAAAAACTAAAAATACTGTTACTAACAAGCTAAAAAGCCCAAGAAAATTTTAATCATCAAAATCATTTCAGATGAAGAAAATTTGAGTTTATTAATATTAAACACACTGATTTATAGTGATTTACATGAAGTTTTAAAAAACTTTAACTCTGAGTAATATTATTTTATATAGGTTCAAGAAGCTAAACAGTATAGCTATTCTCAGCAATACAATGATCTAATACAATTCTGAAGGATTTATGATGAAAAATGCTATTCACCTCCAGAGAAAGAACTGATGGGGTCTGAATGCAGATCTAAGGATACTTTAAAATTTTTTTCTTCATTTTTCTTGTTTTTGGTCTGTGTTCCTTTTGCTACATGGCTAATATGGAAATGTTTTGCATGACTGCATATGTATAATCTATATCAAATTGCTTGTCTTCTCAAGGAAGGGGAAGTATGAGAATGAGGGAGAGAATTTGGAACGCAAATTTTTTTAATGTTTGAAATTGTTTTTACATGTAATGGGAAAAATAAACTTATTGTAAAAAAAAGCTAAGCTCTAATACAATATTTCTCAAACTATGGTTCATGATACTAATGGGACTGTAGGGAAAAGGTCTAAATTATAAGAGGCACTGAATATTTGTAATGACTAATCCAACTTGGAGGTCAGTAATTCTAAAAAGGTCCATAAAACGGCAAATTATTCAAGGGGTAACAAAGGAGAATTCTCATGGGCCAAGTGGACAGAAACCAATTAGCTGTAAAGGAAGCAGATTTGGAAGGAACCCTGGGGACCACCTAGTCCAACACTACCAATTGTCTATTCCCCATCCCACCTTTTAGAGATAGGAAGACATGTAAAATGATCTACTCCAGGAAAACTTAAGAGTTAATAAATAAGCAGGAAAATCCATATTCAAACATACATTATCTAATGACAAATTCAAGGCTCTTTTCATAATACATTCAGTCTACCAATGTTGGTTAAATGAACAAACTTGCACCAGATGGGTTATTATTTGATAACCTAAGCTGCTTCCAAACAGTGCTATGCCCCTCTCTTTGAACCTGCTCAGTATCTCTAGTGAAAGTTTTCCTTACTTCTATCATTTGTCCTGCCACTATAATTCTACCACTAAAAGGTTCTGCCCCACCCCACCCCCCAATTTTTTTGGTGTTCATTATGATGGACAATTTTTTTTAGTGACTTTGATAATGATAAGTAGTTACCATCTAAGGTATTTTCAAAGGCTTAACTACTCCAAGGAACTGATGAAATGAAAACATCTGAAGACTCAATATAAAGCATAGTACATTTCTACAAGAGTAGAAAGGGATATGCATTATCAATCAGAATCAGCCATTAGGTTCAAATATTTTCAAGAAATTGAGAAGGGATCCTCTCCCATCACCCCAGGCCATGATAAGTAGGGCATTGGTGGAAAATGTTACATCATTTAAAATGTATCAATTATTATAAGTTAATATATTAAATTAAGTCAGGAGGCTCTATCATTCTCTGCCTTGCCATTGACAATTTGACTTCATCTCATCATGACTATAAAATGAGCCTGACTGTAAGATTTAAATGAGCCCTTATTTTAAATACTATAAAAAATAATAATATTATTAACTATCATGACAGAGTAAAATTTTATGCACATCCCAAATTAGTAAAACTCATTACATCTGCCTAAGCTACCAATTTTAACTATTAAAATCTACGGTTTTAGAGTCAACAGCAAGCTAGCTTTGACTCAAGAATAAACAGTTTATTAAACTAGACTAGCTTCAGCAATGATAGCACACTGTGGCAACAGAGTCCAAGATATTTATAAGGCATTACTGGACTGGATTATAACTAAATTAAGCTAAAAGTAATAATGAGGGAATTCTCTTATTCATATGAGTTGCTCTCATAAAAACCTGAAACCATCAAATACCAGATCAAGCTGTGGCAAATACTAAGCTCCAACCTTGTAAAAGCTGTTCTAAGCAATATTTTGCAATTTCAAAAAACAAAAACATAATTATTTAAAAGGATGAGAGAAAAGGGAATTTTAGAAAGGTTATATATACACTATGAAGGGATACGCAAAGTATAGCAGTTTGATTTTTTAAAAATAAAGCTTTTGGGGGGCAGCTAGGTGGCGCAGTGGATAGAGCACCGGCCCTGGAATCAGGAGGACCTGAGTTCAAATCCAACCTCAGACACTTGATACTTACTAGCTGTGTGACCCTGGGCAAGTCACTTAACCTCAATTGCCTCACCAAAAAAAAAACAAAACAAAACAAAACAAAGAAAAATTTAAATTTAAATTTAAAAAAAAAAGCTCTGGGGTACAGTAGATAAAGCTAGGTGATGCAGTAGATAAACACTGGCCCTGGATTCAGGAGGACCTGAGTTCAAATCCAGATTCAGACATTTGATACTAACTGTATGACCCTGGGCCTTGCCCCGCCAATAAATAAATAAATCTTCGATTGATTCCTTTCTCAACTAACAATTCCGGTATCTTAGCTGCAGCCTGAGATAACTCAAATACCTTTTCAAGACTCAAGAAAAATCAGGATAGAATGGAGACAAATGGCATAATGAACCCTCCAGCCTTGGAGTCAGCAAAAGGACTTCTGTGAGTAACAATTATTAACATTATTGTTAGTAGGATTTAGTTCATGGGTCTTGGATTCATACAGTGTGAAGCACTTAAGAAATACATAACAGTATGTCTTTTCTAGAGCAGCTGGGTGGTAAAATGGATAGAGCACCAAGCCTGGAGTGAGGAAGACGTGAATTCAAATCTGACCTCAGACACTACTAGCTGTGTGACCCTGGACAAGTTACTTAATCCCTATTTGCTTAAGTTCCTCAACTGTAAAATGGTGACACACTTGAAAAGGAAATGGCAAAGCACTCCAGTATCTTTGCCAAGGAAACCCCATGGATTTTAAGTTATGGAGAGGCCAACATGACTGAACAACAAGGTCATTTCTACCTAAAGTTTCCATATTACAACTGTCTATTGTATTATGCTAATATAATTTCTAAAGATAGTATATTTTGGAGAATTTGTGACACTTAACTTGGCAATTTATGACTACTTAAAGTCACATTATTGATTCCTTTGCACTTTCCACATAAGTATTAATAAATATTTGTTGAATAAATGATCCTTTAAACAGCATGAACAAATAAACAGCAGCATATAAAAAGAGGAGTGCAAGGATAGTAAAATGCTACAAAATTAAAATTTTTAAGTAACTAAAATTGTACCCTTTTATGTTGAAACCTAAAAAATAACAAAATGGAAGGATTTTTCCTGAATACAATACTATTTGAAAGCAAGCACTAAAATTATATATAATGGAGAAACTGAGACACTCCCTTTTAGGAGTTATTAGAAAAGTTAACCAAATCCATGGATTTGGAGAAAATAGGTTCAAATCCCAGAAATGTTACTTAATCCCAGTGGTTTCTTCATCTAAGGAAATGAAAGGATTAGGCTAAGTGATGTTTAAGATCCCCATCAACTCTCATTCAATGATCCCATGAACAGAATCCACAACTATTTGACACAGTTATAGGCATAAAGCAAGAAAAAAATTAAGGGAATTAACACTAGCAACAAAAAGGCTAAAATACCTCTACTTAAAGATGGCATAACTGTATGTGCAGAAAGCCCAAAAGGCTCTACCAAAAAAATTAATATATGTAATAAATTAATTTAGTAACACAGTAAAATACAAGATAAGCCCACAAAAGTGACTGACATTTTCATATATCACGTTAGGAAAAACTAAATAAAAATGCTATTTATACTAATGGGGAAAAATGAATCCAATAATTGGATACCAATTTACCTTACTAATCTACCAAAATGTGCTTGAGACCTATAAAAAACACCTTTAAAGGTCTTGACAGAAATTCTAAAAGAATACCTGAACTGAAAGAATCACCCCTGCCATGGTTAGAGTAGAATCAATAATAGAAAAATGTCAAAACTTCTGAAATTAGTTTATAGATTCAATTCAATACCAATGAACAGTGTATGGAATTATATTACATGATTAAATTTATTTGGAAAAACAAAGAAAAGAATATCAAGGAAAACTATAAAAAATCAAAAAGGCACTTGCTTTGCCACATTTTCTAATTGTTATTTTATAACTATCTGGTATTGATATTTTTAAAGATAGATCAATGTAGAGAAAACCTAGAAATAAAATGAAACCTATAAAAAGATGAAGGATAGAGATTGGACCTGTGATTTCACTATTAAATGCAACTTCCAAAGGGGAAAATCCCCTTTATTCAAAGCAGCTTATATTTTTGAAAATTGCCTGGGCCACTGAGAGGGTTAAAGGACTTACCTAGGCTCACACAGCCATGTGTTCTGGGAGAAGCAGGCCTTGAACCCACCCAGATTAAAATGTAATTGATAAATATTTATCAAAATAAATAAAAATACAACATGGTCAATATGTGGCCAACAGGGATCCTTATGAATGATTTACTGGCCCCCCATTTCTATTTGAGTTTGAAAACTACTGCTCTACAACATTCTGCCTTGCCTAAAAATGATCGGTGTTTAAAAACTCCAAGGTTACCAAAAAATGGAGAAAAAAATTAATTCAATAAAAATTGTTTGGAAATATCTATCCATACAGGAAAAGATGATTTGAGACCCAAAACTCACCAATGGCAAAGTTAAATTAAATCAGTACTCTAAAATTGTTTTCACATATAAAAACTGCTACTGAACAAATGGAATAAATTATTAAAAATAAAACTCATGGATTTGATCAAATAAAAAGAACTACATTTGCAAAATGAAAAGCAATTTATCCAAAATAAAAAAGCAAATGAGGTACCTTTGTAGTAAATATTTCTGAAAAAATATGACATCCAAACTCCACGAGCGAATTATGCATATTTACAAGAGTAATACCATATCACTAATGAATAAATGGCCAAAGGATGTGGACAATTCTTTTAACACAAAAATTATTAATACCGTTACAAAAAAAATTTCTAAGCCTCTGAGAAGTGAAAATTAAAGCTCAGAGATACAACCTGGCACCCAAAATACCAAAAGTAAGTAAAACAGATCAAATTTGATGCTGGCAAGGCTGCAGGGAAATAAGTAGGCTAATATATTGCTAGTAATGCTGTAAAACAACAATCAGGCAACAAAGTTATAAAACCAAGTGATCTCACTTGTAGGCCTACATTCTAGGGAGGTTATTAAAGATTTTGGGAGAAAACATAAACAGCCACCTATCTGCACAAAAATAGTTGGACCTGTTTTATTTGTAGTAACAAAGAACTGGAAATAATCTATAGATATGTGAGGAATGGCTAAGAAAAAAGTAAAGAAACAGCACTGTACCTTAAAGTGGCAATTAACTGATGCAACTATTTAGTAACATAGCAAGATACAAAAACAGAAATACATAAAAAATATGGTCAGATTTCTGCAAAGTAGAAAGGATAACAGGAACAAAACTTTTGAAATACCCAGACAAAGGGAAACCAGAAAGGGATACAAAGAAATTATAAGTGATATTATTTTGTGAATTTGTTTAATCAAAATTTAAAGTTTGGAGTTTTTAAGATTTTATTAGATATTTCATTCTTTTCTCTGCTTCTTTTTAAACTTATAATTTTTCAAAACAAATAGTAAAGTATCAGTACAGATATCCTAATCAAATTTTAGACTGGGGGAAAAAAATTTTAAACCACTGTCTAATTAAAACCTGCTTGCAAAATAGGCACCATTACATCCTTTAAAAAAAAACAAAAAACAACTGACTAGGAGTCTGGTGATAAAAGCAAATAAATGTTCTGTACCACTCTAGCAATTAAGCATTTCAAGAGAGCACCAGAAGACTGTTTTCAAATTGAGAGAGAAGACCACTTCATGACCTTGGGCACTTATGTGCTCCTCACTTTGGTCAAGTGAGGAAGTTAGGTGTGATGATTCTGATTGCTTCCAACTGGATATATTATTTACAAAAAATGCACCAACATTGACTTTCTGGTGTATCGCTGTTCACTTCTTTAAACATCACCTAACTTTTATTTCTCAGGCAATTCTTATCAAGGATATTTGACCCAAGGAATGTTAAAATGTCTTTTATTATTTTGTCAAAGTATTTTCTGGGCAAGAATTACTAATTTGGCACTTAAAACAGCAAAGTACACCCAAGTGGAACTGAAGTGCCAAAGTAGAGGTCAATGGCAACATGCCAAATGAAATCACAGCTGACAGAGCATGTTTCTGGAACAAAAATGACACCCAATGCCTGATAGCACCAATGGACAATGGGTCTGCTATAGCTATTACAGTGAAAAATAGGGTATTTATAATGTGCCTGGTGTACAAAGAGCACATCCTCAGTTAATTCACAACTTTCTAATTCTCATATCCTCTAAAACTGCAAATACAGAAACAGAAAAAATCTAAACTGATGTCATTTACAGAACATCAGCTAGGCAATTTATTGTTCAATTCGTTGCTAATGTTACCAAAATAAGAATATCCATAAACAGGAGTGGTAGTACAAGCTATTTGCTGGTACATCACTAGAGATTGGGAACTCTGAAATACAATTGGTTAAAGCAGAATAGGTGAATGCGTTGACAATGGGACTAATATGGTGAGTTCCTATCCCTTAAGCAGTCCCAAGCTGCCTAAAAATGGGCAAAAAGCCCAAGCATGAAAAATGTAGGTTAAAACTTCTGAATCAGTCAACATTGGGATTAACCCTATAGGTGGTACTTTGAGATAGGAAGGCTGTTTCACCATCACCTTCCTTGCCCTCAGCAAAAGAAATTAAGACTATCCATGAAATGGTAAATCATTACCACACAAACTGGATTTAGAACAAAGGTTCTTTACCTTTTTTTGTTGTTGTGGACCCCCCCCCCACTTTAGCAATCTAGTGATACCTGTAGGACTCCTCAGAATAAATGATTGAAGGAATGGTGTCAGATAGATGTTAGTGAAAATGAATACACATTTGTTTTTTCCATACAAGTTCATGGACCCCTGAAATCCATCCATAGACTCCAGGTTAAGAACCCCTGGTTTAGACAAGTGATATTCTCTGGGTATTTTAAAATGATTAAATAACAGCATGAGCATACCTGGAGAATTTGCTACTGAGTCAAAATGACAATTGGACAGTACTGCATGCTGGGCTCCATTTCTAGGTTCCAGCTTTACTACAACATTGGTTATGTTATCATAATAGCTAGTAAATCCTCCTAAGAAGTCAATGCTGAAGGACCCTGTTGGTCGTTGCACATCTACTGAAATCTTGTGAATGCTGCTGCTTTCAGCTTTGATCAGTTTAATCTGCTCCAAGAGGTAGTTAACTGTGAGAACTTCATTTTCTAGGCTTCCTGTAGTTCTGGGACCAATAGAAGTTATATGTTCAAGATAATTCCTACAAAAAACCAAAAAGAGTAAAATGATAAAATATTTGCTAAGCTCAAAGCACCACAGTACTACAGAGTAAGACACATCAACCTACTCAGCTTAAATAGGTATTTATCAGTATTAAGAGGGTCATCACTACTTCTAGTATATTTTGAAATAACCTATAAATTCCTATTATCTTTTCATTTTTGGTCCTCATCTCGACAAAAGGGTTTGGAATTTTAATTCTTTTCACAAACTCCAATACAATTGTTTATAGTATGAACAAGTGAAACTACCAAAAGCAATAAAGTGTCCAAAAGTCATGCCTACTAAGAGCTAGATAGTGGCATAATACAACTTCTTTACACAGAGGGTGACTGAGACACTCGGTTAAAAGTCAGAATGACCTCCTCCTAGTGCACACAAATAACTACCCTACTGAGAGAGTTGTATCTGGGCCAAAACTAAGCTTATTCGAAAAGATAATTAGCTAAAGCATTCAGTTACACTCCCTTCCAAAAGATTCTGATAAAGTACTTAAGAAAATAAGCTTTCTCTGCTTGGTGTCCAAAACCACTTTTTAGTAAGGTAGTCTAGTAAAATATTTTTCACATATGATTTTTGACCTTTGTCATACATAAGTTACTCCTCTTGATTTCAGTCTACAACAGCCTGCATGAGAAACTTTTCATAAAGAACAACCAAACTCACCTTAACTCACTACCCCCCTTTTCCATCTCAAAATCAGCATTTTTAAAAAAAAGAGATTTTACAAAAGTGTATACAACAAAACCATTCTTCCTCAGTCTGACATGGTTATAAGTTTTCTTTTAAGAACCCAGTCACTTAAAAAAAACCAGAAACAACAAAAAATTTTAATTTAAATTTTTAATTTAAAAAAAAGTAAGGACCCAGTCGAGAGAGAGGAGAATGAAAGTCATCTCTCTGAAGGGCTAAAAAACATGAATGGCATTTATCCCCAACGCTTCCAGTTATTTTGCAGTATCAAAAGCTGGATGGGCACTTGGTAATCCTCGAGTACAGGAAAGTGAAGTCCAGTGGTTTAGAAACATAGCCACAATTACAAGGGTAGTAAATAGAATCGGTATTAGAACTCGGGAGGAATTCAAGAGATCCAATCTTCTCCAAATAGGTCCGCAAGTCAGCACGCATTTACTGTGACTGCCAGGAGCTATAGGCACTGTGCTAAGCGTCCGGGATACAAAGCGGGAGACGGTACTCGCTCTAGAGAAGCTCACAATCCTCCCAAAGAAACAACGTGCAAACTACTGTGTCTACATCCCATCCCCACGTGCTACCTTTCGCTAAGAAGAAACCAGTCTTGCGGCAGAGTAGAAGGTGCAAAACTAGTTCCCAAAGATACCATATTAGACTAAGCTTTCTTAGCACAGTGCCTGGGAGGTGTGTAGTAAGAGCTTAATAAATGCTCCTTCGCGTGACATGACTTTAAAAAAAAAAAAGTAAGACTCGGGCAATTTAGAGGCAAAAGGGACCTTGGAGTTCATCGAGTCCCAACCTGATTTTACAGAGGTAATTGAAGCCCGTGACTGTTAAATGAATTGCCCAAGGTCATTGAAAGAGGAAGCATAAGCGGGATCCGAACCCAGGTCCCCTCCGCTTCCAGATCCCGTGCCTCCTTCCACCGCAAGGGCGGGAGGCTGAAGCGGAGGAGCACTTATTAAACGCCTGCTGGGTGCCCGGCAGCGCGCAAAGGTGTGTGCGCGTGTGGGGGAGGGTAGGGGGAGGAAGGGATGCGAAGCGGCACCTACCGGGCTCGGAGCGCGCTGAACTCCGGGCGGGGCCCCGAGGAGGCGGGCAGCACGAGCTGCCGCAGGGAGAGCTGCACGAGCAGCCGCAGCCCGAGCAGGTAGAGAAGGAGCGCGAGCGCGGCGCGCGCCTCCGACAACCCGGACCCCGCGGCCCGGCCACCGTCGCTCCCCCTCCGTGTCCAGTCCCGGGAGCTCGACCCGAGGAGCGGCCCCTGCTCCGAGGCCTCCCGCTCCTCCTGCCCCGGCGCAGCTGGGCTCCCTCGGCGCTCCCCGCCAACGCGGAGCCGCCTCACGGCCGCCGACTGCAAGCCCCACTCCATGGCCGCGAGCCGCGAGCCACGAGCCGCCAGCCCCGAGCCCCCTTTGCGGCCACCGGCCCAACCGCCACTGCTCGCCCGCGCCCCGGCAGCCGAGGCAGCGCCTCCTGAGGAGCGGACGGAAACTGCACTGGGACAAACTTGTGCTGATTGGTTCTCTCCCGCGGGCCGCCCTGAGCCCGCCTCCTTGGGTGGAGGAGGCCCGCGGGAGGGAGGGGAGGGGGCGGGGCGTGCGGACCGGGGTGTGTTTTGGGAGGCCGCTCAGGTGGACTGCAGAAATTTCCAGAATGGAAAGCCAAGTCACAGGACCTCCACTGGAACTAAAAGGAAACTTAGGAAGGCATGCAGGGAATGGACAAGGCTGAACGAACCACCAAATTAGAAACCAAAATCCAATCCACCTCCATCCCCCGCCCCCCCCCCCCCCCCCCAGCAACCGGTAGATTGAGCGGCCGGGTTGGACCTCGGGGCCAGAGTGAAAATAGAAAGTAGGACACAGCTCGGTAGCCTAGCCTTCACCCTGCGGAATAAATTCCTGGGGCTCCCCAAACCTCCGGCGTCAAATTCACAATTAACGCGGCCCCTTCGTAGCTGTTCTCCTCGCCACGTGCTCTTAAGCTCCAGCTCCGAGGCCTCCTTGCCCTTCCGAGCAAACAATATTCCATCTCCTGGCCCTGTGAATTGTCAACACCTCAATCTCCGGGTTTCCCTTGCTTCCTTCAAGTCTCAGCTAAAACCCTGTATTCTGCAAGAAGCCTTTCTGCAACCCCCTAATGCTAGTGCCTTCCCTCGGAGATCATCTCCAGTTTAATGACCATTGGCAGCTTTTATTGTTGTCATTTCTGTCCTATTGGACTCTTTGTGATGTCATTTGGGGTTTTCATGACAAAGATATTGGAGTGGTTTGCCATTTCCTTCTCCAGATGAGGAAACTGAGGCAAACAGGGTTGAGTGACTTACCTAGGGTCAAAAGAGCTAGTTAGTGTCTCAGGCTGGATATGAATTTAGGTCTTCCAGACTCCAGGCCTGGTGCTCTGTCCACTGGGTCACCTAGCTACGTTCTATCTGTGTCTGTCTATCTATCTGTCTATCTCTACTCTCTATATCAAACCTATATAAACTATATATAATACATGAAAGTATATAATACTAATATAATAAAAATTTATAATAAAACAAACTATATATACTGTATAAATACAGCATATGCTGTCTATATAGCACATATACTGTCTATATACACTATATGCACATACACTGTATATATATATATATATATACCCTATATACACATATACATATGTGTGCATACATACACACATATTCATATACACCTCTGTTTCTATCTAAAAGCAACCAGAAATCGCACATCAGTCAACACGCATATTTCAAACACTATGTGCCAGGCAGTGCACAAAGAGTCCCTGCCTATATCTATCTATCTCTATGTATCTATGAACATATAAAAAGATATATAGATATATCTTGTTTTTCTGTAGTTGTTTCCTCCATTAGAATGTGAATTTCATGAGGTCAGGGACTGGTTTTAGCCCTTCTCTAACCCCCCAAGGCTTAGGACTGCTTGGTCACACCTGTGTCTAGGAAAAGCCATAGCATATGCTGTGGCCACACCCCCATAACTAAGCTAAACGAGGTTGAAGGTAACCAACAGTCCTCAAACCTGGCAGGTGGGTGGATGTCCGCCCCAAGCATATAAAGACTTTCCCTGGTATAATGAATAGAGAGAAAAAAAATTGTTCCAAGGGTCATGAAGGCAGCTGAAACAGACACAGTGGAGAGCTTAGAGCTGGTCATCCTTTGCATTCCCTAGTCATCCCCAGTCAACTCTTATCCTTCAAAGAGATGATGATGACACAGGAAGAAAGAGTATGACTGACAAATTTGTGCAGCTCTGCCTCACTTAAGTCAGGACATCAGCAGTGATATAATTGGTCCTCTTCCAAAACAAAGGACAAACAGCAGTTTCGTGAGGTTAGGGACTATTTTTGCCCTTCTTTAACTTTAACCCCCAGGGCCTAGTACTGCTTGGTATGTAGTAGGCATTTAATATATTCTTACTGACCCACTGACTCATATACCATTCTTGCTTTTAGATAGAAGCATCAGTTTTGTGGACGGTTGGCTGTTTTATTTGGTCAAGTGCTAATAATAGCTTAGAACACTTGCTAGTTTCCAAAGCACTTTCTTAGTTGAGCCTCCTAATAACAAAGTTATTGGGCAGGCAAGATGGATGGACATTGTTGTGCCCTTTTAGATATGAGAAAAAAGAGGCTCAGGGCAGAAGTCAGAGCCAGGACTAGAATCCAGGTCTTTGAGAGAAAATTCCATCCACTTTATTATCCCTTCCTGCTTGGCTGCTTGAATCTCCATCCATCTTTTAAAGCCCAGCTCAAACACCACCTTCATAAAGCTTTCCCCCTGGTCCTTTAAGGACCCCTCTCACACAATACTTTGGTTTGCAACTCTCTAATATACTTATCCAGTGATTTATGTATTAATTACCTGTGTTTGTTTCCCATCTTTCTGCAAGACTGTAAAGTGGGTTAGAGGAAGCACCATGTCTTGCCTAAACTTTGAATCCACACAGACTAGGCACTTAATAAATGTTAGCTGAACTTGTAGTTTGCTATAGCTACTTTAGACATCCTTGCTGTAGAACTGGATCACTTGTTACACCTTACACCATCATCACCTCTACCACCATGTAGGCTTCAATCCAGTGACACTGGCCTCCTTGCTGTTTCCTGAATAAGATACTCCATCTCCAAACTCCCCAAATTTTCTCTGGCTGTCCCCCATTCCCAGAATGCTCTCTTTTCTTATCTCTGCCTCCTGGTTTCCCTGGTTTTTTTTTTTTCAGGTCTCAACTAAAACCTTATCTTCCACAGGAAGCCTTTCCCAATCCCTCTTAAATTTAGTTCATTCCTCTGTTAATTATTTCCTATTTATACGGTATAGAGCTTGTTTGTACATATTTGTTTGCTTGTTGTCTCCCCCACCAGGTTGTGCTCCTCAAGGTGAAGGCCTGTCTTTTGCTTTTCTTTATGACTAAATTAGAGATGGGTTTTAATGTGTGTTGAAGGAGGCAGTTCTCCAACAAAACCACAAATAACCCCACTTTTTTCTCTAAACATGTATCCTACCTAGCTCGGTTTCACACCTACACACCAATAAACATCCCCAAAACTTAGCGTAATGCTTGGCACAGGATAGGTGCTTAATAAATGCTTATTGACTGACTCACTGATGTTGACCC
The DNA here is from genome assembly GCF_019393635.1 of Dromiciops gliroides. NCBI lineage: Eukaryota > Metazoa > Chordata > Mammalia > Microbiotheria > Microbiotheriidae > Dromiciops > Dromiciops gliroides. The sequence continues at coordinate 641,478,183 of NC_057861.1, forward strand.
ATAAGGACATATTCAGGAGACTTTTTTCCCCACTTTCTTCCCCTATTCTCTATAAGAACCTTTATGCTTTTCCCTAAGTATGGAAATAATTGAAGCATTCAGTATCTTTTCAGTCAATCACACTTCCGTGTGGATATTAATGCCTTGGAAAACAGCATCTCCAAGTATAATAGGCAACAATAGACATCTACCCTTGCAAGAATTTAGTAGACAGCAACTCTCTTTCCTTTAAACCTAATCCATTTGACATTTGAGGAAGGAGGAAGCTAAAAGACTACATTGATAAGGACTGTGGTTCTCAGATTTTTTTTTTTGGTTGAGATACACATAACTTGGAGACAACTTCACCTCTTTTATATTATTCCTTTATGCCACTGTTTTGCCTACTACATCATATTTAATGATAGCTAGAAATTATATAATACCTTTAGATTTGTAAAGCACTTTACATATATTACCTCTTTTCATCCTCACAACAACCCTGTCAGATAAATACTGTTGTTATCCCCAGTTTTACAAATGAGAAAATTGATACTGGAAGAGTTTAAATGACTTCCCCAGAGTCACACAGCTGGTTGGATAGAGTTCATATAATTTTGCACCTGTATGTATCTTGTCACTACTTCCACTTTAAAAGATTCCTCCAATGATCCATCTGGTGTAAAGGTGACTCCAGATTCTTTTTTAAGAATTCTTTCTTTCTTTTTCTTTTTCTTTTAGGGCAATGAGGGTTAAGTGACTTGCCCAGGGTCACACAGCTAGTAAGTGTCAAGTGTCTGAGGCCAGATTTTAACTCAGGTCCTTCTGAATCCAGGGCCAGTGCTCTATCCACTGCACCACCTAGCTACCCATGTGACCTCAGATTCTTAAAGGCTATGCTAGCTCTTTCAATCCCCTAACAAGCTGGAAAAACTTATGACTATATAGAGAGGACTGAACGTGTGTCAGTTGGCCACTACACAATAAGTAATTTTCAGCTCCAGATCATCTATTAAGACCTGTGGCTAATAATCTACATCCATGGAGCACTCACCACAGTGAAATCTGTTGCAATTTATCACCAACATATCCGCGCCCCCCCCCCATGGTATTCATGACTTTAGAACTGGGATTCTTAACCTGGGGTAGGTGATTTTTAAAAAATTATTTTTGATAATTGTATTTCAATGGAATGGGTTTCTTTTCCATTATTTGTATCTCATTTTATTCATTTTAAAACATTATTCAGGGGCAGCTAGATGGCGCAGTAGATAGAGCACCGGCCCTGGAGTCAGGAGTACCTGAGTTCAAATTCGGCTTCGGACACTTAACACTTACTAGCTGTGTGACCCTGGGCAAGTCACTTAACCCCAATTGTCTCACTTAAAAAAAAAAAAAAAAACAAAATACATTATTCTGAGAAGGGCTCCATCACACACACAATAAAGATATGCTTTAAAATAAAAAATCCTACTACAAAAAGTCCATTATAGATGTGGTACAGCATAATACATAATGTGCTGTTCTTGAAATCAAGGAGACTTAGGGTCCCATCTCACCTCTGATAATTTACTAATTATGTGACCAAAGACAAGTCCATCTCTTAGTTCCAGGCATTTTCTCTGGCTGTCCTCCATGTCTGGAATGCTTTCCCTCATCCAGGGGCTTCCCTAGTTTTCTTTGTCTTAACTAAAATCCTTTCTTTTACTGGACATCTTCCCGACCCCCTCTTAATTCTAGGGCCTTCCCACTGTAAATTATTGTCATCCAGCTGTGGCCAACTCTTGGCAAAGATACTGGAGTAATTTGCCATTTCCTTCTCCAATTCATTTTACAGATGAGGAAAGTGAAGCAAAGAGGGTTGTGTCTTGCACAGGGTCTCATAGCTAGTAAGCATCCGTGGCCAGATCTGAATTCACAAAGATAGTATTCCTGACTCCAGCCCCAGCACTCTACCCAATGTACCACCTCTGTACATTACTTCCTGTTTTTCCTCCGTATAGCTTGCTTTGTTTATATTGTTTCTCCCATTAGAATGTAAGCTCCTTGAGGGCAAGGACTATCTTTTGCCTTTATCATCAGTAGTTAGCACAGTGCCCGGTAGGTACTAGGCACTAGGCATTTTACAAATGTTTATTGCTCAATTGATTGAAGTCCCTTAACCACTTAGAGACTCAGGCAGCACTCCAAGTCTAAATTATAGATGTGTTTCAGTATATGTTGAAGGAGGGACTTTTCACACCTACAAAACCACAGATAACCCACTCTTTAATTTAAATATGTATCCTTTCAAAAAAAAATAAATATGTATCCTTCCTAGCACAGCTTCACACCCACACACCCAGTGAGTGTTCAGTAAATTGGACAGTTATGGTGAATATGGTATTTAGAGAGGTTTTTGTTTTGTTTATTAAAGCCATTTCAATCATAATTTTACTTGTGAGAATCTAAACCACAGTGGAGGGAAATGACAAATCTGAAATTCAATGCAAATTAGTGATAAAGATGTGATGAAACCCCAGGGCCCTCCCTAGACTACTACTTGTCAACTCTCCAGGGTTGCCTAAATAAGCACACATTTCAACAGCAGGCTCCCCCTCCCATGGGGTATCTGCTTTGTAGGTGAAGGTGGATTACCACTGCTAACCATATAGGCTACTTCCAAAGGCCCCAGGGTGCAGGAGAGGTCTCAGCCTTTTAGATTCAGAAATAGTGAAGCTGAGACTAGACCCATAGAGAAGCAGTCTAACTGGGCTCTTCTTGTTTTAGATCTTAAGCATTTTTTAGCCTTAGGGCAAGGGACCAAATTATACCTTCAGACTTACGATTATAGGAGCTTGCCCACTTCCAGAGAGCACCACCAATTTGCTCAGTCTGAGAAAGTGCCAGAAGCCATAGGGCAGAATAGATACATCTAGTCCAGGGACTCTTAACCTTTTTGTGTGTCCTTGACCCCTTTGGCAAGCCTGTGACCCCCTTCTCAGAATAATGTTTTTATACACATAAAACAAAATACACAGGATTACGAAGGAAACCAATTATCTTGAAATACAGTTATTAATTCTTTTTAAAGCAAGTTCACAGGCACATGTTAAGAACCTCAGAGAGAGGCACATAAATTTGAACTGTCACTACTTTTCCCTCATAAACACTTTCGTATTCAGAGGCCCTTCTCATTAGAAATTTGGTGGAACAAGTGAGCAGTACACTATTCTCACAACCCTTGATGCATCCCACTCATCCTTCCCTATTCTTTAACCTCCTCCCTACAATTGGATTGACCACTGAACAAACAGGTCCAGCTAGATGACTAGATTTCTAGATTTTCCCAGACACGTACCTTTCCACATAGTTGTCTGGAATGGAACTTTTACATCTGATTGCTCACCAATTCTTTTTTTAAATAAACATTTTTATTTAAAGTTTTCAGTTCTGAATTATATTCCTCCTTCCTTCCCTCCCCCCCTCCCTTCCCTGAGGTGGTAAGCAATAGGCTATTATGTAAATAGGTAATTATGTAAAACATTACCATATTAGTCATTTTGTATAAGAAAACTCCACTAAAAGGGGGGAAATGAAAGAAAGTGAGAAATAGTATGTATGGTTCAGTCTGTGTTCAGTCAATATCAGTTCTTTCTCTGGTATGCTTCATCATTAGTCCTTTGGGATTGTCTTGCTGAGAATAGTTGTCATTCACAGTTCTTCATCAACAATACTGCTGTCACTGTGCACAATGTTCTCCTGGTTCTGCTCCCTTCATTATACATCAGTTCATATGAGTCTTTCCAAGTCTTTCAGAAATCATTCCATTTGTCATTTCTTATATCACAATAATAATAATATTCCATTACAATCATATGACACAGCTTATCTATTCCCCAATTGATGGGCATCGCTTTGATTTCCAATTCTTAGCCACCACAAAAAAGAACTGCTATAAATATTTCTATACAAACAGGTCCTTTTCTCTTTTGGGGGATGTCTTTGGGATATAAACCTAGCAGTGGTATTGCTGCTCACCAGTTCTTCCGATTTAGACATAACTACTTCTGATTTGTAACTTCGGGGCTTGAGACGCCAGGGTACAGGTTACATATCACTACTCAAATGGGCATCCCAGTTTAGGACTCAGTTTTCCTTTCAAGGAATTCAGGGATGTAAAGTCAGGTAGAAAGGAGCTAAATAGGGAAAGGTGGGGAAAGAGGACATGTCAGGCAGCATAGCTAGAGTTAATTAGCAAGGAGATTGTTGAGCACTATAATTTTAATCCTTAGGAGAGAACATTTTACAAACTGATTCCAGCATGGAAATGTGCCAACAGAAACTTAGTGTCAGAAAGCCAGTCTTTGGTCCAAGTTTCTAAAGGAGATGATTAAAGAGTACTAGGCTAGGAATAATTCCAATTAATAAATTCTAGTCATTTATTACACACCCATTATGTGCAAGGCACTATGCTAGAAAGTGAGGGTACAAAGTTAAAACCAAAAGAGTCCTTGTCCCAAGGACCTTACCTTAGTGGGTGGGAAGCCCTTAGTTATGTACACGGGGCAAAGAAATACTTGAGACAGAGACAGAGAGACAGGAAGTGATGGGACCATTTGCCAAAATCTCAGGTTTGTTTTTTTTTATATAAAGCTTCAAGCCAGCTTTTACACTCTCTTCTTTTACCCTCATCAAGGGGCTTCTTAATTCCTCTTCACTTTCTGCCATCAGAGTGGTATTGTCTACATATCTGAGAGTGTTTATATTTCTCTCAGCAACCTTAATTCCAGCTTTTGATTCATCCAGCCTGACATTTCACATGATGAAGTCTGCATATAAGTTAAATAAATGTGACAATATGTAGACTTGTCCATTACTTTTCTAATCTTAAACTAATTATTCCTTGCTCGGTTCTAACTGTTGCTTCTTGGCCTGCATACAGATTGCTAAGAAGACAAGATCATCTGCTACTCCCATTTCTGAGGACTTTCCACATTTTGTTGTGATCCACACAGTCAGAGGCTTTAGTGTAGTCAATGAAGCAGAAGTAGATTTTTTTTTTCCTTGAACTACCTTTTTTTCTCCATACTCCAGCGAATGTAGGCAAGTTGGTCTCTAGTTTCTCTGCCTCTTCAAAAACCAGCCTGGGGGGTGGTTAGGTGGCGCAGTGGATAAAGGCCCTGGATTCAGGAGTACCTGAGTTCAAATCCGGCCTCAGACACTTGACACTTAGGAGCTGTGTGACCCTGGGCAAGTCACTTAACCCCCATTGCCCCACAAAACAAACAAACAAACAAAACAAGAAAACAAACCAAAAAAACCAGCCTGGACTTCTGCTACTCTTGGTTCACATATTGCTGAAGCTTAGCTTGCAGAATCTTAAGCATAACCTGCTGGCTGGTGTGTGAAATGAACACAATTGTTTGGCACTGCCCTTCTTTAGGATTGGGACGTAAACTGATCTTTTCCAATCCAGTGGTCATTGTTGACTTTTCTAAATTTGCTAGCATATTAAGTGATTCACTTTAACAGCATCATCTTTTATGATTTTAAATAACAGTTGGAACTACATCACCACTAGCCTTATTGTTAGCAATGTTTCCTAATGCCCACTCCAGGACTCCTGATCCTAGATCAGTAACCACATTGTGGTTACTGGTGATAAGATTTTTCTTGTATAGTTCTTTTGTGTATTCTTGCCACTTCTTAATCTCTTCTGCTTCTGTTAAGTTCCTATGTTTTTTTGTCTTTTATCATGCCCATTTTTACATGAAACTTTCCCCTTGATATCTATTTTCTGGAAGAGATCTCTTGTCTTTCCCATTCTATTGTTTGCTTCTATTTCTTTGCATTGCTTATTTAAGAAAACCTTATCTCTCCTTGCTGTTCTCTGGAATTCTGCATTCAGTTGAATATCTTTCTCCTTTACCTTTTCCTTTCTTTCCTCAGCTATTTGTGAAGCTTTATCATACAGCCTTTTCACTTTCTTGCTTTTTTTTGGAATTTTTTTATTGCTGTTTCTTATACAATATTGTGAACCTCTGTCTATAGTTCTTCAGGCACTCTACCAGATCTAACCCCTTAAATCTATTCATCACCTTCACTTCATATTTCTAAGGGATGTTGTTTGGGTTATTCCTATATGATGTGATAGTTTTACCTACTTTACTCAATTTAAGTCTTAATTTTACAATAAGGAGTTCATGATCTGAGCCACAGTCGGCTCCAGGTCTTGTTTTAACTGACTGTATAGAGCTTTTCAACCTTTGACAGCAAATGATTTGATTTTAGTAATGTATTTTTAATCCTTTTATTTAAGTTTACTGAACTTAAAAATACAGAAAACTTAGTGTTATCTAAATTGCTGACTCATTCCCTCTATATTCTTCTTTGTTATCTGAACCTGGAACCCAGTTTATAAGTAAAAATAAATTATCCTGCAGAACAGAATGTATGATCCTCTAAAAGTCCCTTGAAATTGGCAAACTCTTGCATTCTTTTCCTTTAGTAGGAGAATTTCCTTTCAGGAAAAAAAAAGTAATGAAAGTGCAAATCAATGTTATAACCAAGGAAGAAGATATTGAGCCATTCTTTTTTTTTAGTAATAGGATGTATTTTAAAAGTTGGTACTGAGTTTAAGAACAAATTTATTTGACAGAAGTTAAATGGATATTCTTTAAATTGTTCAGTGATATAGAATCATGACGTTTGGATTTAGAGATCATCTAATTCAACCACATCCTTTTACAGATGAGGACAGTGAAGCCCAGAGTTTAAGTAATTTGTAGTTACTTAAACTTGTGGTTACTTATAGTTACTTAAATTCTCCTCCAGGCTTCAATTTAAAAACATCAGTTTAACTTCTGTCAAATGAATTTGTTCTTATATACAGGACCATCTTTTAAAATAAACACTATTATTAAAAAATGACTGAATATCCTCTTCCTTGATCATAACATTGATTTAGACTTTACTTTTTTCTTGAAAGAAAATTCTCCTACTAAAGGAAAAGAATGCAAGAGTTTGCCAATTTCAAGGGACTTTTTGAGGATCATACATTCTGTTCCTGCAGGATAATTTATTTTTATTTATAAACTGGGTTCCAGGTTCATATAACAAAGCAGAATATATAAGGAATGAATCAGCAGTTTAGGTGACACTAAGTTTTTTGTATTTTTAAGTTCAGTAAACTTTTTTTAAAAAAAAGATTAAAATAGAGTCAGATCGGGGGCAGCTAGGTGGCGCAGTGGATAAAGCACCAACCCTGGATTTAGGAGTACCTGAGTTCAAATCTGGCCTCAGACACTTGACACATACTAGCTGTGTGACCCTGGGCAAGTCACTTAACCCCCATTGCCCCACAAAAAAAAAAAAATAGAGTCAGATCAATGAGTTCAGATTCATGTGACTTTACCAATAATAATTCCTCCCCAACCCCAGTCCTAAATCACTAAACTTTTCCTGTGACATCCTGAATATCTCTTGAAGCCTGACCTCTGGAAGGCTTTCATTCATTGCATCTCTTGGCCTTTCTCTGGCTATAGAGTCCTTTGTAAATGAAAACAGTTTCTGTAGCTGTTGGTTTTCCTTAATATCCCAAGGAGAAAATAAACAACTATTTGATTTGTTTGAGATAGACTAGAAATTGGCAACCTAGACACTTCTGCCAAAAGGGAGCAGGTTATAGGGAAGAGCATTGATTTTGCCATCAAAGGCCCTTTCTTTGAATTAGTCCTCCATTGTTTACTACCTGTTTGACTGGTCACACTATTTCTTCATATCTTATTTTTATCACCTGTAAAATGAGAGTTTGGACTAAATGATTTCTAAGGTTACTTACAGCTTTTAATCCTATGATCTTATAGCGTGTGGCTTTTTGTCAGTGTTGTGTGGATTGGCCAACATCTTACCAGAAGAGCAGAGGTCAGCAAATTAACACTTTTGAAAAATGTCTAAAGGCAAAGGGCTTGAACAGAAGATGTACTGTGGACTCTTTCAGTGTTATCATTCTAAGAGTCTACCTTCTAGTGTACTAGATGACCTCTGAAATCCCTCACTAATCAAAAACTGATTCACCTGTGAAAACACTACACCCTTCCACACCTCTGAGAACTGAGGTGACCTCTCTATGGCAAACTAGTTCTGGAGAACATTTAAGGATGCATGTGTGCTAAGGTGGCAGCAGGAGAAATGTTTAAAAATATAGGAGCTGAAGGATGGATTCAGAGAAACCTGTGAAGAATTGTATGGACAGATGCAAAATAAAGAAGCATGAAGAGAATAGTTGCTACAATGATTATAATACTGTAAAAGAAAATAATTGGAAAGACTTAAAAACTCTGATCAATGCAATACCTAATCATACTCCAGAAGAATGATGATGAAACATACTTCCAGCATCTTGACAGAGAAGTGATTGACTAGAGGGACAAAATCAAGACACATATTTTCAGATGTGCCAATGTGTGGATTTGTTTTGCTTATCTATACTTATTCTAAGAGAGGAAATTATGAGGCAAGGAGTTGGTGGATAGTAATAGTAATCACTTTTTTTCTAGACATGACTGATTTCCTAGGTGAAGGGAACTCTGGAAGAGGAAGTCCCTCTACCAATACTGATAGGTACCCTTTCTGCAACTTACAACCATAGAGAGTTGCCTGGGACACGAAGACAACATGTGTCAGAGACTTAACTTGAACCCAACAGAAGAAAAAGAAGGAGTAGCAATAAAACATCTAAATAAATATGCACAAGAGAGCAGAAGGAAATTCATAAGGAGGCAAAGATAGGGCAATAAAATTTTGCTACTACAATGCTCAACAATATACATTTTATTAGAAACTGTGATAGAGTTCACAGTTCCATATGCAGTCCTCTTTTATGTTCTCTGTATATTGAAATATTAATTTTTAAAATGTTTGTCAAATCAATCAATAGTAAGTCAATAAACATTTATTAAGGGCCAACTATATGCCAGGAACTTTGCTAAGCATTAGGGATTCAAAGAAAGATAAAATGTAATCCCAGCTCACAAGAAGCCCATAGTCTAATGGAAGAGATAAAATGCAAACTATGCAAAAAAATAAACTATAATTGGAAATAAAGCCGAGAATGAACTAGAATTAAAGGAAATCAGGGAAGGTTTCCTGTAGAAAGTATGAATTTAGCTGGGACTTTAATTTCACTTTTAAAAGTTTTTTTTTTTAATTCAATGATAGTAAAGACTTAGAACATCATAATATTTAATAAGTTTAACCTTTTTTCACAGCATGGCTTCATCAAGAGCAGATCATGCAGGTTAGTTATGCCCAAGACTTGAAGTCAGGAAGAAAGGAAGTGTTCGGTAGAGAATAGCAAATATAATGAGCATATAGATTGTGCTTCAGGGTTTGCAGAATACTTTATATACACTGTCTATTATTAATAACATTTTACTGAATGGGAGATGAGATCAGAAGAATTGAGGGGCTCGTTTGTAGTCTATCTTCTAGTAGATGCTAAGGGCAGTTTAGCACTTGTGTTTAATAAGGGCAGATCACTGTGCTAATTGCTGGGGATACTAATAGAAAAGTAAGATAATCTCTGCTCCTAAGGAGGTCACATTTTAATGGGGGAAACAATACATATGAAATTCTACAAGTTAAGTGGGAAAGCCCTATGGATCTTAGGGTATATCAGCAAAGCAGATTTTGGTGCCTCTTCTTTAATGTAATTTTCACTGATACTATCTTATCATTATCTGATGTGGAACCATTTGACAGTGCCAGTCTTTTTTGGGGGGCAAGGCAATGAGGATTAAGTGACTTACCCAGGGTCACACAGCTAGAACTTGTCAAGTGTCTGAAGACAGATTTGAACCCTGGTCCTCCTGAATCCAGGGCTGGTGCTTTATCCACTGTGCCACCTAGCTGCCCCCATATTCATTTTTTTCCCCCAAAACTTCTGGTGGCAAGGAATCTCTTTTCTGGGTTGTGAGTAGGTATGACACCTGCAAAGGCAGTGGCCAGGTTCATCTCCCACAGGGGTTGCTTCCCAAGATGATGAATGAGGGCACTGGACAGGAATCAATGCGACTCCCAATATTCTTGGGACTGTCTCCATCAGGGTTTGAGGGGATGTGGTGGTTAAATTGGTGGTAATAATTTGATTTGTTGTCTCCTCTCTCCCTCAGGGTACTTTGCTTGGCTTAACTGCCTTATGTGGGGCAGTTGGTTGATAGTTGGTAGGCATGGCTGATCCCTTCTCCACAGGAATCGCTGCTATAAAGATTTAGATAAAGATTTAAATGGAAAGCTTATCAAATGTATAGATGATGCAGGGCTAGTAGGTATAAATAAGAAGTTGTCAGGGTTTTTAAAAATCTCAACAAGCTAGAACATTCATATGACTCTAAAAAGATAAAATTAAGTATAAGATTTAAAATCTTGAACATTAGTGAAAAAAATAAACTTTATAAATACAAGATGAAGAAAGTACGGCTTTCTAGCAATCCGCCTATGAAAGATCTGGAGGTTCCAATGGCTTTATTAAGAGAGGCCTGGTGTACAGGAATAAAGAGGTTCTAGTTTCTTAAGACTCTGCCAGATCAGACCACATCAAGAATATTGTGTTCAGTTTTAGGTGATACATTTTAGAAAGTATGTTGATAAACTAGAGGTCATCCAGCTTATTAGTGTGGAAAGAAGACTGGAAGGACTTTGAGATTGTGCCCTATGAAGATATGCTAAAAGAACTGTGGATACTTAAGATGGAATACACAAAACTTAGTGTGGGACTTCAGATGCTTAGCTATCTTCAAGCAGTTAAAGAGCTGTCCTTAGGAAACAGGATTGGCTCTATTCTGTTGGGCTCCAGAGGTCAGAACTAAATGTGGAGTGGAAATATAAAGAGGTAGTTTAAGCTTGATATAAAGTAAAACTTTCTAACAGTTAGAGCTATCCAAATGTAGAATAGGTTACTGTAGGTGATAGTGGATTCTGCTGGAGGTTTTTAGGGAAAGGCTGGATAACGCTTTTATTCAATATGTCTAAAGAGAATTGTTGTTTAGGTATGAGTAAATGGAGGCTTCTAAAGTCCTTTCTTAACTTGGAAATTCTGTTATGTTATTTTAATCATGTTCACAGATCTCTTATGATGGAGCTAGATATCAGATAGAGACGTGCTCAGATCCCTAATTTCATGATAGTTTACAAGTATCTGTAGTAATGGCAAAGTATCCTATTATAATTAAATTTAGAGGTGCAATGAACCATAAATCATCTATTCTAATACCTTTATTTTATAGGTGGGGAAACTGAGGCCAACAGAGGGGAATTGACTTGCCCATGAGTATATATGGGTAGAACAAAAGGATAACTGAGATGTGAACCTATCTAAATTCTCAGCTCTTTACACTATATCACATAATAGTATTATTATGTTCTAAACAGAATGGGTGCATTAGAAATTGATTAGCAACAAGAAATGCCAAAAAAGAGATACTGTTCCAAAAAAATCATATCCCCTGGCATATTCTTCATTATTTATGGGACAATGTGGCCAATAATACAAGAATTAAGAGAATTCTTGACTCCAGAGAATCGCATTATAAGGAAGTTTAGAATTTTGATAAAGCTGAGGCAATTTATTTATTTATCTATATTGTTACTACTGAATAACAGAACAAGAAAACACACTATTCATAACACTTAGAGCTATAAAGAATACTAGGGGGGGCAGCTAGGTGGCACAGTGAATAGAGCACAGGCCCTGGAGTCAGTAGTACCTGAGTTCAAATCCGGCCTCAGACACTTAACACTTAGTAGCTGTGTGACCCTGGGCGAGTCACTTAACCCCAATTGCCTCACTAAAAACAAAAACAAAACAAAAAAGAATACTAAGGGTCATCTAGTCTAACCCTTTCATTTTATGAATAAAGAAACTAAGGCCCAGAGACATTATGTGCCCAAGATCACACGGGTAGTAAGTAGTAGTATCAAACTTAGGTTCCCTCCTTTCTATGGATTAGGCTTTTATTGGCTAGTTCCTCCATAACATAGCTTCATAATTATACACATACATACATATATGTCTCTGGGTATGTATGTACATACATACACATCTATATATAGGTGTGTATATATTATTTTATATAGATATATCAGAAAACTCCCCATACTTGTCTATGTAAGACTTGGATCCATAGGAGATGTGTAACTGTGCCTTGAAAGGATGGTGTTGCCTCTTGAAAGAGGCAAGATACATGCAGAGCGGGGCAGCTAGGTGGCGCAGTGGGTAGAGCACTGGCCCTGGATTCAGGAGGACTAGAGTTCAAATCGGACCTCAGACACTTAACACTTACTAGATGTGTGACCCTGGGCAAGTCACTTAACCCCAATTGCCCTGCAAAAAAAAAAAAAAGATACATGCAGAGGGGTATCAGGTAAGCTAGAACATATGATTATAATTATAATGACCAAGCTTTGAGAAGAAGCAGCTTTAAAATGCACCTTTCTCCCTTTCGTTTTTTTTTTGCAAGGTGGGGGGACTATAGGTGTGGAATATGCTGTCCGACTCAGTTAATGTGTTGGTTTTTTTTTAAATGCCCCCCCTTTTTTTCCTTGTTTTTAATTCTTTGGTAAAAGGGAAGGCATTCTGAGAAAGAGAGGTAGGAGGGATATATTCAGAAATGAGGATGATATAAAAACAAAATGTATTAATAATTAAATATTTTAAGGAACATTTCTATGATTTCAGGTTCAACCAAAATAATGACATTAAATCAACAAAGTGACTTTTTAAAACTTAGTGCTAATATTAGTAAATTTGACTCCTATAGTGTTATGGTTTATAAGGCTAAGTGGAAAGACTATTGTAACTATAGTCAAAAGACTTGAGTTCAAATCCCAGCTCTATCACTTACTATGTGACCTTGGAAAAATCGGTTAATATGTCTTGTCCTCAATTTTCTCATCTGTTAAATGAAGGGATTGTACTAAATGACCTATGACATCTCATCTGGTTCTAAATTTATTACGGAAAGATACATTCATCTTGAAATTGGAAACAGCTGTCTTAGAAAAACAAACAACAAATTCCAAACTAGAGGGTCCCTTCAAGTAATCTTCCAACTGTATCTGCCCAGTGCTCTAAGGGCACTAACCATAAATCAAAGGCTACATTAAAGGTTAAATCTAGTCCTCTAAAGTAACAGGAAACTTTAACAAATTCATTTGGGTCTGCTGTTGGAGCTTGCTAATAACAGATAAAGTAGAATCCAACTGGTTCAGACTAGAAGGGACTTACAAAAAGGATTTCTGTAAATAGAAAACCTGCTTGCCTATGTTTGTTTATGAGAGTAGTTTCTGGGTTTTTTTCAAGTTCATCAGACTTGTAGGAAAACTTTTAAAGATATTCCCAGTACCCCACCCTACTCTCCAATTATTCCCATGTCTCCCAACCCTAGCTACTCACTCCTCCACAGGTTTCATAATTGAGTTATATTGGTAATAAAATAAACACACTATCTGTATTTCATTATGTTGGGTGCAACCTAATTTTTGTCTGCCTTGACCACATAGATCTCTAGCTTCTTAAAATACTTAACAAGGAAACATCCCCACCCACTATTTCTTCTAGCATCTTCCCTTAAATAGAATGGTGCCTTTGAAAGTTGAAAAGATCATTGTTATGTCTAGGAGCCTGGATTTTATTGTACGCCTTTGTTTTCTTTTAATCAAACAGGTTTATCATTTGTTTTTAAGCTTCTTAAAACTTTTACATTTTTAATGGAGACTAGTCCAAATGAATGACACCATTTCCACACTGAAAGAAGATTCTTGCCTAATATTAAATATTTTTCAATTAACTGTATTAATCAAACAATACACACTTATTAAGTGCTTATTATGTGCCAGGCACTGTGCTAAGTGCTAGGGGTACAAAAAGAGGCAAAAGACAGTCCCTACCTTCAAGGAGCTTACCATCTAATGGGTGAGACAACATGCAAATAAATATATACAAAGCAAGCTACATATAGAATAAATAAGAAATAATTATCACAGAGAAAATGCCCAGGGTAGAGAGATGGAGTGTCTTGTTTGTATATTAGTCAACATTAGGATATTCAAAGAAAAACATGGAGCCAAAACTGAATTCCAATCCCTATTCTGTCTCTTGATGCCTTGGTGTCTATCAAATGGTATGAATAGGAGGGATCCTTGTGGAGAAAGAATTTTGTTCAATTTAAAGCACTTTACAAAGATGAGCTATTACTGATTACTTAAAAGCTAATTATTAGGTCTATGGACTTCCCAAGTCATTGTTTCTTTAAGTATTTGAAGGCTATGATGGTGGATTTGTTCTTCTTAGCCTCAGAGGACACAAACAGTAGTAATGAATTTAAATTGCAGAGAAGTTCTTGGGAAAATAAAAACTTCCAATTAGAGCTATCTCAGAGTGACATTTGCTGCCCCAAAAGATAACATATTCCTCCTCACTAGAGGTTTTCCAGCAAAGGCTGGATGACCACTTGCCATGTTTTTTAAAGAAGACAGGGGCAGCTAGGTGGTGCAGTGGATAGAGCACTGGCCCTGGAGTCAGGAGTACCTGAGTTCAAATCCGGCCTCAGATGTTTGACACTTACTAGCTGTGTGACCCTGGTCAAGTCACTTAACCCCAATTGCCTCACCAAAAAACAGAAACAAACAAAAAAAAGAAGACATTCATGTTCATGTATAGATTAGACTAAATGAGTTAATTCCCTGTCAGCTCTTCCATTCTGTCATCTTGTCCTCTTTGCTTTCTCCCTGCCTAAAAAGACATTTTGTTCTTTACTGCTTCTAGACCTGTGAAAGGAATGGAAGAAGAGGGAAAACTGAAATTGGCTCAGATTTTGCCACAGCCAGCAGCATAAGGAAAACGTTTAGTGGAGCAATGTTAAGAATATCTGAAATGAGGTTAAATGATATTTATATACATTTCATTTTTTATTTCTTTCTTAGACCTCCTTGACATATGCAATCCATGGCTCAGAATTTCAACTCTGAGCTCTTATAAACTGGGTTCAATCTTGTTATTTTATTTTATTTTGGGGGGCCAGGCAATAAGGATTAAGTACTTGTGTCTGAGGTCAGATTTGAACTCAGGTCCTCCTGAATCCAGTGCTAGTGCTTTATCCACTGCACCACCTAGCTTCTCCCTAACCTGGGTTCAATCTTGAAAGTATCTCAATATTAACTCGGTAATTTGGGGGGTCCCTCGAAAGATCTTCATGTGGCTTGTTTCTACCTCTCTATTTGGTATGTTCGCATTCCTGGAAAGCATCAAACTAACAGTAATCATTAAAGACACGTAAGGAATAGAAAAAAGAAATCATATCCAAGTCTAGTTAACAAAAGAGTAGTTAGTTATAGCCCACCTTTTGGTAACTACCAATTCTTTTCTCCTCTAACCCTAGGGATTCATTGATAATTACTACATAGCAACATATCTGTAAGGCTTGTTTGAATGAGGCAGAGAAATATCCTTTTCTTTTTCTTTTCTTTTTTTTTTAGCAACAAATATTTATTTTTATTTTTTCCAGTTACATGTAAAGGTAGTTTTCAACATTCATTTTCATAAGATTTAGAGTTCCAAATTTTTCTCCCTCACTCCCTCCCTTTCCTCCCCCTTCCACAAGATCGCAACCAGGTTATATATGTATGATCCACAAGTGTTCTTTTTATCAGTTCTTTCTATGGGGGTGCATGGTAAGCTTCCTCATTAGTTCCTTGGGATTGTCTTGGATCATTGCATTGCTGAGAGTAGTTAAGTCATTCACAATTGCACATTGAACAATACTGCTGTCACTATGCACAATGTCCTCCTAGCTCTACTCACTTCACTATATACATCCATGTTCATTAGTCTTTCCATGTTTTTCAGGGATCATCCTGTTTGTCATTTCCTGTATCACAAGACTATTCCACTACAATCATATAGAACAGCTTTTTCCATCATTCCTCAATTGATGGACATTCCCTTGATTCTCAATTCTTAGCCTCCACCAAGAGTTGCTATAAATATTTTTGTACAATTTTCTCCCCTTTTCTATTTTTCATGATTACTATTGTTAATGGTTTCCCTTCCATCCTATTCCCTTCCCCATGATATTTATTCTATTATCCATCTTCTTTCATCCTATCACTCTTCAAAAGGGATTTGCTTCTGTCTGTCCCCTCCCCCACTCTGCCCTTCCTTCTTTTGCCTCTCTCTTTATCCCATTCCCCTCCTATTTTCCTGCAGGGTTAGAGAGATTACTCCACCCAATTGAGTGTGTACATTATTGTCTCCTTGAGCCAATTCTAATGAGATTGAGGTCTTTGAGCCAATTCTGATGAGTGTTAGGCTCATTTACTGCCCAGATTAAATACATTACTCCACATAGTTTGGTGTGTGTATTAGTCCCTCCTTGAGGCAGCTCTGATGAGTTTAAGGTCTTTGAGCCTTTTCTGATGAGTGTAAAATTCATTTACTGCCCTGCTCCTCTCCCATCTCTTCCCCCACTCCATAAGCCTTTTCCTGTTTCTTTCATGTAGAATTTCACCTCTGCCCTTCCCCCTCCCCCAGTGCATTCCCTTCACCCCTCAATTTAACCCTAAAGATGTCATCACCTAGCTAGGTAACACAGTGGACAAAGCATCACCCCTGGACCCAGGGGGATCCCAGCCAAAATTCGGCCTCAGACACAAGACAGTCGCCCACTATACGACCCCAGGTATGTCCCCCAGGTCCAATTTTTTATGGTTCTCTAGGGTCTTGTATTTGAAAGTCAAATTTGCCATTCAGTTCAGGTCTTTTCATCACAAATATCTGCAAGTCTTCTATTTCATTAAAGTTCCATTTTTTCCTCTGAAAGATTATGCTGAGTTTTGCTGGGTAGGTGATTCTTGGTTGTAATCCCATTTCCTTTGCCCTCTGGAATAGCATATTCCATGCCCTCCAGTCCTTTAATGTAGAAGCTGCTAGATCTTGTGCTATCCTGACTGGGACTCCACAGTACTTGAATTCTTTCTTTTTGGCAGCTTGCAATATTTTCTCCTTGACCTGAGAGCTCTGGAATTTGGCTATAATATTCCTAGGAGTTTTCCTTTTGGGATCTCTTTCTTGAGGTGATTGGTGGATTCTTTCAATTTCTATTTTAGCTTCTTCTTCTGGAATTTCAGGGTAATTTTCCCTGAGAATATCTTGAAGATGATGTTTAAGCTCTTTCCTTGATCATGGTTTTCAGGTAGACCAATAATTTTCAAATTATCTCTCCTGGACCTATTTTCCAGGTCGGCAGTTTTTCCCAGAAGATATTTCACATTGCCCTCTATTTTTTATTCATTTGGATTTGCTTTGTTGTATCTTGGTTTTTCATAAAGTCACTGGCTTCCATGTGTTCAATCCTAATTCTTAGGCAATTATTTTCATCAGAGAGCTTTTGTACTTCCTTTTCCATTTGGCCAATCTGACTTTTCAAGCTATTGACTTTTTGCTCATGTCTTTCCTGCATCACCCTCATTTCTCTTTCCATTTTTTCCTCTACCTCTCTAACTTTATCTTCAAAGTCCTTTTTGAGCACCTCTATGGCCTGAGACCAATTCATACTTTTCTTGGAAGCTTTAGATATAGGGGCCCTGATGTTGACATCTTCCTCTGAGGGTGCACCTCAGTCTTCCTTGTTACTAAAGAAACTTTCTAGGGTCCTCACCTTTCTCTGTATGCTCATCTTGCCTTTCTTTTATTTGACTTTTAGCTCCTTAAAGTAGGGCACTGTTTCCAGGCTGCACTGTCCCAAGCTTAAGAAGTCCCAGGTGGTATGATTTAAGGAGGATAAGGTTCTTCACTCGCCTGGTCTGTACTCTGGTCCTTAGATGACCCCAGACCAGCTTTGTGTGTTGTGGTTGTTAGCTCAGACGAGCCTGTGCCCCTCCCCACCTGGACCACTGCTACTCAAGCCTGCCTCCTGGTTCTCAGCAGGGGTGAAAAATCCAAGTTCTGCTTCAGCATCAGTACAGACCCTTGTGGTCTCCCCCCTGCCAAGGGCTCAGCCCTCTCACCAGACTGTGAGCTTAGTTCCAGACAACAGTGGTGCTGCAGCTGATTCAGAGGCTCTGGGGGTCTCTTTCTCTGGTGAGGCCTTCCTGGGACTGGATCCGTGTCAGGGTGACTGTGGGGTTGGGCTTGACTCCTGTATAAGCACAGTAGCTCCCTCCTTCTGTGGAAATTTGTTTTGATTTGGGGACCCTACCTTTAGGCTGAGATTAGAAAGCCTTAGGCCCTCAGGGTCTCTTCCCCTCCTCCTCAGCTTCAGCTGAGCGAAAAAGCCCCGTGGGCTATACAAGACGCCAGGTCAGACAGCTGGGGGGAAAAAAAGCCCCCAGCTCCCTCCAACCTGAGTGGAGCTATCTGAAGGATCCCATATGGCCTGTGCTGAGGCATGAGGCTCGAGAGCACACCGCCCCCCCCCCCAACCAGCTGCAGCTCTGGCTGGTGGATTAGCTTGGTCTGTGGGGGCGAAGGAAGCCCCGAGATTTGAGTGGAGAGAAGAAAAGGTATATATAGACCTGGGAGGTAGAGGAGGGGTGCTCACTAGAGGAGGACGGACTAGATAGAAAGACTAGAGGGGAGCGCAGACAAGGATGGAGGAGAGTTCAGTTCAGAAAAGGAGAGACGGGGCTGACCAGAGGAGGATGGACTAGAGGGGAGCGTGGACAAGGACAGAGGAGAGTTTGGTTCGGACAAGGAGACAGGGAGCTGAGAAGAGGTCAAGAGGGTGGCTGACAAGATTAGAAAGGTGAGTGCCCTAAGGCCTCAGGTGGCTAAGGCCCTTATTGTATTCAAGAAGTTTGAAATGCAGCAGGTGGGAAAGAGACAGCCGGAAAGCTGTCAGGTTGTACATTTTATTTCCCTGTATTCTTAATTTTAAATAGTATCTCATAAATAAACTCTGCTTTGATTATTTGGTTAAGCGGCTTCTTAATCTTTATTCTATCAGTTTGGGAGCAGTGTGGTGGAACTTTATAAACGGCCCACGTTAAATTAACGAAGTCAGATAGCCAAATAGTCAAAAGTCCCCAGTTTAGTCCTCCAGTCAGCTTCAGCCTCCAAATTAAGCTAGTCATCAAAAATATTTTACACTTCTGACCTTCCAAGCCATTCTTGGTTAGAAGATGATTTCAGCACATTCTTCTGTGAGTTTTGCTGCTCCGGGCATTTTCCTATGGCATTATTTGGATGTTTTTTGGAGTGATCGTATCATGAGTTCAGGAGCTCACTGCCTTTCCTCCGCCATCTTGGCTCCGCCCCAGAAGAGAGAGAAATATCCTTTTCAACTGTTGTAAAAGGAAGGTTAGGAATCTCATCCCTTTTCTTCTGGTTCCCACCTTTGGAATGAGGGTACCACCAGTCTTTTCCAGCCATTCTTCTCTCTCTACTGGGTATGACCAATTGTCTTGTGGTTTCCATCAGTTCCACCTCTAGAGAGGTGCTCCTTTGAGCCTGTATGTTGGGAATAATGGAGAAGGAAGCCCAGACCCCATCACATAGCCAAAAGTTACTTTTAAGCCATTTTTCCTAGGGGAAGAGGACTAGATCCTTTTTTTTTTTTTTTTTTTGGTAAGGCAAGTGGGGTTAAGTGACTTACCCAAGGTCACAAAACTAGTAAATGTTATGTCTCTGAGGCCGGATTTGAACTCAGGTCCTCCTGAATCCAGGGCCGGTGCTCTATCCAGGAGCCACCTAGCTGCCCCACTAGATCCATTTTTTATCCCACTTTGGGAAGTTTATAAATTATTCTAAATTTCTAAAAATGTAATAGCAACTAAGTGGTACAGTGGATAGAGCATGGGGCTTGGAATTAGGAAAACTCATCTTGATGAGTTCAAATCCAACCTCAAACCCTTACTAACTGTGTGACCCTGGGCAAGTCACTTAACCCTGTTTGTCAAAATTCTTTATCTGTAAAGTGAACTGGAGAAGCAAATGGCAAACCATTCCAGTATCACTGGCAGGAAAACCTCAAATAGTCCAAACAAAGAGTTGGACATGACTGAACAACAATAAAAATGTAACAATAAAATTTTCTCAGATACATCTAGAGCCCCCTTTGACTTTTGTCTGTACACATCACCTTCACTGCCTCCTTTCTCTTTTGTGGCTCCCTATTCAGAAATAATGAAATAAACATATTAGAAGTAGCTATGATCGGTCAAGCTTTATCTAGCTAGCATTCACACTAATTAGACAGAAATCATTTAGGTAACTTTAAAGATGAGATAACCTTTGGAACAAGAAATCAAATTCCCTGAAGTCTTGGGGAGAGACGGAGACACAGGGAGAAAGAGAACATCAGCAGCATCTTCAGCTAACTGGAGCAGAGAGTCTCATCTGAGCCACAGGTGTTTTAAGCATGGTTTTAGCCTTCTAATCAAGATAGTGAATGGCAGGGGCTATGGCAGCAGCAAGGTCTCCCTCCTGTTCTCTTACTCCTCATTTGAATTATTCACACAATATCTTGGCTCACTCTTATGTCTCTATACACATCTTATCTCTTTCTGGTCTCTCCTTCAGAATGAGAGAGAATCAGTACTGTCTCTTTAAGATAAAACCTCTCTTTAGTCTATGGACCATAACAGATTGACAAACTTCCAGTTTGGCCAGCATAATTTTATTCTTATCTGTATAAGTCCTTGGTAGGGTCAGGGTAGAGGGAATAACAGGAGCTACACCTACATAGCTACAAAAACATAGCCACTGCCTTATATCGTGCTATCTTGGGTCCTGGGACAAGTCCAGGGCTAAGAGGTTCAGAGGGAAAATCAATAGATTCCGATAGATTAAATTTCTATATGGAAAAGTCAGCTCAGGAGAGATGGAAAACTTTAAAGAATAAAATTCTGAAGATGTCAAAAGAAAAAAATATATATATATATATATATATATTTGGGGGTGGCAGGGCAATGGGGGTTAAGTGACTTGCCCAGGGTCACACAGCTAGTGTCAAGTGTCTGAGGCCAGATTTGAACTCAGGTACTCCTGAATCCAGGGCTGGTGCTTTATCCACTGCGCCACCTAGCTTCTCCCAAAAGAACTATTTTCAATGGGGCAGAAAGGGGGAATTGTCTGAAAAGACCAACATAAATACCTAGAGAGCTCACCAAAGACATACAAATGGTGGAAACAAGGGTGTGTAATAGAAGATGTATACAAAAAGCATGGTCCACTACAGTAAGAAGAATGTCTACAATGAGAAAGCTCTGAATAAACTGAGATTGGTGTGAAATGCTAAGCTCAGCCAGAGGATCTCTTTGTTATAGGAGAAGATCAAAGACCATAGCTCAGAGTAAATAGGATGTTGATTACCGTGAAGACATAAAAGATAGAGTTTTTCAAATCTTGTTTTGTTTCTATTTTCTCTTCCTGAGAGAACAACTTTAGGATTACAACAAAAATGTTAGTTGGTAGCTGATACTCAAGATAACTAAGGAGATGGCAAGAGTTCATCTAACAGAGGGCAGCTAGGTGGTACAGTGGATAAAGCACAGGCCCTGGATTCAGGAGGACCTGAGTTCAAATCTGGCCTCTGACACTTGACAATTACCAACTGTGTAACCCTGGGCAAGTCACTTAACCCTCATTGCCCTGCCCAAAACAAACAAACAAAAAAAGAGATCATCTAGCCACCCATGATGAATTCAAGTCATTTGGCCCAGGTGAATTGTATTCATGGGTACTGAAGAAAAAAAAAATGAAAGATGCATTTCCTGTGCCATTGTCGATGATATTTGAAAGATAATGTAGAATGAAGAGGAGCTACGGGATTGGAAAAGGGCACATGTTACATTGATTTACCAAAAAAAAAAAAAGAAAGAAAGAGAACAGAATCATCTGCAAACTATAGAGCAGTTATTCTGACTTGGATTCCTAGTACAATTCTAGAATATATTACTAAAAAACTGGTTACTCACATCTAGTAAAAGAAGTGGTGACCTGCAGAGAGCCAGCTTGATTTCATAAAGAATAGCTAATATTTCTTTTTTCCACAAGGTTACCAAACTTGTAAAATGCTGTAGATATATCTTAGATTTTTGCTTAGATTTTATCAAAACATTTGACAAAGTAATAAGTGTTATGCTTTTTTTTTTTTTGGTGAGGCAATTGGGGTTAAGTGACTTGCCCAGGGTCATATAACTAGTAAGTGTCAAGTGTCTGAGGCCATATTTGAACTCAGGTCCTTCTGAATCCAGGGCCAGTGCTCTATCCCCTGTACCACCTAGCTGCCCCCTAAATGTTATTCTTAAGGAAAAGATAGAGAATTGTGGGTTAGATCATAATGTGATTAGATGAATTCAGAATAGGTTAAATGGACAGATTCAAATAGTAGTCTGTGATGAGCTATGTCATATATCACCTTCACCCCTGAAAATCTCACTGTTCATTCCCTACATGGGGTTGGCAACATCTAACACACTCTTTAAGGTGCTTTGTATTTCAATATGAAGCCACCTCCAGTAGGAAAGGAGTTGGACCCCTTTCTTTATCTACTGACTCATGGCAGGCATTGTGGTTTTATAAGGAGGATATTCAGTTGGAGGTCAGAGGACTTGGGATCAAGGCTAGGTTCTATCTCTTACTAGTCTTGTAACCATGGGTGTCACTCAGTATCTCAGCCTGTTTTCTTATCTGTCAAATGGGCGTCATGATACTTGTTCTGTCTTGCTCAAAGGATTGTTGTAAAAAAAAGTACTTAAAATAGTATAGAACTGGGGCAGCTAGGTGGCGCAGTGGATAAAGCACCGGCCCTGGAGTCAGGAGTACCTGAGTTCAAATCCGGCCTCAGACACTTAACACTTACTAGCTGTGTGACCCTGGGCAAGTCACTTAACCCCAATTGCCTTACCGAAAAAAAAAAAAAACAACACCAAAACAAAACAAAACAAAAAAAATAGTATAGAACTAGGAGTTATTAGAATAAGATCCTATGATTCAGTCTTCATGCTTCTTTTTACAAAGTAAGCTTCCCAGTTCTTAGCCTTGGCTGCATCCTTTTTTCTCTTGTTTCTTTGCCCCCCAGGTTTCCCAGGCAAAGTTTGAAGGGGTCCAGTCAATGCTACCTGTGGTATATTGAGTCTCTTGTCCTGGGCAAGGACCTAACATTTAGAGCAGGGTTTGTTTATTTGTTTTATTTATTTGTTTATTCATTCATTCATTTGTTTATTTATTTTTTGTGTGTATTTTTGTTTTTGTGGGGCAATGAGGGTTAAGTGACTTGCCCAGGGTCACACAGCTACTAAGTGTCAAGTAACTAAGTCTGGATTTGAATTTAGGTCCTCCTGAATCCAGGGCTGGTGCTTTATCTACTACACCACCTAGCTGCCCCCTGTTTGTTTATTTAAAATTTTTTTTAAATTTTATTTTTCTTTAACATGTGCACTTTTATTAGAATTTGTCTTAAGTCAGAGTACAGGTAAAGCTCTCCTACTCTCCGCCCAAATACTAGCACCAATCTGAAAACTCGAAGGGAGATTGTGAAGTCTTTATTCATATCTATGTTGGGGGCAGGGAGGGAATTTAGGGGCCCATTCATTATGGCTGAGAATTTTTCAAAAAGGAACAAGTATTATGGCAGAAGATACAAAACATTTTGGGTTTTGTTTTAAAGGATTACATCATTTACTTGTAAAGCAATACTGTGAACCTCCCCTTATCTCCTCTGTATTTTTGTAGAATAGCTCCTTTGCTCTAATTGAGCAGGACCACCTTCATAGAGACAACCAACTCACTAACAAGTAATACAATATTTGGAATGGCTGTTTAAAAAAAAACACAAATGTACAATCAGAATCCTGAAGACACACAGTAGAACTTTGGGGATGTTTGCCTCCAACATCACCTGTTCATCACCTTCATTGCTCCAGTTTTTAAATCCCAAGTCAAGCACCAAACCAAACCAAACCAAAAACAAATAAAGCCATGACAATCTCATTTTGGGGGTGGGGCGCAATTTACAACATTACAGCTTTTTTCTTTCTTTTTTTAGTGAGGCAATTGGGGTTAAGTGACTTGCCCAGGGTCACACAGCTAGTAAGTGTTAAGTGTTTGAGGCCAGATTTGAACTCAGGTACTCCTGACTCCAGGGCTAGTGCTCTATCCACTGCGCCACCTAGCTGCCCATGTTACAGCTTTTGACGAAAAACAAACAAATAAAACCAACCAAAAAACCCAAACAGTCCATTTAGAAGCATTTTTGGTGGCCCAGATTAATAGAAGGTGGAAAGAGATGCTAGGATTGAGCCCCCAATCCAGACTGAATATTTACACTCAGGTGGGGCAATGATCTTGCTTTTCATTGTCCTGGGGGCTAGGGCTGTAATCTCCTTCTGCACCCTGTCAAAAATGCCTAGGAACATGGTGGTACCACAAGACAAGATGGTATTGGCATCAAGATCCACATCACACATCATTATTGAGTTGAAGATAGTTTCTTGGATTCCACAGGATTCCATACCTAACAAAGATGGTTGGAAGAGAGCTTCTGGGCATTGGAACCTTTCATTGCCAATGGTGATAACCTGACCTTCAGGGAATTCATAGTTCTTTTCATAGAGAGCAGCTAGAAGCAGCAGTGGCCATCTCCTATTGGAAGTCTAGGGCGATATAACACAGCTTCTCCTTGACATCATACACAATTTCCCTTTCAGCTGTAGTAGTGAAACCGTACCCTCTCTTGGTCAGGATCTTCATGAGGTAGTCCATAAGATCACAGCCAGCAAGATTCAAAAGGAGAATGGTATGGGGAAGGGCATAACCTTCATAGATGGGCACAGTGTGGGTCACACCATCATCAGAGGCCATCACAATACCATTGGTACTACCAGAGATGTACAGAGACAGTACAGCATCGTATATGACTGGGGTGTTGAAGGTCTCAAACATAATCTGAGTCATCTTTTCTCTGTTGGCTTTGGGGTTCAGGGGGTCTTCTGTGAGCAGCACAGGGTGCTTTTCAGGGACCACACAGAGCTAATTGTAAGTATGATGCCAGATCTTCTCCATGTCATCCCAGTTGGTGACAAGACCATGTTCAATGGGGTACTTCAGGATCAGAATATCTCTCTTGCTCTGGGCCCCCTCCCCCACGTAGCTGTCTTTCTGACCCATACCCACCATTACACCCTGATGTCTGGGGCGCCCAACAACAGACAGGAAGACAGCTCAAGGGGCATTGTCTACTGCAAAGCCAGCTTTGAACATTCCAGGGCCATTGTCAACAACGAGAGCAGCAATATCATCATCCATGGCAAACTTTGAAATGTCAAGTTTAAACCCTTAAGAGGAGAAGGTGGTGATGCACCTGGAGGCAGGGGGGGGGAGGCAAGTTCATGCTGGGTGGAAGAGCTCACCTGTTTGTTTGTTTTTAAATAATTTTTTTTACCAGTTACATGTCAAGACAATTTTAAACATTCATTTAAAAAAATTTTATTTCCAAATTTTATCTCCCTCCTTCACTTTCCCCCTCCCTGAGACTGTAAGCAATTTGACATAGGTTATACATGCTCAATCATGCAACATGTATTACCATATTAGTCATGTTGTGAAAGAAGACACAGACCTAAAGGGGAAAAAATGGGGAAAAAAACGCAAGAAAATGAAAAACAGTATGCTTCAATCTGCATTCAGACCCCATCAGTTCTTTCTCTGGGGGTAGATAGCGATTTTCACCATAAGTCCTTTGGAATTGTCTTGGATCCTTGTATTGCTGAGAATAGCTGTCATTCATGGTTGATCATCATATGATATTGCTATTACTGTGTACAGTATTCTCTTTGCATTAGTTATATGTCTTTCCAGGTGGTTTTTTTTTTTCTGAAAAATACCTGCTCATCATTTCTTATAGCACTTTAATATTTCATTATGATCATATGCCACAATTGATGGACATCCCTTCATTTTCCAATTCTTTGCCACCACAAAAAGAGCTGTTATAAATATTTTTGTTCAGATAAGTCCTTTCCCCTTTAGAGCAGGAATTTTTAACCTGTAATCCACAAACTTGGATGGGAAAAAATCACATCCCTTTTTCACTAATTTCTAACAGATATTTAGCATTTCCTTCAGTTATCCAAAAACATTATCCTCAGGAGAGACCCATAGGCTTTACCATATTGTCCAAAGGGTCCTTGTCACAACAGACATTAAGAAGCCCTGATTTAGCAAGCCAATAGTTAATATTTACAACCATACTATGGTGTAGTTTGGGGTACTTACCTCTCCCCTTTTCACCATTCTACCTGTCACTGTAATAGCTAGCATTTATATAGCACATTAAGGTTTGCACAGTACCCTCCATATGCTATCCTAGTCATTTCTCACAACAACCCCCTTAGTAGGTGCTGTTATTATTGTCCCTTTTACCCCAGGTCACATAACTAGTAAGTGGCAGAGGCAAGATGCAAACTCAGGCTCTTCTTGATTCCAAGTCTAGTACTCTATCCACTGTGCGACAAAAAAGGGGGGTCACACAGGACCGAAGGACATTTTCTATTTTTCTGTGTTTCCCCAGCTGTCATGCCCAAATAATTCATCGCTCCATGGCCAGCCCAGGCTGCTCCTGAGAGTGCAAACATAGTCTATTGCCAGGAATGGAAATACAATCTTTGTAGCATGATAAAATCTGCCCAAGCTTGTGGCATAGTCCTCCAAAACCAAGGGTCACCTCCTCAATGTTTTGATAAAGCATTAGCAGAAATCTTTCATGGAATGAAACGCCTTAGTACCAGGAAAAGAGAGTAGTAACATAAAACTGAAAGGGGTATTGCCATTATTCTCAGAACCAAACAACAAAAGAAGCTGTATGTGAAGAAAGGTAAGTCCCACTACATAAACATATAGGTTACAGCAATTTGAATCAGATAGAGTGGGCCTGTGTTTTTTGTTTGACAAGGGTGAATTCACCAAATAACAAAACACCAACGATGAAAGGGATTAGAACCGGTATCTCTAGTCTACCTTTTGGTACCACCCATTACCCATTAAATACCAGGTAAAACCTGCTACATGCAGCAGAATGTTATCAGAAGGGCATGTTATGGGATCTACTATATGTGGCATCTTTCCAGCTTGGCAGAACCTGTCAGAACCTGTTCTTTGCTGGCACAACCCAGGGTCACCATCCTACCAAGATAAGGCACTGCTGCAGGACTTTTGTCAATCGATCCATGCGTAAGCATTTATAAAGAAGAGCTTTTCAGGCATCGTGCTAAACACTGGGGATACCAAGCAAAAGCAAAAACAGTCCCTGCCCTTCAGAAGTTTTTGTGCTCATGGAAGAGATAATGTATTCATAAATAGGAATATACAAGGCAGTACTGATACAGTGGAAAATGCAGCAGGAGCTGGAAAAGACTGAGAAATACTCTGCACAAACTGAGTCTTGAAGGAAGCAAGAGATTCTTAAAGGTGAAGGGGGAACATTTCACGCATGGGAGGCAGCCAGGAGATGCATAAAATATGGAGTATTGGGAGGAACAGGAAGTAGGCTGGCCTGCAGAGGAGTGTGTGGACTAGAGTAACGTGTAAGAAACCTGAAGAGGTAAAAAGGGCCCAGGCTGGAAGAGATTTAAATGCCCAGGTGTATTATTGTTCCCTGATGAGGTCTGAACGGCATAAAGCATGGTGCAACTATTACCTGCCTTCTTCTGAATACTGTTTCTAGGAGTGTAGTGTAAGGAGTATTGAGAAAAATCCCTGTCTGTCTCTATCTCTGTCTCCCTCTCTCACTGTCTCTGTCTCTCTCAAACACACACACACACACACACACACACACACACACACACACACTTAATCATAGCTCACATTCCTTTGCAGCTTTAAAGTTCAACCTTATGAGGTAGTAGTAGTAGTAGCAATAATAACAATAGGTACCATTTATATACCTCTTTAAAATTTGCAAAGCACTTTACAAATCCAGTATCATTTTATCCTCATAAAAACTCAGGGAAGTAGGTGCTGTTATTATCTCCCTCTTTACAGATTATGAAACTGTGGCAAAAAGAGGCTAAGTGACTTTTTCAGGGTCACACAGCTAGTGACTGAGACAGGATTCAAATTCAGGTCTTCAGTCTCCATCCACTTTGTCACCTAGTTGCCCTTACTTCAAACATTAGTTACTTTTGATTACACATGAGGGAACAGAGGCTCAGGAAGATTATGTGACATACAGATAGTAAATTTCCGAGGTAGAGTTTGAATTCCAGTCAGCTTCTTTTGCCGTAAATGTAATTTCTTTTCTTTGTACAAAATTAGATGAAAACATTGACAAAGTCCAGGTAAAGATAAACAGAGTAAATCATATCATATGAGAATAATTGAAGGAAATGGAAATAGTTAGCCTGACAAAGAGAAAACACAGAAATATGACATTGGGGAGCCATGATAGCTATTTCCAAACAGCGGAAAGATGGAGAAGTTACAGATTTTCTGTATGCCTCCATGGAGCAAAAGTGGGAAGTTATAAGGGAAGTCAGTCCCCAAATGGAAGGTGGGAGTTGAGGGGAGAGCTAGTGAGTTCCCTGTGACCAGAAATGTTCAAGCAGACACCTGATGACCAGTTGTCAGGGATTCCCTAGTGAGGTTCTAGTAGCATATTGCAGATTCCACTGTGTCACCTCCCTAAGAAGGTTTCTTCCCATTCTAAGCTTCTCTAGAATATGTATTCTGTAGAAATTCAGAAGAAATATAGTTCCAATCCACCTTTTCCTACCATATTATGTTAAGTTTTGCACTTTTTGAACTTTTGGACTATTACCTGTTGTCTGATTTTACCCCACTCCTTTGAATTCATGAGTCTGAGTATAAATAATATAGTCTCTGCCCCTGTTAAAAGAGACTAAATCAGGCCACATCATGATATTTAAGGCAAAGTCAGGAAATAAGACCAAGAAATTTATTAGCACACCAAGGCAACTTGCAGGTGAAGTGTGGGAAGCCCAGAATTCAAATTGCTCACTGCTTTTGTAGACAGGAGTAAACTTCCATAAAAGGGCAAACCAATATTCATTGGTACATGCTTTCAATGAGGAGACAATGAGGAAATGGGGTGCATATCCCCTCAGTTCCTCCACCATTACAGTATTAGAGAGTATGGGATTAATGTGCATGCCTGGGGGCATTTTCCTCATGGCCATCTCATGTTGTACAGATACTCAAAGTCTAAAAGATCATGAGGTCACTCAGACTGACTGCATCAGTGACTGACTTTGCAAACCCTCTTGACGCTTTCAGTCTAGTAGAGGGATAAGGGCCCTACACTGATACCTGCATATACCATATTATATAATAAATGGATTGGAAACGTGATATGAGATTTTTTGTTGTTTCTTCTTCTTCTTCTTCTTGCAGGGCAATGAGGGTTAAGTAACTTGCCCAGGTTCACACAGCTAGTGTCAAGTGTCTGAGGCCAGATTTGAACTCAGGTCTTCCTGAATCCAGGGCAGGTGCTTTATCCACTGTGCCACTTAGCTGCCCTATGAGATTCTTTGTAACAGAGGTGTCAAACACATGTCCCATGGGTCACATGTGCAGCCTGCAATACTCCCTGGTGCAGCATAAACCAGATTAAAATGTAATTGGGAAATAGTTAACAAAATAAAAATATAATAAAACATAGAGAACATTACTTTTTTCCATTTTTATTGTTTTATTATCACTTCTGTTTACAGTATTTTAGTTATTGTATATACTATTTTCCTGGTTTTGCTCACTTCACTGCACTAGGTGCTGAATTCCTTTTTTCAAAGTATTTTATTATTTTCCAGTTACATGTAAAGATAGTTTTCAACATTTGTTTTCATAGGATTTTTAGTTTCAAATTTTTCTCCCCCCTCCACAAGACGAAAAGCAATCTAATATAGGTTATATACACATGAGAACATTACATTTTAAAACAAACATGCAACAGCAGGGATCCTCATGTACAGATTAGTGGTCCCCTTTTCTATCTGAGCTTGACACCATTGTTTTGGGAGACACTCATTACCAATAATGGTGGGAGGGTTTTCCAGAGAACAGGGAAGTCTTCTTGGAGCAAGTAGGTAGGAATTCAACAGGTTTTGGAGGACATTCCAAGCAAAAGGAAAAGCTCCAAAGGCAAGGAGGGTGGGGGAAGGAAGGAGAGCAAGCAGAAGTGTGCTAGAGCCAGCTCCTACTAGCTCAAAAGAGAGCTGATTTAAAATTTTCAGTGCAAGCATTTATGCCTCAGAAATCAACCCATGCTACCAATCAGGGCTTGATTTATTGTTTTGCTGATTGTCCAGACTTAAAGCAAGTGATGGAGAAAATGTTAATCATGCAGATGAAACTGAAAAGTGTGTCACCCGTATGTTCCCCCCTCCCCTCCTAAAAATGCCAGTTAAATATTTACCAGCTCAACCCTGGGAGCAGGGCATAGGGTAAACCTGTCTGGCTAGAGCTGAGGGGCTCTGACTAGCTGACCTCTAAGATCCTTTCCAGCTAAATCTACATCCTCTGATCTTGAAGGGTCCTGATTTCAGTCCTAAATCCAGTGATCCTTAATGTTGTTCCTAAATCATATGGTGGCATGTTACATGAGTTCCCTCTAGTGGCTGTGAAATTGGCTAGGAAACTCAGTACCCTTTTGGTCCACAAACTAATAAATGCTTTTAAAAAAATAGAAAAACCTGTCCTTTGTATTCTAAGGCTGCACCACTGGCATGTAGTACTACTCCTCCTGCCTTGTTTTCTGAGATCAGTGGGTGGCCAAGCCTACAGGTAACAGGCACCTGGCAGCTAGTAAGTGTTCAATTAGTCATTAGCTATTCTAGTGAAAGCAAGACAGTCCGGGTTATCAGGGCTGCCTTACATGAACTATGTGAGAAAAGCAACGTCCAACCTGAGGAAAAAGAATGGCTATTAGTCTGCATTGTAGAGGCATAGATGATTAGAAATGGACAGGACCTTTATACTTCCTTAAGCTCAACTCCCTCATTTTTACTTTTAGAGAAATAATTCCAGAAAAAGAAAGTGACTTACCATGTGTCAATAATGTCATTTTTTTTAAAAATAATAAACATTTTATTGTAGTTTTGAATTCCAAATGTTATCCTTCCTTCCCTCCCTCCCCTGCCCCCTCCCTGAAGGAGGTAAGATATATATCTATACACACACATATATATATACACATAATAACATTAATCCTATTTCTGCATTAATTCCATTATAAGAGAAAAAATAAGAGCAGTAATGCAAAACCTCAAAATAGAAAAAAAAAAAACCAACAGCACCCAAAACAAAAGAAATAGTATGGTTCAATGAGCATCCATACTCCACAGTTCTTTTTTTTTTTTTTTCTTGGATTTGGAGATCCTCTTCCACCATGAGTTCCCTGGAACTCTTCTGTACCACTGCATTGGTGAGAAGAATATAGTCCATCACAGTAGGTCAACACTCAATGTTGATGATACTGTGTACAATGTTCTTCTGGTTCTGCTCATCTCACTCATCATCAGCTCACATAAGACCCTCCAGGTTTCTTTGAACTCCTCCTGCTCATCATTTCTTACAGCACAATAGTATTCCATTGTATTCATATACCACAACTTGTCCAGCCATTCCCCAATTGATGGGCACCCCCTCAACTTCCAATTCCTTACTACCACGTAAAGAGCAGCTATAAATATTTTTGTACATGTGGGTCCCTTTCCCCCTTCCATGATTTCTTTGGGAAAAAAGACCTAAAAGTGGAATTGCTGGGTCAAAGGGTATGCACAGCTTTATCGCCCTTTGGGCATAATTCCAAATTGCTCTCCAGAATGGTTGGATCAGTTCACAGCTCCACCAACAATGAATTAGTGTTCCAATTTTCCCACAGCTTCTCCAACATTTGTTATCTTCCTTTTTTGTCATTTTAGCCAATCTGATAGGTGTCAGGTGGTACCTCAGAGTTGTTTTAATTTGCATCTCTCTAATCATTAGAGATTTAGAGCATTTTTTCATATGGGAATAGATAGCTTTGGTTTCTTCATCAGAAAACTGCCTGTTCATATCCTTTGACCATTTCTCAATTGGGGAATGACTTGGATTCTTATAAATTTGATTTAGTTCCCTATATATTTTAGAGATGAGGCCTTTATCAGAAGTACTGGCCTCAAAAATTGTTTCCCAGCTTTCTGCCTCCCTTCTAATTTTGGATGCATTGCTTCTGTTTGTACAGAAATTTTTTAATCTAATATAATCAAAATCATCCATTTTTCCCCCCATTACATTTTAATCTGGTTTAGCCTGCATTCCAGGGTTGTGGGCCCCATGCAGCCCTCAGCCCCTGTGTTTGACACCTCTGCCCTACACCAATGAAATCACAGGTCTGATGTCTCTTTCTATGTAATATGAGCCCAGAAGTGATGTGGGTTTGTTCTCACACCATCTTTTAGATCCATATGCATCCACTGATGCTTGACTCAATGCACCAAAAACAGAACTTATCACCCCCACTCTAAAATTGCCTTTCCTCTGAACTTCCTTATTTCTGTGTAAGGCATTAATATGTTTCCATTTGCCCAGGTTTGAAACTTCAAAGTCATATTTGGCTTTTTCTTCTCCATTTCACACATCCTATCCTCAAGTTTTATCAATCCTCCATTCATAATATCTCCTACATCCTTCCCCTTCTCTTTCCTCTTGCTGCCACATTATTCAGGTCCTTGTTACTTCTCATTTCGATGGTTACAATAAATATCCTGCTAATTGTTCTTCCCAACTCCAGTCTGTCCTTTCCAATCTATACTTCTCATAACAAACAAAATAATCTTACCATGTCATTCCTCTGTTCGAAAAACCTCAATGGTTCCTCGTTGCTTCAAGAAAAAATGGATACTCTGTAACTCATTAATATCTTTACTAGAATAAAGTACCTAGAATTGAAGACGATATTCCATACTATGTGGTCTGACCAAGGCAGAGAACAGTGGGACCATCATCTCCCTTATTCCTCTCCTACCATCAACTAAGTTTGATTTAACTTTCTTGGTTGTCATTTGCCATTGTTAATTCAATGAAACTAAAACTCCCAGATCTTTTTTGAGATAGACTACTGCTTAACCATGCCTTCTCTATGGGGCCCTTGTGAAGATGACCTTTGTTTTTAAGCCAAATGAAATTCTTTACATTTATCCATTTTGTTTTATTCAGTTTAGACCAATGTTCTATATTGTTGTGATCAATGTGTTGCTTGTTTCATTGATTCTACTTGACTTTGCATCAGTTCATATATCCTCCTCCATGAAAAAAAATTGAATCAGTGATATCATTCCCCTATCAATGTAAATTGTAACTTCCATGTATTTAAGGAATTATCCTGGAGCCAACAAATTAAGTGACTTCCTCAGAATAATACTGTGAGATATTAACCCAACTTTTCTAGATTCAGAGGTGAGCTCTCTATTTCCTACACCAAGTTGTTTCTTCCCATAATTCTCTGAATTCTGCATATTCATAATTTCCTATGGCATAGTCATATTACATTTTGCATCATGATTTGTTTAGCTTTTGTTGTTCAGTCATTTTTCAATCATGTCCAAATCTTTGTGATCCCATTTTGGGTTATCTTGGCAAAGATACTGAAGTACTTTGCCATTTCCTTCTCCAGCTCCTTTTACAGCTGAAGGACTGAGGCAAATAGGATTAAATTACTTGTCCAGGGTCACACAGCTAGTAAGTATCTGAGGCCAGATTTGAACTCAGGAAGAGGAGTTTTTTTGACTCTGGGCCCAGTGCTTGATCTACTGAACTACGTACCTGCCAAAAATATAATCTTTATTTATCCATGTATCTATCTGAACACCCAGTGTATGCACACATTGTTGTTGTTGTTGAGTCATTTAAGTTGTGTCCAACTCTGTGACCCCATTTGGGTTTTCTTAGCAAGATACTGGAGTAGTTTTCCCTTTCCTTCTCCAGCTCATTTTACAAATGAGGAAACTGGGGAAAGCAGGATTAAGTGACTTGCTCAGGGCCACACCAGTTGTGTGACTGGTAAGTGTCTGAGGTCAAATTTGAACTCAGGAAGATGAGTCTTCCTGACTCCAGGCTGGCATCTATCCACTGTGCCAACCGGCTGCATAAACATTTTAGTAATTTTTTTAAAAGTCATGATTCCCAATTTCTTTCCAGAGTAGTTGAACCAATTCAAAGCAATATCAACACTATATTGATGTGTCTTTCCTTCCACAGCCTTCAAATCGTGATTATTTTTATCTTTAATCATCTTTGTAAATTTTCCAAATAGGACATCAAATATCAGAGTTGTTTTGATTTGCATTTCTCTTATTAGTGATCTAGAGCCAATCAACAAGCATTTATTAAGCACTTACTTTAGTCATTAAATGTCAAACACCCAGCTAAATCACTGGAGATATAAAGAAAGGTTAAAAAAAAAGACCCTACTCCCCAGCAGCTTGTAGTCAGATGGGGGAGATAACAAGTAAACAACTATCTACAGACAAGCTATATTCAGGGTAGATGAAAGGTTATCTCATAGGGAAGGCTCTAGTGTAAAGCTGAACCAGTAAAGTCTTCTTGCAGAATGTGGAGTTTGAGCTGAGACCTGCAGGACACCTGGAAAGCCAAGAGTTGGAGGTGAGAAGTGAGAACATTGCAGACATGGGAGGGAGCCAGTGAAAATATTCAGGAAAGGGAGGGTCTTGTTTGAGGAATAACATGGAAGCCAGTGTCTCTGGTGTTGTAGAGTATGTGTGTGTCGGGGGGCGGGGGGGGGGTGCACTAAAGTATTAGAAGACTGTAAAGGTAAAGGTAGAAAGGGGCCAGGCTATGAAGGGCCAAAGAGAACATTTTGCATTTGATCTTGCGGGTGATGGGGAGCTACTGAAATAGAGGGGTTACATAATCAGACCTGTACTTTAAGAAGATCTCTTACTGAAAGGAGGAGGGATTGGAGTGGGGAAAGACTATTGCAATATTCCAAGCATGAGGTGATGGGGAACTGTACTAGGGTGATGGCAGTGTCAGAGAAGAGGGGCATATGGGAGTGCCAACAGGAGTTGTCAAAAGATTAGATATGGTGAGTAAGAGAGAGTGAGGAGCCATGGATCACATCTAGGTTACAAGACTGGGTAATTGGAAGGATGGTGGTGTCCTTGACAGCAGTAGGGAAGTTTGGAAAGGGGAAAGGTTTGGGTAGAACAATAATGAATTCTATTTTGAGCATGTAGGGTTTAAGATGTCTGTATCTAAGATATAACCTTTTATGCTTATTAACATTTTCAATTCTTTCTATAACTGTTCGTATCCTTTGAATATATATATATATATATATATATATATATATATATATATATATATATACACACACACCACCTGCCTCATGTATTTCTTCCTTCTGTCTAAGTGTTCTAGCTATGGCATATACCTCACCACAAACTTGATTCTGTTTCTGCCTCTACTGAACTTCATGGAAATGCTCTTCACCATGGATTTCTTTAGATGCAAATGTTCTAACATACAATGCTATTCTATTCCTCTTTTATCTAATCTATTGCCTTTGAATAAAATATTCCTTCCCAGAGAACTATTCTACTCATGGGTCTTATCCTACCAGCTCTCAATATGAGGTCATAATTAAATCCTGGAATTAGGCCCTCTAGTTTGCTTTGTTTATTTCCCATATTTTATACTTTTATATAGACACTTGAGGATATAGGTTTTATTGCTGGGTCCTTTCTTGAATTTTTATCTTCTATTCATATATAGGTGTCACTGCTATTCTTCCTACACTGATCTTACTCTCTAGATTTTTTATGTGGTTGAGCCATTTCAGTCATGTCCAGCTCTTCGTAACCCCATTTGGGAATTTCTTGGCAAAGATATTGGAGTGGTTTACTATTTCTTTCTCTAGCTCATTTTACAGGTGAGGAAACTGAGGTGAATAGGGTTAAGTGACTTGCCCAGGGACACCCAGCTAGAAAGTGTCTGAGGCTGGATTTGAATCATGAAGGATCAACTTTCTTTCTCTAAGCTGGCACCACCTAGTGTCCCACTCTCTAAATTTAATTATTATCCAATTCATATCTCTCTGTTACACAAGAATAAATATGACCTTTTCAAAAACTTTGCTAAAGTCTAGAAAAATCTTTACTTATATCAGGGCCCTCATTTACTATTATCAGTCATTCATATCCAAAAAAAGAAAAAAGGAAATGAGGTATGACCTGTTCTTGTTTGCTCTTTCATGACTTCCTTTCCTAGGTGACCACTTACTAGCTCTTTTAAGGATCTGTTCTAGAATGTTCCCAGGAAACTGAGGGCAAGTTCACTGGCTTATAGTTTACCAAAGCTGTTCTCTTCAATTAAAAAAAATGGGAAAAGTTTCCCTTCTCTAATCATGTGGAGAATTCTCCATTTTCTATGATCTCTCCAGTATTGCTGAAATGCCTCAGCAATGCCACCTGCCAGCTCTTTGACTATGTAGAGAGATGGAGCTCATCTGGGTCAGGTGACTTGAATTTCACAAGACAAGTTAGGTTACCTCTTACTGCTTCCTTACTTATCTCAGGTATCAATTCCCTCTTAGTAATTTTGCTTCTTTCAGGTCCAGGGTAAAGGTCATTCTCCTTTGTAGAGAAAAACCAGAAACAAAAGCATCGGTTCAAGAAACAGGAGTTCATATCCTGGTTCTGTTACTCACTATTTGATTTTGGGAGATAATAGTATTTGTGCAACTTGTAATGCTAACAATAATAATAATAATAGCTAACATTTACACAGGCAGGTAAGTTGTGCATTGGATAGAGCTCTGAGCCTGGAGTCAGGAAGACTCATCTTCCTTAGTTCACATCTGACCTCAGACACCTACTAGCTGTGTGACCCTGGGCAAGTCATTTAACCTTGTTTGCTTCAGTTTCCTCATCTGTAAAATGGGATGGAGAAAGAAATGGCAAACCACTCCAGTATATTTTTTTGTTTGTTTTTTTGTTTTGTTTGTTTTTTTTTGACGGGGCAATGGGGGTTAAGTGACTTGCCCAGGGTCACACAGCCAGTAAGTGTCAAATGTCTGAGGCCGGATTTGAACTCAGGTCCTCCTGAATCCAGGGCCGGTGCTTTATCCACTGCGCCACCTAGCCGCCCCCCACTCCAGTATATTTTTAAAAATTTTTGTAGCTTTTAGGGGCAGCTAGGTGGCGCAGTGGATAGAGCACTGGCCCTGGATTCAGGAGGACCTGAGTTCAAATCCTGCCTCAGACACAATACTTACTAGCTGTGTGACCCTGGGCAAGTCACTTAACCCCAATTGCCTCACCCCCCCAAAATGTTGTAGTTTTTAAAAATAAAAGTATTTTATTATTTTCCAGTTATATGTAAGGATAGTTTTTGACATTTGTTTTCATAGGATTTTTAGTTCCAAATTTTTCTCCTACCTTTCCATCCCTCCCTCCTCTCCCAGACAGAAAGCAATCTGATAGAGGTTATATATTACATTAAACATATTTCTGCATTAGTCATATTTTGAAAGAATCAGAGCACAAGGGAAACACCTCAAAAAAGAAGGGGAAAAAAAGAACAGCCCCAAAGTAGAAACAGTATTGTTCAATCTGCATTCAGAATCCACAGTTCTTTTTTCTAGATGTTGAGAACATTTTCTATCATGAATTCTTTGAAATTGTTTTGGATCATTGCACTGTTAAGAAGAGCCAAGTCTATCACAGTTGATCATCACACAATGTTGCTGTTACTATGTACAATGTTCTCCTGGTTCTGCTCTTCTCAGTCAGCATCAGTTCATGTAAGTCCTTCCAGGTTTCTCTGAAATCCTCCTGCTCATGATTTCTCTTTCTTTCTTTCTTTTGTTGGGGCAATGAGGGTTAAGTGACTTGCCCAAGGTCACACAGCTAGTAAGTATCAAGTGTCTGAGGCCAGATTTGAACTCGGGTCCTCCTGAATCCAGGGCCAGTGCTTTATCTACTGTGCCACCTAGCTGCCCCCCTGCTCAGTGGTATTCCATTACATTCATATACCACAACTTGAATTGGGCATCCCCTCAATTTCCAATTTTTTGCCACCACAAAGAGAGTTGCTATAAATATTTTTGTACATGTGTGTCCTTTTCCTTCCTCTATGATCTCTTTGGGATACAGACCTCATAGTGGTATTACTGGGTCAAAGGATAGTTCCAAATTACTCTTCAGAATGGTTGGATCACTTCACAGTTCCACCAACAATGCATTAGTATTCCAATTTTTCCACAGCTTCTCCAACATTTATTATTTTCCTTTTTTGTCATATTAGCCAATCTGATAGGTATGAGGTGGTACCTCAGAGTTGTTTTAATTTGTATTTCTCTGATCAATAGTAATTTAGAGCATTTTTAAAATATGGCAATAGATATCTTTGACTTCTTCATCTGAAAACTGCCTGTTCATATCCTTTGACCATTTCTCAATTGGGGAATGATTTGCATTCTTATAAATTTGATTTAGTTCCCAGTATATTTTAGAAATGAGGCCCTTATCAGAAATACAGGCTGTAAAAATTGTTTCCCAGCTTTCTGTCTCCCTTCTAATTTTGGCTGCATTGCTTCTGTTTGTACAAAAACTTCTTAATGTAATCAAAGTCATCCATCTTACATTTCATAATATTCTCTATCTCTTGTTTGGACATAAATTGTTTTCCTCCCCATGGATGTAAGAGGTAAACTATTCTTTCCTCTCCTAATTTACCTATGGTTTCACTCTTTACGTCTAAATCATGTACCCATTTTGACCTTATTTTGGTATATGGTGTAAGATGTTGGTCTATGCCTAGTTTCTGCCATACTATCTTCCAGTTTTCCCAGCAGGATTTTTTTATTTGTTTGTTTGTTTGTTTTTGCCAAATACTGAGTTCCTATCCCAGAAGCTGGAGTCTTTGAGTTTAACCACTCTAGTATCTTTGCCAAAACAAAACAAAACAAAACAAAACACCCAAACAGGGTTGTGAAGAGTCAGACAAAACTGAAACCACTGAAAAAGAACATTTTACATAGCTCTTTAAGGTTTACAAAGAGTTTTTTATAATTATCTCATTTGTTCCTCAAAACAACCCTGTGAACAAAGTATTACTAGTGTCCCCATTTTATGGTTGAGTAAACTGAGGCTGATACAGGTTGTGTCTTGCCCAGGACCACACAGCTAATCAATATCTGAAGCCAAATTCAAACTTGAGACCCCCTGACTCCAAACCTGACACTTTATCCATCTAGCTGCCTCATCACTTTAAAAATGTAAAGCATCATACAAATGTAGGACAATTTAGCCTCAGTAAGAGCCTAAAGCAATCATTTCTCAAGTAGAAAGGTTCTTCACCAAAATCAGATTTCAGTGATTTTTTAAAAAAGTATAACCAGGAACCCTAATGGAGATTATTTCTGTGGCTACATGCTGTCCCACCACTCCAATGCAAAGATATAAACCATCAGGAAACAATCCCAAATTTTTGCTGCATTTATGAAACTTGAAAGCCAGACAGACAGTGGTTGTTGTCACTCACACTCAGGTTCTATGGAAAAGGCCTCAAGTCATAGGGTGATTCCCCACCTTGAAAGGGGGACTGGATGCTGAGGCCTTACCTGACTGGCTTCAACTGAGTTCTCTTGGCAGGAGTATCTGGGTGAGCTGCTTGGCTTGTTGGGCTCCCCACTTCCTAACTATATACTACGTGTATGGTAATAGATGCTGAACTGCTAAAGGTGAGTACTTTTTTTTCTCACTAGCTTTTCCTAAGGCCCCTTTTTTTTTTTTTT
This sequence comes from Dromiciops gliroides, assembly GCF_019393635.1. Lineage (NCBI taxonomy): Eukaryota > Metazoa > Chordata > Mammalia > Microbiotheria > Microbiotheriidae > Dromiciops > Dromiciops gliroides. Next base: position 641,517,953 of record NC_057861.1, read on the forward strand.
AGTGAGGCAATTGGGGTTAAGTGACTTGCCCAGGGTCACACAGCTAGTAAGTGTTAAGTGTCTGAGGCTAGATTTGAACTCAGGTACTCCTGACTCCAGGGCCAGTGCTCTATCCACTGTGCCACCTAGCTGCCCCAGGCCCTTTTCAAAATATCACAAATCTCTTTCCCCATACTTTCAGGACCTGCTGACTCTTAATGTTTACATAGGATCTCTTTCCAAATCAGATCAGAGTTAGATTAGTCCTAGGCAAAATTTTGAAATAGTGCAGGTTTCTTTTGTCTCTCCAGCCACCTTCTGATCCCAATGTCTTCATGGCTAATTCATTGGGAAATAGACTTTAGAGCTGGATATTAGAGACCTGATCTAGCCTCTTATCTCACAGAATAGGTAAAGGAGGGATAGGGTAAATGGTTTGCTCAAATCCACATGGGGAATAAGAAGCAGAAGTGGATTCTTCTGACTCCAAATTCAGTCATCTTTCCATTATACCACTCTGCTAAATCAAAATCTGATTTTAGGAAGGAATGTTGTAATTCTTTTTTTCTTTTCTTTTTTTTTTTTTTGGTGAGGCAATTGGGGTTAAGTGACTTGCCCAAGGTCACACAGCTAGTAACTGTTAAGTGTCTGAGGCTGGATTTGAACTCAGATCCTCCTGAATCCAGGGCCAGTGCTCTATCCACTATGCCATCTAGCTGCCCCTCTCGTAATTCTTTAAGGAATCAAGCTTTAATGTTGAATTTCAAATATCATTCCTTAGGGCCTTCCTTGAAATCAAACTACTGTAGTTCTGTAAGTGAATTTAGTCCTATGTAAGAGTATAGCATCTGACTAAGGGGTGAGATTCATTTTTTCATTTTGTAGTTAGAGTTCCTACTTTTTTGCATTGCTTTATCAAATTTATTCAAGTGCCTATTCTCTGTGTAGTCTTCTGTTTCAGGTGCTAGAGGAAATGCAAAGTTTAGCTAATACCTAGACTGTCCTCATGAAACTTACAGTAAGGGGACATGCTCCATACCCGGATAAATATAATACACAGTGTTCCACAAGGCAATTATAATGGTTGAGTGAAGCTTGACTAGGGGATCAGGAAAGACTTCCTAGAGGAGGTCGAATTTGAGTCAGACTTTAAAAGATGAGTAGAGGGGGCAGCTAGTTGATGCAGTGGATAAAGCACTGGCCCTGGATTCAGGAGGACCTGAGTTCAAATCTGGCCTCAGACACTTGACACTTACTAGCTGTGTGACCCTGGGCAAGTCACTTAACCCTCATTGCCACACACCACCCCCAAAACAAAAAGATGAAGGGAGGGGGAAGGGTGAGCATACCAATGATTGGAAATATAATGAACAAATGCATTGAGATGAAAAAGTGCTTCTGGACACATACTTTGTGGGGGGTGTGGTAGGGGAGGGGTAGTGAAGGTAAGTAGGAAAGGGGAAGAGGAGGTAGAGAATAGTTCAGTTTGGTTAGATCCTGTGGATCTGGAAGGCCAGGCAGATGGATGGAGGACCCTTGCTCCACCTATCTTTGTTCCAATCCTAAAGGAGCAGAAGAAGAAGGAAAGGCTATGCTTCAGCTGGTTAGAAGAGATATAAGCAGAGTGGAAAAGACAGAGAAGAAAATGATATAAGGTATAGTAGACTGGGCTTTTCTTAAAGCACAGGTCTAATAATATCATTTCTCAGATCTAGAAGATTCAATGGCTCCCTATTACCTCATGGATAAAATACTAACCTCTCTACATTTAAAACCTCTCACAATCTAGCTCCAGATGATCTCTCCAGGCTGATTACAAATTAATCCTCCTCATGCATTTTGTGTTCCAGCCAAACCGATTTACTTGCTTTTCATTGTACATGGCATTCCATTTCCTGCCTATGTGCATTTGCATAGGCTTATTCCATGTCTGAAGTGCTCACTCCCTTTTCCTTTCAGGGCTCAGTTGGGGTTGAAAAACCTCCTCCAAGAAATATTTCCTAATTTCCCATGACCCAAGGCTCTCCATATGCATTACTTTGCATTTATTTAAATATACTTTGTATTTCCATCTGTGTGCACTAAACCCCTTGAGTACAAGAACAGTTCTATAATTGCCCTTATATCTCTAGAAGCTAACATAGAATAGGAATTTAACAAGGGCTTGTTGAATCAAATTCAAGGTCGCAGAAGGGGACACAAAGTGGGGGAAAGTGGGCCATAATGCCTGGAAGAGTTTCACTCTCCACCTGGCCTGTCCTTGACTAGACTGCCTCCATCAGAGATGAATCATCAACAGAGGCAGTCTGATAAAACCCAGCTGATGAGCCATTAATGACTCCAAGAAACAATCAAACAGCAGGATTCCAGATTGCTGCCAGTGATAGAACTGTGAATAAAACACAGCTTTAGGCGCTATCTTGTTCCCCAAATGACCTGACTGAGATCTTCTGGCAGGACACTCAGGCTGTGATGGGAAAGTTTCTGGGACATTCACTAAACAGCCATTGGAGAGACTAGGACCTCTGGGTGGGAGCTGCCAAGTTGAGGCTCCCTCACTGCGCACTTTAGGCTTGTGCCTATAAAATGGTTATAGGTGGCCTAGGCTTGAGAGAAGCTTTGGGGAATAGTTGTTTTGATGTATTTCAATAATATTCCTTTTTTACTTTTTAGTGAAGGAGTTGGAGGGTCTGGGCTCTGTTTCTTACTACCCATGTCACTTTGGGCAAGTAACTTGACCACTCTGGTCCTCAGTTCCTCATCTGTAAAATGAGGGGACTGGACTAGTTGACCTCTCCAGTCCCTTCTAGCTCCCAATCTGTGACCCTTTGATCCTAGTGTATCATAGTAGATAGAGAGCTGGCCTTGAAGTCAGGAAGACTTGGGTTCAAGTGCTGCCTGATAGGTAGTTGTTACATGACCTTGGGCAATTGTTTTTATCAATAACAATAATTTGTGGGGAAACTACCAACTTTTATGGTCAGAAGGAATTGCCTCACCTGAGATTTTCTTATGCCAATGAAATCACACATTCAGCCCATATCCCCTATCCCTCTGCAGTTGTTGAAACAGATATGCAGGCACTACCTATCAATGGCATGAATGCAGTGTCTTGTATATAGTAAGTGCTCAATAAATGTTTAATGGTAATAGTGGCGTATGTAGCTTTACAACAGAATAATTTGCAGAGTAATTATGCTCTTAGGATTTCTGAAGGATGACAGGCTACCTTAGGGACCACATAAGATTTTCTTCATATACACACTATTAAATTGTACAATGGGGGCATTGTATCTATTTGGGGGGGGGTGAAGCAGGGCAATGAGGTTTAAGTGACTTGCCCAGGGTCACATAGCTAGTAAATGTCAAGTATCTGAAGCTCTCAGAACTCATGACATGATCGCTCCAAAAAACCTCCAAATAATGCAATAGGACAATTCCTGTAGCAGCAAAATCAAAAAAGAATGGGCTGAGACAATTTTCCAGCCAAAAATGGCTTGGAAGGTCAGTAGGAGGGGGCTGCTGTGCCAGGACAGGAGTGGAACCCAACCCCACAGTCATGCTGACACAGATTCAGTCCCAGGCAGGCTGAGCCAGGGAAAGAGATCCCCGGAACCTCTGAATCAGCTGCAGTGCAAGTGTCATCTGGAACTAAGTTCATGGTCTTGTGAGAGGGCTGAGTAGTTGGCCTGGGGGAGATTATAGGGGTCTCTGCTGGCGTTTAGGCGGAACTTGGGTTTTTCACTCCTGCTGGGAACTAGGAAGTAGGCTTGAGTATTGGTGGCCCAGGTGGGAGAGGGGTGCAGGCTTGTTGGAGCTAACAACCACAGAAAACAAAGTTTTGCTGTCTGGTTAATTAGCAAGTTAGCCTGGGGTTATCTATGGACCAGAGAACAGGCCAGGCAAGTGAAGAACCTTCCCCTCCTTAAATCATACCACCTGGGACACCCTGAAGGTTGGGACAGTGCAGCCTGGAAAGAGTGCTCCACTTTAAGGAGTTAAAAGTCAAGTAAAAAATAGGCAAGATGAGTAGAGAAAGGTGAGGACCATAGAAAGTTTCTTTAGTGACAAGTAAATGTTAAGTGTCTAAGGCTGGATTTGAACTCAGGTCCTCCTGAATCCAGGGCCAAATCCAGTGCTTTATCCACTGCATCACCTAGCTGCCCCATTGTGTCTATTTTTGAAGGCATCTTGGGTAACTTTCCCAAAAGAGAGTCCTGAAACTTGTCTTGATAGAACACTTTATATTCTTTTAAAAGTCCCTTCATACATTAGTATCTGACTAGTATCTCAACAATCCTATCAGATTACTACAGTTCCATGACTTTTTTATGAATAGAATTTTATTTTCCAAAATATATGTAAACAAACAAAATTTTAACATCAATTTTTAAAAAACTTTGTGTGCCAATTTCTCTTCCCCCCTCCATTCCCACCCCCCAACCACAAGAACTCAAGCAATTCAAAATAAGTTATACATGAGTAGTCATGGAAAAAATTCCCATATTAGCTTATTGTGAGAGAAAACAGTAAAAAAACCCAAAACTTCAGATTAAGGAATTGTCAAAGAGGAAATGAAAAAAAATTTTAAATGTGTTTCCATCTGTTTTCAGATACTATCAGTTCTTTCTCTGCAGATGGGCTGCAATCTTCATAAGTCTTTCAGGGTTATATTGGATCATTGCCTTGCTGAAAATAACTACATGCTTCCCAGCAGATCATCCCACACTATTGCTGTTATTTTGTATACAGTACATTTCACTCTGCTTCAGTTCATGTAGGTCTTTCCAGGTTTTTCTGATAGTATCCTGTTCATCATAACCTGTATATAGTACCTTAAGCTTGACAGAATTTTCTTCATAAAAGCTCAGCAAAGTAGGTACCATACGTTTTGCCATTATAATCAATCATCATAACTATTTCCCTCCATCCCACTCCCTTCCCATGACATTTGCTCTCTCTTCTTTTTACCTATTCCTCCTCAAAGGTGTTTTACTTCTGACTATCCTCTCCCTCGCTCTGCACTCCCTTTTTTCACCCTTCCTTCCTTATCCTCTTCCCCTCCTATTTTCCTCCAGGGTTAAATAGATTGCTCCTCCCAATTGGGTATGAAAGCTATTCCCTCCATGAGCCCACTCCAATGAGATCAGGGTCCCTGAGCTAATTCTGTGTTCTAAATTGTTCTTCCTCCCTCCCTCCTCAACCCTCCCTATGAGATCAAGCAGTTCAATATATCACACTGGTGCAGTAATGCAGAACATCTTCATCTTCCTTGAGAGTGTTTTGCTTTTTACTGCTCTCTCCCCCAATCTGCCCTTTCCTCCTTCCCTTCTCCCCCCTCTCCTTTTCTCCCTCCCCTTCCTCAGGGCAAAAATATATTACTATACCTACTTGAGTATGTATGTTAGTCCTTCTTTGGGCCAATTCTGATGATATTAAGGTTCACTCACTCCCCAACTCCTTCCCCCTCTTCTATTCTCCTCCATAAGCTTTCTTCTTGTTTCCTTCACGTGAACTACCTCTCCCCAGACCATCTCTCCCCTTCTCCCTCCCCCAGTTTATTCCTCCTACACCGCAATCCTATTTTAATGATGTCATCATGGATTAGTTAGGTGGCACAGTGGACAAAGCACCAGCCCTGGACCCAGGAGGCCCCAAGCCCAAATCCAGCCCCAGACATAAGACACCCCACCCTGTCTGCCCCACAAAGAGAAAAACATAAATGCTCTACAGATATCATCCCTTCATATTCAGTTCAGACCTGTGTCTTCTCTGAGTTTCTTACTGAGATAGTTTTTATGATTTTGAAGTATTATCTTCCCATGTAGGAATGTAAACAGTTTGATCTTTTAATATCCCTCATGAAGTCTTTTTCCTGTTTATCTTTTTATGCTTCTCTAGGTTCTTGTATTTGAAAGTCAAATTTTCTATTCAGTTCAGGTCTTTTCATCACAAATGCTTGAAAGACCTCTTTCTGATTGAAATCCCATTTTTGCCTCTGAAAGATTATACTCAGTTTTGCTGGGTACATGATTTTTGGCTGTAGTCCCAGTTCTTTTGCCCTCTGGAACATCATATTCCATGCCCTTCGGTCCTTTAATGTAGAAGCTGCTAGATCTTGCTTTATCTTTATTGGAGCTCCATAGTGTTTGGATTCCCTTTTTCTAGCTGCTTGCAGTATTTTCTGCTTCACCTGGGAGTTCTGGAATTTGGAAATAATATTCCTGGAGGTTTTCCTTTTGGGATCTCTTTCAGGAGGTGATCAGTGGATTCTTTCAATTTCTATTTTAGCTTCTGCTTCTAGAATATCAGGGCAATTTCCCCTCACAATCTCTTGGAGGATGGTGTCTAAGCTTTTGATTTGGTCATGGTTTTCAGATAGTCCAATGATTTTCAAATTATCTCTCCTAGATTTATTTTCTAGGTCAGCTGTTTTTCCAAGGAGATATTTCACATTGCCCTCTATTTTTTCATTCAATTGGATTTGCTTTACTGTATCTTGGTTCCTCATAAGGTCACTAGCTTCCATTTGTTCAGTCCTAATTCTTAGGCAGTTATTTTCATCAGACATTTTTTAATCTCCTTTTCCATTTGGCTTTTCAAACTGTTGACTTTTTTCTCATGACTCTCCTGCATCACTCTCATTTCCCTTTCCATTCTTTCCTCCTTTTCTCTACATCTTCTTTCTATTTCTCCTACTTTCTCTTCAAAGTTCCTTTTGAGAGCTTCCATGGCCTGAGACCAGTTCACATTTTTCTTGGAAGTTTTCGATGTTGGAGTTTTGGCCCTGTTATTATCTCCTTCTTCTGAGGTTGTATTGTGGTCTACCTTACCCCCAAAGAAGTTTTCGATGGTCTGCTTTCTCTGTCTACTCATCCTGCCTTACTATTTCTTGGCTTTTATCTTAAAGTGTGGCTCTGCTTCTAGGACACAGTGTTCAAGCTACAGTGTGGCCCGGGGGATGGTTGGGCTTCTTCTCAGCCTGCCTGGCCTAGCTTTCATTTGATTTTAAACTCTCCACTGGGGGGGGGGAGGCTGCTTCTCGGCTCCACTCTTGTTCTCAGCTTCAGAGGGTCCCAGGTGTTTTGGGTTGAGGGGGGGCAGGTTTTAATCTCACCTGGCCTGTTCTCAGGTCGGAGATAACCTCAGGCCTACTTACTAAGGAACCAACCAGCAAAGCTTTCTGTGGTGTGGTTCTCAGCTTCTGATGAGACTGTTCTCCTGCTCCCCTCCCCTACCTGGGTTTCCTGCCACTCAGGATTTCTTCCTGGCTCCCTCCTGGGGTGAGACAGTTGAATCCTTCCCCCCAGTCCACTGGTAGCCCTGCACTTACCGCCCCCCCCCCCATCCACCAGGCCAGCTGTTCAGTCCGACCACACACTTGGTTCCAGAAGACACCTGTGCTGCAGCCGATTCAGAGGCACTGGGGCAAATTCCTCTGGAGGGTGTCTGGTGTGTCGGCAGATTGCAGGGTTAGGCTTTATTCGTGGCCTAGCACGGCCCCTGAAATCTATCTATAGCTGGAAAAAACTCTCAGCCCATATTTTTGTGTGTTTTTCTGCCCCAAGGGTTCTTATATTGCTATTTTTGGGATGATTGTATTAGGAGCTCTGTGGGTTTGATGTCTTTCCTCTGCAATCTTGGCTCCACCCTCCATGACTTTAAAGCAAGTCACTTTGGTTCCCTGGGCCTCAGTTTCCTCCTTTGTAAAATGGGGGGAAATAATTGCACCACCAACCTCATAGACTTATTGCGAAGGAAATCATTTGTAAGTTTTAAAGTATTATAGGAATAGGAAAAAAAGTTACAGCAATCATAATAATAATTTTAAAATGAGGGGTTTGGAACTAGATGATCCCCCAGGCTTCGAGCTCTAAATCCCACAACCCTAAATTTTATCCAAATTATTGGGAGTAAAGAGTATAGTGTGGAGAGGATGTTGGAGTCTCTTTGATCCCTTCTAATTTGCCCAAAAGAAACAGAGGCAGACTTGAGAAGGGACATGTGCCCCAGTTAGTTAATCATCCTACTTCTTATAGATAGTATTATCTAGCAGTATGTATAATTGTGGTTGACCTATAACCAGGGGTGTGCTGGAATCAGCTCTAACTGGCTTTCTAGAGACCATTATTACTTTCCCAGTGTGAACATTTGTTGTCGTTCTCGTTCTGTCATTGTGTTGTTCATCCTCCATTTTTAAAGAGGACTAATGACATCAGTGGGTGATATCTTGCCTACTGCATGAATTGGATTTAAGTAAGACAGAGTTGCACAAAGTCATCAGCCTCACTCTATCTTCCAGAATCATCAAACTCCAGTGGCAAGACGAAAGCCAGGACAACTGGTGATGGTCTAGGGTGCAATGGATGACTTTGTCATTCAATGTCTGACTAAGTTCTAAATGTTCCACAGAGCCTTCTTTAGTCACCTTCATAGTTGTTGGAACAAATCATTCTCATTTACCCATTCCACCAGGGAAAGCCTTGACATGCTTAGGGTAGACATCCCCCTAACTTACCAACAGGTTTGAGGCCGATCAGTTACCCTCACCCTGGTTTAGCCCATCTGATGAGACAGTTTTAGTGTGTTATGGAGTATTTATACTCCTGAAAATGATAATTGCTATACATTAAGGCTTGATTTTTTGTTTTATGGATTGTCTAGACTTTAAAAAGTATTAATAATGCAGATTAAACCTAAAAGTGAGTATACATTCTTCTTAAAAATGGTTGTTAAACATTTACAAGCACATCCCTGAATTGTTCTATAAATTTTGCTTGAGCTTAGCAGGAATGCAGTAGAAGGCTCAGGGAATAAAATCATCACCAGGTTAGAGGGCCATGAAAGACCTATTACTGTCGAGGGAAAGATGGAAGGTGGTAGACATCACTTGAACCTTATTCTCATCAGAATTGGCTCAAAGGGGGCAGCTAGGTGGCGCAGTGGATAGAGCACCGGCTCTGGAGTCAGGAGTACCTGAGTTCAAATCCGGCCTTAGACACTTAACACTAACTAGCTGTGTGACCCTGGGCAAGTCACTTAACCCCAATTGCCTCACTTAAAAAAAAAAAGAAAAAGAATTGGCTCAAAGAAGGAATAATAAATACTCAGTTGAACATAGAAATCTATGTTACCCTATAGGGAAGTAGGAGAGGAGAGTGATAAGGGGGGGACTGATATAATGGAGAGCAGATTGGGGGAGTTAGTGGTTTTCAATTGTCTGACTCTTCATGACCCCATTTGGGGTTTTCTTGGCAAAGATACTGAACTGGTTTGCCATTTCCTTCTTTAGCTCATTTTACACATGAGGAACTGATGCAAAAAGGCGTAAGTGACTTGCCCAGAGTCACATAACTAGTAACTGTCTGATGTCAGATTTGAACTCATGAAAATGAATCTTCCTGATTTCAAGCCCAGTGCTTTATCCACTTACCACCTAACTGCCTTGCACACATATGACCTATATCAAATTGCTTGCTATCTCAGGGAGGAGTGTGGGGAAGAAAAGAGGAAGATAATTTGGAACACAAAATATTTTTTAAAGAATATTAAAATTTGTTTTTATATGAAATTGAAAAAAATTTAAAAAAGGAATAGATAGGAATTCATCAGAGTAAGTATGATTTCAGAAATAGGGAATAGTGCAAACAAAGCAGAGGTGAGGAGGCATATAAAGTTTGGGGGACACCTTAGACTGGTTTGACTGGTTATAGAAGGTATGCTGGGGAACTTTATCAGATCAGGCATGAAAAGTAGGTAAACACCATATTATGGAAGGTATTGAAGGAGGAGTATAAATTTTACTTAGGAGGCAATAAGATGTTTGAACAGAAGCATGACATCAAAAAAATTATTCTGGCTTATAGGAAGAATAGATTGGGAGGGGGAAGGGAAGCAGTAGAGGGGGAATTGCAGCCCTGTGCCCTCTGCTGAGTTTTGGTGATAATTTTTTAGGGGCTATGTCCTAATTGGTAAACAGGGTAATTAATGCTTTATAATCACCACAGAATATCTTTGGTTTCTATTGCCATTCTCTTCAAAAGACCCTAAGCACTGTAGGTATCCTCTTCAGAAGATCCTAAAGGCTGGACCAGGCAGATATTAAGGCATTCTTTTATTCTTGATTTCAACACTGACTGAGAATATAATGACCTTGGGCAAGTCATTTCATCTATTTATGATTTGGATTTATTTGCCTTATAAAATGTAAGTTCTATAATTATTTTCGCCTCCTACCTCATTCCCAGGCATCTGGGGTAATTTAAGGAAATAATACTGGCATAAAATATGTCAGTTGCCCCAGATGTTAGGCCTTGTGGGGTATATATGCTGCAAACACCATTTCCTCACTGTGTGTGCTTTTAAATTTATTACAGGCTTCTCCTTGATAATGAATGTGAACTGCTTGGATGGCATTAAAAGGGAGGCACTCTCTGAAACACAAGCTATGTGAGTCCGTTTCTCATTAAATTCAAACAAAACAAATAACTGCACACGGTATGCTGCTTTTGAGGCCTTTTGTATGAAAGAATGCCGTTCTCCAAGGACGTTCATGCAGGCCCAAACTGTAGGTCCACATGTAGCCACATTCCATTTTTCAATAGAGTGTGGAAGACCTTGAACTTGGAAAAACAAAATCTTTTGAAGTCTCTCCAGGCATTAAAAATAGACTCCCACCTTTTCATGAGTCTTTAGTGTTTCCAAACAAGAGGAATTAGATTCTGTCTTAAGCTTTGTACTAGGCAGGAGAACATTGTGAGTAGGGAGGCTATTTCCCTACATCTTCTCCCTACTCTAATTCTCACCCATGTGGAATAATACGTCCCAGATCTGCTGAGTCTGTGATATTGCTAAGGTTTCAATAGCCAAGACTTTGATTTCATCATGGTATCCATTTCATCCACTATTTCTGATTGCAGCCCTTCTCATGCCACAGGAGATGATATGCTTGAGTCCCTGCAGCCAAAGTATTCATCACTTCATGCCCAACCATCTGGTGCCGAGCTTGGCCACACTTGACAAGGCTGGCACTTCTTTCCCTGAATTTAAAATCTTTCCAGCTTGGTAAACCTATCAGTTTGTACTCCAATGGGCAAAGTCTTTGAAAACCCTGGAGCACCTGCACCTCCAAATGACAGAAAACAGCTTTCAGGGATGAAGGTTTAAAGACTGTTTTGGGGGGACAACTAGGTGGTACAGTGGATAAAGTGCAGGCCTTGGATTCAGGAGTACCTGAATTCTAGTCTGGCCTCAGACACTTGACACTTACAAGCTGTGTGACCCTGGGAAAGTCACTTAACCCTCATTGCTCCCCCCAAAAAAGACTGTTTTTGGAAAACACCAAATCAAGTTACCATTCTTTCCCTGCTTTTTGTAGTAGTGCCAGTTAGTTAGATTAGGATCTTAAGAGCCTTGAGCCTTAAGCTTTCAACTCTAATTCAAACAGTTCTGTTTTAGGAGTGAGTTGATTCAGTTTCTTCAAAACGACAGAGCAGACTGTTTGGTGGGCCGGTTCAGACTTCAAAGGGTAAGCATAAACAAGTAGATGTGTTTCAGCTACATACATACACACTTACTATATGCTAAAGATGTTATTCACTGGAGATATGGATATAAAAATGAAGACGGTCCCTTCCCTTAAGAACATAGTTTTTAATAGGAAAGATGAAAAATATAGAGGAGTGGTATGGCAGGGAAAGGTATTTTGGTTTGAAAAGTTATAGGAACTGTGAGTTGATCAGAGCCCAAAGGGAGTCAACTGATGTACCCTTACCAATAACAATTCATATTCTGAGGTCTAATCCTTCATTAGATACAAGCAATATGAACCTAGGCAAGTCACTGTAACCTCTCTCAGCCTCAATTTCCTCAACTGTAAAATGGGCACAATAAAGGGCAGCTAGGTGGTGCAGTGGATAAAGAACTGGCCCTGGAGTCAGGAGGACCTGAGTTCAAATCCAGATTCAGACACTTGACACTAGCTAGGTGACCCTGAGCGGGTCATTTAACCCCCATTGCCCTGCAAAAAAAAAAAAAAAAAGAAGCTACCTAGAGACAATAGGCCATATGAGGGATTTGCTAATAAGGGCATTCAACAAACATTAATTATTGATTATTGTTATTATCTTATTCTCATCTGTGTTCAGTGGAGTTCAGATAAAAATGGTCCTGGGACAAATTACCATGCTGCTACCATTTAAGACATTTGAGTCCATTAAGTACAAGATACACTATGCTCAAGATAAAGCAAAACTCTATTTAGATTAGAGGTTCTTAAACTTAGGGCCCATGAACTTATTTTTTTAAAAATAGATTGTTGGGACAGCTAGGTGGCACAGTGGATAAAGCACCGGCCCTAGATTCAGGAGGACCTGAGTTCAAATCCGGCCTCAGACACTTGACACTTACTAGCTGGGTGACCCTGGGCAAGTCACTTAACCCTCATTGCCCCACCCCCAGAAAAAAAGCAAAAAAACCCCATTGTTTTATTTGTTTTGTTTCTTTTCTTTTCTCTTCTTTCTTTCTTTCGGCAGGGCAATGAGGGTTAAGTGACTTGCTGAGGGTCACATAGCTAGTAAGTGTCAAGTGTCTGAGGCCAGATTTGAACTCAGGTCTTCCTGAATCCAGGGCCGGTGCTTTATCTATTATGCCACCTACCTGCCCCTGGTTTGCTTTTTTGATGCTATGCATTTTATTTTATGCACTTAAGAAAATCATTCTTATAAGGGCTCTGTAGACTCTACCAGAATGCCAAAGGGGTCCACAATACATAAAAAGTTAAGAACCCCTGACCTAGACAAAGTGCTAAGAAAAAAACCCAAGGAGGGATATGATGCTGGGCAAATCATTGACTGCTTTCAGCCTCAATTATCTCATTTGTAAAATGGGGATGATAATAGCACCTGCCTCACAGTGTTGTTGTTAGACTCTAATATGATAAGTATATAAAGTGCTTTGCAAAGCTTAAAACTGTCTAAATGTTGGTGATGGCTGTTGTTGTTATTAAGTATTTTTATGTTTGTGAAATGCTTCCCTACAATAACTCCATGAATTAGCTATTGCAAGTATTGTTACCCCATTTTACAGATGAGGGAACTAAAACTGAGAGATAAGTGATTTGCCCAAGGTCAAAATGAGTAAATGATAGAGCAGATTTGAATCCAGGTCTCTTTGTCTCCATGATATAATGCTTCCTTCTCTGTTATGTTAGCCTATGAAATGATCTTCCTAAAGCTAATATGACCTCTCTTGCCCTTAACTTAAAACCAAATATTGGGGCAGCTAGATGGCGCAGTAGATAGCGTACCTGTCCTGGAGTCAGGAGTACCCGAGTTCAAATCTGGCCTCAGACACTTAACACTTACTAGCTGTGTGACCCTGGGCAAGTCACTTAACCCCAAATGCCTCACTAAAAAAACAAACAAAATAAAATATCACCTCATACAAATAAGAATTTAAATAGTAGTAGCTTCATCAATGCATTTCTTAAGTCAGCTGAATTTCTAGGGTCCAGGCACAGACATATTAGATTTCCACAGCAAAAGCAGTAATTCTCAGGAAGTACTGTACCTGGCAGGAAGGATTTGTACATATGCTCCAATTTCTCCTCAAACTCAACTGTCCTCCCACCTTCTTTATCTCTCTTGAAGACACGACTATCCTCCCAGCCAAAATCTCCAACCCATCTTCCTGAACACTTCCCTGTCACACACCTTCCGAAGCTAATGAACTGTCAACAATTTATGAATTCTTGACAACAGTTCCCAAGTCTATTTCCTTTCACTATAGTCCTATGAATGAAAGCTGCAGATGCTTTTTCCAGTTATAGCAAGACCCATGAAAGGATAAGTAGGCTGTCACATTTTAACAGTGGTGAGTTGTACAAGGCAAAGGGCATAAAATATCATTAAAGACTTTTGTGATCCAAAAAGTGAGTAAGGTGGTCAGATATTGAGAATAAGAGTAGGGGGCAGCTAGGTGGCGCAATGGATAAGGTACTAGCCTTGGATTCAGGAGGACCTGAGTTCAAACCCAGCCTCAGACACTTACTAGCTGTGTGACCCTGGGCAAGTCACTTAAACCCCATTGCCCTGCAAAAAAAAAAAAAAAAGACAATAAGAGTAAATATTTTGACTGTGTTGGGATTTCTGACATAGCAATATAACTACAGGCAGACGTCTAGGAAAATATCTAAATATATCTAGATATATAGTATGTCTGTGTATAGATAGATAGTTGCAGAGGATTTTACAGGTAGGCTTGGATGAGAATATATGGAGGGGATAATGATGCGCATGAGTGGAAAGAACATGTACACTATTAATCACTCAATCCACAAGCTAAGTGCCTACCATGTGCCAGGTGCTAGGGTTATAAAGAAAGAAAATAATGATATAGGGTAGGGGGAGACACTAATGACTTCACAGCTCAGTCAAAGAATCTAAGTGTCAGTATAGTTCTAGAGTGTGCCATATGTAACTGGAATATCCATGTTAGAGTATACGTCAGATGTGTTCTAAATATTTCAAACAAAATCAAAGTTGTATACTAGTTTCTTTAAAAAAAAGATGGAAGTCAAGCTCTTAACTAAAAAGTAAGTCTGAACTCAGGCACCAAATCTAATATGTTTGCTCCATCAGCTGGTATAGATTCCCTAGTGCCACACAGGTGCTGAGAAAGAATCTTATGTGGTTTGACTATTTCTTATCTTGGGCACTTCTGATTGCAACCCTGCCTTCCTTTTCTCCGACTTCACTCTTGAAATCACAAGATCTCACTCCAGATAGATAAGCAACCTATGTATCCAATGCAGAAACAATGAGGTCTCTGTTAAAAGGTCAGTCATGTTCTTTCCAAACACATAGAAACCATTCATTCTCTGTCTAGAGATAGTTGGCATTTTATCTGTTAGACTCCAGAGAGCCAGTTAGTTACCAGGGGCTACAGGGTACCAGCAAGATTTCTGAATGTTCCTTTGTGTTTTTACTGAGCCACGGTCAAAAGCCAAGTATATAAATGGCCATTCCTTTCTACCCTGAAGACAGAAGCTATTAAGATTATTATTCCTTCAAAAGAAGGCTTACAATAGTTCTTATGAGAGCTTAGATTTGATATGACATAAGTTGGGCTGGGTTGGCAGGATTCTACACTGATAGAGAGCTGGAAGAGGAGAAATTAAAAAGTGGTCTTTTGTTTTTATTTTATTTTATTTTTACTTATTATTTTACTTATTTATACAATCTTTTATAGCCTTTAGTATTTTATTGTTTAAAGCAGTGGGTGATTCTAGAAGACTATAGACAAATTACTACCAGTTGGTGCTATAGAAAATGAGGTAAAGCTTAAGGCTTGCAATAAATCAATAAGCACTTATTGAGTGCCTACTATGTGTCAGGCACTCTGTTAGGTTCAGAGGATATGAAGACAAAATGAAAGAGTCCTTGTCTTCAAGGAGCTTACAACTGTATAAAAGTATGCTTTATATCACTAATAATAAGAGAAATCATATCAAAACTATCCTGAAGTTTCACCCTGTATCCTGCAAACTGGCAAAGATGGCAAAAATGAGAATAATCAATGTTGGAGGGATTATGGAAAATTAGGCACACTAGTGCCTTGTTGGTGGAGTTGTGAATCAGTAAAACCATTTTGGAAAGCAGTCCGGAATTATGCAAATGGTAAAATGTCCATACCCTTTGTCCCAGAGATTCCACTATTTATTCTGCTAGGCTTTTATACCTCAAGGAGGTCACTAATAAAAAGAAAGTCTCGATATATACCAACATATTTTTTCTTTTAAAATATTTTATTTCTTTTAGTTATTTATAAAACTTTTTTTTTTTGCTGGGCAATGAGGGTTAAGTGACTTGCTTAGGGTCACACAGCTAATAAGTGTCAAGTATCTGAGGCTGGATTTGGACTCCTGAATCCAGGACTGGTGCCTTATCCACTGCGCCACTAAAACAATTTTTAACATTCATTTTTCTCTTCATATTTTTTAATGGGGCAATGAGGGTTAAGTGACTTGCCCAGGGTCACCCAGCTAGTAAGTGTTAAGTGTCTGAGGCCAGATTTGAACTCAGGTCCTCCTGAATCCAGGGCTGGTGTTTTATCCACTACACCACCTAGCTGCCCCAACATTCATTTTTGAAAATGTTGAGTTCCAAATTATCTCCCTTCCTTCCCTCCTCCCTCCTTGAGAAGGCAAGCAATTTGATAAGGGTTATACATGTGCAGTCATGTAAAACATTTCCATATTAGTCATATTGTGAAAGAAAAGACAAACCAAAAAAACCCACACATGCAAAAAAGTAAAAAAAAATGTTTTTCAATTTGTGTTCAGACTCCATCAATTCTTTCTCTGGGGGTAGATAGCAATTTTCATCACAAGTGTGTCCACAAGTGTGGAACATTCAGATTTTTTCAATGTACTAATTGATTTTCAGTTGATATTTTGGCTCTTCTTTCTTTTTTTCCTCTTTAAAATTATTCTTTGTTATATGGGATGGCTTCCTGAGAGGGGGAGGCAGAGAGGAAAGGATAATGGGAGACATTCTGGGGATATAAAAACCAAAATAAAATCAATAAAATTAATTAAAAAAAACATCAAACAGAGGAATTTCTGTTTGATTCTAGAGGTGATAATTGCATGATCAGACAAGCAGCACTCTGGCAGCTCAGTTGAGAAAGGATTGTAGAGGGGAGACCAAGTAGGGGTCTGTCACAATAGGTGAGAAGTGATAAAGGACTCTTTTGGTAGTTATGTGAACAGAGATAAGGAGAAGGCCGAAAGAGTCGTTGTGCAAGTAAAAACAACATAACTTGGCAATTTATATTTCATTTAATATGGGGTGAGGGAAAGTAGTGAGCAAAGCTTTGGTCATGCTGAGGTTGTAAAACTGGGCGATTGGACAGATGGAGGTGCCCTTGGTTGAAAGAGGAAAGTTTGTGAGATATGAAGGATGGGGTGGTTTTGGAGGGGAGATCAGTTTTGGAAATGTTCAATTTGAGATGCCTACAGGACATCTTGTTTAAATATACCATATGCAGCTCACAGTGCAGAACTGGAGCTCAGGAGAGAGACTAGGGCTGAATATATAAATTTTAGAGCTATATTATTAGTGATGATAAACTCCTAGGAGCTATGGTGAGAGATAAAACCTAAACAACCAGCTCTCATGCAAGTTAATTTAGTTTTTCCTTAAAAGATATTTACATCATCTTCAAGACCTAAGAGGGTTAAAGATTCTGGCTATTGACATCACTTCCTGGTTACCACTGCACAAAATAGGCAAGAGGGGGTAGGGGCAGCTAGGTGGCTCAGTGGATAAAGCACTGGCCCTGAATTCAGGGGGACCTGAGTTCAAATCCAGCCTCAGATACTTGACACTTACTACTAGCTGTGTGACCCTGGGAAAGTCACTTAACCCCCATTGCCCCACAAAAAAAATAGGTAAGAGGGGTTCAGGTAAAGGCTAATGCTTGGCTGACAAGATCACTGTGGGCATCTCAGGCAAGGGAGCTTTTCTTTTAACTGAATCAACTTGGAGTGTCCTTGATGTGATATCTTTTTTGCTGTGGTTTTTGGTGACTGTTGGATGATCTATGAGTGTCTCATTTCATTCTCATTTGGAATATAAAGTAACAAGGGCAAGGCCCAAGTCAGGGCTAGCCTAGAACTGTCTGACGATGCTACCAAGGAAAGAGTAAATAAAAGAGACCCAGCATAGAGCCCCAAATTAAGATAGTTCATATAGAATGATGAACCAGCAAAAGAGACTGAGAAAAATTAGTCAGACAGGCAGCCAAATGGTGCAGGTTAATAGAACACTGGACTTGGAATTAGGAAGACCTCAGTAGAATTCTTCGTCAGATACTTACTAGCTGTGAGACCCAGAGTAGGTTACTTAACCTCTCAGTTTCCTCATCTGTAAAATGGGGTAAGTACTTTGTAAATCTTAAAGCACTATACGAATGTTATCTTTTATAGAAATATTAGTCATTAGTTATTATTATTAGCTGTGGGACAAATCACATCCTTCTAAACCTGAGTTTCTCAATCTGCAAAATGAAACTAATAATACTTGCATGAAGACTGAATGAGGTAATGTATAGAAGGTGCTTTGTTAAAGTTTATATAAAACATGAACTATCATTTAATTGGAGAACTTACCATCATAACCAATAAGAAGAATAACTTAAATTTATATAGCACTGTGAGGCTTTAAAGTCATTTTCTCCATAGCCCTGATGAATAAAGGTAAGACAAATCAACTAGTATTTAAAAAAACACATTTATTTATTTATTTAATTATTTTTTGCGGGGCAATGAAGGTTAAGTGACTTGCCCAAGGTCACACAGCTAGTAAGTGTCAAGTATCTGAGGTGGTATTTGAACTCAGGTCCTCCTGAATCCAGGGCCAGTGCTTTATCCACTGCTCCACCTAGCTGCCCCCTATTGTTTGCTTATGGAGCTGAGAATGACTTCTACTGGATCTTTTTCTCCTGTTATTTTATAAAATGTTTCACTTAATTGCTTTACCTTCTGATTTTTGGTTCCTCCCTGGACTGTGAGGAAAGTCAGCATTGGATCAGGACTGGAGTTTTCCTCCTGAAGTTAAACCTAAGTAACGTGACAACCCAGAGTGGGAAATGAATCACATCTCCAACTCTATATCCGACTCCAATGGATTTGTGAGACTGACATAGGCTTTCCCTGGAGAGCTCATGAACTGTCTGTGAGTTCTTGATATATGACTGGCCTATATTTTTAGGGTCATATATTTCATAGGCAAGATGAGGGTCAACTCATTCTTTTCTTCAAGAACACCAATGTCTTGTGCCTCCTTATTCTGGTTCTTATCTGTTATTTTTTCATAGATAAGAGACTTTACAAGAGCATTATTAGCAGCACAGTGTGATGAAGATTTGGAGTTGGAGGAACTTGTTTTACATATTCCCTCTGCTCCTTAATACCTGTATGACACTGGACAAGTCACTTCCCATCCTCTGAATCTCAGTCTCCTCATCTATAAAGTGAAAGGGGTAGATTAGATCTCTCAAGTCCTGACTGAATTCCATGACCTGGCTCCTCTCTTGTTCAGTCCTTTCTCTGTCATCCTTGTCCCTATCACCTGAGAGGCTCTCCTTGTCACACATCATTTCCCCTCTCCACCTCTGCCCCTACTTCTTTTTTGCTTGTTTTCCATATATATATATATATATATATATATATATATATATATATATATATATATATATATATATATATATATATATAATTTTTTTGTGAGGCAATCAGGGTTAAGTGACTTGCCCAGGGTCACACAGCTAGTAAGTGTCAAGTGCTTGAGGCCAGATTTGAACTCAGGTCCTTCTGAATCCAAGGCTGGTGTTCTATCCACTGTGCCACCTAGCTGCCCCATACAAAGTTATATTTACAAAGCAGCCAAATTCACATGAATTGTTCTTGCCTGCAGTCAGAATTATTAGGTTGCCTGATCATGACATTCCCCTGCTTGAAAAGCTTCAGTGGCTTCCCATTGCCCCTAGGATAGATTAGAAATTCCTCAACCTGACCTTTAAGGTACTCCACATCAGGCTCTCACCTCTCTTTCCAAATTTATGTCATATTATTCCCCTTTACAGACCCTGCATTCTAGCCAGATAGTACTAACTGTTCCCAAAACTTGGCCTTCGATCTCCTGTCTCCATGCTTCAGAGGCAGAGACTGTTCTCCATGCCTGAAATGTACTTCCTCATTGCCTTTCACCTATTTTAATCTTTAGCTTCCCCTTTGAGGTTTATGTTGTGTCATCTCCTATGAAGCCTTTCCTAATCTCCCCTACCCTCAGTTGTTAATGTTCTCTTTCTCCATCTACACCTTTTTTCTTCTTCTCTCTCCCTTCCATTCTTCCTCTCTGTTTGTCTCTCCCTACACTCTTAAATTACTTTGTATTCCTTGATTTTATTTTTATTATTTATCTCCCCTATAGAATTAAACTCTGTAAGAGCTGAGATTATTTAATTTTGTCTTTGAATCTCCAGTGCCCAGGGCAATATCTTCTTATACATTTTTGTTGAGTTCAAAAGAAAGAGAGAGATTCTAGGTAGAAAGACTAGCAGGAACAACAGATCAGAGGTAATAATGACCATAGTCTAGTCAATTAACATTTATTAAGCACCTACTGTGTGTCAGGGACTGTGCTAAATCCCAGGGATACAAAAGCAAAAGATAGCCCTATGTTTTAGGGGTTCACATTCTAATGAAGGAGAGAATATGAAGATAATGTACAAACAAGTTATATACAGGATAAATTGTAGGTAATCTGCAGAGTGAAGGTGCTAGAGAAGCAGTATGTAAAACACTTTGGAAACTTTAAATCAGAATACCAATATAATTTATTAATCTTTTTATTGATCCTATAGCCATGACAAAAGGGATGAAGGATGGGGGAGAAAAAGGCTTAAAACACTGGGAGAATAATGGTCCTTGTTATAAAATATTGTTGTTGACCATAAAGCGCCATATACATGTGAGTTATTATTGATAAAGATGGATCAGGAGACTGGCCAATCAAGCCTCAGTTCACGTACAAAGTCCTTGAATCCGACCCAATGTGAGGTGCGAGAAAAGTTCAAATGGTGTTTTCTGTGAACTCATGTGGTGAGCAACCCCACCTAGTGGTCACATGCCCTAATTACTTTTGCTTTTCCTTTGAATGGAAAGAACCTCTTACCTATTGACTGCAAACCGGTATCAACTGCAGATATCAACCGTCATAATGCCACTTACAAATTGACTAAAAACCCAGGATGGCTGCCAGCATCACTGGTTGCAATACCCACTTTCATAACTTCAATATTTAAATGGATCAGTGACTTTATCTGTGTGGATATTGTTTCCAACTGTGCATTAGGACCTACCCCACCCCCTCTAAACACACACACACACACACACACACACACACACACACGAGTTTCTCTTCCTATGTCCAGTGCTTAATCTCTCACACCTGGGTGCTGATGACTATCCATAAGCTATCTCTAAATACCGTACAGAAGAGAGGTACTTCTGGAAAGGTTCCCAGTGGCAGCTAATCCAAACAAAAGCAAAACCTAATAGGAATATAGAGAGGGAAACAGTTTGTGTTGTCAGTATTTCCCTTCCCTAAGAAAGAAAAAAAATGTTAGTTTCAAATACTAAGGCTAGCACTTCCTGATCTTGTCCCTAGATTCAGTTTCCCTTTTTTTCCTTCAGTACCATAGTCCTTTTCCAAGACTGCCAGCAATTGAAGAGTAGAAGATGTGAAAGGCACTTCATTTGGTGCTATCAGCTCAGTGCTTCCATTTCCACAGCAAGGGCTGGGGGTGGGGCAATAAGAGACATTTAAGGAGCTGGAAGGACCTTTTCTGAAGACTGGCAGACTGTTAGGATGGCTATTATCTTGATGTCTTCAGGCAGTTTGCATTATTTTCAGAGTGAGAGCTAGACCAAGGGGAGCCTCTAGGACCTTGCTGTAACATCTAGGGATCTTGGGAATTTTTTGTTTGGTTGGTTTTTTAAACTTTTTGTTTGTTTGTAGGGCAATGAGGGTTGTGACTTGCCCAAGGTCACGCAGCTAGTACGTGTCAAGTGTCTGAGGCTGGATTTGAACTCAGGTCCTCCTGAATCTAGGGCTGGCACTTTATCCACTGTGTCACCTAGCTGCCCCCTAGGGAGTTTTCTTGATATGGACCATGGTCATGTCTCTGTATTCCATTCACCATAGGATGATATGATGATGCAATAGGGAGGCTGTGTCTACTCACCTTTCTCCATGTCACAATTGATATCTCTTTCCCTATCCCCTGCCCTGATCAGTTTTGCAGTAGGGGTTTAGTCTATGATAACGGCTCTCAGAGGCAGACCAGGCTCTATTTCTGAGACTATCTCATCACCCTAAGGATGTGCTTGAGAATCCTAAACCTAATACTCGGGCCACAAGGAATTCATGAAGATTGCATTTCTCATAGCATCCATGTTTATAACGAATTTTACTTTCATCATAAATAATTGACTCATGTCATTTAATATAAAATCAAAACAGATAACATCCCACTGGTGTTTAATCAGAAGCAGCTCCAGTCTTTAACATTCATTTTTCCTCCTCAACCTAATATAGCACTTTGTCTTGCATCTAATATACTTACCATGCATTATTCACACACGTGTGTGAGTGTGTGTGTGAGCTCGTGTGTGTGTATATAGCCTCCCGTCTAGACTATAATCTCCATAAGAGCAGGGACAATGTTTATCTATACTTTGTATATCACGTAGTGCCTAATACACTATTCTATACATAGTAAGTGCTTAATAAATGCCCTCTCCTTTCTCTCTCTGTCTCTGTCTTTCTGTGTCTCTCTGTCTCTCTCTGTCTCTCTGTCTCTGTCTTTGCCTCTCTGTCTCTCTCTTTCTGCAAAGATGAGTGAAAGCCTCTGAGAAGGGTAGTCAGTGAAATCTTTTTGTCCCATTGAAGTTGTCCTTGGGCTAAAGAAGTTTGAGGACAATTAGTTTTAATTATGGTATGAGTGAGGCTAAAGTGTCTTCATGCATTTATTTCCCATGTGGGCTAGTTAACTTTTCATAGAGAAAAATCTCTTTCATTCAATTGAACAAATCTTTGCATAGCAACAGCTATATGCAGAGTGCTGGGATGCACTGGAGGGACATAAAGTTGACGGTCCATGCCCTCATACCTTTTTTTGGATCACCAGCACTTAGTACAGTCAGGTGCACAGTATGCACTTAATCATTGCTTAACAAATGATTTTGGCTCATGAAAACTACTAAAAAGAGCAATTTGGCACGCACATGGATAACTTACTCTGATAGATCTGAGATACAGCCAGTGGGGGTAAGCTCTCCGACTAGACAGTCAGCTGCCCAGCTGTGCTTGTCCATATTCTCATGTCAATTCAGTGCTCCACAGGAGGTCCAGGATTGCTTGTGGACTTCGAAGGTGAAAGATAGGACTAGGAAGCATTAATCACATGCAATAGACTGTACATTCTTTTCTACTTGAATCATGCCTCTCCCAAAGCAGAAACCCCTTTTAGGTTAAACCATCCCTCTATCACCTTTAGTCTACCAGCTACAACATGGGAATGGTAAGGACAGTCCAGAAGTGTTTTATTGTAGAACTTCCTTCTCCCTGTGAAACCAGAGCTGACTGGTTAATAAAAAGTTAACTCCCAACCGGATTAGAGAGCACCACAGAAATTTCCATGATTCTCATTATGATAGTTATACGGACAACCAGAAACACAGGATCACTCATTTCCAGTCTCTTTTCTGGGATCTATTCATGCCCTTGTCTGTCCCTATTAGCCCAGCCCTGAAATAGGGTGCTGATCGACCTGCTCAATAACAAACACCTTTATGGCATTGCCTGACAGCCACAAACCTAGTCACACATCTCTCGGATGGCATCCTTCACACTACTCCTCTTTCATAATTCTTTGTTTATAATGTATTGCTATCTGATTATGTCCATTATGTATATATTTCCATTATCTTTTGGGTAACCTTGTACTTTAGTTTTTCAGAGACTGTGGTACACAGATGTTATGTATGTTACATATTGAATTATAACATTATATATACATATTATGAGCCCATTGGGAGAGCTATAAACCAAAGCAGGATCTGAGGTCTGAAGAACAGACAGACTTGTTGCTGACTAGGGGGACCAGGAAAGGATTTTGGCGGGGGTGTTATTTGGGTTGGACTTTTAAAAATGTGCTTGACAGATAGAGAGGAGAAAAGAGGACATTCTAGTCTTGGGGAATAGCCAAAGGAAAGTTATATAGGTGGGAGAACACGGGGCATGTTCAAGGAAA
Organism: Dromiciops gliroides; assembly: GCF_019393635.1. Taxonomy (NCBI): domain Eukaryota; kingdom Metazoa; phylum Chordata; class Mammalia; order Microbiotheria; family Microbiotheriidae; genus Dromiciops; species Dromiciops gliroides. The sequence continues at coordinate 641,541,812 of NC_057861.1, forward strand.
AAGAGAGGAGCTTAATTTTGTATCTGGAGGGAAGTAATTTGAGTTGTGCCAGAAAGAAATTGGATCCAACTGTGGAGGGCCTTGAATGTCAAGGAAGGATTTTGGATTTTTCTTGGCAAACTATAAAGAACCACTGAAGATTTTTGAGCAGAAGGGTGACTTGACCAAATCTATATAATAAAGATAACTCCCATGGTGTTTGGGAAAATAGATAGGACAGCTGGGAGAGTGGAGATGGAAGAATATGTCAAGAGGTCATGGCCCAAAGCTAAAGCCCCTAACCTGAGTCAGCTGCCTTCGAAAATGAATATTGGGTAACTACAGGGATCAGCAGTAGGGTGTGCCCAGAGCCACAGAAATCCACCTCTGTCTTTCCAGCCTTATTATGTATTATTCCACTTCACCAACATTATTAAGAAAACATCTCAAAGAGGATTGGGCCAGGAGAGCCTTCACACACATCAAGACTTGGCACAGAGCACATAGGGTTGCATAGAACACTCTTTCCTAGCCAGTGAGGATGCGGAGCTTCAAATTTATTTCAACTGGGTGTGTGCCCAGCATGATACTGCCTGGGATAAAAGAGAAACACTGGGCACTAAGCATTAGTCCCCCGAAGAGCAGAGACCACAAAACCTGTTTTTGGAAATAAGACATGACAACATTAAACAATTAAGAAGCAATAACAGGAGGAGGTGAAGGGCTGCAACTGAAACAAGATGAGCAAAGCACACCCGCCCGAGCTAAAAAAATTTATGGACAAGAAGCTATCATTGAAATTAAATGGTGGGAGGCATGTCCAAGGAATATTGCGGGGGTTTGATCCATTTATGAATCTTGTGATTGATAAATGTGTAGAGATGGCACCAGGTGGGCAACAGAACAATATTGGAATGGTGGTAATCCGAGGAAACGGTATCATTATGTTAGAAGCCTTGGAACGAGTTTAAGAAATGAAGCACCATTGATACCGTATGCCTCTGCTTTTCCTTTATATGACACCAAGAGCCTCTTTTTTTTTCTTTTGATACATACAGTTAGTCATTGTATATCCTGTTTAACTTTTTGTAAGATGTTAAAAAAAAGAAGCAATAACAGATAACAGAAAGAGACAGACACAGAGAGACATAAGGAGAGAGAGATAGACACAGAGAGACAGAAGGAGAGAGAGAGAGAGAGAGAGGGAGGGAGGGAGAGGGAGAGGGAGAGGGAGAGGGAGAGGGAGAGGGAGAGGGAGAGGGAGAGGGAGAGGGAGAGGGAGAGGGAGAGGGAGAGGGAGAGGGAGAGGGAGAGGGAGAGGGAGAGGGAGAGGGAGAGGGAGAGGGAGAGGGAGAGGGAGAGGGAGAGGGAGAGGGAGAGGGAGGGAGGAAAGAACAATGAAGGCAGCAAAGCAGCTGTGTGTAGGTATGAATGACCTCAGTTTTCTTCTTTATAAAATGAAGGTGTTGGATTAAATTATCTGTAAGGTCCCTCTCAGTCCTAAAACTCTATGAACTAGAAAGTAAGGGGGAAGGGAAGAGAATAAAAATTTATATAGTATTTGCTATGGGCCAGGCATTGTGCTAAGTGCTTTACAAATATTATCTTATTTGATTCTCTCAGCAACCCTGGGAGGAAACTGAAGCAAGCAGAGGTTAAGTGACTTGCCCACAGTTCTGAGGATGGATTTGAACTCAGTTCTTCCTGACTCCAGGTCCAGCACTCTATCCACTGCACCATCTAATTGCCATATGAGATTCAGTTTCTTCATCTCTAAAATGAAGAGATTGGGCTAGATCCTCTTTAAGGTCCCTTCTAGCCCTAGCAATGTATGAATCTTAGTCCATTTCTAGTGGAGAACTAGTTTCTTCTACAACATGCCACAGATTCATAGGATCATAATGTGTGTGTGTGTGTGTGTGTGTGTGTGTGTGTGTGTGTGTGTGTTGGGGGGAGGGTCAGCCTAGACAATTACTCCATACAACACTATACCCTGATATCTTGTCAGGTAGGAACATATATCGACTGAATGAACAAATCAGAGGTGTGAGCCAGGTGTGACATAAAGCTTGTTCAGATTGATTAAGGGTTCAGTCATGTCCTATGGGCTTGTACAAAACCCTGAAACTTGTTTGGAATTGAAATTTCAAGTGTCTTGTGGTGGAGAGAAGAGAGAGACACCCCTGAGAAGGAATAGCGTAGAGGGGAAGAAAATATCTCAGCCTTGTCCTCCTCCAATTCCCCTTGACCAGAGGAAGACCTAGTGAAATTTGGAGGACCAGAGAATTTGTTTTTTTTCCATTGGAGACCTAGTAGCATCCCTAGGACATCTGAAGCTGCTGGTGGTATTTACATCAGGAGCTAAGGATAGATTAGATTGTTGTTGTTTGTCTTTCATTCTTGAAGAAGTTCAATGACATCAGGAGGGTGATGTCTTGGCTAGCAAGTGAATTGGATTTGAGTGAAGCAGGGTTGTGCGGTCATCAGCTTCACTCTCTCTTCCAGAGTCATCTGAATCCAGTGGCAAGACATAGGTTAAGATGACTGGCAGTGGCCCCTAGACTAGATGTAATGACTACAGTGTAGTGTAGGACTCCAGCAACATTACTTCCAGGTACTGTGATTTGCCTCTTCGTCTCACGTACTCTCTAGATTTGAGTCCATCTTTCCCTAGACTCTGTATGTACTTGTGAGTGAATGTGTCATAGACTTTTGGGGACTTTGTACCAACTGTTTTTACTATATTGTCTTAGTAAATATCCCTTTCTAGAAGCTAATTGTCTGGTTGATTAATTGATATAAACAACAGTAGTGGAGGGGGAAGCACACTGGTTGGGGCTTATGAGGCATTATGGGGCATTAGAAAAGTCATGTTCCAACTACTCAGGGTTAGATCCCAGAGTGGTAGATAGAGCAGCTCTGCTCTGGGGACCTTACAAGTCAGTTTAAGTATGGGTTTATAGCTCCAGAACTTGTGCTACAATAGGATGTCAAGCTGAAAAGGATCTTAGAAATCATTGGGTCTAATGTCCCCATTTTTCTGATGAGAAAACTGAGAAAGGTTAAACTTTTTGCATACAGTTGCAAGGCTAATAAGTGGCTGAGGTGAGTCAAACCCAGGTCTTCTTGATTCCTTGTCCAATCTCCCACTCTACCTTATTCAGACTCTGTGGCTCATTCTAGCAAGAGGCTAGGCTAACATATTTCTTAATCTCTTTTATTATGGAGAGGAAGAGGCAGGGTCCCAAGGTTCCAATTGAATTTTCCTGTTGTTGGGAATTGAAGAACCATCCAAGTTCTCTGGAATCCAGAGGACGCCTTTATTGGAAGAGTCATAGGGTAAAGATAAATGAGAGAATGTGGTGGAATTAATCTGGTGTGGAGAAACAGGAAGCAAATACTTATCTATTAAGGGGCAGCTGTCAAGTCGAGGAATGAGGTTGAGAAGTCTTTCTCAGTTTGCTCCTTTCATGCCAATTAAAGCATTTCCATAGGCTGCAGTCTCAGGAATCCTAACCCGTGACCGTCATGGGAGTAAAACTCAGAAACCAAAGGATTAAGAAAAAGGGGACTAATCATCACATGTCTCACCAGCTACAGAACAGAAGGCCGATCTGCAAGGAAGGTAAGGGCTCTGCTTATTATCCAGGATTTTCTTCCTTTAATTTTGATGCTCATTTTGGGAAACCCTACGTGGGCTCTGGTGACCATTCATTCGCCTTTCCTCAAATAGGCTTTGACCCTCAGTGTGGTTTCTCTCCTGGGTTTGTTTTTCAGAAAAAATGTGGACATCGAAGAAAGTTCTCATTAGGTCCACAACTGTGGAAATGTTTCTTTTCCCTCTTTTTCCTCCTTGGCTTTTTCTTCCTTGTCTCTCCTTGAAAAGGAGATCAGAGAGCTGAGAGAATTATGTAGGTAACATCTTGGAATCTTAGATACTTTGCCCAATTTGACACTCTGTTGTGCGCCCCCCCAACACATACTCCAGTTACTTAAATAATATTGAATAATATAAAGTAGAAATGTTTATTAATAAAGAGAATATTTGAAAGTTCTTTGAAAAACCTTAAAGTGTGCCTTTAAGTCTTAAGGCCTAGGCACTCTCCTCTCTGCTAAGCTATTCCTTTCTAGTGGTATCTTTTCTTTCCTTAAACTTTAATCACATATACATCCTAGTAATAATCATTATTACAGTATCATTATTGTTAATATTACTATCATTAAATTTTTAGTCCTCATTAGCACAAGCTATGCTACTTACTTCCTAGGTGGTCTCAGGCAAAACAAACTCCCCCTCCATGGGCTCCTCATCTCTTCTGTAAAGGGTTAGACCAGATGATTTCTAAGGCCCTACACAGACAGTTTTAAGAGCTTTTCATGGGGTGAGCATACCCTCCACAGGGGCAGAGCACAAGGTTTTTTGATTTCTCATCTTGAATGATGGTTGTCTATGACCTTCCATAAAATTCCCCACAGCACAAAACTCTTATTTAAGGTTAAAATCTTAAGTTTCAGTTTTATTAGGATCTGAGCACAATAAGGCATAGGTTTATTGGTACAAATTAATTTAAGGGTAACTGATGTGGAATTATACAATTTGGAATAATGATACATAAAACCTGTTACTAGATTATTTGGCTGAGATATGGGAGTTTGGCAGTCACTTTTTGGAGGGACAGGGAGATTAAGATAGGGGAATTACCTTCATATACTCCATGGAATTGATTATTTATACAGTTAAGCCTCTTCCTTTTCTAGTACATTAGCTTCCTATTTAACGGCCATTAATAAACCTCCCCAAGGGAACTGAGTAATAGGAAATCACTAGAACTAGTAGACTGTCAAATGGGAAGAGAAGCAAATGTTGGAGGGGGAAAAATTTTCCACGTCCTATTCTGCTTTGACTTGGTTTTAAAGAAGCCTATTTAAGGGCAGAGAACCTTAAAGTAGCCAGAGAACTGGAGCAGCTAGGTGGCACAGTGGATAGAACACGGGCCCTGGATTCAGGAGGACCTGAGTTCAAATCCTGCCTCAGACACTTATCACTTACTAGTTGTGTGGCCCTTGGCAAGTCACTTAACCCCAATTGCCTCACCAAAAAAAAAAAAAAAAAGTAGCCAGAGAACCCACTCGTGAATCTGACTTGTTTTGTCAGCCAAGTAGAACAGTGGATAAGAGCATTGTACCTGTGGATGAATTCTGACTCAGATACTTACTACCTGTGTGATCCTAGACAAATCATTTAACCTTTCTCAGCCTCAGTTTTCTCATCATTAAAACGGAGATAATGATAGCACCTACCTCCCAAGGTTGTTGTGAGGATCAAATAAGATAATATTTGTAAAAGACTTTGCAAACCCTAAAGTGCTATGTGTTAGCTTTTATCATTTCTAATAATAAAAATTATCTCTTCTCCTCCATTATTATTTTTAAAAAGCCCTGTCCCCTGCTGCTCTCCTCACCTTGCCTCTCCTCTCCTCTCTTCTCCTTTCCCTTTCTTCCCCTATCTCCTTCTTTCAATATTTCCTCCCAGTGCTCCTGTAATGCTAGGTTCACATCTCCCCACCTCCATTTTCTTTTTAAAAAGTTGACACATTTTGTTTTGCTGCAGCATAAGCTTCCCAACAGCCACCCAAACCCTGCTAAAAGTACGTTTCTCAAAAACATAGTTAAACAAATCCCTAACAGAATATCATTCACCTTTTTTTAGATGAAGAAAAGTAGACTCAGGGAGGTTAAGAGATTTGCCAAGGATCGCGTAGCAACTAAATGTTGGGGCCACCACCTGAATGAAGGTTTTTTTGATATTAAGATCATAGCGATTGACTCCTGAGTGAGCTCTGGTTTCCGTAAATGATCTCAGTGTTATCCTTCCTGTTAGGTAACTCTTACTCTGCCTTCACAAGATGCCAAAAGAAAATGCTCACTTTATACATGCCTACCTCAAGAAGAAGAAGTCTCCAGCTCACATTTCGGCAGAAGAGTAAGTCTAAAATCCAACTCATTTCCAACTTGGAGTTTGTGGGTGGGAGCCTATCCCTCCCCAAATGTGTCTGCCTGTCCATAAATGTGCTCTGTGTCTATTCCCACAGAATGTGTGACACAAGGGGAAGAAACTTTCCCTTTGATTGAGTTAGGCAGACAGCCAAGTTCAGGATTATTGGAGCCCGGGTGCTGTCATCTGGGTGAAAAAAGGTGGGCTTTGCATTTTTGTCTGAATTCTGTTTTACTGGAATTGAGTCTAAAGCTCCCAACCTGGAAACCGTCTGGCTTTCTGACCTGGCCCACAATACATGCTCTGAAAATAATTCTACTCAGTCTAATGTATTTAGACTTTTGAAGGGGGGTTTGGAGATGGAAGATAAGTGATGTGGTACCAGTGGAAAGAACCCTGAACTTGGAGTTGTGAGTCCTGTCTCTACCTCTTGTTTTGTTTTGTTTTTGTTTTTTTGGAGGGCAATGGGGGTTAAGTGACTTACCCAGGGTCACACAGCCAGTAAGTGTCAAGTGTCTGAGGCCGGATTTGAACTCAGGAACTCCTGAATCCAGGGCCAGTGTTTATGCACTGCGCCACCTAGCCGCCCCCTCTTACTACTCTTACTACCTCTTACTACTTGTATGACCTTGGGTAAATCATTCAATCTCTCTCTGCCTTAATTTCCTCATCTATAGAATGAGGCTCTTGGGTTGGTGACCTCTAAAGTCTCTTTTAATGCCATAGACCATGAACTGCCTAATCCCAGAAGTTCCAGAAATAGACTTATTTGGTGGTGGAATGGGGCAATGGGGAGGGTAAGACATGGTGCCGTGAGAACAAAGGGCAGATGGACTTTCCTTAGACATATGTTGTTGGAAACGGGTTAGAACTGATGTACTAATTCAAGGTAAACAAAACAAGTATAATCATCAAATGAACAGTAACTTTCCAATGAGGAAAGAGCATCTTATGATAAGGAGAAATATCCAAGAGGGTGGAGAAGAGCAGAGAGTGACAAAACAATGTAGTACAATGAAGTCAACATTTATGTTATTTATTTATTTATTCATTTTTGCTGGGCAATGAGGGTTAAGTGACTTTCCCAGGGTCACACAGCTAGTAAGTGTCAAGTGTCTGAGGCCGGATTTGAACTCAGGTTCTCCCAAATCCAGGGCCATGCTTTATCCACTGCATCACCTAGCTGCCCCCTGAAGTCGACATTTATTCAAGGCTTGCTCTGTATAGACTTTACTCTGCCTTCACAAAATGCCAAGAGACAATGCTCATTTTATAGATCCTCCTCTGATTGGAGGGCCAGAAGGCAGAGCAAAAAACTCTTCCCAACATATATAGACTCCTAGACTATAAAAATGTAGTTTTTAGGCCCTGGAATTGATGAAATTCATCTAATTCTTAGGTTAACCACATAGCTTCAAATGAGATTTCACTTCATAAACTCTAGGCCCTTAGGCAAGCAATTTAACCTTTCTTAGTACAGTTTCATTTGCTAAATGAGAAGGTGGCACTGGATAATTTTTTACTCTTGCACTCTATGAAAGATCTATGAAAGAGATCTGCTGGCAACTGCTGGCAACAACCCACTGAGAGAACAATTAGGAAGGGTCTCAAATCTCCTGGTAGGTCACAATTTGGGGGTCAGTGGTCTAAAAGATAAAATTGGTGCCATTTTAATGACAGGAGATGACCAAAAGCTAGAAATATTCCTTTAGAGAATTTTGTATAGATGCTAATATTAAGGTTAGACCACTTTAATATAAGAAGTATTTGTATCAAAGTATATAATCTTTGTGTCAGAAATTCTTTTGTAATCTGATGGGCTTGGACCATTTTGGGAACTTCTGCTTCTCACTTGGTTTTTGCAGGGAAATGAGGGTTAAGTGACTTGCCCAGGGTCACACAGCTAGTTAAGTGTCAAGTGTCTGAGGCTGAGATTTGAACTCAGGTACTCCTGAATCCAGGGCTAGTGCTTTTATCCACTGTGCCACCTAGCTGCCCCAGTAGCATGCTTCAGTCTGTGTTCCATCAATATCAGTTTTTTCTTTGGAGGTGGATAGTATGCTTTTTTGGGGGAGGGCAATGAGGGTTAAGTGACTTGCCCAGGGTCACACAGCTAGTAAATGTCAAGTATCTGAGGCTGAATTTGAATTCAGGTACTCCTGAATCCAGAGCTGGTGCTTTTATCCACTGTGCCACCTAGCTGTCCCCTTCTCACTTGTTTATATCTACTCAGGTATTACCTTGGAATGTCACTAGGCAAGCCAAACCAACAATTTCCCCCAAAAGTCCTCAGGTTCACAAGGCATCAAACATGGAACAGTTTTTATTTACAGAGTGAAGAACACAGAAAGGACTCACCCTAGAGCCGAAAGAAGGGCCCTTTCATCTCAGCCCGATGGAGACTTATGCTATATGTGTGACTCACAGTACTGCCTTGGCTGGTGATTCATCAAGGAGTAGATTTAGGGACTTACCACCCCAACTTTGTGTCCCAGTTGCTCCCTATTATTTGACTGTGTATAGGTGCAGTTGTTCTTTCTCCCAGGAGATGGTGCTAGCTCTCCAACATCTAGACCAGTAGAGACTGACAGTTGTCACAGTATCTTCATCCTAAGGGTTAGAGTGGCTCTGGATATTTACTCTTGGCTGTTGAAGTTCTCAAATAGTTGCTTCTTCTCAGGAATTGGCTTAAGTTTCTTAGGGGATCCTGAACCAGAGTAAATACCAACAATGTCATAGCGTCTCACGCTTGGGGCCAGGATGATGCCAAAGTACTTGATCTTTCTGTTCTTTGATGTATTCCATAGAAAACCCCTTACCCCTCCTAGAAAGGAGGAGAATCACCTTCCTTTGTCAGTGATTTTCACACTCAGAGCCTGTATCCTTTCCTTCTTCCCCAGATTACAAAGGACTAGGGCAGCTAGGTGGCACAGTGGATAAAGCACTGGCCCTGGATTTAGGAAGACCTGAGTTCAAATCTGACCTCAGATACTTGACACTTACTAGCTGTGTGACCCCGGGCAAGTCACTTAAACCCCACTGCCCAGCAAACATAATTCAACAGTAGATTTCATAGCATACCTAGAAAGGAGGGGGTATCACTTCTCTTTATCAGTAATTTGCCCTCTTAGGGGCAGCTAGGTAGTGCAGTGGATAGAGCACTGATCCTGAAGTTGGGAGAACCTGAATTCAAATCTCACCTCAGACACTTACTAGCTGTGTGTCCCTGGGCAAGTTGCTTAACCCCAATTGCTTTAAAACATTCAAGGCCATCTCCAGTCATCCTGATGTATATCTTGCCACTCAACCCAGATGGCTCCGGAGGAGACAGTAAGGTTGGTGACCTTGCACAGCCTTCCCTCAAATTCCCTTAAATTCAATTCACTGTACAATGTTGTGCCAGAACCCTGGAAGGGGGTCTCACTTACAGTTCAGAGAGGGCAGGCCAGAGGACCATGTGGAGAAAGAATATTCTCTGGGATGCTGATCCTCAGGAGAAGGCCCCAGCCATCCCACTTTAGTTATAGTTCTGTTCCAATGCTGAGTTCTCTTGGTGAAAACCAGTTGATGGTTTCTCAAGGGCCCATTTAGCAGTGCATCAGGTAGCCATGTAAATACATTGTCTTTCTTCGGTCTTATACTTTCCCTGGGGGAGAATCCAGTATTTGGTGCTTTGTTCTCTTGGAAGCTGGGAGAGGGAATAACTACATTATTTATAGCAGAATTTAGGGAAAAGGCTTATAAAGGTTAGTATAGGACATTGGATCCAACTGCCTTACTTTTTAAAAAATTACATCTTTTGGGGGCAGCTAGGTGGTACAGTGGATAAAGCACTGGCCCAGGATTCAGGAGGACCTGTGTTCAAATCCAGCCTCAGACACTTGACATTTACTAGCTGTGTGACCTTGGGCAAGTCACCTTAGCCTCATTGCCCCACCAAAAAAAAAAAAAGGAAGAAAGAAAGAAAAATTACATCTTTTGCCTTTAATCATCTGCATTGCTGAATACATTTCTCCTTCCTCTTCTAAGCAGTTACTCGGTAAGCATTCCCGCTGTGGGGAACAATTAATTATATTTATTTTTACTTTTTACAATGAATTATAACTCAAAAAACATTTATTGAGTACCCATTAGGTGCCAGACACTGCAAAGAAAGGCAGAAGACTGTGCCTTCAAAGAGCTTACAAACCATGTAAGCAACTGTGGACAAACAAGCTATACACAGGCTATATTGGAAATGATTCATAAAGGGCAGGCACTAGAATTATGAGGGATGAGAAAAGGCTTCCTGTAGAGGTAAGATTTTATCTGAGACTTGATGGAAGCCAGGAGGCAGAGATAAGGAGAAAGAGTATTCTGGGCAGGGCAGCTAGGTGGCACAGTAGATAAAGCACTGGCCCTGGATTCAGGAGGACCTGAGTTCAAATGAGGCCTCAGACACTTGACATTTACTAGCTGTGTGACCCTGGGCAAGTCACTTAACCCTCATTGCCCTGCCAAAAAGAACAAAACAAAACAAAGAGTATTCTAGACATGGGAGATAGCCAATGAAAATGTCCAGAGTTGGGACCTGTAATGCCCTGTTTGAGGAACACCAAGGAGGCCATTGTCATTGGATTAAACAGGAAGTGGTGGGGTTTAAGTTGTAAGAAGACTAGAAGAGGGGGGCAGATCATGAAAGGCTTTGAATGCCAAATGGAGGATTTTATACAACAAATGCAAAGTGTGCAGAGATGAGAAATTGAGTGCCGGGGATGAGAAACAACAAAATGGCTGGTCTGGCCAGGTCACAGAGGATTGGAAGGGGAACATATATAAAAACCTAGAAAAGTGGGCTAGGGACCAGAAGAGAGGAGCATATATTTGACCTAAGAGGCAGTAGAGAGAAACATTGGAATCTGAGGAAGAGAGTGACATGGTTAGACTTGCCCTTTAGATAAATCAGTTTGACAGTTTGTGTGGATTGGAATGGGGAGAGGAAGCTAGGTGGTACAGTGAATAAAGCACCGGCCCTGGATTCAGGAGGAACTGAGTTCAAATCCGACCTCAGACAGTTAACACTTACTAGCTGTGTGACCTTGGGCAAGTCACTTAATCCTCATTGCCTCCCCCCCCCCCAATAAATAATAAATAAATAAATAAAAATAGAATGGGGAGAGAAGCATGACAAGTTGACCAATGAGGAGTCCATTATAATAGTTCATGGCAATGATCTCAACTTGGGAGTCGGAGCTAGGAGGTGGCCATGTGAGTGGCGAGAAGGGAATGACTTCTAGAACTAAGGGATATGGAAGTGGAAATAAGGTGAATAGATAGATGGGATGAAAGTGAGTGAAGAATCAAGGTTATCACCAAGGTTGTGAAGCTACGTGACTGAAAGGGGGATGCAGTATTCAGTGGAAATAGTGATGTTGAATTTTGGGGGAAAGATAATGAATTCAGTTATGGACACGCTGACTTTGAGATGCTACCCCTTGTAACAATAAATGTAAAATTAAGAGGGGGAAAAACAAACAGTTTAGCAACACATATCAACACATGAGTGGAGTATAACAAACAAAAACAACCCCAAAACAAAACTCCCAGGCCTAGCCCTCAAGGTACATACAGACATATACAGGGGAAAGGGTTATGAACTCAAATAACTATTTTAACCATTAAAAATCAATTCAGGGGGGCAGCTAGGTGGCGCAGTGGATAGAGCATTGGCCCTGGAGTCAGGAGGACCTGAGTTCAAATCAGGCCTCAGACACTTAACACCTACTAGCTGTGTGACCCTGGGCAAGTCACTTAACCCCAATTGCCTCACTAAAAAAAAAAAAAATTAAAAAATTAAAAAATCAATTCAGGGGGGCAGCTAGATGGCGCAGTGGATAAAGCACTGGCCCTGGATTCAGGAGGACCTGAGTTCAAATCCAGCCTCAGACATTTGACACTTACTAGCTATGTGACCCTGGGCAAGTCACTTAACCCTCATTGCCCTGCAAAAAAAAATCAATTCAGGGGGCAGCTAGGTGGCGAAGTGGATAGAGCATCCTCCTGAATTCAGGAGGACCTGAGTTCAAATTCAGCCTCAGACACTTGACACTTAATAGCTGTGTGACCCTGGGCAAGTCACTTAATCCTCATTGCCCTGCAACAAAACAAACAAAACCCTCCCAAAAAATCGATTCAGTGCCCTCCCACCCCCACCCCACCCCTACCCTGGCCCAGCTTAGAGGTAAGACCCATAGCTAAATCTGTGGTCTTTGTTTCTTTAGCCAGACCCTTCTATCATTAGTGCTGTCAGTGGATAGTCATATAGTTTCTGTTCTTCTCTATGCCGAGTTATAATTCTTGGTGAGTTTATTTCCTGTCCCATTTGTCCTCAAAGTGATGTCTGTGGGCACCACTATGGATCCAGGATTCTTATAAATATTGATCAAATACGAAATGTGCGCTAAACACTGTATTATGCATTGGAGGAGATACAAAAATGTGGTTCGCACCCATGAAGAATTTATAGCTTAGCAGGGGTGTATGGCACACACAGATAATTGTAACACATGCTACCAATATATCTACTAAATTTGTATTAAGCATTTTCTGTGACTCAGTGGATAGAGGACTGGGGCTAGTCAGGAAAACCTGAGTTCAAATCTGGTCTCAGATACATACTAACTGTGTGATCCTCTACAAGTCTCTTAACTTCTTTTGCATCAGTTTCTTCATCTATAAGATGAAGATAATAATAGTGTTAATAAAAGATCCTCAGGCCCATAAAAGGACCTGAAATAAAACAGAGTTCAATCACAGATTACAACAGATCAACAACAGATTCGAGCTCAGGTCCTCCTGACTCCAGGGCTGGTGCTCTATCCACTGTGCCACCTAGCTGCGCCTTCATTTACATTTTTTTGTATTCATTGGGTATGTTGTTCTTAAATATCTGCTTTCTTTCCTCTGCATTAGTTCAAATAAATCTTGCCACGTTTCTTTGAATTCCTTGTATTTGTCATTCCCAGTTTAATAAAACAAAAACATTTATTAAAAGCAAGATATTGTGGTTAATGTTGGGAATACAATAATAGATACAATCATAGATAGGCCCTACTCTTAAGGTGTTTACAATTTCATTTGATTGTATAAATAACTATGATACATGAGAGAATGAGATTATTACAAAGGAGAGTCTATGCAAAGTGTAATGAAAAATTTGAGGAGGAAGAGATCACTTTCAGCTAGGGGAGGAGGAAAAGAAATGGGTAAATCATCAAGAATGAGGGAGACCCTAAGACCCTGAGAGAAGGGAATTTAGCAAAGGAAGATGATTGGGATGTAGAGAGTCCATTTTAGCCATGAAAGATGTAAGCTAAGGCACAGAGATGGGAAGAAGTAGGATGAGAACAGTGAACAGAGAATAGTCCAGTTTGGATAAAATAGAATAATAGGTGAAGGGGTGGGGTATGGGACAAACCTGGAAAGCTATGTTGGAGTTAGATTGTGGAAAACCTTTAATACCGAGGTTAGAAGTCTATACTTTATTCCTAAGACAAAAGGTGAGAGCCCAAAACAGCCTGAGAGTGCTGTCAAACAAGATTACAATGTAACTGAAATATTTAACAAATTAATTAAAAATACAACAAAACATAGGTACTATCACATTTTAAAACTAGTGGTCCTAGTTTCCATCTGAGTCTGACACCATTGCCCTAGACAATGGGAAACCACTGATGGGTTGTAAGTAAGAATACTTGGCATAGAACTTATTCAGTTTCCCAGTTCTCTGAGAAATTATCTATTTCCCATTTATCCTCTTTTTTAGGTAGTTGGCTAGGATTATTAATGGTTAAGTAAAATATAGAGTCAGATAAGAGCATCAGCCTTTTAATGCCTTTGATTTATGCCATGTTGAAATGTCCCAAACCAGGCAACCATTAGCTAACTGAGCAAAAGCTGCATGAGGGGAGCTTAAGTTTATTGCCTGTTACTTGAAGATTGTACAGCAATTAATTTTTGGTAACTACATTGCTTTGAAAAAGTTACTACTTAAAACTATGGTTTATATAACAAAATAACTTATATGTATATAGCATTTCATGTTTCTTAAAGCATTTTTCTACCAACACTGGAATATACACTTATCGAGAGCTGAGACTATTTTCATGTTTGCCTTTGTAATCCCAGAGCCTGTAAAGGCATTGTGTTGCACTGTGGATGGAGAACTGTGGAGACTTGGATTCAAGTCCCACCTCTGACAGAGTGGTTTTGTGACCACCCCCAGCCCCACCCCCACCCATGGCCATAAATGACAGAGAAGGTGATGTGAGGGATAGAATTTGGAACTCAAAACTTTAAATAAAAATGTTTATTATTAAAAAGTAGTAGTAGTAGTAGTAGTAAATTTCTAAGGATGTATTTGACCTCAGGTCTTCCTGATTTCAAGTCCAGCACACTATCTCCCGTAGCACTCAGCTACCTCTTTATTATTTTCAAAATCATTAGTAGTAGTAATAGTAGTAGTATTACTAAGGCTGGGATCTGACTTCTCTTTGCGTATACTAATTTGCATTGTTCTTCTAAGACACACATTTGACAGATTTTTAGAAAACACCCCGACCTCTACAGAACTGTAGGGTTCTGAAAAGTATAGTTGAGGAAGGGTTGGAGACGGTGAGAATGGACATAACCCTGGAGTGGGGAGTGAAAGGGGAGAATGGAAAACTGCTTGGGGATGTGTGTGGACAGAAAGCTCCTGTGAATCGATGCTTGCATTTCTTTGTAATAAGTAAGAATAATGTTCACATGTGGCAAAATGGATTTATCTGTCTTCTGGGACAGGGCAGCGGGAATTGGCATCCTGGCTGTAATCCTGGGGATTTTGCTGCTCATTAGCTGCTGGTATTGCAAGAGACGAAATGGCTACAAAACCCTGAAGGTTAGTACTGCTTACATGTTCCCTTTGCACCATACTAAGCCAGAAAATTTTCACCTGGTACCCTAACCAAAGGATTTTCTGAAGGATTGGAAAACAAACAAACGTATTTTCCCATAATCCTGTCCTTATCCTAGGTAGTAGTTGTTGAACAGCTGAAGACATCTGCACAGGGCATAACGAGAGAGAGAGAGAGAGAGAGAGAGAGAGAGAGAGAGAGAGAGAGAGAGAGAGAATATGAATCAAGTCAAGATTTTCTTTTTTTTCTTTTTCTTTTTTTTTTAGTGAGGCAATTGGGGTTAAGTGATTTGCCCAGGGTCACACAGCTAGTAAGTGTTAAGTGTCTGAGGCTGGATTTGAACTCAGGTACTCCTGACTCCAGGGCCAGTGCTCTATCCACTGTGCCACCTAGCTGCCCCAAGTCAAGATTTTCTAATTTTTATATGTCACATGATTAAATACTCTCTGGGTCACTAAACACAGCAGAAATTTAAAAAAATTTGGAATTGCCATGTATGTATGAATGTGGGGAGAGAGGGCTGTGTAAGCCTCTAACATCAACGATCCCATTTCATGCTATGTAATTATTCCCTTCTCTTTAACATTTTCTCTGAATTGCTGAAGAACCCCCACCTGGAGTGGTTTGCTGTTTCCTTCTCTAGTTCATTTTATGGATGAAGAAACTGAGGCAAACTGGATTAAGTGATTTGCCCAGGGTCATACAGCTAGTAAGTGTCTGAGGCCAGAATTGAACTCAGGAAGATGAGTCTTCCTGACTCCAAGCTTGATGCTCTATCTGCTGTACCACCTAAATGCCTCTTCACCTTAATCTTGCACCTAATTGAAACAAACCAAACAAAAAAGGCAACCAATAGGACATTAACAACTACTTATCCTATCAATTGATCAAGAAACATTTATTAAGTACTGACTCTTTGACTCTTTGCCAGGTATAACCCTAAGCACTACTTTATAATCTACAGAAAAATTGTATGAGAATCAACTACACATACTTTGAAAACATTCTCAATGAGAGTGTCAGAAAGGAACAGGAAGATGTTCCCAAATGGTATTCCATAGTAGGCCACATATTTATATGATTGAAAAATATAATGTGAGGTCTCATCATGATTATTGTGTGTGGTCTGTGAAAAAGCATTCTCTTTGGTAGAACAAAATATCAGATTAAAGGATTTCCTCAAAAATAGTTGTCTTGGGGCAGCTAGGTGGCCCAGTGGATAAAGCACCGGTCCTGGAGTCAAGAGTACCTGAGTTCAAATCCGGCCTCAGACACTTGACACTCATTAGCTGTTTGACCCTGGGCAAGTCACTTAACCCCAATTGCCTCACAAATAAACAAACAAACAAATAAATAAAGACTAGAGCTCCTCCAGATGCTCTCATTGATAGAGGATGTACTGAATGCATCAATCCCCAGAATACCATTGAGCCTTCTAAATGAGATTCACAATTGCTCAACAGTTTACTGTAACAATCTATAAAATCAAGTGGATGGAGAATGCCTGTTGTTCAGACTATAATATATACATAATTGGATAGATTAAAAAAAGTGGCTGGTCTACCAGTACATATACTGTAGGCAGATATTACAGCTGAACTAAGGCTCAGAACTGAATTAGAAAAGAAAAACAAGCTGGGTTGAATTTGGGAAATGTGGCCCTACTTTCAATGTCCCCAAGTTTCTCCTGAAAATAAAAACTTGTTTTTAAAATGATAATAATGCCCTTCTGGTGATTCTATAGAGTTATGTCTTAGAATACCATAATCTCTGAAAAATAACAAACTCAGTGTCATCCAAAGGACAATGAAGAAATGATGGGCATAAATCGACTGAAGTATATTATCAACAATGAATTATGCACAGAAATGCTGTCAAAGACATAAAAGAAAGGTGTGACCATTAAAGAAAAGGGATTATAGATGGAGAGTCCATGTGTAATATTGGTATCTGTCTAATGTTAAGAACTAGAGGAACGTCCAAGCGTGTAGGGCAGCTAGATGGTGCCATGGGGAGAGCACTAGGCCTGGAGTCAGGAAGAACTTGAGTTCAAATCCAGCCTCAGACTCTTACTAGCTGTATGACTCTGGACAAGTCACTTAACCTGGTTTGCCTCAGTCTCTTCATCTGTAAAATGAGCTGGAGAAGGAAATGGAAGACCACAGTCAGACATGATTCGAATGAGTTAAAAACAACAAACTAAGTATGTTGCTTGGACCCCATGAAGGGTTTATAGAAGAACATGGACAAGAGCCCTCCAAGGTGAGCAGGAAAGGAATGGGGTATGACACGTACCATTGGAGGGAATACTTATGTGCATAAAAACAGCAATCCATCGAGGTATTTGATGTAATTATGGGCCATCATGCATTCAAAGCATTTGATGTTAATTCATATCAAACTTCAACTAGTGGCTTATTAATATCATAGTCATTTTAGGCACAAACAAACTTGCCACAAAGTGATTAAATTACAAAGTCATTTGGGGAGGGAAGTGGGCAAAGAATCCGCATTCTAAGCCTGGTCTGCTTTGCCATAGGGTCTCTTTGGTAAAGAAGTTTCCACTGGGTCCAGGGCCTCTGGGAGTGGGGGTGTGGCGCATCTTTCTCTTTTCTTTAAATTGCTCTCCATTTTCTTCTTGCTTCTTCTCCCACTGACCCCAACCGAATTTACATTTCAGGACAAAAACCTTTGTGCTGGCACAGGAAATGCCCTGATGGGGAATTACTACAGGGATGAGGGTGCGCTCCCTGTCAGCAAAGTGCCCTTTCAGGAGGACAGCAACTGGAACTCTGTGGTATGTTAAGCCCCTGCACTCATGTTTGTTTGCTTCCTGTGTAGCTATGTTCAATTCAAATAAATAAAAACCCTCACAACAAAGAACCAAGGAGAATATCAGTACAGTCGCCCCTTTTGTCCTGCTCACTTAGATTTTCCTTCATCAATAATGACGAAGTCCTA
The DNA here is from genome assembly GCF_019393635.1 of Dromiciops gliroides. Classification (NCBI taxonomy): domain Eukaryota; kingdom Metazoa; phylum Chordata; class Mammalia; order Microbiotheria; family Microbiotheriidae; genus Dromiciops; species Dromiciops gliroides. The sequence goes on from NC_057861.1 coordinate 641,559,680, forward strand.
TACTTGAGACAAAGGGAAATGGAGTTCATTATAATTTGTTTCCTTTATAATCCCGCATGTTTTATTTTATTCATTGTAAAACATTATTCTGAGAAGGGGTCCATGACACAAAAAAGGATTAGGAACACATGTTCTAAAGCATTGGTTTGATCATGTCACTCTCAAGTTGCTCCACTGGCTGGGTGCTCTAGGCCTTCCAGGATCAAATTCTGGCATTAAAACTCCATAACTTGGCTCCTTCCTACTTTTCTAGACTTCTTATACCTTAACTCCCTTCCAAGTACTTTAAAGTCCAGTGACATTGGCCTGAATTTTTTCTATGTAATTTGTTTTTATTTGTTTAGTATAAGTAGGCTGCTTACTTACCTGTGATCTTAACACGTCTTTAAAGAACTGTGGCAATTCTTTGCATATTTTGGATAATAAGTTTTTACCAGTTATATTCTCATATGTGTCTTTTCCTCATTCTTCTTCTTCTTCTTCGTTTTCTTCTCCTCCTCCTCCTTCTTTTAAAGCATTTTATTTCTAAACTAAATCTTTCAGAGCTTATGTCCTTGAAGCTACATAAGTAAAGGAATATCATAAGGGTCTTGAAGTAAACATTCACTCCTCTATTTCTCATTAATTCAGTCCATTAATAAGCATTTATTAGATGTTTATTGAATACCAACACTGTGGCAAACACTCTGGATACAAAGAAGGGCAAAAACAGTCATAGACCTCAAAGAGCTTACATTCTAGTGGGGTAGAGAGGGGGGAGACAACAAGTAAACAACTTTGTAAAGACAAGACATATACAATAAAAATGGAAGATAATATAAACTTAGGGATATAAGTGAGAAACGGGAACACACCAGAAACTGATCAATGGTGCTCAAATTCAGCTGATATACAGCATCTGCCTATCACAGTGTTTGGTATATAATTCAAAAATTTTGTGGAATGATTAGTTTATGCAACTTAAGCTACTTTAAATCAAGTAAAATTCTGTTATCAATTGTGGAATATATTTTAGGTGGAGCTAAATTAAAGATTTAAAAATACTTAGCCAAACATTAAAGTCACCTATGTAAAAGTTATGGTGGGTCACTATATGATGAAGAATTAAGTATCACATCTCTAGTTCAGGATATAGCCATCTTATTTTTTATTTCTTTAAATAGTATTTCATTTTTTCTAATTGCATGCAAAGACAATTTTTAACTTTCATTTTTAATAAAATTTTGAGTTCCACATTTTCTCTCTCCCTCTTCTCTAAGAGAATAAGCAATTTGATATGGGTTATATATGTGCAATCATGTAAAACATTTGCATAATAGTCATGTCACGAAAGAAGAAACAGGAAAAAAAGGGAAAACTATGAAAAAATAAAATGAAAATAGTATGTATAGCCATGAGGTACAGCTGTTATGGAAGCCACAGTTTGAAGGCTTGGCAATGACCAAGGTGATGGCCTTGGTTTTCCTTCAGACATGAATGTAGCCCAGTGTAAGGAGCTAAAATTCTAGCTAGTCTGTCTAAAATATCTAATGAGTGGTTGCCAATAAATAATAAGCTTTAGCAAGAGTTAGACTTTTAAGCATTTATTAAGGAGAATAAGAATTTGGTGAAGAGAAAGAGAAAGGCCTAGATTCATCTATCTATTAAAGTGAGAGTGCATTTCTAGCTCCACACTCCACCATAGTCCTGACGAAAGAGAGCGAGAGAGCCAGCCTCACCCCCTCTTCCTCCCACAAGCAAACATCACTTCCTGACGCCAAAGAAAAGCCGCATGTCGTGCTCTCAGGCGCCTTCTCCTACAGTAAGTCTCCAGCAGGTGGTGTCATTCCAATCGTTACACCAGTTTCAATGTTAAGTATGTCACTAGTGCACATGTCATGCTAAAGATTAAATAATTAATTAATGACCATTCTATACTTCTATTATGAAGCTAATTTGTATCTTAAGTAAGCTAATGATAGATAATTCTATGGATAATGTCATAAACATCCCTCTCCCACATGTGAAGTTTATACATACTTTTGAAATTCAATTTCTTTGAGGGATTGTATAGTAAAGTGATATAGAGAAAAGAAAAATGGATCTGGAGATGAAGGATCTATATTCCAGTTTTAGCAAGTCACTTATTGTAAGTCATTCAGTCAATAAGTATTTATTAAGTGCTTATTATGTGTTAAGCACTCTGCTAGGTACAGAGGATGCAAAGAAAGGCAAAAACCAGTCCCTATCTTCAAGGAGTATGTTGCTGTGGTTGTCGTTTGGTCATTTCAGTTGCGTTTGACTCTTTGTGACCCCTTTTGGGGCGGGGGTATTCTTGGAAAAGATACTGGAGTAGTTTTCTATTTCCTTCTGCAGCTCATTTTACAGGTTAGGAAACTGAGGCAGACAGGCACTTAGGGTCACACAGATAGTTAAGTGTATGGGGCTGGATTTGAATTCATGTCTTCCTGACTCTAGGTCTGATGTGCTATACACTGTACCATCTAGCTAGAGTATACATATGTTCTAATGTAAATCATTAAGTACATATAAGATATAGAAGTAGATGTGAGGTACAAGCATATATACTAGTGGAGGAGAAAACATGAAAATAACAAGATACATACAAGATACTGAGTAGATCAACATAATCTGAATGGTGAAGGCATTAGTTGGGAGTCTAGGAAAGGATTCCTATAGAAGGTAGGACTTGAACTGTCTTTTTTTGGGGGGGGGGGTAGTTCAATATTTTATTATTTTCCAGTTACATATAAGGATAGTTTTCAACATTTGTTTTCATAGGATTTTCAGTTCCAAATTTTTCTCCCACCCTCCCTTCCCTCCCTCCTCCTCCCCAAGACAGAAAGCAATCTGATATAGGTTATATATGTGCAATCACATTAAACATATTTCTGCATTAGTCATATTGTGAAAGAAGAGTCAGAGCACAAGGGAAAAGTCTCAACAAAGAAGGGGAGAAAACAGCCCAAAAGTAGAAACAGTATTTGAACTGAGTCTTGAAGGAAGCCAGAGAAACTAAGTCGGACAGGGGGAGTATAAGGGGACTGACCATTCCAGACATGGGGGTCAGCCAATATAAATGCATCAAGATAGGAGATGGGACATTGTATTTGAAGAAATGCAAATGGGCTTGTGTAGCTGGATGGCAGAGTTCATGGAGGAGATGAAGGTATAAGAGGCTAGAAAGGCAAGAAGAGACTTAGGGTACAATGAGCTTTACATTCCAAATAGAGGACTTTTTCATTTTACCCTAGAAGTTCATGAAAACCTGGAAAGACTTACATGAATTAATGAAAACTGAAGTGAGCACAACCAGGAGAACATTGTACACAGTAACAGCAATATTGTATGATGTTCAGCTATGAATGAGAGCTATTCTCAGCAATACAATGATCTGAGGTAATTCTAAAAAACTCGTGATGAAAAATGCTATCTGCATTCAGAGAAAGAACTGATGGTGTATAAATGCAGATCAAAGCATACTTCTTTTTTTAAACTTTAGTTTTCTGATATGTTTTGGTCTGTATTTTCTTTTTTTTTAATAATTTTTTTTGTTTCTTTTTTTATTGAGGCAATTTGGGTTAAGTGACTTGCCCAGGGTCACACAGCTAGTAAGTGTTAAGTGTCTGAGGCTGGATTTGAACTCAGGTACTCCTGACTCCAGGGCTGGTGCTCTATCCACTGCGCCACCTAGCTGCCCCCTCTGTATTTTCTTTTACAACATGACTAATATGGAAATAGCTGCAGACAGGGGGCACAGTGTCCTTTCTTTGGCTTCCTTTCCAGAACATCGTAAGAACTTAATAAAAGCTTGACTGACTGAGTGACTGAGGACTACCTGAATCATAAGATCACTAAATGACATGGTATACAAAAAGCAGCTAAGGGTAGAGCTTTGGGGGACACCTCTTTTTAGAGGGTGTGACATGGATAACGAATCAGCAAAGTAGAATGAAGAGGAGTTGAAGAGATGGAAGGGGAACCCAGAGAGAATGGTATCCTGAAAACTGAGAGAGGAGAAAGCATCCAGAAGTCTCTCTCTTCATCTGTGAAATAAGATTAGATCAGTATTCAATATTTAAGATTTCTTCTAGATCTAAGTCTAATAATTCACTCAACTCTCACTCTCAGGTTATGATATATCATGGAAACCTTGGTTTTCTTTCTTTTTTTTTTTCGGAAACCTTGGTTTTCAACAACAAAAAAGTTGCTTTGTCCCCGCCCCCCCCCCAAATCTCAGAATGTTATAACTGCAAGTGGTGTTAAAGGTCACCTTATACAACAATCCCATTTTTACAGATGAGGAAATAACAATAATAACACTAAAAGCTGGCATATATACACATATAATATATACTATAGTAGATGTAGTATAGTATATATAGCACTTTAGAGTGTGTGTGTGTGTGTGTGTGTGTTTATAAAGCTTTAAGGTCTGCAAAGTACTTTACAAACAGTCCATTTTATCATCACAACAACCCTGGGAGGTAGGCATTATTATTATCCTCATTTTATAGTTGAGGAAACTGAGGCAGCCAGAGGTTTGCAGGGTCATATAGCTAAGTAAGTGCCTGAATCTGGATTTGAACTCAGACCTTTCTGATTCCAGACTCAATACTCTATTTATTGCACCACCTGTAATGAGTTGCAGAGGCCAATTAACCTGCTTAGGTAGTGGAAGAACCAGGACTGGAATCCAGACCTCTTCCCAGTTCAGTGCCACATTCCTTAGAAACCATGAAAAATGTGAACTTGACCTAAATGAATTTGTGAATATCTATTTTGTTGCAAGGATGTTTGTAGGTCTGATAAATACATTCTCTTTCTTCATTTCCACAGGTGCCTGATGCTCCCCCAGCTTATGAGAAGTTCTCTGCAGAACAATCCCCACCACCTTATGCTCCTTAATGCTCAGCCAGAAATGTCAGAGGCCTTGCAAGGATCCTCTTTATGCTTTTGCTTGAATTCATATGAAAGTCTAATGTTCTATAGTGGTACACCACAGGAATAAAACTAATTGTCAGATTAATTAGTAGCACAGCTACTGGTACTAACTAAATGGCAAAATTAAATGCAATGTTGCAATGAGTAATATTTTACACATCAATAAACTATTGATTCTGGTTGATTTCTTTTTTAAATTTTTAATTAATTAATTTATTGGTGAGGCAATTGGGGTTAAGTGACTTGCCCAGGGTCACACAGCTAGTAGGTGTTAAGTGTCTGAGGCCAGATTTGAACTCAGGTCCTCCTGACTCCAGGGCCGGCGCTCTATCCACTGCGCCACCCAGCTGCCCGTTTCTGGTTGATTTCTACTCCAACTTAATATGACTGCACCACATTAGTATCACTTGGGGGATGATACACAAGTGGTTTTTGGCCTTTGATTCCTTCTATACTGTTTCATTTTGGCTAAAAATGCTAAGACTACAACGTAGTTGAGAACATAGACTTTTCCTCTTCATCAGCATGAAGTTTGCACAAAATTATTAGTTATAAACTTTCATTATGGAAATATCACAAAAGACCTATTTATGAGTGTGAGAAAACCACCTAATTCATCCGTATTTGCTTCCCTGATAATTGCTGCACCCCTCCCTTCCCAAAATGAAGTGACAATTAAATTGACCTAAACAGGAAGATTAAACTCTAAGGCCCTTTCTAGCACCAAAATTTTGTACCTAATCTGTGCTATTATTAATCATAGGATTATAGGCCTAGAGCTAGATGTAGGAGTATGTTGCATCCAATTTGAATTGGCTCATGAGAGCTGGTTGTTAATTTTCCATGTGAATATTTATAGTACTTCAGAAATTAGTAAATATTACAAATAAGGGCTTCATTCATTGTTTTGTTGATTGCCTAGACTTAAAGTTATTAAGAAAATATTAATAATGAAGATTAAAATTTAAAAATGTGTCTTGCACACAGGGTTTTTCCCTCTCCCCCCAGAGATCTTGTTGTTAAGCCATTTACCAGCACACCCCTGTTTAGCTGTAATCTAGTTCAAGCCTATCATCTTATAGATGAGAAACCTGAGGCACAGAAAGGTGAAATCATATGCATTCTTGCTGATTCTGTGCTATTACAATATTTCTACTTAAAAATATTTAAAACACAAGGCATACATAACCATTTGTCATATGAGAGGTCAATTTTATAAGTTATTGTGTCCAAGAAGCTGGGAACAGAAAAGAATCAACTTCAAAAAGAACAACTTCAAAAAATAAAGTATTGAAACCAGTAGAATGTCAAATAGAGATATTCTATAATCCAGTCTCAGAAAAGGAAATTGAAGTAGCTGCAAAGGAACTACCAAAGTGGGGGGTGGTGGTGGTGGAGGGGGAAGCTTCTTTTTCTGATGAATCTTGACAGGAAAACTCTACTAGACTTTTAAAGCATAATTGATACTTATGCTATACAAATTATTCTGGAAAATTGAGAAAGAAAGCACCCTACCAAGTAACAAAACTCTTCATAAGGCAAGTATAGTTCTAATACCTAAATCACAGAAGGATAAGGCCAAGATAGAGAACTATAAAACAATATCATTAAAAGAGTATTGATTGAAAAAAGGCAAAAGACAGTTCCTGCTTTCAAGGAGCTCACAGTTTAGAAGAGAAGAAAATGTGTAGACAGCTATGCACAAACAAGAAAAATACAGGACAAATTAGAGATAAACAATGGAGGGATGGCACTGTATTTAAGGGGAATCAGGAAAGGCTTCTTATAGAAGGTAGGATTTTAACTGGGCCTTGAAGGAAGTCAAGGAAATCAGGAGACAGTGGATGGAGAAGGAGAAAATTGGAGATGGGAGATTGGAGATGGCTTTGAAGAGAGCCAATGAAAATGAAGAGGCAGGCTATTGTTCTAGTCCAGGCATGAAATGATTGAGGGCCTGCAACAGGTTGGTGGCAGTGTCAGAGGACAGAAGGGGGAGGTGTTTGAGAGATCTTATGAAGGTAGAAATGACAGTTTGCCCACTGATGGATATGGGGAATGAGAGTGAGGAGTTGAGGGTGATAGCTAGGTTGTGAGGTTGGGTGGCATAGATCCTTTATGTCATGACGTCTCATTGGATTTCAGAAGAGCATTGAACTTGGAGACAGAAACACCTGGATTGAAATCCTTTCTCTGACAATGTGTACCACCCTGCAAGTCATAATTATTTTGAGCTTCAATAGCTCTACTCTGACTTTATTAGTTAATAAGAAAACGCACGTCATGTCCATGCTCTGTGATTCGGCTTCAACTATGCTGAAAACAATCTGCTCTCTTTCTGCTGGTTTAAGTATGGGAAAAAATATAATCTAGAACAGTGGTTTTTCTTTATTTTTCTCCTACCTAGATTCAAATGAAACCGAGTTTTTAAAAATCTTTGTGGAGTCTGTATCTTTCAGATTGCCCTGGTATAGTTGCGTTCATTCCTTGGTTTAAGAACAGTAATCTGATTTAGATTTTTCTCTATCTTGTTCCTCAAACCGATGTTGGAGCTGATTTAATGCATTTTTTTCTACGGTCTGAACTAAATGAATGTCCCTCTGCATTAATGCTTCTTCTCCGTCAATCAGAATGTCAGAGGAACTGGCTTGATGAGGGATGTCCTTGAACTCTTCACCATCAAATATTCCTCTTCATGTCAGAGCTCTAGGGATCTGCTGACCTTTATAAGAAATGTATCATTCAAAAAGAACAGGGATATAAAAAAGTTGGGATAAAAAGTCTAAAATCCTTGATTGTCGTGCTGGTAGGAGGGTTAAGCCTACTACCCTGAAATTTGCTGCTGCAGACGTTATGCACAGGATACTGCTTGGGTCACTGTTGGGGAGGCAGCTTTTTGGCTGAAGTTTAGGGCCTCTTTGCTGGCATCAGCCCTGAGATCACCTCTGTAAAATGAGGGCAGTCATACATATAATGTATACCTCACAGAGCTGTTGTGAGGTTCAAATGAATAAAGTGATTTGCAGACTTTTAAAGGCTAAGTCATTTGTTTATTCCTAAAGAACCTTTTGCTTCTAAATCCTGCCATCCTACATAGCACAATGCATACATACTACCGCATCTCCTTCAGACATTTTACAAGCTTAACTAGATCTATTTTCTAAGGCCCTGATGGAAGATGAAGCAATCACCATTATTTCCTCTATCCCCTGATCTATAAACAACTCCTAGAAAGATTGGGACAGGTTTGGCAAAGACTTGGCACGTTGTTGGTTGTTTATTAGACAACTATTAGTTTACTTTTTTTCTAAGATAACTTTTCAGACCAGCCCAACTCTTTTCTGATCCTGTCTTCCCTGCATATCTCTGTAGTAAGTTCTTTGAGAAAAGGCACTATTTCATTTTTTTGCTATACCCCCCATATGTGTGTTTTATATCTATATCTATAAACATATGTATATATGTGTGCATATACACACACAGAGGATGTCTCAAAAGTCTTAGGACAATTTTAAGTTTTAGTGGTTTATCTATCCATACATGTATACACACACACACACACATATGTATATGCATTTCAATACCTCAAGGTTGTGCTTTCATTGATATGGATATTTCCTTCAGTGAGACAAAATGAAACTCTACTAGAATTTAATAGCTTGTCTTCAAGAGTTGTTGTCACCAAAACATCCATCAACTTGTGGCCAACCTCGTAATGACCATCTCTGAATTGGTCTAGAACTGATCAGAGCAAGCTAATAAACATGTATTTACTATTTACCAGACACTGTGCTAAGTGCTAAGGATAGAAAAGAAGGCAAAAACAATTTCTGCTCCCAAGGAGTTCAGTCTAATGCAGGAAACAAGATGTTTACAGATAATACACATGCCAGACACATTGGCGATTATCATCTCAAAGGGAAGACACTAGCATTAAGAAGGAACAAGAAGGGGCAGCTAGGTGGTGCAGTAGATAGAGCACCAGCCCTGGATTCAGAAGGACCTGAGGTCAAATCCAGCCTCAGACACTTGACACTAGTTGTGTAACCCTGGGCAAGTCACTTAACCCTCATTACCCTGCAAAAAAAAAAAAAAAATGTTGGAAGAGGGAACAAGAAAAAGTTTCACATAGAAAGCGGGGATTTAACTTGAAGGAATCAGGTAGAGATGAGAAGGGAGAGAATTTCAGTCATGGGGACAGCTAGTAAAAATGCCTGGAGCTAGGAAATGGGAGTGTCTAGTGGGAAGAACAGCAAAGAGGTTAGCATTAATGAATCGAACATGTAGAGGTAAATAAAGTATAAGAAGACTGGAAAGGCAGGAGGCCAGGACAATGGGTATACTGGCCCATCACTGGAGCTGCTAGAGATTTGGCTTTGCTGGTATGGCCTTCATGAACCAAGTCATCTCCACAATAGAATTCTGCATGTATACTCTACACCCACACCTATACTTGAGGTACAACATTTCCTTATGCTCAGGGACTGCTGGCTTGGTGATCTCAGGACCTCTGAAGGCCACTGGCCACCCCTTGGGAGCTACCTCGTCAGGCTATGTCTGTCAAGCAAAAAGGAAACTGGGACACTGAAAAGGAGAAAGGCTGGGAGAGAACAAACCAGTTGATAGGTAGCATGGAATGTGTAAAAGGGATATCTTTAGTCAGGAAGATCTGTTCCATTCCTGCTGACATATATTAGGTTGTGATGCTCATGGGTAAGTCCATTAACATTTTAATGGTCAGGCAACTCATTAAAACTCTAAGTTACAAATAAATTGCTAATCTGCATTTGTGAAGGGAGTTTCCCAAAGCAAATGAAATCATAGGTCTAGACCTACACACACACACACACACACACACACACACACACACACACACACACACACGATGAAGCAGATATTAGCATAAACTAATTATCTAGCAATTCACCTATTATTTTGCAATTGTTCTTTATACTGGTTTTATTAACTAAAATCCAAGAACCGTAATAAGGAGAGAACATAATACTTCAAATTTTCCTCCAGAGCATCTTGTAATTATTATTCACATGACAAACAACTGTAGAATGAATCACTGAAGAAAGATGAGGGAGGTGGCTACATTAGACACAATATAGGATTTAATTGCTGGAGATTAATTCTACATTGTACAGAGGGAAAGCAGGTGCCATTTTTGGTTACAACTAAAGAAAACAATTTTCTAAGAGTTATTTGTGTACTATTACTGTTTCCATGTTTCCCCTGGTTTTATTTATATGAAACTGACCTACCTGAACAAGAAAGCATTTTAATTACTTGAGAATGTATATACAATACTATATTTAAAATGACAAAAATTTTATCTAGCAACTCTAATTACTCAATATCAAACAAAACTGGTGCCTTGGTGTGGGATAAGACCTAAAGACCTTATTGACAAGTAAAAGTCAATGTTTTCATGCCTTAATTATATAATTTTAGGTTTGCTAAAGGCAACACTCAAATGAACTCAATTATATGAAAAATATAATGTGTCTGTTTTGTATGACTGCACATGTATAACTTATATTGAATTGCTTGAGCTCTTAAGGGGGTGGGGAGGGAAGGAGGAAGAGAATTTGGAACACAAAGTTTTAAAAATTGATGATAAAATTTGTTTTTACATGTAACTTGGGGGAAAAATTCCAAATAAATTAACCCCCCCCAACAAAATATAGTGTGTCCTCCAAGATAAAGAACAATGGGAGGAGGCACATTAATTCAATGTATTTAATCTAACTTTAATTTTTTTATGGTCTGGCCATCAAAAATAGGTCCAATTTTATATAAATCTTAGAAGTGTAACCACTCTGATGCACAGGAATCTTTATTCTCATTTCAATGCTATGTTGAAATTAATTTTTCCAGATAACTGACCTATTAGGAATGTTATTATGTGCCATAAAAACAGAACTAAAAAACTCAACTTATTCTTCATCCAAGATATCAGAAATCCAAATTGCCCCTTTAAACCTGGAACGGAGAAAAGGATTTTGTTGTTTATTTCTCCCCTTGCATGTTATTGGCCCTAGATATAGATCTGGTAAAGTGTGAAGAATGTCATTTTAAAAGGAAACCTTAATTTTAGGAAGCATAATAAGCCATCTACTGTGTCTGATATGTTAACAACACTAACTAATTTACATTCACTCTGAAGTCCAGGATATTTTAAAATCAATAATGAGGAGTCAAAAGAATTCTGAGTGATTGAAAACTCATTTTCACAACTGCTTTTCAGGGAGTTCTGAAATTTCTATGTTGTAGGAAGTAAGAGATCAAAGGAGGGAAAAAGGTTGCTATGAAAAGTCCCAAATAGTAGGTAATTTTAAAACTGCTTGGTTTTTAGAACATGTTATATTTATAACATATTTTTCTTAATTATGTTTTCCTTGGACTAATAACTAAAACTGGTTTGTATTTTTTTCTACCATATATTATCTGAAAAGTGAAAGATAGCCCTGGGAATGTGCTTAGAAACTGAAGGGAAGTCAGCCTAAGAATGAAGATTAGTTACAAAACTGAAAAGCTACATGTAATGACTGTTTTCAAGATGAAATTTTGAATCATTTAAAAATTCAGGTATTTGGGTACATTAATTTATCTACAAAATACTTATTGACACAAATGGGGTGAAAGTCAGTGTGGTATATTGGATAGGATAGTCTTCGATGCAGAACTGAGTTCTAGTCTTACATCTGACACAAATTAATTGTATGACAGCTCATTCGATTTCTCAGTGACTAGTCACTTTCTAGGACTATAATTTACATAGGATTTGCTGATCTGCATTGGTAGAAGGAATCTCCACATTCAAAAAGCTCCTCACATCGATGAAACTGGGATTAAAAACCCCCACATCCTGCTCTAACATATACTCTTTTTTTTTTTCTTGCAGGGCAATGGGGGTTAAGTGACTTGCCCAGGGTCACACAGCTAGTAAGTGTCAAGAGGCCGGATTTGAACTCAGGTACTCCTGAATCCAGGGCCTGTGCTTCATCCACTGCGCCACCTAGCCGCCCCCTAACATATACTCTTAAAAAAAAAAAAAGGTACTATTGAATGGGGGGAAACTAGAGATCCTAATGTATATAAGTAAATTTGACCTCACAGATAATTGGTGAGACTTGGTGGGATGAAACCTAGGATTGGAATATGGTCCTGGATAAGTATATATGCTTTATTCAAAAGCAACAAGACAGGTTAAAAGAGGGAAAGGGTTGAAAGTCAATATTGCATATTAGTAAGATATACTGATGTAATGAAATCCAAGGAGCATATGAAGAGAAATAAAAATTATTTTTATCATTAGCGTAAACCACAAAACTGTTGAACAGAAAGAGAAAACAAGTTTGAGAAACATGCCATGTAGAGGCATAGCATAGTAGAAATATGGGGCAGGGAGGCACAGCAGGCTTCTGTTATTCAGAGATTTGCTAGAATTTTGTCAAAAGCAGAAAACACCTATAATTCTTTATGCCTTTGTCTTATTTTCATACTTTAAAAGGTAGAGGAATCAGTGAGAATTCAAATTTGCATCTGGATGCTTGGTGGAAGTGATACGGGAAAAGACCCTTCAGAATTTGTGATTAAGGAAATCTAGGTGTAGTCTGAAACGTACCCTAGTTTTCAGGAGAGCATATTGTAATGCACTGAGGGAGGACAGGTAGGAATGATCTAATGGGTTAACATTCTTTTTTTTGTTTTTTTGGTAAGGCAATGAGGATTAAGTGACTTGCCCAGGGTCACACAGCTAGTGTATTGTCTGAGGTCAGATTTGAACTCAGGTCCTTCTGAATCCAGGGCCGGTGCTTTATCCACTGTGCCACCTAGCTGCCCCTGGGTTAACGTTCTATGAGCCAATCAGCACAGGAGGGATGGAAAACTCTGAAAAATTCTGAAGAAACAAAAGGAAGCTATTTTGATGAGAATGAAAATGGGGATTTATCTAAAAAACTGTTGTGGACACAGAGAACTCATCAGCCAACTTAGATTGTTTTGAAAATCATGCATAAGAGATGGAAAAGTAAGAGAGGTTGATTACAGAATTATGGTAAGGTCCTGTAATAAGTGTCTCAGGAGCGTGGTAAAGCTCAGAATATGCTTAAGTTGTCAAGGAAAATGTAAAGACAACAAAAAAGTTTTTAAATAAAAAAGCCATTCTGGTGGAAGGAGGAGGGTCAGAGATGCTTACATGACTGCTTGGGGTTCAATGAGACAACACTTGGTAACAGAAAGCACAGCTGCTTGATTCTGACCACGTTATCTCTGCCAAGGAGACTTTTGATTATAAAGGGCAAAATAGAAACAGCAACTGGGAGTTCATACCCATTTTAAATAAGAGGACAAGCAGCTGTCCTTGGTGAATTCAAGTCATCTGGTTTGCACTAAGTACTATAGCAAGAACTGACAGATGACTTTGTTGCTCCATTGTCAACTGAAATGTCATGAAGACCAGAAAGGCTCTACGAGATGGGAGGGCAAATGTCCCAGTTCTCAACAAGAAAGAAGGAAATAAGGTGGACAAATTATAGGCCGGTAAGCTTGTCTGAGATTTCAGGGAAAGTTCTAAGATAAAGTATTAAGAGATAGTGAGGAACTAGAAAAGCAGGGATTCCAAAAAGCAGGCATGACTTCATTAAGAACCTTTCCTAAGTGGCGCAGTGGATAGAGCACCAGCCCTGGAGTCAGGAGTACCTGAGTTCAAATCCAGCCTCAGACACTTACCACTTACTAGCTGTGTGACCCTGGGCAAGTCACTTAACCCCAACTGCCTCACCAAAAAAAAAAAAAAAAAAAGAACCCTTCCTACCAGATTAACCATTCTTTGTTTTTTGACTGGGTTACTAAGCTGGAGCATTAGGTAATGCTATAGATAAATTTTGCCTAGATTTTAGCACAGCGTCTGATCAAATAGCTTATGCTATGGATGGAGAAAGGCACTAGACAATAGTACAATCATACCAATTCAGAACTGGTTGTACAGCCAGAACAAGAGAGTTGAATAGTTTAAGGACAACTTAGAAGGTCCTTGGTACAGTGCTACAGTGATTTGAGCTTGGCCTTGTGTTTAACGAGTATACTCTTATGAAATCTACAGATGACACAAAACTGAAGACGGCTACCATAATTAATGTTAGAATCCCCAAAAGCCTTGAAGTTGTTAATACAGGATGAATCCAATAAGATGAAATTTAATAAGGAAAAATGCAAATTCTTAAGCTTGAGTTCAAAAACCCCAATTTCACAAACTATATGATTGAGAAGGCTTAGTTGGATAGCAATTTGTAAGAAAAAATATCTAGGGGTTTTGGTGAATTATAAGCTCAATATGAATCAGTAGTGTGGTGTGTTGGCCAAAAAAAAAAAAAGTGACTTTGGACTGCATTGTGAGCCACACCTTCTAGGAATAAGTAAGTTAAGAGTTCTGCTGTTTTCTATCCTGGTCAGGCCACCTCCGGAGCACTAATTCAGCTCTAGGTGCTAGTTTAGGAAGAATGCTGATAATCTGGAAGCATCAAAGGAAGGCAATCAGGAGGTGAGAGGCCTTCAGTCCGTGATGCCATATGAGACTGGATTGAAGGACCTAGGGATATATTAGATGGGACAGCATAGCTTTAATCAAGTGACAGGAGGCTGTCACAGCTTTCATAGACCTCATTCTCCTCATCTATAAAACAAGAAGGCTAGACTAGATGACAAAGTTCTTTTCAATTCCATGGTCCTGTAATACTCTAAGCATTAGAAGGGCTATATTATATAAAAGAGGGATTATACTCATTCTGCTGGGCCTTAGTGGACAGAGCCATGAACAAGGGATGGGAGTTGCAGAGGCAGTGGGTCTTCTCTCTTTGGTGGTTTTCAAGCAACACCTGGATGGCCATTTGCTCAATGTTTTATGGGGATTCTTTGTGGGGTGTGAGTAGAACTGATAGCCACTGATGTCCTTTCAAATTCTAATCAGTGAATACAAAGATGTAGAAGGTATATTCTCTGATCTCAAGGAAATCAAATACTGTATTTTAAATATTTTTGAATAATGGCCCTGAAACTTTTTCATTCATACTCGGGAAAACATTCCTTTACAATGCATTTTCTTTTGTTGTTAACATCACAATAGAGTCAAACATAAACATCAGCAAATATGAAAAAACTTGGTTTGAAAAGGAATTTAATGATTTTTCTCTGTAATCCCAAAAGCAATAGTGAAAAATTTAAAAATCACCTGGTCCACACTATCCTTTCATTCTGTATCCAAAGCAGTTTTTATGTACTTTTGAGTTTTCCAGAGGACCAACTGTCATAAATCTAAAGCATATTTTGGAATGTGCAGAAATTGGCTGAAAATTAGCTTGCTTTTAAAAATGAACTTTTCTTTTGGCCAGTATGTCATGATTTTAAATCCAAGTTTGGATTTAAAAACAACCAAAACCTGGAAAAAGTTAAATAGTATCAGAGTCCAATCTCAGGCAGACCATGGAGAAACATGAGTCAAATTTCCTAGTTATTTTTGCTTTTGTTAAGGAATTTTCTTAATTTATGTAGTCTGTCACAGTAGATATGTATTTCTTCTAAGCTGCTCCAAGCACACACTTTAGAAATATTATTCAAACAAAGAAATACAGCAACTTCTTTTTATTACATGCAGATCCTTCTGCATTGTTGCTAACAGTACACTGGTCCAAAATTACTAAAATACTTAAAAAACTATACATTATGTAAACAAAACATAAATAAGACAGCATAGTTCTTTGTACATATAGTTTAGTACAGATTGTTAGGGATTCGGGAATATGTACAATTTTACAACGTGGACTGCATTTTTATAATGCATAAATATATATATTTTACAGAAACAAAAATAAGATCTCACAAATGAAAGACACAGATTACTGTATGGTAGACACGCTGCAACAGTTCAAATTCAAGAGGAAACAAGTCAATGCAAATGTGCAAAAGGCTAGATTATTCTAAACTCGTCAAACTTGACTTGTGTAATGTATGTAGACAGGTCATTCCTGACCTTTATCAAACAAACAACCCTTGAAAACATACCCATACATTTGAGTGAAATATAACATACTTTTCCCTCCCCAAGCAAACAAAACCCTGTGGTAATCTAATGAAAAGATATAGGAAAAAAAAATCAACTATGTATATAGTATGTTTTCAACAGTATAATAAACAGTTAAAATTTATTTGGGAGTCAAAACAATGCCCCAATATTTAAAACTGGCTCATTTAGTCTAAATTCAAGATGCAGCTGTGTCAGGCTTTTCTAAGCCAGATGACGGAAAAGTAGGGAAGACGGTGGCAGAATTTCGGCTAGCAGATACTACAATATGCGAAAGAGATGAAGACAGTGAAGAAACCTTAGATGCTGGAGTATTTATGGCATTCAAAATAGCTCCTTCTGGGCTAACCAACAGTTTTTTTACTGATGTGTCCAAATGGAATACTGACGCACTACTTGGCAACTGAGGGTTACCAGCATGTACTGCAGAAACCAAAGAAGTTTTAGCTAAAAGAGTAGATGGAGGAGGTTTTATTACTGAAGTTAATGACACTGTTGGTACAGGGGTTGGAGCAGACACTTTAGCAGTTGTGTTTACTACTTGGGGTGTTGCATGTACAACAGGTACAGTGCTTGCATTCCCAAGAGAGTTCACAATTTTTGTAGAGCTTTTTAGGGGATGTTTTGCAGGTTGCCAACTTAAAGAATTACTTGGTGCTAATGTAATCTTCTGTACAAGATTATCAGGAGCTGCAGGCTGAATACCTTGACCATTAAGGGCTAAAGGAGGTCCATATTTTGGATTAGTAGAAATGAGAAGAACATGACTGCCAGCTCCAAGACCTTGTGGAGGAACAATAAATCGGGTGCCATTAATCATGATCTGAGTCCCAGGTGCCAAAGGTGTACTAGTATTGATAACTATTTTTTGCTGAATACAAGGTTCATTTAACTGACCCCCTACCAAATTAGTTACATTTGAAGGTGCAGTAGCAGTCTGAATGGCAGAGGCACCTGGAGCACAACTGTAAGTATGAGCTGATTTTACTAAAGTTGGAGGCATTTGCTGGTTTGGCAGAGAAGCAAAGTTGGAAAAACTAATTATTTTACCTGCATTCAATGAAGCAGATGGTAATACAGTTTGAGGTTTATTTGTGTTTGCATTTGATGGCACTGTAGCTGAAATCCCTGGTGATTGAAACTGGACAAAATTCTGTGATTGTCTTTTAGGAAGGGGGACAGGATGTGTGGCACCTGGAACTGCTGCCAATTGGGGAAGTGTGTTGATTATTTTAGGAGATGCAGTGACAGGAGGCGGCAAGGCAACAGTAACTGGGATCTGTAAAGCTGATGTTAAACACTGAGGAGACACTGTTGGTTGAGTGGTTGAAATCAGCACAGATGATGCAAGATGCCCTGTTTTCACAGTTGAAATAGCCACAGTATTTCCAATATTTGATGTACACAGTCTGTTTGTTAAAATTGGCATAATTCTTGAAGAAGTTTCATTTCCACTAACCAAAACTGTGGGTCGTGTCCCAATTGAAGCACAACTTGAGGTCGTTGAAAGAGAAGTCAAAGATGTATTTGCTGTTACCGAAAACATGTTAACTGCTCTTGTTGTAGAAACCACTGGTTCATTAAGGGGTGTGACATTTTGATTCATAAAACTTGAGCTTACTGGAACTGAACTACCACTTGTTGACAAGGGCAAAATAAAGTTTTTGCTGCCTTTTTCTTCTGCTCCTTTTGGAGTTACATTCTGTAGTATGTTAATTGATGGTACATTTGGAGCACTGCCTGTAGTATTTACAATGGCTTGGCCTATGTTCAGTCCAATTTTTACATCTTTTATTTGAGATACAGTAGGTGATGAATTTATTTTTATTGGGGCTCCCACTGAAGATGGAATTAGCACTATTTGAGGTTGTTCTGTGGTCTTAACATAGGTTTTGCTCATGGAGGGAGGTCTGGCTTGCTTTAATGATTCTGCAATTATAGTTGGAGTTGAAGTGCCACTGGACATTGGAGCATTAATGAAAACTAATTTCTGGGTAGAAACACCAGTGGATGTTGGTGTAGGCACCATGTTAACTGCAGCACTACCACAAGGGGAAAGAATAGATGGAGTTGTAACCAACATGAGTTTCTGAACTGGAGGACCACTGATCATGTCTCCACTTGTTGCTGTAGTTGACTCAGGTGGTGTAACAGGGTAATTCTTTGTTTTATAATCTACCTGTTGCTGTGTAGTTGGAGCATGGATAATATTTGTGTTGGTTTGTCCAAAATTTCCTGTTGAAATGCTTATTACATTAACTGAATTGCTTGTTGTTGATTGCAACAGAGGGCCAGAAGAAGCAGAGGGCATGCAGGAGGAAGAAGAGGACACTGGTGCAGTTTTATCTACCATTTGACCCAAATTATTACTGCAAGAAGGTTGGCCTAAGGTAAGCTTGAGGTTCTTCCCTGTTGTCTGATTAAAACCAGAAGGGAGGGCTGGAATGGAAACAGAAGATGGTGGGGGCACGAACCCAGAGACAGGAGATTGGGCAAAAGGAGGGAGACAAGATGTAGCTGTTGCTGCTGCTACTGGTGAAAAGGTGGAGGATGACAAAGCGGTAGACTTGGGCACCAGAAATGCCTGAAGCTGAGGGGTAAATGTGAAAACTGAATTTGGAGATAAATTATTAGGTGAATTCTGATCTGGATTGGTCTGCACTTTTACAACCCCGGTGTTTCCACCACGTGTCCTGACAAGGATTGATTGTGAATCTCTTATACACACAGTTTTAAGTTCTTGCTTTGCATCAGAAGAGTCAGTAGTTGGCTGTGATGCTAAACTGTGAAGGGAACTATTAGGATTTGTAGATCCACTTAGTGTTGCTGCTGATATTAGAGGCTGAACTGTTGAGGAAATAGTGGGTGAGGCAACAGGTCGGGGGAATGTGGTTGTGGAAACTATGTTCTTAACTTTTCCAGTTTCACTTTGGCTTATTTTAACTGGTAGTGCTAAATTACTTGCTGAAGTTACGGAGGGCAAAGTCTGTGGTCGTGAACTATTCACATTTGGTAAAGATGTAATACCCTTGTTGAAAGTTGTATTAGACAGTTGGGCTGAAATATTTCCATTTGGGTTTACAAGAACTGGTGCTAAAGAAGAGTTTACGTTTGTAGTCTGTGGGAAAGATGAACAATTCTGTTCTGGACACTTTTGCTGAAATGACTGGATTTCTTTTGCAACAACAGCCTTTCCTTCTTTGTGCTGAATCAGAAAATTTTTAGGCAGAATAAGAACTTGCTGCATGACTTTCTCTCCTGTTTTAGGATCTGTCACAGGTTGCATCTGAATCTTAACAGAACTATTATGAAGATCTATTGGCACACACTGGCCACAGGGCATTTTGTACACCATCTGTAAAGGACCCTTAGTACTGGTCTGGCAGGTCAATGCTGGCTTTATTGGGCTTGCTTCTGTAGAAGATGTAACTGATTTTTCCAAGGCAGGTACATTCCTACTTATGGAAGTTGGCAGCTGATTTGTTAAGGTCACTTTGTTCCCAATATTCTTTGCAAGCAAAGCCTGAATAGGTTTGGTCCCTTTCAGGAAAGTGGATACAGATGCGGTTGAGTCTACTGGGGCAAAAGTCTCAGGAGATGGTGGCTCTATTTGCTTGGACTCATTCAAACAAAAGTCAGCCTGCATACCACCTTCTAAGTTCTCAATTGCAGTTTCATTTGTGCTTAGTTTTGCTTTCTTCCGTGGTGAAAGCTCTTTTGTGCTATCATCCAGAAAACTATTTTGTTTGGACTGTCGTTTAAGTGCTTTAGGCAGTGTCTTCTGTACATCTTTCAAAGGCAATTCTTTTTTTAACAGCCTGTTTCTGCCCACAGGAAAATCAATTTCTGACAGTTTCATATCATCTGAAAAATATAAAAACAAGTATTTTGTTTATGTCCCAACAACATGCTAGTTGCTATACAAAACATTTATGGCTGAACAGCTAAGTTTCCATACCTTTAAAACAACAAAAAGCAAAATGAATATTTAATCAAATTGCTTGGCCAAGCAACAAGGTAAAAATATCATGAAGTTAATACAAAAATACCCACTTATTAAAATTGAATATGGATTGTGATAGTGGAAATAGTAACAATGCATAAGGATTTTCATATGCAAATAAATGTTAATGTGAAAATGGTTTCTTCTTTACTTTCAAGTGGTAATACAGTTTAAGGCAGGCAACTTGACTCACTCTATGAGGGAATGACCATGGCTCTAGTAGAGTCTTTAATTGTTTTATCTATTTTAAAGTTCTTAGGGGTAAAAAAAAAAATTAAGTTTCACGAATGCTTGTTCTAGATGCTTGTTTACCTTTCTAAGTCATGAATTTAAAAAAAAATCTAAATTGGTTTGATGAGAACCCATTTGTCCTTGTTCTATTTTCCACAGAAATGGAGAATAACAGGAAAGCACCTTTGTTATAATTAATTTTTATAAGCATTTATGGAATTGAAAACACTTATTTAAGTTATTTTTGTGATAGGTTTTGGTTCTTCTTAGTCACCTTTCCACAACGGAAGGGGGAGGAGGGGAAGAAAAATGTTGTGGTAAAAAGTTTATTTAATATTAGGAACCTTACTTTTTTCATTTAAAACTTACCACAATAAAACATGGTGGTGCTCAAGAAATATATTTCTTGTACCAAAATGAAAAAGGAAGGGACAGGACAAACTCCCCAGAAAGTACCTTTCAATTAAGGGTAGTTTGCTGTTGTTGATGATGATGATGATGATAATATTAAAAATAATAGTGGCAGGGGCAGCTAGGTGGTGCACTGGATAAAGTACCAGCCCTGGATTCAGGAGGATCTGAGTTTAAATCTGGCCTTAGACACTTGACACTTAGTAGCTGTGTGACCCTGGGCAAGCCACTTAACCCCAATTGCCTCACCAAAACAAACAAACAAACAAATAAATAAAAATAATAGTGGCTAGCATTTATATAGTGCCCTCCATGGACCAGACACTGTGTTAAGTGCTTCACAGATATTGTCTGATTTTCACCACAACTGTGCAATAATTATTCTCAATTTAGAGCTGAGGAAACTAAGACAATGGTTAAGCAACCTGTCCACATAGCTAGTATATGTCTGAGGCTGGGTTTGAATAATAGGCCTTCTTGATTCCAGGGCCCCTTAACTGTATGCTGTAACATAAGGATGTAAAAATTCCCAGAGTTTTAAAAACTATGGTACCAGGGCAGAAGCAAGTTACAATAGCAGCAGTTTAAAAAAAAAAAAGTTCACTGAAACACTGAAAGAACATTTGATAAAACCATTGAATTATTAAAATACCACCAAATGGGGCAACTAGGTGGTGCAGTGGATAGAGCATCGGCCCTGGAGTCAGGAGGACCTGAGTTCAAATCTGGCCTCAGACACTTAACACTTACTAGCTGTGTGACCCTGGGCAAGTCACTTAACCCCAACTGCCTCACCAAAAAAAAAATTAAAAAAAAAAATCACCAAACATTCTTAATCAAAATTCATATGCACTCATGTAAACTTATAAAAATAAACTCACCTCCACTTTATAGTGATGATTTTTAAAAAAGAATTGAGTACTTACCAGAATCAAGATGTTCTTTCTCTAGAATATCCAGAGGGTCTGCTGATTCTAGAGATTTAAAGATTTCTACTCTAGGAGATTCTTTTCCAGGCTCTCCTTCACCTTCTTCATTAGTCCATAGTTCTCGGGTAAATTTATCATGATCTGGTTGTCTTTTGAAATCATCATAGTCTTTCTTCAGTCGGCTCCTAAAACAAAATATGCAAAACAAAACTTTTATTTTCAAACATTTTGGGTAATTTTTTTTTTTTTAAGTGAGGCAATTGGGGTTAAGTGACTTGCCGAGGGTCACACAGCTAGTGTTAAGTGTCTGAGGCCGGATTTGAACTCAGGTACTCCTGACTCCAGGGCCCATGCTCTATCCACTGCGCCACCTAGCGGCCCCTGGGTAAATTATTCAATTTTATAGATAGAATGTTTAAAATTCCGACTCAAACGACGTCTCAAATGTGTCTTGAAATACTTAAAAGCTTTGCACAGTGACAAAGAAAACACAGAGAAGACAACAAAGACAGAAAAGAAGACAGTTTTCTTAAGTTACAATTGTAATTTCTGTTATAAAGCAGATTAGTATTGAGTACTTCACTCTTGTTCCTCTTTGAAGATACCTCTATTAGGCCAAGTTTGCTCTATAAGTAACCTGTGGAATAATGATAAAATGTTTTTTGTTTAGCTATGTTGATTTGGTCTATATACTGGTCAGAGTTACTTTCAATAAATTCACAAGAAAATAATAGACAGGCTTATTCTCAGAACAACAACAAAAGTTGAATAAATTTCAAGTACTAGTATCTATAATTATGTGAATTTTAGCAAGAGTAAAATCCATCCTAAATTTCCCAACTCCAATATTTTAAATGGTAATTAATAATTTATTATCTCACTGTAATTTTAAAAATAGAAGCCTAAGGAAGAGAAAGCTGAGATAACAACTGGAATGATTTGCTTTACATAAGAGAAGTGTTCCTGAAACATTTGTGCATAAATTAAAGCATCATTAAAATAAGCTAATGGGAAAATGTTTCATCTTCATTTGCTGCTTGAAGTTCAACTGGCAATCATTCCTAGCCTTCAGCTTGGAGTTTCTTTGCCCTTATACCTCAAGCTTCAAACTTAACTTTTTTCCAAGTAATCATCTATAAAGAAACTCTTACATAAACTAAGGCATCTCACTTTTTGTTTAATTCCATAGGAAATTTAAGAATATTCTCAGCTCTATTTTTTTTTTTTTTTTGGTGAGGCAATTGAGGTTAAGTGACTTGCCCAGGGTCACACAGCTAGTAAGTGTCAAGTGTCTGAGGCCAGATTTGAACTCAGGTCCTCCCGAATGCAGGGCAGGTGTTCTATCCACTCTGAGATTACCACTGTATTCTCAACAAATTCCCTTATGTCCTAGAACTTTTCAACCAATATTATTCTTTGTTTTTGTTTGTTGTTGTTGTTTTGGTGAGGCAATTAGGGTTAAGTGACTTGCCCAGGGTCACATAGCTAGTAAGTGTTAAGTGTCTGAGGCCGGATTTCCCCCTTAATCTTCTCTTTCCAATGTTACTATTTCTCTGTCTATGACACCACTTTTCACCCCATCTCCCAGATTTAGAACCTTGGGCATATCTTTGAAAATGAAAGTTTAGAAGAGGTAAGAAGCAATTATCAAAACCTGTGGAGTCCAATTCTGCAACATTTCTCACATCTATCCCTCCCCTTTCTATTTTTGTCCCCATCAAGGAAGGCCCTCGTTACTACCTAACTGGACAATTCCAATAGTTTACTAAGTTTTATCATTTCTCCATGTTTCCTATAATCTGTCTTTCATACTGTTGTTGCTATAAAAATATTTCTTTTGTATGGTTTTAGTAATGTCACTCCTCTGAGAGGCTCAATAAACTCCCATGTTTCTATATAGTCTACCAATTAAAGTTCAACCCGGTGACCTGGCATTTAAGGCCTCTAGAACTGAGAGCCTTCTCTACTTTTCCAGTATCATCTTATTCAATTATTGTGTTCCACATTTTATGCTCTACTCTTAACTAGACTACTCTTCCTCCTGGACAGTCTCTGTGTTCCTTGTGATTCCATACCTTTGCTCATTCCTGTTAAACCTTTGAATATTCTATTTTCCCATCTTTAACTATTAGGCATTCTTTTTTTCGTTCTTTTTTTTTTTTTTGGCTGGGCAATGGGGGTTAAGTAACTTGCCCAGGGTCACACAGCTAGTAAGTGTCAAGTGTCTGAGGCTCGATTTGAACTCAGGTACTCCTGAATCCAGGACCAGTGCTTTAACCACTGCGCCATCTAGCTGCCCCCAGGCATTCTTTAAAGACTAAATCAAATGACATCTATAAAGTCTTCCCCAATACCCCTAGGTATAACCTTCCATCAGGACACTCTACTTTCTATTAGATACAATTACATAATGTTATTATGGTTATGTCTTTTTCTTACCCTTGTACTAGACTGTAAGCTACATGAGAGGAAATATAGTTTACTATAGAAACTATATACCTCCCCTGTAACCTAGCACTGTGCTCTGTATACAGGAAGCACTTAATTTGTTGAATGTGAACAAATATCTCCTACTTTATCTGTTTTATAAGCTCATATCTCTGTGTTCAGAAGATGCCTTGTGTAGCAGATAGAGGACTGGGCTTGGAGTAAGGAAGACCCAAGTTTAACTTCTATCTCTGACATTTACTAGCTACCTGACCTGAGGGATATCACTGAATCTATATATACCTCAGGTAACTCCCTAGGACTTACTAAATCATAGAGGGGCTATGATCTGCCAGGGAGAAAGAAATTCCCATATTGGGGGAAAAAAAAATCACAGCTCCTTTGAGTATTTGTATATATTATGTCTAGGACACATATCTGTACTTTGTCCCTCCTCTGAACTCACACAGTACTTGGTACCTCTTCAACTGCACTTCTCCATGTACATATCTCTCCTTTCCTGAAGGCAAATACTGTCTTTTTTAAAAAATTAAAATAAAATTCAACATCATTAAGAGCCTACTATGTGCAAGGGATTGTGGTAAGTGTTAAGTGATGCACAAATAATCTCTTCCCTCAAGAAATTTCTCTAAAAGGTTTCCAATATGGAACCAGAAAAGTAAATACAATGTAATGTGAGGAGGAAAAGGCACCTACGAAGAAGGAGATAAGAAAAGACTTCACACATAAAATAGCAATTGAGCTAAGGTTTCAAGTAAACTAAGCATTATAAGAAATCAAGGTGAGGAGGTAGGTAAAAGTGAAAGTATGACAGGCTTTAAATGCCAATGGAGGCGTGTGTATTTTATCTAGGAGGTAAAAAATTGTTAATCTTTTTAGTTGGGCAGTGAAAGGCTCAGAACTATTTTTTAGAAGGTTATTCATGCACTTGTGTGTGGGTAGATTAGAAATAGGAGAGACTAGAATAAGAAACAATGAAAAGGCTATTGTAATAATCTAGGTTACAAGTGATGATGGCATGAATTGAGGTAGTGACTGTGAGTGGCAAGAACAAATCTAAGAGATACTGTGGAGGTAGAATCAATAAGACTTGGCAATTTTTGGATATGGTGGGTAGTAAGTAAGAAGGAAGAGTCAAGGACGAATCCAAGGTTGTAACCTTGGGTTGACTAGGATGAACAGTGCTGCTCATAAAAGAAACAGAGAAGTTTGGTGGAGGGAGAAAGTAGTGAGGTATGTTTTGGACAGGCTAAATTTGACATGTCAATGGATATACAAATGGAAATGTTGAATAGGCAACCTATCAAATATGGACAGAATTCAGAAAACAGAACAGAGAGAAAATGCCAGTTTAGGAGATACCATTATAGAGGTGATAATTGAACCAATGGGAACAGTTGAAACTGACAAAAGATCAAATGCATAGAGAAAAAGAGTCCCAAGGGTGGAACCTTGGGGGATGGGGGTTGCCTAAACATATGGGGTGGATAATGCATGATAATACAGCAAAGAAGATTGATTAGAAGCAGCCATACAAGTAGGAGAATAGTTATAAGGTAGTGTTACAGTAGCCAGTATCTGGGAATTTTGGTTGAGGAAGGTTGTGGAAAGGAGAGGAGATATGGGACAATCGTTTGAAGCAATGGCAAGGTGAAGTGAAGGTTTTCTAAGAATGTGAGAGATGTAGGCATATTTATAGGTAGGGAGGATAGGAAGAGACTGAAGATGAGAGAAGGGCAGGGAGGATTAAGAGGTCAGACCCCTAAAAGAGACAAGAGGGGATGGGATCAAGGGCACAAGTGGAAGGGAAGGGCAGCTTCTTCTCAGAGAGTAAAGCATTGCTGGGATGCCTTACAGTACTTTGTATACAGTATACTCTCCACAAATATCACTAAATGAATGCATTGAATGTCAAGGATATATTTATATACATAAAAGGAAAATGATAGTGGATAAAGAGTCATGGTAGATATCTTCTATCTTCAGAAGTAGCAGTAGTCATGAGAAAAGTGTTTGAAATCACAGCACTAGGGTTGTGATGGAACAGGAAAAGAATATGAATTACTAGAATGGGTTACAAAAGGGTGTGGTTTAAAAAAAAATCAAATTTCTTTCCAAAGAGATCACCAAGATTTAGAACCAATACTTGTCTACTTAAAGTAATTACAGTAAAGTTCTCCTGGGAACTAAATAAAAAAATACTAAGTGAGCTCAAAACAGAACAACAACAATAAAGATAACAAAACACTTAGTTTAAGATGAATTTAAAATTTTTGCATTACCTGTTTCTTTGAAAAGCCTTCATTAGCTTTGGTTCCCATGGCAGCAGTTCATTTAGGAGACGTATCAATGTACCATGCAATTCTTTTACAGCTTGCCTCCGATGATACCATTTTCCCTATAAATATAAGTTTTTATGGTAAGTCTTTCAAATTTTATGCAGGGGCA
The DNA here is from genome assembly GCF_019393635.1 of Dromiciops gliroides. Taxonomy (NCBI): domain Eukaryota; kingdom Metazoa; phylum Chordata; class Mammalia; order Microbiotheria; family Microbiotheriidae; genus Dromiciops; species Dromiciops gliroides. The sequence goes on from NC_057861.1 coordinate 641,586,177, forward strand.
CATGAATGTTAGTTTTCAATAAATAAACTTTAAAATACTTTTTCAAAGGGTTGCAAAGTGTAAAAATATTTGCCCTCTGACAAGTTTGGTAGAACATATTCTTATTAATTGTGGTAGGAAATACCTGAAGCTATTACCCACATTTATTTGTGGAAACTATGCTACGCACAGACATAAAGCCAAGAGTTACAAATACTTTAACAAATTAAATCCCAATCATGAAAATAAAACAAACCTACCAAATCAACTTGCTATAAACTTTAATACAAAAGTCACCGAAAAAAAAGAAAATTTGTGAAAGCTTAATGTAAAAAAATAGATTTAATAATTTTAGTTTTGTCCAGTTCTTGCAATTTCTCCCACAAATGAAAAAATTGGGAAATTGGTTTTAAACTTCTATGGTTTTATTCTTATTTCAAAAAGGAGAATTTGGGGCAAATAAGTTGTAACTTCATTACAAATGTGTTTAAAATTACATAAGCACCATATATACTTTATTTTACTCTTAATGATTAACTGAAAATCATGCTACAGAAATTAAATTTCACATAATTCAGATAGTATTTCAGTAAGAATTTATGCTTCACTCAATATAAAGAGAACTGATTTAAAACCATAGGAGTACTATGTAATAAGCACTCATTAATCTTTGGGTCATCACACAAAAATAAACAAATTAACATTAGTGTGTACCCAAGTATCACCATTAAGAATTGCTCAACAGTATGATAAATTTTCTTTTAAAACAAAAAAAGACAATGTTAACAGTACATCATGGCTCACATTTATCATGCATAAGTCATAAGCTTCATCCCATAGCAACAGTTAAGGAGATCAATTTGCACATATACACAACATTAAGGCAGGAAGTCATCACGACCTTTTGGAAAAGATTCTACATAATGTACGGTGTAAGTTAAAGTAGTAAGCAAAACTTTAAATTTAAATTTGTTTTACATATGTGAATTCTTAAGTGTCTGTCATATAAATTTATTCTTATAAGTTATCCTGAAATACTGAATGTTAATACCTAAGACCTTAAAACCAACTGATTCTACCCCAAAATAAAGTAGCTTCTCATCTCTTCTAAAACTTAATTACCCTTAGAAATGGAGCTAATGAGTAGAAATTAAAGGTTGCAAGATGGTAGAGGGAGTATGTTTCTATTTTATTACTCAATAACAAAATAAAGGCTCAAGAAATGGTAAAAGGAGACATCTGATACTTCTACACCCTCCTGTTTGTACAACTTGAGTAAAAACATACAATATTATGCAAAGATTCCAGATGTGTTTTACATATTATACTAACCAACTTAAGTCAAGAACCTTTGTTAAATATTTCTTAAAAGCGAACAAAGTTCCTCACTTAGAAATAGGATGTATTCTAAATACCGTGTATCTAGATTTCATTATACATTTTCCCCCCAATAAAACTGTATTTAAATGGTGGTTATGATCACAATGATTTGAAATAAAAATACAAATGCAAGGGATTAAGCAAGAAAAGGGGAAAAACCCCAATGTGGATAAGCAATCCTTTTAAAAAAATTTTTCTTGAATGCTGGTACTTTAGAAAATGCAGGTTTAGTAAGTGGATGAGGAGGTAGATGGAAAACTTTTTAAGGAGCTTCCATGGAGGATTTCGGAATTCTTTCAAGGATGACAGCCATATGTCTTTTATCTAACAAAACTAAAAATTTTCCTTTTCCTTAATTATTATATCTCATATCTGTCTCGTACTCTATCAATTTAATTTGCTTGTTTTAACTTTTTGTTTACTTGTTTTAACAAGTTGAAAAATGATACTCATAACTCTGCTGTAGAGTAGTGGGTAGAAGGGATATTATTAGTCTCAATTTATATAGGAGGAAATTGGGAAACAAAGCTTTCCACAACAGCACAAGTTATCTCTAACTGCTAGCTCTATTATTAGTCATTTTAATTATGAAAGCTTGTAAACAGAATGGAGGAAAGAAGGGGGAGAGAGAAGGAGAGGTATTTTCTTGAGGCAATTGGGCAAGAATTTAAAAGGAGGGTGTGTGTGTGTGTGTGTGTGTGTGTGTGTGTGTGTGTGTGTGTGTGTGTGTGTGTGTGTGAGTGAAGTGTGTTGTGTTCAATCTGGGGAGCAGAGGAGTCACTGAAAAAGGTTGTTATAGGATGCATTATGTCAGACAGCCTTCCATGGTGTTCACCACATTTCACTGCTGGCCTAGAATTGTCTGTCTCTCTCAGAAAAGAGGTGAGGAACAACACAGCCACAGGACAAGGGGACAAAGGCAACATGAAAACAACTATTCCTAATTATGGAAGATTTGTAAATCAGATCTTTATTATACAGAATGTCTATTATCAGGTTATGATAGCTTTTAATTCTAAGTAGGAAAAGAATAAAAATGTTAGCAAAGAAATGTCTGCTCATGTCTTTTATTTCAGCTACTAACTAGTTGAATTAAAAAGATAAAACTTAGCAATAACTTCAAAATGCAGAGATATAGTTCTCAGCAACATTATGAGCAATTAATAAATCTTAAATATTACTAACAATAGGTTTTTTAAAATGGGGATTGGGGTGGGTCCAGGCCTGTGATTTCACTGAAGTAAAAAATTCCCAGCATGGAAACATTAAAGCAGCTTGGCAACTACTCATAAAAGAATCTTTAGAAGAGTTCACTGGGGCACGGAGAGCTTAAGTGAGTTGGCCAGAGGAACACAGTCATTGTGTGATACAGAATTTGAATCCAGGTTTTTCCAAAGCTAACTATCTTTTACACTACACTGCTTCTCCTTAAGAATAATGCACTTCTAATCTTACTATGGTCACCTTATCACCATATTCTTTGTTTACGTGTTCTTTTTTTTTTTTTAGTGAGTTCTAAAAAGTACCTTTTAAGCAAGATATTTTGATCATTTAGTAATTTGTAACAGGAGAGAAAACTTATACTGCTTTCTCCCACATCAATTAATAAGCATGTATTAAAGCATTTAGCACGTGTGAAAGCACTGGGCTAATACAAAGACAAAAGTGAAAGTTATTTTCAGTGGTCAAAGCAATGGCCAAAGTAAATGGATAAAAGAGATGAAGTCCTTCAACTTGTTTTAAATGTTCCTACTTTGGTTCTAGTGTTTCTCTAACCCCAAAAGAATGAACACAAGGAAAAGAAATGGATTAAATTTCCTTAAGAAACCATATTCCCAAAATAGTAGCAGTCTTGACAAGCTCAGTCTAGCATGGGTGGAAAAAGCAGAAATTACATCACTTCCATGACTCCACATAATAAGTCTGCTGAACTCTAAAAAGAACAGATGCTTCAATTGGCTGGTAGGTTTTTCCATCACATTTATTTGCAAAAGAGACCCTCCCAAGTTAAGTTTCTCCTAATTTGGGCAGGAAAAAAAAAATTCAATATCCTGAGGAAATCCATTCAACACTCAAGCAGTAAGTGCCTAGGACTTGAAAGGCAATGTACTGGATGAAATAGAGAATTTTTTAAATGAACGGTTCTGGCCCCAAATGATTACTTTTTTTTTTTTGGTCAAAGAGTTGAAAGGGGCATTAGAGATATTTTATTCAACCCCTTCATGACAAATGACAACATGGAACAAAGTCATGAAATTTTCTCCTGTAGAAACTGAACCTTTGCAAGAGGCTTCCTGATTTCTAGAATCCTCAGGGACTCCCCTTTTCTCCATAGTATGGTGGTCCTTCTATACAATTATTCAGGCAATCTATTGAAAAGGGATGAATCTCTCTGAGTTTTCAATGGCATGTTTTTAGCCAGGTTTTTCTGTAATACTATAATGAAAAAGAATTCTGTTTGAAAATCTTCCCAGTGTTACTGATCTATATTATGATTAATAATTGCTATTAATAGTAATTCAATAAGAATTTACTAAGTACCTACTATAAAAGTAAGGCACTGTGCTAAGTGCTAAGAATACAAAACCCCAAAGATTTAAATGAAATAAATACTCCTACCAATAAGGTTCCTTTTCTTCCAACTTCAAATATGAGAAAGAAAATGTATATAATAAAACCAGAAAGGTCTTTGAACACTTTATCTTCATTGGTTAATATGGAGTCAAGGATATAATGGTAGAGTAGGGTAATGTTGGGTAAAAACCCATTAGCAAAACAATGATCTGATACTATGTCTTAAGTAATGAAAAACATGCTTAAAAACTTTTTACACATATATTTAAGACTTAATGCAATTCTCTGAAGAAATAGGTAATAATGTGGACAAAATCCACAAATTTGAAAGAGAAAAATCCCAGCTATTGATGAAGGTAAAGAAATACTGTTTTGGAAATAATCATACTGCATTGTTTAGACTTGAGAATAAACATGTATTCACTAAAGGCCACTTAAAGAAGAACATGATGTTTATATTTTATGTGACCTGCCACAAAGTTAAAAAAAAATTATTTTAAGATAGGTAGCATGCACCATGTAACCAAAGACATCCAATACAGTCTAAATTTGAAGCTTACCTTTTATTGCTTTCTCATCCAATGTCCATAGCAGCTGCAGATTGCCAGCTCCCTCTCCATGTGACACCCCAGCCAGCATTATGCTGGAGATTTTACAACCACCATAGGAAACTACTACAAAATGGAGTTGGTCTATAGTGATAAGGTAAGTTTTTTGTTATATTATGCAGTTTTATAAGTTTTTTACATTCCAGTTTTATAACCCCTATGGGATCTATAAGAGAAATAATACTAAAAAAAAAACTTACAAAACCACACAATATTGTATAAGTAAAATAGTGCTTGTAAGTGTGCGAAAGGAGTGGGGAGGGAGACTTACCTTATAACTAAAGGGCAGCTCCATTCTGCTGCAGTATTCTGGGATGGGTATGACAGCACCAGCATAATGCTTGCTGGGGTGTCGCAAGGAGAGGGAGTTGGCAATCTACTGATGCTGGGGACATTGGACACCTAAAAGAAAGAAAAAAGAGGAAAAACAAATAAGTTCAGGATGTATTAAAGGTCTCATCACTATGGATGCATTCTGCACACAAACTAAAAGCTTTGTATTTTTGTTAAACTTAGATGCAGGTCATCTGTATCTATATGCCAGTCAGTGACTTATACAGATCTGTCCTGCAATATGATTTCCAAATAAATCACTTATCAATATTCATTTGATGAAAAAGGAATGGAAAAAAAGTTTAGATTAGCATAAATCTAGAAAACTTTAAGTTCATTTTCTTAAGTAAGATCAATGATCACCTTTTTTCTTTTTGGTCAGACTTATGATTTTTCTGGCAAAGTGAATTCCCAAAAAGGGAGCATTCACTATTAATGCAGATCAGAAACAGCTGTGCAATTGAGAATCCTAGAGTTGCCTCTGACTGGGAATAATGTGACTGTGATTACCAGACCAAGGGGCTTCAGAGGTGGGATTTGAATTTAGGTTTTCTGACACCAAGGGCAACTCTATCCAGTGTGCCAATGCTACCTCTCATCACCATTTATTTTCTGTCCATTTTTTAATATTTGGGATTTAAACTTATATCAGTTAAGAATAGAAATATGAAAAAATTTGTTTGGATTGGCCATCTAAGAAAAATGTTGTCATAGGCTTGGCTCCTAAGCATTTTGCCTTTCAAATGCAGTACTATTTTATAGTACTCAGAAGTAACAGATTAGATAAGGAGACAACAGAGGGCCCCCTAGAAAATAGAAGCACCGCTATAAAACTTACTAAAGCCAAATGAATCACTACATAAAATGACATTTTTAAACACTTAAAGAAAATTTGAGAATTCAGCTGAAAAACAATCTAAAATAGTATAGCAAACTGTATGAAAACACATAACAAATGCAACAGTAATTTAAATAGCACGGTAAATCCAACCAAACTTGGATATTTCCTTTTAAGTAGCACTAGATGAAAAAAAGTATTATTCAAGAATGTACATGGTTTTCTTTAACTTGGAGTAAAATGCTCTGCACATATATTTTCCTTTAGGTTGGGGATATCTAAGACAGGCAAATGTCATATATTCTTATCCCTTAAAAGTGCATTAATTTGGTTATATGGTGAAATCTGTCCTTTACTCAAATTAATGAAAAGGATAGAATCCACTCAAAATTAGCTAGTTCTTACCAATATGCTGTATTGATATACTAAGCTTCTAGAGGCACATAAAGCCCATTGAAGAACTATAACTGTCAAATGCTGCAGTTATCAACTACTTAAATTATACTCAATTTCAATTTTCTTTTAAAACTGGTTATCAGGTAAGGAATATTTTGCTCCATTACATCTTTTATTTTTCTTTTGAATGACTGTATTCATTAAGCACTTAGTACGTGCAAATCACTGTGCTCAATACCAGGGATATAAATACAATAGCAAAACCATTTTTTGCCATCAAAGAGGTCAAATCTAATAGCAGAAGTCAATACACATGAGATTTTAACTTCAAGTCAGATTAAAAAGCCCTGTAATCCTTGGGCTACAGTGGCAAAACAGAGGATAGTGAATCTTCTTTAGTGTTATTTCCATTGATAAAACAGGACAACCAGCATTTATTAAACACTTGCTATATGACAGGTACTGTGCTAAGTGCTGGGGACACACATACAAGCAAAAAGCTCAGGAAGCTTATATTCTAATGGGGGGAACACATGAAAGGGAGCTAAAAGGGGGAGGGGAGAAGGCATAGTGACATAGTCTGGAGTGTCTGAAGCACTGCCAGATGGAGAGTGAAGCATGGCCAGTCTGGGCTACTCCTCACAGTGGAGGTCCTGGGAGGAACTCACTGGTTCCATTACATTCTTAAAGAGGCTTCCTAACAGCACAAAAAACACTGGCATTTGTTTGCAATTTGTTTTATAAACAGAAAAAAAATATGGCCACAGATTACGTCCCCATTCTCAGCTACCCATTTCATTAAGAATGACAGAATATGGGGCGGCTAGGTGGCACAGTGGATAAAGCACTGGCCCTGGATTCAGCAGTACCTGAGTTCAAATCTGGCCTCAGACACCTGACACTTACTAGCTGTGTGACCCTGGGCAAGTCACTTAACCCCCATTCCCCCCCCCCAAAAAAAGACGATATGTGGCTGGCTTAGTGCAAAATTCAGCATAATCTTTGCATATTATGATAAAGACACACTGACAACAAACTAATAGCTCAAAATCTTCATTTCATCCTTTAATACATACAATGATAAGAAGATATCTTAAAGCAACTCCGAGTCAAACTTGTACTACATTAATGAATCATTACTTTGTAGTGTTGGCGAATAAGACATTTCACTTAAGTGAATTTTCTGGATTAACTAATGCTTATCCTACTACAGAGCTTTATATTTTAGCAAATTTTAGTAAATCTTTATCAAATGTATTATATTTTATCTACTTTCTGAAGACCATTCTTCTACCTCATATCGTCAACGCTATTATGTGTCATTTCTTGTGGCTAGGAATATGCCAGTCTATAGCAGTACTTCTATTTCCTAGGGGGACCTCTGTTGCCTCCCAATCTAATCTGTTACTTCTGAGTACTATGAACTAGAATATCAAATAACCAAGTTTGTTGGACTAAATGCAAAATAATGGACAGGCTCTGAGTAAAGTTCCCAAATGTTTATGTTACAAAGATATCAATTTTGGCTGCTCAGATGCAAAATTCTGGAGGGTTTTTACACTAGCTTCTAATAGATGAGGTTGCCAGATAAGTGAAAACCAAATAAATGAATTGTTTCTGTACAACATATTTGAGAATGATCTGCCATACACAGTGGGCACAATTTTCTTAATTATTTAAATTTATTATATGGATCTTTCCTGGGAGTGAGAAAACAATTACATGCTAATGAAATGATGAGATGGAAATTTTGTCAATATTTAATGTTCTGGAATTCATAAGATTATTCTGAGATCTAAGGACATTTCAAATATATGAGAGAAGCTGAAGATGCTTTCAGATGATTGTAAAATTCAACTACCTCTTTCTTTGCCAAATAGACCACATTATGGAGGTTATAAAATTTTACTTCTATTGATAGAGTAGCAAAGGCAGTTAGACAAAACTAAAGTAGATTAAAAACAATTAGCTTTGAAAACACTTAAGTTTGATATTTTACTTATGTTTGAATATGGAAAAGTCTGAGATCTGGTACCATGGAAATTCACAAATGTTTAGGAGATAAAACAATCACTTTGCCCACTCTCTCCTGGAAAACCACTACAATTTAGGAATGGATATGACCTCTCTGAATGACACAAAATACTGTGGGTCCCCATCTTTCCAGTTTAAGCCTTCCCTAGAGTGGAAGAGGTAAATCAGGCTGTTTTCAAAGAACATTCCTGCTATTACAGGTTGCATGCCAAATGAGAGTAAAAAGGCACCCCCAAAGATAAGTCAATAAAAAACCAAAGTCACTACTTGCCAGCAGGATGTGCTGTAGATAAATTGGTATAATTCATCCTTCGATAATCCAGATTTAACTATATCATGTAACCATTTGTATTTATGAAACCTAAAATTTTTAAGGGTAAGTAGTTTTCAGTCAACAACGGATGAATTTTGCTAAGTACAGGTATACTTCATCAAATGTCACTAAGAGGGGGCAGCTAGGTGGCGCAGTGGATAAAGCACCGGCCCTGAATTCAGGAGTACCTGAGTTCAAATCCGGCCTCAGACACTTGATACTTACTAGCTGTGTGACCCTGGGCAAGTCACTTAACCCCCATTGGTCCACAAAAAAAAAAAACCAAAAACAAATGTCACTAAGAGATTCCACGAAAACATGTAAGGCAAAATGAAATAGGAGGGCAGGGGGTTCCACGTGAACCTAGCTGAGTGCACTAAAACAGGAGACATTTGAGAATCACACTGTGCTTATAGGCCTAGTGTGGAGAGTCAGAGGCAGGCACTGAAATGAGATGTTGGGTAGAAGGGGCAGCTAGGTGGCACAGTGGATAGATTCCTGGATTCAGGAGGACCTGAGTTCAAATCTGGCCTCAGACACTTAACACTTACTAGCTGTGTGACCCTGGGCAAGTCACTTAACCCCAAGTGCCTTACCAAAGGGGAAGGAAAAAAAAAAAAGAGAGAGAGAGAGAGAGAGAGAGAGATGTTGGGTAGAAGGCAGGGGAGCCAAAGCAGAGCCAGGTCTATCTGGTCTTGGACAACAAGCCTAATGGCATTACAAAATGGTTATAATAGCTGGCTATAACTTTCCAATGTGACTGTGATAGGATCCTGGTTGGTTTTAAATAAATATAAACCATCTGTTAATATGTCTCAACTTGTAAATACTCCAATTTGTCTATATTATATCTTTAAGAACACAATTATAATTGCCTTTTTAAACTCCAACCTTATGTAATGTTTTATAAATCTCAAAGCACCACATAAATGTGAACGGTTTTCTCCTGACTTACTTTATACATTTCAATAGGTTATTTTCTTCAGTACAGAGTAAGTCAACTTATGCTGGTCAATAAACAGAATTCATATTTCTATGAATTTACTAACAGATATAATAATTTCATATATACAATTTTCTGAAGATTTATAGAACTAGTTTTATGCTTTTTATCTATATGAATCTGTGACAAGTAAATTCCCAACTCAAATATACATTTGTGTATATGTATTATGTGTGTATGTATGTATACATAAACACAAACCATAAATGATACTACAAATCTTGTGTGGTTTTTGTGGTAAGCCAGAAGTTGACCGACAGGGTGAGAATAACAGGGTGAGGAGCTAGGATAAGGTATGGGATGCGAGACTGGAACTAGTAGCACAAGAAGACAAAATTAAAAAGACCAAGTCAGTCAAGAGGTAGCTAGCAGAGAAGCCAATTTTAGAAACTATCACAAACAGGGAAGGCCCAAATGAGGCTTATGGGTTTTCTAGGCATATATTTGTGGAAGTGATCAACCACCCCCGATTATGAGATGACAATAGGAAGAATAATTTTGGTCTGGAATTGGGCAGGGATCAACATTGGAAGCCAGCAAAAACTGGGCCTGTGAGAAATAATCATTTAGAAAGCACAATCACTTTCAAAGACTCTAGATCTTACAAATACAATGAAAAATTTTTTTTTCTAAAACAGGTAAAGTTCATTCAAGAATCTAATTCTATTCTTTGTCAAATAGATAATCACATTTAAAAACTGCTCTGAAGCAAAATTTATTTCTGTAGTCAATACAGCAACCGGTGGTAGACTTAATCTAGATAAGTGAGACTTGTGTGTTGTTATGCCAGTTAAGATTTTGAGACTAAACTGAGTATTTATAATATGCCTATCACCAAGTGTGTATTCTTTAAGTTCTTAGGTAGTTTAAAAAATTTCTGCATTTTAATACTTTAAGCTACAGGTATGTGAGAAACAATCCATATGTGGTATTTAAAGACAAATTGAATTTTCTTCTCACAACCAGTAAGGACATTAAATCTGTTTGCAACAAACACAGAGTTTACCTTCTTGTCTACGATAGCCATTTTTTCATTTGCCACAGGATCTGAAATAAGAAAACATCATATACCATGGTATAGTTGTCCTAAACTTTGTTTTAAATATTGTTTATAGATTGTTTCTGTCATACCAACAAGCTATCACAATGTAAAAGTGCACAAGGACTTTAAGAAGCCCCAACACATAATTTGTCACTTAAAATTCTTTATACTTCACTAAAATCTATTTTTCATTCCAAATGCCTGGTAACAAGTGTTTTCTTTTCTTTTTCTTTTTTTTTTTTTTGACTCAAAATGAAGGTGGGATATAGCTGCTGTCCCAGGACAGCTATCTAATCAATTGAATGTCCTTTAATTCTGTGACTGCTGGCAAGAGCTGACCAGTGGAAAAGGCAGGGAACGCTCTTTTTTAAATGTACTTTTAGTGGTTTCATCAAATAATTCTTCTTACATGCTAGGCCTTTTGACCATTTATAAGGTTAATTTCTTAAAAATCATATATAATGAGGGGCGGCTAGGTGGCGCAGTGGATAAAGCACCAGCCCTGGATTCAGGAGTTCCTGAGTTCAAATCTGGCCTCAGACATTTGACACTTACTAGCTGTGTGACCTTGGGCAAGTCACTTAACCCCCATTACCCCGCAAAAACAAAACAAATCATATATAATGATATATTGTTAATAAGCTACTCTGACAAAATTTGAACAAATGCATCATCTACCAATCAAAATATAATGAAACCCCCTTAATAAATTAAGTTTTAGGGGGGCACAATCAGTATTCAACAAAAAGGCCACCTTTTTCCTTACTGGGTCTAAAATGCACACAGCAATGTCTCAGGGTACAGTGTATGTAAGTATAAAAAAATGAGGTATTTCATAACAGGGTTCTACCATACTTATATCTCTAATTTCACCAAACTCTATATAATTTTAACATACATGTGTATTGTTCATTAATATCTCTAACTTTGGCAACTAAAGTAATGTAGAAGTGTGGTATAACAGAAAATACATTTGTAACCAGAAAGCAGAAGTTTGGTTTCAAAACTTGGTTTAGTTACTAACTACACAATAGAAGGCAAGTCACAACTTTCCTTAGCCTTAGTTTCCTTATCTATAATATGGGAATCCTAACACTTGTCTACCTACCTCAAGGAGCTGTTGTGAGCAAAGTGTGCTGAAAAGTGCTTTATAAATACGAGCTACTGCTCCGTTGATTCCGAAGCATGAACAAAGAAAATATACCTAATACCACAGTATCCTTATATAGCCACCTTTATTTCCAAAATATTACCCATATATAATTGTCTTATTCCTATAACCTAGAGAGAGAAAGATTCAGACTCAGTAACACCCATGATACATACTGTTAAGAGACTTTAGGCAAGTTACTCAATGTCTAGTGCTCTAGGCAACCTTCTGACAACTTTAAGTTGAAGAGAAGGTGCTGATCTGTTATTAAGGTATTTTCTTTACCAAGAGTTCCTCTATAACATTCCTGTTAAAAAGTAAACAGGGGAAACATTTACAAGAAGCCTTAAATCATAATGAGTAGAGAGGGAAGAGAAAGCTCTGAAGCTGAGGTCAGGTACTTTAAATTATAGAATCAAGAAGGATGAAGATTAGGTTGTTACAATTCTACAAAGAAAAGGGAAATTTGAATTTCACATCTCATTTTTTGAAAGCTGTTAAAATTTCTTCCTAAGATTTATAATTTATGAACATAAAACATTTATTTACAGGGACTTAGTATACATTTTGACTAATTTGCATTTAACCTTCTCTAACAAACCCAATTGTATTTTCTCCCACAAGAAGTGAAAGTTGGCAAGCAGAAATAAGCAGTATGTTTAAAGAGAAGGGCACAACAAACCATAGCTCTACACTGGTAGTTTAATTTTTCTCATATAGAGTAAAAAAGTATCCAAGAAGAATCAAGAAATGAAAAGAAAGCTTAAACAGCTTTAAGCCAACAGAAGGTTACACATACCCTTATGTTTAGGAAATGTGAGAGGAACCACCTATTGCCCTATTCATCACATGACAGATAATGTCTCTTAGCTCTGCTTTTGGCCTTGATCCTGGTGTCTGTATTTGCTCTGTTTTAGCTTAACTCAGGTAGAGAACAAAGGCACTTCCAAAAGCCTTTGGAGAAATCTAGGTCTTGTTTTAAGCAAACTAAGAATGGTCAGCTAGGTGGCACAACGGATAGACAGCTGGACCTGGAGATAGTTCAAATGTGACCTCAGACACTAGCTGTTTGACTCTGGATAAGTCACTTAACAGCTATTTACCTCAATTTCCTCATATGTAAAATGGGGATAATAATAGCCCCCACCTCCCAGGATTGTTGTAAGGATAAAATGAGATGATAGATATTAAGTGCTTCACAAATTTTAGAGTTATATGTTAATTATTATTATTATTATTATTATTTGAAATAAACATTAGAAAATATAAAGGTATGAAAAAATAATCTTAATTTTGTTCTTCAGTTTCACTATACCAGTAGGTTTTCATTCTACTCGTCACATAAACTCCAAACATATATATTTGCACAATGGTATTGCTTCTTCACTATTAGCATTAGCACAGTCCTAATGTAGATTTTTTCCTATTATCCCCGTGAGAAAGAAATAGAATAATGTTGAAGATTTGAACTGTAATGCTATACAGAAAAAATTAACATGACAATAAAATAAAGTACTTATTTCACTTAAATGGCAACATGGTGTAACTATGTGCTAAACTGGGAATAATGCAATTAGGGAATCCTAGCTCTCCCACTAATTAGGTATATGACCTGGAGATTCCCCTGAATCAGGGCTCTTAAGCAGGGATCTATCAATTAGTTTTAAAAAATATTTTGATAACTGTATTTTAATATAGTTAGTATTCTTTGTAATCTATATTTTATGTTATGCATTTAAAAGCATTATTCTGAGATGGGGTTCATAAGCTTCATCAGACTGCCAAATGGGTCCATGACACCAAAAAGCTTAATAACAACCTCTTGCCATAGATGATTCTCTAAAATTTAAGATTCTCTTTTAAGTAAACCTTGAACAATCTTCCAATATGAGAGTTACAATTAGAATACATTTTAGTTCAATGCACCAACCTATGATCAAGAACTTGACTCACAGTAAGTCTCTTAGGCTTTCATTTATTTATTGTATACATATTGTAAGAGTTTCCTAGCCTATAGTAAAATGAAAACAGGAAATTAGACAGAGGCTAGAAGATACTAGTAAAGGCTAATTTACTGATAGTATCAAGATGTGACATGACAGAAACAAGACAAAAACTGTAAAAAGCAATCAAAAGCATAAAATGTATATAATAGTGTAAAGGCATTTACAGAGCAAATAAGCCGACATATTTTGATAATCCCTGAGAGGATACTGCTAGAGCACAATAAATGACATTCATAGTAATGACTCCAGGGTATAAATGAAGGATAAAATGACAGAATCTCAGAGTTGGAAGGGACCTCAGAAGTCACCTAGTCCAACCCCACCTTGAGTAAGAATTCACTTTACCACATATGACAAGTGGCCAACCAGATTCTACTTGAAGATCTCTATAAACAGGGAGTTCTCTCTGACTCTTTAGACTCTGGTTTTGGACCATCTTTAATTGTTATGAAGTTTTAAATTTATGTTGGAATAACAATTCACAATGTATATAATCAGGAATGGGAAACTGAAAGGTGACTTTAACTTGATTAAATTCTCTACACAATGAACGTCTCCTAGAAGAGACCCTGGAAATGACCTAGCAAAATGCCCTTCATTTTGTAAATGAAGAAATTGAGTCCCAGAGAGAAGTAATTTGTCCAAGGTCATACAGTTAGTTTCCCAATTACTAGTCCAGGGTTTTTTTCACCTGCTTACAACTTCATTTCTTCTAGAGAAAACACATTTTTAAACCTTGGCTAATGTGGTACCCCTAAGAGAACAAAATATTCTAGATGTGATTGAATCAAAAGAGAGGTTTAACAGAGCTATTACTAAATAATGTTTGATATTTGGTCAGTCTTTACTAATTTGAATGTACTTGAGAACTTCTGATTATAGAGGAAAATATAACTTACCTCTAGCCAGAATTCTCCCAAAGTGTAATTTCAGACAAACACAGCACCCTAGAAATATATATCTAGAAAGCATATAGATGATTGTCTCCAAAAGGCACAAAGAAAGTTAGCTATACCACAAGGGAACTTTCCCCTAAGTAACTTTAAAAAGACCAAAGAGAAAAAGGAAAAGAAAGCATTCCACTATCTATAACATAGGCTTATTTTATTCCTTCTGTAATATAGGCTAAAATTTGATATTGGTGAAGCTCATCTATCCATGTGAAGATAGTTTCATAAAATTACTTGCATTGGTAAAACTCCATTTCTTTGATCATCTCAATGATCAAATCCATGAATCAGAGGAGGAGTTCTTAACTTTTTTTTTTTGTCATGGACTCCTTTGGCAGTCTGGTGAAGCCTATGATGGACCCTATCTCAGAATAATAATTTTAAATGCATGAAATAAAATCCGTAAGATTACAAATGAAACAAAGTTCAGTGAAAGTAAAGATTTTTTTCCCTTCACTCAATTTCACAGACCCTCAGGTCAAGAGCCCCTGAATTATAGTATGGCTTCAGTAATGCCCATTTCTTATGGGTCAATGGGCAATCTGAATCAACATAAAAGAAAATGAAATGAAGAAGTACTAAAGAGAAAAACAGCTAGAGCATAAAAATATATTGAAAGTCTGCTCAGTTAAACTCAATATAAGCCATTTGTGTTTCCATTCTTGTCTACTGTCACTGAATATAAAAATAACATTATACAGAAATACAAAAAGAAAAATTTCTCTTACAAAGCATATTATAAAATTCTAATGGTTTTCCTTCTCTTTCTTGTTTTAATATTCAGCTATCCCTAGAAGATGGACAGAGAAATCTTTTGAGCAGGTATTTCGCCTACTGAAGAGGAATTGTTGGTATATGATTCTCTCTTACTATGAAGAAATATAACAAACCTTGGATATTTGAATTTTAACATTAATAATGCATACCACTCTGAAGGAAACTCTTGCTCATTTCAAAAGTGGCCAGACTCCTAAGGAATTTTGGTTACAAGTACTATGGCTTTAAAAGAATTTAATTTAGAGAACCACTTTAAGAATTTTAGATCGCTAAACATTTCTTTTGTGATCTTTTGATAGCTCAAAGAAAATAATCCATAGAATTATGCAATTTCTTAAGAGATGAAAGGGACAACACAGCTAGTAAGAGTGCTAGAACTAGAGCCCATGTCCTCCATCCAGAGCCTTTTCTACTCTTCTATATTATCTACCCCCTACCTTCAAAGTATCACCTACAAATGATAAATTAAACAACAGAACCCAAAGTATTAATTTTATTTTATTGCTGTGACTATAACTCCTCTTTGGAGTCAAAGGTCATAGGTTGTAAATCTTAGCACTGTTAATTGGTAGATATATATATATATATATTTAATTAAGTCATTTCACCTTGGGCTTCAATTTTATCTGTAAAATGAGAGGGTTGGACTAGATGATGATGTCTTCTAGCTCTAATGTTCTGAGTCTATGATACCACAAAGGAAACTCATCTTAGAAGGGGCTTTAAAGGAGAAGGAAAGCAACCTAAGGAAAGTCAGAAATACTAAGACTTGGCTTTGCTACTAATGGGCTTTGGCCAGTCACTCAGGATCTCAACCTCAATTATCTCATGTATAAAATAAAGATAAAATGAGAATACATATGAAAGCTTTTTAAGGAGTTATTATTAAGTTGATTCAAATGAAACAAAAACCATTACCAGTATTTACACTTTTTTCTTTTGGCCCCATAATTCAATGGTGAACAATTCAAGGGGAAAAAAATGAAAAAAAGAGAGGTGAAGGCTAAGTGATGGTGACTTAAAGAGTAAAACTAGAAGCAGTTGTTTATTTCATTCCTGTAGGTTTAGGGTCACAAACAACTATTTAAATAAAATCTGCTTAAGAACCACATATAAAAATCACATAATGAAAATTTTGTACCAAATAAAACAGGAATTTACCATAGTCTAAAAGATAAGGAAATAGTAGAGAAGGGCTATTAACAAATTCATAAATTAGGAATCTATTTATAGTTTTACAAGGAGGATAATAAAGTTTACATTAATTAAGATTCCATATCTTGATTATAGGTAGCAGTAGAATAAAGTGCTGACAGATCAATTTTATAAAATGAAATGTAAAATGAATACTTCAACTCAAAAAAAGTGATTATCTCCAACAAAAGAAATATAGAACCAACTTATTAACTGTTCATCCTTGCTAAAGACCAGCACTTGCTCTTTAAATAAGATTTGGAAATTAGTAATCTTATTCTATACATAATTCTAAGCAAACAAGTTTTAGGTTAAAGCCAAAGGATGGCTTCATATGACTCTTCCTCAATGTTCACAGGCAGTTTTCCCCTCATTCCAAGGTTCTTAATTGTGTTCCAAATGGCTGAAGTTGCTGGAAACCTGAATAAGGTGTTACTAGATCTAGTAATAAACATAAATAATTTTACCAAAATTTTATTTTTTAGCCAGGTCTTTCAAATGTAATTACGGTGAGGGTTAATTATAAATTGATAACACATGATGAAAATTCTTAGGGAAAAACTTAAGTAACAAGGTTGATGGACTTAAAAACCAATATGTCAAAAAACCACATAGATCTAAATAAAATGGGAGGAGGGTCATAAATATTTCCATTTTAATTAGCTTACAATTATTTATAGCACATAACTAATATTTGACTAAAAATTCAATTATCAGTAAGGCATTTAATTATTTTAAAAAACATAAACAAAAAAAAAAAATCAACTTCCTGCATGGCAGGTATTAAACTACAAAGGAGATTCAACCTTAAAACATAGTCACAAAGCACCCAACCAGAATATTGCAAAAGTATCCAAGGCATTTTCTGATAAAAACTAAACAAGCAAGAATAATTTATTTACTAATTCCTGGTATTGTTTTAAACTATCATTAAAAATGAAAATAACATACTATAAAGAGAAATTATGTTTCCAACTATTTTGAATGATAAATTTTCATGGAATCCAGAGAGTAACAAGTTTTCTGTTTTGTTTTGAGTAATAAAAAGGCTTTAGAAAACAGCAGGAATAATATTTGAATGCTGACAACAACAGATAGAATGTTTGGATCAACACCTACCGATTTTTTCCTACTGTTTTCCAGATCTTTGAGTTCATTCTCGATTTTTGTGATTAATTCCCTGAGTTCATCAAGATTAGTGCAAATAAGCTAAAATAAAACACAAAAACATAGCTTGATAACACGTAATATAAAACACCTAAAATGTGGCAACAAAAGATGTCTTAACATACATTGAATCCACAATTTTTAAAAATAAGCAAAAAGGAAAAACCCAGCTATTAATTTTTGTAAAGTTTCTTATTAGTTTATAATTTATAAATTTCATTATAATTGGGGAAGCTAAAATTTTAATGTTAGTGACTGTATTCTGCATATCCCCACCTGTTAAGAATTTGCTTTCCAGTCCAGGTTCTTTTTTTTTTTTAAACAAGCTTTAAGCCCCAAATAACAGATCTGGAAACCTGTCCTAGTTTTCACAATTTTCTGAATCACCATTAAAAAATATTGCATCAGTCTCTTAGTAGGTGAATCAATGCTGCAATGAATATATAGCTGTTCAAGTTAAACCTTTGTTTTGGTAGCTACACAAATTAGTAAGACCTAGTTACAGTAGTCAAGGCTTAGAGAATGAAGACTTATACTACATGGCAGTTATTCAAACAATAAATTTAAAGTAGTAGACCTTTTTAGATAACTTACTAATACCACTGTAACATTGAAGATAAAGGACCTCTAGACAGTATATTATTTTCCTGATTTCCTTTCAGAGCTTTTTGATAGATCCTCTACATAATGACAGAAAATGAGTAAAATAATTTGTCCTAGTTAACATCCACAAACTAGGTTTTTATTCCCAAAGCTATAGATTTTTATATTAGTTCTAACTGGTATCAACTATAAAAGTTTTATGAAGATAGCTGTCAAAAATTTTTTAAAAAAGGATTATCCATTCAGTGGAATTTTTTCCCCTGTGGAAGTTACACTCTGAAAACCATTTCAATATATTTCACATTAGTTTTTCCCCTCAAATATTTAAATTTATCATTAAAAAAAATACTTCTAACTAAAACAACCTGACAATTTCTATTACAAACTGCAATCAAATACAGGAGAAAAGTTATCTACGTTCTTGTGGCAATCAATGTTAACTACAAAGTGGTGGTGTATAAAACCATGTTCTTGTCTAATGCTTTCCTATTTGTTTTATTTATTTATTTTTGCAGGGCAATGAGGATTAAGTGACTTGCCCAGGGTCACACAGCTAGTAAGTGTCAACTGTCTGAGGCTGGATTTGAACTCAGGTCCTCCTGAATCCAAGGCCAGTGCTTTATCCACTGTGCCACCTAGCTGCCCCCACTTTTCTATTTATTTTAAGGACCCTAATTCATTTTCTACAACCTCTATCCCCATTACGATAATCTGAAATCATTCCTTAATTCTTATGTAAAAAAAATAAAATGTTTCCCCAAAGGCCCATTATATATATATATTTTAATGTATTGGCCCATTATATTTTAAGAAAAAAATTTAAGTTAAAAAAATAATTATTACCATGGTTTTGTCCTTTATTAGGGTAAGATATTATTTTTATTATTATGAAGATTACTTGTAGCAAATTTAACCTACATAATTTCACATTCTTAGGACTGATATATAAAACTTGAGGAATTTTCAGGTTAGACTACATCATGCAGGGGCAGCTAGGTGGTGCAGTGGATAAAGCACCAGCCCTGGATTCAGGAGTACCTGAGTTCAAATCCGACCTCAGACACTTGACACTTACTAGCTGTGTGACCCTGGGCAAGTCACTTAACCCTCATTGCCCCGCCCCCCAAAAACAAAGAATACATCATGCATTAGAAAATGACATCCAAAAGTGACATTGAAGCTTATATTTAGTATATATATCCTCAGACAAAAGAACAAAGGTATAAGAATTGAAAAATGTATATTCTGAAGAACTTGGTATAAAATTATGATGGTCAGGGAAGAAGACTGAATTAATTCTCTGACCATTTAAATACTAATAGGAAAATGTTTTGTATAGTTCAAAATAACAAGTTGTGCACACGCTAATAAATAGTTGCCCAAAGAAAACTGTTACCATGTGTGTATAAGAAAGGAAAAGTAAAATGTTAGATGGTGGCTAAACTTTTAGGAGGTTGAAACCTCCTATTCTATACAGTATAATACTGTACTTCTAGCTCATTTCAATACAACTTGGCTTCAATGGATGCTTCTTTTTAAAAGCAAGTTTCCCTTAGATGGAAGAAACTGACACTTTAGTATGCAGTACTAAAGATAATTTAATTCTACAAAAAACATGAAATTTTCAAACTTTGCTTTCTTCTCTCATTTTACTTACAAATCTGAAAAAAAAAAACCTAATTTTTTTTTTTTACCAATTAGATAAAAAAGAAAACTTTTTAATAGCTCAGATTATAGTCTGGCTATTCTACTAATACTCTGAAAGAATTCTTCTGTCAAATCAAATCAAGGGTGCAGGAAAAGTTTCATAACATACAGGGGCCCCCTCCCAAACTGTTACTCACTATACCTTGGCCTAACTAGGACTCATTCCCTGGAGAATGCTCCTTTGGAGCATCCATTGCTAAATAAATGATTGATTGAATAAGTAAATAAATGAAAGAAGCAGAGTAGATAAATCTCTACAGTAAAGGGCTATTAGCAAAAGTAAAATTGAACTATAGAGAATTAAACATTTCCTAATTTGAAGTCTGTAGGAATATATGGTCTCTATCATTTTCCACTTTGTCAATAGTGTTAAAATTAAAATTACACATAAGATTGAATTCAAAATTCACTTTTGCATATTTATAGGTTCCTAGTATAAGTCCTATTACAGTTAAATATAAGACAAATAAAACAATAACTGCCTTAAAAACTACCAAAATCTTATATTACATTTACATTGAAGTTATATTATTTGAACTACAATAATAAAGATATACCTATAGCATTAAAACTTGAAGTGAAAGGCTACCAAACAAATGAAATTACATGTTTCCCCCCATGGTAATACAAGTGAAATTAAAATAACTTTAAGGGGGGAAAGGTAACAATAAGATTCAATTAAAAATTCTGCTGGAAGTAAAAAATGGACAGTCACGTTGAAGTATATTATAACTTTTTAAAAAATGGGACAATCATGTGAACAGAACATAATAAAGTGAAAAAATTTCAGGTCTGACTTGTAGAATACTCAATGTAACTATGTTCACTATGCCTTAATTTCTCCAGGGGGGGAAAAAAACAAAAACAGGAAAACGTTAATCTTGCAGAACTGTCATAAGAACTGGTAAATAAAAGTTTGCATTTGAAAAACCCTATACAAAATAAACTGTAGACAAGGCCCTTCAGAACAAATTGTACCTTTTGCATAAAGTCTAGCATACAGAACATGAACTTTTATGCCTACGGGAAGCACAGGCAAAATCTTTAATATTAAGTTGTTTTAAAAATTAACTTACTTATTTTGTGAACTTATTTTCAAAATTCTAAATATGGCCTTTTCCACAATTTTTTACTGTTAGAAAGTACAATTCATATGCAGTTTCTTCTTTTAAAAAGCATTAAACATTAAGAAAAACAGGCTTGAAAATCAGAACACAGTATGCTGAGGCAGCATTTTGAGTTGTCAGGTGATTTTTCACTGAAGATGGGCAGATGTGTGGAGCTAACTGTGACACTCTGATCACAGTAAAGGTAGCAACTGATCCTCAAATTACACTTCCATGAAACAAACCCCACATGGTGAGTTCATGGTTACACAGAGTCTCATTTTTCATTTGGCTTTTTTCAAGGTCACACGCACCGTTCCTATATGAAAAAGAAGGGTTGAATGCATTTGTGTAAAAAGTATAACTGCATGTGGTTTATGTAGGCCTGTGATGCTCCCAAGTCAAAATTTCTTATATTCCTATCTGCCCTAATGATGTGTCTAGTTCAGAACTATATTCTAATGTGTATCTCAGAGTGGGCTGTACCCATCATTCAAAGAGGTTGTGGAAATGGGGAACCCTGGGCTGATGGGAGAGATAGAGTGCCTGTATTGTAAGGACCTCATCCTAGCACCAAACACATACAAACATACACATCTGTATGTATACATATATATATATATGTATATATGCCCACAGGGCACCCTAGTATTAGGAGGAATGTTCCTGGAATTTATTCAAAACATCCTGGGGGGCAATTCTACTGATTTGCTATGTATCCTCTGGTCAATACAACTGACCTGCCTGACAAATAGCCATCACAAGTTTCACTTTGAACATGATGTAAAAAAGGAAAACTATTTTAACCTAAATCGATTATCATATTAATGGTATATGTTAATACACATGAAAGCTAAGCAAGGTGGTGAATGGTTGTAATCAGTGCCACCAGAAAGGGTTCACCGAGGCTGGTCAATCTCTTCAGTTTGGAGTTCTGAGCTACAGTAGGTTTACGCTGACAGCTATCTTTCCTAAGTTCAGCATTAATATGGTGTGTCACCAGGCTGCATTATAAAAGGCAAACTGACCCAGTCAGAAAGAGCATAGGTCAAAACTCCCATGCCAATTAGTTGTGGGGTTGGGCCTGAGTTGCCCCTACATTTCCATGGGAGAGCAATCTTTTATATTCATTCTCTCCCTCTCCCTCTCCCTCTGTGTGCGAGATACTGCAAAGAAGTGAGGCCTGTGATAGATTCTAAGTGAGGCAAGCAAGGGCCAACAAGAGAGTAAAATCTCAGAAGGAAGACACTGTCACAGTGGCTGATGACAAAAAGCATAAGTGCCAATCCACCAGCAAAATTTCTCCCCCTGAAGATCATTACCAAAATTAGTAGAAATCACTCCCTAGTAAACCACTTGCCATTTGGCACCTATCATGAGATTGTTTGTAAAGGTTCTGCTCTCATTGTATCTCACTGGAAGAAGCAAAAGGAGGTGTGGGGTGGAGTTTAAGGGGATGAAATTGCTCCCTTTCCCTTTAGCTGTCTGTGCTACAAGGATTTATCCAAAACAGGCTAAAAGATTCCCACTAAGGTTTCTCTCTGTCTAAAAGGCCCTAAATCATCCCAGTCTCCTTACACTAATGGGGATAATTGTTTTTTAAATCAGAATTTTGAAGTTTGATGAGTCCTTAAGAGATTATTTAATTCAATCCTGTCATTTTATAAATTAGGGAAACTGAAACAACAAAATTAAGTGATTTAACTGCATGTAGTTATTAGGAGAACTGAGAATAGAACATGTGATTTCCAAGCCAGTCCTCCTTCCTTTACATTGCTTCTTCGTACTGGGGATGGGGGAAGAATTTCAAATAATAATTTCCAAACTATTTCTGAAGAGCAAAATTTACAATTTTCCTTTTAATAAAAATTACGTACTTACATGGCAAATAATTTCTTCATGGGATTTAAATGGTATGCCTATGTAATTATTTAAGTTTCCTAGCAAATTGCTAGTCCATTTGAGACAAATAAAACTTTCCTTTAACTGGTCAATTTACTTTCAGGTTAAAATCATAATGCCTACAGCACAAAGAATAGAAATCATTGATGATGTACGTATATATACATATACACATTATATATTTAAAATCCTGCCAAATTTTAACAAAATGAACTTTTTTTTAAACCTCTAAAAGCAACACAATTTAAAAAATATTATTTTAAACTAAGACTATATATTAAGTTTATATTGGAGAAACAAAGAACCAATGTTTATTAAAGGGGGCTGGTAGTTACCATAGTGACCTGGATTTAAATTACAGGCAAGAGAGATGAATAGACATGACCACATGATGGGAGATAAAACACAATAGTGTCTTATGCTTAGATTTTATGCCAAAGTGGTAGAATATATGCAAATAAGAGTAGCAAGAAGACTTTAAACCTGTAAATATTATTACACAATTAAATATAATCAAGGTAATTTCATTTTATAAAAAAATTCTGAAAAAAAAATGGCACTCTAAAAAATAACAATGGGAAGTAAAATATGCCAGTGTCTTTTATTATGTGTGTGCATGCATGTGTGCAATGTACGTGTGTGCGCAGAGACAACTGGGGTTAAATGATTTGCCCAGGGTCGAACAGCTATTAAGTGTCTGAATCAAGATTTGCACTCAGGTCTGACTGACTCCAAGACCAGTGCTCCAAATAGCCACCCCCCCCCCCAAGTGTCTTTTAACTAATAAATTACCAAAAGTTCCACTTAAGTTTTTAAAAATTAAAAATATTCAAAATTTTACCTATCATTTTGGCAGACCACTATCACTGTTCACATATGAATAAGATCACTGGCACAATGTGAAATATATTCTGTATAATTAATAATAATAGGTAATTCACTTCATTCCTAAATATTATGCTTCATGTGCTCACCTGCTTTTAATTTGTACTTACATTAAGAACCATTTGGGGGGCAGCTAGGTGGCGCAGTGGATAGAGCACAGGCCCTGGAGTCAGGAGTACCTGAGTTCAAATCCAGCCTCAGATACTTAATACTTACTAGCTGTGTGACCCTGGGCAAGTCACTTAACCCCAATTGCCTCACTTAAAAAAAAAAAAGAACCATTTACACATAAGTTATTCAATATAAAATACTGTAGGATTTTTAATATCAATACTTAAAAACACATTAAACACAAAAGAATATTAGAAATTCTAGCAGAAATATCTGAACATGCCTAAAATGGTATGAAAAAATTCAAGACTTGTTTATTAAATTAGAGATTCATTTTATTAAAAATTATAGCCTACAATTTCTTGGAGTTCACCAACTTCATGAGATACAACTGTAAAAAGAAAAATTCTATTTTGAAAGCTTGAAGCAAAGTTTTAACATTTACCTGAAACTCTGGTACAGTAGGTGACTTTGTGACAGCTTTCCTCTTCTTTGTGATTGCTTTTTTAGATATGGATTTTTTTCCTTGCAAGATTAAAAGAGAAAAGCTTCATAATGATATTTATTACACTTCATTAATAAAAGCCAAGTTACACAGAGCCTTCAGAATTAAATTATAAGTAATAGATGGATGTGGTTAAGTCAAATGAAAATGAGGGCTCAAGATCAAACTAGGTGAAAGCCGGTTCAACTACAGCTATCTGTGTAGAACAAGTATATTAACAATGTTATGTAATGAACACAGCTATTATAATCTTTAAATGTATTGTATAATGTATCATTTTACTATAACAAACTTGGAAAAATGTACTTTGCCTTTGTTAAGGACAGTTGAAAATAAAGTCATACATATAACCTGAAATATAACATGAAAGAAAAATTTAACTTACCTGTTAGTTTCTTGTATAGATCTATCTATGCTTTGGAATTTAGGTCTCTGGTTAGCATAATATGAATTCTCACAGTAGTTTTCTCCTACTACTATTAATACAACTCTAATCCCAGTTATCTATCTTAAGGTTAGTGTTATTGGCAGTAGACAATGCAGTGCTTTTTTAGAAAGTAAATACCTTTGAAGTACATGCAGGGAGAACTTGTGGGAAATTCTGACTCAAAACTAAAGGAAAGCACTTAACTTGAAAATTAGTTATTAAACTTTGTAGTTTAAGACAACAAAAAATTAAATCTGGCATTTTACAAACAAACCCCATTTTTAATATGAAACACTATATGGTACACCAGTCTATTCATTTGAAATCATCAAATTTTTAAAAAATAAACAACTCTATGGAGAGTACACCCTATGTGTAAGGCTTCATGACACTGCTGCCAGTGAAAATATAAAACATCATCCCTGCCCTCCAGAAACTTACAATATTGTTTTTGTTAAGGGTCAGAATCTATGGTTTCATCAGTGTGGAATCTCCTGATGCAGATGGCCAACTCCTCTTAAGTTGTAGTGCTGAGAGTTGCTTGGGACACTGGGATATTAAGTAACTAACCTAACATAAATTTAGTATGGGCCAGAGGCAGAACTTAAAGTGAGGTCTTCCTGACTTTGAAGTTGTCTTTCTAAACACTTTATTATGCTGCCTCTCATTACAAAGAATAATCCATTAAAATATTTCAAAGTTTAACTTTACAGCACAAAATGAAAACATGCCTTCCCATTCTCTTCCAGGATATAATAAACCTTGTTTCTTTCTTTTTTCCTGGGGGGGGGTGGGGTGGGGGGGTGGGGGGGAGGGAGAGAATCACAATTCTTCATAATGCTTCCATACAAGCATTTCTGTATAATCTAGTGCTTTCTTAAAATTTAAAAACACACATATATTTAATTCAATTTCACATTTATATTCTATCAAGTGCAAAGAACTACCTATGAAGGCCATAAAATGAACATGACATAATCCCTACCCTCAAATTGTTTAAAACTCTAGTTGAAGTACATGTATATGTAAATGCCATGAAGAGAGGTATAAATAAGGAGCACAGTGATTCATAGAAGGAAGAGGCAACAAATTGGGGACATTAAAAAAAAGGCTTGTTCAAAGAGATGGTGTATCAACTTATTTTCGTAGAGGCAAAATTTCAATCCTTGCAGAGTTTTTTGGGGGGCAGGGAGCAGTGTCAGAAAATAGAGAGAAAGTCCTGGATAGAAAGAAAATAATTTGTGAAATCAGGCAAGTATCGGGTGTGTTTGGGAAATCAAAGAATAGCTCAGTTTGACTGAAACATGAGGGAATGTGGAAGGCAACACTAAAGATCAGTTTTGGAAAGATTCACCTGGCAACAGAAAGAATGAACAGGGGGAAACGAAAGAAAATTAGGAAACTATTTCAATAGTATGGGTGGTGGCAGTAGGAATGGATGGGAAAAATAATGTACGTGTTCTATCTACAGGGGTCAGAATCCGATGAAGAGTTTTAAAAGATTGAATCAAGTATCCAAACCTGGGTTAAATGGAGTACCAACCAAGTGAACTATGTATAGCACTAAAATGAGCTAAACAAAATCTTTTACTTTTTTTACTCTTTCAATTGAGTACAATGTATTTACATAATAACCTTAATTTATACAAATATCATATTATGATATTCTATATTGTTTTAAAGTTCACCAAAATTACACCATGAGTCCCAAGTTATTTCCTTTTACTAACACATGTGCAATGTACGAACATTTATAAATTCCAAATGTTATCTTACTATATAAATGATAGAGGGTGAATATAGATGGCATACATGTTCTATGCTGCCCCCTTGTGGTATTACACAATGTTTCCATCTTCAATGAAATCCCCCTCCCCCATATTCTTCCCATAAATCATCAGCACTCTATATTGCTAAAAATGATCGGGGGTGGGGTGTGTGTGTGTGTGTGTGTGTGTGTGTGTGTGTGTGTGTGTGTGTGTGTGTGTGTGTGTGTGTGTGTGATATTTGGAGCTTGAAAGTATCTTAGAAATAATTTAGTTTAATTTTATAGACAAAGAAACTAATGTTGAGAAAGGCTGAATTGACGTGCCTTGTGCTTGAATACACCTTGTTCAAGTCTAGAATTATTAAGGCAGAAACTATTCTGAATATACACAAAACTTCACTGCTATCCTAAGGTTTAAACTTCATGTGTATGGAAAGCATATCACTGAGAGTTTCAGGATAGGTCTAGAGAACCAAAACCCTGTCTTTTACTGAGTGCTATAGTAGATAAAACTCAAAAGTTACCAGAATTAAAACAGCCAAGAACCTGCCTACAAAAGGCCCAACCACAGAGATGAGTCACTATGTCATAACTAAACAGCACTCAAGTCTTCTGAAATATGAAAAATGATACCCTACTGTATAAACTGAGATATGAGAATCAAATGGAAAGGAAGGGAATAAGCATTTATTAAGTACCTGCTATCTGCCAGGCTCTGTGCTAAGTGCTTGACAAGTATTATCTCACTTGAACTTTGCAATAACCCTGCAACGTAGGTACTATTATTATCCAAATTTTACAGAGGAGGAAACTGAGGCAGGCAGTGACTTGCCCTGAGTTACAAACCCAGTAAGTGTCTGAGGCAGGATTTGAACTTGGGCCTTCTCGACTCCAGGCCCATCAGTCTATCCACTGTACCACCTGCTTAGGAAAAGGTTACAGAAATGTATCTATCTATACAGATGCATGTGTATACAAATATGTGTATGTATATTTACATACATACATATACATAATATGTGTATGTGTGCATAAGAGCATGTATTTGCACAGAAACACAGCTTTAAGCAAAACTATTAAGTACAATGACGCATCTCCTGGCCCTTCTTCCACCTTCATTCTGCCCTACAGTTTCCTACCAAAAGATACCACCTTTATTCTAATGCTTCTCTTCTACTCTCCCCCACTATCAAAATTTCTATTTCCTTGTTGCCTTGCTCTCAGCAAGCTCATGAACAAATATACCACATTATTCATTGGTGTCAACTGTCAGGACAAAATTAGCCCAAGTGGAAGAGAACTGCTCCATACTCTTGCATCTCAGCCTCAGAGGCTGCATTAAGTACACAATCGTCTTGAACAAAAAGTCATGCACCAACTCTCCCTCTAAATGAGAGAATTTTAGATAAATTATGGGCGTATTTGGGGGTTAGTCCTAACTCTACTAACTCTAAGCTACTCATTTTCTCCATCACAGCAGGTGGCACCGTCATCCTCAATACATTAAGCTAAGAGCTCCCAGGCAATCTTATTTCTATGCTACCATTTACTCTATACATTGAATTCATTGACAGTTTTTGTTTATTCTTTCAAACTAACTCCCATACCTATGCAGTGTTCTTATTGTTAACTGTTTATGCTTTAATTCAAAGACCACTCTCTTGCCTGGACTATTTGTTTTGCCAGACTACAAGAATTGCATCCCTCAAATTTCTCACCGTCACCATCAAAACTGCTTTGTTTATGCACAGGACTTGGAGTCAGAGGACCTGGGTTCATATTCCAGCTCTGTCACTTACTGCCGTATAATCTTGGGCAAGAATTTTAAACTTTCTGGGTCTGTTTCCTAGTTGGTAAAAAGAGAGTGTTGGCTTCATCTAAGGTCTCATCTAGTTCCAAATGTATGAGCCTATGGACTCTTCACCTTGACCACGCTGGCTCACTCTTTAGAGCTCTCAAGTGCTGCCCTATTTTCACAAGAGTTCAAGAATATAATCTTGAGTTTATATATCCCAGTCCACCCTCCCCCCACAAAACATATACCAACTCATTCCTTCTATATACCATTTACAGTCTTTTACATAAGCCCACTTCATCCTTTCAAACAACTTCTAAATAATTCATGTTTTCTTCAGAACAGCAATAGATGGGGGGGGGCGGAGGGGGCAGCTAGGTGGTGCAGTGGATTCAAGAGGGCCTGAGTTCAAATTTGGCCTCAGACACTTGACATTTACTAGCTGTGTGACCCTGGGCAAGTCACTTAACCCTCATTGCCCCCCCCCCAAAGAACAGCAACAGATGTCTAGAACGCCACTCTCTTGGGCATTTTTTATTATTTAAAATGATCCTAAAATTCAAATTTCTCTGATCTAAGAAACTTTTAAGACACAAATTAGCTTTAGTAAAACTAATTTCTTCACTGTCTCCTGAACACACTATGTTCATTCTTGATTCCATTTATCCTTACTTTGTTCATGCTGTTACCCACCTAACAAAACCTTTATCTGGAATTCCTTCCTCTATTTAAATTCATTTATCTTTCATGTACTCAGTAAATACTGGTTAAACTTAACAGACTATTTCCATTTACACTCATCAATATGGACACAGAACTCCCATGGATGCCCTAACATGAATCCCTAAAATACATGTGTACAATATATACCTTAATATTAATTCCTTACTGAATAAACATTTTTATTTTATTACCTGCATTAGAAGATGGAGACCAAGTCTACCTTTGTACAATATCTAAAATTGTATTATACGTAAGTACTTAATAAATGCTTTGTAAATGACAGATGCAGAAAGTCAGAATTATAAGCTAAAACGAACTTTTTGGATTTTTCTATAGATTTCACACCGTCTATCCTATTATGCTTTTGTGTTAAGCAGTGATAATTAAGATTTGGTAACATTTTGAAACAGCTGGCTAGTAATCAGGCAAATAGAGAACATATCTTTTATTTTATCAAAGTCCAGTTTCAATGTCTCATTGGAGTATGAATTCTTTAAAGATATGCATAAATTCTGTCAGGTTCTAACAGAGGATTCAAGTATGGGACTTGGTGATAAGATGGATAGGATCCGACAGAACTCATGCTCTTTTAGTAAAGCTTTTATAAATTCAGAGTTACTTTCAATGTTACAGTGAGGCACTTGAATTGAGCTAAATGAAATAGAAGCTAGATTCTCCTGATTTACTGAATTAAACAGCCATTTATTTCAAAACATAACCAAATCTTAATTATCCCTAATAATGGCAGAACAGGAATAGAGTGGACAACTGAAATCTTTAATTTTTTTTAAAAAGGCACACCAAAATTCATTTTAGTGGATACTTCTAATCTTGCACATCACTTTTTTTTCTTTAAAAAGTCAGAGGTAAAAGACTAATTGGTTTGGGATTCATCCTACATTCCCTCTGAAATTAGTGAATCGTTTATAACCAGCTAACCAGTAAACACACCAAATTGGGGAAAAAAAAGGGGGGGGAGGGGGCCTTGACAATATCAAAACAGAATAATTAATTTCTGAAGTACTAACTTTATAAAATATCTTAGTTAAATGTTAGTAATTTGGGTCACAGATCTTCTTTAGCAGTAAAAATTAAGGAGAATTTATTTTCAGTGTAAGATAACTATGTATCTTGCTTTAAAAAAAGCAAATTTAATTAGGTGACATGTGAAAAGTTTTAATACATAGGACTACCCTAAAAGCATATAATACAAAGATGAATTTCATTTTGTGACTTACAGCTCCCCAAATTAGCTGACAGAACATCTTGGAAGTATAACTCTCTTGCGTTTTTTTCAAAACAGTACACCAGCTTACCAGATTTGTGCTTCTTGTGTTTAGCTTTCTTTTTGATGATGAATAACTTGTTCTGGATCTCAGGTTTGTAAGACTTGAATGTAAGAGAATGAAGACCTTCGCGTTTTCTCTGTAAATTTTCATTTAAGACATCTTTCAATTTCTTTTTTTTCTTTTTCTTCTTTTTTGCCCGTATTTTACTAAGTTTGAGTTTTTTATGATTCTGCAGCGAATGTTCTAATATAATATCTCTTGGAACTTTATGGCAGTTCACATCTAGATTATCACTGTGGCTTCCATTTACATGTACTTGGCAAGTTTTAAGGGCATTCTCTTTTAATGGACTAGGCTCAGGTTTTACTCTGGAAGCTTCACCATATTTCTCCCTGTTTTCTATAACCCTCACTTCACCTGGGCTGAGAGGTTCCCCAAAGCCAGTAACTTCCCCTGGACTACTTGGTTTCTCTAAATTTTCTTTACAACATCCCATTTTTTTACTTTCACAGGGCCTGTGAATTTTAATTTCACAGTTATTTTTTATTTCCTTTTCCATGGAGATGCCATGATTATCCAAATGGATTTTAGCTGGGCAGCAAACAGTTTCCATACTGATCTGTTCTCTTTTGGATGCAGAGGGTAATTCTTCTCTGCTACCACACCTATGTTCTCCATTGCTTTTACTAGCATATTCACCCTTTAATTTCTCAAGTTTAATCCGAGGTACTCTTTGTATTTTAATAGGTGGAATTGGAAATTCAGGTGCCTGAAAGGGTCTCTGTTTGTAAATGCGTACATCTGCCCCACAAAACTGTGGGAAATGTACATAGGCATTCTCTAGGTAATCATAGCCAAGGATCACTTCCCTGCATTCATGAATAGGCTGTCCCAATACGGCATCTTGAACTTCTTTTTGTGTTTCATACACAAAGTCACACAGACCCTTCAGTAACCAAACTTTCTGGTAAAATGGGAGTTCATGAAATGGTTTGTCCTCTAAAGGGTTAACTTCTCCAAGGACTTTAAAAAACTGAGGGCACAATCCAAGCTTCTCAGCACAGCCATCAGGATTCTCAGTCTGCCCAACAACAGTATACCACTGCTGTACCTTCTGCCTCAATGCTGCCTCCCAAGTTCTATAAGGCAGAGTGGGTCTCCTATGTAAGGTAGGTCTGCGATGAGGAGGACTTAATAAAGAAGTCATTATTTTTGATAAGAAAGCATTACACTGAGGCATCAGAAGACAACGTTCCAACTCATAAAAGACTATTTCAGGCAAATTTAGAATGTGTTGGGCTAAACAAAGGAAATGCCCTATAGCTGGAATTTCCCACATGGTCTCCATGCAGGTTGGAGCAGCCTGAGCCAGAAGTTTTCTCTCCCATTCTTCTATTTCTTTTTGACTAGCTTCTTCTGCTTCTTTTCTTTCTTGATCCCGTAGCCTAGAGAAATAATTTAAAAATTAGATGACTAGTTCTGAATAAAAAAAACCCACAAAATACAAAATTTAAAATATAAGTGCTCCTTAATGTCTGTTTTGGAGGAAAAAAACACCCAACTACTGTCTGTGATGGTCTCTAATAACCATAGAAACTCCATTCACTAGACAACATGCCCTGGTACTTTCTAAGTATATCTACTTCCTCATCAAAACCATGAAAATGGTTGTTTAATAAGTTAGGCCAAATATTAAAAGTAAATTCAGGGGCAGCTAGGTGGTGAAGTGGATAGAGCACCAGCCCGGGAGTCAGGAGGACCTGAGTTCAAATCCGGCCTCAGACACTTAACACTTACTAGCTGTGTGATCCTAGGCAAGTCACTTAACCCCAAATGCCTCACCAAAAAAACAAAACAAAAAAAAGTTAATTCAACATTCAATTGAACAAACATTTACTAAGCATCCACAATGTGGCAAGGAATCAAAGACATCTCAATTGAGTGCTATTGTTTTAGGCAAGATTAATAGGCTGTTATCTAATGGCTCAACCAAGATATGATAATAGGCATCCTTATTAGATGGGATAGTCACAATTTTGGACTATATCCACCACTGGGATTTCTCATCATGGTCACACTACTTATTGAGGTCCCTATTCATTACCTGGGTATAGTGCTGCAAGACAAACTTTGCCCTTATTTGGAAATCCAGTTGATGACTACTGTCATCAACATTTTGACTACAGGGTAGAACACTTAGGGCTTGTAACTTTTGCTTATTTAAAAATTAGAAATCAATATTGTTTGTTTTAGTGAGGCAGTTGGGGTTAAGTGACTTGCCCAGGGTCACACAGCTAGTATGTGTTAAGTGTCTGAGGCCGGATTTGAACTCAGGTCCTCCTGAATCCAAGGCCAGTGTTCTATCCACTGTGCCACCTAGCTACCCCCCATATTGTTTGAAGAACAACTTTGAGCAAATAAGTAATTTTGATTATTAGAAATACCCAAATAAATTACAAAAGACATATAAAAGATGATGCAATCTGCATCCGGAGAAAGAACTGATAAATAAAACTTAGTATAGAATAATTTACCCCACCCCCACCTGCCACAGACACATTTGTGTATAGTGGTAGCTATCACTAGGGCAGCGGGTTGGGGGTGGGGGGGAAGGTAAGAAAAAAAAAATTTACATAATAGCTATTATATATTTAAAAGGTATAGCAAGTTGTACATAATAGATTTGTAGTTTCATGTGTAATCATCTTTTTTATTATACTGTTATGAAAATGCCTGTTTTATTCCATAAATTAAAAATGTGAAAACAAAACCAAAACTCAGTAGCAAATAAAACCAATAATCCCCATGGAGTGGCTTGGTTTGGGAGAAAGAGCAATGAATTTGGAATCAGAGAGTTGGGTTTGATGCCCCACTATTTACTACATTAGTTTCTAACTTCCCAAATGACAAGTTGGGGGAGGAGGTAGAAGGGAAGAGAAAGAATCACCTCCCAGGTCCTGTCTTCTTCCCTCTGCCACTCCTCCTCTCAAGTTTCTCATGGCATTTTCCCTCTATCCTCTCAGTTGAGGACCTCATATTTCAAAGAAGAAAATTAAGAGCATTTACTAAAAGCCCCCTCCTTCTCTCTTCTTCTTTATCTCATATCATTCAGTCGCCATCTTTCCTTGGTAAGTCCAAACCTTCTACATGTACTCCTGATCTCATCACCTCCTATTTTCTCTAGCAGATTGTCTCTATTACATCCTGATCTCTCAAATTTTCAGTTTTTTCCTATTAGCTTCTTCTATACTGCCTACAAACATGCACAGGAACAATATGAACAAAATAACAAATGCTCTTCACACAAATAAAGACAAATCTAAGTAACTGGAGAAATATTAATTGCTCAACAGTAGGCTGAGCCAATATAATAAAAATTAGAATACCATCTAAATTAGTTTACTTATTCAGTGTTTATACCAAACCACCAAAGAATTACTTTACAGAGTTAGAAAAATAATAAAATCCATCTGCAGGAACAAAATGCCAGGAATATCAAGGGAATTGATGAAAAAAATAGGGAAGAAAGGTGTATCGCAATAACAGTTCTCAAACTATACTACAAAGCTGTAAACATCAAAACAATCTGGTACTGGATAAGAAATACATTGAGGGGCAGCTAGATGGCGCAGTGGTTAAAGCACCGGCCCTGGATTCAGGAGTACCTGAGTTCAAATCCGGCCTCAGACACTTGACACTTACTAGCTGTGTGACTCTGGGCAAGTCACTTAACCCCCATTGCCTAAAAAAAAAAAAAAAAAAAAAAAAAAAAAAGAAATACATTGAACAGTGATACAGATTAGGGACAAATCAACATAGTAACCTAATGTTGAATAAACCCCCAAATCCTAGCAACTAGGTTAAGAACTTGCTACTTGGGGGGGGGGGGCAGCTAGGTTGCACAGCGGATAAAGCACCAGCCCTGAATTCAGGAGGACCTGAGTTCAAATCCAGCCTCAGACACTTGACACTTACTATGTGTGACTAGCTGGGCAAAAGTCACTTAACCCTCATTACCTGGCCAAAAAAAAAAAAAAAAAAAAAGAAGAACTTGCTACTTGGGAAAAACTGTTAGGAAAACTAGAAAGTAGTCAATAAACATTTATTAAGCACCTACTATGTGCCAGGCAGACATTCTGGTCTGACAGAAGCTAGGCACAGACCAACATCTCATGCGTATACCAAGATAAATAAAAAATGGATACATAAAGGGTGATATAAGCAATTTTGGAAGCACGGAAGAAAACACTGTCACATCTATGAACAGGAGTAAAGTTCATGACCAAAAAAGAGATAGGGAGGCTCAAAGGTGTAATTTGGATTATATAACATTAATTTTTTTGCAGAAATAAAACTAATGCAACTAAAATTAGAGGAAAAGTAGAAAACTGGGCGGGGGGGGGGGGTTTGGAAACCTCTGCAGCAAGTTCCTCTGATAAAGATCTCATTTCCAAAATATATGGGGAAATTGATTGAAATTTACAAGAAAAAAAGCCATTCCCCAATTCATAAAAGGGCAAAGGATGAGTTGGCAATTTTCAAAAAAAGAAATCAAAGTTATCAAAAGCCATATTTTAAAAATGCTCTAAATCATTAATATAGAAATACAAATTAAAACAGCTCTGAGGTACCATCTCAAACTGGCTCTGATGACAAAGAAGTAAAAATGACATGCTGGAGGGGATATGGGAAAACAGGCATACTAATTCACTGTTGATAGAGCTATGAACTAGTGCAATCATTCTGGAAAGCAATTTAGAACTCCTCAAAAAGCTATTGAACTGCACATACCCTTTAACTCAATGGTACTACTACTAGGTCTATAGTACAAAGAGGTCAAAGAAAGAGGAAAAGGACACATGTATAAAAATATTTATAGCAGAAAAGAAATGGAAACTGAGGGGATGCCCATCAGTCGTGGAATGGCTGAACAAGTTATGGCATATGAATGCAATGGAATGAGTTTGTACAATAATCATCTTTCAAAGATTTAGTAATTCTGTTCAATACAATAGCCACACAAAATTCCAAAGGACTCAGGGTAAAACATGCTATCTACCTTCAGATAGAGAAATGGTGGATTTGGAATGTAGACTAAAGCATGTTTTCTTCTCTTTCTTATTTTTCCTTTTATTTTTCTTGGGGCGGAGGGCAGGGTGGGGGAACATGGCTAATGTGAAAATTTGTTTTGCATAACTACATTCATTTGTTATAGGTTATGGGTTTGTTGGTTTTTTTTGGTTTTCTCAATTTGTGAGGGAGGGGGAAGGTAGAGAATTTGGAACTGAAAACAAAACTAAAATTGATTTTTTTTTTTTAAAAGAGTGAGGTGAGTAGAACCAGGAAAACAATTTATATAAGGGCAACGGCACTGGAAAGAAAAAACATCTTTGAACGACTTAAGAACTTTGATCAAAGCAACAAACAACCAAGTCCTGCGAAAATATATGATGAAGATGTTACCTACTTTCTGATAGAAAAGTCATAGGCACAAGATGAAGAGCCATACACTTTTGGACACTGGCATTATTTGGATTAATTTTGCTTGACTATGCTTACAACAGTTTCCTCCCTCTTGCTCTTAGTGAATGGGTGGGGGGATATCAAGAAAAGAGAGGCTTAGCAACATGATTTAAAAAAAAAAGGCCACTGACACATAAAAATGTTTATTATTAAAAAATAAAATAAAATTTAAAGTAATATGTAGTTCAATCAATCAACACTTATTAAGTACCTGTGTGGCAGGCACAGTGTTAAGAGCTAATGCTACTACAAAAAAAAGAGGCAAAACAGAGTCCCTGACCTCAAGAAGCTTACAATCTAATGGGGAAACAACATGCAAATGTATATATATACACAAAGAAAGCCATATACAGGATAAATAGGAATTAAAAGAGGGAAGTGCTAGAATTAAGAGGGATTAGGGAAGGCTTCCAATAAAAGGGAATGTAAGCCATGTAAAATGTAAGACATGGAAGTCAGTAATTGGATCAGAAGAGAGAGAGCATTCTAGTTATGGGCAACAACCAGAGAAACTGCCTTGAGTGGAGAGATGGAGTGTCTTGTTTTTGGAAGTCAGAAACCCAATGTCACTGGATCAAAGAATATATGTAGGCAAATAAGGTATAAGATGCCTGGAAAACAGTATTAAAGGGAAATATACCATTCCATATGCAATACTCTTTTTGTGTTCTGTTTTGTTTATGGAAATGTCTTTTGTGAGGGAATTTTTGGAATTAAGCTAAGAATTTCAAGATTAGATTAAGAAAATATAAGTGGGGGCAGCTAGGTGGCGCAGTGGATAGAGCACCAGCCCTGGAGTCAGGAGTACTTGAGTTCAAATCCGGCCTCAGACACTTAACACTTACTAGCTGTGTGACCCTGGGCAAGTCACTTAACCCAAATTGCCTCACTAAAAAGAAAAAAAAAAAGAAAATATAAATGCTTGTTGCCTGACATATACTGGCCCTAAAGGAAAAGCAAAAGCCATCATGGCCATAGCCATAGGAGGCTAGTTTATAAAGGATTTTGAATGCCAAATAGAGCATTTTGTATTTGTTCCTGAAGGCCACAGGAAGCCAGGAGAGTTTATTGAGTAAGTGGGCAACATGTACTTCTGGAAAATCATTTGAGTGCCTGAGGACGATAGACTGGAGTGGAGAAGAGACTTGAGGCAGGCGGATCCAACAGAAAGATATTACAATAGTTTGGGTGTATGGTAGTGATGAGGATCTGCACCAGGGTAGAAGCAGTGTTAGAGAGAAGGGGGCACATTTGAGAGAAACTACAGAGATCAAATGGAGAGAGCTTAGCAACAGACTGGATATGGAGAATGAGAGATAGTGAGGAATCTAGGATGATGCCCAGTCTGATGCAAGCCTGAGGGACTGGGATGGTGTTTACCCTGTACAGTAATATATTAGGAAGGGGAGGAGGAATGTTTAGGGGGAAAGAGAATGAGTTTTGGATCTAATGAGTTTAAGGTATTTACTGGGCACCCAGTTTGAGATATCTGAAAGGCTACTGGAGATATGAGACTAGTGGCCAACAGAGTTTGGGTCAGAAAAGGTAGACTTGAGAGGCATGAGCACAGAGATAATAGTAATTAAACCCATGGGAACTGATGAGATCACCAAGTGAAGTAGTATAGGAGAAAAGGGCCCAGGACAGCAGTATGAAATGGAAATATACCATTTCATATGAAATACTCTGTGTTCTGCTTTATGTATGGAAATGTCTTTTTTGGGGAATTTTTGGAATTAAGGTCAGAATTTCAAGATTAGATAAAGAAAACATGTTTGTTGCCTAATGTATAGACTGACCCTAAAAGAAAAGCAAAAGCCATCATAGCTATAGCCAAGGCCAAATCCAGATCCAAACCTAGCTGATCAGCATCCTCACATATCTCTCTCTCTGTCACCCCCTACTCCACCACCCTGTTCCCCCTGACAACCCAAAGGAGAAACAGGCATAGTTGAATTTTTCCTCCCCCTAGCCATTTTCATTAATTTGGGGCCTACAGGAGCACAGCTACCTGCAGCTCCAAGCTCTCTCATTTTCTCATCTTCGTCTTTCTCAACCCTACCCCATCCCATTCCAAACCTTCCCTCAAAAATTCCTGTTCTACCATGCCTAAAGGGCAATCAAACTGTGGATACTCTTTGATTCAGCAATACCACTACTTGGTCTGTATTCCAAAGAGATCATATAAAAAAGTAAAACACCTACATTTACAAAAACATTTATGGCAACTCTTTTTGTGGTGTCGAAGAACTGGAAAATTGGGAGAATGCCAATCAATTGGCCAATGGCTGAACAAGTTGTGGCATATGAATGTAACAGATACTATTGTGCTATAAGAAATGACAAACAGGGGCAGCTAGATGGCACAGTGGAAAAAGCACTGGCCTTGGATTCAGGAGGACCTGAGTTCAAATCCGGCCTGATACTTGACACATACTAGCTGTGTGACCCTGGGCAAGTCACTTAACCCTCACTGCCCTGCAAAGAAAAAGGAAAAAAAAAAGAATGACGCTAGAGAAATGACAAGCAAGTGGATTTCAGAAAAACCTGGAAAGATTTACAAGAACTAATGCTGAATGAAGCAAGCAGAACCGGAAGAACATTGTACGTAGTAATAGCAACACTGTGGGATGATAAACAGTGACAGACTTATTATCTCTTCTCAGCAATACAATGATCCAAGACAATTCCAAAAGACATCATGGAAAATGCTCTCCATATCCAAAGAACAAACTATGGAAATTGAATGCAGATTAAAGCAAACTATCTTCACCTTGGTTTTGTTTTTTTTGTGTGATTTTTCTCCTTTTGTTTCATTTCTTCTTTCAAATAACTAATATTTAACATAATTACACATGTATAAAACCTCTTTCAGACTGCTTGCTGTCTTGGGGAGGGGGAGAGGAGAGGAGGGAAGGAAGGAGAAAAATTTGGAACTCAAAATCTTATAAAAAAATGGATGTTGAAAACTATCTTGACATCTAATTAGAAAAAAATAAAGTATTGAAAGAAAGGAAGGGGAAAATAGTATGCTTTGGTCTGTAGACATTATTATTATTGCTATTAAACCTTCTCTGGTATTTAAAGCCCTTTACAACTTGGCCCCAAAGATAGACTACTATGTGACAGGCAGTGTGCTAAGCTCTTTATAAATAGTTTATCATTTAAGCCTTTCAACAACCCTGCAAAGTAGGTGCACTGTTATTATCACCGTTTTAAAGTTGCAGAAACTGAGGCAGACAGAGTTTAAGTGACTTTCCTAGGGTCACACAGCTAGGGAATGTCTGAAACCAGATTTGAATTTAGGTCTTCCTGACTCGGCCCAGCTCTGGGCCACTAAGCTGCCTCAATTATACCAACCTACTTAACAATGTTCAAAATGATGATCCTGCATCTCTAACTGTATGATCATGGATCATAAAAGATTAAATTACATTCTGACACTCTTACTACCATATTTTCACATTTTCAACAAAAACTTAAAAAAATAAAATGTGTATTGTAATTAATCCTGAGTTAACCAGAATTTGGGAAATTATGCAGTGCCTTTAATGACTCCTTAAAACAAAGGCCCATTTTTTAAAAACAATAATGTATTTCTGGAGATGGCTAGATGGCTGTGAGTCCATGAATACCAGAGTCTTCAAAATATTCAAACTGATAACTATTCTCAACAATACAATGATCCAAGACAATCCCTAAGGACTATTGATGAACTATACACCTCCAAAGAAAGAACCAATATTGACTGAACACAGACTGAAGCATGCGATTTTTTGCTTTCTTTCATTTTGTTTCTTTTATTCAAGTTTTCTTGTACAAAATGAATAATACAGTACTATTTGGCATAATTGCACATGTATAATCTATATCATGCCGCCTCAGGGGTGGAAGGGGAAGGAAGGAGGGATAAAAACTGGAACTCAAAACTATAAATAAAAATGTTTATTATTTAAAAAAAAAAATTAAAGTTGAGAGTCGCCTCCAGGGCAACAAAGAGGAACATGGTGGACATGGGTTCAGTATATCATCACCAAATGTGCAAGAGAAGCAAAGAAAAAGAATGTTACTAAAGAAACCAAAGACTAGAAAAGGTGGGCTGCTGGTGAAGCAGTGAGCATGAGATAGATTTAATGGACAGTCTGCATACTCTATTGAGATTCAGAAAAACAGAGAGGTCCCCAGGGGGCTTTCTGGGTGTTCTATTAGCAGGGCTTCTTAAACTTTTTCCACCTGTGACCCCTTTCTGCCCAAGAAAATTTTACATGACCCGAGTTATATAAAATAGGCACACATAACCTTTTACTGTTGCCAATTTTGTTGTGGTCCTCACATTCAATTACCCTACCACCATGGGGTATAGTTTAAGAAGCTTTGTTTTATAGATAATCTATGGGAAGGTATGAGTAAGTAGATTGTGCTCTCTATCACTGGAGGAAGGACCACCTTTTTTTGATTAGATCATAAATCCATCAAAGTATCAAAGTAACACCCCAAAATAAAATCAACTTTAATGCCCCACTTCCCAAGGATTCTAGTCAATCAAAACTTTATGGTCTATATGCAACAAGGTTTAGAGGCAGTTAGGTGGTACATAGGCCAGGATACAGGACTTGGTGTCAGACCAGAGCTCAAATATGACCCTGGGCAAATAACTTAACCCCTGTCTACCTTTGTTTCCTCAATTATAAAATACAAATCATAATAGCATCTACCTCTCGGGGCTGTTGTAAGAATCAAATGAGATAGTATTTGTAAAGCACTTATCAGCACAGTACCTGGCAATAGTAGGCACTATAAAAATATAATTCCCTTCCCTTAATGATATGAACCTACATTTCTAAAAAGACAAATCAGAGAATGCTATTCACTTTACAAAGTATTTTTCATTAATAAAACAATCTCTCACTAATAAAGCAATCCTCCCTAAATAAAATATGATTAGGTTTATAAAAGTTTCATCTATATAACATTTTTCATTATGTATATAACGATATGCCTTCTGGCATTGATAATTTTGGGGGAGTATGGAGGTTAGTTGGTATAGACCTGTGATCATATCAATGTAATGCAAGTGAGAAAACTCCTGACAACGCAGATCAGCAGTAGTTCTGCAGCTCGCTGTCTTAGAGAATTACCTGGTCCACTGAAAGGTTAAGTGTTTGCTCAGGGTGGCACAGCAATTATGCATCAGAGCTTAAACCCAAAAGTATTCCTGACTCCAAATGGTTTTACACCATAAGTTTGGAGGAAAGTTATAAAATGCTAAATGTTGCCTTACTGCCGCAAAGTTTTGTCAAGTTATGTGAAATACTCATTTTAACTGAGTAAAGAAAAATTTTCATATGTTTATGAAAGTTATGTTTCCATTAAATATGCCATGATTATATTGCAAATGATAGCCACAAAACAGGGGGGAGGGAGGATGTGTGGAAATTGTATGATTCTTCATATAGCAATTTCATCCTATAACACTTAATGAGATACTATATGTAAAGCATTTAGCACTGTGCCTAGCAGAAGTAAGCACTACAAAAATGTTATTCCACAAAAAAATTATTTCCTTCCCTTAACTATATGAAACTAAATTTATAAAAGATAAATTAGGGGATGTTATTACTGAAATTACTAAACTATTCTAGCCAACCACAGTTTTTCTAATCAATGTTAGATTATCCTTTAATGATAAAGCCTTAATACTGGTTTTCTTGGATTCTTATATTTGAACATTTGTTAGTGTCTTTGGGAACTAAAAGAAAATATATCAATTAACATTTAGTTAACTTCAAAAAACAAAGCAAGTCTGATTCAGAGCTACATGAACAAGATAAAATTTATAAGCCACTTTAAAAAAGGATAAGCAGAAACCTGTGGCATCAACAAGAGTTTTTTAAATAGTCTGAAATCAAGTAAATTCATCTCCCTGAAAGTCAGGAAATGTCACTTTTTTGTCTCAGCCCTAGAATAACTGGAGTGATCTTGGTTTTTACTTAACCTCTCAGGTCTTTTATTTCCTTATCTATACAGACCAAATAAATTCTAGAGACTCCAACATCTCTAAAATTCTGTGTTTAAAACTATACAAACTGTGCAAAATTGCTCCATTTTAAGTGTATTCCATCCAGAAATACAAACTATAAAGCTTGATAACATTCTGAAATTCAATTAATCTATGGTTTGGTGTTTTTTTCCTGTTTTGAACAAAATTATTTTGAAATTTTAGATGTTCTATTTCTATATAAACTTCCTTGTGCTGGTCTAGTTTAAGTACACATTCTAGTGAGAATAAATCTCAGTCCAACACTTTAATTTGGGCTCAGAAGTTTGGTGTGGGTATACTATAGAATTTTGTATCTAATTCTTCAAAAGGATAATAATTGGCTAAAAATTTGAGCATGTATTCACCTAATAATTTATTTTTCTATTTACCTTTTCTCTTCTTTTGCTCTTAGCTGTTCTTCCTGTCTCAAAACTTGAACCATTATAGACTCAAAAACTCCACTTGTCAAGCCTGCCAAACTTCGAGGTGTAGAGCGACGCCTTGTTGATGTACATGCTGCTCCTTTCTCATCCTCTAATCCATAATAACCTCTGGATGTAACTGCTATTGTTGTTTTTTCTCTCAAGTGCCTGGCAAAGAGAAATTAAATTAGTTCACAAGGGGACACCTT
Organism: Dromiciops gliroides; assembly: GCF_019393635.1. Classification (NCBI taxonomy): domain Eukaryota; kingdom Metazoa; phylum Chordata; class Mammalia; order Microbiotheria; family Microbiotheriidae; genus Dromiciops; species Dromiciops gliroides. The sequence goes on from NC_057861.1 coordinate 641,628,936, forward strand.
TAAAGTCAACAAAACTTCACCACTCTCTTTTCTTCATCACACAACTATATATTAAAAAAACAAAACAAAACAAAAAACCCTTCCAGGTTAACAGCAATAAAACCAAATCCTTCCAAGTTAACAGCTTAAAAGGAATTCAGTTAAAACATAACTATAGGTTAGAATTCTCATCTTCCCTATATAAAGTTTCTAAATGTTCTCAATTCTGCCAAGATATCACAGATCAAATCCTACCTCTATTTTTGAAATATATTTAAACTTTATGGTTCAAGTTAGGATGACCTCAACGAAAATTTAGTTTTCTTCAACTTTCCAAAATTAAGCAAGACATCCATCTCTTTAAAAGTCAGACATTTTTCAAGTCTATCCTGTTTCTCCATGTGTATGTACAAACAAATAAAAATTACATACTACACATTAGTTGCACTAAAACAGGTAAATTCAAAAATAAACTTTCAAAGAAATTACAAGCAAATTAACAACTCTACAAACACGTAAAATACAGGAATAAAATTATCTGCCTAATTTGTAAAAATAAGAGCCAAATGTGAAGAAATAGAATGATTCCCTCCTACCTCACCATAAATGCCTTCTTAATAGATTTCTAATGGATGCACTGGCACCCCAATCTGATTCTATAAGTAGTCTTATTTATTGACAGTTCCTTTATTGACCAGGGAAACTTAAATTTTAAAATCTATTAAAAAAAAAAAGCTTTCATTTCATGATGTTTTAAAATTAGACTACAGGACTTTTAAAATTTGTATCTATGTAACATTTCACTACAAATTAAGCAGGTGTTACTGGTGTATGATATGATTATGGATTTGAGTCAGATTAAACTCTGACCATGGGGTCTGGAAGGTACCCAGACCTGCCCCAGTATAGTTTGTTAGAAGTTTATTGCTTGTCAAAATTCTCACTGTCTCCTTTAAGTTTTATTGCCAATTAACAGTATTTTTACTTCTGCTCAGTCTCCCCACTTGTCAGCTACATATTAGTTTTGTCTGCAATCTATCATGTGTCAGAACCCCAGTCAGTGGGTCAGGGAGTTTGCCCACCAATTCAATACTCGGGACTCAAGAAGAAAGGATGGGACTAGGCACAGAATGCAGCCATTGAGTTGAGACCAGATGTTAAGTAACATTGTCTCTTTTTCTCAGAGCAGAATCCCCTTGGCCTTGGGGTCCCAACAATGGATTATTCTTTTCTTCCCAACATAGCCGAAGATAAATTTTAACCCTGTCATCCTTATCTTTAGAGACAGGGGCCTGGAGAGGGGAGTCAGTGGGAACTGTGAGATGTGAAACATCTGACTCTCACTCCCCTGTTTCCTTTTCCTTTGGTTTGACCTTGTTCCCCCTCCCCTTTTCCCCCTTGTCCCTGGAACACGTATGCATGTCTCCATACGCACCCTGGGTGAGACAGGATTGGATGTTAGATTGTGAGCTCATCCACCCTAGGTGTATGTGGGGACAGTCCTTTTCAAGATTACTATAAAAACCTAGAGGATTGGGCATATCTTTGCAAGACTTCAATGTGTAATTGGGTTTTGCCCGTCCTCATGAGGATGTAATAAATCTGTCTCTGCTTGACTTGGTGGTCTCCTCGAGTTATTTGGGTAAACTGAGGCAGTTTGCTCCATACACTGGCAACTGCAATTTGAGGAAAAATACATTAATTCTGACTGGTAAGCTGAAGAATATTAGAAATCCCCCAAGTAAAACATCTGTTTTGTTTTTTCTTTAAATAACCCATTCTACTTGGTTGATATATATTATCATTTCTGGAGTTTTTTCTTTTTTTTCCACTTTTTTTTCCAAATATATGCCATCATGCAAAACATTTCCATATTAGTTGTGTTGTAAAAGAAAACAGACTAAAGGAAAAGAAAAATAAAGCTTAAAAAAAAGTAAGCTTCAATCAGCAGTCAGACTCCATCAGTTCTTTATCTGGAGATGGATAGCATTTTTCTTAGACCACTGTACTGCTGAGAATAGCTAAGTCGTTCAGGGTTGATCATCGTACAATATTGCTGTTACTACATACAGTGTTATTCTGGTTCTGCTCACTTCACTCTGCCATCAGTTCATGTAAGTCTGTCTAGGTGTTTCTGAATGCATCCTGTTCATCATTTTTAAAAACAGCACAACAGTATTACATCATGATCATATACCACAACTTGTTCAACCATTCCCCAATTGATGGGCATCTCCTCAATTTCCAATTCTTTGATAGATATAACCTATATCAGATTATCTGCTGTCTAGGGGAGGGCAGGGAGAAAAATCTGATATTGGAAAGCTTGTATAAACAAAAGCTGAGAACTATCTTTACATGTAACGGAAAAAATAAAATACCTTATATGTAAAAAAAAAAATAAAATAAAAATTTCCAATTCTTTGCCACCACAAAGCCACTATAAATATTTTTGTACTATTGTACAAAAAAATAATACTGTACACTATAAATATTTTGTTTCTAGAGTTTTTCAATAGCCATTTCTAAACTGGCAAAATCAATGTTCTAAGTGATAAGCATTCCAAATGAGAACAAAATTTCCATAATTTAAAATAGAAATAATTTTCTTCCCTTATCATGGAGGCCAATTTGTATCAAATAAATTTCAACTTCAAGAAAACAAGAACAGAGAACTTCCTGTGCCAAGATGACGATCTAAGCTCTCCCAGATTTCCTCTACAAACTGACATAAAACTGCCTCTGAATTGTCCCAGGAGCAGGGAAACAGCCTACCAGCCTGGAAGGAAAGGTCTGTCTTACCTGGGTGAGAGGGAAGTGAGGTCCAGGAGCAGCAGCAGCTGCTTCTGGGCTCACAGCAAGGAGCCTGAAGCAGGGCTCTAAGCTTGGGGCAATCTACCAGTGAGGCTCTACCTACTTGCAAACCAGCAGCTCCCTGGGCAGGTGAGCAGTCTGGGACCCTTACCAGGTACCCCAAAGCTAGCACAGACCATGAGGGAGGCTTTGACTCCACTGCTGACCAGTAGTGAAGCCCCATCCAAGACTGGTCAACAGCAAATTTATACTCCTGTGACTTCCCAGCAGAGAGACTGTTTCCAGGGTAAACCTGCCCCAGGGACTCAGCAGATTGCAACAAAATTACCCTTCCAGGACCTACTAGCAGAGTGACTGGTAGCAAGCCAGCAGCAGGACACCCCCCTGCTCCCCCAACCAAACTTGGGCAGACTAGAAACAAATTTACTCCTCCAGGGCCTGCTAACAAAGAAGCCCTGCTAACAGAGTAACCCAGCAGCAAGGCACCACCCCTGGAGCCAACCAATAACAAGATCACTCCTCCAGGGCCAGCCACCAGAAAGACTGTTAACTTTAGCAACCCAGCAAAAACAAGCAGCTAAGCCCCGAAGCCCAGTGAGAACCACCAATGAGACCCAGAGCTCCAGCACAAACCTCGGGGAAGTTTAGGAAGAGAGTCCAATTCGAATAAAAATATCAAGGAACAAAAATGAGCAAAACAACAACAAGCTTGACTATTGACAGTTACTACACTGATAGGGAAAATCCAGGCATAAGCATAGAGGAGGACAACAGCAACAAAATGGCTACAGGTGAAGCTTCAAAGAAAACTGCAAATTGATCTCAGACCCAAAAAGAATTCCTGAAAGTGCTTAAAAAGGACTTTAAAAATCAAATTAGACAAGTAGAAGAAAAATTGGGGAAATAAAAATGCAAGAGAACCATGAAAAAGAAACACAAAAATTTACTGAGGACAATAATTCCCTAAAAAACACAATTAACCAAATGGAAAAAGAAGTACAAAAGGTCACTGAAGAAAATTCTTTAAAAATCAAAATTGAACAAATGGAAACTAATGAGACACCAAGATACCATAAAACAAAATCAAAAAAGTAAAAACATAGGAGAAAATGTGAAATTTTTCATTGGAAAAACAAGTGACCTAGAAAATAGATCTGGGAGAGATAATATAAAAATTATTGGACTACCTGAAAGCCATGACCAAAAAAAAAAAAGGAAAAAAAAAATCTGGACAATATCTTTCAAGAAATTATCAAAGAAAACTGCCCGGAAATATTAGAACCAGAGGGCAAGATAGCAATTGAAAGAATCCACTGATCACTGCCTGAAAGAGATCCCAAAATGAAAACTCCCCAGAAGATCAGACAAATTTCAAAGTTCACAGATTGAAGAAAAAGTACTGCAAGCAGCCAAAAAAAGCCAATCCAAATACCTTGGAGCTACAGTCAGAAGTACACAGGATTTGGCAGCTTCCACATTAAAGAATCCCAGGGCTTGGAATATAATATACTGGAAGGCAAAGGAGTTAGATTTACAACCAAGAATCACCTACCCAGAAAAACAGAATATATTCTTTCAGGGAGGGGAAAAAAAATTGACATTTAATGAAATAGAGGACTTTCAAGCATTTTTGATTAAAAAACCAGAGTTGAATAGAAAATCTGACCTCCAAATACAAGACTCAAGAGAAACATAAAAAGATAAAAAGAAAAACAATAAAGAAAAACTATAAGAAACTCAATAAGGTTAAACTATTTCTAGTTCTATATGATAAGATAATATTTGTAAGTCTTAATAACAATTATAAGAACAATTAGGAGTACATGTAAAGAAGATGTGTCATAAGGTAATACTGAAGGGATGATAATATTTTTAAGTCTCAACAACTTTACTATAAGAATAATTAGGAGTATATGTAGACAGAGGGTATGGTCATAAGGTGACACTGATGGAATGACACCCCAGAAAACAAAATAGAGGGGTAAAAAGAAATTGCATGGAAGAAGGAGGAGGGAAGAAATTGAATGGGGTGAATCCCCCCCCCCACACACAGAAAAGAACTATCATAATGGAGGGGAAGATGGGGGGGGGGGGGGGGGGGGAGAGTATGGGCAAAGATTAAACCTTACTCTCATCAAAGTTGGTTCAAAGAGACTGAGTTGGATATAGAAATCTATAAGGAAGTATAAAAAGGGATAGTGAAAATAGAAGGGCGGGGGGCCCTGATACAAGGGAGGGGATATTGGGGGAGGTGATGATTCTAAGTAAAACACTTGTGAGAAGGGAGAGTATGGGGGGGGTTCTGAATCGGCGGGGATAAACAGGTGAAAAATAGCATGGAGAATAAAGTCATCATAACTATAAATGTGAATGGGATGAACTCATCCATTAAACAGAAGCAAATAGCAGAATGGATTAAAAGACCAAAATCCTACAATATGTTGTTTATAAGAAACACTTTTAAAGCAGAGAGATACACAAAGGGTACATGTAAGGGGCTGGAACAGAATCTATTATGCTTCAACAAAGAAAGCAGGGGTAGCAATTATGATTTCAGACAAAGCAAAAAAGAAAAAAAAAACAGATCTAGTTAAAAGAGATAAAGAAGGAAACTATATCTTGCTGAGAGGTACCATAGACAATGAAGTCCTATCAATGCATAACACATATGCATCAAATGGTATAGCATCTAAATTTTTGAAGAAGTTGAATGAGTTACAGGAGGAAATAGATAAGAAAACTATCCTAGTAGGGGACCTTAACCTTCCCCTCTCAGAACTGAATAAATCTAACCAAAAAATAAACAAGAAAGAAGTTAAGGAAATGAATAAAATCTTGAAAGGTTAGATATGATAGATCTCTGGAGAAAACTGAATGGGAATAGAAAGGAATATACCTTCTCAGCAGTACATGGGACCTACTCAGAAATTGACTAGGGCATAAAAACTTTATAACCAGATGCAGAAAAGCAGAAATAGTAAATACATCATTATCAGATCACAATGCAATAAAAATTACATTCAATAATGGACAATTAAAAGATTAAAAACCAAGTGGAAATTAAATAATCTGATCCTAAAAAACAAGTAGGTCAAAGCACAAATCATAGAAACAATTGATTTCATTAAAGAAAATGACAATGATGAGACAACATATTAGAACTTACGGAATATAGCCAAAGCAGTTCTAAGGGGAAAATGTATATCCCTAACTGCTTACATCAATAAAACAGAGAAAGCAGATCAATGATTTGGGCATGCAACTAAAAAAAAAACACCTAGAAAATGAATAAATTAAAAATTCTGAAAATCAAAGGAAAGATGAATAAAATTCAAAGTAAGGAAACCATTGAATAATAAATAAAACTAGAAGCTGGTTTTATGAAAAAATTAATAAAATAAACCATTGGTTAATTTGATCAAAAAAAGATAAGAAAACCAAATTACTAGTATGAAAAATGAAAGGGATGAACTCACCACCAAAGAAAAGGAAATTAAGACAATTATTACGAATTATTTTGCCCATTTATATGCCAATAAATTTGACAATCTAAATGAAATGGATGAATATCTACAAAAATATAAATTACTCAGATTAGGAGAAGAAATAAAATCTTTAAATAACCCAATTTTAGAAAAAGAAATTGAACAAGTCATCAATGAACTTCTAAGAAAAAATCCCCAGGACCAGATGGATTCAGAAGTGAATTCTACCAAACATTTAAGGAAAAATTAATCCCAATACTATATAAATTATTTGAAAAAAAATAAGTGGCGTCCTACCAAATTCCTTTTATGAAACAAATATGGTGCCAATACCCAAACCAAGAGAGCCAAAACAGAGAAAGAAAATTATAGACCAGTCTTACTAATGAATATTGATGCAAAAAATTTAAATAAAATACTAGCAAAAAGATTACAGAAATATATCATAAAGATCATACACTATGACCAGGTGGGATTTATACCAGGAATGCAGGGCGGGTCCAATATTAGGAAAACTATTATTATAATTGACCATATCAATAACAAAAGCAACAGAAATCATATGATTATCTCAACAGATGCAGAAAAGGCCTCTGACAAAATACAGCACCCATTCCTATTAAAAATGCTAGAGAGCACAGGAATAAAAGGAGCTTACTAAAAATGATAAGTACTATTTATCTAAAACCATCAGCAAGCATTATCTGTAATGGAGATAACCTAAAAGCCTTCCCAATGCAATCAGGTGTGAAGCAAGGATGTCCCTTACCACCTCTATCATTTAATACTGTATTAGAAATGTTACCTATAGCAATAAGAGAAGAAAAAGAAATTAAAGGAATAACAATAGGTAATGAGTAAACAAAACTATCACTCTTTGCAGATATATGATGTTATACTTAGAAAACCAATTAAAGGGGGCAGCTAGGTGGTGCAGCGGATAGAGCACTGGCCCTGGAGTCAGGAGGACCTGAGTTCAAATCTGGCCTCAGACACTTGTCACAACCCCAATCGCCTCACAAAAAAAAAAAAAAAAAAGACAACAAGAAAATCAATTAAAAAGCTGCTTGAAATTATTAACAACTTTAGTGAAGTTGCAGGATACAAAAGAAATCCATATAAACCATCAGCATTTCTATATATTACCAATAAAGTCCAGCAACAACAGATAGAAAGAGAAATTCAATTTAAAATAACCATAGCCAATATAAAATACTTGGGAGTCTACCTCCCAAGACAAACACAGCAACTGTATGACCAGAACTACAAAACACTTTTCAGAGAAATAAAGTCAGATCTAAACAATTGGAAAAATATTAATTGTTCATGGGTAGGTAGAGCCAATATAATAAAAATGACAATCCTACCTAAGTTAATTTATTTATTTAGTGCTATATATCAAAAAATATTTTATAGAGCTAGAAAAAATAATAAAATTCCTCTGGAAAAACAAAAATTCAAGGATATCATGGGAATCAATGAAAAAATACAAAAGAAAGTGGTCTAGCAGTACCAGATCTCAAACTGTATTACAAAGTGGTAATTATCAAAACAATCTGGTACTGGCTAAGAAATAGAGAGGTAGATAGAAATTACACTATCTATAGTAATCTAGTATATGATAAACCCAAAGATCCTATGGCAGAAACTAGGTATCTCACACCATATTCTAAAATAAGGTCAAAATGGGTACACGATTTACACATACAGGATGATACCATAAACAAAATAATAGAGTTTGGAATGGTTTATCTGTCAGATTTATGGGCAGAGAAAGAATTTAGGACCAAAAAAGATATAGAGTAAAATAAAATATAAAATAGATGATTTTGATTATATAAAATTAAAGAGCTTTTGCACAAATGAAACTAATATAACCAAGGTTACAAGGGAAGCAGAAAACTGGGAAAGAATTTTTGAAATAAACATCTCCCATAAAAGCCTCATTTCTCAAAGTCATTCCTCAATTGATAAATGGTCAAAGGATAGGAACAGGCTGTTTTCAGACAAAGAAATCAAAGCTATCTATAGTCATATGAAAAAATGCTCTATATCACTATTTTATCAGAGAAACGCAAATGAAAACAACTCTGAGGGGACTTCTGGGCGGAGCCAAGATGAGCAGTGAGCTCTTGAACTCATGACATAATTGCTCCAAAACACATCCAAATAACACCGTAGGAAAATGCCAGGAGCAGCAAAACTCACAGAAGAATGTGCTGAAATCATCTTCTAACCAAGAACAGCTTGGAAGGTCAGAAGGAGGGAGCTGCTGTGCTTATACAGGAGTCGGGCCCAACCCCACAGTCACCCTGACACAGATCCAGTCTCAGGAAGTCCTCATCAGAGAAGGAGACCCTCAGAGCCTCTGAATCAGCTGAAGCACCAGTGTCATCTGGAACTAAGCTCACAGTCTGGTGAGTGGGCTGAGCCCTGAGCAGGGGGGAGAGTACAGGGGTCTATGCTGGTGCTAAGGCAGAACTTGGATTTTACACCCCTGCTGAGAACCAGGGGGTAGGCTTGAGTAGCAGTGGCCCAGGTGGGGGAGGGGCACAGGCTCATCGGAGCTGACAACCACAACACACAAAGCTGGTTGATCAGCAAGTTGGTCTGGGGTCATCTAGGACCAGGAAACAGGCCAGGCCAGGGAAGAACCTGATTCTCCTTAAATCATACCACCTGGAACTTCTTGAGCTTGGGATACTGCAGCCTTAAGGAGCTAAAAGTCTAGTAAAAGAAAGGCAAGATGAGCAGACAGAGAAAGGTGAGGACCCTAAAAGTTTCTACAGTAACAAGGAAGACCAAGGGGCACCCTCAGAGGAAGATGTCAACATCAGGGCCCCTATATCTAAAGCTTCCAAGAAAAGTATGAATTGGTCTCAGGCCATAGAGGTGCTCAAAAAGGACTTTGAAGATAAAGTTAGAGAGGTAGAGGAAAAAATGGAAAGAGAAATGAGGGTGATGCAGGAAAGACATGAGCAAAAAGTCAACAGCTTGAAAAGTCAAATTGGCCAAATGGAAAAGGAGGTACAAAAGCTCTCTGATGAAAATAACTGCCTAAGAATTAGGATTGAACAAATGGAAGCCAGTGACTTTATGAGAAATCAAGACACAATAAAGCAAATCCAAATAAATAAAAAAATAGAGGGCAATGTGAAATATCTTCTGGGAAAAACTGCTGACCTGGAAAATAGGTCCAGGAGAGGTAATTTGAAAATTATTGGTCTACCTGAAAACCATGATCAAGGAAAGAGCTTAGACATCATCTTCCAAGATATTCTCAGGGAAAATTGCCCTGAAATTCTAGAAGAAGCTAAAAATAGAAATTGAAAGAATCCACTGACCACCTCTAGAAAGAGATCCCAAAAAGAAAACTACTAGGAATATTATAGCCAAATTCCAGAGCTCTCAGGTCAAGGAGAAAATATTGCAAGCTGCCAAAAAGAAAGAATTCAAGTACTGTGGAGCCCCAGTCAGGATAGCACAAGATCTAGCAGCTTCTACATTAAAGGACAGGAGGGCATGGAATATGCTATTCCAGAGGGCAAAGGAAATGGGATTACAACCAAGAATCACCTACCCAGCAAAACTCAGCATAATCTTTCAGAGGAAAAAATGGGACTTTAATGAAAAAGAAGACTTACAGATATTTGTGATGAAAAGACCTGAACTGAATGGCAAATTTGACTTTCAAATACAAGACCCTAGAGAACCATAAAAAAAATTTGGAGCTGGGGGACATACCTGGAGTCGTACAATGGGCAACTGTCTTGTGTCTGAGGCCAGGTTTTGGCTGGGATCCCCCTGGGTCCAGGGGTGATGATTTGTACATTGTGTCACTTAGCTAGATGATAACATCTTTAGGGTTAAATTGAGGGGTGAAGGGAATTCACTGGGGGAGGGGGAAGGACAGAAGTGAAACCCTACATGAAAAGTAACAGGAAAAGGCTTTTGGAGTTGGGGAAGAGATGGGAGAAGAGCAGAGCAGTAAATGAATTTTACACTCATCAGAAAAGGCTCAAAGATCTTCAACTCATCAGAGCTGCCTCAAAGAGGGACTAATAGACACACCCAACTGGGTAGAGTAATCTATTTAATCTGGGCAGTAAATGAGCCTAACATTCATCAAAATTGGCTCAAAGACCTCAATCTCATTAGAATTGGCTCAAGGAGGGAATAATGTACACACTCAATTGGGTGGAATAATCTCTCTAACCCTGCAGGAAAATAGGAGTGGAAGGGGATAAAGAGAGGGGCAAAAGAAGGAAGGGCAGAGTGGGGGAGGGGACAGACAGAAGCAAATCCCTTTTGAAGAGTGATAGAATGAAAGAAGATGGATAAAAGAATAAATATCATGGGGAAGGGAATGGGATGGAAGGAAAACAGTTAACAATAGTAATCATGAAAAAGAGAAAAGGGGGAAAATTTTACAAAAAATATTTAAAGCAACTCTTGGTGGAAGCTAAGAATTGAGAATCAAGGGAATGTCCATCAATTGAGGAATGATGGAAAAAGCTGTGCTATATGATTGTAGTGGAATGGTCTTGTGCTACAGGAAATGACAAACAGGATGATCCCTGAAAAACCTGGGAAGACTAATGAACATCGATGTATAGTGAAGTGAGCAGAGCTGGGAGGACATTGTGCATAGTGACAGCAGTATTGTTCAATGAGCAATTGTGAATGACTTAACTACTCTCAGCAGTGCAATGATCCAAGACAATCCCTATGCACCCCATAGAAAGAACTGATAAAAAGAACACTTGTGGACTGTATCTATATAACCTGATTGCGATCTTGTGGAGGGGGGAGGAAAGGGATGGAGGGAGGGAGAAAAATTTGGAACTCTAAATCTTATGAAAATGCATGTTGAAAACTACCCTTACATGTAAATGGAAAATAAAATAAAAGTTTGTTGCTAATAAAAAAAAAACAAACAAACAAAAAAACCCAACTCTGAGGTATCACCTCACGCCTATCAGAGTGGCGAATATAATAGAAACAGAAAATACTGGATGTTGGCAGGATGTGGGGAAGCTGGGACTCTAATCCACTTTTGGTAGAGTTATAAAAAGAGTGCAATTTGGAATTATGCCCAAAGGGCTATAGAACTGGGCATAACCTTTGATCTAGCAATACCACTGCTAGGTTTATATCCCAAAGACATCCCCCAAAAGAGAAAAAGACCTATTTGTACAAAAAATATTTATAGTAGCTCTTTTTGTGGCGGCTAAGAATTGGAAATCAAAGGAATACCCATCTATTGGGGAATGGCTAAACAAACTGTGGTATATGATGGTGATGGAATATTATCGTGCTATAAGAAATGACAAGCAAGAAATGATGTATTATGAAGTGAGCAGAACCAAAGAACATTGTACACAGAGACAAATATTGTTCGATGAAGAACTGTTAATGACTTGACTATTCTCAACAATACAATGATCCAAGATAATTCCAGAGGATTATTGATGAAATATACTGTCCACCTCCAAAGAAAGAACTGATATTGATGGAACAATTCACTTTCTTTCATTTTTTAAAATGAAGTTTTCTCGTACAAAATTACATATATGGTAATGTTTTACATAATCATACATGTATAAGCCATATCTGATTGTTTGCCACCTGAGGGAGGAGGGAGAGAAGGGAGGGAAAGAGGTATAAAAATTGGAACCCAAAAGTACATAAAAATATTTATTATTAAAAAAAGAAAACAAGACCAGAACATCTTAGGTAACTTCCTCTAATCTCATCCATAGTGCTTTACTAGTGAAAAGTTGTAGAGGAACTTCATTTCACCAACAAGAGGGTTTCAAAGCATGTACACTATGAACAATGAATTTTCTTTTATTCCCTAACATTAACAAATGGCAACTAAAATGAGTACTTCCATATATATATATATATATATTAGAACTGAAAAAGACTATAATAAAAGAAACTAAAAATCTCCATTATGCACAGCTTGCTTTTCTTTTTAAGGATATAATAAATTCAACATGTAACTTTTAAAGTTGTCCTGTTTGTCTGTGATATCTTCTGGCCTTCCTTTTGTTTCCTTCCATCTAGGAACACAAGCTAGAAACCATGATAAGATTCTGAAATTCACCTATTCAATGCTTTCTTTTCATCTGTAAATAGAAATAGCTTGTTAAAAAAAAAAATACCACAATAACTGAGATGAATTCAAGGACTGTTCCTTTTGGGAAAGTTACTGGGCATCTCCAGATCTGAAGGGAAAATACTGTTTTTTAAAATGTATAATTATAAAATAAAAAATTTTCTATCCAGAGAAATAAGATCCTATCATTTCATTTCTACTTTGCCTTAGAAATTCACTCAATATAGATTCTTCATAGCTGTATGATCTTCTTGATGAGCATTTCTAATAAATCAAGTCCTAAATGGTTTTTGTTTCATATTTTTAAAAAGTTGCCTCAATGGCTTTTCTTTCTTTTTTAACAATCCAATTCCTAATTCCTCTTTCCTTCACTGCCCCCTCATTGAATAAAAACAAACAAAAATAAAACTTACCTAAAATAATCATAAAGCAAAATAAATTCCTACATTGTACTGCCTGAAAACATCTCATGCTGCAATTAGAGTCGACATTAGTGTTAGAATTACTGTGTTAAATTTAATAAATGTTTTTAAAAAGCTATTCATAACAGATTCATGGTATTTATACATGCTTGAGTTTTTGTTCTTTACATAAAATAACATTCATAAAAAAACACAACCCTCCCCACAAAAAAACAAAAGAAACATTCATGTTTGTCAATTTCATAATAAAAAAGGAAGCTAAGGGGAGGGGGGGCTTAGAGAATTTCCACATTTGGTAAGAATACTTCTTAGACCTTGTGAGACAAGAAAATCAGGAATTAATAGCCAATACTATTTCCTCATCCATTTTCCAAAATAAGTATGGGGATAAGAACAAGTGCCTTGCCAGATAAGGGACCCTTTAGGTGGAGCCCCACTTTCTGTTTACACTAACCAGTAGAGTTTGGTGCTATGGACTTTAATTCAATAATCATCAAAGACTTGTTATACCAATGTACACAGAAGAACTTTTCAAAATGTTATACTATTATAACACATAAAAAGCACATATAACAAGAGGAACAAAGTTCACTTATATAGCTTTAAGTAAAATTTTGCACTATGGGAAAATTGCTATGTTATAATTTTTTTAAAAAACCAGTAATAATGAAAGGCTTAAAGAGGCCACATGCTAAAATATCATCATATCTTACAGTTAAGTCAAATGACATCTTGATCTTTTTTTTTTTTTTTTTTGCTTTTTTGGTTTGGTTTGGGTTTTTACAGGGCAATGGGGGTTAAGTGACTTGCCCAGGGTCACACAGCTAGTAAGTGTCAAGTGTCTGAGATCAGATTTGAACTCAGGTACTCCTGACTCCAGGGCTGGTGCTTTATCCACTTCACCACCTAGTTGCCCTGGATCATATTATTTTTAAAACTGAATATATTTACTCCTAGGTAAAGAACAAACTATAACTTATGTCCCTAAATGAGCACTGATAAAACCTCACTCTTGAACAGTGATTGTTTAATAAAGACTGATTTGACCAACACAGGATGTTCTTTATAATTTCATTTTTAATATTACTAGTTATTCTGTTAAACTTTAAACACTCAGCACACTAAATCACATGATTCAGGCAATCTAATGATTTTGTCATTCATAAAATTCGCCCTTCAATGTTTCCTGTATTTCCATATTTTTATTCCCACTAGAATTAAATGAGTAAGAAACAGCAATCCAATAGTCATTACATAAAAGAATAAGGAAATGCTGGTCGGCTTTTGAGTATGGACAATGTTACCATCATAGGACTATGCTGTTAAGTATGCATCTTAAAAGCTGCTTATGTCTAATGACCAAATGTAGTCCCTGTCAGATATACATACAAAAACTCTAAAGTCAGGTACCAAATTTGCAATCTCAATTTTAATACATAGCAAACTTGACATTTTAAAACTAACAGTCTAGAGATAACTAAGCATTTTAAAATCTAATCCCGTAGAGCCCAATGTGAAAGGTGAAAGGTTTTTAGCTAATTAAAACAACCTTCCCCTTACCCACTGTTTTTTGCTTAATGCTATCCCTAGTCTTATTTTTTTGTTCCTTATTTTATGGTACGATTAGATTTTTTTTTTTAAGTGAGGCAATTGGGGTTAAGTGACTTGCCCAGGGTCACACAGCTAGTAAGTGTTAAGTGTCTGAGGCCGGATTTGAACTCAGGTACTCCTGACTCCAGGACTGGTGCTCTATCCACTGTGCCACCTAGCTGCCCCTGCAATTAGATATTTATTGAGTTCTTTAACAATAACCTTAATTTATAACATTTCTATATTAAATATATTTTACTTTGATAATCATTCAATATTCACATTCTCAGAATCATAAGTTAGTAGGTTGGAAAAAGCACTGAAGTCCATGCTTTTTTTGTAATCAAATATAATGATTTATTTTGCCTGTAATGAGTAAAAATTGTTTAATAGTATAGGCAGAATAGAGAGTTTGGTGACTATAGGATAAGCAAGACCACAGGTTGCCAAATTTGGCCTGCCCCTTTAATCTTGCTAAATGAACCAATATCCTGGGGTGCTCTGCATGGACCTGGACTAACAACCAGAGATACTGGATCTATCAGAGGACCATAGACTTATAATTGTAAGAGACCTTAGAAATCATCTAGTCTAATCCCCTCATTTTACAGATAAGGAAACCAAAGCCCAGGTTGGTTAAGTGACCTATCCAAGGACACACAAGTATTAAATGGCAGAGCACAGATTTCAGTTCAGGTCCCTTGATTCCAAGGTCAGGATTCTTTCCCATTATACTAGTTCACACTAGGACTTGAAAGGAATGTGCACAACCTAAATCAGATTATAGAAGGAGCACAGGAAGAAGCAGCTCCAACAGAAGCAAAGAAGTTCAAAAGAGACAGATTTAGCCAAAGAACTTTTGCTAACTGACTGTAGTTGGAGGTCTGACTTTTATAAGAAATGAAAATAGCCACTACAACTATGAACCAAAAAGAAATGAGACCCTTAACTCTGCAGGTAGGAGGCTAAATAATAGCAGCTAAAATTCAGCAGAGCACCTACAAATGGAAGCATGGAAGAGATAATATAATAGCTTAGCAGAGGACACCGGTGGCTTGCAGCACAGCATGCCACTTCATGACCATTACTAGATCAATAGATAACATAAGTAGTAAACAGCAGTGTTAAGTACAGGAAGAATTCTAACTTTAAAGCAGTTTTTTGGTTTTGTTTTGGTTTTGGTTTCTGTATTTTTGTCGGGGTAATGAGGGTTAAGTGGCTTGCCCAGGGTCACATGGCTAGTAAGTGTCAAGTGTCTGAAGTCAAATTTGAACTCAGGTCCTCCTGAATCCAGGGCTGGTGCTTTATCCACTGTGCCACCTAGCTGCCCCCTTTAAAGCAGTTTTAAGAGTATGAATTTCCCAGGCTACAGATGTTCTCTCTCACTAATGCTATGGAAATCTGAGACTAGATTGGGGTGAGATGGATTGGGGACTAGAGGGGTAGGGGTGTGGAGAGTGTCAGTGATTTTCCATATCATTTAGATTTTAGTTTGGTGGTGGTGGTGGGTTTTTAAATTTTTTTATTAATTAATTAATTGAGGGGGGGCAGGGCAAGGCAATGAGAGTTAAGTGGCTTGCCCAGGATCACATAGCTTCCATATCATTTATTCAATTTATTTTACTCTCATGAGAAAGTTTAGTGTTAAACTGAAGGTTACTAATTATAAATAAAAAAGGAGTCCTAGTAAAGGAGAGACTACTAGAGTAATCAAGGAAGCCACCACAGCAGATTCCTTAAAAAAGGAGCTAGTGGCTGAGTGTTTAGTGTTACAACGGTCAAGGAGGATGAATGCTGAAAAAAGGCCACTGAATCTGGCAAAGATAAGGTCAGTGACCATCTTCAAATGAGCAATTTTTAGTAAGTAACTAGAACCATATTAAAAAAGCAGTAACACGACAAGGACAACCCAGACCAACCCAAGCCCACATTGTAGGCAATATTCCCCCTCTACCTCACTCCCTAGCTACAAAGGAGGAACAGGTGGGAGAGGCATGTGCCCAGCAACAACACTCCTTGGTGACTGAGCTATTACCATAGGTTGTTAAATCTCCCACCACCTGTTGTTCCCCCTACTCTGAATAATAAATCACCAACCACACAGAAGCACCTTATCATCAGCCCTATCCCATCCATGTCCCTCTCCAATCAGGCCAAACCTTTCTACCAAGAGCTCTAGAATTCCCATAACATAGTAAAAACAAACACCCTTTGTCTTCGACTTCTTTTTCTTATGCTCCACATATTAGTCTTCACTGAGACCTGTGGACACTGCATCCCTGGCTATCCTCCTCTTAAGCATATGTTATACATTCACTCACATCCCTCTCCCCAGCCAAACATAGGTCCTTATTCTCCCTAGAAGGAGGAGTCGCAATACTCTCTGCATACCACTTTCATACTCTTAATTTATCATCAAACAGCAAACTCTCCTCCTTTGAAGTTCACACATTCGAGGAGGTAAACACCTAGCTTACCATCTTCTTAACTTCTGCTCTTATGTTAGGGTACTTCAGTATCGTTACTGATGCTTCCATGAACTCCCTATTCCTTAGTTTCCTTAAATTCCATAACCTTCTTCACTCCACACTTCATTCATAAATAAAGATGGTCACACTCTGGATACCACTGTCACATACATTTCACTTCCTTAATCCAGAATTCTGACATTCCTCTACTAACAATGATCCCTATCATTCCATGTCGCCCCTATGCCTCGATCCTCCTGAATCAATTCTTCAGTCACAGAGACTTCCAATCCCTCCACTCTTCAATACTCTAAATTCATCTTCCTCCCTTTCTGATCTCAATCCCACAATTAGCCAATTCAACCGTTTGCTGCTCTCTACTCTCAAATCCTGCACCCCTTTGTCCTGATACTCATCCCATGCCAAACCTCAGCCCTGAATTAAGTCCCACTTCTTCGGATCCTCCTGACATGCTACTGAATGGAGCTGTATAAAGTCCTACAACTGGGCTGACTGAATTCGTTACAGATTCACATCATCCAACTTTAATGGAGCCCCAGATGTAGGAAGACAATCCCTTTTTTCTTCCCTTGATACCCTCTCTCATTCCACACACACACACACACACACACACACACACACACACACACACACACACCCCATTCCAAAACTTCTTTTCCTAAACCTTTTATGTCTTCTCCTTCCCCAACTTTTTCAGCTGAGGATCTTATTCTTACCTCTTACTGTAGTGATAAAATTGATTCCATTTTGACATGAGCTCCTTTTTTATCTCAAAAGCCCCTGAAATTAACCCTCCGCCCCCACTTTCTCCAACAATATGGTGGTCCTTGTTCTTGCCAAGGTAAACCACTTCATATGTGCCCTTGATGGGTTCCCCTCTCATCTCCAATAGATTACAACCCTCAAGTATTCCTCTCCCCCAACCTTTTTAAAAAAAAAAAATAAACATTTTTATTTAAAGTTTTGAGGGAGCAGCTAGGTGGCACAATGAATAAAGCACCAGCTCTGGATTCGGGAGGACCTGAGTTCAAATCCTGCCTCAGACACTTGACACTAGCTGTGTGGCCCTAGGGAAGTCACTTAACCCTCATTGCCCCACCAAAAATAAAATAAAATTAATAAATGGAGTTTTGAGTTCCAAATTCTATCCCTCCCTTTCCCCCTCCCATTGGCAGTAAAACAATCAGAGATAGGTTATACATATACAATTATGTAAAAGATTACCATATCATTTTGTCTAAGAAAACGAACCAACCCTTCTAGACTTTAATCTTTCCCTCTTGAATCATCAATCTCTCCTTATCTACAGGTTCTTTCCCTAAAGCCTTCAAACATTCTAGTCTCTCATCCTCAAAAAACCTTCATTAGACTCTAGCAGACCTTCAATCTATTATACTATATCTTTGCCCCCTTTCTCAGCCAAACTCCTGGGAAAAGGCATTCCTCCACCTCCTCTTCTCTCAGTCCTCAACCCTTACTACCTGGCTTCCACTTCATCTTTCAACTAAATTGCTCTCTCCCTTACCAATGATCTCTTAATTAATAAACTAAACAGCCTTGTTTTAAGTCCTCATTCTTAGGGATCTTCTCTGCTCTGCATCTGACACTGTTAATCCCTTCTTCTCCTATATACTCTCTCTTCTCAGGGTTTTCATGACACTACTTTCTTAGTCTTCTTGCTTCCTCCCTTTTCATTCCAAGTCTGATTTGCTGGGTCTTCATCTACACCATACCCTCTAAATTAGGGAATCCTTCAAGGCTCTATCCAATTCCCCCCCCCCCCCTTAGTAACTTCATCAGATCCCATGGATTTAATTATTACCGTAATTCCAATGACTCACAGATCTATACCAACATCAGTCTCTCCCCTGATCTTGAAATACCTCTGGTCATATATTTGGATCTATCAAACTGTGTATCCCAAAAACTTATTTTCAGCCCCAATTCACACCTCTTCCAAATTTCTAGTTTTCCATATTCATAACCTCAGCATTATCTATGATCCCTCACTCCTACATATCTAATCAGTTGCCAGATCTTGCCATTTCAACCTCCACACCTCTCACCCCTCCCCCATCCATTTCCATACCGTCTTAGTTCAAGACTTTATCCACTTCTCATCTAGATTGTTCCAAAGCATCCTAATTGATCTTCCTGCCTCCTAGATCTCCCTACTAGGGGGTCCATTCTTCATATCACGAGGTTTAAAATCTAAATTGTGTAAATTGTGTGGTCGCCTTAAATGAGAAGCTTTAGCACCAGTCTTTGGGCATTAAGCATTTACTAAAGCATACCAGGTATTCAAGTGGAGTTCAGAAAATTAAGAAAAGGCCTAACTAGCCTAGAGTTACAGCCTGGTCAGGTTCTTCCTCAAGTCCTCTGCCACGAACCTGCTTCAATCACCAACTCACTCAAACTGAGTGTGGAAGCTTTTTATAGGTCCAGAGCAGAGGTGGTCCTTACACACTGCTTCAAGATTATTGGTAGGCATCATCCAAATCCATTGCTCACTGGACTTGAAGGTGGTCTCTAATTGAGTTCAAAGTCCTTAGCTTCTGAGAACAATACCTTTTTAAGGGCTAGCCAGGTGTGCTTACAATCTAGTTAACTTGAAGTAGGCTAATCAGCAGTCAGTCACTCTCACTTAATTCAATCAGTTTAGATTAGTCTCCAGGTGGGCCTTTGAGTATGTGCTAAATTACATTATTTTATCACATTCCCCCTTTGTTTCTTCAAGAAAAACAGGGGTGTTTCCTTGATGAAACAATTATGGGAGTTACCAAGAAGGAACAGAGAAATGATGGGATATGAGCATTCCCACACTTTATGGCAATAGAAGCAGATTCTTGAAATATGATGATAAAGTTTCTCTTGTTTTTCTTCAATCCCTTTATTTTCTCTTTTGGTTCTTTCATAATACCAAAACTTTATAATGTTGTTAATCAAAGGCAAAAGCAGGTAAAGATAAACAGAATTTAAAAATCCACAAAAATGAAGTGTTAACATGATCTTATTCTCCTTTGATTAACCAGACTAAAGTTAGAGAAAAGCAGGTACTTAGTGGGTAGAAGAAACCCAATTGAAAATTTAAAGGGACAGGCACATAAAATCAATTAAAATAGGAGAAACTTACAAACATAAAATTTCTTACCCAACTTGTTTTGCAGAGAAGATCAGAAGATTGAGGGGTTCAGCAATCCCTTTGTGGTTGACAAACTGTGATGCTTAAAATCTAAATGTGATTTTCTTTAAGTGCAGATCTATGTCATTCCCCTACTCAAACTTTATTGCCCCTGGGATAAAATGGAACACCATCTTCTACGTGAAGTCTTACCTGATCTACACAAATTATCCTGTATTTAACTACTTTGTAATTATTCTTTGTATATTATATACATGTATATACACTCAAATATATACTTTTTTCCTCCCTTGAGACAAAGGATGTAAGTACCTTAAAAGTAGGAATTGCTTCATCCTCTGTAATCTGTATGACCAACATCAAATGCTTACTTGTTGACTGATCGAGACTGCTATATGAAACTATTTTTTCAAAGCTTAAATTCTAGAGTTTCAGGTAAAATGATTTCATATCCCAAAGGAAAATTCAAGACTGCTATGTGTTGCAACTAATTGCCAAAAATTTTTTTTAAAAATCAGTTTCAATTTATTTTTCTGATTTTAAATTAAATGGAAATAACTGCAAACCTTTTTCTTGATATTCTGATTAGATTTAGAAAGGACTAAACTTGTAAGTAAATAAGCACCAAAGTCAGAAAGGCTCAAGTAAACATCTTACCAACACTGAACCTACTACTTACATCCTATAACAACACCTTATTAATTGCAAACATAAAGATGTTTTCTTTTGAGTTACAACTCGCTTCAATTCAAATACTCTCTTCCCTGCCCAGAAATTGTAAATCTTCCTGTTTCTAGAGACATCACTCATATGCTTTCATTTGCCTATGTGGTTTTGCAGCACTAAGCTGTGAAGCTAGAGCACTCAGTCAGACACAGGAGATAGTGAGGTAGTGCAAATTATGGGGCAAAAGGAAAGTTCTAAAGATAAGGAGGATAATCCCTGACTGACCGTTAATACCATTTGAAATGAATAATTATTTTATAATAGCTAGAGTAACAGGTAAAATCAAATGGGGGTGAGCAGGAAGTGTGAAGAAAATAAACGATAGCATTAAAACCATCCTTGTCTTTTTCAACTTCCCTCCTCTTCTTTACTATTTGTTTAAGGAGGTAAGTAAAATAGATGCTGATTCTACTAAAAAAGTCCTGTGATAAGATGATAGATTTAGAGCTGGAAGGGGTCTTAGAAGTTACTGAGTCCAACCTCTTCATTTAAAGTTTAAGAAAACAGGGCCACAGAGAGGTTAAATGACTTGCCCAAGATCACATAGTATCTAAGGCAGTACTTGAACTTGGGTCTTCCTGACTCAGTCGGGTGACCAATCTATCACACTAGGTATAAGTGAAAGAATCAGGATTCAAACACAAGTCCTTTGATTCAAATAATTCTAGACAATAACCCTTTTTTCACTGTAACATGGTGCAAACACTTCATTTAAATAATTCCTTTAGAAGTCTACATATGTCTGTATTTTTTATGTGCCACAGAAGTTCTTTAATAATGACAATCGTGTAATACACTCTTGGTAAAATTGTAAACCGAATCAAACATTCTATAGAGCAATTTGGAACTATGACCAAAGGGCTATTAAAACCATGCATACTCTCCACCCTAGCAATACCACTACCAGGTCAGTACCCTGAGATTAAAAAAAAAAAAAGTTGAATTTGAAATTTAGGTGATGCCCATCAATTGGGGAATAGCTGAACAAACTGTGGGATGAGATCAGTATGGAAGGAACACTATTGTGTTGTAAGAAATGATGACCAAGATGCTATCAGAAGAACTTATTAAAAATGCAATCCAAGGGGCAGCTAGATGGCGCAGTGGATAGAGCATCGGCCCTGGAGTCAGGAGTACCTGAGTTCAAATCCAGCCTCAGACACTTAACACTTACTAGCTGTGTGACCCTAGGCAAGTCACTTAACCCCAACTGCCTCACTTAAAAAAAAAAAAAAGCAATCCATCAGGGGTGGCTAGGTGGCGCAGTGGATAAAACACTGGCCCTGGATTCAGGAGGACCTGAGTTCAAATCTGACCTCAGACACTTGACACTTACTAGCTGTGTCAACCTGGGCAAGTCACTTAACCCCCATTGCCCTGCCCCCCCCCAATGCAATCCATCTACAGAGAAAGAACTGATGGTATCTAAATAGATTAAAGTTTAATTTATTTTTGTTCTAATGTGGAAATGTTGCACAACTGCACATGTATAACTTATATTGAATTGCTTCGGTTCTTAAGGAGGGGTGGGGAGGGAGGGAGGAAGAGAATTTGGAACACAAAGTTTTAAAAGATCAATGTGAAATTGTTTTTACATGTAACTTGGGGAAAATTAAAAATAAACAAAAATTTAATTATTAAAAAAACAATTACAATGGGATTTGACCCCTATTCCATATGTGAATCAGACATTTGGGGGGGGGGGAGAGTGGCTAGAAGGGAAAAAGAATAGGAAAATGGAACTTTAAAATATGTTATCTATATGAAGTTAGTATGACTATGCAAGGTGTTCATACAGTACTACAAAAAAACACAAAGTCACACTTTCCCCTCAATAATTCTTGTCCTAGTCCTTCCATAAATCTATGAAGGATCAACTCTGTCATAGTCTACATCAAAACTTTCTAGACACCTGTTGCTAATGCTTTCCCTCCCAAAACTAATTTGCATTCAAATTGTATATATTATGTATATAGCTACATATTTCCCAATATAAGCTCCCAAAGGCAAGAACTATCCTTTTTTGTCTTTAAATCTGATCTCTAGGACATGGTAGACACATAATAAATGCATCTAGGAGAAAAGGGTAACAAAAATGTCTAATGCCGCAGAGAGGTGAGAGAAAAGAATCTGCTTCCAATCCTTGAAGTCTGAAAAAATTTCCTATAAAAAGCAGATCCTAAATAAGAGAAAGGAAGTAGGCTAGAAGATACTAATAAATGACAACATCACGCTAAATTTGATAGGGGAAGGAACTCTGAGGAAGCCCTAGTGTGGGAACTCACTAGAAATCCAGTTAATCTTTGGGAAATATGTTAAGTTCTAGGAGTTGCCTGAAGCACACAGATGTTTAATGACTTAAAAAAAGGCCCACAACTAGTGTCAGAGGCATCATTTGAACCCAGATTTTTCTGAGCCCAGGTCCACACTATAATCACTATGCCCTATTACCTCTAGAAAAAATAAATTTAAACTGTATTAGAATTTTTGAAGACCCCCACATATTTCTTTCTCTAAAAGATGGGATAGGGGAAAAGGGGAATGTTTATATATGGCCCCAAACCAGGTTATTATTATATCATTTGCTACTAGTATTTTAAAAAGAAGATTGTGACTAGATTTCCTAATTTTATTTGTCACTTTCACCAGTGGGTCTACTTATTTTTTAACATCATGGCATCAATGACTAACCTTACCCTTTCCTAAAGGGCTTGGCCTTTTTTTTTTTAAATTAAAGGCATTCTTTCTCATTTTCTCCCTTTTTGAAGATGTAAAAACAAAGAAAACCAGCTACTTAACATTATAAAATTTAAAAACCCCCCAACAACCTTAAGTCCTTGTTCACAAAGAATGCTTCTTCCTATATCTTTTGGAGCATATTGCCACCTACCAGAAATAGTAAGAACAAATGAAATGCATGTTAAGACAAAAAAGTTTTCAAAAGGTCATGAAGGGGGCAGCTAGGTGGCACAGTGGATAGAGCACTGGCCTTGGAGTCAGGAGGACCTGAGTTCAAATCCGGCCTCAGACACTTAATACTGGCTGTGTGACCCTGGGCAAGTCGCTTAGCCCCAATTGCCTCACCAAAAAAAAAAAAAAAAAGAGGTCATGAAGAACAAAAGCCAGGAACTTTCTCAGAACCTTACATTACAGATAAACATATAAACCCAGTATAACCCAAGGTAAAAATTTTCCCTTACACACCCTAATAATCCCCCAGTGGACAATGAGTCTGAATGAATAGTTTTACATACATTGTTTCTTTAAAGTCAGTACCAAAGGAAATTACAAATTTGAGTCTATTAAGAAAAGCACTCTTAAGAGCTAAAAAAAGATAACTGAGACAAGCTCCCTGCCCTCAATCTAATAGTAGAAATAATAACATAAGGTACAAAATAATCTTAGAGTATAGGAGGGAGAGATGTCTTGCAGCTAGGGGGATTAGAAAAAGCTTCACAAAGGTGGTGGAATCTGAGCTGTGCCTTATACAATGGGTTGAATTTTAAGAGATATTAATGGAACAGAGATCGCTGCTTCAAATAGTGATCGGCATGAGCAAAGTAAGGTGTCATCTTTATACAGGGCCTCGTTGAAGTTACAGATGGTATAACCAATGAAAAAGCTAGGAAAAATAACATACTGAATGATAGTCAGGATCCCCCCAAACCCGCCCACCCACCCCAAAATTTTGGAAGGCTAAAAAAAAAAAAAATCAGGTTGCATCTGTTTTGATGAAATTCAATAGGGATCACAACCAGTAATGCAGAAACCAAAGAAGGGTCTGGAGAAGAGATGGTGAAATAAACCCTCAAAGTAGAACAGTGGGGGCTAACATCATTTAGTGTAACTATTTATTGTCCCAAGTGAGGCTTCAATGGAGGAGGGCGGTGACTATGAGGTAAAGACAAAGGCATTAAGAACACATTTAAAAAGAAAGACATTTACTAAGAATAAATGTAAAGTTCTTAGGCTCAAAAACATAAGCTTTTCAGGCTGGGAGGTATGTGATTAAACAGTTTGTATGAAAAAAAACCCCGGTTGTTTTATATGATATTAAAGTAAAAAAAGCTAATGTAATCTTTGACTGCAATAACAAAAATAACATCTAGGAAACAGATGACAGTCCCATTACACTCTGCTCTGGATGCTACTTTAGGAAGGAGATTGACAAATGGCAGTATGTCCAGAGGAAGATCATTAGGATGGTGAAGAGACTAAAAATAATACCATATGAAAATGTGTTGAAGACCTTTTTATGAAAATGACATAGAAAAACATTTGCACATACTATGATTTCTAAGCTTTTGCTTGAAATCAAATAAAGATCTGAGTTTCTCATAATAGGGGGCTAGGAAAAGTATAGAATAATGAAGATGGAATTGCTTTTTTTTTTTTTTTGGATGGAACTGCTTCTTAAAGAAAAAAAGAGTAAATGTGATATGGCAATCTCTCCTGTTAACTTTTTGGACAAGACAGAGAAATGTGGGCTATATAGCAGTGGTAGTTGTTGTTGTTGATAACCAGATGAGTTTTAGGAGGCTATTACAACAATCCAGGTGAGATAATGACAGTATGGACTAAAGCACTGTTAGTGGAAATAGAAATGGAGGAAAGATACTGTCTAGTAGAACTTACAGGATCTGACAATTGATTGAATATGGGGAAATAAAGGGGAAAAAAAAGATAAGAAAAGGTTTCAAGCTTCAATGATGGTGTCATGAACAGAAATAGGGAAAAAACCAAATTGTTTGGGAGGAAAAAATTTTTAATTTTTGCTATACTGAGTTCACAGGATACCTAAGTGAAGAGATACACAAGGCAGTCAGAAACAAAAATCTAGAACTTGAAATATGTCAGAACTGATGATAGGGACACTTCAGATTCATCCAGAGTTGAAGCCACAGGAAATGGATGAGATTGACTAAGGCGATAGAGTTTTAGAAACTATCTACATACAACTAAGGTAGAACCAGGAGAGTACATTTTTACAGAAGCCAAGGAAGGAGTTATAAGAAAGGTTAGTAATTTTATATAGTATAAAGAGATCATGCATGAGGAAAATTGTACAAAGGTCACTGGATTTAGTAATTTAGAGATCATTTATGACCCTAAGAAGCCAGTATCAATACAACAGGCAGTTGGTAAAAGCCAGAATATTAAGGATTAAGTGGGTATTAAAGAGGGCTTTGCTTCAATTGTTCCCTGTGTTTACAATGGCCTTCTCCCTTTCTGCTCTTTTGAAATACTATACCATCCTTGACAGAAGTAAAATGTCATTTCCTCCATTAAGCTTACCTGATCTTTCCAATAGATCATTAAAATTACTATCCTTTCCTGAGATCTCCCAATTACACTTTGGACTTCTCTTATACACTTATATTCCACATGGTAGAGATTGTAACTTACTTATATTCGGATCTCTTCCAGTGCTCCACAAATTGCTCTGGCACTATAGACACTTAATAAATATCTGCTGATCTGATTTTTGCTATTTTAAAGTTTATACCCTAATCTCAGTCTTTTGTGAAAATTGTGTTTACTTAAAATAAGTTTACAGTTCTAGTACAAAAAAAAAAAGTATCCTCGCTATTCCCCACATATTTATGAACCTTATTCATACAGTGGTAACTTTAAAAAAAACAAACCTCTCAAGTTCTATCTGTTCAGATTTTCATTCAGCTGCAGGTGGAACAAATAACTTTCATTATTTGTCTTTTCTCCAATAAATGTTTGATAAGCACATTTAGTATATGTCACACGGTTCTATTAACAAGAGTACTAGAAATATATTTATATTTCTAAACCACATAGTATTGTATAAGCCAGAGTTTTTAAGTGTGGCTTGAAGTTAACTCAAAGGAAAGCAGAATATCCTGCTGGGTTTGGGGCATTGAAAGCAATAATTCTATGCCCTCTGAAATTTACTTTTATAAAAAAAACGGAAAGAATTTAGCTGTCCATTTCTATATACCCCACTACTCCCCAGTATTAAGAGCAAAAATGAAAGATCTGTTGATTGACTACTTAGCATCTGTCTCTTTTCAACACTTTTAGCTATTCATCTATAAAAACAAAATTCAGAAGTTATTCCATTTGCCTTAACAAAGCAGTGTGTTGAATAAGCACCAGCTTTTTTCTTCATAAAGACTTGGATTTTAAATCAACTCTGCTTACTCTCTGTGTAATCATGAGAAAATCTTTTCATTTCTTTGGCCCTCCTCATCTATAAATGAGGGAATTATATTAGGTCAATTGTATTGTCCCTTCCAACTCTGATCTTACCCAGATTAGTATCAGAGCTCTAACTAGAGACCAGGTTGCCTGACAACCAAAATTCAGTTCAAGTTCTATTACAAGATATTGCCATGGTTATTTTGGAAAATGAAGGACATCAAGAAATATGATTTCTTTCTACAGGGAAATAAAAGAAGGCATCATTTCAACTTTTGTTGGGAGTGTAAGAAGCAGAATCTATAAATGCTATTCCCAAACCTTTCGAATTCCAAGAAAGCTAAACAATTGAAAGAATGAATAAATATTGTTTATTATGGTTAGCATATTGTTGTTACAACGGGCTACATTACAGGTTGGCCGAAAAAAACAGAAACCACCTTAGTGAGGAAACAATCACCTAGCTAAAGAGAGAGATGCAGCAGTCCAGTATTTAGAATATATGTTTATTTACAAAATATTGCAATGGTATATGTCAGAAGAATGAGTAGTATGATCTTGAGAAATAACAAAAAAAACTGTAAAGAAGGAAAGTTTGAAAAAAATAAGAAGGAAAGCTTGCTAGAACAAGATGTAACTAAACTAGATTATTCTAAAAAATTTTGTTGATGAGACCTGCTCCCCCCCAGCTAATAAACATGCAAAATGATATAGAACTATACCTTTTTTTTCAGTGATTTACCCTTATTCATAAAATGTGGTCTATCACTTATATTCCATGTAAAGAAATGATAACAGCACTTAAGAAAATAAAATCAGAATAGTTAGACCTGACCAAGTATATACACAAAAGCAGTAGTGGTGTCAGTTTTAAAGCACTGACAGATCAATCTTCAAGATCTCAAAGTGGAAAGATTCCAAAAGAATGTAGATGATTAAAAAAGGAACTGAGAAAACACTGGCAGTTACTGATCCACATACCTACATTCTCATTTCTATAATATCTTTATTAGAATTGTCTATGCATGCATCAAGGGCATCATCGATGGAAACATAAAAGAAACTCAAAAGCTTTTATAACAGGTGATTTTCTACAGAACCTTTATGATTATTTGGGGGATAAAGAAAACAAGATCTCTGTTTTAACAATTGTTAATTTTAAGAAATTATGCTTAAAAGAGTAGAAGGCTTTTTTATCAGGCAAAGTGAGTCTCATGCATTCAATCAAAATCATTCAAGATTACATAACAGATGTCATTACAAAGATAATTTTATTCAAGGATCCCAATGTTTATTAATATCAAGTGAGGTATTTAACAGGGAAGTGTGTATTAGTTAAATGCATCTGATGTCATGAAAGATATACTATATAAGGTTAAAACAAAAAAAAATTTCTGATTAAGTTTTTTAAATTCTATTATTTGTAGATTACATAGCAGCAAATGAACTTCCTTTTAGTAACCCAGCATAATATATATATATATAAAAGATAGCTCTAAGCATCAACCCTGGAAAAAACAAGAGATAAAATACACATGGTTCGGATTATGACATAGATCATCAAATCAGTCCATCATAAATGTACCTAGGATAAGCAGTGCAGAAGGATAAGGCAATGAGCCTGGAATTGAGCTGGAAGAGATTGGGGTTGGGATGAAGTCCAACCCCAATCTGGGAAAATGCAGAGTACTGCAAACTGCTTGGGACAAACAAGCATTTGTCAAACATCTATTATGTGGTCAGGCACTTTTTTGGGTACAAAAGCTCACCCTTTACATCTATATTGCCCTAGTGATGCTACATGTGTGTAAATCATGGAGAACTATAATCTCTAAAGAATAAAAAGCAAACATAAAAGAACAATGGAAAGTACATGGTAGGCAAGGACAGGCTACATGTTATCAACACTTTTATGCAAGTGGCATAAAAGACACTACATAGGTATATAACCAGAAAAAGAGGTGAGACAGTCATATAATAAGAATGAAACATATGGCATACATATGTGGCATATTGATAATGCCAAGATATTAAAAGAGAAATAAAGGGTTCTAGTATGTTGGGGCTGCACACTATGGATTATTTATGGGAAAATATGAACAAGAACCCTACAGGATAAGAAGGTGTATAAGTGTTGTATCTGTAGAGAGAATAACCATATCGGTGAAATTGTGTATCCTTTAAAGTATTCACAAAGTATTATATCTAGTACATTAGTTTTTTAATAGTTCAAAGTTATGATACAGTAATATTTGATTTACAACATATTAAAATAGAGAGTCTTATCATTATCTATAGTATACATGCTCATTTTCTATGACTTTAATAAGGGAGGTAATGTGGTAGAAAGGGAA
The DNA here is from genome assembly GCF_019393635.1 of Dromiciops gliroides. Lineage (NCBI taxonomy): Eukaryota > Metazoa > Chordata > Mammalia > Microbiotheria > Microbiotheriidae > Dromiciops > Dromiciops gliroides. The sequence goes on from NC_057861.1 coordinate 641,658,232, forward strand.
GTGGACTAGTGTCAGTAGATTACCAACTAGTAGTTTTGGTTCTGCCACAAATGAGTAATGTCACTGGACAAATCACTTATCCTGTCTAGGCCACTTTTCCTCAGGTATAAGTGGAGAGTATCACAGGATTTTGAGCTGGAAGAGTCAGGCAAACATGTGCCTACTATGTGCCAGACACTGTATTAAGTGCTAAGGATACAAAAAAGGGGAAAACCCAGACTCCAATCAAGGAGTTCACAGTGTAATGGAGAAGGGCAACATGTAAACAACTATATACAAACAAGATATATACACACTAGTTTTAGAAGGAAAGCACTAGAAATAAAGTGGGTGAGAAGGATCAGGAAAGGCTTCCTGTAGATGGTGTGTTTTCAACTGGTACTTAAAGGAAGCCAAGAGGCAGAGATAAGGAAGGTGAGCTTTCCACGTATGAGGGACAGTCAGGAAAAATTCTGGGAGATGGGAAATGTCTTATATGAGGAACAGCAAGGAATAAGTAGGCAGAGAGAGTGTACAGAAGAAGACTGGAAAGGTAGGGGGGAGCCAGGTTATGAAGGACTTTGAATACCAAAAGAGGATTTTATATTTGATCTAACAGGTGGCAGGGAGACAATGGAGTTGGGAGTGAGGATGTAGAGAGGATAACTATGGTTGGCACCTGTGCTTTATGAAAATCACTGGGGAGGAGTAGCTAGGTAGCACAGTCGATAAAGCACTGGCTCTAGATTCAGGATGACTTGAGTTCAAATCCAGCCTCACTTATCACCACCCTGGGCAAGTCACAACCTTGAAAGCCTCCTTTAAAAAAAAAAATCACTGGTGGCTGAGTGAAAGGCCTATTGCAATGGGGAGAAACTTGTGGCAGGCAGACCAACCAGCAAGTTATTATAATAGTCCAGGCATGAGGTGATGAGGGCCTATGTCAGGGTGGTGGCAGTGTTAGAGGAGAGAAAGGAGCCTCTGTGAGAGAGATTAAGGTAAAATCCAAAAGTCTTAACAGACTGGATATTGGAATGGGGTAGAGTGAGAGTGAGAATTTGAGGATGACACCTAAACTATGAGCTTGAATGACAGAGTAAAAGGGAATTTAGGAAGAGGGGAAAGCTTGGGGGGGGAAAGAATTTACTTTGGGGTATGCTGAGGAAAATGTCTATGGGACATCCAGTTTGAGATGTACAACAGGCAGTCAGAGATGTGAATCTGGAGATCAGACAGATTAGGGATGCATAAATAGATCTGAGAATCATCAGCATAGAGATAACTGAATCCATCAAAGGCAATGAGGCCATCAAGTGAAACAGTATGGAGGGAAAAAAGCACAGGACAGACCTGTGGGACACCCAGAGTTAGTGAATGTGACCTGGATAAAGATCCGGCCAAGGAGACTGAGAAGGAGTTGTCAGATAGGTAGGAGAACCAGAAGAGAGTGGTGTCACAAAAAACCTAGAGAGAAAAGAATAAAAGAGAAGAGGGTGATTGGTGATCCAAAGTGTCAAAGGCTACAAAGAGGTCAAGAAAGATGAGAAAAAGCCAATAGCAATTAAGAGTTCATTAGTTAACTTTGGAGAAAGCAGTGATTATTCTTTGCAAGTGTGGAAATTGAGTCCCAGGGAGGCTAAGTGATGTCACCCCTAAGGCTCAGGATTTGAACAAAGGTCTTCAAAAAACTCCTTATTATCCTATGTGGTTCTGGACCAAAATCACTCATTGACCAAGCATTATAAGTGTCCATAATATTCTAGGCACTATGGAATGCACTAGGGACATAAGGAAAAAGAGGAAATAATCCCTGTCCTCTAGGAGCTTATATCCTATTCAATGATGTCTAAGATCCCTTCCAGCTCTAAAATTCAATAATTTAGGAAGAATTCTATTATTTTAATAATTTTAAGAATCATACCTTTGTTGTTGTTAGATATAATAATACTGTGGAAAGAACAGGGAAACTGCCTATGCTGTACACTGACAAAACTCCTTGAGAGCAAAATAGACAGGGCTGGATCTGTGATTTGCTCCCAGGTGAGCAAACTTTCTCTATCAATGCAGGTAGGTACCCCTCTTTGTGATTTATAGTCTTAGAGAATTGATTCAAATGTTCAAAGGCAAACTGACTTCCCATAAAATCAGTATAGGTCACAGGTGAAACTCACAGGTCTTCCTGGATTTGAGGCCTATTTTTGTCTCTTTCCATTATGTCATGCTGCTTCAAGAGAAATGCTAATAGAAATACTAATACTATATAAATACTGAGGAAAATGACTACAAATAAAACTCAAAGGACAGACAAATGAGGACCTACACATTCTTTGACAGTTTCTTTTCCTTAAAGCAGAGTTCCTGGACAATATTTATTAATATGTAAAAACCTAATGAGTGCAGAAAAACTAAGTATTAAGAATCACTGTCGATTGAAAATAAGAAATAAAAATCTCTCAAATGATACAAAAGCCTTATACATACAAAAGGCTCACATACAACACTTTAGGCAATATGACATTTTCAATTCCAGTTAATAATCTTTTTATAGCCAATTAGCTTCAAATAATTTGTTATCTTCAATAGTTTTCTGACACTACAGAAGAATTCTACTAGTAATTCCTAAAATAATTATAATCTAGGTCATATCAAAGATGTTCTATTTGGAGAGTCAGTCCATTACCTAAATTTGATTTCAATCTAATTATGCTACAATATTATCTCATACCCACGAAAAGCAAATGTCTAGCATGTGTTAAAACAAAGAACCAACCCCATGATACTTCTGGTGATTAGGAAAATGGTGGCATAAACTAAGTGAAATGTGCATTAATAGTGAATAAAGGGGGGCAGCTAGGTAGCACAGTGGATAAAGCACTGGCCGTGGATTCAGGAGGACCTGAGTTCAATTCGGCCTCAGACACTTGACATTTACTAGTTGTGTGACCCTGGGCAAGTCACTTAACCCGCATAGCCCCGCAAAAAAAAAAGTGAATAAAGGGTTAGGATCTATACACAAATGCCCCCCTCCCCTTTACTACACAACCGAATATTACATTAGCAAATGATTCCTACTTATCTATAACGCAAAACTTCAGTTTCTTGAGTTGGAAAGGAAGGTTGGGGAAGAAGAGAGGATGATTTAGAGTAATCTTTTACTTTTCAAGGTGCTCCATACAAACCTTTGATGGCAAATGAGTAGCAAAAACCTGGAACTATCTTAATCACATCTCTTACCAGTCATTTTCATCCCAAAATGGTCTTTCTGTTCTCTTAATTCTATTCCTATTTGTTATCAGCTACACTGGCCACCAGCTCCAGTTAAATGAAAGCTTCTTAAACTATGGGTCGCAAACCCATATGGAGTCGTGTAACAATGTGGGGGTCACGAAAAATTTGGCAACAGTGAAAGGTTATGTATACCTACCCCGAGTCGAGTAAAAATTTCTCGAGAGAAAAGGGGTCGAGAGTGGAAAAAGTTTAAGAAGCGCTGAGTTTAAATAATATGAGATAAACTCAATCCAATGCACACTCCTCCTCCTCCCCTGCTCATATTCCAGGAGCAGACATTCACCTATCAGAGACGCCCCCCGGCCCGCCCAGTTTCTGGGACACGTGTGTCTCCCTACAGTGTCAGTGAGTCTAGAGAGGCTGTGCTTACCGGGAGAGGAGCGCCAGCTTCTGCTCCAGCATCATCTCTAGCTTCTGACCCTGCTTGGACATCCAGTGGTCCACTCCGTGCAGCCGGTAACAGGTCTCCAGCATCAGCCTGAAATCCGCCACGAACTCCGTGATGCCTCCGTACTGGCCACTGGAGAATTTCTCCTCCATCTTCAGCAAACACATGCCCAGCCCCGGCTGCGAGAGGGGGCGGCTCCCGGTCCCAGTACCTCGAACTCCACAGGCTACGGCCTCCTCTTCCTCGCCGCCAGCAGAGGCAGCAGTCGCGGAGGTAGCAACACCGCCGCCGGGGGGTTGCAGGAAAGGACCGGTCAGGCCACGGTGCTTCTCCAGCAAGAATTCGCCCAGGATACGATAGCCCTGCTGAAGCTCATAGGTCAGCTCTTGCTCCTGGCCACCGCCCTCGACCACCACGACCGCCTCCTCGTCCTCCTCCAGAGGCGAGTTCCCAGCTCGGCCAGACGCCGAGGCCAAGGCCGTGGCCGTGAACACTGCAGCGGCCGCGGTCTCCGGCTGCTGCTCCCGCTGCCGCTGCTCCTCCTCCTGCTGCTGCTGCTGCTCCTCCTCCTCCTCCCCAGACGGCTCCATCTCCCCGAGCGTCTCCAGCACGTTCATGTCCCAGGCGGCCCGGGCTCCGCGGCAGCTCGAGCCTGGGGGAAGGCGGCGGGTGGGAGGGGGCGCGAGGTTGGCCTCCTCAAGGCCCCGCGGGGCGGCCGAGCCCCCTCCGCATCGGCGCCCGGCCCCCTCCGGGCTCTCTCCGACAGCTGCCCGGTGCGCGCGCGCGCGCGGAGAGAGGGGGGCGACGGCGGCGAGCTGGGGGGTGTTGTGGTCCGGCTGAGAGGGAGGGGGTCTCGAGCTCCAAGCGGGGCGGGGTTACATGGCGCGCGGGTGGGGGGGTAGGGGGGAGCGGAGGAGAGGCCCGAGTGCCCTCCTCTCCCCCCACCCCGGCACGAGAGCCCCCTCCGCCTTAACCCTCCACCACCACCTCCCTCCCCCTCCTCCTCTTCTCCCCCGCTTCACTGCTCACCACCGCCACCGGGGCCTCGGGCACCCCAGCGCAGGGACGTGGGGGACTGGGGACGGGGACAGGGGAAGGGGGGCTTCTTCTCCTCCCTTCCCCGGCGGCCCTGACCGGGCTGGGCCGCGGTGGCCGCCGCTCAAGGCTCCTCAGGCTCCGGCTCCTCCTCCTCTTCCCCACACCCCCTCCCGCCCCTCTCTACCTGGGGGAAGGGGGCGGGGGGGACCCAGGGCAGGAGAAGGCGGCGCGCGGCGGCGCGTGGACAGGACCCCGGCGACCAACTGTCAGTTAGAAGCCCCGCCGGGCGGGGGAGAGAGGAAGGAGGAGGGGGTCTAGCCCTCTCCGGCTGGGGCGAGCCAAGGAAACCGGCGGAGAAAGAAGCGTCGCCGCCATCCCAGTACGCATGCGTAGTAAAACAGGTTTCTTCTCCGCCCCCCACCACCTTTGCCCTCCTCCCACCTCCGCCGCGGCTCCGGCTCTGCTACAGGACCGAGAGGCTAAGTAGACTGCGCGCGGAGCAATAACGTCATCAAATTGCGAGACGAGTAGAGGGCGGGGAGGAGACACGCATGCGTGGAAGGCATTGCCACTACCCCTCTCCTGCTTCACCTGAGAAGGTGGTGAGAGTTGTTTGTGGGCCCAGTCTTGATGTGGGGGGAAGGATCCTCCTCCTCCGCTCCCGGTGGTGGAGAAGGATCGGGCACTTGCTCTCAGGCCTTAAGAACTAAGGCTGCCAAGGAGCCTTTATTGATGGTAGGTGGTTAAGAAGATTAATGTTCCTGTGTCAACTCTACTCAGCTTCTTGCAACCCTTAGTAAAAATCCCGGCGTCTTTGCATAGACCGCCCGCCCCGCCAGTTGTGATGCACTCCCTCCAATCCCATTCCTCGTAAAATCCTCCTTTTAGGATCGGCTCAGGTGCCACTATCTACTAAAAACCATCGCTAACTCCTCCCCTTCCCCCCCCCTCCAGATTGTTTCTGTGGTTCCCATTCTCAAATGACTCTGCATTTTCTTCTCTGTTTGCTTGTTGCATCCACCCACCTGTCGAAAATAGGCTCCTTGAGAGCAGGGATTTTTCGATTCTTGCCTTAGTATCCCCAGCCAAGAGCTAGTGACCACTTTGGTAAGTATTCATGGAATCACAGATTTACAGATGAAACCTAGATAGTTGTTTAATTGAATTTGTTGAACTAAAAGTCTGTAGGGCCGGACCAAAACGTGTTTTCACATTTCCTCAGTGAATAATGAAATATTGGAGGGTTTCTTCTCTCCAAAAAGTAAAGACGTGATCATGAAATTCTTATACTCCGTTTTTAAATACTACGTAAGTGAGTTGGACATTCAGTACGTGTTGTGGAAATGGTGCTGATTCAGTCGTCAAAGCATGGGTTTAAATTTTGGCTCCAACGCTTCCTATTTGTAAGGTACTTCTTTCTGGGCACTCAGAGATTTAGAACTGGAAGCCAATGAGTCCAACCCCTTCATTTTACAGATGAGGAAGCTGAGATTGAGAAGCTAAGTGACTTTACCTAGAGTCATACAGCTAATAGATGTATAAGGCAGAATTTGAATTCAGGGCTTCATGACTCCAAGGATCTATCCTTCTTTTCCTTCAAAGTTTAGCTTAAAGACCACTTCCCATATGAGTCTTTTTTGATATTGCCTTCCTTTAAATTGTTCCTCTTCCTCTCCCCAACTACATAGGTATATTTCCATAGTTTCTCCTACAGATTGTAAACTCTTGAGGGAAGAAACTTTCATTTTTGTCTTTGTGTCCCCATCATGTAACACAGTTCCTGGTTTTTGTTGTTTCGTCATTTCAATCTTGTATGACTGACCCTATTTTGGGGGTTTTCTTAACAAAGATACTGGAGTGGTTTGCCATTTTCTTCTCCAGCTCATTTAACATATGAGGAACTGAGGCAAACAGGATTAAGTGATTTGCCCAGGGTCACACAGCTAGTCAGTGTCTTTTTTAACTCATGAAAAAAAGTCTTCCTGATTCCAGGCTCAGTGCTCTATCCACCATAAGACCTAGCTGCCCTCCAGTGCGGGGCACTGGCTCTTAATAAGTGCTTATTGATTGTTTAATTACAACAAAACAGAGCACAGCCCATTTTGGTTTTCTGTGCTACTTTTATCAATGTTTTCTTGTGCATCCTGTGAGGAAAGACATTGTAAATCTTAAAGTGCTCTTCAAATGCAAGTTATCATACTAAGATTTTAGAACAGGAAGGTACCTTAGAAATCATTGAGTTCAATCCCTTCTTTTTACAAATGAAGAGATAAAGGGACAGAAAGGTAAGGTGAATTATCCAAAGTCACAAAATTAGTAAATGACAGAACCAGGACTTGGTTTTAGGTGTCCTGATTCCATATCCCTTGCTATTTTTATTATACTACCTTCTTGACTAAATGAAGGCAAATTACCAAATTTGAAATTAGCTTTAAATTGACTTTTGAGGAAGAACCTATAGATATTAAAGGTTAGTTGGAGGATCATAGATTTAGGGCTGAAAAACCTTCATGCTATTTTGTTATTTCATGTTCATGCAAACCGTTCATGTTATTTTGAAGAGGGACTAAAAAGTGAAAACACATCATTCTAGCTAATTTGATAGTGGAAGTTATGGAAATATGGAGAGAGAATTAATGACTAAGAAATAAAGGTAAGAATAATTTGTGATTTCAGATGAGAAGAAATCATGTTTTACTTTTATTCTTACTTAAGCTGAATATTCTCACACAATTATAAATCATTTACAAACCAAACTATGAATCAAGGAAATAAAACATTTTATACCTTTGAAGAAACGGAGTAATGTCAGATAAAAAAAAAAAGAGACATTGAAAGTATTATGACAATAAAATTATTATCATTCTAATAAATTTATATAGAAAATATGTAAATATAAATTTATAATTGCAAATAAACACTAGAACCTTGCCCATTTGGTGACTTAGCGTATTTGCAATACTTTGATTCTGATTGACTACACACCAGCCTTACACATATACTACCCAGCAAGCAAACTACAAATACCTTACAGCTTCTGTTTGTCCTGTACAGTTGAAAGTTAACAGGAACAACTCTAGGCAATACTGTGTATTAGGTGATTTGTTTTGGGGTCCTTGGCCTCCTCACTTTTCAGTTCTCTCTCTCCGAGAGTCTAGTGCATACAAGGTATCTTTTCCCACTATTGGGTCAAACACTGTCCTGATTATCAGTTATTTATACTTAAGTGGCTACCAAACATAGAATACAGTAATAGTCTTCAAAAAAACCTAAATTGAGGACTCAAAGAGTAATAGTGAGTGTGAGCAGGCCACAACGCAATACAACAAAATAATCATGCTTGAAAAACTAACAAAGGATGTTGTTAGAAAAACATATGACTGAGAATAAGGGACAGGAGATAAACAAGAAATACCCCTCATGAAGGTCAGAGAATCAGAGACTCAGAATTGGAAGGGACTTCGGCAGCCAGATAGTACAACCCAGACATTAAAAGGAATCCCTACTATAGCTGATTTTCCAACCTCTCTTGAAAATTTCAAAGGAGGGGAAATCCACTACAGCAGGCAGGTCATTCCACTTTTGAATAGCTCCAATTGTTGGGCAGCTAGGTGGCTCAGTGGATAGAGCATTGGCCCTAAAGTCAGGAGGACATGAATTTAAATCTGGCCTCAGACACTTTACATTTACTAGCTGTGTGACCCTGGGCAAGTCACTTAACCCCAATTGCCTTAAACAACCAGGGCCATTGCCAGTTGTCCTGTTATATATCTTGCCACTGGACCCAGATGGCAGGGGAGGAGAGAGTGAGTTGGTGACTTCGCACAGCCTTCCCTCACTTAAATCCAATTCATTGCAAGTCTATGACATCACCTGAATGTCTTGGTCCTCTTTGAGAAGGAAGGGCAAACACAACAGCTCTAATTGTTAGGAAGTTTACCCTAACTTCAAGCCTAATTTGCTTCTTTGTAACTTCCACCCATTGCTTCTGATTCTCCGCTCAGAGCCTAATGCCTCTGTCTTTTATGACAGCCCTTCAAATGATTGAATATAATAGCTAAGAATGGCATTTTGAATAGATCTTTAAGGTTCTATAAAACTGCTTTACAGATATCTCACTTTATCATCACAATAATCCTAGAAGCTAGATGCTATTGTTATTCCCATTTTAAAGGTGAGCAAACTGAAGCAGACAGAGTTTAAATGACTTCCTCTGGATCACACAGCTAGTAAGTGCCTAAGGCTGAATTTAAACTCAGGTCTTCCTGATTCTAAGTCCAGTGCTCTATCCACTGTGCTTCCTAGCTGCCTCTATTTAAAGAATGCCCATTTAGTAGAACTCCTGTAGTGGGTCTGGAGGATATAGACAGGTGCACAGGTTGAGCAGGCATGAATAGATTTCAGTCTGAGTCATTGGAGGGCTACATACATTTAGGAAATTACCAATCCATTGGTAAAGTAGATCAGGGCTTCTTAAATTTTTTCCACTGGTGTCAGCTTCTCTCCCAAGAAATTTTTATTCCACCCGGGGTATATAGATATGTAAAATAGTTATACATAACCTTTTACTGTTGTCAAATTTTTTGTGACCCCTCACATTGTTACACTGTCACAACCCACAATTTAAGAAGCTTTGGAGTAGATGATGCAAATTATTTCATTGGGATAGTTGCCTTTTAAAAGATAGTATGGGGAGGGGCAGCTAGGTGGTGCAGTGGATAAAGCACGGCCCTGGATTCCGGAGTACCTGAGTTCAAGTCCAGCCTCCGACAGTTGACACTTACTAGCTGTGTGACCATGGGCAAGTCACTTAACCCCGACTGCCCGCAAAAAACCCCAAACAACACACGATAGTTTGGGGGCAGCTAGGTAGTGCAATGGATAAAGCAGCTGTGCAAGTCAAGTCAATCCCAATTTCTTCTCCAAAAAAAAAAAAAGGCAGCGTGTTATTAGAGTAATTGCACTGGACATGGCATCAATCAAGAGGCCTAAATATGAATTCCAACTGTACTATTTATAAACCATGTGAACTTAGGCAATTTATTTAAGCTCTGTGAATCTCAGTTTTCTCCTGAATCAAAATTGAGTAATGATAATTGAAATACCTAACAGAATGATTTATTGTAAGGAAAATTATATTAAAATCTTGTATTATGTAAAAGTTAATCATCATCATTATTATGTAAAATTAAAGGCAATGTCCCATATAAGAGGAGTTTGAGGCATCAGAAAGCAGGTGAAGATCTCAGAGGTAGTCTAGTCTAAGGCTCTCATTTAGTGAATTACCTCAACTGAGGCCCAGAGAAGATAAATGACTTGTCCACGATGACACAAGGAGAATTGATAGGTCTTAGAATAGGTCATATGACTTTCAATCTAGGGCTTTTCCACAACACATGAAGGAAGAAAATCCGTTGTTGCTATGCTAGGCCGTTAACTTCTCAACTCTTCTATGCTGAATACAAAAACAGAAGGTTGCTAGGTTGCCCGGTGTCACTATTGGCAACACAGCTCTCTGGTGATAGGAACTGGGTATCTCTGTGAAGCAGAGAGCCCTGTTCCTGAAATGGGGTGGGGGATGTCAGAAGGAACAGTTGATCTTTTGATTGACAAAGAGTTTAGCTTGGCCGTAACTGCTGCCAGAGCAACCTGTGTCTGAGAATCCCTAGCTTCTTCCAGTGGCATTCTCAGGACCAGGACTTAGCCTTGCCCAAGCAATATAGCTTTCCTCTCCTGACCCCTTACTTTGCTCTCCCCACAACGTATGCTTCCTTCCAAAGGAGTTCCTAGACATTAGTCTCACTTTGCCCTTGCCTATCTTTCTTGTCCCACACCTCCTAAGCACATTTCTGCCTCTGATTTTGTGGCCCACAGTTGCTCATAGTTTAAGCTATATAGGGGTGGTTCCTCTGGGAAAGAAGGTGGGAAATAAGGAGCAGGTAGATGTATTAATCAAGGACTCTCTCAGATGATTAAGCACATAGGAAAGGAAATGGGGGGCCAGGTCAGGGTTTGAAAGACAGTAGAGGAGGCCACAGTCATGAGTCATGGAGGGATGCCTGGGAAACGGAGGTTAAAAAATTGGAACCAAGGATTTAAACTTTTAATAAATATGAAAGGGAGAGAGGAAGGGAGAAAGGAAAAGATTAAATTGTACATAATACCAAGAAAGAATGTCTACATTGAAGCTGTTTGTAGATACTAGAGTACTAGCAAAAAGGAAATTGTAAAAACTTTTTAAAAACTTAAAAATGAACTGCCTACTACTTAGGCTTATGAAGCTTAGTAAGAATTAAACAGGGCAGCTAGGTGGCACAGTAGATAAAGCACTGGCCTTGAATTCAGGAGAACCTGAGTTCAAATCCAGCCTCAGACACTTGACACTTACTAGCTGTGTGACCCTGGGCAAGTCACTTAACCCACATTGCCCCACCAAAAACCAAAAAAAAAAAAAAAGAATTAAACATATGTTTAGGAAACTTTTTAACTTTCAGTTTTTAACCTTTTTTACCCTTATTTTCTCATGCCTTCAGAATTGCTTAAAAGAGAAGCACTGCTTCTCTTCTAGAATGTTTCCCTGAATATCGAAGCTATGGAAATATGTGGCATAGATGACAGTCATTCATTTATTCAGCATCTGTTGTGTTGGAGGCACTGTGCTAAAGCACTGAGGATACAAAGAAGGGCAAAGAAAATCAAATCAGCAAAAACCATCCTCTGCTCTGAGGGGAGAGTGCTTTCTAATAAGCGAGATATATTCAAGATAAAGAAGAGATAATCAATAGACAGAAGATACTAACATCAAGGGAAGATGAGGAAAGGTTTCCTGTAGATGGGGAGAGTTTAGCTAGGACTTGAAGGAAACCAGGAAAGACAAGTGTTGAGATGGAGGCGGTGGAGGATGGGATACATTGTGAAGAGAAAATTCCAGGTTTGGGGATCAGCTAATGAAAATGTTCAGGTGACTTGTTCTAGGAACAGCAAGGTGGCCAGTGTCACTGGATCAAAGAATACATGGGATAGGGGAGGAAACTGTACAGGTAGGAGAGAATCAGGTTATAATGGGCTTGAGAATTTTACATTTGATCCTAGAGGGGATAAGGAGGTCCAGGCATTTATTGAATGATCCAGTGACATGGTCAGATCTTCACATTAGGAAGATCAGTTGAACAGCTGAGTGGAGGACAAACTGGGTAAAGTGGAAAGAGATTTGAGGAAGTGAGACCAATCAGAATGTTACTGCAATAGCCAGGTGTGACAGATGAAGGCCTGGATCAGAGTGGTGGCAGAGTCAGAGAAGAGATAGAGGCATATGAGAGAGGTTTTGTGGGTAGAATTGATAGGACTTGGTAACAGTTTAGATATTGAGGGGGAGGTGGTGAAAGTGAGGAAGGAGTCAAGAATGACAGCTAAGTTTTGACTTTGGGTGACTGGGAGGATAGTGGACATTAATAGGGACATTAGAAAGAAAGAAGGGTTTGGGGGGAAAGATAATGAGTTTAGTTTGGGGCATGTGAAGATTAAAATGTCTATAGGACATCAGACTCGATGTCTAATGGGCAGTTAGAGAAGTGAGTCTGCAAGTCAGGAGAGAGGTTAGGGCTGGATAAGTAGATCAGGGGATTATCTACAAAGAGATGGTAATTGAATCATCAGGAGCTAATATGATCACCAAGTGAAATAGTATAGAGAAAAGGACATAGGAGAGAGCCATAGGCAACACCCACAGTTAGTTGGTATAAATTGGATGAAAATATAGCAAAGGAGACAGACAGGTAGGAGAAAGAACTAAGACAGTTAGAAACTTAGAGAAAAGAGAGTAATCCATAGTGTCAAAGACTGTGTGACCCTTCTCATGGTCAAGGAAAATGAGGATTGGGAAAATGCCATTAGATTTGGCACTTAAGAGATCATTGTGGATAGCCTTCTCCAGTTTAGTCATAAAAGGGAGGAGAAATGTGGAATGATAGCTAGTAGGGATAAACGGATCAAATCAGGATTTTTTGAGGTTGGAGGTATGCTTGTAGGTAGTAGGGAAGTACCAGATGAAACCAAAGATTAGTGTTAGTAGAGATGATTGAAGGGAAAAGTTTGCTGGAGAAGACAAAGTAGAATGGATCACTTGTGAATGAAATAATAAATAGCTAACATTTATGTAGTGCTTATTATGTGCCAGACATTGTGCTAAGCACTTCATAATTGTTACATTATTTGATCTTTACTACAACTCTGAGAGGTAGGTGCTATTCCCATTTTCAGATGAGGAAACTGAGGCAAACAAAGGTTAAGCAACTTGCCTAGGTTCCCACAGCTAGGAAGTATATGAGGCTAGATTTGAACTGAGATCTTCCTGACTCCAGGTCCAGCACGCTATCCACCGAGCCATTGTGTATCCCCCTAATTGCTATAGTAGGATTAATTTTGACAATGAGAAGAGCTACTTATTTATGTGAGGCAGGAGTGAAGAGACAGATAATGGTAGGAGGTATCTCAGTGATGTGATATTGTGAAAGAAGGAATAAGACTAAGCTCTCAGTGAGCGGTTTCAATTTTTTTAGTGAAATGTAAAGCAAGATTCTCAGCTGAGGTGAGGGGGGAGGGTAGTCATGAAAGGTTTGAGGAGGGATGAAAAGGTTTACAAAAGGTGCTATGGTAAGTGAGATAGTGAGTTGATTAACGAGTTCTAAAAGAATAATACAATTAAGTTGAACTGCTTGAATGGATAGGTCAAAATAGTAGTCAACCTGCAGGGAGACTTCTAGTGGAATCCCTCAGAGATCTGTCCTTGGAGCTTTGCTGTTCACAATCTTTGTGTGTGTGTGTGTGTGTGTGTGTGTGTGTGCGCGTGCGTGCGCGCATGTGAGAGGCAGTTGGGGTTAAGTGACTTGCCCAGGGTCACGCAGCTAGTAAGTGTCAACTGACGCCGGATTTGAACTCAAGTCCTCCTGACTCCAGGGCTGGTGCTCTGTCCACTGTGCCACCTAGCTGCCCCCACAATCAATCTTTTAATCAATAACTTAGATGAAGGCACAAATGTTATTTCAGATTTCCATATGACATAATACTGGGAGGAAAAGCTAACATACTAGATGCTAAAATTAAAAAAAAAAAAAGTCTTGGTGGAATAGAACATTGGGCGAAACCTAAGGGGGCAGCAAGGTGGATAGAGCACTGTAAAATGGGGATAACAACAGTCCCCACCTTTCAGGGTTGTTGGTGTCAATCAAATGAGGTAATACGGGGCAGCTAGATGGCGTAGTGGATAGAGCACCAGCCCTGGAGTCAGGAGTACCAGAGTTCAAATCCGGCCTCAGACACTTAACACTTACTAGCTGTGTGACCCTGGGCAAGTCACTTAACCCCAATTGCCTCACTAAAAAAAACAAAAAACAAATGAGGTAATACTTGTAAAGTGCTTAGCAAAGTGCCTGACACATAGTTGTTATTGTTTTTCAGTTATAGCTGACTTTCTCTGATCTCATTTGGGGTTTTCTTGTCAGGGATACTGGAGTGTTCCTTCTCCTGTTCATTTTACAGATGAGGAAACTGAGGCAAACAGGGTGAAGTGACTACCCCAGGGTCACACAGCTAGGAAGTGTCTGAGACCAGATTTGAACTTCAGAACATGAATCTTCCTGACTTTAGACCTGGTATTCTATCCAGATAAAGAATACATTTAATGTCTTATTCTTCCATTCAAAACATCAACTTCACAAGTATAAGTTGGGGCAGGTAAAGTCTGCAGTTTGAGAGATTAGAGAGCTGGGATTTTTGGTAAATTACAAATTCAACATAAGTCAAAAGGTATAATATATCAGCCAAAACTACTCATGTTGAACGGAGAAACAAGCTTCTAGGAGCAAGATGGTGATAGTTCTAATGAACTCTGCCCTGCTTAGCTCACACCTGTAGTTTTTGATTCAATTCTAGGTGCCACAGTTTAGGAAGAACAAGCAACGCTTCTCCTCCTCATACCTACATTCAATCAATTGACAATTCTTGGTAATTCTATATTTATAACTCAGTTTCCTCATGTGTAAAATTAATAAGTAGGTCTAGATCAGTGGTGTCAAGACTCCAATAGAATTGGGGGACATTAAACCATATATAAAGATCCCTGCAGGCTGCATATCAACTCATAAAACCATATATTCATATGATCTATGCTTTATTGTATTTTTATTTATTTTCAAAATATTTCCCAATTACATTTGGGGGGGCAGGGCAATGGGGGTTAAGTGACTTGCCCAGGGTCACACAGCTAGTAAGTGTCAACTGTCTGAGGCCAGATTTGAACTCAGGTCCTCCTGAATCCAGGGTTGGTGCTTTATCCACTGTGCCACCTAGCTGCCCTTCCCCAATTACATTTTAATCTGGTTCAGGCTGCACTTGGGAGTGTTGTGGGCTGTACATGTCTCAGAGCTACCTCTGACACTTCTGGTCTAGATAACCTTTAAAGTCCCCTCCATTGCCAAGTATTTACCCCAGCAAGGTCAAAGACAGAAAGGCCACTTATACACCAAAATATTAATAGCAGCACTTTCTGTAATAACAAAGATTGGAAACAAAGTAGAGAGGCCCCTCCTTTGGAAAATGACTAAACAAATAATGGTACATGAATATAATGGAATATTACTGCGACATTACATATATGTGTATATATATATGTGTATGTGTATATATACATATGTACATATATATAAAGACTTCAGAGAAGCAGAAGAGACTTGAATGAATGTAGAGGGATGTAAACAGAACTAGGAAAACAATCTTCACAATCACTACAGTAATGTAAATGGGAAGGGAAAAAAACAAAATGAATGATGTATAATTTTTTTTTTTTTTTAGTGAGGCAATTGGGGTTAAGTGACTTTCCCAGGGTCACATAGCTAGTAAGTGTTAAGTGTCTGAGGCCAGATTTGAACTCAGGTACTCCTGACTCCAGGGCCAGTGCTCTATCCACTGCGCCATCTAGCTGCCCTCTATGATGTATTATTAAAATGACCAAGTTTGGCTATAGAGAAGAGATGTGAAAACATTCATTCCTCACTGCTTTATGGAAGTGAAGTACTGTGGGTAAGGAACTTTGCAGATATTGTCAGACTTGGATGATATATTCGTTTTTCTGAATTTTTAAAATCTTCTTTTTTATTTTTTGTGATAAGGTGTGGTGTGCTAGGTAAGGGACGAGGGTAGGATATATTTGAAAATGACAGTAATGTAGAAACAAAACATAGTAATGAGAATTTTTTAAAAATAGGCATATACTATAATGCCAAGATCAATAGGAAATGAACCAACTAATGTAGATGGTTTACAAGAATAGCAAATAAACATATTAAAAATATTATACACTGTCATAAAGCAAGTTGGATGTATACCAGGATTGCAGGGTTGGTGCAATATTAGGAAAATTATGGATCCTACTGAATACACTATTATAACACAAGAGTTCATATGATTATAGCAACAGATGCAGAAAAACTTTTAGACAAAATACAATAGCCATTTTTGTTAAAAACACTAGAAAATGTAGAACTAAATGGACCTTTCCTTAACATAGTAAGTACTATATTTATTTGTTTTTGTTTTTAGCACTATATTTAAAACAGACCATTATTATATGTAACAAGAATAAACTGGGGCAGCTAGGTGGCGCAGTGGATAAAGCACCAGCCCTGGATTCAGAAGGACCTGAGTTCAAATTTGACCTCAGACACGTGATACTTACTAGCTGTATGACCCAGGGCAAGTCACTTAACCCTCATTGCCCTGAAAAAAAAAAGAATAAATTAGAATCCTTCCTTTTAAGATCAGGAATAAAGCAAGCTTTCTCATTGTCCCCCACTACTATTTGATATAGTGTTCAAAATGTGAATTTTAGCAATAAGCAAAGGAAATTGAGGAAATTACTATAAGCAAAAAATAAATACAATTATTTCCTTTTGTAGGTATTATATTGGTTTAGAGTACCTTAGTCAACTGAAATTAATTGAAACAATAACTTCTGGAGAGTTGCAGGATTTAAAATAAATCTACATAAATTATCAGCACTTATGTATGTTACCAACCAAATTGAGCAAGAAGAAGTAGATAAGAAATTCTATTTTCAATAACTATAGAGTACATAAAACACATGAAAGTCTACCTACCTGGAACTGTGAACTGAGTCAACCATTCTGGAGAGCAATTTGGAATTATGCCCAATGGGCTATAAAGCTGTGCATACCCTTTGACCCAGCAATACCACTTTTGGGTCTTTTTCCCAAAGAGATCATAAAAAAGGGAAAAGGACCCACATGTACAGAAATATAGCTGCTCTTTTTGTGGTGGCAAGGAATTAGAAATTGAGGGGCTGTCCATCAATTGGGGAATGGCTGAACAAGCTATGGTATATGAATGTAATGGAATTCTATTGTGCTGTAAGAAACAATGAGCAGGAGTTCAGAGAAACCTGGAAGGACTTACATGGACTGATGCTGAGGGAGATGAGCAGAACCAGTAGAACATTGTACACAGTATCATCAACATTATGTAGTGATCAGCTGTGATAGACTATATTCTTCTCACTAATCCAATGGTAGAAGAAAGGTCCAAAGGACTCATGATGGAAAAGGCTCTCCAAATCCAGAAAAAGGAAAAAAAAACAACTGTGGAATATGGATGCTAATTGAACCATACTATTTTTTTTTTTGGTTTTGGTGCTGTTGTTTTTCTTTTTTGAGGTTTTTCCTTTTTGCTCTGATTCTTCTCTTATAACATGACTAATGCAGAAATATTTAATGTTATTATACATATATAACCTATATCAGATTACCTGCTGTCTTGAGGAGGGGGGAGGAAAGAGAGGGAGGGAGAAAAATTTGAAATCTTATAAAAATAAATGTTGAAAACTATCTCTACATATAAATGGAAAATAATAAAATGCTTTTATTTTAAAAAAAGAAAGTCTACCTACCAATGTACATGGGAGCTTTATAAAATACAACTACAAAACGATTTATGAAAATAAAGACAGACCTAAATAACTGGAGGAATAGTAGTTATTGATGTATAGGCCAACCTAATGTAATAGCTTATAAAATAGCAATTGTACCTATATTAATTAATTAATTAATTAATTTAGTACCATACCAAAATACCAAAGGATTATTTTATACAGCTAAAAAAATAATAATGAGATTCATTCAGAAGAATAAAAGGTCAAAAATCTTAAGGGAAATAAAAAAGTGGAAAAGGAGCCCAGCAATAGCGGGTATCTATAATACTAAACAGTAAACATGAAAATAATTTTGTACTATTTAAAAATTAGAGGGTTTTATTAATGGAACAGATTAGATTTACCACAATATATAGGAACAAACAAAGTAGCCTAGTATTCAGTACACACAAAGACCCAACTCCTAGGAGAAGGACTCATCTAATAAAATCTACTGGGAAAATTGGGTAACAGTGTGGTAGAAATTAAGTTTAGAACAACACCTCATACCAGATACCAACATAAGTTCTAATTGGATACATTTCCTAGATACATAAGGTCACATCATAAACAAATTGGAGGAGCAAGGAAGAAATTACCTTTCTGATCTCTGAATAAGGGAAAAGTTCATGATCAGAAAAGGTATAGAGAGGATACAGAAGATAAAGTGAACAATTTTTATTACATAAAATTGAAAACTTTTTACACAAACAAAATCAACTCGAGTAAGATTAAAAGGGAAACAATTAACTGGGAGAAATATATGTATCAAGTTTCTTTAATAAAAATCTTATTTTCAAATTATAGAGTTGATTCAAATTTATACAATTAAGTATTAATTAATTAATGGTCAAATTATATGAACAAGTAGTTCTCAAGGGAAGAAATTCAAGCTATCTTTAGCCATAGTTTAAAAAAAAGTTTTAAATCAATAATAGAGGAATACAAGTTAAAACAACTCTGTGATGCCACTTTCCATCCATCAGATGGGCAAATGTAACGATTGGAATGACGCCACCTGCTGGATACTTACTGTAGAAGAATTCTGCCCATGAAGGGAAGGTCTTTGAGGGCAAGACCAGGAGTCAGGAAGTGACGCGGGCTAGTGGGAGGAGGAAGGAAGAGACTGGCGCTCAGTCTCGCTCTTTTTCCTGAGGACGCTGGCGGAGAAGGGAGCTAGAAATGTGTTCTCCCTTTAATAGATAGGAATCTAGGCCTTTCTCTCTCTTTACCAAATTCTTATTCTCCTTAATAAATGCTTAAAAGTCTAACTCTTGCTAAAGCTTATAATTTATTGGCGACCACTCATTAGATATTTTAGACAGTTTAGCTAGAATTTTAGCCCTTAACACAAAGATGACAGAAAAGGAAAAGGAAAAATGTTGGAAGGACTGTGGAAAAATAAGCACATTAATTAACCTTTGTAAGACCTGTTAATAGGTCTAGCCAGGGAAAGTAATTTGTAACTATGCCCCCAAAAGTTATTAAACAATGCATACCCTTTCACCTGATGATACCCTTTTATCTCTATACCCCAAAGAGATTTTTAAAAAAGGAAAATGACCCATTAGTACAAAATGTTTATAGTGACTTTTGTGGTAGCAAAGAACTTGAAACTAAAGGGGTGCCTAATCATTTGGGGAATAGCTAAATAAATTATGCCATATAATTGGAATATAATAGTATTCTATAAGAATTCTGGGGGGGGGGGGCGGCTACGTGGTACAGTGGATAAAGCACTGGCCCTGGATTCAGGAGGACCTGAGTTAAAATCCGACCTCAGACACTTGACACTAGCTGTGTGACCCTGGGCAAGTCACTTAACCCTCATTGCCCTGCAAAAAAAAAAAAAAAAGAATTCTCTAAGAGGGGCAGCTAGGTGGCACAGTGGATAGAGCACTGGCTCTGGATTCAGGAGGACCTAAGTTCAAATCCTGCCTCGGATACTTAACACTTACTAGCTGTGTGACCCTGAGCAAGTCACTTAACCCCATTTGCCTTACCAAAAAAAAAAAAAGAAGAAAGAAAGAAAAAGAAAAAGAATTCTGTAAGAAATGATGAAGAGAGTGGTTTCAGAGAAACCTGGGAAAATTTGTGTGAATAAACTGATGCAGAGTGAAATGAATAGAACCAAGAGAAAACAATATAACCGCAACATTGTAAAAATAAATAACCTTGAAAGACTGGATATCTCTGATCAATGCAATTATCAACCCTAATTCCAGAGAATCAATGGTGAAGAATGCTACCCACTTGCTGATATGGAAGTGGTGAAATAAATATGCAGAATGAAATATACATTTTTTATTATGATCAACATGGGAATATTTTGCCTAGCTATGCCTATTTGTTAAAAGGATTTTGTTTTCTTTTTCTCTCATGGTGGGAGACAGGGTGAGGACAGAAAATAAATGCTTGTTAATTGAAAAAACTTTTTAAAAACTCCACTAAATGTGGACATGCTGTCATCTACAATAGAATGAGTTCTTTGAGGACAAGATGCGTTCCATTTTTGTCTTTGCACAGTGCTTGGAATATAGGAGGTGCTTAAAAAATACTTATTAATTGATTCCTTTCCCTCTCTCTTTTTTCCTTCCTTTTTCTTTCTACCAATACATTGTTTTGGCATAATGCATACTTCCCAACAGACATCCAAACAAATCCCCGACAAAGTCTGTTATCTAAAATAGTTAGGAAAAACTACCTGATAGGATGATGGATATTGATAGTATATCACTTACTGATTTTATAATTTACTTAGTCTTAACAGAAATGAAGTATATGCATTTTATTAAGTTGCTTCCAGCACTCTTA
The DNA here is from genome assembly GCF_019393635.1 of Dromiciops gliroides. NCBI lineage: Eukaryota > Metazoa > Chordata > Mammalia > Microbiotheria > Microbiotheriidae > Dromiciops > Dromiciops gliroides. Next base: position 641,678,718 of record NC_057861.1, read on the forward strand.
CATTTAACATGAGACTGCTTTTTTCCCTCCTTTTACTGTTGCCTTGAGAGGAAGTTTAGTGTTATAGATTGAGAGCCTGCCTTGGAGTCAAGAAAATCTGGGCTCAGGTCCTTCCTCCAAGCATAGAGAATTAGCAACATGACTACTGGTGAGTCAATTTATTTGTGGTTTTTTTTTGTTTGTTTATTTGTTTTTGTTTTTTTTGCAGGGCAATGAGGATTAAGTGACTTGCCCAGGGTCACGCAGCTAGTAAGTATCAAGTGTCTGAGGCCAGACTTGAGCTTAAATCCTCCTGAATCCAGGGCCAGTGCTCTATCCACTGCGCCACCTAGCTGTCCCTAGTCACTTAATTTAAAGGCAGCTAGTAAGTAGTGTTGAACCTGGAATCAGAAAGACCTTAATTCAAATATGGCCTTAAACATTTTACTTGCTGTGTCACTTAACCTCTGTTTACCCTACTGAACTCTAAAATGAAGATAACACTTATCTCACAGGGCCACAGTGGGGTTGTGAAGATCAAATGAAATATTTATAAAAACAAACAAAAAAACTCACTTCAGACAGTGCCTGGCCCATAGTAGGTACCATATATGTGCTTATTTCCTCCCTCCACTTAACTTCTTAGTCTCCCAAGCAAATCTTTAAGACTATCAGTCATAGAAGTGAGGCCTGTTTGGCATCAACTGGAAAAGACAAAAAATATTGTCTTTGTTTCCATTGCTATAGTCAGCGTTATAAGGTCTAAAATTCTAGCTAGTCTGTCTAAAATATCTAATGAGTGGTCACCAATAAATTATAAGCTTTAACAAGAGTTTAGACTTTTAAGCATTTATTAAGGAGAATAAGAATTTGGTGAAGAGAGAGAGAAAGAGGCCTAGATGCCTACCTCTGTCTATCTCAGGGAGTGCGCATTTTAGCTCCACTCTCCACGAGAGTCCTCACGAAAGAGCGTAAGCCACACCTCCTTCATCCCACAAGCCTCCTGTGAAACTGGGAACATCCCATCCACACACACATACACACACACACACACACACACACACACACACACACACACACCTCCAAGCTAATTGGCTGGTAGCCTTGATCGACAGTACCCATGAGCAAATGTCATTTCCTGACGCCAAGGAAAGCCGCATGGCCTTGCCCTCAGATGCCTTCTCCTCATGGCAGAGCTTTCCTACAGTAACTCTCTAGCAGGTGGCGTCATTCCAATCGTTACAGTGTGTATATTGTTCTTTTGCCTCTTCCTTCTCTGGATATTTCTCATTGCTGTTGGAGGACCTCTCTAATCTTAGTGTAGTATTTTCGTGTAACTCTACCTTTATGGATTCCCTATAATCCAGGACAAGATAGCCTTTGTGGTATCCCACCTAGTGGACCAGGCCCTCACTGGATCCCTATCTCACTGAAAATATCCCTGCTCTGAGTAAATTAGAAAGATTTCTTTAGGAGCTTAAGGAGACTTGACATTCTCCTTAGAAAATGTCAGATGGCTGACCAGTGCATTCTCTGGCTTCAACAGGCATAAAGAGCCTTGGTAGACTGTAGAAGCTTCTTTGTTGAGGCTTGGCATGGAATACCCTTTCTATGACAGATTAAGCTTTGGGGGACTTAGAGGGCCCATTCATGATGACTTTGCTTAGGTAGATATGGCTACCAACCTGCCCATCTTTATCTGAAACTCTGTGTGCATCAAATTCCATATTTAATTATGACCAAAGTTGTAGTGATTCCTACCACACTCTGTTCACTGTACAGAACCATTTATATGATATGTGCAACTGGGGCAAAGAGTAAATGTTGCGTTCTGCCCACCCCCACCATTTGCACATAGCCAGGGATTCACACACAGACTGGCCAATATGTATGAGGTTTGCAAGAATTCTATTCATCCTCAGACTGACCACTCCTCATTTGTTGTCCCATGCCTTACCTATTTTTGAGATTCTAAATTGGATTGCTAGGGTCTCAGGTATTGTGGGAGTCAGCTATAGTGGATTTGGAGAGTCTCCATAAGGGATTTCTAGATTCATTTTTAGCTGAGGGAGAACAAGCACTCCAGTAATTCCAAGTTGCTTCATTTGAAACAATAGGATATTATTTTGGGTTGGGCACATGTTCCTGGGAATTCAACTACTATGCTATAGTAGAGCCACAGAAGCTGTCAGCTGAGAGATCAGTGAGTAAGAGTCTGAGAAAAAAAGAGGACAGTAGTAGTAGTTCCTAGATTCCTACTTAAGGTTATTGAGGTAGCCATTTGTTGTCCTGGTAACAAAAGAACAGTCTGTTGTCTTACTATAGCATGTATTCAAGACAAAACAGAGAAGCACCCAAGATTTACCCAAATGGATGACAGTTATTCACTTCTGATGATTCTGATGATGATGCACAAATGATATTACCTGGACGCACCTAGAAAGAAATGCCTATGATTATGGAAACTTGGGCTTTTAGTGCCCTGGAGGAGGTAAGAAATGACCACTTCTTTCTAAAGTTTGTGATAGAGAAAGGGAATCCAAGCATAGTCTAACATGTACCTTAGATGATAGGGAAGGAGTTCTAAAAGTTCAGAGGAAAGATATAATTCCATGGACTAAAATACTACAGAGGAAATCATACCAAAAGTGATGGGAAATGGTTATGATTGGCATTCTGAAGATACAAAGGAAAATAACTATGATAAGGAATAAGAATGGGATATGCCTGAAGAGACTGATATTAATGTTGTTGGTTTTTTAAAGCTATATTGGGGGGCAGCTAGGTGGCACAGTGGATAGAGCACCGGCCATGGATTCAGGAGGGCGTGAGTTCAAATCCAGCCTCAGACACTTGACACTTACTAGCTGTGTGACCCTGGGCAAGTCACTCAACCCTCACTGCCCTCCAAAAAAAAAAAAAAAAGCTATATTGGGAGAGAGGATTCTGGGAAGATGGTGGAGTAGGCTCTCCAAATTTCCTCCACTAAAAAAAAAAAGACAGAACATTGCCTCAGGGCAGCAGAAATAAACACAGGGTAAAGCAGATATCCTTCTAAGACAATTTGAGAAGACCCAACCTCCAGGGGCAGAGGTTTGGCCTGGGTGTGAAGTGCAAACACCTCCAGGCTGACTCAGCAGAATCAACAAACAAGCCCTGAAGTCGGCTGGGTTGACCGGCAGCCTCAGCCTTAGAAACTTTCATCTCACAGTGATGAGGGGTGGGGGATGGGGGGGGGTCTGACAGTTGAGTAGGAGAAGATTAAGAGACCTTCCACTGTTGAGGGACTCTAAGCACAGTTGTGCTGACCAGAGACATCCCAGGCTGTGACTGTTGGGAGAAGGAGCTAGCACATAGCTGGTGAATGTTGTAGTGAGGGGCAGGGACCCTGCAGGCTGTGGGCACCTGTAGGGGAGCATAGTCCCTGGTTTCATTTCCAGGGCAGAGAGGACAGCTGTAGTTTGCAGCCACCAGAGGGACAGCAGAGAACAAGATCAATTGCAGGACAGTGTGACTGGGGGCCTAGCCATGGCTTAGGAGTGGAGAGCCCAAGTTTGTGCCCTTAGACACACCTCAGAAAATAACTGCTAAAAACCAAAATAAAACAAAACAAATAAAAATGAGTAAGCAAAGGAGAAAATACCCAACAAGAGATAGTTACTATGGGGATAGAGAAGATCTGGGTTCATATGAAGAGGAAGATAATGGAGCTTAAAAAGCCACTCCTTTTTCATTTTTGTTTTGTAGGGCAGTGAGGGTTAAGTGACTTGCCCAGGGTCACACAGCTAGTAAGTGTCAAGTGTCTGAGGTAAGATTTGAACAGAGGTCCTCCTGAATCCAGAGCTGTTGCTTTATCCACTGCACCAACTAGCTGCCCACAAGCCACTCCTTTTTCAATAAGAAATGTCAAATGGTCTCAAGCACAAAAAGACTTCTTGGCAGAACTTAAAAAAGATATTAAAAACTAAGTAGGGGGGCAGCTAGGTAGTGCAGTGGATAAAACACTGGCCCTGGATTCAGGAGGACCTGAGTTCAAGTCTGGACTCAGACACTTGACACTTACTAGCTGTGTGACCCTGGGCAAGTCACTTAACCCTCATTAACCTGCAAAAAAAAAAAAAAAAAAGAACAACTAAATAGAAGAAATTGAGGGGAAAATAGAAAAAAAAAAAGAGCAATCCAAAAAGAAAAAGAACCAACTTGAAATAAAGAATGAAAAACTTAAGGAAGAAAATAATTCCTTGAGAACTAGAATTTGGCAAGGGGAAGATAATGACGTTTTTTTTGGCAGGGCAATGAGGGCTAAGTGACTTGCCCAGGGTCACACAGCTAGTAAGTATCAAGTGTTAGAGGCAGGATTTGAACTCAGGTCCTCCTGAATCCAGGGCAGGTGCTTTATCAACTGTGCCACCTAGCTGCTCCTAATGACATTCTAACACATGAAATCATAAAACAAAACCAAAAGAATGAAAAAATAGAAGAAAAAAAATAAAACATCTCATCAGAAAAACAACTGATCTAGAGAACAGGTCAAAGAGAAATAATATAAGAATAATCAGATTACCTGAAAACTGGTATATAAAAAAAGAATCAATACAATATTATAAGAAATTATAAAAAAAAAAAAAGAAATTATCAAGGAAAATTGCCCTGAAGTTCTAGAACATGACAGCAAGTCAGAAATAGAAAAAAAAATCCACTGGTCACCACCTGAAAGAGATCCCAGGAGAAATACCTACAGGGACATCATAGCAAAGTTTCAAAGCTCCCAGATTAAAAAGAAAATATTGGAGGGGCAGCTAGATGTGGTGCAGTGGTTAAAGCACCGGCCTTGGATTCAGGAGGACCTGAGTTCAAATCCGGCCTCAGACACTTGACACTTACTAGCTGTGTGACCATGGGCAAGTCACTTAACCCCCATGGAGCTACCATAAGGATTACACAAGACCTAGCAGCTACTATGTTGAATGACTGTAGGTCTTAGAATACTATATTCCATAGAGCAAAAGAGTTGGGCTTACATGCAAAGTTAAGTATAATCCTGAACAAAAAGTAAATGGACATTCAATGAATTGAAAGACTTTCAGGTTTTTGTGTCAAAAAACACAGAACTAAAGGGAAAATTCAACAAATAACATCCAAGAGAAATATAAGGTAAACATTAAAGACCAATTATAAGGGACTCAATAAGGACAAAGTGTTTACTTCTTATATTTGAAAATATTAGTAGCATTTATATAGCTGCCATTATTATTTGGGTAGTTTGATAGAAAGGCTTTGGGTGACCTGAATATGATGAGGTAATTCTAAAAAAAATAAAACTTTATAGGGAGAGATTAAAAAGGAGTAATTATTGTAATCTGCAGAACTTCTGACCTGGTTCAGGAGGATAGCTCACCCAAAGAATTAGAGGCTCACTGCAAATCTTGTAAAATAAAAAGATTTATTAGGAGAGAGGATATATGGCAGGGAGACAGATTCACATGGAAAATTTATCTTACTGGAGTAAGAGAAGATCTGGTTTTTTGTATCTTTTACAAAACAAAGAAAGGGAAGGGAGTTATAAAGCAAGGGGAAATGCAAAAAACTGAGGTCAGATAACTAAGAGGGGATCTTAGATAATGGGGAATCAGTAGGCTAGGCAATAACCATCCATATCCTGCATATTCTCTTGTAGACCTTAGTGTTGCTTATCAGCATATTGGGGTCATGTCCTGCCACACCTCATATCTGAGGTGGGAGAGAGAGCTGTTTTCCCCTTGGCCTAAGGGGTTTGAATCTTTTGGATTTCTTGGGGTCCCACTACAATTGTCTCATACAAATGAGGCACAAAAGGAAAAATTGATACAGAAGAAGTTAGTTGAGTGGGATAGTGATGGAATATAACTTTTATCAGGAATGGGTTAAAAGGGGATAGGGAGAAGGGGAGAGTAAGGGAGGGACTCTTAAAGGGGTAGGTAGAGTAAGAAATAGAAGGGAAAAGTAGCAGGCAGAAGTAAAGCAGAGGAGTGAGGAAAGAGAGGGTAAATAGGGTGAGAAGAATAGTGAGGAAAAATAGGAAGGAGGAAAGTACACAAATAATTGTAGTTTAGATTATGAATGGGATCAATTTACCCATAAAATGGAGATAGCAAAATAAACATTTGAATTCAACAATATGTTGCTTTTAGGAAACATTTAAAAAATTAGAGATACACATAAAAATAAAATAAAGGGCAGGAGTAGAATTTAGTATGTAAAAAAAAAAAGCAGACATGGTAATCATAATCTGTGAGAAAATGGGTAGTTGTCTCCTCTCAATGTGGATATAACAGTCAGTCATACTCCCCCTGACCTGTTTGTAGGACAAAGGCCTCAGATCCCCTCTTCCCCCTCAGGTTAGCAAGGTCACATGGTTCAAGTAGCCCTTGTCTCAATAAGGTCCACTCCAGAGTTGTGTCCATATAAGGAAGTATAAGGCCCACTCCTGAGTTATGCCCATACAAGGAAGAGGGGTGGGAATACTGCATTCTGATTAGCTAGTTTTTGCACCTAGATTGTAACCCTTGAGTAATCGGACCAGTGATGAAAAAGGGGAGGGTCCATTCGCGTTAGGGACTAGGGTATAAAACGGGGCCTTTGAGCCCCCTCTCTGGGCACCCACTAGCTGCACACTAGGGTGCCCCCTTCTCATGAGAAGGAAATAAAGAGCCTCTGTCACCTCGCTGCTGAGTTCCCGAGAATTATTGAGAAGAAGATGGATTTTTCCCTCACATGATCTCAGACAGAGTTAAAGTTAAAAGAGAAAAATAGAGAAACTAAATTTTGTGTGTCAGCAATAGTATTCAATAGTAGCTATCAATAGTACCTAAAAGGGGTTAACAGAAAAACCCAAGACCCAAGCTCCAATTTAAATCTGAGTTCTAAGAGGGATTCAGACCCCAGTTAATGGATAATTTAAGACTTGAGTCTTCATTAATCCAAGTCAGGGCTTGGGTTCTCCTTACCCACATTAATCAGCACTCATAACAAGAGCATAAAGAGGCAGGTCATAGAGACCTTAACTATAACAATGACACACAGACAGGGTATAGAAAGTCTAACTGATAAATGAAAATAGTTTGAAGCTAGGCCTGAAAATGAAAAATACAGGGATAATCTGACCTTGGCAAGTTGAGGTAACATGCACAGAAAAGGCCAAATTTATCCCTGGTTTACCCCAAAAAAGGGACCACCTGGGGGTTGGCTCAAGCCCCCAGGAGCTCCAAATTAGGATAAAACCTCCCCTGTACCTCCCTAAAGTGGAGATTATTATAATGAGACTGATAATGAATTTATCCATACTATAAATATAACTATCTTTTCTTTCCCTATTCAAGAGATACCTTTCCACTTTTCTGGTTCTCTCCCTGTGTTCACTCACAGCATTGCAATAAAACTTGGGAAACTGAGTCACTGAGTCTTGTAATTCTTTTGGGACAATTCATGATCAGTTTGACTCTAAATCCATCCCACATCATATCTATATGCTTAATTGCAGCCTTCTTTAGGGGGGGAAGGGAGAGGGGGAAAATAATAAAGTAAAAAGTATACAGCAGAAAACAAAAGAAAACCAACAGAAGCAAGGAAAAGCTGGACAGATATGAAAACAATGTAGTATTTATTATATAGGTTTTCTCGAAATAGGAAATAATTGTTTTATATTGAATCTTATATGTTCTGCTATGTACATGGCAATGGTTTTTTAAAATTTTCTCATTTTCTATTTAAGCTTAAATAAAAAACTTAGCAAAAAAAGCTATATTGGGAGAAAAATGAAGATCAAAGAAAGGATAGGCCCTCCTGTTGGAGTAGATGGGATGATAATAATTGACAACAGAGAAAAAGCAAAGCCGTTCAATTATTTTGCTTCTGTTTTCTCTGCCAAGGAGAATGACCTTTGTACTAGAAATGAAGGAACAAACATGACTAACAGAGAGTTTATAGCCAAGATAAGTAAGGAGAGAATAAGAGAGAACCTAGTTGCTCTTTGTGAATTCGTTACCTAGCTCAGATAAACTACATCTTAGCTGTTGAAAAAACTGGCAGATGTGATTGCTAAGGCACTTACATAATATGTGAAAGCTTGTGGAGAATTGGAGCCATATCACAAGATTGGTGAATAATAAATGTCCCAATTCTCCAAAAAATGGAAAAGAACAAACTATAGGCCAGTAGGCTTGACATCAAATCCTAGGAAAATTCTAAACTGGATGCTTAAGATAGTCTGTGAACACCTAAAAAGGGAAGTGGTGATTACAAAGAGCCATCATGGCTTCATCAAAAATGGGTCATATCAGACTAGCCTCATTTGCTTTTTTTAACAGGCTTACAAAACTAATGGATAAGAGGAATGATGTGGATATAGCTTCCTTATATTATAGCAAAGCTTTTGGTAAAAACATTTTGTACTATTTTTTTTTTTTTGCAGGGGAATGAGGGTTAAATGACTTGCCCAGGGTCACACAGCTAGTGTCAGGTGTCAGAGCCAGGATTTGAACTCAGGTCCTCCTGAATCCAGGACCAGTGCTTTTTGGTACTATTATTATGTAGATAATGAGAAGTGTGAATTAGATGATAATAAAATTAGATTCAAAATTGGTTGGATAGCCAGAAGGGAGGAATAATTTTAAATGGTTCAATGTCAACATTGTAGGAAGTCTCCAGTGTAGTGCCCTAGGGATCTGTGCTTAGCCCTGCCCTGTTTGATAATGGCTTATCAGATTTGCAGATGACACCACCCCAGCAGGGATAGAGAAAGATTATGCAAACTAGACAATGGAGTCAGAGTCCAAAAGATCCTGACAGGCTAGAGCATTTGGCTGAATCTATTAAGACAGAATTCAATAGAGATAAATGTAAATAAATGGGAAGTATATGATGTTTGAATCCTTTCTCACACCCTTATGAGCTGTGTGACTCCGATCAAGTCACTTAATCTCTCTGGGCCTCAGTTTTCTTATCTGTAAAATGAAGGGATTGGATTCAATGATCCCTAGATCTCTTTCTAGTTCTAAATTTATGATTCTGTGATCCTATAAAAATCTTACACAAAATTCAGCTTGCAAATACAAGATTGAGGAAGGATAGTAGAGTTCTGGAAAAGATCTGGGGTTTTTAGTAGACTCCAAGATTAATAAGAGTCAGCAGTGCAATTGACACCCCCAAAATCTAATATATTTGGGCTAAATTAAGAGTGGCATAGCTTCCAAGATTAAAGAGGTGAGAGTCCTACTGTCCTCTGCCCAGCAGATGGCATCTGGGCTGTCATGCTTAGTTTGGGGCACCATCATTTAAGAAGGACACTGATAAGCTAGAGTATTCAGAAGATAAGTATGGTGAAGGGCCTGGAGTCTATGTCCCATGAAGATTGAAGGTTCTGAGGACTTTTAGCCTCAACAATACAGAAGACTCAGGGAAGATCTAATAACTTTCTTCAAAGTATTTGAAAGGTTACCATGTGGAGGAAGGATTATGTCTGTTTGGTTTAGCACCAAAGGACACCAGAGGAAATAGATGCAAGTTTCAAGAGGCCAATTTAGATTTCATGTCAGGGAAAACTTCCTGACAATTAGAGCCTTCTAAACTGTGGGCAGCTAGGGAATGCAGTAGATAAAGTGCCAGACCAGGAACCAGTCCAGCCTCACACTTACTAGCTGTAAAATGAACTGGAAAAGGAAATGGCAAACTGCTCCAAGGTCTCTGCCAGGAAAACCCTAAATGGGATCACAAAGAGTTAGATATGGGGCAGCTAGGTGGTGCAGTGGATAAAAACACTGGTCCTGGATTCAGGAGGACCTGAGTTCAAATCTGGCCTCAGACACTTGACACTTACTAGCTGTGTGACCCTGGGCAAATCACTTAACCCCCATTGCCCCGCAAAAAAAAAAAAAAAAATTAAAAAGAGTTAGATATGATCCAGACAAAAGAACAACAAAACCTGAGGTGGTCTGCCTCAAAAGGTGGTGGTTGGTTTCTCCTTCTTTGGAGGTTTTCAAGCAAAGGCTAGATGACTACTTGTCAGGTATACTATACTTTTTATTTTATTCCTTTTGTGTTTGGGTTGAACTAGATAGTCACTGAGATTGCTTCCAAATCTCAAATTCTGTGATTTTGATTCAAATGGGGGAAGTTAGTCAGTTTAAATATTAACCCACTCCTCCCTCTTCCTAGTGGCATTGGAGGTTAGGTTGGAAGGTACTGCATAATTCAATCATTGTGCAGGACTCAGGGAAAGTCACTTCACTTTCCCAGGCTTGTCAGGTCCATTGCCTAGAACAATCAGCATGCCTCATCAAGTCTTAACACCCAGCTAGATTTCACCAAGCATCTGCCTCTCAATACTAGGACACCTGAGATGAGTTCAGTATAGTTAAGATAGGGGCATTTCCTCCACACAAGCTGTGTGATGAATGAACCTAGTTCTGGGAGTACCAATTCCATCTGGCTGGGTCTATTGGTGGGATTTCTTGGGAACAAAATGAAAGAAAGAGTTCTGAACTTGAGCCCTGGTACTATTCTCTAAAAAGAAAAATGAGTTATGATTCTGTTAAAGCTAAAGAGCCCTACATGCCATTTTGCCCCCAAGATTATGTACTTAATAATAACTGACATTCATATGGTGCTTTACACACATTGTCTCATTTGAGGCCTCACCACAACTGCTGAGATAGGTAATGCAGTTAATTATTATCCTACTTTTATATGTGAGAAAACTGAGGTTCTGATAAGTGATCCATCCATGGTTATGCAGCCTTTTAAGCTCTGTAACAATATCTTGAAGAAACATGAGATAGTGACTAGAAAAGATTGACTCTGAAGCATGAAAAACTTTAGTTTGGGGGCAACTAGGTGGAGCAGTGGATAAAGCACTGGTCCTGGATTTAGGAGGACCTGAGTTCAAATGTGGCCTCAGACACTTGACACTTACTAGCTGTGTGAGCCTGGGCAAGTCACTTAACTCTCATTGCCCTGCAAAACAACAACAACAAAACTTTAGTTTGAGTCTTGCAAAGCTTTGACACATGCTATATAGCCATGTGCAAGTCATTTAGCTTCTCAATGGTCCCCATGCAATTCTATAAGACTATAAATTACAGATGAATTGCCCATTTGCGTTGGTGGAGGAAGATTCTACCCTGGGGGTTCTCTACAACTGTTGGAGAGCCAGTGGCAAGGTATCATGTAAGGAAGCTGCCAGAGGTGGAGCTGAGAAGTAAGGCATGGTAATACTGCATATATCCACATATATACGTGTGTGTATATACATACATATACATATGACACTCCCCAGACAACCCATATGTATTTGTGTGTTAGCATATATATGTTTATGTATGTATATAGACATGTGCATATAGGTATTTTTATATGTATATACATGTATATACATGGAGTTCTGGATGCAATGTGACGATTGGAATGACGCCACCTGCTGGAGACTTAATGTGGGAAGGCTCTGCCATGAGGAGAAGGCACCTGAGGGCAAGCCATGCGGCTTTTCTTTGGCGTCAGGAAGTGACATTTGCTTGTGGAAGGAAGAAGGGGTGAGGCTGGCACTCTCTCTTTTTCGTAAGGACTCTGGTGGAGAGTGGAGCGAGAAATGCACTCTCCCTTTAATAGATAGATGAATCTAGGCCTTTCTCCACCAAATTCTTATTCTCCTTAATAAATGCTTAAAAGTCTAAACTCTTGCTAAAACTTATAATTTATTGGCGACCACTCATTAGATATTTTAGACAGTATAGCTAGAATTTTAGCGCCTTACAGAATTCATCTGTTCTGAACTGTGGATCAAGTTACTATCTGTCCTGCTGCTATATCCTATATCCCTCCAGGTAATGCACCCTCAGCCTCTGTGGGAGTTCCCATATGCCCTGGAGTTGAACACTCCAATATATGTTATCTTTTTCAATCAGAGTATGAGCTCTCTGAGAGCAGGGACTGTCTAAATTTTTCTATCCCCAACATCTACCACAGTACTTGGCACCTAATAAAGATGTAATGAATGCCTTTTATTCATTCCTTCATTCTTGCTTCTCTTAATAGTCTTGCTCCAATGCCTGGTGCCCATCTTTTTATTTTGAACCTGTTCTGAGCTTATTTTGAACCTATTTCACAACCTTTGCCCTTAGCACTTAATTGAACTCTTAGTCCTTTATCAGCTTGCCTTTCTTTCTTGCTCAAGATGCTCTTTGAAACTTACCCAGTTTCTAGTCCTCTTTCTTGTTTTCTGTTCTCAGTTATTCCTTCAATTTAGTTATCTGCCAATCTCTGAGGCAATACCTCCTCAATTCCTGCCAGACCAATCATCCTGAAACATACCCTTTCCTCTTATTACTTAATATTCTTTTCCCATGATGGTCTTTATTCAAGCTTCTACTCTTACTGGCAAATCAGGTTCCCAGGGTACCCCTGAGGGACTGGGATATCTTTCTAATGTCATTAGATCAATTCCCCATTCCAATGTGTTCTCCCCAATATTAATCACCAACCATAGTTAATATTTCCTTTATATCATTAATAGACAACAGTGATTAACAATTAGCTTCCCAATAACACTTAACCAGTCAACATCAGTTAACTTTTACAAAGGTATATTTGCTGAGAAGATATAGCCAGGACAAAAGTACACACCATTCCCTTAAACCAGGGGCACACTCTCCTTCAATTCCTGGGGAGAATGGGTTAAACTTTTTTTTATTAAGTTTTATTATTGTATTTTGTTTTTATATTATGATTAAAGATTATGCCCACTCCATGACAGTTCTCTTGCAACAAAATAAAACAATTAATCAAACTCACAATCCAGTGACCTTATCTGAAAGTCCATGCAATGCTCTCTCTATTTCTATAGTACGCCCACTTCTCTATTTAAAACATATTTTTAACAGAAATCTATTTTGTCTCCCACTGGAAAGAAAAAAAGGGAGAAAAACAAAATCTTTGTAACAAATATGCATAGTCAAGCAAAACAAATTCCCTCATTGGCTGTGCACAAATGAGACATTTTGCACCCTGGCTACTGCTTCTCTATTACCAAGTATTTTATACATTCTATAGTCATTTTAAATGGAATTTTTCTTTCTTACTGCTGGGTTATATTGTAATTATGTAGAAATGCTGATGATTTGCATGCTTTTATTTTATACCCTGCAAGTTTACTGAAGTTATTGTTTCAATTAATTTTTAATTATTGTTTAAATATTGTTTCAATTAATTTTTAATTGATTCTTTAGGGTTCTTTAAGCAACCATCCAGTCAAAATCCTGGTAACTGTTGTTTAGAGACCTCCAGAACACTCCCCTTTCTTCCTCAGTGAGTTCAGTACCCAGCTCACAATCCTTCTTGCCTTCATACTAGAAGAATTCAACATACATATTGACTTTCCCTCAAATTCCCTAACCTCATAGTTCTTCAATTTACTAATTTCCCATGACCCATGACTCTTCTACTCCTCAGCCACACAAAGACATGGTCAGACCCTTGATTGTGCCATCACCCACAAATGCACACTTCCATGTTCATTGAACTCTGAAATGCCCTTATCTGAACATAATCTATTGGTACTCTACCTCTTCCTCTGCCTTCTTCCATACTGTGACCTCTAATCCCTTGACTGCTCAATTCCCTCCCAGGCTATTACTCCTACACTAGCTACACTCTCTTCCTTTCTCCTTCTCAATCCTTTGGTGAACCAGTTTAATTCTACACTGTCCTTTTTTCTTGAGTCTGTTACCCTTTTGTCAAAATTGAGATTGTACCCTGCCAAGCCTTAGTCTTGGAACCCTCTCCTTATCACTACCACAGCTTTCCATCCATGTGCTACTGAATGAAAGTCTCAGATGGGTCCGGGTCCACTACAAATTTACATAATCTAAACTGACTCACTGGGTTCACAGTCTAATTGTTTGCAGACAACATACAAACAATTATGTACGAACAAGCTATCCACAGGATAAATAGGAGATAAGAGAGCAAAAGTATTGCAATTAAGGGGGGTTTGGAAAAGCTTTCTATATAAGGCAGGATTTTAACTGCAACTTAAAGGAAGCCAGGGAAACCAGGAAACAGAAATGAGGAGGGATAGCATTTTATGCATGAGGGGCAGTCAGTGCAAATGCCTGGAGCCTGAAGATGAAGTGTCTTGTTTGAGAAAGGGCAAGGAGTCCAGTGTTACTAGATCAAAAAGTAGTGAAGGGGGGCTCAGCTAGATGGCTCAGTGGTTAAAGCACCGGCCCTAGATTCAGGAGTACCTGAATTCAAATCCAGCCTCAGACACTTGACACTTACTAGCTGTGTGACTAGCTGTGGGCAAGTCACTTAACTAACCCCCATTGCCTGCAAAAAAAAAAAAGAAAAAGAAAAAAAGAGTAGTGAAGGGGATGTAAGGTGTAAGAAGATTTGAAGATGGGCAGGGGGTTGTTAGGTCATAAAGGGCTTTGCATGACAATCAGAGTATTTTATATTTCATCCTGCAGCCACTGGAATTTCTTGAGTAGGTCAGTGGGCCTGTGCTGTAGGAAAAGCAATTTGGTGGCTCAATGGATAATGAATTGGAATGAAGATAGACTTATAGTAGGCAGACCAACTAGCAAGCTATTGCAATAGTCCAAGTACAAGGTGATGAGGAAGGACCGAAAGCAGAGTGGTAGTAGTATTAGAAGAGAGAAGGTGGGATATTTGAGAGATATTGCAAAGGTAAAATTGATAGATCTTAGCAGCAATTTGGATAAGGTGAAATTGAGGAATCCAGAATGACCCCCAGCATTCTGAGCTTGGGTGACTGAAAGGATAATGGTACCCTTATTAGTTTTTTTTTTTTTTTTTCGGTAAGGCAATTGGGGTTAAGTGACTTGCCCAGGGTCACACAGCTAGTAAGTGTTAAGTGTCTGAGGCCAGATTTGAACTCAGGTACTCCTGACTCCAGGGCCGGTGCTTTATCCACTGCGCCACCTAGCTGCCCCGGTACCCTTATTAGTAATGGGGAAGTTAGGAGGGGCAGCTAGGTGGTACAGTGGGTAGAACACTTGCCCTGAAGTTGGGAGGACCTGAATTCAAATCTCACCTCAGGCACTTAGTAGCTATGTCACTTACCCTAATTGCTTTAAACATCCATGGCCATCTCTAGTCATCCTCATATATATCTTGTCACTGGACCCAGGTGGCTCTGGAGGAGAGAGTGAGGTTGGTGATTTTATACAGCCCTCCCTCACTTAAATCCAATTCACTGCAAGTCATGACATCACCTCCTGATGTTATGGTCCTCTTTGAGAATGGAGAACAAATAGTAAAAAGGGAAGTTAGGAAGAAGGGAGAGTCTTGAGGAAAAGATTATGAGTGCAGTTAGATACATTGAGTTTAAGATGTCTACAAGACATCCAGTTAGAGCTATCTAATAAGCAGTTGGAAATAAAAGATTGGAGGTCAACAGAGAGGTTAGGCTGGGTAAGTAGATTTGAAAATCATCAGCATAGAGATGATAATTGAATCCATGGGAGCTGATGAGATCATCAAGTGAAATGGTAGAGAAGAAGAAAAGTGAAATAGACAAAGGAAGGAACCCTGTGAGATACCTAGTATTATTGGACATAACCTAGATGAAGATCTAACAAAAGAGACTGAAAAGGAGTGGTTAGATAGGTAGGAATAGGTAGAGAGTAGTAAAAAAAATCTTGAGAGAGGGTGGTATCAAGGAAAAGAAGGTAATCAAAAATATCAAAGACTGAAGAGAGGTTAGAAGGAAAAAGATAGAGAAAAGGCCATTGGATTTGGTAATTAAGAGATCATTGGTAACATTGGAGAAAGTAATTTGATTGAATGATGAAGTCAGAAGCCAGACAGTAGAGGGTTAAGAAGGGATTGAGGAGAGAGAGTAGAGGTATTGTAGATGACCTTCTCAAGGAATTTAGCTAGAAAAGGGCAGAAGAGATACAGGAGAATAGTTAACAGAGATGGGTAGATCAAGTAAGGGTTTTTTGAGAGTGAAGGAGACATGGGTATGTTTGTAAGTAGTAGGGAAACAGCCATTAGACATGGAGAGATTGAAGATTAGTGAGAGAGGAGATAATCTGTTGGAGAAGATGAGATGAAATGAGATCACTTGTGCATGTAGAAAGGGAGGTGAAGGAGGACATAGTGGAAGAGGGCATCTATATGATATACGATAAGGAGAAGAGGAAATGAAATTTTTTTCTTTGAGATCTTGATTATAGGTATTTTTGAGTTTTTCTGAGTTTGTGTATTGGTCATCGCTAGCATAAAATTCTTTCTCTCTCTCTCTTCCTTCCTTCCTTCCTTCCTTCCCTGTCTCAGACACACTGTGGAAATGCCACATGTTACCCTAAGTGCATTGATCACAGCTTACTTCTTGGGAGATTTTTCTCCTTTCTTTTCAAAGGATGAAGGGAAGGAACTTATGTCTTTTCAGAAATCAACACAATCCCTTGGCTCCCAGAGGCTTGCATAGATAGGCATTGGGAACTTCATATCTGCTAGTATACACTGATCTCTAATGCTTCATACACATATAAAATATATGAGATTACTGGGGTGGGGGGAACTGCCAAATAGGTTAATTAGGAAATGCTTCATGTAGTAGATGACAGCAGCTTGGAGAAAGGCACCAGATGTTTATCCAATTTTTAGTTTACATAGTGCTAGGAGTGGGGTTAACATGTTAGAAGATAGAATCAGGATCCAAAAAGATATTGTCAGTCTAGAACTCTGAACCAAATAAACTAAGGTGATTATTATTGTTGTTGTTGTTATTATTGTTAGCCTAGACCTATGGTTTCACTGGTATAGGGGACTCCTTGTAAGGAAACTCCCTCCATTAATAGCGGATCTAAAATCCATCTGCAATTTATAGTCTTAAAGCAGGGCTTCTTAAAGTTTTTCTGCTCATGATCTCTTTTTGCCTAAGAAATTTTTACATGACCCTGGGTTTATAGGTATATAAAATAGGTATACATGACCTATTACCGTTGCCAATTTTTTTGCAATCCCCACATTCAGTTACGTAACTCCTCATGGGGTTCCAACGCACAGTTTAAAAAAGCTTTGTCTTTGATATTTGCCTAGCAACTGGGGAGATAAGTGACTTTTCCAAGGTCCCGCAACCAGTATGTGACAGAAATGAGATGTATTCTGTCTTCTGCACTCCTACATCAGTTACTTTGTGTCACCCTTAACTTAAAGGGATAAATGCAAAGTCTTATACATGGGCAAAAAAATAAATCACCTTGACAAGTACAAGATCTGTATGGAAAGGAGGGTATGTTTGGACAGCAGTTCATATGATATAATGATCTGAAAATGACCTGAGGTTTTCAGGGGACTCCAATCTAAATATGAGTTAACAGATGTGATAATAGCAGCTAAGAAAGTTCATTCAAAATTAGGTAGCATTAGGAGAGTCATAATGTCTAGGAGTAGTTCCATTATATTCTGTCTTGGTCAGACTATATTTGGAGTCAATACTTTTCAGTTTTGAATATCACATTTCAGTAAAGACCTTGATAAACTGGAAAATGTTCTGAAAGTGGTAACAACTACTCAAGATCAATCCATATGAACATGGGTGAAAGGAACTGGGCTTCTTTAGCTTGGAGAAGAGGAGGTTGGGCAGTTGGGGAAGGGAATTAACATCTTTCTTTGAGTACTTGAAGAGCTGTCACTTGGAAAAAGAATTTAATTTGTTCTATTTGACCCCAAGCAGAAGAACAAAAAGTGATAGGTGAACTTAGCATGGCTAAGTTGCAAGGAAGCACATTTAGAGTTGATATAAGGAAAAAGTGGAATGGGTTCCCCAAGGGAGATTAGGCTTCCTTTCATTGGAAGCCTTCCAGCAAAGACTGGATGAACATTTGTCAGGTATGTCATAGAAGGGATTTTTTTCATGTATGGTTTGGCCTTATTTGGCCACTGAGGTCTCTTTGAACCCTGAGCTTCTATGTTATGATATGAAATTATCTAAAGGAACAGGAGATGAGAACTATTGTGCTTGAGATTTATTTTGAATATTACTTAAGGTGAGTAAAAATCTAGAGGGGTCATTATGATATGTGGTGGTCTTAAAGAATGAAGGACACTTTTTTTTCTGGGTGGGAGGGGGAAGAATCACATGTGAATGCTGTACAGGGCTAGTGAAAAGGCTGGAGAAATCTAGAATTGTTTTCAAGGAATAAGTGACTAGGCCTGAGAAGGGGCATCAGTGACTGCAAGGCTCATGGAATCTCTTCCCATAACAGGTTCTGTCTTTGCAGGAGCCCAGATTCATTGTGTATGTGTGTGGGATGTTCCTGTTTCCCAAAAGAGAGGTCAGGGATCAGATTTCTCCTTGTGTCTTTATATGTCTCTCTGTTTTTCTTTCTGTCTTTCTCTACTTCTTTCTATGGTCACAGTTTTCTTGGTATTTGTTTTGGTCTTTACTCAGGAAGGCCCTGATTCCCAGCAGCTGCAAGTACTAGTGTTTCTCTCCACCTTGGAACTGCAATGAGGGACCCTGCTTTTTTGTAACCTACCACTAGCATTCCTTTCCACCCTAGAACTGTGACCCAGAACTGCTAATGGCCAATAAAGTTGCCAATCAGCACTAGCTATAACCTGTGTCAGCAAAGAGTCCACTACAATTTCTTTCTGACCATTTGTTCCCCCCCAACCCCTATGATCTCTTGGCTGAGAGCTCCCCAAACTGCTGCTGCTACCATCACAGCTACCTCAAATGTCTACCTATGGTGCTGTAATATGCTGTATGTATCAAGTTTAAATTTGTTCTATATGGGTTGTATTTTGAAGAACTCTCACTGTTTAATTTGATCACTGACAATGTTATACTAAAGATTAGTGGAAATCCAGCAGTTAGATAAAGAAGTACAAGTATCCAGACCAGAATCCAGATTTCCTGATGGCATTTTAACACTCAATGAAGACAAGATTTCAAGGACTCCAAACTAACATTTTTGTTTTTTCCTTCTGTTACTATATACACCATCTGTAATATGTATCTTCTGCAGAGGCTTTCCCCTTGTAGACATTGTCAAAGCGTGAGTCCATGAGGAACTGCCCCTCTGGACAAAATTTTCCCTTTCTCCTTTTCCTATATTGTTATTAGCATATTATTTGTTAGCATAGGTTATGATATTCTGTTATTTTTTGCTGCTTCATCAAGGAAACACCCTGTGTTTCTTTATTTCTTTTTTTTTTTTTTAGTGAGGCAATTGGGGTTAAATGACTTGCCCAGGGTCACACAGCTAGTAAGTGTTAAGTGTCTGAGGCTGGATTTGAACTCAGGTACTCCTGACTCCAGGGCTGGTGCTCTATCCACTGTGCCACCTAGCTGCCCCATACCCTGTGTTTCTTAATGAAGCACAGAGGGGAATGTAAGGAATTAATTGTGATTTGGGGTTTCCATGACCCCATCTTTGCTTCATCATGGTCAGACTGAAAAGATGTAACCTTGAAAAGCCCAAGAAAAGATGGGTGTGTACTCGAAGAGATAATAGAACAAACAAAAGGAACTCTGATCAGATTTGTCATGTATATTAGGTGGTACTGAATAACACAAAGAACATTTGATTGAGTCAAAGCATCCAACAAAGTACCTAAACCCCGCCTAGGAGTTTTCCCCCACCCACATGGGCCTGGTCAAATTATAATGGGGACAGCCCAGGGGGTATGTTGAACCAATTGGAGACTCAGCATGGCTAAGAACCTCCCTTCTGGTGAGAGAGGCAGGAGGGCAAAGGGAGAACCCCACCCCAGTGTCACAGACCCCTGCTGTCAACCTCCTAAGATATCATAGGCTAGAAAAATGTCTCACTCTGACTTTTTATTGGCTCTGGCACTCCAAGGGTAGAAAACCTTACCCATGTAGTGTACTCCAAGAGGAAATTTCCTGAAGTCTCCCTATTGTAACAAGCTGGAAGTAGGGATATGAAGGAGACTGCCATCATCTTTCATGCCTTCCCAGAATCTTTTCCTTCAGCACCTTGAAGTGGGATTGGCCTCTTCCATTTTTCCTCTTGAAGTGACTCACTACTTGGAGAGTCCCAAAGAAGACTAATGCAAAGAGAATATCAAGAGGGACTTGGTGTTATTTCCAATGCTGTCAGAGGCTACTGAGGGGAAAGGTTTCTCTGCAAAAATCTGTCCTTCATGACATTTAGTAACTAAGTATCTTTGGTGTGACCCTCTCTTCACTGGGGACAAATCCAAAGTTTCTTTGTCGTTTTCGCAATGTGTATGTTGTTTAGCCAAGAGCCACGACCAATGGAGGTGCTTCAGTCCAGCAGATCAAGGGTTGCTCTGATCTTACCTATAATACCAGAATGACAGAAGTGGTGGTATTGTTTCCACATTGGGATCTTCCTGGGGGGAAAAAAGGCAATGAAGACTGTCACTCACTTAGCAAATGTTCTGGTTAACAACTAAAGTTCATGTAGCATCTCTGATCCCAAACAACAGTCTTGTGACCCTGAACATGTTTAGGGAGATGCGACTACTCATTGGCTGAAAAAGACCTTTGAGCTCATGATATTGTGTACCTGTGCATGTGTAGAGAGACATGCCTTTAGCTTGGTGGAAAGACTTCAGGGAGAGAGAGAATGTGAGGAGACATGAGGGGACAAGGGGTGGAAAAGCCTCCACTTTTTTGAATGGTTAACAGGAGACCCCAGAAACTCAGGCATACCCAGAGTTCACTGAGGGTAGTCTCCTTGGGTTGGATTGTTTCCTCTTTGGTTGAGTTGAGATTTTATCTCTCTCTCAAGTCACAGTGATTTTACTCTTATATTCTGTCACCTAAGGTAGTCTATATATTTTTCCCTATTTGTTTTACTACTTTCTTAGATTAATATATTTTCCTACTTTCCTTCTTTGATTGTTGTTTTATTATTATTTCTTATTGGAAGGGAAGCCAAGCTGGTGAAGATTTAGCTGTTACTTTTCAGATCTGGGGTGGAACTCCTTCATTCTTTCCCCTGGCATGACCAGGGAAAGCAGCTTTTATTGTGAAACCCGTGAAGGGCATCATATCCCTAAACTGCAAATATCTAGCCCAATAACCCTTACTGAAGATATGAGAGGGGGGAGGGAGGGAGGGAGAGAGAGAGAGAGAGAGAGAGAGAGAGAGAGAGAGAGAGAGAGAGAGAGAGAGAGAGAGAGAAAACAGCTACTTCCACCCTACTCCAGAAGTAAGGAAACTGCAGTCATATCTATCTAAATACATCCATACTAAATTTGGGTTGCTATTGATCCCAGTGGTTCATTTAAAAACCTGTTAAACTCACAATTGTGCTTTGGGAGTGGGGAAGAAAGTAAAGACATTAATATTTATATACTTAATATAACAATAACAAAAATAAATGGAAGGAGAATCATTGATTATGAGTATCACACATTTAACAGTTATAGTTTTAAAAGCTAATATATTGAATTTACCTACCAAAAAAAATGAGACAAAGAATGGATAGAAAGCTACAATAATATATTTCCTACGGGAAGCATGCTTAAAGCAAAAAGAGCCATTGATTTAAAATGAAGATTCATTCTGAGTTATCCGACTCTGGACAATTAAGGACATTTAATTATGACTATAAGCAAAGCTGAGTTTAAGTTAGAAAGCATTAAGAAAATTAAAGATAGTAACTATATCTGATTAAATGGTCCATTCACAGTGAAAATATATAATTATTAAATATATATTCACCTAATGGAATAGAAATTAAAATTTTCAAAGAAGAGTTGACTGAATTTCAAAAGGATACAAATAAAAAATGTTGATAATGAGATATACTCCATTTTCTGAATATAGTGAGTCAAAAAGAAAAATTAGACAAGTTTGAGAATTGGATAGAATGCTGAAAAAAGAAATTAATCATGTGGAAAAAATTAAATGAATTAGATAATTTAGCTTTTAATTCCAATGTGTTTCCTACACGTTTGATATTGGTGTTGCTTTCTTGTTTATCATTCCTTTAAGTATAATGTCATTTCCATGTTTATCTCCTTTAATATTATACATTTTTATTTTTGCTTTGTCCAAAAAAATTTCCAGTGTGTGAAGAATATTAATAAAAACTGATCATACTCTGGAACATAATAAACTCATAAATTAAGAAAAATAAAACTTTAAACACTGCGTTTATAGACAACACAATATTAGATGATGCGTTGGTGCATTAAAAAAGATAAAGAATGGGGGCAGCTAGGTGGCGCAGTGGATAGAGCACTGGCCCTGGAGTCAGGAGGACCTGAGTTCAAATCAGGCCTCAGTCACTTAACACTTACTAGCTGTGTGACCCTGGGCAAGTCACTTAACCCCAATTGCCTCACTTTAAAAAAAAAAAGATAAAGAATGAGAGAAAAGATGAGCATAGCCTCTCCTCATGAGAGGGCCTTACCCAGGACCAAGTCTGAACAGAATTCTGTGTGTGGGTCCAGAGGGACCCCCCGCTAAGAAGAGGGAGTGGGTACAATACTCCAATCCCTTGGGCCCAGAAGTGTTTTTTTGTTTTTCTTTTCTTTTTATTTTAATGTTAGAGAAAAAACAATAGCAATAATAAAGTATACCAAAATGTAAGGGATGCAGCTTAAGAAGTTCTTAGATGTTTAAAGAAACCAAGGTAATTTCTTCAGTCAGTGTCCAGTTTAATATGCTAGCAACCTGCTTTCTCATGAAAACATTGTTTCACTTGGGGATCAGGTTCATGAATTAACTAGCCTTCAGAAACCTATTAGAGCTTATTCATGAAAGTATCACTAGTGTTAGTGGTCTTCTAGACTCCACCATTATGTATAATGCTGTTTAACACGGAGTTCCTTGTCCAGGACATTCAACTCCATCCCATGTGTCTGCATAAAGGCTATTTGGGGAATGCTCTTCTTTTTCTCCTCTGCCTCTTAGAACCCTAAGTTCCTACAAAATAAAGATCAGGGGTCATCTTCTTACACCAAGTCTTACTGACCCGTTGTTGTTTATGTTCTCTCTCCTGAGAATTGCTTTATTACTTCATATATTATAATTTGTAATCACTTACTGGGTACATGTTGTAACCTCTCCTCCTAACAGAATGTGAGTCCGTTTAGGGCAGAAACGATTTCGTCTTTGTCTTTGTATTTGCAACAGCTAAAAGAGTTCCTGGCATGTAGCAGGTGGTTTTTTTAATTGAATAGACTATGATATCTATCTATGTATGTTTGTTTATATTCATTATGATAGATAATATAATACAAATACAAACATGATTCATAATTTCTACGAAAAATGATTGAGTTTTGCACAGCTATTAAATGTGTATGTTCCAAAAAAATAAATGTGTAAACTGGACTAGCTGCACCTTTATACTCTTGCTCACTCTTCCCTGAAGTTATATTATAACTTCCTCTCTGCATTTAACCATACTCTTTGTATAAAAGGTCAGGGATATTCTGTGTGTGCATGCGCATGTGTGCGTTTTCTTCCTATAACTCTGCTTAACCAATATTTTTTTTATGGCTACTGCATCTGGGGGTTGGGAGAGTTCTTTGGTTTCATCAATTCCAAAAGGTTTCAAGAAAACCTTGGGTAATGATTACTCACAGAATGGAGTGTTTTGGCTAGTTGAATTCTTCAGTAAAATCAAAACCCTTTTGCTTTAAAAATTTGTTGAAAACAATTTTTAAAAGAGTGTATTACTCTCCTTTGCTGTCTTATGAAGTACCTGAAAGTTTGATTTGGGATCTGAAAGTTTTGGAAAGGTGGTCATTCTGATCATCTTTATCCTTTTTATTTTATGAAGAAGAGCAGGTTAGATGTGTTCTGAGCTCAGAATATATAGTAAATGTTATTTTTTAAAATGAGATCCTGTGTGAACTTTTTCCCCAACTATTTGGTACATGGGAAAGATTACTGGCTTTTGAATCCGGGCATCTGAATTCAAATGCTGACTCTGCTATTAATGTCCTAGGGGAAATCACTTAACTCTAGTTTCCTAATCTGTAAAACAGTGGAGTGGTCTGAAATGGATGACCTCATAGGTATCTTCTGTCTTTGAATCTATGATCCTATTTTCCTTTAGGAAATTGCACATAGTAACAAAAGAGAATATCAATGAGTATGTACTAAAAAAAATTAGAAAAGCAACAAATTAATATACCTTAAAACAAACAAAAAAGAGAGCACTAAGAGGAAAGGCAAAATTAATAGAACTGAAAAGAGAAAATATGTAATGAACAAAGAACTAGTTTCATTTTTTAAAAAGACCAATAAAACGTATGCCCTACTAGCTAATTTTATCAAGAAAAGGAAGAAAAGTGGAATTAATAAAATAAAAAATAAGAAGAGAGGTCAATTTAACACATTGTGAAAAAATAAAACTGTTAAGGAGAACTACATACAATTCCATGAAAATGACATTAAGGATATAAAAGAAATTGATGAATACCTTCAAAAGTATAAAGTACCTGAATTGAAAAAACCCTCAGGAAATATATAATTCAATAAACTATACAAGAAAAAGTAATCAAATACACTATTAACTGGAACTTTAAAAAGGTATTATGACCAGATGGATTTATGAGTAAAATCTAGAAAACATTTATGTAAAAATTCCAGTGCTTTATATGTTTTTAAGAATAGATTATTTACTTCTTTCAATGATAATATAATTTTGACCATCAAATGAGGAAAAGATAAGGCAAAGAAAGAGATCTAGAGATCAATATCATTAATGAATATCAATGCAAAAAAATTAAGTAAAATACTGGCAAATAGACTATGATATCTATCTATGTATGTTTGTTTATATTCATTATGATAGATAATATAATACAAATACAAACATGATTCAATATTAGGAAAATAGTAAGCATAATCATCCTAACAATAAAGATAATTCAAAAAATGTTTATATCAACAGATGAAAATGGTTTTGATAAAAAAATGCTACTTTGTGTTAAAACCACTAAGAAGCATAGGAATAGAAATTTTTTCTTTAACACAATAGAAAACATTTACTTGAACCCAAGCCAACATTACATACAATAGATAAATTTTATTACTTTTTCCACTTAAATGAAAGGTTAAGTAAATTTTCCCATTGTCCCATTAGAATGTGATAGTTCTAATAAAAGAAAAACAATCATTAAAACATTGACAAAAGAGAAAATAAAATATCTTTATTTCCTAATTATAATTGTTTATTTAGAAAATCCAAGAGAATCAACAAAAATATCTAAAAAAGAGAATTTCAGCAAATGGATGGGGCATAAGATAAACTCACATTATAAAATAAAACAACTCACCTTTAACACTTACCATCTAAGTGAACTTGGACAAACCACTTACCCCAGACAAATCATTTATGCTCTCTGGTTCTCAGTTTCTTCATCTGAAAAAAAAGGGGGTTGTTCTAGATGGGTTTTTGGATCCCTCACATCTCTAGATTTATGATCCTATGATCACCAGTATTTCTGTTACCAATGTAAATGAGAAAAAATGTGATAAATGCTATTTAAAATAATGATGAAATGTATTTAATAACCTGGACTTAAACTACCAAGACAGGTGCACTTATATAGAGTTACATAAAATAACTTTTACAGAAATAATGGAAGAACTAAATTGTAAAGTGATTCAATGTTCATGATTAGGAGGAGCAAAAATAGTATGCATAAGAATATTTCCCTAATTAATCTATAGATTTAAAGTTATAGTGATCAAAATACCAACAGAAAACTTATTAGAATTATTCAAAAGAATAACAAAATTTGTGTGAAAAACAAAAGGTCAAAAATATAAGGGAAAGGGTGAAAAAGAAAAGGGAGGAAGGAGGCTAATGTCCCCCAATCTCTTTTTTGTTTTGTTTTGGTTTGTTTTGGTTTTTGTTTTGGTTTTTTGGTGAGGCAATTGGGGTTAAGTGACTTGCCCAGGGTCACACAGCTAGTAAGTGTTAAGCGTCTGAGGCTGGATTCGAACTCAGGTCCTCCTGACTCCAGGGCCAGTGCTCTATCTACTATGCCACCTAGCTGCCCCATCCCCAATCTCAAAGTATACTTTACAACAATAATTATGAAAAGCATCTATACTGGATTTTTTAAAGTTAGGAAAATAGATCTAGGACTGTGGACTACCTTATACAACAATTAGCTAGTATATAGTAGTTTAGTATTCAATGTACTTGGGATCATAAAATATTTGGGAAAATATTCAGTATTTAACAAAAACTATTGGGAAAACTGGATAGCACTTTGACAAATAATGGGAACTGACCAACAATTCAATATCATATATAATAATTAACAGCAGATGGATAAAAAAATCTAAATATGAAAAAAATAAAATACACACTAGATTATTATAATTTTCACAAATCTGGAGATGGGATTAATTATGATCAAGCTGTAATGTAGAGGAAATAATAATGGATAAAAGAGATTACTTTGTTCAGACAAAGATTTTTTTTTAATAAAGTATTTTATTTTTTTTCCCATTACATGTAAAGATAGTTCTCAACTTTTGTTTATACAAGCTCTCCATTTTCAGATTTTTTCTCCCTCCCTTCCCTCCCTCCCCTCTCCCCTAGACAGCAGGCAATCTGATATAGGTTATATATATATATATATATATACATAATAACATTAAATATATTTCTGCATTAGTCATGTTATAAGAGAAAAATCAGAGCAATGATGACAAAACTTAAAATAGATAAACATCAGCACCAAAAACAAAAGAAGTAGTATGGTTCATTCAGCATCTATACTCTGCAGTTCTTTTTTTTTTTTCCCCTGGATTTGGAGATCCTCTTCTATCATGAGTCCCCTGGAACTCTTCTGTACCATTGCATTGGTGAGAAGAATCTAGTCCATCACAGTAGGTCAACACACAATGTTGATGATACTGTGTACAATGTTCTTCTGGTTCTGCTCATCTCACTCATCATCAGCCCATGCAAGACCCTCCAGGTTTCTCTGAACTCCTCCTGCTCATCGTTTCTTACAGCATAATAGTATTCCATTGTATTCATATACCACAACTTGTCCAGCCATTCCCCAATTGATGAGCATCCCCTCAACTTCCAATTCCTTGCTATCACATAAAGAGCAGCCATAAATATTTTTGTACATGTGGGTCCCTTTCCCCTTTCCATGATTTCTTTGGGAAAAAGACCCCAAAGTGGTTTTGCTGGGTCAAAGGGTATGGACAGCTTTATATTCCTTTGGGCATAATTCCAAATTGCTCTCCAGAATGGTTGGATCAGTTGACAGCTCCACCAACAATGCATTAGTGTTCCAATTTTCCCACAGCTTCTCCAACATTTATTATTTTCCTTTTTTTGTCATATTAGTCAATCTGATAGGTGTCAGGTGGTACCTCAGAGTTGTTTTAATTTGCATCTCTCTAATCAATAGTGATTTAGAACATTTTTTCATATGGGAATAGATAGCTTTGATTAACAACTATTTTCTAATTTGATCCTCACAACCCTGTATGGTAGATGCTGTTACCATCTCAATTTTACTGAGGCAGACAGTGGTAAAATGGCTTCCCCAAAGGTCACACAACTGGTAAGTGTTTGGGGCTGGATTTTAACTCAGATCTTTCTGACTCCATGTCCAGCACTCTGGGCCACCAGCTGCCTTCATCTCTCATCCCTGAAACAGAGATAGTTTCACCTTTTTTAAAAAAACCCCTTTATATCCTAGTACTTAGTACAGTGCCCAACACTTCCTTTGGTAGGCACTTAGTAATGGATGTAATACAGAAGAAAGAAATAGAACAATAAAAATAATAACTATAACTGTGTAGTTGAAAATAATTATGTTGTCATACTTAGTAAAAGAAAAGTTTAAAGAATCATAAAAACAAGGTTTATGTAATGTGGTACCATGTCAAAATGATCATATTTTGGGTTACCAAATTTGTGGAAGTTAAAAAATGTGTCATCTTTTATAAGAGCCCAGCAAAGCAAGAAAAATTAACCTTCACTCCAAAATTGCCTTTTCCCAAAGCTAATTATATTTCTTCCTAAGGAAAAAATGAGTTTTTAATATAATAAAAACTATAGTTTCTTGCAAACAAACAAATAATACACAACAACAGTACATAATTCCCTCCCACCCTGTTTCTTCAGCTCTGGGTAGAATTTCTGACATATAAACTTACAAAGCAGATCTTCAACAAAGCAAAGAAGATAAAAAAAAATACTGCTATGAGTGTTTTTTTTTTCTTTTTTACAAACTTTAAGGTCATAAAATGCCTAATATATCTTTGAAGTTGCCATTTTTGAAAAAGAATAACAAGAAAACAGTGATTAAGAGGAATTATGATTAAAAAATAGATGACCTTGGGGGCAGCTAGGTGGCACAGTGGATAAAGCACCAGCCCTGGATTCAGGAGAACCCGACTTCAAATCCGGCCTCAGACACTTGACACTTACTAGCTGTGTGACCCTGGGCAAGTCACTTAACCCTCATTGCCCCACAAACCCCCCCCTCCAAATTCCCCCCAAAACCCAAAACAAACAAACAAAAAAGTGGATGACCTTGAGTGGAGAAGTGGAGGAGGCAAGAGCAAGAAAATATTATACATTGAATTGGGCATCATAAGTGGAAACAAACCAACAAAGAAGTAGGAGAGGGCAAGGAAGTCCCAAATCACATCGTTTGAATAAATTAACTTAATACTTCAATAAAGTGATTACTGTATGCTAGGTCCTGTGTTAAGCACTGGAAACATAAATACAAAAGAGAGACGATCCTTGCCCTCAAAGGCAAGAAAATAGGGAGGAAAATTTATATGGTTAGGGAGTTTTTGCCAGGAAAGGAAGTTTTGGTCTGGGAGTTACAAGGATGTTGAGTTGATCCATTGGGTAGCCAGCTGATACAACCTTTTCAGAGTGGATGATTGTTGTTTATTCTTTGTTCTTAAGAGGACAATGACATTGGGAACTATGTCATGACTTGCAGTGAATTGGATTTAAGTGAGGGAGGGCTGTGCAAAGTCCCCAACCTCACTCTCTCCTCCAGAGCCTTCTGGGTCCAGTGGCAAGATATATATCAGGATGACTGGAGATGGCCAAGGATGTTTAAGGCAATTGGGGTTAAGTGACTTGCCCAGGGTCACAGGGGTAGTAAGTGTCTGAGGTGAGATTTAAACTCAGGTCCTCCCAACTTCAGAGCCAGTGCTCTATCCTCTGTGCCACGTAGCTGCTCCCAGAATGAATGAATGAATGGATGGATGGATGAATGAAAAAACATTTTTACTATGCATGTTTCCTATGTGAAAAACACTGCTATGTACTGAGTATACATATAGAAGAGGAAGACAATTTCTGTTTTCACGGAATAGTAGTTTTCAAGGAGTACTTGAGTAGGGAAAAGTAACATATATAAGTGGTTTCATCTGCAAGTAGGTGGAAATGGTATCTACCATAAGGGTGGAGTGGCCAAGCAGAAGGCAATGCATCTTCTTTCACATACTTTCCATTAATAAAATCACATACAAAAAACAAAAACCCAAACAAAACAAAACAACACACACACACAAAATAAAATCACATCAATTTCTGATGCCGGATCATTGGTCAGTAATAAGAATATTATGGTGAAAACTTTCTTTTTCAGCAGTAGCTATGACTGCTTTAGCTCCTACAGGGGAAGTCACATTTGCCCAAGAATTCCTTCCCTAAGCTGTGGCTTTGGGGGGATAGGCTAGACAATGCTGCTGTTCCAGATGTGATTATTTTGAATATTCAGAGTCACATAGTGTAAAGAACATGGAAATTTCCCACTTAACTTGAGGCCATGAGCCCTGAACTTGAATCTCAGCTCTGCCATGTATATTTGTATACCTTGAGTGAATTACTCAATATCTTTAGGCATCAATTTTTTCATTTGTAAAATGAAAGAACTAGTTTAAATGGCATTTGAAGTCTCTCCCAGTTCTAAATTGATGATCCTATGATATGAGAACAATGTATGGAAAAGGGGTGGGGTGAGGGCACCTACTTGGTGGTGGTGGTGGTTGTTGTTGAGCTGTTTCAGTCATGTCCAACTCTTCACAAATGCCACTGTGGTTTTCTTGGCAAAGATACTGGAGTGGTTTTCCATGTCCTTCTTCAGCTCATTTTATAGATGAGGAAACCAAGACAAAAATAAATGATTTGCCCAGGGTCACAAAGCTAGTAAGTGTCTGATGCCAGATTTGAACTCAGGAAGATGAGGCTTATTGACTAAAGGCCTGTCACTGTATCCACTACACTACCTAATTGCCTAGACATGGCGGTAAGGCATATGGAAAGATTGATTGCTAGATAGAATATGAGGAATATTCTGGTCTGAGGCTGGCTAGGCATAGAAGTCTGTTAGTTTACACTCACCAATCAAGATAGTTTAGCCTCAGGTTGGAAGTTCTAGAGTTGAGTGAGTTAACTATTCTAGCTCTTGGGGGCTTGGTTCCTGAGTCTTACCAATACAGTGGAAAGAAGTAGGGCAGTAGTGGAGTAGATGGCAAGATGATCCTATCTGAAATGATTGGATAGAAGGGATTTTTTTGTATGTGTGGGGCAATTGGGGTTAAGTGACCTGCCCAGGGTCACACAGCTGGTAAGTGTCAAATGTCTGAGGCTGTATTTGAACTCAGGTCCTCCTGAATCCAGGGCCAGTGCTTTATCCACTGTACCACCTAGCTGCCCCAAGAAGGGAAAATTTTTAAAAGATTATATTAATTTAAAGAGACCCCCAGATTCTATTAGATATAAAAAAGAATGGGTATATGTATTCATGTATGTGTATATCTATGCTGATATGCAGAAATGAATTGATTCAAGAAACACAAGCTGTTTTGTACCTAGGGTTGATAAAAAATGTAATAACCAACCAATAGAAATAATTTGATCCATAAAAAGCAAAAGAGGGGAAGCTAGGTGGCGCAGTGGATAGAGCACCGGCCCTGGATTCAGGAGGACCTGAGTTCAAATTTGACCTCATACACTTAACACTTACTAGCTGTGTGACCCTGGGCAAGTCACTTAACGTCAATTACCTCACCAAAAACAAAACAAAAAAACCCCCCAAACAAACCAAAAACAAAATGTAAAAAGCAAAAGAATTGCAGAATGGATTAGAAAATTCAATTCAACAATATATCGTCTATAGGCAACACCTAAAACAAAGGGACACATACATATTTAAAGAGATGGGCCAAAATAAAATTTGATATGTTTCAACTGAGTCCAAAAAAGCAGATGATTAGAAAAGGCTAAAAAAAAAATTCAATCAAAAGAAAGAATGGCTAAACTACATGATACTTAAAGTCCTCCTAGTCGGGGCAGCTAGATGGCACAGTGGATAGAGCACCGGCCCTGGAGTCAGGAGGACCTGAGTTCAAATCCGGCCTCAGACACTTAACACTTACTAGCTGTGTGACCCTGGGCAAGTCACTTAACCCCAATTGCCTCACCAAAAAACAAAAAACAAACAAACAAACAAAAAAAAAGTCCTCCTAGTCAATGAAGCATTATCAGTTTTCAATTATATAGTGACAAAATCATAGACCAAATAAGTATATAAAGAAAAGGATAGTAGAAATACAAAAACACTTTAAAATAACTTGAAACTTGGAACTTAGATGTACTGAAAAAGTAAACATCAAGATCTTGAATGGAATATTGGGGGGAAAACTGGCTTTGATAAACTTTTGAAGAGAACTGAATGGTAACCTCAGTACACTTTTTTTTTTTAAGGCATGGATGGTACCTTTACAAGAAATGGTCTTTAGGGCATAAACATATTATGAATGAGTACAGAATGGCAGAAATATCAAACAACTTGGCTCCTTCCTACCTTTCTAGTCTTCTTCACACTTTATTCCCTTCCACAAACTCTATGATACAGTCATGTCATGCTACTTTGCAGTTCTTTGAACACAACACTCCATATTGTCTGAAATAAAAATACTGGACTGTCCCTTTTGGTGAATATATGAAAGCTTTATTACATTCTTGCAAGAATGAGCATGCATTATAGAAGAGTGCTTTGCCACAACAGACTTCTCTTTTTATCCCTCAATCTAATGCAAAGGCCCTCCCCTCTTCGTCTCATCGGTTGAGGACTAAGAGATATACAATTTTCCCAGAATGCCTCTACATATTTCCCCTTAACATGTTCCCCCTCCTGTTACATACATTGCATGTTTGAAAATGGCGGCAATCTCCACCTGTGGGGAGTTGGCAGTTAATTCACATAAAGTAATTAAGCAAGTGCAGTACAAACTAGCTTTAACCTTTGGCACACTTGGACTAGCTAGGCTACTGGCCTTGAAGCTCTCTTCTATATATATACTTTTAATTGCCTACAAGACTCTCAGCCTTGAGATCTCCTTTCTGTAATGTTCCTTCCTTACCCAGAGTCTCTCCCTGTCTCATTTTTCTGAGATAACAGCATTTTTCTGGTGTGACATTTTTTCATTTCTTTCAGTCTCCATCTCCGTACCTTTGCACCGACTGTCCCCTATACCTGGAATGCTCTGTCCTTTCCTGCTTCAGCCTATTAGGTTGTCTGGTTTCCTTCAACATTCAGTTCAAATCCTGTCTTTTTAAGGAGGCCTTTCTTGATCCCCTCAACTGCTGGAGCCTTCCCCTCTAAGATTATTTTCCATCTACTCTTTATTTATCTTGTATGTAACTAGTCATTTATATATTATCTCCTTCATCAGAATATGAGTTTCCTGAAGCCAGGGAGTGTTTTTGTTTTTCTTGGCATCCCCAGTGCTTAGCACAGTGTATGACACTTTGTAAGGACTTAAATGCTTATTAACTGAATAACTGATATGTACTTTACAGACCATAAGGCAGTAAAAATAGTGATTAGTAAAAGAAATATGAACAAAGTTGATCTCCTAAATGGAAACTAAATAACAACATAGGCAGGCCTATATTGTTATTTAGTATATATGTATGCATATTTACAAACACAATTTGCTAAGAGCCGACTGATCCCGATCTGGTCTCCATTCCCAGGCCAATAAATTGTCTGGGGCTGACCAGACTTAGTCAAATTTCAGCCTCTGATTTCTTTGTATATCTCCCAAAAATAATCTCAGTACTCTCAGCTTGTTATGTAAAATGACTTATCAGGTGAAGCAAAAGGTAATCAACCGGAAAGGTAGAATTTCCATGTGCCCTTTTTTGGGTTGTTGCTGTTTATACCCTATATAAACTGTTTTTGGCCCTTTGTGTACTCCTAGCTTGCTATGGTGGTATCATGACTTATAACTCCTCTGCCCTGATTAAAGACCTTAATTTTGTTATATTGATTGTTTTACTAATTTTCAGGTAGACAATATGCATATGCAAAATATACATACATACATATATATTATACTGCATTAAGGCTTTTGAGACACCCTGTTTTTTTAAGACAAGAATAATAGTGACATAACATACCAGACTTTGTATGATGCAGCTAAAGTGGTCCATGAAATCAAATTAAAATAATCTACCTAAGAATGAATGAATTGAAGGCGCAATTTTAAAAAGTAGAAAACTGGCAATTAATTATCCCAACACAAGCAAAAGAGAAAAATTTTTTAATTAAAGTGAAAGGAATCAGCACTAAGAATTTTAAAATATTGAATAAGCAAAATTGCTTCTTTTTAAAAAGAACCATATAAGAAATCATTAGCAAATTTCATTTTTAAAAATAAGAAGAAAGCTCACTTACTATCAAAAATAATGAGGAAATCACAAGAAATAGAGGGAAAATAAACTTATCAGAAACTATTAATTGCAGTTATATGCCAAGAAAATAAAACATTTCAACAAAATAGATTAATAGCTATACACATATAAAATACTCAAAATAAATGAGGAAATAAAAAACTAAAGACCTGAACTCCAGAGAGAGAGAAATCAAGTGAACCATAAATGAACTCCTAAGGAAAAATAAACTTTAGGACCAGAAGAATTTACAAGAGAATTCTATTAAATATATATTATTTTTTTTTTTTTTTTTTTTTTTTTTTTTTTGCAGGGCAATGAGGGTTAAGTGACTTGCCCAGGGTCACACAGCTAATAAGTGTCAAGTGTCTGAAGCTGGATTTGAACTCAGATCCTCTTGAATCCAGGGCCAGTGCTCTATCCAATATATATTATTTTTAAAAATAGAGAAACAAGTTTCTTTCTTGAGAAAAATATGGTTCTGATACCCAAACCAGGGAAGGATATAGCAATGAAAGAGAACTACAGATCAACATAATATTGATGCAAAAACTGTAAATAGATTATTGGCAAAGAGATTACAGCAATCAATCAAAAATAATTTTGATCAAATTAAATTATTACAAAAATGAACTCATTATTAAATAAAAACTATTTAAAAACTGAATAGCAATTCATCCCAAAATGAATTTAGAAAAGTATCTTATGCCGCATATCTCAACAAATTCTAAATGGATAAATGATATAAATGTTAAAAGTCCCACCAAAGAGCTTACAGACAGAAAAAAAAAGACCAAGTTATATAACACTATCAACAGCCCACTTCATATTACATCACTTCATACAAGTCTTTCTATGGTTCTCTGTATTCATCATATTAATATGTTCTTAGAGCACAGTAATGTTCTATTCCATTCATGTACTATAATTTATTTAGACATCCCTCAACTAGCGGGCATTTACTTGTTTCTAATTCTTTGCTATCACAAAAAAGTACCTTTATAAATATTTTGGTATACATGAGACTTCCTTCTTATTAATGTCCTGCATGGGCTTAGTAATAGAACTTCTGGATCATGGTTAGAGGTAGAGTAAAAGGCAACATTTAAAGTTCCATCCACTACCACTGTGCCTCCTTCAAGTATAATGTAATTTCTTTATCTTTATTGATAGTTTTATGTTTGCTTTGTCTGAAGGGATTGATTTCAACTTCTATTTTTTTTTTATTCATTCAATGCATAGAAAATTTTATTTTAGCTTTTCATTTTGATTCTATGTACATATTACTTTTTGGTAAGAGTTTTTGGAAAGTCATAGATTGTGATGTTTTGTTTTCTTATCTATTCTGCCTTTTTTGTTTGTTTTATTGGATCCTTTGGTCCATTCACATTTAAAGTTATGAGAATTAGGAGCTTTTCCTCTTCATTTGTGTCTTTACTACTCTTTTTTTTTTTTTAAAAAGGTTTTTTTAGTCTCATCTTCTGTTCCATTTTCATTTTGCTTTTATTACTTTGATGCAGCACTATTCTCATAGGCTCTCTTTCCCCCCTCACCCCATTCATTCTCATTTGTCAACCTTCTTTCTAGTTTTCTAGTTTCTACTTTGGGGATTTTACTTATATAGTATTTGCTCTGAGGTCACTATCCTAACTCCCATTTACACCAGTGGGTCCCCAGAGCATGGCTACTATATCCCCTGAGGGATCTAGTGATTGTATTGAGAATTTGGGGAAAGTATAGTTTTCTAATGCTATGTCCCATGACCACACCTAGTGTACTTCCCTCTATGGTTAAGAGTCAGTATCATTTAGTCAACCAGATTAAGTCAGCTTTTAGAAAGGGCTATTTATGAAGCTGGTAGAGTTAGGAAAAGTTGATGCAAAACATCCTGTCCACCCCAAAGTCTGTGATGCACTTATCGATTCTTCTACTTTTGTTTTATTGGTTTGTTTAATCCATTTGCAAGTTGTGAGAGTTAGATTTGTATTTTCTTCCATTTGTGTGGCAAATGGGCATATTAGACAAAGTGGTAACTCATAACAGGGGATTGCTGAAAGTCCTTTTGTTTCCCTTTGTAGGGTGCTCTAAAAGTTCCCCTTTTTTTCTTTTTTTTTTTTTGCAGGGCAATGAGGGTTAAGTGACTTACCTAGGGTCACATAGCTAGTGAGTGTCAAGTGTCTGAGGCCGGCTTTGAACTCAGGTCCTCCTGAATCCAGGGCCGGTGCTCTATCCACTGCACCACCCAGATACCCCCAAAAGTTCCCCTTCCTGGTACAACTTCTGTTATTGTACAACTTCTTTTTTGGGTTCCTTTTTTTCTGCTTTCATGCACCACATCCAGCCATTTCTGGGCTCCCAATGAAGACATAGGCACCAGCTATTGTTCTTTTATAGAATGTTGCTAGGATGCTTATGAAGGATGGGGAATCTTTCAAAATCTTCTAGGTTTTCCTCTGACTGAGAGAGGAGGGGAAGAAAACTAAGATGTGGCTGAAGACAAGGTAAAAAGGATTCCTCCTCTCTGTCCCCATACCCATTCCTCTCTCCAAGCAGTTTCTCCTCTAGAATTCTTCTGGAAGCTCTCTTTTGGCTCATGTGATATTTATAGATAATCTCTAGGGTATGAGTACATTTCTTCAGCTAGTCTGAACGTGCTTTTCTGTGCAATGTCATTACAGTTGTTCAAGGACTTTTCTCACTTAGTCTATAATTTGATTGATTAAAATTAAGCCTATCCCTTACATTTAAATGATTGATTTCTTTTTCTTTCCTTTATTTGTTTCTTTTTTCTCTTTCTTTTCCCTCTTAAAGTCAAATGGTTAGTTAAAAATTATCTCTCCCCCGCCTCCAACTTATTTAGCTTATTATCTTCCCCTCTTTTTTCTAAGAATTTATTTTTTTCTTTTCCACCTCATTAACCTTTTCCCCTTCTTGTCAACTCTGAAATTTTATTCTCTGCTTCATTGCCTATATCCATATTTATTCTTTCTTTAATCTATTTGTATTCCTGATGTAGTTAAAGTTTCTGAAGTACCAGGTACTGTGTTACTGTCTTTATAGAGCTTGCCCCACCACCTCTTTTTCTGTTGTTCCTCATTCTTAGAAGTATCCATACATGTGGGAAGTACTATGTATAGAAATGTTCCATGGTAGAAGTTAACAAATCATGTGGTACAATTTTACCCCCTGCCCTCCCTATTATCTTTCTTCTTCGCTTTGGCTGTCCTAGATGATTTCTGGGCACAGATACCTTCTTCCCCTTTCTGGGTATTAGCTTTTCCTGCTGGTTCATAAATCCTTTCTCCTGGTGAGAGATGTTGTACATGGAGGCACAATATTCTTTTTTTTTTTTTTGGTGAGGCAATTGGGGTTCAGTGACTTTCCCAAGGTCACACAGCTAGTAAGTGTTAAGTGTCTGAGGCTGGATTTGAACTCAGGTCCTCCTGACTCCAGGGCCGGTGTTCTATCCACTGTACCACCTAGCTGCCCCCATAATATTCTTTTAGATAAAGTGATCTCTCAGTGTACCAAGTCTTCTCAGATTAAATTCATCATGAGGTCTCCATCTCCCCTTGTAGACATATACCTCTCCCCCCATGAGAGTATCCTTCAGTGGGATGTCCTTTTCTGTTGCTGTTTTGAACCCCATCTTTTTTATTTTAGGTGAGACAATTGGGGTTAAGTGACTTGCCCAGGGTCACACAGCTAGTAAGTGTTAAGTGTCTGAGGCAGGATTTGAACTCAGGTCCTCCTGAATCCAGGGGCGGTGCTCTATCCACTGTGCCACCTAGCTGCCTGAACCCCATCTTTTTCAGACCCTCAGTTTCAAACCCCCTATTTTACCTTTCCTATTCTTCTATAGCCCCTCTTCTTCATGAAAGAATATGGGAGTCATCATCCCTTCTCTTTTCACTTATGGAGTTATGTCTTCTATCTTCTCTCTTCCCATTAATGTATCCTTTCACTCTGTTGTTTTTTTCAAGAAAATACCTTGGTTCACTTGTAGGGGATGGGGTTATGGAATTTAGTCCACGGTTCTGTTCTACCTTCATTTCTCTTTCTTTAAATTCTGTTAATATCTTAATCTTCTAGTGAGTTTCTTATTTATCTCTTGATAACTTTGTCATTGTTGTTGTTTTAACTCAGTTCATATGCCCAAAGGGCTATAGAACTGTGCATACCCTTTGATCCAGCAATACCACTGCTAGATTTATATTCCAAAGACATCCAAAAAAAGAGAAAAAGACCTATTTGTACAAAAATATTTATAGCAGCTCTTTTTGTGGTGGCTAAGAATTGGAAATCAAAGGGATGCCTATCAACTGGGGAAAAGCTAAACAATGATTGTAATATAATAATATTTTGTTGTGCTATAAGAAATGACAAGTAGGATGCTTTCAGAAAGGCCTGGAAAGACTTATATGAACTGATAGATAGTGAAGTGAGCAGAATCAGGAGAACATTATACATAGTGACAACAATATTGTTTGATGAAGAACTGTAAATGACTTAACTGGGAATGATCCAAGGCAATTCCAAAAGACAAATGATGAAGGATACTATCCACCTCCAAAGAAAGAACTGATATTGATTGGACAGAAGCATACTATTTTCCACTTTCTTTCTTTCTTTCATTTTTTCTTTTATTTGAGTCTTCTTATACAAAATGACTAATATAGTTATATTTTACATAATCACACATGTATAACCTATATCTGATTGCTTACTGCCACAGGGAGCGGGAGGGGAAAGAAGGAGGAAGGGATAGAATTTGGAACTCAAAGCTTTAAATAAAAATGTTTATTAAAATAACATTCTCTTTCACTTAAAAAAAACTTTGAAACATAGGGTAATTTATTTCATCACTTATTCTTTCTTTGGTAATTGTACTTATCTTCTAATCACATTTGGGGAAGGGGCCAGGAATGCTTAAAATGACTCTTTTGTTGAATGTCCATCTTTTTTCATTGATGATGACATTCAGGTTTTCAGGGCATATCATCTGGAGTTGAAGCTTTAAGTTTTTGCTTTTGAGAATATTTTATTCTGTTCATTGTTTAGGTGATTTATGAATTCTTTTGATTGGTGCTCTGAATTCTGCATTACATAGTTCTGGACAATTGTTTTGTATTATTTATGTTATGGGGTTAGGACTAAAGTTTAAACTGGCCAGCTGAACTAAAGGACACTGGTCTGGGGTTACTCTTCTTGAGAAGACAGAAGCAAGGGAGATAAGCGGCACCAGTTTGGGACTAAATTAACTCCAGGACCACCACCCTTCATTCCAATCTCCCCCACCCGTCAGAGAGATAATCCCATTAGGTGTGGTTGCTGCCTTATGGGACAGGGATAATTCCAGAAGTCAGGACCACCTCCTCACTCAGGTTTTCCCCACCCCCAAAGGGAACTTTCCATTGTCAGGTGGTGATCACCCCATCTGCTGTCTATAAAAGTTTTTGCCTTTCTCCTGTTCAAGGAGATAGGTATCTCAGAGAACCACATCTTTGGAACTATCTCCCCCTGGGACTCCTCTAGAGGTATCCTTTCTCTAGTGCTCAAATAAAATATTATTTTATTCTAATTGGATTTGTGTGCGAGAGGATGTAATTCTTTAAAGAGGAATACCTAAGGACACTCACACCAACCATTTCCCCTGTGACAATTTACATAATTATTATGTTCAGGTTTTTTGATTTGTCATATTTTTCTGGAATACTTATGATCCTTAAACCGATTCTCTGCATTCTGTTTTTTTAGGCTAATGATTTAGGCCTGTACAAAGATTATGTATTCTTTTAACATTGTCACCCTTTGCTTCTCTTCTACTAGATTTTCCTCTACTTCAGTATTTTTGTTTTCCAAAATGTATCTCTTTTGCTTCAGTGTAGGAACCCTCTATTGTGGATTCTAATTTTTTTTTTAAATCTGCCAATCCAGTATTTTGAGAACTACAGTTTATGACACATGTTCATTCCTGACATCTCTTGTGGATTTTATTTGTCTTTTGAACAATTCTGAAATTTCTTGTTTCATGGTCTTTTGAGATTCCACAGGATATAGCATTTTTATATTGAAGAGCTTAGCATAGTGCCAGGGACATAGTGGACCCTTAATAAATGCTTGTCAACTTATGTAACGATTGGAATGACGCCACCTGCTGGATACTTACTGTAGAAGAGTTCTGCCCATGAAGCAAAGGTCTTTGAGGGCAAGACCAGGAGTCAGGAAGTGAGGCAGGCTAGTGGGAGGAGGAAGGAAGAGACTGGCGCTCAGTCTCGCGCTCTCTTTCCTCTGGACTCGGGTGGAGAGCGGAGCTAGAAATGTGCTCTCCCTTTAATAGATAGGAATCTAGGCCTTTCTCTCTCTCTTTACCAAATTCTTATTCTCCTTAATAAATGCTTAAAAGTCTAACTCTTGCTAAAGCTTATAATTTATTGGCGACCACTCATTAGATATTTTAGACAGACTAGCTAGAATTTTAGCCTTTAACAGATGGCGAACCATGAAGAGGAAAGCTAACCCTCAGTCTTCTTCTGATCTTCTGGTTGGGTAAGAAATTTCCCCTCCCTCTCCCTTTAACTGCTAAGTACTGGTGTACTGGCTGTGTTTCCCTTTAAAATTTTTCGAATGGACCTTTTAAACTCCCTAATTACCCTATTTTTGATTTTAGTCTGTTTAACCAGACAAATGGGAGATAAGATCATGTTAATGCTTTGTTTTTGTGGATTTTCTATTTTTCTTTTTATTTTTGTTAAAAGAGCCAGCAACTTACTCACACAAGGAAATATCTCTCCCTCTCCCAACCATGCTTTTTCAGAGAAACCAGAAGAGATTCCTGCAGCTTTTCCCAATTCTAACACTAATTGTTGCTCTAATTTTGCATGCCTGGAGGCAATGACCCACCCTCTAGAAGCTTTTAATCCCCTAGCACCTGGAGGCAAAGTGGGGGAAGAGGAATCCAGGCCTGAGTTCAAAATCAAGTCTGATTCAAATTGTGCTGGTCCCTCCCCTCCTCTCCAGACCCCACCCTCTACTCCTCCCATGGCTAAGCCCATTGCTTCCCCTGCCTGGGAAGTCCAGAGATCTAATGCTCATGTACAACTTTCTCTAACTACATTTGCAGCTTCAGGCTCAGCCCTTCCCCAGCCTGGCTGTGCTTCTGAGACAACTTTAGAAAACCCTTTAAATTCCAGATATGCTCGTTTTGTTCATAATTTTGCTAACCTGCTTTTGTCTTTAATTAGTAATCTTATAAAGCATTTGTATGGTGAAAAGACTGACAGACAATATAGAGGGGTTAAAGAAGAAAAACTTAAGCTGAATAAGAATGACAATCATCACCATAGTTCAAGACTCCGCTTCTTTTGCCATGGAAGGGTATATATTGTACAGAAATGTAGAAGTAAGCAGCAAGGTATTGATATGAGTATTGGGGATTTTAGATACCGGAATCAAAAGTGTTCTGAATTCATTCAGAGTATTAATGTCAGTTCAGAGGTTATATAGGATTTCTATGCTATTACATATACATTTTGAAATTAATGGTATGGGTTTATTTTCATAGAGATTTTCCTGCTTTTGAGATTGTGTTTTATACTTAGTTTTTAAAACAAGGAGAATATTTGTAAAAGCTTTTTATAGTCATGTGATCAGGTTTATATTTTATAATACTCTTGTTAATATTAAGTTCATATTCATTTAGATTTCCTTAGTTTGAATTTCATTGTCTTTTATTGTTCCATGTGTATTTTCTTCTATTCATTTGTCTATCTAATTTTGAAACATTGCAAGATGGTTTTGATTTTATTATACAATGTTAATTCTAGGAGTATTGTGCTCCCATATTCTGAGTTATTTGTTTTTGTTATTTTTTTTTTCTCAACTGATTATTTGATCAAACTCTTTAAAGCATTTCCCTGGCAAATTGGTTGCCATGGCAAGTGTAAAGAAGTATTATTTTTGATAAGCATATTAAAAAAAAAAAAGAGGGGAACATTTGTAAAAGTTTTCTTGTTTCAAAAAAAAGTTTTCTTTGAGATTCTGTTGTGCTTTAACTTGTATTTAAATATGTTCAGATTTTTCAAAAAAGTAATTGTATACTAAGTTAAAAAAAAAGGGGTATTATTTGAAATTGTTGCATAATTATATATTGTGTTCTGAGTCAAGATGTATTCACATTTTTTGCAATCATTTATTATCCTCAATTTTTAAATCCATATGAGACTTGGATTATGGGAACTTATCATTTAAGACATTAATTGCCTTTATTCTGAGTTATCAGATGCCAGTTGGCCAAGATGCCATCCAATCACAAGAGGAATACATGCAAGAGCAGACACTGAACTGTCACATGAGGGGAGACATGCATGAAGTCAAGGTATGGCCGAGGGAACGGCTTTTGACAAATGTTGAGGTTGGATTCTCTTGGTTTAATATTTTATTTTATTTTTCCCCACAATATTGTACAGATGGCTGGAAGTATTCATCCCACCCATCTCACTCCTACAACTGGCTTCTATGCTCCCTCCTCTATGCCTGATGCCATGGACATCTCAATCCCATGCATCTGATTAAGTCTGACTCAATTTCCTCCAATATGTTCGGTGGCATGGACATATATTCCATCCACCTATTTTAAGCCTGGCATACTGCATGGACAGTATATATTGCTCAAGTGTGGGAATGCTCATATCCCATCATTTCTCTGTTCTTTTATGGTAACCCCCATAATTATCTCAGGTGCCATGATAAATAACAGTGTTGAATTTGGCCTTGACACCTGTTACCAATTATATTAGATTTTCTAATTTCTCATAATGGCATGAGGATAATTAGGCAGATGATGCAAAAAGTGATGAAACAAAGATAAAAATTATTTTTAAAAAATTAATATCGCAGCAATTGTCTTCTCAATTACTCCCCATAAGGGGGGACTATAATAATAATATAATTTTAAAGAATGGTTCAATTTTTGTTTTATTGTATGTTTCACGTGTTAACAACTAAGATTCTGAATTCCCTTAGACATGTTTTTGAGAACTTTCATTGTTTGATTTTATTATTGACAAAGCTATTTTAAAGTTGTGTTAAGCTCAATTTTGTAGGAAATTTTCCTGGCTGATTACCAGCATCCACACATCAACCCCTGAAAAGACTTCCATTCCACGACTACACCTAGAGGACATCTGAGAAAAGACTTTCAGAGACTTTAAATGAACAGTTTTGATTTGTTGTTTTTGTTGTTTTTTTTTCTCTTTCTGTTATAATATACACCATCTATAACATGTATTCTCTGCAGAGGCCCTCCCTTTGCAAGACTAATGTCAAAGCGTCGGTTCATGAGGACAAAAAAAAAATCGCCCCTCTGGACAAAACTTTCCTCTCTTCCTTTTCTATATTGTTGTTCACATATTATTAGTTAGCAATAGTTATTATATTGTTTTTACTGTTCCGTCAAGGAAACATTTTGTTTCTTGAGGAACAACAGGGGGGACTGTAACGATTGGAATGACGCCACCTGCTGGATACTTACTGTAGAAGAGTTCTGCCCATGAAGCAAAGGTCTTTGAGGGCAAGACCAGGAGTCAGGAAGTGAGGCAGGCTAGTGGGAGGAGGAAGGAAGAGACTGGCGCTCAGTCTCGCGCTCTCTTTCCTC
This sequence comes from Dromiciops gliroides, assembly GCF_019393635.1. Classification (NCBI taxonomy): domain Eukaryota; kingdom Metazoa; phylum Chordata; class Mammalia; order Microbiotheria; family Microbiotheriidae; genus Dromiciops; species Dromiciops gliroides. The sequence goes on from NC_057861.1 coordinate 641,722,071, forward strand.
TGGACTCGGGTGGAGAGCGGAGCTAGAAATGTGCTCTCCCTTTAATAGATAGGAATCTAGGCCTTTCTCTCTCTCTTTACCAAATTCTTATTCTCCTTAATAAATGCTTAAAAGTCTAACTCTTGCTAAAGCTTATAATTTATTGGCGACCACTCATTAGATATTTTAGACAGACTAGCTAGAATTTTAGCCTTTAACACTTAGCTTTAGGAAAGCTTTTAATTTTTGATGGCTTAGTATACATCCTTCCTTCTAGCTTTAGGATCCTCTCTGTTGACTGATTGCCTTGTACTCTGGGATTTTACTGAGTTTCCTTCCTCTAGAATGCTTTGGTGTTTCCGCCTTTTTTCTTTATAATCCTTTGTAATTCACTTTTCTTACTGCCTTGCAGATGAGTACACTCCCAGTGCTAGACAGCAAAGCTGACTCAAACTCATTCCACATTGGAGAATTTACTGTTAACCAACCCAGGTCCCTGCCTTAAGTAGCTTCTATGGTCCCAGGTCTGGGCTTGTCTGGGTTTCAGATCCTTTTTCTTCAGGCCTAGTGCAGCCATCCACACCCCATTACTTCCTTTGCTTCTTATTCTTTGCTTCTCTGATTAGGCTGAATCAGTATCTGTCACATTTGGCAGGGTTAGGGAAGGGTGCCCCGAGTTTTCTGAACAGAATGTCTGTATCTTTGGGTGTCCCTAGCCTAGCGGTGTTCCTGGCAGAAGGCAGCATGCTTCCCCCTTCCATGAAGTGGAGCGAATTATTATCTGCTACTATTCTTGGTGGTGTAGGAGGGGATCTTAAGGGTGGTGGTGGACAATAAGTGAACAGAACTTTAGAAGAATAATAATAGTGCTGCAATGACAACTGGACTACCAGAAATGAAGATGAAGCCTACCTAAGAACCTCTATATATGGTGAAGCAGAAGTCAGTGGATCAAGCTAAAACTCAAAAACAAACCCAGAATCAACAACACCTTAATGACAATGTGTTATCAAGAATGAGAAAAGGAGAACCCCAGAAAAATCAGTTGTCATTTGTGGGTTCATTAGCATAATGTATGGCCTGTTTTATTCCTAGTTTGTCCTTGGGGGAATTGTGGGTAGGTTCAGTGGGACATTGGGTTCTTTGATATGCCCATGTACTAACGTTCCCAAACTGTGTGCCTTATCACCCCGGGGTAGTACAGTGAATTCACAGGGGTACTGGGGGATATTTATTTTTTCTTTCTTTCTTTCTTTTTTTTTTTTAAAGTGAGGCAATTGGGATTAAGTGACTTGCCCAGGGTCACACAGCTAGTAAGTGTTAAGTGTCTGAGGCCGGATTTGAACTCAGGTACTCCTGACTGCAGGGCCGGTGCTCTATCCACTGTGCCACCTAGCTGCCCCACTGGGGGATATTTAACACTTTTAACCTCACTACTTAGAAAAACATAACTATTTGATATTTCTTTTGGTGTAAGGGTACTGTGAACAAATTATTCACACATGAAGGATGCCATGAACCAAGAAAATTTGGGAACCTCTGTCCTAGATTCTAAGATCCCAGAAACATATGGAACACAAAATCATAAAACAATCTGCTTGGGGCCAGGACCAGTGATGTGTACCTTCAAAGTAGTGTATGAAGTGACAGTAAAAGGAACTTTTAGACAGCTATGGTTAATAGGGACTTCTCTGTGCTGCATCTCACATTGGATAAACATAGAGAAAATAACTGCCCTGTTAAGCCAGTGATGGAGAAAGCATTTAATAAAATACCTGTTGAACTGGAAATTGGGACCTGTGGCATTAGCCTTATAGTCACATAACTGCTAACAACCACAGAAATGTTGCTTCTGATTTGACTTGCATCTGGGTGTCTGGGACAGAAGTATTGAATCAAAGTGACAACAACTGCATTGCTCAAGAGAGCACTTCCACATTGTGGGGGTGGCTTCTGTAATGATTGGAATGACGCCACCTACTAGAGACTTGCTGTGGGAAAGCTCCACCATGAGGAAAATGCCTCAGAGGCATTGTGGCTTTTCCTTGGCGTCAGGAAATGACATTTGCTCATGGGTGCTGTCTATCAAGGCTACCAGCCAATCAACTTGAGGAGCCTCCTATGGTCTGGGAGGAGACAGGAAGGAGGAAAGGGAGCCTGGGCAGAGAGCGCGGGCCCTTTTGGTTTCCTGACTTGATGGTGGTGGCGGCAGAGGACTTCACAGGAAATTTGAGGAAAGATAGGAATGCCAGGCTGTTAGAATTCTGTTCTCAATCTTTTTCTTTCTATTTTCCAATAAACCCTTAAAAACCTAAACTCGTTTTATCAGTGATTTTTAGTCAGTTTCCCCCAAACTGGGGGAACAGATTAGAATCCACATTTAGAATCTTAAATTACACACTTCAGGTAGTGCTTCTCTTTCAAGCACTGCCTCCCCAGAGATGTTAGGTGTGATGACAGTGATGACTAGAAGTTTTACTTATCTAGATTTGGGTAACAGGAAATGTAGGACATCTCACTCCTACTTTTTCCAAAAGTTTCGGCTCCCTCTGGTTCTGTTTTTAGAAACCTGTGCTGAAAGGGTGACTTTAAATTCTGTTACTTGTTGAGAATGTAAGTTAATGTCATGGCCATGTTCCTGATGCTTAGTCATGCACCAAATTACGTTTTTAGTCCATTTCTTTATATATAAAGTAGATTTAGAATTGGAAAGGAATCCCTTGCCTTTGTCTCAATGCCTTTGGATCTCACTCTAATAAGGAATTGATTTGGCCTTTGAATTATATCTGCTCTTCTTCCAGTACAAGACTTATCTCCCCACCTGTCCTAGACAAGATTATCTTTTCCTTGCCCAAGGTTTCTTTCATTACCCGCAGGTGTCAGTCTTGTGTTAGGAAGTAGATGATAGCCTCCTCAACTTGTCTGCCCAATTCCTGATACTGTTCCCGACCTATTTAACCAGAGAGCATCTTGAGGGAAAGAATACTGATTCTGATTTCAGATGATCTGGGTTCAAATCCTATTTCTGACACTTGAACAAGTCTGACCTTGTACAAATTCTTCCTCTGTAAAATGAGGAGATTTATCCAAGTAGCCTCTGAGAACTTTTTGAGTTCCAGCTTTATGATGCATGGTCTTAATTAGGCTTCATGCCAGGTTCTGTCAATAGGACAAGATAGCTTTAGAGGTAGAAGGAAATACTAGAAATTATTTAGTTCAGTCTCTTTATTTTATAGATGAGGAAACTGAGTCCCAGAAAGGGGAAGTAACTTACCCCAAATCATACCAATAGAAAGGAGAAGATCCAAGGTTCTAAGTCAGGTCTTCTGATTTCGATTTCAGTACTTTCCATTATACAGTGCTACTTCTCAAAGGGTAAAGCTGGATAAAGCAACAATATGAATTCATATTTATATAGCACTTTAAGGTACACAGAGGTCTTTCCTTACAATAGACTTGTATGATGGATAGTGCAAGTATTATTATTCTCATTTTATAGTTAAGGAAACTGAAGTTGTGAAAAATTAAAAAACTGGTAAATGTCATGTCTTCTGATGTCAATTTCAGCACTACAACTAGCATCATACCCTATTAGCTCTCAATCTATTTCTTTCTGCTCTTGGCCATTGATGGGAGTCATGGCTCATTCTGCGTACTTTTGAGGCCAACAGGGAGAGGCCAAGAACCCTTTCTTAATAGACTGGTTTGTAACATGCAAAAGGGATTTTTGGGAAAATCCCTTCCTCCATGATCTCAAGCCAAACTATTTTGTCAGTTTAGTCCCCAAATCAGTCTGGAAGAGTCCTTTAAATAAAACAACTCAATTTTTTTTGGTTGGGTATATGGACACAGCTTTCAATATTCTAATTGGAATATTAACATGTCGATCAGAATCGGTCAGATGGTTAAGAAGATGGAAAGGGAAAGTCTCCAGTTTCCTCAATTGTAAAATAAGGTGTTGGCCTAGATAATTGGGAGTGTCTTTTCCACATTTAACATTTTTTTTTTTTTGCAGGGCAATGGGGGTTAAGTGACTTTCCCAGGGTCACACAGCTAGTAAGTGTCTAGTGTCTGAGGCCAGATTTGAACCCGGGTACTCCTGAATCCAAGGCCGGTGCTTTATCCACTGAGCCACCTAGCCGCCCCTCCATATTTAAATGTGTAGTTGTGGACTTCATGGAATCATAGTTTGAAGGGACCTCCAGAAACATCTTATATCTGAAGAGGAATTCTCTTCACAATATCCCCAGCAGATAATGATCTTACCTGGAGTGATAGGAAACTTGCTATCTCTTGGTTTAGCCCTTTTTTCTTTTGACCAGCTCAGACTGATGAACATGACTTTAAAATGACAGAAACATACAGAGGGGTAGAGAAGAAAGCTAAGCCTGGAACTTCACTTGCAACTTCCATGGGGGCAGCTACCTTTGTTCCCCAGTTCAGGCTTTGACTAGACAAACCCCTTCTACACATATATAGTGATTTATATTAGGAGCTAAGGTGCTAATGCCCAGGAGTATCCAAGTTGGCACTCATGTAGAATGCCTATGCTCTGTACAATCAAGCTGGAGAGAGAATGAAACTTTACCTTTTAAGTCACTTTCCTGGCAGCAATTTATGAGGTAGATTGTCAAAGTATTATTATTCCTGATTTTGTTGTTGTTCAGTCATTTTTCAGTTGTGTCCAATTCTTTATGACCCTCATTTGGGGTTTTCTTAGCAAAGATACTGGAGTGATTTGCCATTTCCTTCTCCAGCTCATTTTATAAATGAGGAAACTGAGGCAAATAGGGTTAAGTGAGTTACTCAAGGCCATATAGCTAGTAAGTGTCTGGGGCCAGATTTGAACTCAGGAAGATGTCTTCCTCACTTCAGGTCTGGCACTCTATCCACTTCACCACCTAGCTACATTTTTCCTTCCCTGTTTTAACAGTGAAGAAACTGAGGATTATCACATTAAGTGACTGTACCAAGGTGATATATCTGGTGTCAGAGCCAGAACTTTATCCCAGGCATCTCCTGACCTCAAATCCAAGTGCTCTTTCCACTATACCACAGAATGTGTCTCTGACTGGAACTTAGGCTGCATTTCTCCATAGAAATAAAACTATACATAATCGCTTGATTTCATTCAGATGACTGACATTTTTTGTACCAAATTTGGGAGATGTCTATAGGTTTAAATTTTTTTTAAGTTGGCCTGGTACTCTTTAAGACGGAGATCAGCCAGTTAATCAACAAGTATTTATAAGTTTTTATATGTACCAGGCACCCAAGTGCTTGAGATATAAAGAAAGGGAAAACAAAACAAAATAGAATGACCTCTGCCCTAATTCCATTTAGGGGCAATAACATGCAAAAACCTGCACATATATGATTAACATGATAAATGGAAGACAACCCCAGGTGAAGCACACCAGCAATGGGAGCAATCAGGAAAGGCCTTTTGCAGAAGATAGGATTTGACCTGACTCAGGAAAGAAGCTGGGGAAATCTGGAGGCTGAGTTTAGGAGGGAGAACATTCCAGGCATGAGAAAAAAGCCAGTGAAAAGGGATCAAACTGGGAATGAAGTCACAGAAAGAAGGTTGATGTGACTGAAGCAAAGGGTACAGGGAGGGAAGTAAAGTGTAAGAAGACTGTAAAAGTAGGAAGGAACCCATTTGCAAAGAGCTTGGAAATCTTAAAAGAGGATTTTGCATTTGATCCAGGTCATAGGAAGCCACTGGATTTTATGGAGTAGAGGGATGACATGGTCAGACCTGTACTTTAGGAAGATGACTTTGAGGATTGAAGTGTGACTTGAGGCAGGGAGTCCAGTTAGAAGACTATAGCAGGGGCAGCTAGGTGGTGCAGTGGATAAAGCACCGGCCCTGGATTCAGGAGGACCTGAGTTCAAATCCAGACTCAGACACTTGACACTTACTAGCTGTGTGACCCTGAGCAAGTCACTTGCCCTGGAAGAAGAAGAAGAAGACGAAGACAAAGACGACGACGACTATTGCAACAATCCAGGTATGAAAGGATGAGGGCCTGCCCAGGTGTCATCTCTTCTGTGATACTTTGCCTGATTCCTCCAACTGCTAGTGAATGTGCTCTCCCTCCTCAGATTTCTCTAGAGGACTCTGGGGCTGTACTTTTCTGGCTTCTTGAGGGCAGAGACCTTGTTTTGCTTTTAGTGTTTGTCCCTAGAACTAAACACAGTGCCTTGCATATCATAGGCCTGTCATTGAATCAACTTGAAGGTACAACATACAGCTCTTCTGGGATAAAAATAGGGTACTGAGAGTGTGTATATATCATAAAGCTATAGCACTGGTATAATAGTGTGCTCTGCACATAGAAGGCACTGAATAAATATTGGTTAAGTTGAATTAGAATATGATTCTTTCAGAAGCCAGAATCATAGGAAGAAATTGTTTCTGAAAGAATCATAATCTATAAAAAATGAATCATAATCGAATTCAACTTAACAAATATTTATTCAGAGCTTTCTGTGTGTAGACTACATTATAATGTCAGGTTTCTAGATTCCCTGAAACTCTTGACATTGTGAATCCAACCTTACTTTAAGTGAAACTTTTCAGTCTTACCACAGGGTAGCGCTATTGCTTCATGATACACATGTTCTCATTACTCAAGCATCCCAGAAGAGCTTGAGTAGGGCAATACTTCTTATTCTGAAATGATATCTTACAATTCTTAAAAACAAACTAAAAATTACATTTTCTTACTAGATAGGCTGAAAATTTGTGAAATACATTAGTTAAGTATGGTATATGCCATGAATTATAATGAGTCGTTTCCCTTGTCTGTATCTGCTATGGGTCAGATGCTGTGCTGGGGATAGCAATAAGAGGCAAAAGACAGTACCTGCCCTGAAGGAAATCACAGTCTAAACGGGGAGACAACAAGCAAACATTATGTACAAACAAGCAATATAGGAAATAATTAAGAGAGGCTTCCTGTTGGAGATTGTATTTTAGTTGAGATTTAAAGTGTTATAGAGCCTAGCACCCCAGAAGTTCTCTGGGGTACATCAAAGAACCTTCTCCTTGAGAAACTAATCCAAAGGACAGACAGATCTAAAGAGATAAGTGGAACCAGATCAGGACTGAGCTAGCTCCAGGACCACCACCCTTCATTCCAGTCTCCCTCACCCCTGGGGAGATAAGATTGGGTGTGGCTGCTGCCTTTGTGCAGGGAGGAGAAGAGAGATGGCATGAGAGATCCACAGCTACCCCTCACCCAACTCCCCCAGCCACCGCCAGCAGGGGTGGTCCATCCTCAATAGGGGAACTTTCCACAGTCAGCCGATCAGCTCATCAGACTACAATCGGACCTCTATAAAAATATCTGCCTGTCTCCTACTCGAGGAGATTGGCATCTGCCCTTCATTTACAAACTTTTAAAAAAATAGCACTTCCCCCAATTACATGTAAAACCAATTTTTAACATTGATTTTTTTAAAGTTTTGAGTTCCAAATTTTATCCCTTTCTCCCTTCATTCCCTCCTCCCTGAGATGGTAAGAAATCTGATCTAGGTTATACATGTGCAATCATATAAAACATTTCCATATTAGTCATTTTGTGCAAGAAAGAAAGAAAAGAAACAAATGGGGCAGCTAGGTGGTGCAGTGGATAGAGCACCGGCCCTAGATTCAGGAGGATCTGAGTTTAAATCTGGCCTCAGACACTTGACACTTACTAGCTGTGTGACCCCGGGCAAGTCACTTAACCCCAATTGCCTCACAAAAAAAAAAAAAAAAACCCAAGAAAGAAAAAAAAGAAAAAGAAAGAAAAGAAACATTATGTTTCAGTTTCTATTCAGTCAACATCAGTTCTCTGGAGGCAAATAGTATTTTCATCATGAGTCCTTTGGGATTGTCTTGGATCACTGAATTGGTAAGAATAGCCAAGTAATTCACAGTTCTTCATACCATATTGCTGTTACTGTGTATAATGTTTTCCTGGTTCTGCTCACTTCACTTTGGATCAGTTAATTTAAGTCTTTCTAGGTTTTTCAGAAAGCATTCTGCTTGTGATTTTATACAGCACGATAACACAGTAAAATCATATGTGATAACTTCTTCAGCAATTCCCTAATTGATGGGGAATTGAATTTCCAGTTCCACAAAAGAGCTGCTATAAATATTTTCATACAAATAGGTCCTTTTCCATTCATTCATTCACTCATTCATCCATTTATTTATCTATCAATTTATCTATTTATTTATCTGTTTATTCATCTATTCATTTATTTATTTATTTACTCACTCATTCATTCATTCATTTATTTATGTATTATTCTCTTTGGGATATAGATATAGCAGTGGTATTGCTGGGTCAAAGGGTATACACAGTTTTATAGCCCTTTGGACATGGTTCCAAATTGTTCTCCAGAAAGCTTGGATTAGTCCACAACTCCACCAACAATGCATTAGTGTTCCAGTTTCCCACATCCCCACCAGCATTTATCATTTCCCTTTTTTATAATATTAGCCTAACTGATAGGTGTGAGATGGTACCTCAGGATTGTTTTAATTTGCATTACTCAAATCAATAGTTTTTATACTCATAATTCATAATTTGATAATTGATACACCCTATTTTTGTCCACAGTTCAGCTTAATTCAGTTTAGTTCAATTCAGTTTAAGCATTTGAGGATGACCATGGCTCAGGCACTATGGTGGTTCTGGGGATACAAAAGAAAAATGAAACAGTTCTTTTCCTTAGGGAGCTTATATTCTACAGAGTATGTGTAGAAAGAGACAAATACACAGAAAAATAAATTCAAATATTTCAGTTGTTTGGTGAACTTCAATTTTTATTAGTTTGAGATTGTGGTATTCCATATTCATGGGCATATACTTAGTTTTAAAATGATGCTTTTAAAAAATTTCTTAATGAAGCTTGGGGTCATGGAAAGAGGTGATTCCTAAAGGCAATCTAGCCTCCAGCCCCCACCCCTTTCCTTTCTATTCAATTCTGAGTCCAGCTCATTGTTCAAGTGATGGCTATGTTAATATTTGTTAATGTAGATATATACAGATATGTATGTACATATATATATGTGCATACACATTATTACATACATAAGAGCAATTTTATTACCTTGTTAAATTTAATATATACTTTGTATTTGTATCAGTGATAATAGGTAGCATTTATATAGTTGTTGGGGTTTTTTTTTTGTTTTGTTTTTTTTGTGCAGGGCAATGGGAGTTAAGTGACTTGCCCAGAGTCACACAGCTAGTAAGTGTCAAGTGTCTGAGGCCGGATTTGAACTCAGGTACTCCTGAATCCAGGGCCGGTGCTTTATCCACTGCGCCACCTAGCCACCCCCACATTTATATAGTATTTAAAGGTTTGGGAAGTGCCTTAAAAATGTTATTTCATTTGATCATTACAACAACCCTGAGAGGTAAGTGTTATTATCCCCATTTTATTTTATTTATTTATTTATTTTTGTGAGGTAATTGGGATTCAGTAACTTGCCCAGGGTCACACAGCTAGTAAGTGTTAAGTGTCTGAGACTGGATTTAAACTCAGGTCCTCTTGAATCCAGGGCCGGTTTTCTATCCACTATGCCACCTAGGTGCCTCCATCCCCATTTTACACAAGCAGAAATTGAGGTGGAAAAAGGTTAAGTGACTTGCTCAGGATCACACAGCTAGTTAGGGTTTGAAGCTGATTTGAACTTAGGTCTTCTAGACTCCAGATCCAGCACTCTATCCACTTTACCATCAATTATGTTTTCTTCTTTACAAGATAGTTGTAAGCAAAGTGACTTGTAAATTGTAAAATGCTATAGAATATGGAAAAATACAAAATTTTATACCACAGCTGGGAAGATAGCACCTGTTATTATATATTCTATAAATTAAAAAATATACACATGCAGGGACAGGTTATCTTGTTAATGAGAAGTATGTAAAAGAACTCTTAGAAACAAAAAAGTTTATTTTTTAAAATGAAATTCGACTTCAATTTCCCAAAAGTATGAATAGAAAATTAGTGACTTTTCATGTAAGCTGGGGCAATACAAGGTTCTCAGCGCAGATCAAGAAAAGCTGAGAATTGAGTAAAGTACTATAGACAAATTTAAGTGGTCTTATTTCTCATTTGGATAAGAAAATAGAAAGATTTTTATGCATATAAAATTATTATTTTACATTGGAGTAGTTTCCTCCTCAGATAAGTGAGGTAAATTTTTATATTTCTAATAATTTCCAAACTTTGGTTTTTGTTTTGTTTGTTTGTTTGTTTTACTAATTTTGATATTCTTGTTGATCTACAAAAGTAGCTGGAATCATGCAGCAATATTTAATACTTAGCAATTTAAAATTTGATTATATATTGGGTTTTGATAAATAGGGAAAATTACTATTTATAGCTTGATTGATTTGTGTCCTGCATGGCAATTGCTGATGTGATCTTTGTAACTATAAGAGCAATTTGTTTTTCATTACTCTATATTGATCACTGAATACATATAATATAAAATGTCAAAACTGATAAACAGATGCTTTTGAAAAGTCTCATATGTACTTAATAAGTACTCAAAGTAAATGCTTTTATTTATTGTTAACTATTGTTAACTAACAGTTATTACTTTTATATAATTTGGTGTCCATTGTGTGATGATCAGTTGTGATAGACTTAAGTCTTCTCAGCAATACAATGGTCCAAGACAATTACAGAGGACTCATAATGGAAAATATTCTCCACATCCAGAAAAAAAACTGTGGGATCTAAATGAAGATTGAACCATACTATTTTTACTTTTTGCATTGTTTTTTTTTTCTTTTTTTGAGGCTTTTCCCTTTTGTTCTAATTCTTCCTTCACAACATGACTAATTTGGAAATATATTTATGTGACTGTATATATATAACCTATATCAGATTTCTTGCCATCTTGGCGGGGGAGGGAAGAATGGAGGGAGAAAAATTTGGAACTCAAAATCTTATAAAAATGAATGTTGAAAACTATCTACATGTAACTGGAAAAAAGAAAATACTATTAAAATTGTTGTTAAAGTTGGAACTGTAATTTGATTGGCTCTTATTTTAAAATAAGATAGAACTATAAATTATTGTTAATCCAGTATTCCACTGTTCAAGGGAAATGCCATGAATTGCTCAAAGGGAGTATAATTTGAGAAATGCCAATGGTGAATGTAAATGACTGGGAGGGTTGAGAACATAACCATACAAAGGTAATAGTAAGATCCTCTTTACTTAGTTTCCCTACTGTGCTATTTCCTTTCTGAAAAGGATTTTTTCCCTGCTGGTTGATTCTGAGTCTGGCTATAATATCCTTGAATAATGTGGAACTCTTGCATGATTGGCTATTCCAAAAGACAACTGTGGCTTTTACCTGAAATTAAACAGAGCTAAGGGAGTTTCCCTCAGTCTTCCCTATGATAGATCAGTCTGTGACTTTAAGCTTGGGCCTGAGCGAACAGTCCTGATTTTGTTACAACTGTGTCCTTCCTTCTTTCATAGCTAATTTCCCTAACTCTGGCAGAAAAACTGCAAATATTTTATAATGGATCTTTTTGTTACAATTACTAAGCATCTCTGAACCACTAAAATGGGGTATAAGTAAAAAGGATTCTATTGCTTTGATTTTTTTTTTTTGTTCTGAATTTGTGAGCAGTAATTGTCAACTTCCTACGCTTGCTATCTCCTTGCTCATTGGATTAATAGTTACATATTCATGTATAGGATTAGGTCTGTATAGTATCACATTTTTTGAATAATGAGGATAATGCATATCCTCAAAGGAGGGAAAGGATATAGCTGTGATATGATAATGATATTAAGATTTCATATTTTTAATAAAAGAGTAAATTTTATTCTGGGAAAAGCAGCAAAGTCAAGCTCAGAACTAAGATATCTATACCTACATCTACATCTCTATATATCTATCTGTCTATCTGCCTGCCTGCCTACCAACCTACCTACCTACCTATCCATAATCTATCTATCTATCTATCTATCTATCTATCTATCTATCTATCATCTATGTATCTATCTATCATTTAAATAGCACTTGTTATCTACCAGGCACTGTGCTAAGTGCTTTGCAATTATTATAATATTTGATCCTCACAACAACATGGGTAGGTACTATTGTTATCTCCATTTTACAGATGAAGAAGAAACTGAGGTAAACAGAGGTTCAATAACTTGCCCAAAGTCACACAAGTATCTCAGGCAAATAAATAGAGACAAAGTTTCTGATGCTAAATATGATCTCAGGTCTTCCTGACTCCAGTCCTGGTGGTTTATCCATAATGTCACATAGCTACCTAAGATATGTGTGGTTGACTTTGAAATGTTTCATTGGATAAGGGAGTATACTTAAAGGACTATTAGTAGTCTTGAAACTTCTGCTATTGTGACAGTGAAAAACAATGGAAAAAGTCAAATAAAGGTGATGGTTCTAAATTATACCCTAGAAGTAATAGGAAACTACTGAACTAACTTCTTTCAGTTCTAGTTAAATATTCAGAGATGCCTATCTATATAGATGCCTAAAACACAGATTTTAGATATGTTTTAGTTATAGTCTTTGGATATGTTTTAGTAACTGTTTGGATATATTTTAGTCATTGTTTATAAGGTCTCCAGTTGGATAGAGGCTTTCATATATAAGGATTATTTTAATTAACTGTCAAGAAAATTAAAAATCATTATTTTTGTGAAAATAAAAAGGTAAAGAAGAAATAAATGCTACCCATCTTCTTCACAAAACAACTTAAAAACTGCTGTACTTAGAGGTATACATTGGGAAAAGAAAGAGGAGGGAAATACTTATGGTTCCTAGGATGATCAGAAATAGAACTCTGTCAAAATACATAACATGTCAGGAAGAGTTCAATGAGTTTCTTTAAAATAGTATTTTATTTTTTCCAATTACTTGTAAATCAATGAGATTTTGAAAACATCAACTTGAGACTCTGGAAAAACCAAGGCCAATTCAGTGAAATCCTGTCATTCTCTATAAGCAATATATTTAATGGCTTTACAAATAAAAACTAAAAATCTAGTAGCTTACATGTTCAAAGAGATACATGGACAGTAAAGACAGAATACAGCATTGTTATTTCCTCAGTGAAAACTGAAACTTGCGTTAAGCAAGTGGCCAAAGATCACTTCCCCTTCTTTCCTTAGTACATGTGGCCATTCTTCTTACAAAGTGGTTGGGTTTAGGCTCATTAAAAACAATAGGTCAGGGGCGGCTAGGTGGTGCAGTGGATAAAGCACCGGCTCTGGAGTCAGGAGTACCTGAGTTCAAATCCAGTCTCAGACACTTAACACTTACTAGCTGTGTGACCCTGGGCAAGTCACTTAACCCCAATTGCCTCACTTAAAAACAAACAAACAAAAAACAAACAAACAAACAAAAAACACCCCAATAGGTCAGGGGCAGCTAGTTGGTGCAGTGGATAAAGCACCTGCCATGGATTCATGAGGACCTGAGTTTAAATCTGACTTCAGACAATTGACACTAGCTGTGTAAACCTGGGCAAGTCAACTTAACCCTCATTGCCCTGCCCAAAAACAAACAAACAAAAAATAGGCCTTTACTGTCACACAATCCTAATGCACCTAGCATTAGAAAAAAGGTTTGTCTCAATTTGTTAAAGCTCATATATGGACTGGTTGTCCAAAGAATTTCAGTATGTGTAAGATAGTGAAGTGAATGTCAATTAAAAAAAAATTATAAATTTGTATCTTATTTTTGATATTCTTATATAGGATATTGATTTTTTAAAAAATTATTTATTTGATCTCTCACTCTCTGAAAATATCAGGAGAAAAGGACTAATTTTACAAAGTCAGGTCCTTATGGATCCTTTTACAGATTCTTCTTCTAGCCTATAGATAGCATTATTTACATATAGGATTCAGGTAAAGATAGAAAGAAGAAATGGCTGACTCAACTTGCTCTACACAGCTTAGAATTTTCAATGTAATAGAATCTTCCCCGACCCTGCCCTGATGTTCTCTGTTCTGTCTTGGCCAGGCTAATAAAACTTGGCCATCTATTCACAAAGTTATTGGAACACATAATATCTGCAAGGCATTGTGGGAGTATATAAGGATTAATAAGATTCAGGCTGATCCCAAATGTTCAGATACTCAAAGAGATAAGGAAAGAAAAAAATCAGGAGCTAGCTCTGGGAAAACTAAAATTTTCAGTGGAGTTTTGGAAGGTACATGACATGAAACTTAATTCATTTCATATTTAAATCACCTCTGGAAGGATGAAATATTAGATTTTTGTATTATTATAGCCATGATAAAACTTTTGCCAAAAGTGCTATGGGCTGGAATGTAAATTTATTTTATTTTCTAAGCTCCAAATGACAAAAACATCAGAATTCAGGATCATATTGATGTAGGAGGTGAGAAAAGGGGTTAACAGAAAAACCTAAGACCCAAGCGCTAATTCAGATATTAGCTCTCAAAGGGAGTCAGACCCCAGTTAATGGATAACTTACAAGTCAGGATGCTAGGTTCTCTTACCCACAGAAATCAGTGCCCATAACAGAACAGAGGGGTAGAGGCCATGAAGACTTGAATCTATAACAATAAAGGAATTGACAGACTATAGAAACTTAGACTAGAAATAAATGAAAAATGAAGATGTTTTGAAACTAGCTATGGGAACCAGAAAGAGACATGCACAGAAAAGGCCAAATTTGTCCCCTGTGGGGGCCAAATTTAATATAGGGAGAGTTAATTGAGTGGCTCACCATAATATTGGAGTCCCGGAAATAATGAGGGACTTCTAAGTCCAAAGCTCCCTCCCCTCTGAACTTCCTTTTTAGATATTTCTCCCAGGCCAATAAGAAAGGAGCCTAACAGCCTCTTTTCCACAAACGAATCAGGTTTTATTAATGGAAATGAAATAAACAGCAAAGGTGAAATTAATAAAATCAAAGACAAGAGAATAGGGAAAAAGAAATATGGATAATTCCCCTATCTCTAACCTAAGTCTATACAATCCCGAAACTTGCTTCCAGTTCAGCAAATTCAAAAGAGCAGGGCTCGTATGTTAACTCACCACCTGGGGTCCGTGGCTTCAATGGGAAAAGAGCTTTGCAGCCAGGACCTACAGGACAAAACTGCTAAGAAAAACCTCTCTCTCGTCTGCTCCCACCAGCTCACCTGGCTGGGGAAAAAACCTGACTCCGGAAAGAGACTGAGCTCCCCTCAGTGAGCGTTTACTCTCCTTCCCCCAAAAGGAGAGGTCCTTCAAACTGCCTGTGGAGAGTGGGTTCTCCTGCTGACATCAGCAGCATACATCACTCAGGACAGGACAGGTGTGGCCCCTCCCAATCAGTCTGCCAAATTCCATTATCTTACCACATTCCCCCCTTTGCTTCTTTGAGGAACATGGAGTGTTTCCTTGATGAAACAGTAAAAAATAACAGAATATAATACCCTATGCTAACAAACAATATGTTAATAACAATAGAGAAAAGGGAGAAAGGGGAAATTTTGTCCAGAGGAATGGTCCCTTATGAACCCACACTTTGACACTGTCTGCAGAGGGAGGGCCTCTGCAGAGGATACATATTACAAATGGTGTATATAATAATAAAAGGGGAAAACAAAACAAAACAAAACTGTTCATTTAAAGTCTTTGAGATCTTGTCTTCTTGGAGTGGTGAGATGTCATCAGGAAAACTGAACTCTGGTCTGGATTCTTTTATTTCTTTAGCTATTGAACTGCTGGATTTTCACTAATCTTTAGTATAGCATTGTCAGTGATCAAATTAAACAGTGAGAGTTCTTTATAATATAACTCATACTTAAACTTTATATATATATATATATATATATATTATATTCCTCCCCCCTTGGAGGATTTATACTCATATAATACAGAGTTGAGGCAGTTATGGAATCTATAACACTTCTTACCACCATGTGCCTGAATCAAGGCCAAATTTAGTAATGTGTCTGTGATGACACATGAAAATATTATGGAAAGGTTACCATACCATATCTCGTGGTTCTGAGACATCCAACAATTGTGCTAGGCTGTAGGTGGATGGATTCTGATCATGCCATCAAACTGAGTGAAAGAAAAAGAAAACAAGTTAAGTTAAATCAGGTGCATGTGTTGGGGCTTGCATGACACCAGGCTATTTTTGGAGGGATAGAGAAAGAAACTGGACTATGTCCAGCAATTGTGATCTACATAGTCACCATCATAAGCAAACTATGGGCTACCTGAATGTATTTAGCTGTTTTCTCAGACTCCATCAGGGCATCTTACATGTACCTGTCTCTCCTCCTGTTGTACATATGTTCTCTCCAGGGCCTGCATCGTGGAGTTGAACCATCTCCATCAAGCTCACTGTAAGAGCAATTAGTTTCTGAAATGATAAGTTTCCATAATTCATAAATCTCATATTAATTGCACCAAAGACAATATGATGGTAAAAACGCATGTTATGCTGCATAACTCAGGACATATTTGTAATATATACAATAATTCCAAACCATGCCCAGAGTATACATAGTCACAATGACATATAGATAATAAATGAATGTAAATGACTAATAATATTAAACATTATTACATAATCTTCTTTGAGCAAGTAAACCACATTACCTTGTACATGAATTCTCTCTCTATTATGACAATAACAGATACTTGAACTGATAATCAATTTATCAAAAACAAATAAACCCTCAATCAGCAAGACTCAATATTCAATATATTCATTGATAGAAGAAGCAATAGGGTTCAATAACCCCTTTTTAAAAAACATAATCCTATAAACAAACTCATTAAACCCATGGTTCTTTTTTTTTTTTTAATTGTGATAGCTTCAGCTTCTGAGACCCAATGGCCCTGTAAAAATATTTGAACTAACTGGGTCCTAATCTGTGGACTTTTGACTGGCTGGCTATCTGACTGCTATTAATTTCCTAAGCCAATCTGTTAGGACCATTTAAAAATTTCCCCACAACTGCTTCTCCCAAATTGATAAGCAAATGCCTCTTTTAATTAAATAATCAAAGCAGGGTTTATTTATATGAAACAATTCAGAAATAAGAATACAGGAAAGCAAGATATACAACCTGAAACCTCAGCCAAGGAACTCTCCACTTTCTCTTTTAACTCTTTCTCCTAAGGGTATGCTGGCTGCTGCCACTGTGGCCTGCAGCCACGCCTTGCTCAGACAGGTTCGCCTTCAATCCTCTCCAGCTTTCTCAGTCCTGTGCTGCTTCTAACTCAAAAGCCCCCTGCTTCACTGCTCCGCTCCTTTCTTCTAACTCCAAGTCCCTTTCACTTTGTCAACCCCTCTCTCCTTAGTGTCCTTGTAGCATCCTCCCTTCTAACTTGCTGAAAAAAGCCCTTTCTCCATACCATTGCCGACCCCCCAGTGTCTCTAGCATCCCTTTTTATTAACCTCCTCTCTCAGGTGAAACTCAGGCTGGCTGCCCCAGGGCCGGCCTAGCCCCGTGCTGCATGTGCTGGGAGCTGGGGGCTGGGCCAAGCAAACTCTGGTGTCCCTGAGATTTTTCGTGTACCTCTCTGCTGTGCGCACAGGCTATGCCATGCCATGCCTGGGGCCTGGGGTTTTTGTTGGCACAGCTTAGCCCGGCTCAGAGGCCCCCCTATAGCTGAAATGGAGGGGGAGGGGTAGCTCTGCTTGGGGAACCTGAGGCTAATTTTAATGCCTACAGCCCCACTTATATCCTTAGCCCAGTCAAAGTAATAGATTTTTGAAGTCATCAGAGCTGAGTGGTATATACTTAAAATGTCTTTGAAATTCACTCAGTTTACAAAATTGAGTTAAAAAGAAAGTAAAAGAAACAAAAGTAAAAAACCCAAAAGGTTCACTAAGTACAATTTGTTTTACTTTCCCTCCCCCAAAAGGGGAGGTTCTTCAAACTGCCTGTGGAGAGTGGTTTCTCCTGCTGACATCAGCAGGATACATCACTCAGGAAAGCCCAGGTGTTGCCCATCCCAATCAGTCTGCCAAATTCCATTATCTTACCACACCCCAGATTCACCTAATGACGTATAAACCCCCAAAACACACCTCCACAGAAAAGGGTACCTGCCTCGGGGGTTGGCTTAGGACCCTAGGAACTCCAAATTAGGATAAGCCCTCCCTGTACCTCCCCAAGGTGGAGAATATTATAATTAATAGGACAGGCCCTCCCTTGTACCTCCCCAAGGTGGAGATTATTATAATGAAACTGATAAATCAATTTATATATACTATAAATATAACTGTCTTTTCTTTCACTATTTGAGAGATACCTTTCCACTTTTCTGGTTCTCTCCCTGTGATCACTCACAGAATTGCAATAAAACTTGGTAAACTGAGTCACATAATTCTTTTGGGATGACTCACGATCAATTTGACCCCAAATTCTGCCCACATCAATATGATTTAATGCTAGAAAAATTTTAGAGATCATCTGGTTGAAAATTCTTATATAACTGTAGACAAAGCTGGGGTTGAAAGAGATTAAGAGAGATCATAGAGGTGGCAAGGGTCAGAGATCAGATTTTTAATCTGTCTTTTGACTCTAAATCCAATGCTTTTTTCCCTTCTACAGACTTGTTGCCAAAATTCACTCTAATATCCTATGTTGTCTCTCCTTTCATAACATTCCTTAAAAAATCCAAACAAACCACTAAACCTATCTTCCCCAACCTTATAACTCCAAAAAAACCTCTCCTCTTTGGGGATTATCAATTAATTTATACACTCCTTAACTTGTAGTTTTTTTGATTGCTTCACTTCCACAGAAACCAGCACCTACTTTGAATGAATGAATAAAAGAATAAAAATGAATGACAAAAGCATTTGTTCATTGATTACTATCTGCCAAGCACTGTAATAAGTGCTGGGGATACAAAGAGAAAAACCAAGATAGCCTCTTCTCTCAAGGACTTCTCATATTACTTGGGCTGGACAGATGCAAGAAAGTTCATTTTCCATGTGCCCAGAAGGATGCAGCCACAGGGTATGTGGCAAGGCCCAAAGGTCTTTAAGGTGCACCAACAGGCCAAATGACAGTGCTGAGGGTCTACAGGGTAGATTGGTGACTTGTAGCTCATCAAGCAGTGTAAGCAGTTATATTGATCTTCCTCTCCTAGCCACCTCAATGGGTCTGGGAAGCAGATATTGGAGAAGGGGCAAAGGTAAGGCAAACGGGAAGGGTGCCCATAGGAATGTGTCTTTTCTCCTTTCTAGCTTCTCTCCTTCCTAGACCATGGGACTCATGGTCTCTGGACCCCACCTGTTTTCTTTATACCTCAGACCCCTTTTCCCAACCTTCACTATATAATCATCATGTCTCACAATTATGTATCACTTTATAATTTTCAAAAACCTTACAGCTTTGATGATACTCAACAGTTTTTAATATTTCATAGCAACTCTGTGGGGAGATATAATAAAAATTTTATTGTCTCTATTTTATACCTGGTAAAACCTAGGTTGAGAGACATGAAAAAACTCAGAGAGTAGGTGTTGGGATGTGGACTAGGGTTGCATAATTACTGGAGGTCTTTTGGAGAAGCACAGGTCCCTTACTACAGTGTGAGCTCTGCATTTTATGGATAGATCAGTCATCCCCACTCATCTGTATTATTCAAAATAACATTTTAAAAATTAACATGTTGGCATAAAAGTTAGTGTTGACTTTTTTTGGCACAGGTGTTTCAAAGCAATTTGGTATACTAAGTGTGGTGCTGGAAACTTATGGAACTATCACTGAGATAGGTCACTGTGTTGTAGGGATCCCGCAAAACCCTAAAGATCCCAACCCCCCAAGGCCAAGGGAAAAACAACTCTCTCCCACCTCAGGTATGAGGTGTGGCAGGATATGACCCCAGTGTGAGGGCCAAAATTTGATATACGGAGTGTTATTTGGGTGACTAGCCTTAATATTGGGGTCCTGGAAATATGAGGGACATTTTAGGTTCACCCTCCCCTCTGAACTGCCATTTTTAGATATTTCTCCCAGACCAATAGGAAAGGAGCCTTTAAGCTTTAATTCTCAAAAGGATCAGATTTTATTACTTGGGAATTAATTAAACAACAAAGGTGAAACTAATAAAAATCAAAGATAAGGAAATAGGAAAATAGAAATACAGATAAATACTCTTAACTCTAAACTTAACCTATTCAATCCTCAGACTGTTTCCAATTAATCTAGTTCAAAGGAATTTAGGGTTTTCCGTAATTAACTCACCAAAACCTGGACAGTCTGCAGTTGCTAGTGCCACCGGGACAGCAGACACCAGAGAGAGAGAGAGAGAGAGAGAGAGAACTCGCGCCCTGCAAAAAAAGAATTTAAAGATACACACATATCCATAGCTGTATCTCTATATGTGCAGGTTTGGTATTAAGAACAAGGGGTATTGGTACTAGATTTTGTTTGTATTCAGGGATTTTAAATTGGCAAAATTAAATTCCCCACTGTAATACTGGGGCTCTGCAAAGGCAAGTGGAGTCCCAGATCAAATTCCTTTTTCAGTTCTTTTCTAAGAATTCTAGGGCCGTGTGTAGGACCTGGTCACTAGTTAAATCTAAGTACATGAAAACAGTCCTGGTTCAAGAAAGGAAACCCTGGTTTGGGTTTTGGATGACACTATGGCTTATAGTTATGGCTAGATGTAGATAGCAACCATTTTAGATAATGTTCCTGGCTATATTAGGAATGGAATGGAATATTTCCCAAGTCCCACGTGATAACATGAGGGTTTTGGACCAAGTGGCCCCCAAGATTCCTTCTAGCTCTAAACTTGTAACCTTGTGAGCCATCTGCTTACTTAAAGTGGCTTTATGCAAAATAAATTTCAAAGCTGACATTCACTTTGTTCAGGGACTAAGCACTGGACTTAACTTTTAATGATGTATAATTAGAATAACCAAGCTTTATTCTGGGAAAGAGTCAAGATAAATGTACCTCTGCACCAAACATAATAACATCTAAATTTTTAAAAGAAAAGTTAAATGAATTACAGGTAGAAATAGATAGTATTTAGTAGATAGTAGATAATATATAGATAGTATATAGTATTAATACTATAATAGTGGAGAACTTTAACATTCCCCTCTCAGAACTAGATAAATCTAACCAAAAAAATAAATAAGTTAAGGAAGTGAATAGAATCTTAAAGAAGCTAGATATGATAGATATCTGGAGAAAACTGAATAGAAATAGAAAGGAATATACCTTTTTCTCATTGTTACAAAGATTGACCATATAATAGGTATATTTTAAATATTTATATCTAAAAGGAGAAAAGCAGGTATATTAAACATTTCCTTATAGACCACAATGCAATAAAAATTATATTTAATAAGGGACCATGGAAATATAGAAAAAAAAACTAATTGGAGACTAAATAACCTAATCTTAAAGAATATATGGGCTAAAGAACAAATAATAGAAACAATCAGTAATTTTATTAAAGAACATCACAATAATGAAACAACATATCAAAACCTATGGGAAACAGCAAAAGCAGTAATGAAAGGAAAATTTATATCTTTAAGTTCTTATATCAATGAAAAAAAGAAAGAGCAGACCAATGAATTAGGTATGCAATTTAAAAAAAACTAAAAAAAAGAACAAATTAAAAATATCCAATTAAACACTAAATTGGAAATCTTAAAAATTAAAGGCAAAATTAATAAAGTTGAGTATAAAAACCATTGAATTAATAAATACAACCAGGAACTGGTATTACAAAAATCAATAAAATATACAAACCATTGGTTAATATGATTTTTAAAAATAGAGAATAAAACCAAATTACAAGTATCAAAAATGAAAAGGGTAAAAACAAAAGTAGAGTACAAAAATGAAAAGGCTGAATATTCCACTAAAGAAGATGAAATCAAAGCAATTATAAGGAGTTATTTTGCCCAATAATATGCCAATAAATTTAACAGCTTAAGTGAAATGGAGTAATATTTATAAAAATACAAACTACCTAGATTAGTAGAATAGGAAATAGAATATCTAAATAGACCTATTTTAGAAAAAAAAAAAAAACAACCAACAACTGAACAGGCCATAGAGGAGCTTCCTAAGAAAAAAAGCACCATGACCAGATGAATTCCATCAAACATTTAAAGACCAACTTATTCCAATATTAAATAATTATTTGGAATAATAGGCAAAGAAGAGATCTTGCCAAACTCCTTTTATGAAACAAATATGATACTAATACCTAAACCAGGATTATACATTATGACCAATCAGGATTCATACCAGGAATGCAGGGATGGTTCAACATAAGGAAAACTAGTAACATAATTGATTATATCAATAATAAAAGTAACAAAAATCATATGATAATATCAATGGATGCAGAAAAAGAATTTGATAAAGCATAACACTAATTTCTATTAAAAACACTTGAAAGCACAGGCATAAATGCATTTTTCCTTAAATTGATAAGAAGTATTTACCTAAAATTATCAGCAAGCACTATTTGTAATGGGGATAAGCTAGAAGTTTTCCCAGTAAGGTCAGGTATGGAATCAAGGATGCCCACTGTCATCAATATTATTCAGTATTTTATTAGAAATCCTAGCAATAGCAATAAGAAGAAAAGGAAATAGAAGAAATCAGAATGGAGAATGAAGTAATAAACTATTTCCTTTTGCAGATGACATGATGATATACTTGGAAAATCCTAAAGACTCAACTAAAAAGTTAACTGAAATAATTAATAATTTCAGCAAAGTAGCAGGATATAAAGTAAACACACATAAATCATTAGCATTCCTATATATCACCAACAGAATCCTGCAAGAAGAGATAGCTAGGGGTACTCCATTTAAAATAATTCTAGATAATATAAAACACCTGGAAATATGCCTACCAAAACAAACCCAGGATCTATGTGAACAAAACCATTAAAAACTTTGTACACAAATAAAATCAGATTTTTTTAAAATGGAGAAATATAAATTGTTCATGGGTAGGCAGGGCCAATATAATAAAAATGACAAGTTCACCAAAATTGATTTACATATTCAATGCCATCCCAATTAAATGACCTTTTTTTAAACTGAGCTAGAAAAAATAATAACAAAATTCATTTGGAAGAAGGGGAAAAATATGAAAGAAGGAGGTTTAGCAGTGCCATATCTAAAACTATATTATAAGGCAGTAATTATTAAAACTATCTGGTACTGGCTAAGAAACAGAAAGGTAGATCAATGGAATGGAGTAGACATACAATCTACAACAGCAAACAAATATAGTAACCTAGTATTTCACAAATGTAAAGACCCATGGAGTGGTGATTATAAGTTCTGCATATTAGGCCTCAGAGCTATGCATTGCAAATTGTAAATTCACTGGCTTAATCATAGGAAGCTAACTAGAGGACCTCTCCCCTTGTTTTTCATTGTTATGGTAAACCAAGCCCAGAGACAGAGGTGACTCAGTTAGAAAAAAAGACCCTCAGCTATTTTTGTGGACATTCTCTCCCCAGTCATCCTTCTCTTTCCCAACACGGAGAGATGGCTATGAATATTTGACCAATGAATAGACTGTGGCCTGCCCTTATCAGCCCAAACCCATGAACTTGCTCATTGACTTGGTAGGAATTCCTTAAAGGTCAAGATAGGCCTGCTTAAGTCTGTGCACTAGCCTGTTTGTCAACTAATGGGATTCTGTAGTTTGTGTAGACCCTCCTAGAGGACCAAGGGCAAGGCCTATCAACCAGTGAGATTTTATATTTTTGGCCTATTTCACCTACATTGTCTGGACATTAAGCACTACAAAACTAAGGCCCTGGAGGAAGTGGATATCTCAGATCATGAGGAAGATTTGAGGTTCACTTCATTAGAGGGAATCAGAGACTCTTTAATAAAGTGCCATTGACTAAGAGCTCTGCCTTAGTGGTTTTTTTTTTCCTTGCAGATTGGACAATTTAAAAAATCCCCATACAACAACAATAACTAGTTCAGGCCCTCATTACCTTTCACTTGTATTATTGCAAGAGCCTCCTAATGGGTCTCCTTGACTTTAGTCATTTCCTCTCTTCAATTAATCCTCCATAGAATTGCTACATTGATATTTCTCTAAGGTCTGTGTATGTGCATGGGTGTGTAGATGGGGTGTGGAGGGGGAGGCAGTCACTTGCCTGAGTTCTCCCCAAGACCTCTCCAAATACCTTCAAATAATGCCATAAGACAATTCCTGGAGCAGCGGAACCCACAAAAGGATAGGGTGAAATAATTTTCTAGCCAAAAACAACTTAGAAGGTCAGCAGGAAAGGTCTGTCACACCAGGGTGAAAGTAGAGCGTAGTCCAATGCAGTCTACAACAGCACAGACCCTGCCCCAGCAAATCAGGAGCAGGCCTTGGGAGCCACTGAATCAGCAGCAGCACCAACTGCTTCTGGAATTCAGCCTCCACAGGGTAAGGGAGTTGAACAATTGGCCAAAAGGAGATTATAGGGGTATTTTTGCTAGCACTGAGGCAGGACTCTGTTGTTTTGCCCATATTTGGATCCAGGTCCCAGTCTTGGGTAACAGTCCCCAGCTGGGAAGCACACCAGAGCTTATAGCCACAGTGGAGCTGAATGCTCCTCATAGTTCCAGCAGTCTTATGGTTGCTTGAAGACCAGAGCACAGGCCAGGGAAGTAGTAAACATACCTCTCCTTAAATCATACCACCTTGGAAGAATCAAAAACTTACAAATCCCTAGAAGTATCTTTGAAAATAGTGGCACAAACTCCCTGATACTTGGGACAGTGTACCCTCCACACTAGAAGCAGTGCCACACTTTAACAAAGAGTTAAAAGTCAAGAAATAGGCTGGGAAAATGAGCAAACAGAAAAAAATTCTTACCATGGAAAGTTACTATGGTGGTGGGGCAGCTAGGTGGTGCAGTGGATAGAGCATTGGCTCTGGAGTCAGGAGGACCTGAGTTCAAATCCGACCTCAGGCACTTGACACTTACTGGCTGTGTGACCCTGGGCGAGTCACTTGGCCCTCATTGCCCTGCAAATCCCCCCTCCCCCCCAAAAAACAAACAAACAAAAACAACAACAACAAAAAAGAAAGTTACTATGGTGACAAGGAAGATCAAAATACACCCTCAAAAGAAGATAACAAGGGGCAGCTAGGTGGTGCAGTGGATAGAGCACCAGCCCTAGAGTCAGGAGTACCTGAGTTCAAATTTGGCCTCAGACACTTAACACTTATTATCTGTGTGACCCTGGGCAAGTCACTTAACCCCAATTGCCTCACTAAAAAAAAAAAAAAAGAAGATAACAAAGTCAAAGTTCCTACATCTGAAGCTTCCAAGAAAAATATAAATTGGTCTTGTGTCATAGAAGCTCTCAAGAAGGACTTTGAAAATAAAGAAAAACAAAAAACAAAAGAAAATAAAGTAAGAGAGGTAGAGGAAAAATGAATGCTTTCCAACTGACTGATGGATAAATCTAAACACAACTCTCTGTATAAGGCCTTTCTTGATTTCCTGTTTAACAACTACATTTTAAAAATGATATGTTTGTTAGCCTACACTGGTGTTCTCTCCCCAGCCCCCACATTACTTTGTCTATATTTTCCATTTACTGCAAAATTTTTTTTTCTGTTGGAATGAAAACTTGAACACAGATATGGTTTTGTTGTTGTTGGTTTTTTTTTTTTTTTGGTCTTTATATCTCCAGCATTTAAAACACTGCCTGTCAGTTCCAGTTATCACCTACTTGTGTGAGTTACTGTGCTTCTCTGAACTGGCCCACTGGAGATTGGGTGTAGAAAAATGTCTTATCTTGTGGGAGCAATTGGACATAGTAGAAAAAACACCTAATTTGGACCAATCCATAAGTCCATTTGTTATCATACACATCAAGTCAAATCAATAAGAGTTTATTAAGTTAAACACTGAGAATATAAAGGCCATCTCCCCCCAAACCCAGCTTCTGTTCTTAAGGGGCTCATAGTCTAATTTGGGGTGGGGTGGGTAAGGGCAACATAAAAACAGTTATGGACAAACAAGATGTATACTGGATAAATTGGTGATAATCTCAGAGGGAAGGTACATCAAGAGGGACCAGGAAAGGCTTCAAACCAAGAGTGAGACTTTAGCTGAGGCTTAAAGCTTCCAGAGAAGCTAGAAGGCCAAAGTAAGGAGGGAAAGAATTCCAAGCAAGGAGATGAGCCAATGCAAATGCCTGAAGTCAGGATATTGAATGCCTTGCGTGAAGAACAGCAAAGAGGCTAGAGTCACTGATTTGGAGCATGCAAGAAGAAGAATAAGAGGACTGGAAAGGTAAGGAGGAGCTTTAAAAGTCATGTTTTCCTATAGTTTTTCTGGGTGTGAGGTAAACCTCAAAATTATTTACATGTATATTTCTCTCAATATTGAACCCTTCATAGCTTAGTGTGAATTAGGACCATAGGAAGATGGAGGTAATATGAATGGATCTGTCATCTGAGAGGGATTTTGTGGTATGGAATAGAGAAGAGGAAGCTTGTATATTTAAGAGCCACAGAATACCTTGAAAAGAATTCCCATTAGCCTTTTGTGTGTATGTGTGTGTGGGGGGGTAGAGATGGGGGAGTGGGGGGGGGAAAGGGAGGAGCACAGGTAAGAGGATGCTCAGATGCTACTTGTACACTATTTCACTTGTTCCTCACAATTATGCTATGAGGTAAATGCCATTATTATCCCATTTTTTGAGATGAGGACAAGGAAGCTCCTGTAGATTAAATTATTTAATCAAGGTCACAAATGTGGAATTCAATCACAGGTCCTTCTTACTTCAAATCTAGTGCTTTCCTACTGCCCCCACTGCATTACCCTCCCATTCAGTGAGTAGTTTACAATTCTTCAATACATATGTATGTATGAATGTGTATTTGTAGAGTCAGTTGTTAAAGATTTGCTAGCATTGCCACTGAATGAAATTCAGTTACATAATTGTGGCATAACATTCTACAGCTCTCTACTCATAATCACAGAATAATTCATTGCATACAGATTTTTATACAGAGTCAAAAAAAGCAAAATAAATAAACCCAATTACATTACATTAGTCACTAAGTACAGACTGGGCCGTCTCCTCAGAACAGCCAGCCCAAACCATTTTTGGAGAAGATTGATTAAGAGTTTGTGGGACTCATAGGGTTGAGAGTTCAAGACTGCAATCAATGTTTGGAATTCCCCTAGAAAACATGTGTGCAGCAGAAAATAGAAAAAAACCAAATATTTAAATAAGAAACAATGCTCTTTAGCCCCTGCACATTATTTGATCTTAGATGTCAGGACCATAAAGGAGCTACAACATAGAAGGTTAAATGGAAAAAAAAAAAACCAAAACAGAGAAATCCACTCTAGCAGTTCTCAAAGTATGGCCTAGGGACTCTTGGGAGCCTTGAGACCCTTTCAGTGGGTCTGCTTGGTCAAAACTATTTTCATAACAATACTAAGAAGTTTTAATTTCTAATATAATAGGGACTGGTCCAGTGATTTTATTGATACAGGGAACTCCCCAGTAAGGAAACCCCTTTTACAAATGCAGGTCAGCATCTTCTTTGCTACTTATCATCTTAGAGAGTTTCCTAGTATAATGATTAAAATAATCATGAGAGATTACATTCTGGGCAAATTATAATCATTTTTGTCAATCATGACCAGTAAGAGATTGACAAAGATGGCCCTTTCTAAAAGAAAAAGAGAGAGAGCACATGGCGACTTCAGGTTTTTATACTTTTTGGTCAAGAGGCCTTCCATTGAGAAGTACTCATCTGATTGGTCAATTTAATTTGGAGGTAGGCTAGATAATACCAGACCACCCCCAACGTTGGGCTAACTACTCAAAGAATGCAAATCCTCTTTCAAACAGGTAAACTGAATAGCCCTTCAATGGAAACCTTCACCCCAGACCAAATTCCTAGAGGTTTGTGGCTCTAACCAGGATTAAGAAGAGTCAATCTTATCAAGATTCCTAGAGTTTTATGGCCCTGACCAGGATCTAGGAGAACCAACTTTATCTTATCAAGAAGGACTTTGGAATGGGGGAAGTCAGGACTGGGGAAATGAGGACTGAATCCCTTAGATATTAGTTACAAATAATAATTTCTCACAATGGACTAAATGTCCAAGATATTGGTTACAAATAATCATTTCTCACGCTGGAGTAAAAAGTCTCAAAGTATTTGGTCTCAGGATCCCTTTACACTCCTAAAAAGTATTGAATACCCCCAAAAGAGCTTTTGTTTATGTGGATTATATCTATCAACATTTACGGATGAGAAATTATAAAACTAGTTTTGACCTAGTAGACCCTCTGGAAGGATTTTGGGGAAAGGTGTCTCTAGGTGTCCTCAGACCACACCTTGAGAACTATTGACCTAGAGTAGCAAGAGGTTAAGTAAATTGCTCAGGATCACACAATCAGTATGTGCCATAGGCATTATGGTTTCCAAACCAGTTCTCTGTCCAAAATGCCATGTCGTATCTCAAAGTTTA
This sequence comes from Dromiciops gliroides, assembly GCF_019393635.1. Taxonomy (NCBI): domain Eukaryota; kingdom Metazoa; phylum Chordata; class Mammalia; order Microbiotheria; family Microbiotheriidae; genus Dromiciops; species Dromiciops gliroides. The sequence goes on from NC_057861.1 coordinate 641,750,566, forward strand.
GAGGATACAAAATGAAAAATTAAGGAGTATAAGCCCTTAATTGGGAGAAACAACATGTACACCAAGTAAATCTGAGGGACAATTTTATAGTTAGTTAGGGCGAACACCTCTCCACCATTAGACTATAAACTCCTTGAAGGCAGAGACTATTTTTTTTCCTTATTTGTATCCATAGGGTTTCACACAGTGCTTGGTTCATAGTACACACTTAAGGAGAGCAAAAGAGAGCTAACAATTGTGGGGATCAGGAAAAATCTCATTTAGAAAGTGCCACTTGAGCTGATATTTGAATGGAGCTAAGAATTCTAAAAACAAGAGGTGAAGAAAGATAACATTTCAGATATGCAAGACTGATGTGGTATGGAATTCGGGGTCAAATTTATCATGAGTTGCCCCCCAAAAATTACAAGACTCAGTGACTCAGTTTCCCAGGTTTTATTGCAATACTGTGAGTGAACACAGGGAGAGAACCAGAATAGTGGAAAGGTATCTCTCGAATAAGGAAAGGAAAGACAGTTATATTTATAGTATGGATAAATTGATTATCGGTCTCATTATAATAACCTCCACCTTTGGGAGGTACAGGGGAAGGCTTATCCTAGTTTGGAGTTCCTGGGGTCCTAAGGCAACCCCCGAGTCAGGTACCTTTTTCTGTGGAGGTGTGTTTCGAGGGTTTACACGTCATAAGGCAAATCTGGGGACAAATTTGGCCTTTTCTATGCATGTCTCTTTCTGATTCCCATGCCCAGTTTTCAAAATATCTTCATTTATCATTTATTTCTCATTTGAATTTCTATAGCCTGTCAGTGTATCATTGTTATATGACCTGCTCCTTTATGTTCCCGTTATGGGTACTGATTTATATGGGTAAAAGAACTTAGCATCCTGACTTGTAAGTTATCCATTAACTGGAGTCTGAATCCATCTTAGAGCTCATATCTGAATTAGAGATTGGGTCTTAGGTTTTTCTGTTAACCCCTTTTTGCCTCCTACATCAAGGCAACCTGTGCAGTCATGGAGGTAAGAGATGGAGTGTTGGGTGTTAGGAACAGCAACCACACTAGCTTGTTCTTTCTTTTTTTTTCTTTTGGCAGGGCAATGAGGGTTAAGTGACTTCCCCAGGGTCACACAGCTAGTAAGTGTCGTGCCTGAGTTCAGATTTGAACTCAGGTCCTCTTGAATCCAGAGTGGGTGCTTTATCCACCTAGCTGTCCCCAACCACACTAGTTTGTCTAGAACACAGACTCACTCACTCACTCAACACCTATTGTGTCAGGCACTGTGTTAAGCTCCAGGGATACAAAAAGAGACAAAAAACACTTACTGACTTTAAAGAGCTCAAATTCTAATGGGGGAGGGGGATGAATGAGGAAGAATGTGAAAGAAATCTGAAAAGATAGGTTGGAAACAGATTGTGAAGGATCTTAAATGATAAACAGCATCTATCTTCTAGCCTCCACACAACAGGTAGCCACTCAAGCTTCTTGAGGAAGCGAGTGACATAATCAGATCTGTGTTTTAGGAATGTCAATCTGTAGTTGTTTGCAGGATATATTAGAGAGGGAAGATGCTGGAAGCAAGACTAAGATAAATCAGTAGTTCAGGCAAGAGGTCATGAGGTCATAAACTAGTGTGGTGGTTGTATGAGTGAACAGTTAATGCATTTAAGATATGTTTGGGGAATGGAATTGACAACATTTGGCAAATGATGGGTTATTGGTAGTAAAGGGACAGAAGACTTTGTTGTGGGGGAAATAGGGTAGGGGGTTTGGGAAAAGGGCAGGGGTTTGGGATCCTTAGGAATTCCTCTTTAAAGAATTACACCCTCTTGCACACAAATTCAATAGAATAAGATAGTAGTTTATTTAGGGGCTAGGGAGGGGAAACCAAGAGAGAAATCTTTGGACTTCTTCTCATAGGGAGAAGGCATGGCACAGAGCATGGCTCTGAGATACCAATCTCCTTGAGCAGGAGACAGGTAGATACTTTTATAGAGGTCTGATGGTGGTCTGATGAGGTGATTGTCTGACTGTGGAAAGTTCCCTTATTGAGGGAGGACCATCCCCCACTGGTGGTGGCTGGGGGATTTGGGTGAGGGGTGGCTGTGGATCTCTCAAGCCATCCCTTTCTCTTCCTCCCTGCACAAAGGCAGCAGCCACACCCAATCTTATCTCCCCAGGGGTGAGGGAGACTGGAATGAAGGGTGATGGTCCTGGAGCTGGCTCAGTCCTGATCAGGTTCCACTTATCTCTTTAGGTATGTCTGTCCTTTGGTTTAGTTTCTCAAGGAGAAGGTTCTTTGATGTACCCCAGAGAACTTCTGGGGTGCTAGGCCCTACAACATTCCACACTTCTCTGTATGTAAGGAAAAAAGGAAGATTCTTCTTCTATAAATGCTTCATGCTGAGCAGGGTTGAAGAAATCATGGCACGGGGGAAGGAGGGTAAGGGGCGAAAAATGGAGAAGGCCTAGTCTGGAGTGTGAGGACATGTGAGGTCCAGAGGGTGGGAGGAGCCATATAGGCACAGTGGGTAGCTGTCATGAGGTTGAATCCTTGAGCCTAGATGGAACAGACACACAAAAATTTTAAAAGAGACCAGGGCAAGGGGCAGCTAGGTGACGCAGTGGATAGAGCACCAGCCCTGGAGTCAGGAGGACCTGAGTTCAAATCCAGCCTCAGACCCTTGACACTTACTAGCTGTGTGACCTTGGGCAAGTCACTTAACCCCAATTGCTTCACCAAAAAAAAAAAAGAGACCAGGGCAAAAAATGAAAAAGAACTTATCAGATAAGGACCTCTGAGGTCAGCAAGGCTGAATGCAAGACAGGGCATGGCCTGCCTTACAAGAATTAAGTAATCAGATCAAAGCTTAGTTCTGTGCAGTTCAATGATTAGACTAAAAAAAATATTTTTCTTTGTAACTTTTACACATTACAAATACTTCCCAATTTTAAACTATTCTACCACAAAAGATTTTAAGAGTAGCAATAAACAGATCAACAACTGTGAGATGGCTACAGGTTATTTCTTCTGGTCTATGCAGTGAACTAAGAGCCCATAAGCTAGGAACTTCTCACTGAGCTGTTTTTCTCTTGACATCATGCCCTAATAAGGGCCAAGGTGAAGAGAGTAGAACCAGGGAGAGATGAAGGAATTTGTGATCCTCATGCATACACATTAAAGGCAATGTTGGACTACATTTAAGGGGTGTTCTCCTTAAACTCCTCACAACCTGTGGCTTTGATGGAACAGTAGGACCTGAATGAGAGAGTAAGACAGGGGTCGCCTCTGTGTCATCCATAGACTTACCTCCTACATCCAGCTTGACCCTGGGCTTGGCCATAGAAATGTCAGTAACAAGGGGCTGGCCACGAGACCTGACTGCAGGGAGCTGGGTTTTCACTAGACCAACCTCTTGGGGCCTGCACTGGGGACAAGGAGGTAGGAGACGTGGCCTCACCATCAAGGAGCATCCCCCATTCCTGTGTCCCAGTTTGCTGCAGCTGCCAGAATCTCGTTCCCCCGCAGAGATCTGCTGGTAGCAGATGTGATGGCTGCTGCTATTAGTGAGGCTCGCTCTATGGAGCAGGCATGAGCCATCTCTTCTCTCTCTTTGGCTACCACAAGGTCCCTGTTATAAAAAATCTTAAAAGAAACATCAAGGAGTTGTGAGAGTGGGGTTTGGGGACCCCAGTCTAACATCTGGAGTTTTCTCCTAATGTCAGGAGCAGATTGGTTAATAAAATGTATATTGAGGACTGTTATTCCTACATCCCTTTCTGGATCTAGATTAGTATATTTTTTCAGAGAGTACACAAGGCAACTCATGAAAAGAGCTGGGTTTTCATCTGGCCCTTGTGTGATCTCCTTCACCTTCTCATAATTGACTTGTTTCTTAATCTCCTCCTTTCTCATTCCCTCAACCAGGCAAGTGACGATATGGTTTCTATGGGCCCTGTCCTCTGTATCATGATAGTCCCACCTTGGGTCTACAGCTGGAACAACAGTAGTTCCAGGAACCCCAGCCCAATTTCCAAACTGTAAGTATCCATCACCTACTTGTACAGCCAGGTCCCAAATCTGTTTTTTCTCATCAGGGGTACAACAGCTGGCAAGAATAATTTGCAAATCAGTCCAGGAAAGGTCAAACTGCATCGTCACAGACTTAAAGTCATCTTTGAACTTTGTGGGGTTCTCTGACTAACACCTCAAGTTTTCTTTAATCTGAGATAAACTGCTCATGGAAAAAGGAACATGCATTAGGGTTGTACCCTTCCCATTGGGAAATTCCCTTAATGGAAGCAGGGGAGCAGTGGAGGACACTGGTAGGGACCTGGGTGAAGCTGGTTGGGGAGGGGACCTGGGGGCTGGTGGAATAGGTATAGTCACATGCAGAGGGTCAGATGGAGGAGCCTGATTAATCTGTGGAATGGCTGGGGGAGGGGTAGCAAATAGAAGAATACTGACATCCACTCTAAATGTGGCTGGAGCTCAGCTGTGGAGGGCACAGGAGATTGGTTCTGAGATCAGCCAGTGGGCAAAGAGGAGTCTCAGTCATAGAGTGGTATGACAGTGTTTGACCCATAGGTACAGAAGCAGGCAGAGAAGAAGAGAAGTGAGGAACAGGTAGGGAATGAGGCTGAGGAGCAGGAGGGGATGGGGTCCCAGAGGAGAAGGGTGTGCCAAAAAGGTTAGCTAATTGTTTGGACTTGTGGTGATTTTCTCCCAGCAGGAGGACATCGTCCAATAAATCATTTAATTCCTGAGCCTCCTTTGAGGAAGGTGTTTTAGGGTTATGGAAAACTTCTTGTGAAGAAGGAGACTTTTTCTGATTATCCCAAGCTTCCTTAGATTCAGTTTGTTTTGCTTGGCATATTCTGTTCTGTTCCTTTCCTTTTGAGTTCTGGCTTAAAGCTATAAAGGCCAATATGTATGGAATCTCTGTCCATTTCCCTTCACACCTGCAAAACTTGTCCAATTGCAAAATGGTGTTATAGTTAAGAGTTCCATGTATAGGCCAGTTCTCTTGGGATCCTAACTGATACTTTGGCCAAAGACTGTTATAATAGTAGATCATGCATCTTTTTCTCAAATATGTAAGTTCTAATTTAGTCCAATCTCTTAGGATGCATCCCAGTGGTAAACCTTTCAGTATACTCCCTTTCTGCCCCATGGCCATACCCAGATATTGTCCTGTCTAAGGGGAATGGTCTGGATGTGGTTCAGATGTTAGGTTGAGCTCTCAAGGGAGGGAGAAACTGGCTGCCCATCTCATGGAAGAGCCGAGCACTGGCAAGGGATAGACACACAAACACAAAAGTTCTTACCCAGAAACATGGAATCTGAGGGTCTGAGTTTGATGTGGACATCTGGCCAAGCTTTTGGCGAGGGAGGGAGACCCAAGCTGCCTGTCTGCTGTTGTGTGCAAAAGCTGACCGTCTCTACCTCTCTGTGACTCAAACAGGAGTTCAAATTTGGCCTCAGACACTTGACACTTACTAGCTGTGTGACCCTGGGCAAGTCACTTAACCCTCATTGCCCCACCAAAAACCCCCACAAAAACAAAAAAACCCCACATTCTACTAGGGAGATACAAATTCATAGATATGTACATATAAGACATACAAAATAGATACACAGTGATTTTGTGGGGATGGGGGAGAAGGTTGGAAGTAGGGGCACTAAGCTACAGATATCAGGGAAGGTTTCTTAAAGGAAGTAAAGTTTGACAGGCAGCTTGAAGGGAGCCAGAGGCTCCAAAAGGTAGAGGTGATTGGGGAGACCACTACAGGCATGGGCAAGTTACTTAGCCTTGTTTGCCTCAGTTCCTCATCTGTAAAATGAGCTAGAGAAGGAAATGGCAAACTACTCAGGATGTTTACCAAGAAAACCTCATAGAGGTCATGAAAAGTTGGATATGACTGAACAACTGAACAACAACAAAGCATGGTGTGTGAAGGAGAAGAGTGGGTAATCAGTCCGGAAAGGTACTCTGGAGCCAGACTCTAAAAGGCTCTAAAAGCCAAATAGAGACATTTTTGGTTTTGTTTTTTAAATCCCAGAGGCAATAGGGAGCTACTAGAACTTCTTGAATAGGTGAGTGACAAGGACAAACATTTTACTTTAAGAATATCAATTTGGAAGCTGTGTGGAAGATGGATTGGAGAGGGAGAAATGAAACATAAAGATTATAGCATCAGTCCAAGCAAAAAACAGTGAGGATATTCTCAGGGAATGCCTGGTAGGACCTTCCTGATTTCTCTCCAAGGGATTTGTCAGTTTTTAAGATTAGCTCTTTTATAATTCATTAACTTTCCTGAAACTTGTCTGGCCTTGGTGAATTTCACTCTTTCTTCCTTAACCTCACATTGACAACAATTGACTCACAGCCTATTCATATCCTATGCTACACCCCTGACCTGGGGTTTTTTTTTTTTTTTCATCAATACCAAGTCACTTTATTGGAATGTAAATGGAGGTAGTTTTTTGGTACAGATTATGAAAAGGTCAGATAACCAAAATATGTATGCACTGAAAGACAGGAGGAGTGGCACTCACAGTTCCCCAGGTGTGGGAGAAGCCAGGTGTGGCTTAGCTCTAGTTGTCACTGTCTTCAAGGGTGTGCTTGCCAAAAAGATATTCTGCTATGCCAGAATCGGGGCCCCCATTTTGTGAGGGTTGGTTATGTGATCACCCAGTTGTTTGATGAACTTTACCTGTTTGTCTAGGTAGTGGATTTTGATGAAATCACATAAATGGGGGCCGTTTTTGTCAGTTGCCAGCTTGTGCAGTTCCAGTAACAACTGATTGACATATTTTTCCAAGTGCAGAGCACACTCCATTGCGTTCAGTCCGCTCTCCCAGTCATCGCGGTCTGGTTTCTTGATGTCCTGCAGGAAGATGCGGCCGCTGCGTTGGTTCTGCAGTTTTCATCAGCTTCTCAGCATGCGTGGGACTGGTGCAGGAAATACTTGGCAAAGTTCTTCAGGACCACGTCATCTTGGTCGAAGTATTAAGACATAGACAGGTAGACTTAGGAGGTATAGAGCTCCAGGTTGATCTGCCAGTTGATGACGGCCTCAGAGTCCTGCTGATAGTTCTGTCGCACCTGAGAAGGAGAGGAGGCCATCATTGCAGCAGAGATGGTGGAGGCGTCTTAGACAAGGAGGCGGTGGCTGTGCTGCGTATTTGGCTGAGGCTGGGGCTGGGGCTGGGGCTGGGGAAGCTGAGGCAGACGACTGCTGCTCGAACGGTAGGGTGGAGAAGTGTTGGTTAGTGGAGGTGAAGGTGGAGAGGTGGCTAAGGGTGGCTAAGGGTGGCTAAGGGTGGCTCAGGCCGGGAATCGAGCAGCAGGTTCTGTTCAAGCACTGTTGAAGCAGGAAACTGCAGCGACTCCCCTTCCCTGCGCTTCTGACCTGAACTGTCCTTTAAAAAGGAACATCAGAGATAGACGGGCCAGAGAACCAGTATTTAGAGAAATATACTGGGGAGAGGGGCTACCCATAAACCCTTAGAGTTTGAGAGAAATGATTATTTCTCTCTTTTATTAATAACTAATTATTGAATTAGAACCAAGGTTTTCCCCTTTTCCTAATTCCTCATCCAGAAACCAACCAGCATGGAAAATCTTAGGTAAAGACTTACCCAGGCCAAGATTTAATTAGACAGTAAGAGAAATTCCAAGTTGGGGCTAATGGGGGAATTCCTGCCCATTATATTGTTCAGTGAGGTCTGGGAAAAAGTAGATTCTCCCTCTTTGCAGATAGGTGATATGGAAATTGATAAATATCTTTGATCAAGATGTGGGTGATCCAAGTCACATACCCTAAGACTTTCACTGTAATATAGCCCAACATCTCATTGTAATATTCATTCTTTCATTAATTGTTAATTAGAGTTGATTACTACCCTCAGGACACCTACTCTTCCACAGGCATATGCACTATTAGCTCACTGTCATGAGGGGCCTTTGGTCTAAGAGGAGATGGCCAAATGAGTATCCTTTTATTCATAAACATGATAGGCTTACTAATAAAAATGATTACATTACCCAGAAACTATGTGTCTCGAACTTTTTTTTTAAAGAACTGTTTATCTACTGGACCTGGGTCAAATTAGATACACATCCAATTTTTAATTTACATTGTTAAATTTTGAAGTGTTTTTACATGCAATAAAAGTCTCGAACTTTTTAAATGCCACAACTTGATTCTCTGGAGAAGTCTGTGCATCTCTTCCAGGCCCCTCTTGGGAACCAAAAGACCTCAGTGATGACATCAGATGAAGCAGCTGATTATCAAGAAGCTCCTGGGCTGAGTGAGGAGGTCATATAAGCTGCCAACAGTGGGGTCACTAGTAAAGGCAGAGATCCTGAGCCAAACCTCCTGGGCTGACTAATGGACTTAGAGCTGGGGCTGAGAAACAATTTTGAAAAAAACAAACAAAAAACCAAAAACCAAACCAGAACCAAAATGTGAAAGTGCAAATCTGAACCTTGTCTTTCACTAGTAAGTATTTTGAGTTATGTGGACCCTGCTGGTCTGAGAAAAGGATTGTCTCTGTATTAACTTTTAGTGCTTTTTCCTTCTGGGGAGCCTCAACCCCAGGAATGTACTAGAAGCCTTAGGGACCTCAAAGGTCTTTGGAGAAGGCTGGGACCATTGGAGAAGAAAGGAGAATCATCTTGACTTTTTATGGGGCTTGTGTTGTGGGGAAATAGGGTGGGGGGTTGGGATAGGGATAGGGGTTGGGGTCCTTAGGAATTCCTCTTTAAAGAATTATACCCTTGGGACATCTAGGTGGTGCAGTGGGTAAAGCACAGGTCCTGGATTCAGGAGGACCTGAGTTCAAATCCGGCCTCAGACACTTGACACTTGCTAGCTGTGTGACTCTGGGTAAGTCACTTAACCCTCATTGCCCTGCCAAAAGAAAAAAAAAGAATTACATGCGTTTGCACACAAAACCAATAGAATAAGATAATAGTTTATTTAGGGGCTGGGGAAGGGAAAACAAAAGAGAAATCCTTGGACTTCTCCTCATAGGGAGAAGGCATGGCACAGATGCCAATCTCCTCAAGCAGGAGACAGGCAGATACTTTTATAGAGGTCTGATGGTGGTCTGATGAGGTGATCATCTGACTGTTGAAAGTTCCCTTATTGAGGGAGGATCATCCCCCACTGGTGATGGCTGGGGGAATTGGGTGAGGAGTGGCTGTGGATCTCTCTAGCCATCTCTCTCCTCCTCTTGCTACAAAGGCAGCAGCCACACCCAATCTTATCTCCCCAGGGGTGAGGGAGACTGGAATGAAGGGTAGTGGTCCTGGAGCTAGCTCAGTCCTGATCAGGTTCCACTTATCTCTTTAGGTGTGTCTGTCTTTTGGATTAGTTTCTCAAGGAGAAGGTTCTTTGATGTACCCCAGAGAACTTCTGGGGCGACCTGGGCCCATAATACTTGGATGTTAATCTTTTAATTAATTAATTTTTTTTTACCTTGATAAGGCCTGTTCTCTATCAAACATTTTTGATATAGAGTCCTGCCATGGACTCTATATAGGCCTCCGTATAGGCCTTTGGACTCTATAAAGCCATTCATGGGGCTGATGAAAAACTGAAACTTCAACTAACCAAACCAGGATAGCTTGAGTGCTGACATGGAAGCTGAAGACTTTTTTTCTTTTTGTTTTAAAGATGTAGTCTTCTTTTTTTTTCCCCCCAGGGCAATGAGGGTTAAGTGACTTGCCCAGGGTCACACAGCTAGTAAGTGTTAAGTGTCTAATATCGGATTTGAAGTCAGGTCCTCCTGAATCCAGGGGTCAGTGCTCTATCCACTTTGCCACCTACCTGCCCCTGCAATTACACTTTTTTACTTTCCTGGCCTTCCTTAGACAATCCACCTGTCAGTCAGTCAGCCAAAAAGCATTTATCAAATACACTATATCAAAGACACTGTGTAAGATGTAGGGAATATGAAGAAAAGTTACCATAGAATGGGATATCATTGCGTTTGGAGATTTTGAGGTACCTGCTTTAGATAGTCAGTATCCCCAGTCAGTGTAAATGCTTGAAGTCCAGAGATGGATTGTTATGTGTGAGGAACATCAAGTATAGCTGGATTTCATGGGGAAGTTCTTAGGGGAATGAAGGAATTATTTATCTAGTTTCCTAGCCCAAAGGAAATTACAAGCAACAAATTGAAAGGAAATACTCAAGGCCTGTTTTATTCACCAGCAATTACCAATTGGTCCATCTTATAGATGCAAGGCATCCCCAGTGTAAGGGGCTAAAATTCTAGCTATACTGTCTAAAATATCTAATGAGTCGTCGCCAATAAATTATAAGCTTTAGCAAGAGTTAGACTTTTAAGCATTTATTAAGGAGAATAAGAATTTTGTAAAGAGAGAGAGAAAGGCCTAGATTCCTCTATCTATTAAAGGGAGAGACCATTCCTAGCTCCGCTCTCCACCAGAGTCCACAGGGAAGAGAACGAGTCAGAGCACCAGGCTCCCCCTTCTTCCTCCCACAAGCAAATGTCACTTCCTGATGCCAAAGAAAAGACACATGGTCTTGCCCTCAGAGACCTTCACCTCATGGCAGAGCTTTTCTACAGTAAGTCTCAAGCAGGTGGTGTCATTCCAATCATTACACCAGTGATGATGTAATGAAAAAAGAAAGGCCTGGTTGAATATTAAGATATTTATTGTACTTGTAGCAAGCTTTAGAGTCAGGAAATACACTCAGAAGAGTTGAGATAAATCAGAAATTTGGTCCATTAATGAACTTTAGGCAACCTCTGTTCTTTGCTTTACCATGTAACCCCTTATGAATTCATGACAGCTCATACAGAAGAGTAAATCTTTGGGGCTCAGCCAAAGCTATCAGAGCTGATCCTTATCTCTTTGAGAACAAGCCTGGGCTATCTGGTCAAGTCAGTCATAGGGGAATTGGGAAACATTATGTGCAGAGAAATACCATCAGACTTTCGTCTGCTTTCCTTTTTTCCTTTCTTACTGTAAAGAATGAATTGTTGGGGCAGCTAGGTGGCGCAGTGGATAGAGCACCAGCCCTGGAGTCAGGAGGACCTGAGTTCAAATCCGGCCTCAGACACTTAACGCTTACTAGCTGTGTGACCCTGGGCAAGTCACTTAACCCCAACTGTCTCACTAAAAAAAAAAAAAGAATGAATTGTTATTTGAGGTTTTTATGACCCCATCTTTTGGCTAGAATTAAAAAATAACCTTGGGGCACACACTAGTCTGGGGCTCTGCAAACCTCACAGTGCTCCACCTACTGGTTATAGTTGTCGCCATGGCTCTGGCACCTCATGTCATCACCACTCGCCGACGCCTACATGAGCCTGGCAAAATTATAAAGATTGGAAGCCCAGTGAGGGCAGTCATGTGAATGTCAGAGCAGCCAGACAATTGGCTGGGGGCTGTGTGTGGTCAGCCTGGGGTCTACTGGGAAGAAGGGAGGTTTTTCGCCATTCTAGCTTGAAGCTGGAAGGCAACAGGATGCTGCTGTGTATTCTCAGCTGATTCCTGGGCAGTGGTGTTGTTCAGGTTGTATAATTTCCCTTTCTCCATTTTATTTCCTTTCCCTTAATCCTACTGATCCTGTTTGTGTTTTTTAAAGTTCGTTCTTGTTAAATAAATCTTGCTCTGTTTTGAGGGAGGCTGTTGGTTTCCTTCCTTGCCCCAATATTGCAGCAAGCCGCCTAGCTAACACTCCACAATTAAAAATTGGTCCCTACATTACTTCCCTCAATTAATTAAATACAATGCTCAAAGATCTCCAGTGGTAGATCTGGGAGAGGAAGTAGCAGAAAGCATTGTGCTTCTTCACCAATTACTGCCCTAGATTCTTTTTTGGAAGTAAGGGAAAAGGGAAAAGGACATGTTAGAGATCAGACCTTTCCTATGAAATGAGGGGAGGTGGGGTGGCTAACCAATAGGATTCTAATCCTTCAAGGATGTGAGATCTCTGCCTAATGCTGAGCTATGCATATGTTTGGGGAACCTGCCTCCCAAAAGTGACCTGCTTGGTGTAGTCTATCTGTGAATCCACCTGTAAGCTGATATCCTATACCATGCAATCAGGGGAACCGTAAGTTCTTTTGCTATGTCATACCTGGAGGAGAACCTGATGCTGGAAATGTTTGTAATAGTCATTTTGAATTTGAACAACCTCCCCTCTCTACCACCTTGGTCCATGGGGAGATGGGACAGGTGGAAAGCATTTTTGGGGTGCTATTGTTTCCCTGTTACCAGCTCCATTCCCACCAAGTTGATTAGATACAGATGAAGATTCTTAGGAATTTTCATCTATAGACATCCTGAGGCTTTTGTTAGTTGGTGAAAATATCCTTCAATAAAGGATAAATTATTCTTGTTCTTGGGCTATCTTTTGCCTAATCTAGCATAGAGGCTGATTTACAGTGCTGCTAAATGTAAGGAATTAATTTGCAGAGGAAAGATTGATCATCATTCTTTTTTATTTTAAGGAAAAAATTCCTATAGTTTAAAAAAACCCCAACACTAATTTAGGGGACAAGAGGAGTACTGACTGAGCCAAACATAATGTTTGCATCAATAACGGGTATATGTGACAGCTTGACAGTGAGGGACAAGATAGAAGAATATAAAAAAAAATAGACATGAGAACTCAAAACAACCAAATGGGATATTTAGTTCAGATGCCTACATTTTGTTCAGTACTCCTACATGCCTCAAAAACCCTAAGGATATCATTATGCCACAGTAACACTAACTGATGATTCTAGGTCAAGGGGGAAAACAGATTTGTCTTACCTAACAAGTGAAGGAATTCTGTAATCCTTCTCAAAAATCTCACCTTTGGTATTTGCAGGTGTAAGAATATAATAGCTTATTCCCAGAATAGTGAAATGAGAAGAGTGCTGGAATATTCCCAGGGCCAGAGGAAATGCATTCAATTTCCATATTTGGTATTCTTTGTGCTATTCATGTGTATCAATGTCTGCTTGTTCTCCAGTTTGTCCTGTAAACATGCACATGCAGGTTTTAATTTCTTGGTTTGGCTCCTCTTAATGATCTATAAGTTCTAGTCACAAAGTCTGGGTTCTTATACTTCTGGTGTGACCTTGAGAAATTTTATTCATCTTTCTGTACCTCAGTTTCCTTATCTGTAATTTTTTTAAATTCCAGGGGCTCAGGGAGATAAAGAAACAAAACAAACATCAAATGTCAAAACGTTAAAACAGATTAACAAAATCTTAAAACAAACAAAAAAGGACAAAGAATAAGTAAGCATCAAACTATTTGAAATTATATATCTATAACATCAAAGCATAGGAAAAGGGAATGAGACAAACTTTCTTTCTGACAGCATCAGTAAAAGGCAGACCAGGGATCTTCTCAAAACTCAAAACCAACACACAGGGGGGTAGCTAGGTGGTGCAGTGGATAAAGCACTGGCCTTGAATTGAGGAGGACTTGAGTTCAAATCCGACCTCAGAAACTTGACACTTACTAGCTGTATGACCTTGGGCAAGTCACTTAACTCTCACTGCCCCATGCAAAACAATAACAACAACAAAAACCAATCCCTGTTCTTGAGGAGCTCATAGCCTAATGGGGGAAATAACATCAAAGGAACTATATATAAATAAGTTATATACAAGATAAGTTGGAGATAGTCAATAGAGGGGAGGAACTAGCCTCTTTGCTAGTGGCTTTTATCTGTTTTCATCTTCTTGTGAACTGTGTTTTAAAATTATTTTTGTCTGAATGGTATTTGAATGTGTGCTTTTTTTATTGATTTGATTGATTATTTGAACCACAGGGCTGAGAGTGATCCATTTATAGCAGATGTTGAACCTCTACCCGGCAATAGCAATTCTTACAAAATGGAGCCAGGAAGTGACTGCATCTAAATCCTACAATACTATGATGCTGGATGTGTGCCTTTGAGCAAGTCATTTCCCCTTTCTCTTTTTTTCCTTTTTTATTTTGTGGTAAAAATTATTTGTGGTAAAGATTAATATTGCAGTTTTTAGCTGACTCATTTGGAAGGGGCCACACCTGGCCCACTCTGAGGTTATGTATGCTACTGAGGTCAGAAGGAGAACTCTCCATAGGCAGTTTTTGAAGGACCTCCCCTTTTGGGGGAGGTAAAGATCAAATTCTCCCTGAAGGGAGGCAGAGGGGCTTCCAGAACACTAGGCATATTCTGGAACACGGTCTTTTTTTCTTCTGCTCTGTCTGAGCGGCTGCTTTTCTGGGTGGCATGGGCAACTGTAGACTTTCAGGTGTTGGTGAGTTAATTAAGGAAAACCCTAAATTCCTTTGAACTAGCTTAATTGGAAACAGTCGGGGAGTGCATAGGTTAAGTTTAGAATTAAGAGTATTTCTCTGTATTTCTATTTTCCTATTCCCTTATCTTTGATTTTTATTAGTTTTACCTTTGTTGTTTAATTAATTCCCAAGTAATAAAATATAATCCTTTTGTGAAGTAAAGCTTAGAGGCTCCTTTCTTACTTTCCTGGGAGAAATATCTAAAAAGAGCAGGTCAGAGGGGAGGGTGAACCTAAAAGGTCCCTCATATTTCCAGGACCTCAATATTAAGGCGAGTCACCCAAATAACACTCCGTATATCAAATTTTGGCCCTCATACTTTCTTTTTTTTTAAGAGTTGATACTTTGGGGGCAGCTAGGTGGCACAGTTGATAGAGCACCGGCCCTGGAGTCAGGAGTACCTGAGTTCAAATCTGGCCTCAGACACTTAACATTTACTAGCTGTGTGACCCTGGGCAAGTCACTTAACCCCAATTGCCTCACTAAAAAAAAAAAAAGAGTTGATACCTGCTGATTTTTGTTTTCTTGTGAATTTGTTCTTAATATATTTTATTATTGTAAGAAAATGGGTAGTTGTCTCCTCTCATGTGGATATAACAGTCAGTCATACTCCTCCTGACCTGTTTGTAGGACAAAGGTCTCAGATCCCTTCCTCCCCTTCAGGCTAGCAAGGTAGCATGGTTCAAGGAGCCCTGGTCTTGATAAGGTCCACTCCAGAGTTGTGTCAATATAAGGAAGTATATGGTCCACTCCTGAGTTATGCCCATACAAGGAAGAGGGGTGGGAATACTGAGTTCTGATTATCTAGTTTTTGCACGTAGATTGTAACCCTTGAGTAATTGGACCAGTGATGAAAAAGGGGAGGGTCCATCCGTGTTAGGGACTAGGGTATAAAACAGGGCCTGCAAGCCTCCTTTCTTGGCACTCACTAGCTGCACACTAGGGTGCCTCCTTCTCATGAAAAGGAAATAAAGAGCCTTTGTCACATCGATGCCGAGTTCTTGAGACTTATTGAGAAGAGGATGGTTTTTTCCCTCACAATTGGAGGTCCCACCAAGATTTTTTTTTTTTAGCGAGGCAATTGGGGTTAAGTGACTTGCCCAGGGTCACACAGCTAGTAAGTGTTAAGTGTCTGAGGCTGGAGTTGAACTCAAGTACTCCTGACTCCAGGGCCGGTGCTCTATCTACTGTGCCACCTAGCTGCCCCCCCCCCCACCGAGATTTAAGGAGCTGCGGGGATCCTCCGGGTTCTAGCACGCCCAGCGCTCTTTGCCAGTGATGGTCGGAGCCTGGAGGGGGGTCACCCCTGACTCCTGAGCCTGAGGAACTCAGCAGAGACATCGCAAATGCAGGGTGGAGCACGCTCACCAAAGGGGTAAGAATTTATCAGAACAGGAACAGAGAGGGCAGGAAAGACACCTATAGTGAGATAGATTGTAGGATTGTAGGGAAAGGAGATTTGTGTATGAAGCAATGTAGTTTAAAAAGTAAGAATCTGGGAAAGAAAAGTCTTGTTGGTGAATGGAGGGCATGAATCCAGGTGAACAAGTAGATGGGGAGACCTGAAAAAGTTGGACTCAGATCAAGGAGGCTGAGGCTGCCACTGTGGCCGAAGCTGCTGCAGCTGCTGAGAACTGTTCCTGTTGTCCAGGTTGAATCAGGCCATACCCTTTCAGCATTCAGCTGGATTCTTCCCCTTGGGATTGAGGGACTGCCGTGGGGAGGAAGAAAAAGCCAGTTCTCTGGTTTGTTAGGCTCATGGTGGGGAGTCACTGCTATACATCTTTTGCAGGGGTATTGGGTGAATTTATGAATGAAAGCTTACCTCCCAGAATTGTGAGGATAGAGCAAAATGTTATTGGAGTTTAGTATAGGGGTTCTTAGGAATTCTTCTTTGAAGAATTCTACCTCTTGCATACAAATCCAACTGGAGTGAAATAATGTTTTGTTTGGGGGAGGAGGGGAAGCCAGGAGAGTGAAAGGCGGTGGTCCTGGAGTTACTCAGTATCTTTTTGGGAGTGTCTGTCCTTTGGTTTGATTTTGTGGGGAGGAGGTTCTTTTAATTTACCCCAGGGAACTTCTCGGGTAAACTAGGCCCATTAGAAAAACAAAAGGGTTTGCTTGGGGAAGGTGGGGGAGGCCCATGGGTCCTTTAAGAATCTGTGATTAACAAAGATCTGTTAGCCCCAGGCAATTCATTTGTTTGGTGGGAAAGGGGAGTGTGAATTCAGTGCCTTTTCTTAGAAAAGAGAAAGTAATGTGTATATAATACTTGTGGGATTTAGGAGGCTCATTCTATTTGAGAGTTAATTTGTTGCAAAGAAATTAATACTAGGGCATCCAAATTGCTGCACTGAAGTGTGAAAGGGATCTTGCTGTTTTAATCTGGACTTATTGGTATATTAAGAAAACTTTATTATTTGGCTTGAAACTTTTGTGAGAAATCATTAAAAAAAAGTTTGAGAATTCCACTTTAAGTTCTGAGAAAACTGTTGATTCCATGTTTTAATTGGTAAACTGTTGACAGATGGAAATTATAGTAATGTTTAGCAATTGTTGCATGCTATTGTAATTTTGCTAAGGGTTAAATACTGTCTGAGTTTATTGACTAACTGAAAACTTTCACTGTAGCTTTTGTGTAAGAAATTGCACCTATGTAGCTCTCCTCCTCATTGATTCTGATAAGTTTTTATTCATAGAGATTTTCATTCTTTTAAGATTGTGTTTCAAACCAGTTTGATTTTCATTGTCTTTTATTCTTCCATGTGTATTTTGTTCTATATATGCATTCATGGAAGTTATGTATTTATAATTATTATTTGGAAAAATAGCTGTTATTTTAGGTTTTCTTGGTTAGGAGCAATCTTGAAAGTCAAAAGGGCAATGTATTTTTAAAATTCTAGCATGGCCTAAATGTTCAGCAGTTCGAAAGGAGTTTAATAATTACTGGTTGGATTCCATACATGTTTGTCCTTAAGAATTGAGCTTATGATTGGGCTAATAAATTATTATAAGGATAAGAACTGTCTACAAACTTAATACACATTTTTGCTATCCTCAGTTGTTAAATCCATATGAGACTTGGATTATGGGGAATTTACCATTTGAAGACATTAATTGCCTTTATTCTGAGTTATCAGATCTGAGCAAACAAGGTGCCAACTATCCACGAGGAGCAGGAGGGGAGAGATTCTCGAAGCTCAGGTATTGTACTGCTTTGGAAAAGACAGAGAGAACAGTCATCAGCAAAAGCTGGGGGGGGGGGATTCTTTTGGCTTCATTTCCCCCCCCCCCACCCCCCGCACATAGCACTGGATGGATGGCTATGCCATCTCATTTTACACCTGACTTCGATCCCCTCTTCTTCTTCTTCTTCTTCTTTTTTTTTTTTTTTTTTTTTTGCGGGGCAATGGGGGTTAAGTGACTTGCCCAGGGTCACACAGCTAGTAAGTGTCAAGTGTCTGAGGCTGGATTTGAACTCAGGAACTCCTGAATCCAGGGCCGGTGCTTTATCCACTGCGCCACCTAGCCGCCCCCGATCCCCTCTTCTATATGTCTGATGTCATGGACATCTCAATCCCATGCATCTGATTAAGCCTGACCCCGTTTCCCCTGCACTGTATTCCATGAGGCTTGGCAACTTTTGTTTTTTTTATGGTAACCCCCATGATAATCCCAGGTGGCATGATAAACACAATATTGAATTTGGCCATGGCATCTGGTAACAATGGTATTAGATTCTTTAATTTCTCATAATGGCCTGAGGATAAGTAGGCAGATGATGCAAAAAGTTATGAAACAAGGATGAAAATTCTATTCTTAATTGTCTTATATTAAATTAGAAGGGTATAGTAGTATAACTTTATGGACTCCTTTGTGGGTGGCTTGGGGAAGTTTTTAACATCTCAAGTTTGTTTCAAGAGAAGTAGAGAAGGGTAACATAGAATGTTTTGTTATGTTAGATAAAGCTTTGAAAAGCATGGGGCATTTGTGACATCTCTCAGTGGAACAGCTTTTCACTCCTGATGCAGGATCCTGGGGTTCCTAGATTCTCTTTCTTGGTTTTGAGTGTGCCAAGGTGCCAGGTGGTTAGAGTCCATAGGCACTGGGTGTGACAAGCGGTGTGCCAGGCAGTTAGAGTCCATAGGCACCAGGTATGCCAAGCAGTGTGCCAGGTGGTTAGAGTCTGTAGGCACTGGGTGTGCCAAGCAGTGTGCCAGGCAGGGATGGTTCCCAAGAATTCAAAGGGTTCATTAAAGACTGTGTTGAAGGAACTAAGAGAAGGAATGCCACCTCTAGTGATACAGAAAAGGAAGAAAGTACACCTCCCCCAAATTCCCCAAAACAGCCCATTGAGAGACAAATTAGAAATCTGGGATAAACTTGAGAAGTATAGAGGAAAATTCAAGAAGAGAATGATAAAATATTGTTGCCTAATATGGGCTGGGGTTCCCCTCAAGGGAGGTTCAGTCCTTTGGCATAAATTTGGGTCTAATGAAAATCGGGTATGTCAAGCCTTAAATGTATATGTGAATAGTAAAATCCCCCCAAATCAAGAAGATTTGGATATCCTTACTTGGGAAGGGAAACAGAGTTCCCAATAATAGAAATGAAAGAAACGTTTCTCAGAGAATATATTTCTGGCCTCTCTGCCTCTGTTTCTTTATTCGACAGAAGGGACTTCTGGCCCAGACTCCTCCTCTTGAGTTTCCAGCTCACCAATTTAAGCCTGGAGACTGGGTATTGATAAGAGCCTGGAAGAGCAACAAGTTGGAACCTCATTGGGAAGGACCATTCCTGGTGTTACTTTTCAATAACACTGCAGTGAGGACTGAGGAGCGAAACTGGACTCACTACTCTCAAGTAAAAGGGGCACCTTTTCCAGAAGAAAAACCAGAGCCAAAACATGAGCAGTGGACTGTGAATAAGGAATCTGATCGACTGAGGGTGAAGTTTAAAAAGACTTTAATGTACAATATACCAAGCCTGATACAAAAAGGGGGAAGGGAGGTAAGATTTTGGGGTACTGGGAACTGCTCAGGCAAACAAGTAATGGAGGAGCAAAAAGGATTTGGTATATGGGCATCTGAAGGAGGAACTGATCCGTAGGAAGAATAGGAATATCCTTTGAAAATCCCATGGATCCTACATCTCTCTATCCTTTTAAAACTCCAGAAATAACCTCTCCAAGTCCAGAGGGGAAATTAGGAAACCCTGAAACTCCTGAGTTACAGGCCATTGAAGTTAAGGATGTAAGACAGACAGTGGAGACAAAGAGTGGGTTTGGAGATTCAAATGCTAGGATGGAATGGGTCAGCATTTTGGGAAGACCAGCTGCCCATTCTCTAAGTCCACATTTTAGCCTGGAGGAGTTCCAGTGTCTCCTTCAATTATACCAGAATGGGTTGGCAAAGGGTGAGAGTTGCAGGGATTTGGAGCTACTCTTCCCTGTAATAAAAAGGACAGCAGAAAAGATCATACCCACTTTTGTTGGAGTCCCAGGAAACCATCCCGCCTGTCTCTCCAGATGGGTTAGAGAAGGTTTTCTGGTCTTGGGGAATATGAGTTGTGTCCAAACATGGGAAGTACCCG
Organism: Dromiciops gliroides; assembly: GCF_019393635.1. NCBI lineage: Eukaryota > Metazoa > Chordata > Mammalia > Microbiotheria > Microbiotheriidae > Dromiciops > Dromiciops gliroides. The sequence goes on from NC_057861.1 coordinate 641,770,487, forward strand.
AGAACAACTTGGTAGATTTTTCATCCCTGATCCTCCCCCAAGTTGACCTATGGTGGTATTGTGGTGAAAGACCAACCTTACCCTTTAAGTGGGTTGGGACTTGTGGGTTGGTGCGGCTGGCCACCCCCTTTACCATGGCATCTGAGCATTTCTCCAAATCTGAGTCTAAATCAAGAAAGAAACACAGCCCAGAGGGGCAAAAAGGGTCATCTGACGCTCTAATCTGCCTAGATAGCATAGGAGTCCTATGGGGTATGCCAGAATCTCTCCTACAGTGGGTAACCATAACTAAAAATGAAGATTGGAACCATCAGAGCTTCATCAATTACAGTAGGGATGCGGTACAGGGTATTTCTGAACAATTGGCTGCAACTCGCAAAATGGCTTAGGAAAACAGAATAGATATTAGCAGAAAAAGTGGGAGTGTGTGTCATTCTGGGCAGCCAATGCTGCACCTTTATCCCAAATAATACTGCCCCTGATGGTTCAATAACTAGAGCCTTGAAAGGTTTAAGTACATTGGCTGAAGAATTAGCAGAAAATTCAGGGGTTGACATCACCTGCACAGGATGGATAGAATCCTGGTTTGGGAAATGGAAAGGTTTCACTGCCTCAATCCTCACCACTCTCATTATAGTGGCAGGAGTTTTATGCTGTATCCTTCCCTTCCTTGGAGGGTCAAATCAGAGGCTAATAGAGAATTCTCTTGCAAAGTTTACTCCATTTGGGAAAGTAAAGGCAAACACTCAAATGCTAATATTCACAGATTTAGACCAAAAGGCAGAGGAGATATTCAATAAATGGAATGAGAGGAGCCAAAGAATCAAAAATAAAGAGGAGGGATTGTGAGAAAATGGGTAGTTGTCTCCTCTCAATGTGGATATAACAGTCAGTCATACTCCTCCTGACCTGTTTGTAGGACAAAGGTCTCAGATCCCCTCCTCCCCTTCAGGCTAACAAAGTCACATGGTTCAAGGAGCCCTGGTCTCAATAAGGTCCACTCCAGAGTTGTGTCCATATAAGGAAGTATAAGGTCCACTCCTGAGTTATGCCCATACAAGGAAGAAGGGTGGGAATACTGCATTCTGATTAGCTAGTTTTTGCACGTATATTGTAACCTTTGAGTAATGGACCAGTGATGAAAAAGGGGAACTAGGGTATAAAACAGGGCCTGTAAGCCCCCTTTCTTGGCACCCACTAGCTGCACACTAGTATGCCTCTTTTTCACGAGAAAGAAATAAAGAGCCTTTGTCACATCACTGCAGAGTTCCTGAGAGTTATTGAGAAGAGGATAGTTTTTTTCCCCTCACAATTATTTTCCAATCTTTTCTTCTTATAAGTCAACAGAGCAGGGAGAGAACTTGAAGCTGATTTCTAGTCTAAACCTTTCATTGAACAGAGGAAGCTATAGAGCTTGAAGGAACATTAGAATTTATCTCATCTCTTTTTATAATTTTTAAATAATATTTTTTCTCAATTACTTGTAAAGACAATCTTTAACATTTATTTAAAAATTTTTTGAGTTACAAATTTTCTCCCTTTCATACTTCCTTAGGTTACACATGCACATCACTTTTTTTTCTTTTTTACTTAATATTATTTTCTTTTATTTTTCAATTACATGTAAAGATAGTTCTGAACATTCATTTTTATAAAATTTGAGTTCCAAATTTTTCTCCCTCCCTTCCCTCTCCCTAAGACAATAAGCAATCTGCTATAGGTTATACATGTAAAGTAACAAACAGGTAAACTGAGGCAGGACCCCTGGTCTGGTGCAAAGCAGGAAGGCCTTTATTATGACCTTGCAAGAAAGGGCACATACCTCAAAGAAGTTGTGGGCAAAGTATGCTTGTTTCACACCAAGTTTATATAGGTATGTAAACTACACTGGCCACTTCCCCCCCCCCATTTTATGATTCTTTGTTATCTAACTTCAGAAAACTACTGCTAACTCAACAGGGAAAGGAAGGGAAATTTGGGTAAGGAGATAATCCCCTAGGGCTTGAATAATGTAATCTGCTTTTATCTGAGGCGACCATCCTCTCCTGGTTAATTCTGGAGGAAAAGCAAGGGAATGGTGGGGGAAGGGGAAGAAGCCCCTTTGAACTATGAAGAGACATCTAATCTCTCAATCCATTATCTTTTTATTTCTTTATTTGTGTCTCTTCTCACCCTTTGTTCTCCTCCCATGCCAAGTAAATCTTATCCACCATTTCTTCCACCCCCTGATCAAGATCTTGTTTTACCCCTTGTTGGAGGATCATCACTGGATATCCTCCAGCTCCTTTTGGTAGAGTTACTACCTGTATTTCCTCCACCACCCTAATAATTAACTTAATAAAGCAGGGAATTAGGCAGGATATAACTAATAGAGCTGCCAGGGAACATAGGAGAAAGAACTCCAATAGTTTCCACCAGCATCCATTTAGCCATGAAAACAATCCACCCTCAAACCAAGAATTCCATTTCTGAACAGGTACATGAGCCACCTCCCGAGTTTCGGTAGTTATAGCTTTAACTGCTTTCCCATTATTATCAATTTGTAAGCAGCAAATACTCAGATTTAATTTTCCACAAACTCCCCCTTCTGTTAATAGGTAGTCCAGGACCAACCTGTGTTGCAAGATCCTTTCATTTGAGTTACTCGGTCTGTCAGCAATTCCAGTGCTAAGGCAGTTTAATTAGTTATTATTTCTAATACCACCTGAAGCCTGATCAATCTATTCAAAATATATATTGGGGTCCTGTAGCCCCAGTTCTCATCCTGCACCCAGGTGGAGGGTCCATATGTTTGGATGATTCTGGGGGGGGCATTCATCTCTCCACCCATTGGCATCACCTGTACTAGTTAAACTGGTACCTATACTTCTCTGTTTTCTCCCTAGTTCTTCATAAACAGGTATTTCTAACCCTTCCCCCTTTATGTCTCCCAGGAGAAAGAACTGTGATCTAATCAATCCAATATAACACACCCCTGACCAGTTATTGGATAGATATGTATAGGCTGTTTGCCCACAGATCCAGTAATGTCACATATTTTGAGGCAGTGTATATGGTCCCTTCTGTTCCATCTAGCAGTTTTAATGCTTGGCTCAGGGCATACAACTCATAAGTCTGGACAGACCAAGAGTTGGTGAGCCAAGCTAATTCTCTGAGAGAAAAGTCACCTGCATCTATTATTGTATATCCATTATGCCTTTTCCGCTCTATTACCCTGGAGGATTCATCTATTAATAACCTGAGCCCCTTATGGAAAAGAACCTCCCTCAAATCAGGTCTCACCTTAGTCTGATATTCTATTATGTCCAAGCAACTGTATTCTATTTCCTTTCCGTTGTTGTTCCCTTCCCACAAAAATTCAACAGGATTCAGATTGTGTGATCTGTGATAAGTACCAAATCATCCTTTTCCATGAGTATAGCCTCATATTTTAGTGTCCTAGAATCAGATAACCATGTACCAGCCCTCTGATTCAGAATACTCCTAACCTGATGGAGTGTGCTCACTATCAATGCACCTCCAAAAGTCAGCTTCCTGCTCTCTTTCACTAAAAGAGTCACTGCGGCCACAGCCTGAACACATCCTGACCATCCTTTGGATACTGGGTCTAATAATTTAGAGAAGCAGGCCGCAGACTGCCTCCTGCCTCCTCTCTTCTGAGTCAATACCCCTACTGCTCTGCCCTCATTAACATTTACAAACAGGTGAAAAGGTTTCTCCAAGCTTGGAAGGGCCAGGACGGGAGTTTGAATCAGAACTTTTTTGAGGTTCTCTCTTAGTTTTTTCTCTTCTTTCATCCAACTCAGTTGGTTTGATTCTCCTTCTAATAATTTCAAAAAGACCCCGGGTTTTCTGGGCATACAAGTCAATCCATAATCTACAATATACTACTAAGCCTAGGAATTTCCTTAGTTCTTCCTTTGTATTGGAGAGGGGAAGTCCTATTATTCCCTGTATTCTAGCAGGAGATATCCTCCTTTTTCCTTCACTGATCAGGTGCCCCAAATATTTAACTTCTTTCTCAACGTACTGCAATTTAGTTTTGGATACTCCCAGCCCTTTTTCTCCCAAGAAGTTCAATAGTTGATTGGTGGCTTCTGCCACTCTCTGCCTCTTTACCCCTTATACCAACAGATCATCCACATATTGTAATAGTGAGATCCCCACAGGAACTTGGAATTCTTCTAGTAATTCCTCCAAAACTTGACCAAACAGGTTAGGAGCTTCCGTGAATCCCTGTGAGAGGACCATCCACCCATATTGATGCTTTCTCCTTGTCACAGGGTTTTCCCATTCAAATGCAAAAATATCCTTACTTTCTGAATCTAAAGGGCAAGCTCAGGAGGCATCTTTCAAATCCACTACACTGAACCATTTGTGTTCAAAAGGGATTTTACTCAATATGGTGTATGGATTAGGAACCATAGGGTGCCTGGACTGCAATACATGATTTATAGCTCAGAGATCCTGTACCAACTGGAACCATCTTTATTCCTGACAGGAAGACTGGGAGAATTGTAAGCCAATAACCATGATTTAGTAATCCATCCTTTATCAATCTCTCTATCACAGGCTGGAGTCCCCTTCTTCCTTCTAATGAAATAGGATACTGCCTTAGGCAAACTTTCTCCAGGTTCCTCTAAGTGAACCTTCAATGGTTTGACTTGTAGACCCCCTTGATTCCCTTCTTTAACCCAGACTACAGGGCTGATTTCCTCCTCCTCCTCCATCTCCTCCTCCTCCGGAAATTTTTGATTCATGGATCTCTACATTTGGTCCCAATTGTACAATCAGGTCTCTGCCACACACCTCAGGGATCAATAAAAGTCTGGCTGTAGTTTCCTTTTCCCCAGCTTTCACTTTATCTCCTCAAAGATGGAAACCTCAAACCCCTTACCCTTAAGCCAGGGGACTCTCAATTTTTCTTGTGATAATCTAGCTCCACGGGGAGGCCAAGTTAAGGATGATCTAGAGGCTCCTGTATCTACCAAAAATACCATCTCCTCTTCTTCAGATCCCACCTTCAAATTTATCAAGGGCTCTTGGTGAGACCCTTCCTTAAAGAGCTTCTGACTCCCCTAGTCTTCAGTGAAATCCGCAGCCATGAGAAGAACTACCTTTCTTTCCTTCTCTAGCACAGGGCACTCTCTCTTGAAGCAACCCGGCTTCTCACAATAGCAGCAAGTCTCTACATTCCTCTGCCTCTCTTGGATTCCTTCTGATTTCTTAAAGTTTTTTTTTCCCTGGGGCCCTTGCCCTTCCCATTTTCTGGTGACGTTTCTGATTCTTTATTTTTTCAGACTATCTTATCTACAGTAGCCACCATAATTTTAGCTTTCTGTTTCTGCTTCTCCTCCTCCCTTCTAACAAAGACCCTCTGGGTCTCCCTGAGTAGCCCTTCAAGAGGCTTCTCATTCCAATCCTCTGCCTTCTGCAATTTTCTTTGTATGTCTGGCCAGGCTTTGGTCACAAAATGTGCTTTTAACAGTCCCCTCACAATTTCTGGCTTGGGGTCCATTCCCGAATACTTTCTCATCTGATCTTTTAGTCACTGCAGGAAAGCCAATTGGGTTTCATCTTTATCCTGCAGGACCTCGAAAGCCTTGGACAGATTTTGAGCCTTTGGGGTTGCCTTCTTCCCTCTAGAATCATTCCCCTAAGCTCCTGCATATGACCCCTATCTTCTTGATCATTATTATCCCACTTGGGGTCCTGATTAGGGAATTTTCTTTCTTTCTTTCTTTCTTTCTTTCTTTCTTTCTTTCTTTCTTTCTTTCTTTCTTTCTTTCTTTCTTTCTTTCTTTCTTTCTTTCTTTCTTTTGGTGAGGCAATTGGGGTTAAGTGACTTACCCAGGGTCACACAGCTAGTAAGTGTTAAGTGTCTGAGGCCGGATTTGAACTCAGGTCCTCCTGAATCCAGGGCCGGTGCTCTATCCACTGCGCCACCTAGCTGCCCCTACTGGTCTCCCCTTTAACCAGCAAAGGGCATAATCTGATTCTTCTTGACTGAATGGTTTCTTGCTGTTCACATAGATATTAAGGTTCTGGTATAACCAATCTTCTTCTGTTCTAAATTTGGGCCTGAAGACCGTGGAAGGATTGGTAAGGCTTTCTTTTGTCCATATAAAACAGCAAAACCTTATCATTTTCTTTTTGTTCTTTTTCTTAGTTCTGTCATCATCCTGCCAATAGTGTAACATTCTGCCTAGGGGGCTGTCTGGAGGAATTTTATCCCATTTTCCTAATTTTTCAGGTACCTTGGATTCCTGACCCCGCATACTACCACTTTTCTGACTGGGACCTTTCAATATACTCTCACTTTATCCGTCTCTGACCAAAATCCTCGGGGATTATTGGAACTGCGAATTGGGACTTCTCATTCACTTCTCACCCAAGGTGCGTCTTATTCACAGAACATACAAACAGTCTCCCTGGTAGCACCCTCTGGAGTAACAAAGTCTTAATTTGGGTTCTTACCTTGTTCTGCTTGCTCCCAGTGGTGTGTGTCAAAACATACGTTCTGTGTTTTGCATCAGATCCCATTCAACAGTCTTGGGCCAGTGGTCGCTAGTCAGAGGGGAAGCTACCAGGGCCCATGGTCACCAAACACTGGTGGGGCACTGCCTCCCCATTATCACTGGTGGAAACTCCTCCCACCCAATCACTTCAAATCCTGGATGAGCCCCCAATTGTAAGAAATCAGTAAACTGAGGCAGGATCCCCGGTCTGGTGCAAAGCAGGAAGGCCTTTATTACGATCTTGAAAGAAAGGGCACACACCTCAAAGAAGTTGTGCGAAGCATGCTTGTTTCACACCAAGTTTATATAGGCCCCTAACACAACGATTCCCTCCCCACTTTCACCTATCTGGTTACTCTGGATTCACATTCTTCATGACACTTCTAAACATGTATACCCCACCTCCCACCCCTCACCCTTGTGGGGGGGACAGCCAGACTGAGATTTTATAATTCTTTGTTTTCTAACTTCAGAAAACTACTGCTAACTCAGTAGGGAAAGGAAGGGAAGTTTGGGGAAGGAGATAAGACCATGGGGCTTGAATAATGTAGTCTGTTCTTATCTTAGGGGAAGCATCCTCTCCTGGTTAACTCAGCAGAAAAAGCAGGGGAATAGTGGGGGAAGGAGAAGAGCCCCCTTTGAACTATGTGGAGAACACATCTGATTCTCTCACATGTTAAACAAATTTCTACATTAGTCATGTTGTGAAAGAAAAATCAGAACAAAAGGGAAAAACCATGAGAATGAAAAAAAACACCCAAAAAACAAAAAGAAAAAAAGTGAAAACAGTATACCCCAATCTACATTTAGACTCCATAATTCTTTCTCTGGATGTGGAGAGTATTTTCCATCTTGAGTCTTTTGGAATTGTCTTGGATCATTGTATTGCTGAGAAGAGCTAAGTCTATCACCTCTTATCCCTTTGTGCCTCCCATTTTATAAATGAGGAAACTCAGACTCAGACTCAGAAGGGATATGTTGATCAATAACTCTTTTTTTTTTTGAAAAAAAATTTTTTTTTTTGGTGAGGCAATTGGGGTTAAGTGACTTGCCTAGGGTCACACAGCTAGTAAGTGTCAAGTGTCTGAGGTCCGATTTTAACTCAGGTCCTCCTGAATCCAGGGCCAGTCCTCTATCCACTGCGCCACCTAGCTGCCCCAATCAATAACTCTTAAAACACTCTAACCTTCCACTATCCTTATTCCTGTCAGAATTCAGAAAAATTGGACAGGGCGAACGAAGAACTGAAATTTCAACTAACCAAATTATGTGAAGACTTTTTTTCTTTCCTGGACAGATACCCTCCCATTATTCTTTGTTTTTTGTTTGTTTGTTTGTTTTTCCCTCCCATTATTCTTCATGATATCCAGATTTACTCCTCAGGGACCACCATTTACTCTGGCCAGTGAAGATAAGACCAATTCCTACAGACTCTTCTCTAGTGCAATCTTCAGGATCTGACTGTTGTAAAGCTTTGATGTAAGCTGCCCAGATTAATTTTGTCAAGCCTTCAGCTCCCTGCCTTCAGACCCTCCCCACTCCTCAATGGCCCATTCCACTGCTGGAAACCTGGGTAGTAAGTTTATTGGAAGAAATCTCTATATGAAAGAACTTTGGACCCTAGATAGGTACTATTTATCAGATACTATTAATGCCTTGCCCCACTGTCAAATGTGCAGGCATTGATAACTAGATATACGATTCACAGTGCAACCTTGGACTCATTAAAGCTATGACTCACTTGGGAGAAGTAAACTTTTCTCAAGTAGATGACGGTAAGAAGTAGACTGATTTTCCTAGAATGAATAACAAGATTTCTCATTGCCAGATGGACTCTGACAGAGACTTTTTTTTTTTTTTTGGTGAGGCAATTGGGGTTGAGTGACTTGCCAAGGGTCACACAGCAAGTGTCAAATATCTGAGGCCGGATTTGAACTCAGGTACTCCTGACTCTAGGGCCGGTGCTCTATCCACTGTGCCACCTAGCTGCCCGTCTGACAGAGACTTTTAAAATTCACTTTCCTTGTGTTCTGCTTTGAAGGATATCTACAGTTCCTACACCAACTTAATTCAAACCCATTAAGATGATATGAGTGGTCACTCTATAAGTGGGAGTCTTCAGTTCTGTTTTAGTTTCCCCTAACTTTGATCCCAATGATTTTTGAAAGGGGCCAACCCCATTTTCCAGCTTGACTTGAACCTTGATGACAAATAGTTCAACATGATTCACTTTTTGACTCTGTGATCAACTACATCAGACCCACCCCTCCTTTGTTTCCCAAAGACCCTAATGACTTCATACATTGACATGCTAGATTTATAATTCAGGGAAGAAGCAGATGACTTGATGTCAGCTTCTGTGTAAATGCTAATAAAGGAGTTCCACTAAATAGCAAAAGATTTAGAAATCTCATGTGAATTACTTTTCCCTTTTTGAAGATTCCTTGGGAGGATACAGGATGGGCCAAAAGTCACAAAGGGGTTTCAATATTTAATAACTTCAATATTTACAATAACATAGAATTATATACAGTAGATATAGGAAATTAATTTACATTATGTGTGAAAAATCAAATCTCAAATAGCAAAAAATAAAGAAAAAATAATTTTCAAATGTTATTAAAACCTCATGACTTTTGGCTCACCCTGTAGCTGCTCCTTACAACTTTATATTGACAAACTGCCATGCCATTGCTAGGCAAACAATTTTGAATGACTAAGTAATTTTGACTATTATAAATACATAAATTAACTACAAAGGACATATGAAGGAAGATGCTATCTGTATCCAGAGAAAGAACCCCAAATAGCTTTTTTGTTCCTCTACTTCTCCCACTGAAACTGGCTGCCACTAGAATTTTGCCCTTCAGAACCCCACCCCTGGGGATCCCAAAATAAATGAGTCTTTTGAGATTCTGACAGCCTTTTCTGTTCCTTTAACTTATTACATCAGATCTGGAAACTTCTTTTACTAAAGGTTACATTTAGTAATAGGGTGTGTGGGGTGTTCAGAGAGGACTAACACCTTTGGTGTGAGGATTTGGCAAGCCCTTTTCAGCACTGCTCATCCACTTTTGGTGTCAAGTCTCACTTGTGGTTCCAAGAAACTGTGGCATGTGATGCAGCCTGGTAAACTGTTTTGGTAGATGAACTAAAGCAGACTGAGGGTAACTAATGGACCTCATACCCATCAGTGAGTTAAGGACATGTCTACCACAAGCATGTGAAGACTTCCCTTGTTGAATGGGGAGATGAGAAAAATTTATTCCAACAGCCATGAAAGCAAACGAAGCAGGGGCTACAGAGCACTTAGAGCTTGGACAGACACTGAAGACACCAAGGTCATTCACTGCATCCAAGATTATTGCCAGTCATCTTTACTTTTGTCTTGACAGTGGATTTCAATGATTCTGGAGAAGGAGAATAAGGCTGACAATTTTGTGCAACTCTGCCTCATTTAAATCCAATTTAAGGGGCAGCTAGGTGGCACAGTAGCTAAAGCACTGGTCCTGGATTCAGGAGGACCTGAGTTCAAATCCAGCTTCAGACACTTGACATTTACTAGCTGTGTGACCCTGGGCAAGTCACTTAACCCCAATTGCCTCACACACACACACACACACACACACACACAACCAATTCAAGAAAGAGTCAAGCCATCACCCCCATGGTGTCATTAGGCCTCTGAAAATGAAGGACAAACAATAACATTTGGCAACATCCTTGAAGAAGTATATATGTTGCCAAATGGGACTATCATTAAATTATTCTCACACTGTGAGTAATTATGGTCATTATGCAGTTATCAAGTGGACTTTCTCTGACCATTTTCACAAGGTCCACAATTACTGCTCCAGGATTTTATATGTGACAATGTAGCCTGGAAAGTTCTCCTAGAAAAATGGACCAGTTGTGGCTTGTTGTGTCTCCATGTCCCTGCAATAATTTCTATGCCTACATTATATAACCATCATGTCCATACCCACCCTCTGTTGTACCACACTGACTCATACCTACAACTTGAGGTTATACCTACGCAAAAGAGCTTCATCAATACTGTATTAGACACTTGGTGGAGGTATTAGATGTGGAAAGTGGTGCCTTTTTTTTTTTTTTTTGCAGGGCAGTGAGGGTTAAGTGACTTGCCCAGGGTCACACAGCTAGTTAAGTGTCAAGTGTCTGAGGCTGAATTTGAACTCAGGTACTCCTGAATCCAGGGCTGGTGCTTTATCCACTACACCACCTAGCTGCCCCCCTGTGCCTTTCTTTTAATAGGAATTGACAATCTTTATAAATCTTCCTTTAGTATCAATTTGTCCAGATGGTTTCATCCTGACCCATGTCTGCCTCCCCTTCAGCTTCTCTCTTTGTTTGTTTGTTTTTTTTTAATTTTTTTTTTTTTGGTGAAGCAATTGGGGTTAAGTGACTTGCCCAGGGTCACACAGCTAGTAAGTGTTACGTGTCTGAGGCCGGATTTGAACTCAGGTACTCCTGACTCCAGGGCTGGTGCTCTATCCACTGCGCCACCTAGCTGCCCCTCAAAAGAGAGAGTTTGTTTTTGTTTTTGTTTTTGTTTTTGTAGGGCAATGAGGGTTAAGTGACTTGCCTAAAGGTCACACAGCTAGTAAGTGTCAAGTGTCTGAGGCTGGATTGGAACTCAGGTCCTCTTGAATCCAAGGCCAGTGCTTTATCCACTGCGACACCTAGCCGCCCCCCAACCTTTCCTATTTTGACAACTTGGTGAACCAGTTCAATTCTACACTATCATCTTTCCTCAAATTCCTTGTCCATTTATCATATCATTGATCAGGCCTTCCAAGTTTCAATGTTGGACCATTCTCACTATTTCCTGCTTTCTTTCCTATTCTTGTGCTGTTGAACAGAGCTGGAGAAAATAATGAAATTGTGTCAACTGGGTCATAATGAAATTGTGCTGACTGTGGTACATAATCTCAACTGGGTCCTCACTACATCAGGGTGATCCTTTTATTACTCCCTAATCAATTCACTATCTTACTTACTGCAGCAGCTTTTCCAAACCTTTTTGTCTTTCCTCAATCCTCCTCTGGCTACTCCTTCCCTACTCATTTAGCTGAGAACTTTGCCTCATATTTCACTGAAAAAATTAAGACCGTTCACCAAGATCTTTCTCATCTCCCTTCTACCTCATCTCATTCCACTCAGATGCCTTCTCCCATTATCTCCTCTTTCACCTCTGTCTCATGTGAAGAGGTAGCCCTTCTCATTGCCAAGGCAAACCCCTCGACATACACAAATAATCCCATTCTTTCCCACCTTCTCCAGCAGATTATTTCTGCAATCATTCCCACTCTCTCACTAATCTTCAATTTCTCCCGGTCTACTGGCTGCTTCTCTGCTACCTACAACCACACTCATGTCTTCTCCCATCCTTAAATAACCTTCACTTAATCTGTCTCCCTCTTTCTGCTAGTTATTGTCCTATATCTCTCCTCCTTTTCATGGCTAAACTCTTTAAGGTCATTTATAAATCATTCCTCCTTTCCTCTCACTTTCTTCTTAATCCACTGCAGTCTGGTTTATTCCTATTGGTGATGACCCTCCTTTTAGAACTAGCCTTAGATTTTGGATATAGGGTGTATTCAGGGAAGACTGGTACCTTTGGTTTGAGGGCTGCTGAGTGCTTTTCAGGGTTCCTCATCCACCTTTGGTGTCCACCTTCACTCAACTCTCACCTGAGGCTCCAGGAAGCTGTAGTATGTGCAGCAGCCACATCCTGGTAGAGTGTTTTAGCAGGTAGGCTAAACCAGGTTGAGGGTAACTGAGGGGTCTCCAATCCTTCAGTGAGTTAGGAGCATGTGAGTTAGTTCCTAAGCATGCAAAGTCTTCCTCTGGTGGAATGGGCTGATGAGAACAATTTGTTCCAATGGCCTTGAAGGTGGCTGAGGCAGGTGCTATGGAGTGCTTAGAGCTTGGTTAGACATCAAAGAAACCAAAGTCACCCATTGCATCCTGAACCACCACCAGTTGTCTTGATTTTACTTTGCTACAGGACTCTGATGACTTAGGAAGAGAGAGTAACGCTGACAACTTTGCCCAACTATGCCTCACTTAAATCCAATTTATGCACAAATCAAAAGACATCACCCATACCTTTACTTTTACCTTTATTTAACTTACCTCAAAGTCCTGTGGTGACAGATAAGTGATAAAAAAAGCAGGTGTGGATACACTGGGAGCTGTAGTTACAACCTGTACACAGGCAGCCCAGGCCACAAGATTTTCTTCTCACCGGAAGCAGCAGTGGGACACAGCAACTTCCTAGGTGACTGAGCAGTCTTTTAAGGACCATAGTGCTCACCTATATGAGGAAGGGGCTAGAAAAGGTGCCTTAAAATTGTCTGCTTCACCCAACCCTGGCCTGCTTACTGTGGCAGAAGGGGATCCCACCCTGTGGTTTGCAAAGATGATTCTAGTCATCAATGGTACATGGAATATGTACACACATATACAACACAAAATCCAGTAGACCTGAAAGAAGAATATCTCTTGTTTTGAGATAATTCAGTAGGCATTATATCCAAATAACAGCCCTGAGTAAAACAAGGCTGGCAAATGAAGGCCAGCTTACTAAGTCAGAGTTAGATACATGTTTTTCTGGAGTGCCTACAGTGAAGGGGAGCACTGTAAAGCTAGCGTAGGTTTTGTAGCCAAAGCTAATCTAGTCAGTAAAAGGAGTAAATGACAGACTCATGACAATGCAATTTCAACGTGCAAGAAAGTGCCACACCACCATCATCAGCACATATGCTCCCACCATGATAAACCCTGATGAGGTCAACGAATAATTTTATGAAGACCTGGAGACCCTCATCATCAATATGCCAAAAGAGGACAAACTTATAATTTTGGGTGACTTTAATGCAAGAGTAGGCAGACTACCAGGCACGGAAGGGAGTCCTTGGGAGGAATGGAGTGAGAAACAGTACCAACAATGGCCACTTACTACTGACAACCTGTGAATCTCATGACTTTCTTAGAACCAGCACTGTCTTCCATTTACCTAAACACAATATAACTTTGTCAATGCACCTTCACAGCAAACATTGGTATTTAATAGACTATGTCATTGTAAGGAGAAAAGACAGGATGTGAGAGTGACAAAGGTGATGTGTGGAACAGAGTTCTGGACTGAACATAGACTTATTTGCATTCAACAAAATCTGTGGCCCCAAGGAAATATGACTACCAGAAGTCTTAATGTCAACAGAATAGAGTGCTTCTCCAAGTTGGAACAGTTGTTGCTAACTTGGAGGAGAAGATGAGCCAACACATAGTTGGCCACAGTGGAGTAGAAAAAGAGATCTGGTATACAGTACTACATTTACTCATCTGTGCCAGAACACTCATGAACATCAAGATTGGTTTGATGAAAATGATGAGGAAATTCAGAAGCTCCCAAATGTAAAATGAGAAATCCACAGTGTTTACCAATAAGATAGTTCATTCACCTGTTTCTAAGAAGGCAGGGTTTAACTTCATCAAAAGTAAAGTACGGGCAGCTAGGTGGCGCAGTGGATAGAGCACCGGCCCTGGAGTCAGGAGTACCTGAGTTCAAATCCGGCCTCAGACACTTAACACACACTTACTAGCTGTGTGACCCTGGGCAAGTCACTTAACACCAATTGCCTCACTAAAAAAAAAAGAAAAAAAAGTAAAGTACAATAAGTGCTTAGAAAGATTCAGGGTTCTTGGCTCATTAAAAAGGCAGATGGTGAGGCTAATAGAAGGGAAGGCAGATTGAGGGAGAGAGTGGTCAAAGAAAACACTGGTGAGGAAGACAGGTGGAAATGTGAGAGAAAAGTATAAACAAGGGGGAAAATAGGATGGAGGGAAATACACAGCTAATAATCATAACTGTAAATGTGAATGAGATGAATTCTCCCATAAAATGGAACCAGATAGCAGAGTGGATTAAAAACCAGAATCCTACAATATATTGTATACAAGAAACATATTTCAAGCAGAGAGATACACACAGAGTAAAGGTAAAAGGCTAAAGCAGAATATATTATGCATCAGCTGAAGTAAAAAACAAAAGCAGGGGTAGCAATCCTTATCTCAGACAAAGGAAAAGCAAAAATAGATCTAATTAAAAGAGATAAGGAAGGAAACTACATCTTGCTAAAAGGTACCATAGACAATGAAGTAATATCAATACTAAATATATATGCATCAAGTGGTATAGCATCCAAATTCTTAGAGAAGTTAAGTGAGTTATAAGAAGAAATAGACAGCAAAACTATACTAGTGGGGGGACCTCAACCTCTCCCTCTTAGAAGATGAATCCAATCACAAAATAAAGAAGAAAGAAGCTAAGGAGAAAAATAGAATTTTAGAAAAGTTAGATATAATAGACCCCTGGAGAAATTTGAATGGTGATAGAAAGGAATAGACATTTTTCCCAGAGTTAAATGACACATACCCCAAAACTGACCATGTATAGGGCATAAAACTTCACAGTCAAAAGCAGAAAGGCAGAAATAGTAAATTCATCCTGTTCATATCATGATGCAATAAAAATTATGTGCAATAAAAGGCCATGGAAAGATAGACCAAAAATTAATTGGAAATTAAATAATCTCATCCTAAAAAATGAGTGGATCAAACAACAAATCATAGAAATAATCAATAATTTCATCAAAGAGAATGACAGTAATGAGACAATATATCAAAACTTATGGGATGCAGCCAAAGCAGTTCTTAGGAGAAATTTTATATCTCTAAATGCCTACATGAATAAAATTGAGAAATAGGAGATCAGTGAATTGGGCATGCAACTAAAAAAGCTAGAAAAAGAACAAATTAAAAATTCCTAATTAAATACCAAATTAGAAATTCTGAAAATTAAAGGATAGATTAATAGCATTTAAAGGAAGCAAACTATGGAATTAATAAATAAAACCAAGAGCTGGTTTTATGAAAAAACTAATAAAAATTAACTTTTCATTAATTTGATTAAAAAAAGAAAGAATACCAAATTACTAGTTTCAAGAATGAAAAGGGTGAATTCACCACCAATGAAGAGGAAACTAAAGCAATAATTAGGATCTATTTTGCCCAACTGTTTACTAATAAATTTGACAATCTAAATAAAATGCATGAATATTTACAAAAATATACATTACCTATATTAACAGAAGAAGAAATAAAATACTTAAATAAGTCCATTTTAGAAAAAAAAATTGAACGAGCCATCAATAAAGTCCCTAAGAAAATATGTCCAGGGCCAGATGAATTTACAAGTGAATTCTACCAAAAATTTAAAGAACAATTAGTTCTAGTACTTTGCACACTATTTGCAAAAATAGATGAAGGAGGAATCTTACCAAATTCTTTTTATCAGACAAATATGGTGCCGATACCTAAACCAGGAAGAGCCAAAACATTTAAAGAAAATTATAGACCAATTTCTCTAATGAATATTGATGTAAAAAATTTAAATAAACCCTTGGCAAAGAGATTGAAGCAATTTGTCATGAAGATAATACACTATGACCAGGTGGGATTTATACCAGGAATGCAGGGCTGATTCAATATTAGGAAAACTATCAGCCTGATGGCATCAATAACAAAACTAACAGAAATATGATTATCTCAATAGATGCAGAGAAAGATTTTGGCAAAATATAGCACCCATTCCTATGTATAACACTGGCGAGCATAGGAATAAAGGGATCTTTCCTTAAAATGATAAGTAGTATTTATCTAAAACCACCATCAAGGAAACAAAAGTATCATTCTTTGCAGTGATATGGTAGGATACTTAGAGGATCCTAGGAAATCAACTAAAAAATTACTTGAAACAATTAACAACTTCAGCAAAGTTGCAGAATATAAAATAAACTCATAGAAACCACCAGTATTTCTATCCATTACCAACTATGAGAAATAATTATTAATAACCAATATCTTGGGGAGATCCAGTGCTTTCTCCTTTCTTCATCTTTTCTTCCCTCCCCCATACATCCTCCTCTAAGGTCCAGTTCTTTTTGTTTTGTATTGTTTTGTTTTTGTGTGTGAAGCAATTGGGGTTAAGTGACTTGCTCAGGGTCACACAGCTAGTAAGTATCAACTGTCTGAGGCTAGATTTGAACTCAGGTACTCCCTGACTCCAATGCCTGGGCTCTATCCACTGCACCACCTAGCTGCCCTCAATTCTTTTTGAAAAGAAGATTACATTGAATCTCTTCATCTTGGTCAGGCCCACCCAACCTTTCATGGAATTTAATCATTGTGTTCTACACAAGGTTGGATGGAGTCTACATTTTTTCTGATACCTTTTTGACTGAGATTTGAGAGATCTAAACCACATATCCCAAGACCTCATTTTAATATGACCCACTTTCAATCATATCAACCAATTAGATTTGATTGCTCCTAACTAATTAAATTAGATTGCTTTTTGATGATGTATGTAAACTGTGAGTCCACCATAATTTTTGTCTTTGGTCTTAGAGGGACATTCATTGACCATCATTTTATTAATGACCTGTCAGCCTTATTAATAACATCATTAAATTACCTAATAACTATGTTTATCATATTTTTTTTGGTGGGGCAGTGAGGCTTAAGTGACTTGCCCAGGGCCACACAGCTAGTAAGTGTCAAGTGTCTGAGGCCAGATTTGAACTCAGGTTCTCCTGATTCCAGGGCCAGTGATTTATCCACTACACCACCTAGCTGCCCCCATCTGTCATATTTTTAATCATCACACAACAAAGCCTAGCAGCAAAAGATAGAAGAGTTCCATTTAAAATTTCTCCCAAATGAGGTTATTCTAGCACAGGGATTCTTATTTTTGCTTTTGTGACATAAAATTTAGATAACTGTTTCAATAAAATTGGCTTCCTTTGTAATCTTATATATTTTATTTTATTCTCTTAAAAAACATTATTCTAATGAAGGGGTCTATAACTCCACCAGACTACCAAAGGGCTTCATATCACATGAATCCTTCATCTAATCTGATTTCTAGACCATGCTGATTCTTTGTAGTCCTTATTTCCTTTTCTGCCACACCATTAATAACATGTTCTAGATTTTTGCCATGAATCAAATTCAAGTTCACTTGTCTATACTTTGTATTCTCCATTCTATTACATTGTTTAAAAACGAGACATTTGCTTTTTTGTAATTCTGCTATATATCTCCTGTGTGCCACAATCTTTCTTTTTTCTTTTTTTTTTTTGTGGGGCAATGAGGGTTAAGTGACTTGCCCAGGGCCACACAGCTAGTAAGTGTCAAGTGTCTGAGGTGGGATTTGAACTCAGATCCTCCTGAATCCAGGGCCAGTGCTTTATCCACTTCACCACGTAGCTACCCCACCACAATCTTTCAAAGACCATTAATGGTGGCCTGGAAATAAAATCTGCCAGTTTCCTTCCCCACTCCTCTAATATCCTAGGCTATAGTGCATCTGGTCCTTGTAACTTAAATTCATCAAAAATATCTTCTGTTGCTGTTGTTGTTGTTCTTTTCTTCTTCTTCTTCTGTCTTGTCCAACTTCATTATTCCATTTGGGGTTTTCTTGGCTCCTCTCCATTTAGCAGAGATGGACTTCCACACAGATGTTTGGATAATATATATCTCTCATCACTACTATGCTTCATAATATGTTTCCCAAACTCATCTATTCTCTCTTTCTATCCAACTCTATAGTATATTCAGATGACAGTATCATTTTTTTGAGTGGGGCAATGAGGGTTAAGTGATTTGCCTAGGGTCACACAGCTGCTAAGTATCAAGTGTCTGAGACCAGATTTGAACTCAGCCCCTCCTGAATCCAATACCACCTAGCTGCCTGACAATATCATTTTTGTTTCTGACTTTGTTGGTTCTCACCAAAATGCTCTCTACCATGCTTTTTTTCCCTCTCTGATTCATGAAAATGATCATGAGTGTCTTCTCTTAATACACAATTTTACTTGCCCCCCCCCTTTTTCTTTCAGTCCTTTTGGTTTTGACTAAGTCATATCCCACCAGTGCTATATTCTGGTTACAGGTCATATCTCATGAATTTGAGTGATACTTATAAGTGAAGTTTATTTCCTCGTATTAGCATCTCTGGTTCACATTGCTTATTTCCAATACTTTGTAGACTATCTACAGATATCAGAGGACATGTTTTAATGTGTTGTTCTTTGGATTTTGTCTTCTATGAATATGTGAGAAATCTCTATTGCTATTCTTCTTATATCCATCCTATAGTGAAGTTACTCATTATTATGGATAGATTAAGGCAGTTTTCTCCTTCCCCTTTCTTTTTTTTTCCTTTTTTTTGGTGAGGCAATTGGGGTTAAGTGACTTGCCCAGAGTTACACAGCTAGTAAGTGTTAAGTGTCTGAGGCTGGATTTGAACTCAGGTCCTCCCGAATCCAGGGCTGGTGCTCTATCCAATGCGCCACCTAGCTGTCCCCCTTCCCTTTTCTTTTTTCAGTTTAAGGCATTTTAGATTAGATTTGTAAGATTCCAAGCAAATCCGTTTTTCCTCTCCTCAGTTAAGTGACACTGTCCAGGAAGTTGTCATTCCTATATTTTAAACCACAGTCTAGATGTGCTTATTGAGTGGACTTCCAATACAAAACTTGTTCTCAGGCACTATATTGTTAACCATTGGCTTGTTTTCTAAATGTTGTCTCTTTTAAGCTATTGCCTTTGGTGTTCATGAGTCGTGACACCACCTCTGTTACAATGGTCTTCAGTTAATTTCCCAAAATTTTGCAGTCTTTAGAATGCTATCTAAATGTCTTCTGGTAGTATCATTTGTGCCCACATAAATCATGCAAAATGGGTAGCAGTCATACAACTTGCCCAATCTTGAGAATTTCTTTTTGAAATCCTGGATATATCCCCCTGATTAGAGCATCAAGAACAGATTATGTCTGTCCTATAGAAAACTCAAATTACACATGGCGAAACATGAAATTATTGTCTTCTTCCCCCTCCCAACTTATCCCACTTTGGGAATTTCACTATCCTTCCAATAACTCAAGTATCCAGGTTTGGAATCATAGTTGACTTCTCACTTTCTTTTACCCCACATATTTAGTCAGATGCCAAATCTTGTTGATTCCATCCCTCCAACATCTTTCACATCTATCTTCTTCTCTTCACTCATATAGCCATCCTTAGGTCTTTATTACCTTTTTCCTTGGCTCTTTCTGATTTCCCTGCCTCAAGTCTTTCCTTTCTATGGACCACCCTCCCCATACCTGCCAAAGTGATATTCTTTTTTTTTATTTGAATAGAATTTTATTTTCCAAAATATATGTAAAAACAAAATTTTAACACCAATTAAAAAAAAAAACTTTGTGGGGCGGCTAGGTGGCGCAGTGGATAAAGCACCAGCCTTGGATTCAGGAGGACCTGAGTTCAAATCTGGCCTCAGACACTTGACTTACTGGCTGTGTGACTCTGGGCAAGTCACTTAACCCCCATTGCCCAGCAAAAACAAAACAAAACAAAACAAAACAAAAAACCCCAAAACCTTTGTGTTCCAATTTCTCTTCCCCCCTCCATTCCTACCCCCCACCCACAAGAATTCAACATTTCAAAATAAATTATACATGAGTAGTCATGGAAAAATTCCCATATTAGCTAGTTGTGAAAGAAAACAGTAAAAAAACCCAAAACTTCAGATTAAGGAATTGTCAAAGAGGAAAAGAAAAAAAATTTGAAAATGTGTTTCCATCTGTTTTCAGATACTATCAGTTCTTTCTCTGCAGATGGGCTGCAATCTCCATAAGTCCTTCAGAGTTATATTGGATCATTGCCTTGCTGAAAATAACCACATGCTTCCCAGCAGAACATCCCACACTATTGTTGTTATTTTGTATACAGTACATTTCACTCTGCTTCAGTTCATGCAAGTCTTTCCAGGTTTTTCTGATAGTATCCTGTTCATTATAACCTGTATATAGTACCTTAAGCTTGACAGAAAATTTTCTTCATTAAAGCCCAACAAGGTAGGTACCATATGTTTTGCCATTATAATCAATCATCATAACTATTTCCCTCCATCCCAGTCCCTTCCCATGACATTTACTCTAACTTCTTTTACCTATTCCTCCTCAAAAGTGTTTTACTTCTGACTATCCTCTCCCTCTCTCTGCACTCCCTTTTTTCACCCTTCCTTCCCTATCTTCTTCCCCCGCTACTTTCCTGCAGGGTTAAATAGATTACTCCTCCCAATTGGGTATGAAATCTATTCCCTCCATGAGCCCACTCCAATGAGATCAGGGTCCCTGAGCTAATTCTGTGTTCTAAATTGTTCTTCCTCCCTCCCTCCTCAACCCTCCCTATGAGATCAAGCAATTCAATATGTCACACTGGTACAGTAATGCAGAACATCTTCATCTTCCTTGAAAGTGTTTTGCTTTTTACTGCTCTCTCCCCCAATCTGCCCTTTCCTCCTTTCCCTCTTTCCCCCTCCCCTCTTCTCCCTCCCCCCTCCCTTCAGGGCAAAAATATACTACTATACCTACTTGAGTATGTATGTTAGTCCTTCTTTGAGCCAATTCTGATGATATTAAGGTTCACTCACTCCCCAACTCCTTCCCCCTCTTCTACTCTCCTCCATAAGCTTTTTTCTTGTTTCCTTCATGTGAACTACCTCTCCCCAGACCATCTCTCCCCTTCTCCCTCACTCAGTTTATTTCTCCTACACCTCAACCCTATTTTAATGATGTCATCATGGATTAGTTAGGTGGCACAGTGGACAAAGCACCAGCCCTAGACCCAGGAGGCCCCAAGCCCAAATCCAGCCCCAGACATAAGACACCCCACCCTGTCTGCCCTACAAGAAGCAAAACATAAATGCTTTACAGATATCATCCCTTCATGTTCAGTTCAGATCTGTGTCTTCTGTGAGTTTCTTACTGAGATAGTTCTTATGATTTCAAAGTATTATCTTCCCATGGTTTGATCTTTTAATATCCCTCATGAAGTCTTTTTCCTGTTTACCTTTTATGCTTCTCCAGGGTCTTGTATTTGAAAGTCAAATTTTCTATTCAGTTCAGGTCTTTTCATCACAAATGCTTGAAAGACCTCTTTCTCATTGAAATCCCATTTTTGCCTCTGAAAGATTATACTCGCTTTTGCTGGCTACGTGATTTTTGGCTGAAGTCCCAGTTCCTTTGCCCTCTGGAATATCATATTCCATACCCTTTGGCCCTTTAATGTAGAGGCTGCTAGATCTTGCTTTATCTTTATTGGAGCTCCACAGTATTTGAATTCCTTTTTTCTTGCTGCTTGCAGTATTTTCTCCTTGACCTGGGAGTTCTGGAATTTGGCTATAATATTCCTGGAAGTTTTCCTTTTGGGATCTCTTTCAGGAGGTGATCAGTGGATTCTTTCAATTTCTATTTTAGCTTCTGTTTCTAGAATATCAGGGCAATTTTCCCTCACAATCTCTTGGAGGATGGTGTCTAAGCTTTTGTTTTGGTCATGGTTTTCAGGTAGTCCAATGATTTTCAAATTCTCTCTCCTAGATTTATTTTCCAAGTCAGCTGTTTTTCCAAGGAGATATTTCACATTGCCCTCTATTTTTTCATTCAGTTGGATTTGCTTTACTGTATCTTGGTTCCTCATAAGGTCACTAGCTTCCATTTGTTCAATCCTAATTCTTAGGCAGTTATTTTCATGAGACAGTTTTTTAATCTCTTTTTCCATTTGGCTTTTCAAACTGTTGACTTTTTTCTCATGACTCTTCTGCATCACTCTCATTTCCCTTTCCATTCTTTCCTCCCTTTCTCTACATCTTCTTTCTATTTCTCCTACTTTCTCTTCGAAGTCCCTTTTGAGAGCTTCCATGGCCTGAAACCAGTTCACATTTTTCTTGGAAGCTTTGGATGTTGGATCTTTGACCCTGTTATTATCTTCTTCTTCTGAGGTTGTATTGTGGTCTACCTTACCCCCAAAGAAGTTTTCGATGGTCTTCTGCTTTCTCTGCCTACTCATCCTGGCTTACTATTTCTTGGCTTTTAACTCCTTAAAGTGTGGCTCTGCTTTCAGGACACACTGTTCAAGCTACAGCATGGCCCAGGGGATGGTTGGGCTTCTTCTCAGCCTGCCTGGCCTCATGTTCATTTGATTTTAAACTCTCCACTGGGAGGGGGGCTGCTTCTCGGGCTCTGCTCCTGTTCCTAGCTTCAGAGGGTCCCAGGTGTTTGGGGTTGAGGGGGGGAGGTTTTAATCTCACCTGGCCTGTTCTCAGGTCTGGAGATAACCTCAGACCTACTTACTAAGCCACCAACTAGCAAAGCTTTCTGTGGTGTGGTTCTCAGCTTCCGATGAGCCTGACTGCTCCTCTCCCTCACCTGGGCCTTCAGCCACTCAGGATTTCTTCCTGGTTGCCCCCTGGGGTGGGACAGTCGAATCCTTCCCCCCAGTCCACTGGTACCCTGCACTTACCCCCCCCCTCCCCCCGGTCCAGCCGTTCAGCCCAACCGCATGCTCAGTTCCAGAAGACGCTGGTGGTGCAGCCGATTCAGAAGCATTGGGGCAAATTCTTCCAGCGGGTGTCTGGTATGTCAGCTGATTGCAGGGTTAGGCTTTATTCATGGCCCAGCATGGCCCCCCAAAATCTATCTATAGCTGTAGAAAACTCTCAGCCCATATTTTTGTGTGTTTTTCTGTCCCAAAGGTTCTTTTATTGCTATTTTTGGGGTGGTTGTATCAGGAGTCCTATGCATTTTATGTCTTTCCTCTGCCATCTTGGCTCTGCCCCCCCCCCAAAGTGATATTCCTAAATCCCAGTTCTGACCATATCATTACCCTCTTCAATGAACTCCAAGGCTCCCTATTACCTATAGTATCAAATAGCCTCCTTTGTTTGGGTTTTAAAGGTCTTCACAATGTGACTCCTTTCTTTTGTACTTCAACTTTTCTAGGCTTATTAAATATCACTCTGCTTCACATATTATACCTTCCAACCTAATTGGCCTCCTGTTCCTCACACATATGCTATCTCTCTTCTATAAGCTGTTTTCTATGCCCGGAAGGCATATCCTCCACCTCTGCCTCTTAGAATCCCTAGGTTCCTTCATAGCTCCACTTCAATGCCACTTCTTGCATGAAACCTTTCCTAATTCTCCCAGCTGCCGGTGCTTCACCTAGAAATGATCTTGTATACATACATAGACATACATTCACACAAACATACACACACATATATAAAGTATATAGTGTGTATATATTATATTGTACATATAAACTGTGTATATATAATACCATTTATTTATATATTTATGTAATATATAGTGGGTATATATATAGTTGCAGCTAACTATATGTTTAGGTAGCTATAACTAGATATAGTTGTAGTGTGTGTATACACTATATAATGTATATACTATATAGTGTGTGTGTACACACTATACACACACATACATGCTTGAGTAAATGTTCTTTGGAGGAAACAACTATTCAGGAATAGAATATAAGCTCCTTGAATAGAGAACCTATTTCCTTTTTTACTTTGTTTCCCTGGTACTTAGCACAGTACCTGGTATATGGTAGAAAGAAACATGATATCCCCCAGTGCATCCAGTTTCTTTCTTATCTGATTTTACCCTTAAGTGTTCAGTGATCTTTCTCTTTCTTTTTTCAAAAAATAACTCCATACATATTTTGGATTACATTATCCTGTGATCCCAAGGATGGTTCCCCTATTGCACTGAAGGTTTAGAATAGGGGTACTTAATCTGAGGTCTATGAACTTACTTTTTTGTTTTGTTTTGTTTTTTGTTTTTTTGCAGGGCAATGAGGGTTAAGTGACTTGTCCAGGGTCACACAGCTAGTAAGTATCAAGTGTCTGAGGTCGGATTTGGACTCAGGTCCTCCTGAATCCAGAGCCAATGCTTTATCTATTGTGTCACCTAGCTGTCACCTATGAACTTGCTTTTTAATTTTTTTTAAATTAAATTTTTTTTTTTTGGTGAAGCAATTGGGGTTAAGTACCTTGTCCAGGGTCACACAGCTAGTAAGTGTTAAGTGTCTGAGGCCGGATTTGAACTCAGGTACTCCTGACTCCAGGGCTGGTGCTCTATCCACTGCGCCATCTAGCTGCCCCAGAACTTGCTTTTTTAAAAAAAGATTTTGTCCCTAAAAAGAGAAAAAGACCTATTTGTACCAAAATATTTATAGCAGCTCATTTTGTGGTGGCTAAGAACTGGAAATCAAAGGAATGCCCATCAATTGGGGAATGGCTAAACAAGCTGGGGTATATGATGGTGATGAAATATTATTGTGCTATAAGAAAAGACAAGTAGGATGACTTCAGAAATGCCTGGAAAGACATGTATGAAATGATGTATTGTGAAGCGAACAGAATCAAGAGAACATTGTGCACAGAGACAGCGATATTGTTTGATGAAGAACTGTGAATGACTTGACTATTGTCAACAATACAATGATCCAAGACAATCCCAAAGGATTATGGATGAAACATATTATCCGTCTCCAAAGAAAGAAGTGATATTTATGAAACAGACTGAAGCATGTATTTTTTACTTTCTTTCATCTTTTTCTTTTAATCAAGTTTTCTTGTACAAAATGACAAATGTGGTGATGTTTTATATAATCATACATATATATGATTGTTTGTCACCTCAGGGAGGGGAGAGGGGAGGGAGGGAAAGAGGGATACAAATTAGAACCCAAAACTATAAATAACAAATGTTTATTATTTTAAAATTTTGATAACTGAATTATAACAGAATTTGTTTTCTTCCTAATGATACATATTTATTTTATTGATTTAAAAGAATTATTCTGAGAAGGGGGTCCACAGATTTCAGTAGACTGCCAAAGGGGTCACCAAAAAATGGTGAAGAACACCTGATCTGGAAAAAGCCTATGGGCTTTGTGTACTCCCGTGGGCAGTTGTAATACTACAGAGAGGGTTCAATAGGCAGTCTGTCCTGCTACCATCAGTGAGCTAAAGTAACCATGGCTTCATCATAAGTAACTGTCCTTTGGGGAGTTTCCATTAGAGCATGTCTCAAGAAACTCATCATTGGTAAAACGTCATCATCCTGCAAGATCCAATCAGCTTTGGTACTCATACTTTATCACTACCTTCTTCCCCTCTGATTGGAGGGAGAAGCCCTTTAAGAAGGGGGCTCATTTTGTGTTCTTGGAAGGGCTAGCTGCCAGGTCCCTATGACTCCTGGTGGTGGTGGGGAGCTTCCCTGTTTCTCCTGTTCCCATTCCTTAGCCATCCGTTGTCTGGTTTTCTTTGTTCTTCCAGCCCTCTGGAAGCACACAGGGGTTTAGGAAAGGTGAATAAGCCACAGAGCCAGTGGTCAGGATCAGGGACTCTTGGGACCCTCTGGGACTTTCAGATTCCTGCAACTGTTCTTATGTAAGACTCATAGGAAGTTTTTGTTGCTTTTCTGTTTGGACATGTTTGTTGGGTTTTCTTTTTGTTTTCCCAGCATTCTCCTCATTGACCCAGGTACAAAATTAGGAATTGAAAAGAGGCAGTTGAGCAGGGAAGTCTTGAAGGGACAAAGAAAGTCCTCCCTTCTTAGCCCGGCTTGTTGCCAAGGCCAGCATCCATTCTGACCTCCTTGTGATTTGGTTTCTCTTCCTCTGGGACCAGAGCATTTCTATGGTCAGGTGGGGTGATGGTAGCAGGTAGGGGGATGGTTCTGGCTCTGCTGGATGCCTCCTTGGTGTTTGCTTGGCATGTGTGTACTTTCAGGAATTAGGGCAAAGTCAAATGGGATTCCAGAAATGATTTGCTTCCCCAAGTAAGAAGATAAACAGTTAATGATTGTTTTTCCAACAATCAAATGACCCAGAAGACATCAGAATTTGTTGACCATGAGCCCATGAACTTGGCTGTTCTTTCTGGCTCAGTCCTAGGATGGATTGCTCCAGAATGCCCAGGAACATGGCAAGACCCACCTCTGAGGGTAATGTCAATAGTGGCCTCATGCCCCTTTTAGATAGTCACCTGACTGGCAGATCAGGGAAGGACTATGGACATCATGTTCTTAGATTTAAGAAAAAACATTTGATGGAGTCCCTTGGCCTGGCCCAGGGACAAGTACTATTACCAGAAAGAGTGGGCCATGAATGTGGGCAATGCCAAAGATTGGATCATGGGCAAGTGGAGGAAACCAAACCCAAGGTCCTGATGAAGCTAGGAACTTATTGTGGTTACTCAACTACAAAGATGGCCCCCCTGCTGCCCCCTTGTTGAACTCAACAAGAGCCTCGTGGCCATTGCCAAACAGATATTCCAGCTGGCAGGCATGCAAGATAAGATTTTTATATTGAAAGAGCCCTCATAGGAAATCATCCCCCAGCTGAAGAAGTATGATATCAAGGTGGTCAATATTATTTTCATGGACCACTGGAAGTTCTGTTATCTTCCAGATACCAAGCTCCTAGAGGTGAGTGCATAAGATGGCAAGCAAACTGGTCCTGTTGATGCTGTTGAGAAGGTCCAGAGAGATAATGTATAGAGAGTTCTTTGTGAATCACAGAGTAGTATAGACCTCTCCATGATGAAGGTAATGGGGGAAGTGGGGGAGGAGAAGGAGGAGGAGAGGAAGGAATTAAGAGGAAGAGGAAGATGAGAAGGCCAACCACTCTTACAATTTGTTTCCTCATCCCCCTCCTCGTCGCCAGTGCACCTTCCCCACCTGTAAATTACCATGTGCTTACTCTGAACATATTTTGTATTTTCATGCATGCATACAATGTGTCCCCCTCAATAAAATGTGAGCTCTTGGATAGTTTCATCTCTGTCTTGGGATGTCCAGCCCCTAGCATAGAGCTTGGCCCTTGGAAGCATTGATTGATTGCTATTGGCAATGCATCGAATGCCCTAGAATTTCCAAAGCATATTGAACAAGCTGCCTGAAAGTGCCATAACATCTACACCACCTGTACAAGTCGTTGCAAAGCCTTAGACTGAGTTCCATACTCATGGCCTTTTTGCATACTGCAAATATATAAAATATATAATATAAAATAGATCCAATGATGGTGTGAACATTGAAGGATTTGATGCCCACATGGCAAACTCTTCTCTGTTTATACTACTCCACCAACACAATCATGTCAAGAACACTTGGCATATTTCAGGGAAAATGTGAACCTGTTATGATTCTGCCTCACCTCAAATACATTATCATCTTTCCCAAATGCAACCCAAACAATCAATAATTTAATGTATGTGGATAACATGGCTTCATTCACTAAGACCAAGCACTTTTAGAGGCAGCTAGGTGGCACAATGGATAAAGCACCAACCTTAGATTCAGGAGGACCTGAGTTCAAATTCAACCTCAGGTGCTTGACACTTAACTAGCTGTGTGACCCTGGGCAAGTCACTTAACCTTTATTGCCCCACAAAAAAAGACCAAGCACCTTCCTTTCATAAAATCTTTCTCCAGTGATATCAGAATACCCTTCAGACTTGATAAATATAAAATTATTCATGTGCATCAAGGACAGAGGGTCATCAAGGCTTAGAGCCTGAATAAGGACATGCAGTTGAATCCAATGGAAGAGGAGATGATGGTAGAGGTGGTGATTATGGCAGCTCTTGTTTCCCTAGCACTTGCAAAGTACCTTCCTCCCGTCAGGGCCTGTGTGACCCTATTTCATAGATGAAGAAAAGAAGACTTAGAGAAGGTTAGGGATCTGTTCCAGGGGTCAGCATAAGAACAATAACAACAATGCCAATAACAACTCCTGTCTTTCTGGCATGGCAGGGACTAGAAAGCAATAGCCTTGTGAGGCAGATCTTACCCGTATTCTTTTACTCCTTATTCAGAAGCAGTGAAATGAAGGGGCTTGCTCATGGCTACATTCGAATAGCAAAAGTAAATTGTCAGGACATTCCCCTTGAGATGTCCCTTCTATTACATTGGAATTTGTTGATTTCTCAATAAATCTGAAGCAAACATTTGGCTCACTAAATGAAAAAACCCAGTGAATCTGGATGCTATCCAACAGACATTGCTAATCTGTCTGAGAGGGTAAATCAGCCTGTAATACAAACAAAAGCAGAGTTTGTGTTTTTGAAGGGCATAAAAGGGAAGGCTTAATTTGTTCAATAACTATTGAATTTATCCTTATATCCTGGAGTATGGATTGATTCCATCACAAAAGAGGTTGTGCATAGTAGGTGTTTAAGAATTCATTTGTTACTGAACTAAGTTGCTACCCAGTCTCTCCATTCTTAGTCATTGACTTTTTCAACATTTGTTTTCATAGGATTTTTAGTTTCAAATTTTTCTCCCACTCTGCCTTCCCCCCACCCTCCCCAATATGGAAAGCAATATGATATAAGTTATATATGTACAATCACATTTTTTGAGTGTTTAAGTATTTTTTTAGCAACAAACATTCACTTCATTTCTCCCAGTTATATGCAAGGGTAGTTTTAGTCATTGACTTTTGAAACACCTCTTCCTGTATTGGCATCTCTGGCTTCTCATCATATGGGTAGTGGCCTTCCAAACCTCTGGATTCTAAACTCTGGCTGAACAATGCCTATCTATTTCTCCTTGACTGTACTGAACTATCAAAATTTGTACTCCATTTCCCAACATAGACTTTGAGTTTTTGTGTTTTCTCTCATATATTGTGACCTCCTGGACAAGATCCTTTACCTATTTAAATATTTTATGTTTATATATCCTTTTCTAGCACTCCTTGTATTACTACAGTCCAAGACTCAGGTATGACTCAGCCAGAGGCTTTTGGGTAAAGAATGAATTGTGGATAAGTGATCTGCTGAGAACCAACTCTCTGGCAATGTCAGGTTGATATGGCCAAAGAACTGATAAGTTATTGGTCAATCTAGTAAAAGAGCTTCTCTGGATGTTGCTAGGTGGGTTCTTGGACAGTCTGTCATAGGAATCATAATGGAAACCATTCCATTTAGTAGCTCCTGAAAGAACTTATACTCTGCTGATACCCAATGAGAAACCAAGAACATCTAGTTAAGATGAGGCATCTTTTTAAAAAAAAATTATTTATTTATTTGTTTTCAACATTTGTTTAGATAAGATTTCCAATTTCAAAAATTTCTCCCTCTCTCCCCTCCCCACCTCCTCTAGACAGCAGGTAATCTGACATAGGTTTTTATATATACATATATATATATATATATGTATATATATATAAAACATTAAACATTTTTCTGCATTAGGCATGTTATACAAGAAGAATTGGAGCAAGAAGAAAAAAAAATCAAAAAAGAAAAACAACAGCACCAAAAACAAAAGAAACAGTATGGTCCAATCAGCGTCCATATTCCACTGTTCCTTTTTTTTTTTTTCTGGGTTGGGAGAGCCTTTTCCATCATGAGTCCCTTGGAACTTTCTTGTACCATTGGATTGGTGAGAATAATCCAGTCTATCACCGTTGATCAACACACAATGTTGATGATACTGTGCACAATGTCCTCCTGGTTCTGCTCATCTCACTCATCATCAGCCGATGCAAGTCCCTCCAGGTTTCTCTGAACTCCTGCTCATCGTTTCTTACAGCACAATAGTATTCCATTACATTCATATACCACAACTTGTCCAGCCATTCCCCAATTGATGGGCATCCCCTCAACTTCCAATTCCTTGCCACCACAAAAAAGCAGCTTTAAATATTTTTGTACATGTGGGTCCTTTTCTCTTTTCCATGATCTCCTTGGGAA